>NC_087513.1:204632534-205872316 GCF_963921805.1 Phalacrocorax carbo
CTTCCTCCTGCTCGTAATGATATATAACACCCCGTGCAGCAACGAGTACTGTTCCAGGACGTAAGACTAATATGATTTAACCTGCACTTAAAATAGACCTGTGTTTTACAGGGTCAAGCAAGCACAGCAGTTACAGACAGATATAAGCACTGTGTTCAGAGGTTTGTTTACACCCCTCTCAGCTTGGATTTTTCTCTGTACTGAACCAATCTTTTGGGTCTCTTATACCATTCCCCAGTATCTCACATCCTTTCATGCTACTTTTCTTGAAGAATTACTAGAGTTCTTTCAGGTATAAACTAGTATTGAATATTTCACAAAGAGGCTACAGACCTTAAGACATCTTCTGAATTCCTTCTCCAAGGCTTTCTTGAGTACATCTGTCAGGGATCTTTGCTATTTGCCTTCACATGTTCTTTTAAAAGGGAAAAAAAGCCCAAAAGCTTTTTTTTTATCCAAGAGATAGCAAACCATTTGACAAAATTTGCCCGTGTTACAAATAGATAAGCAAAGAATCATTAAAACAATCTTGGGATTAGACATTTTGGAAGCAATATCTAATCTTAGAAAGTAAATTACAAAGGAATCCAAGATGACACAGATGAATTGATTTTCATACAGTGATATCAGCATGGGAGTTGAGCCAAGTGATAACATCAGAAGTCAATTTACAACTTTAAAAAATACTTTTCTTGATAGTAACACACTTGAGGTTTAGGAGTTAAGTGAGGTGAGCCAGACAGATGTAAGATGGTTTTCTGTTGCTCTTGGAGGTTTTATCTTTCTTTCACTTTTTACAATGTTGAAGATTTCCAGAAGAAGGTTCAAAATAAAAATGAATCTGATAGTCTTTCCCTACAGCATTTGAAGGAATAAAACAAATTATGGAATAACAAGCAAATCCTACCACATAACTGGGAGAAAAATACGGAGGGGAAAAAAAAAAAAGAATGACAAAACAACTTTTTACATTTCCAGGTAAAGACATTGTTAACGTATTAACTTAGAACTTAACTAAGGCTAAGAATGGTTTCTTGTGGACCAAGGCATGCCAGTAAGTCACTGTTCTAGCTGCTCACCCCTGATGCTCTGCTGGAAACTATTGCCACCACTGATCTGTCAGGAGCTTAGTTCATATGTATATCTTGTAATATGCTTCAGGCAAGAACAGTCAGACAAGCTGGAGCCACCACTATACACTGTTTAGGGAAACCTGGCTGATTTTTGCCTGAAGCAAATAAAAGACACTTGCTGTTGTCCTGGAAATAATGAAGAACTGGAAGTAATTTCTTCCACTGCCACATCTGTGTCAACAAATGCCTGGGAAGGCATTTGTCCAGTTTTGGCTAGAGCTTTGTTCTGCTTCTCTTATTCAGACCAGGTAATACCATATTTTGCTACTATTGTCATGGATTGAGGTAACACTATGACTTTAGACATTTTGCTTGATAATACAGCCACCTTTACATAACTGTTATTCTGGGAACAATCCCAAGGGTGGCAGTTATTGGAAACCTATCCTCTTCAGTACTAGGGTCAAAAGTATTAATCAGAGGCATTACAGAAAATTAAATCTGGGGAACTTTCAAAAATTAGGGAGGTAGTATGCTTCAGAAAATGCATACAAATTCTGACCCTTCAGAGATGAATGCAGGAATCCCTGCATTCTTCAGTTTTTGGCAGGGCAAAGAATGATTTATATTGCAGGCCTGTTCAGTGGATTTAACCAGAATCTCTAGAATTTTAAGTAGATCCCTGGCTTTTTTAAGCAGAAAGGCATAGTCTGGCTTTTCTTTAGTGTTATAATTAAGCCAAAATGAAATTTAAGGGGCATGAACATAAAAGAGACAATGAAACAAAGTAAATAATCAAGGGTCTGAATGAACAGAAAATTTTAGGATCATAGGGTACTTCCTGTTGAAAGAGATCTTAGGGGGTCTCAAGACCAATTTCCTGCTCACAGGAGGGTCACTGAGGTGATCAGACCAGGTTGCTCAGGGTTTCAGCCAGTTAGCATTTGAAAATCTCCAAGGATGGAGACTGCACAACCTCTCTGGACCACCTGTCCCACTGCCTAACTGTCCTCATGGGGAAAAAAAAATCCTTATATCCAGCCTGAACTTCTCTTGTTTCAGCTTGTGCCTGTTGTCTCCCTGGTGTCCTGCACAGCTGTGAAAAGCCCAACTCTGTCTCCTCAGTGACCTCCCCAGAGGCACTGGGAGCTGCTCTTAGGTCCCCACCCAAGCTGTTTCTGCTGCAGGATGACTGAGCCTACCTCCTCCAGTACTCCAGTCCCTGCCATATTAGTGGCGTCTCCTGAAATCTCTTCAGCTTATCAATGTCCATCCTCTAGTGCAGTGCTGCCTGTTGTGGAACCAGAAGAGCTCTGGCCAGGTCTGTGTGTGTGACCAAGATGGTCAGTACCTGCAGCTGGAATGAGGCTGTGGCCCTCAGGTCTTGTATGCCCAGGTGCCATCACCAGGGGTCCAGAGGCAGCTACTGGGCAGACTGGCTGCCTGAGCCCCGCTGCTGGAGGCATACATATTGTGCATACATATATATACACATATATATAGATATACATACACATTCTTACTAGTGAACCTCCATTTTGCTCAACCAGAGAAGGGAGCAGGATAAGGCTTTTGGTATTGTTTGTGGTTTTGTGAGTACTCTTGAGTACTCACTTTTGTGAGTACTGTTGTGAGCAGAGTGGCCAGCTGGGTATATATGCGTGCATGTACATATATATATGATGTATACCTGTGCTCTGTCTGTGTGGTTACTGGGAATACATGCCCAGCCTCACTGTTGGTTGGACATGAGGGCGTGGAGCTGGGGCACGTCACCTCTCTCAGGCTCTTGGGTCCAGACTGATTCTCCCTAATATTAAACTTTGAGAAAACAATTTTTGAGAAATGTTGAACACAGTTTGCATTATTGATAACATATTACAGGGAACCATCTTGCTATATCAGAAAGGTGATTTGATAACATAATCAGCCATTGCATAAAGCCACAATAATTATGTTTTGGGCAGTAAAATGCATTTGTAATTATGATTTTTATTTCCAAATCTTTGTTTTTAGAAGAGGAAGGAGATTGACTTGATCAGAAAAAAATTATGCATCAGTTCATAAGTTGATAAAACTCAACAAAGCTCCCTTAAAACCATATATATATTAGATAACATTTGTAACAATATGATCTTCGGTCAGGCACAGGAAGATGGAATTATGAGGACAAGAAAATGTGCTATCATTTGGTAGGTGGACAAGTGGTTGGTACTTCTCTCCCATTTTCTAATTTTAATTAATTGAAAGGGAGCTCAGAGCATTGAAATTGTTGATTTTTAGGTATTCTGTCTCCCACAGAATAGATCTAAAAACACATACACTATGAACAGAATACCATCCTACTAAATAACAAGGCCTTTAATGTCTTCATGTTCACTCTACTGTGAAGACCGTGAAAAAGGTTATTTCAATGCATGCTTTTAATAGTGGAATGTGTTCTGGCATGTGAAGAACATTTTGGCAACAGATGAAACTAAAGCTGCAATAGATTAGACTGTACCCCAAATCGAATACTACTAACCTAAATAACAAGTTGAATTAGGAACCATCAAGTATTCATCAAGAAGATTTTCCTTTCCGTTAATGTCTCTAATCACGTAATCCTCAGAGTACCAACCAAGTTGCTTGGTCACATCAAATATTATGAGGATAATTAAACTGAAGTGAGAACTTAAATTCTTTTAGTATTCACTCATTCCAAAGTGATAAAACCTAGTAGTAGCAGTGTTTCACAGTAAAAGGAGTTCTGAATTTCATACTAAATCTTATGGGCCACAAACTGGATGTGCCCAAAATTCAATTTCCTCCACTATTTGGCAGAGGCATTAAAACCTCCCAGCTGATAGATATGGGCTTTGCCTGGGCAATAAGACTACTCATGTTCTCTAATAGCTAAAGAATGTTTTACTGCCTGCGCAAGATGTGATCTCTTTCCTACAGTCTTGTTATTAGTTGCAATTATATTGGATATTTATATAGAGACTTATATGTGTACAATCTGTTTTTCATTCTTGGTCCCAGAAATCATATGTGAGTTTCCAGATTCCATAGGTTGCATGAAAAAGGTTTCTTTGGGCTCCTTCTAGGAACCAGAAATTTTTTTTTCAAATATATTCATCTGGGCACTCAAGAAAACCAATATACGTATAAAATTTATGAGACAAATTGGAAGCTAATGAGACAAAATCAAATCCTACAATGAGCTACTTCTTTCCTAGTATCTCAAAGGACTGGGACACCAGTGAAAACCTGCAAGGTTTCCTACTTTTTTGTGTCAGCTCTGTTTCCAAATATAAGATTTATTGGCTCATGCATTTACATGAGGGCATCCCTGCCATATGCTGTACTGGTTATGTTACACAAAATAAATACAATTTCAGTCACCTGGATGTTTTCATTCAGCCCTTACATCAGATGAACATCTTCAAGGTCACAGCTTCATCATTTTAGATACACATGAATCCATATGAAACAAAATTGTGTATCATCTTTCATCTTTAATTACACAGATGGAGATTGTCCTATACGTCTAAATGTAAACCTTTCCATGCAATTCTGTTTTTAAAAATGCATAGCATGTTTTGCAGCGTGCCTTTCAGTAACTGGCCTTGAGTGGGTGATGACTGATCTAAATTCGACATCCTTACAAGTTGTTTTGGATAGGTGATTTGAAATGGGACTTACTTTTAGCCCTTACTTCGGTAACACTGGCCTGGGGTATACTTTGGAGTTCCTCAAAATCAAATAATGGTCGTTATCAAGATCTTTCCCCATATCTTACCATTCCTGTATCTTTTATTTTTGTTTTTTCATCTACTGCTCGAGTCTTTCCTTTTCTTTTTGCCTTTTCGCTCCTCTTTAAAGTTGTGGCAGGCAGAGGATGACAGTGCTCTCCTAACTGCCATGGCCAAATGATTATTGTATAAGTAATTGACTGTATATTAATCTAAATAAAAAGGAACAAAAAAGAATTCTCACATTAACACCTTGGTTTTACCAGCTGTTCCAGAAAAGCCAGACTCGCACCATATACTTTCAGACTTTACTTTGAAAAGTGAATATAGAATAGACCAATCTCTGTGGATAGTGAAAATATATGAAATGTCTAATAAAATATGTAAGTAAAAAAAAAGAAAATCAGATTTATGTTTAATGGAATAACACTGAAGATTATCCATTCCTTTGTTTAATGGTATAAAAAATTGACACAAAAGCTGTCTGTCAGTGATGTCATGCTCAAATCAGTCATAGGTAAGAGATAGACCTGCATATCTTTTTCTAATATCACTTCCACTTCATAGTAAAAACACTGCACTCCTTACACAGTATCCCTACAGCATTAAGAAATCTAACCCTTAGGTCTTGTGTTTAGCAACCTTCAAGACCTTCAGTAATGTCCTCCTAAAGTAGCTGTTAGTACAGTAATATATTCATGTAAATATGATTTCTGTTTTATTATCTAAATATTAAATGAAAAGCTTATTTGTAATTTGCAAAGTTGCTGCTTCATTTTACATTCTGTATGTCAAGGAATTCCTCTTCTAGTTACCTTGTATGTAAATTATAACCAATATTGTAATTATACGTCTAAAAATCTGTCCAGTCAGGACATGGGAATGAGTGTTATGAGGAATGCTTCAATTTATAATGCAATTTAAAAATTAATTCAAAGTCTAATGAAAGCTTTGAGTCAGATCAGTGCATATCAGTCCGTCCTTAAGTGAACAAGGTGGATGTGAACTAACTAGGATATTGTGTTTAATATTGTCTCTTTCATGTGTACATTAAGCCTCGAGCTTCTATTCTGGATGATCTAATCATTTCTATGTGTTACCTACCTCTGGGCCACTGCAGAGGGTAAAAACATTTATCCTGGATGACTGAGAACTTTTAATGTCCTTTGACTCATTTTCTAATCTCTCTATATGAACTGACTGGTTTTACTTGTGGCTGCAATGCAGTTTCCTGTTCATTAATGTTTTGAAGATCTGCTTAATATTCCAGGAAAAAAAAAAACCCAGAACAACTCAATTGTAGATGGAGGTGTGTGTATATAATCAAACAAAAATGTGTATATACATGTATACGTGTACATATATAAAACTATTTTGTAACCAGAGCTTTATTTTGCACCCAGATCAGAAATATCAGTCATTTGAGATTGGTTCACCTTTTACTTCTCTCTTGACCATAGATCAAAGGAATTAGAAATGGATAAGATCTATTAGTTCGTGTATTTCAAACACAGGATTGTTGCCTACACTATATCTTGTGTGCTACCTATACTCATCATAAACGTCTCAAGTGATGGAGTTTGAACATTTCCCTTGGGAATTTGTTAGATAATTTAGAATCTATGACTGGCAAGTAGTTTTTCTCAAATATAGTATTTTTCCTATCTTTAGTATCAGTCGTTATTCCTGGTAATGACACATTGTACTCTCCCAGACCACTCTTATTATTTCTAACTATTCATATCCTTAAAAAAATGTACTTTCTACTAAACAGGTTATGTTACTTCACTTCTTAAATTTCCCATTTCTTAAAATCTTTTCTATTTATTGCCTTTTAATGTAGTCTTTGTTCGCATGAGCGTGAGTGAACAATTATACTGATTGAAGAAAATGGAGCAATTATACAATTCGGTCTAACTGTAGATTTGGATATATTTTTCTTGTAATTCTTGCCCCAAGTTTATCACCGGTCCTTATATAGTCCAACAAATAAATAATGTGAATTAGATATTGTAGATACTAGAAAGCCCACAAAAAACCATCTTCTGTAACTCACTGTTGGTATCAAGTCTTGCTACTCTGTTCATTATGACTCTGTCTGCTCTTCACCTATTTACAATGTCTTATCTTCCTAAATAATGTTTTAATCTCTTCTCACATTTGGCTCCCTCTGAAAAAATAAGATCATAATTAAAAACCTCCATGGTCACAAATATTATTTTATAGCTTTATCCATGTATTTTCTTTAATTTTAGTTAATTCTGACTTGGTTTAGGGAGATGATTTCTTTATTCTGGTGGGTTGTATGTTCCTAAATACTGTATTGTTTCTAAGCATATGTTAAATAAATTAATCCCTGTAGGCCTTAAGCCCAGGAAATCTGTGGTTATCATGTTGGTGAGAAGCCACAGGTTTTGTATTAATATAACAATACAGGTCACAGAAATTGCTGATCCCTGTCTGGACTTGTCTAGCCTTGAGTTTATTCTAGACCATTTTATCTGAAATAAAAAATTGTCTAATCATGAGGTGATCAGTGTATGACTTGTTTTAGTACTAATGTAGCTTTTTGCAATTGTAGTTTTACCCCAAAACTTATACAAGCTGTGGTAATTATCTAGCAAACAAAATGTTTATCGGTAACTCACTGCGTGAACCAATAGGGAAAGAAGCATTAGCAACAGACCATTTGAAAACTTAAAGAAGCACCAACAGCACCCAGAAAGAAACAAACCCCCACCTTCAATGTCATACTACTCCCAGTGAAAGACTTAGGATTCTGACAAACTTTCATAACAGATACAAGGGGTGAGCACAAAGGAAAAGGGGTGACACTCAAAAATTTATACCTATCCTTTCTGACTGCCTTTAAATAGCAATTAGAAGGGACTGTTGGTCGTTTTTTTCCCTCTGTTACTATGGACTAACAAGGGCTATTTTTGCATTTTGATTAGATCATTAAGGCAGTAATTAGTTGAATAAATTGTAATTCTTGGTTCTGCATATAAGACGTTGCCTTTTTTTTCAGAGCTGTTTAATTTTTTTCCCAAACTTTTAAATATAACATAAAACAGTTATGACTGTGAAGTTTCATCGTAAGTGCAACAATATTTTGAGCTGACCTTTCTAGAATTGTATTTTGATGTTGGATATCCACCTTGAAACAACCTGGAACATGTTTTTAGAAACCTTGACCTTCCCTAAGTCTTTTAAAGAAAAAGTCAAAGTGATGCCAGACACCAGTGTTTGAACATAGAAATCTAAAATCTATGATATTGTTTTTTGGTAGTCATTTCTGAAAATATGACCAGCTTCTTTTCTAGCTTTTTTTTTTTTTTTTGGGGGGTGGGGGATTTGGGGGAGACAGGGGAGGCAGGGTAAGCATTAATTTTATCACATTACCAGAGGCTAAAGTGATATCAGGCAAACATTAGCTTTTCACCATGTTTTGAGGGTGAAAGCATCATAGGGGGCTTCAAACTTGCTAAGAAATGTAAGGGAGAAAACGAATTTTCATCCTAAGCATGAGAGAGAGGGCGGGTAAGACGTTAAGCTAAAATAACAGTACTGGAACGTCATCGTGCTGCTCTTGCTGCTTCTGTCTCTCTCCCTTGTTGCCTGCCATAGTGACAGCTGCATAGACACAGCTCTTGCCTCATTAGCAGCAGCCTCCAAAACTGTGGGTTTTCAGGACTCTGGCATAAATAAACTAGGCAGCAGGCTCGTGGCTGTTTTCCTGCCCTTGATTATATGCTGTTCTCCACATCTGCTTACTTTTCTTATGCCAACAGAGAGCTCTGGATATTTCTCATATGCTTCCCCCTGCACAACCCTTCCCCCTCCTCCCCACTCCCCCGCATCTTTGGCATTTTCTGATTTTTTCCTGACTTTCCAAAAGGGTTGTCACTTGAAGCACCCTACAGTGCTTATCAAACTTCCTGAATTCATCAATATTGATAAAGTCTCCAGGTGACCACAGCTTTTCCCAGTCTCCACTTCCTCTCTGTGATTCTGTCCGTGCACTGCTTTTATTTGTGTTTCCATCTCTGTAAAATATTATCCTGTTCTTCCTTAATATTTCTACAGCCTGATAAAATACTTTATTAATACTCTGAAAATGAAACCACACCAAGCTATGCAATCAACATGTTTCCAAACAAATAGGCAGAGATTCCTTCTTGTTATGATATTACTACCGGTGGGTGGTCCCTTTGTGTGAAGTAAGACAGTTGTGTTCTACTATTCTTTCGTCCTTTGTAAGCATCTCTTTATAACCTTGTCTTCTGAGCTGGTTAGTCACAATTCTGAGAGAAGAATTAAACAAGTGATTGTGAAATGCAGATGAAAATGTTTTATAATTTAAAATAAACAAAACCTGACTTTCCTACCCCTTGAATGCTGCCTTCTTTTAAAATTTGTCTGGCTATATGGAAAACATGTGGCCCTAGAGTGCTCGCCCCTGCTGAATATGGTTGTGCATCCTGACCACATGTTAGGGTGAGATCTGTATGTAGATTATTTCTCTCCTAGTTCCTCCCTACCCCCGTTTCTGTCTTCTGAAAGGAAAACTTGGGGATGGGGATGAGGATGGGGAAGTGGTGGGCTACAGTGTGTTTCAGGAAAAAACCCAGTCTGAGCAATTAGAAGAATATCATGCTAAAGTATGGCCTTTCTGAGAATTAGAATCATAGAGTCATTAAGGTTGGAAAAGACCTCTAAAATCAAGTCCAACCATGAACCCAACACCACCATGCCTCCTAAACCATGTCCCCAAGTGCCACATCTACACATTTTTTAATACCTCCAGGCACGGTGACTCCACCACCTCTCTGGGCAGCCTGTTCCCATGCCTGACCACTCTTTTCAGTGAAGAAATTTTTCCAAATTCCAATCTAAACCTCCCCACTTGGACTGCAACCTGAGGCACATGGTATTGGCTTATGACTCTGCTCATTCACCAGTGTGTTACTGTAACATTGAAAGTAAATGTTAGGGCACATATTTGTTACAATTAGTATTTATCCTTCTTAATTTTATCAAAAAGAACCTAAAAAGAAACACTAGTTGAGAAGCAGCAGTTTTGGGCCATGAATCCTTATGAAACTGCATCCTTTTTTCACCTAATTCAGCACTTTGGGCCAAGTAATGTGAGTGGGTTTTGTGTGGGTGATAGGAAATGGCCATAAGGAGTTAGCAGAGAGGATGTAACTAGTAACTGCAAAGATGGCTTGTGCAATCCTTGTTCAAGTAGTGTTATGAAAGGAGGCAAAGCCAGGCTAATATACCTTGCTCTGCACATGAAGCAGAGCTGCTTTACCCATCACCTGCAATCTCCAAATAAATAAAGGAATCATAAAATCATTTAGGTTGGAAAGGACCTTAATATCATCAAGTCCAGCTGTTAACCTAGCACTGACAAGTCCACCACTAAACCATGTCCCTAAGCACCACATCTGCACATCTTTTAAATACCTCCAGGGATAGTGACTCAACCACTTCTCTGGGCAGCCTGTTCCAGTGCTTCACAATCTTTTCAGTGAAGAAATTTTTCCTAATATCCAATCTAAACCTCCTGTCATGCAATTTGAGGCCATTTCTTCTTGTGCATTGCTTGTTACTTGGGAGAAGAGTCCGACCCCCTCCTCATTGCAGCCTCCTTTCAGGTAGTCGTAAGAGCACAGTAAGGTCTCCCCTAAGCCTCCTTTTCTCCAGAATAAACAACCCCAGTTCCCTCTGTTGCTCCTCATAAGACCTGCTCTCCAGACCCTTCACCAGCTTCATTGCTCTTCTAAAGACACACATCTAAGGACACATCTGAGTAGGGCTGAGTCTTCTTACACTCTCCTTCAGAAGAAGCTACAGACCTGAAACATGTCTGTCCTTTGAAGTACTTCAGAAAATAGTCACTGTATTAGAATTCTGTAATAGAAAGCCTTAAGAAAAAAAAATTAAAAATCTTATCTCCCTCTCCTAGGGCAAATAGGAAAGGTAAACTTCCCAGAGCCTGGCTATTTAATTTGTTCTATTTCTGTTAAGAGTTAAGTTTTAAATATTTATGTAGCTACTGAACTAAGGCTGCTAATAGCCATTCACTGTTGGCAAATTTAAATTACTCCTGCTTATGGTCATAAATAAAGTCAAATTATCATATTTCATTGCCATCTTCCTGTTGTGATTCTGTTATCCTTGTGAAAAGTAATCACTAGCACAACAAATCTGTGCAATCTAAGTCATGAATGACCCATGGCACAGGGTCATAAAACTGAAAGATGTCAAAGCTTATTTCCCCATCAGGATTGTTTCCAATTGTGTATGGTTTCAGGAGTTTATTTTTAAATTTTAATTTTATAAAATAACGGTACATTCACCATACTGTCTCAGAAATATTTTACATAACATGTTATATTTTATTCTAAGGGACATTAACATTTATATAAGCTATATTTTCTCTTTATTCATGTAAAGAGCAACGATAGTCCAGAAAGCATTTGTTATCACTTACTATACACGGTATTATTCTTTTGGAAATATTTGATGACATGTTCTGGGAAAGGAGTACTATGATGAAACAATAAAGTAGATGGATCCTCTTCAGAAAGAGGGAGAGGTTATTTTACTTTTCAATAAATTTGATGTTAGATTTACTGCCTAAAGAGCTAAAGAGTTAAATTTGAGCAATAGCGTTATTATTTTGTTAAGAAGTTCTGTTTTCTTCCTTAGTTTGAAAATCTGAAGAAATCAGGAGAATTTTAGTAGAACTGGTCATTGGTTTATTGTCTTCAGTAAAAAAAACTGTTTTAATTTAATTTTATCTACCTGAAAGGAGATTGTAGTGAGGTGTGTGTTGGTCTCTTCTCCCAAGTTACTCACAATAGAACGAGAGGAAATGGCTTCAAGCTGCATCAGGGGAGGTTTAGATTGGATATTAGGCAAAATTTCTTCACTGAAAAAGTGGTCAGGCACTGTAACATGCTTCCCAGAGACGTGGTGGAGTCACCATGCCTGGAGGTGTTAAAAAAATATGTAGACATGGCACTTCAGGGCATGGTTTATGAGGCATGGGCGTGTTGCATTGACAGTTGGACCTGATGATACTAGAGGTCTTTTCCAACCTTAATGATTTATGATTCTAATTCTCAGAATGTTAACGCCTAAATATAGCAACACCGTTATAATGAAATATTTACAATACATTCTTTTTTTTTCCCCTGTCAAGTAGTTGAAGAGAAGGGAAAAACTAAAAATTTTTTTTAAATTGCTTTGCCTTGAATGTTTCTAAAATCTAAGAAAAACATTTTTATCAACTAATTACTCCCAGGAAAAAATACACACAGTTAGGATTAAAACTTGGCATTTTCAAAGTTTTTTATATCATTAGCTTTGTTACTGTAGTCCAGTGCTATTGGAATCATACTATTATTTCAAAAATGAAAAGCAGACAACATTCACTTCTATACCTGGTCCTTAAAAATCTACATAGCTTTTTAGTGATGGCAAAGCAGGAAGTATCTACTTTAATAATAATGATATAAATCAGCTGTTGCATTGAGACTATTTAGAGAGTTGCAGTACCACCAAAATTGTTCAGATTGCTTGATAGTATTTCAATTTCCATAAGCTTTTAGCCTGCTGTTATTTCCTCTTTTACTAGTTTGAATACATTCATTTTCAGCTGGTTTAAATTGGATACTTAAATTAATGCATTGTCAATTTACTCTTATGGCAGAATAAAATTAAAGTAGGAAACATAGATGTGGCGTAAACGATAATATAGTTTTTAAGATACCCCTATATGCCAAAAATACATATTGACACTAGCCAAGTAAACATAATACGCTCACAGAATAGTACTGGTGAAAGCTATTAACAAGATGTTCTCTCTAAAATTTAAATTGTTATTCAAAAAGAAATTATATTATTGAATTTAACTGGCTGAATGTACACCTATTCCTTCTGCAAGTACTTCAGATAAGACAAATACAAGAACAAAACATAATAGTACCAATTAATATTGCCACATGCTCAAGCACTCGTTTTCTTGATATCTAAGTTTAATGTTCTTGGGATAAATGTCTGATAAATATATGATTTTAGGTTGCTATTCAACTTTTTTTGAGTTACAGACCATTTATATTAGAAAACTTTATGTGCCTATTCCTTTAAAATCGACAGCATAAACACTTTCCTATGTCTATTGTATGTGCAGGTCACATTGTGCCTATTTGTGTCAACAGAGAAAAAACACGTACCTAGCTGAATTCAGTGACAGCAAAGCTGTTAGTGTGGTGCCAAAGCCCTGGAGTAGGAGGGACAAAACCAGCTTAGGTCTTGACACTTCCTCTGGTTTGGTTGTGCCCCAGTGCCCATACTTGGCAAGTGCTGAAGGGATCCTTTTGCACACATCTTGGGGGTAGGCAACCTGCATCACTTTTTCAAGCCCAGTCCCAGTTTTTCTACAAAAGTGTTAAAAAAAACTAACCCAAAGAGTTTGAACTTATATTCTCAAATACAGCTCTCATTTACTCCATTTCTAGAGTGTCCTCTTGATAATTGTTAAAAGTCTTTAGGGTTTCAGGGACAGGTTGAGTGACTGCTTTGCACTTTTGGAGAGAACATACTTTGGAGTTGCATTTCTGGCATCAACAGTGCAGTAAAGATCTTTTGTTGTCTTGGATCAATAAGTCTGTGGACAAAACAAAACCCTGGAAGCATGCTTTCACATAGTAGCTCAATAACCACCTATCCTTATTAACAGAGATTGAAACATACTGTCTAACTGGTGTTGCAACTTTTTGTTTAGCTACACATATTATTATTTTTCTTATTTTGGGGGAAGAGCTGAAAATGGACTGTGTCTGTAGTTTGAAAACCATTTATGTTTAAATGCTACTGTGCACTATGCACTCTTTTTCAAATTCAAATTTGCTTGAGTTAATTCATTTAACTACAGAGAATCATCTTTCTCTGGAGATTAGTGGAAGAGGTCACTTCTTTCACATCAGACATTTTAATCCTTGTGATCGAGATTGTCTCCAGTGCTTGCTGCTGAGAGAGTGTCAGTGTCTTATCTTTAAGTCTTTGTTACTTTATAAGGATTTTATTGCCACTGTCTTTTATTGCTAGGGTTTTGGGGGCTTTTACGTGTTGGAGAAAATCACTGGTTTGGGCCAAGGGGGGTTGGTTCTTCACACAATATTACACACAAGCAGTTACTTCCATACATTGAAGTAGAGAAGTTATACAACAATATCTAACAAGAAAAGATATATGTTTCTAAATACAGTGAAGTTGGAGTAATTTTCTTGTTGTTTTGAAATTGTAGACAAATCAGCCTAAATCTTTTCTATCAACTGAGGCAGAAAAAAATAATAAATTTTGAATGAACTACTGATGTGATATGAATAACAAGAATCAGTAATGTTGGAAGACATATTTCTTACTACAGATATTTTAACTTTAGGTTTACTTATAGTGCTAGATCAATATTACATATGAACATGAAATCAAATATTTAATCATGTATGATGACCAAATCATGTACAAAGCTTTTATTTGTATCTGGTCAACACAGATACATTCACAGCAGAACAAGCATGAGATGGTCTACAAAGATGAGTAAGACAAGTGAGGTCCTATTTTATGACAAAATTAAAGCGGGTCTATTTGAAGCACTATGCTGGAGTGCTGTAATGGCATAAGCTGGAATTTCTAAATGACACATAGAATCATAGAAACATTCTATGTTTCTATATATACATATATATATACACACATATATATCTCATATAAACAACGTATATGGTTTCCAGTAGCATTGTAGTAATTTTAGTCAGATCTGGAAGAAGCTACTGTTCTATACTGTGTGTCTTCTGGCTCCAGAGCTAATTGGTTTGATGGAAGTCCAGGGATCTGCACTACGCTGCAATTTGTGATGTGGGCAGGTCCCAGAAGGATCTGGCATATTTGTTCTAGCAAAACAGAGGTTGAAAGGGATATGATTGCTTGCTATAAATATATGAAGGAGATAAATGCTAAAGGAGGAGAAAAATAAAAATTGTTTCAGCTAAAGAACAATGTTGGCACAAGAACAAGCTTATTTAAATATCCTTGAATGAATTTAGGCTCAAAATCAGAACAGGGTTTCCAGTCAAAAGTGAGGTCCAGAATAGCTTTCCAACAGCTATAAGTAGGCATAGAGAATATTAACTAGTATTAAGATGGGGTGCAACCCATTTATGAAAGAGATTGTTTTATACAGTTACCTGAAACAGCAGAAAGAACATAAGCTCTAGGGGGATCCTAGACTCCTGGACTTCTCCCGTTCTCATATTGCATCCCCACTCTCCCCTCCCAAATGACAGGTTGGAACATCAAACCACATTCACCAAACCTAACCTTCAGCATCTAACAGAATCTGGTCCTTGTAGCTGATTGCACTGCCAGTGGAGAGAAGCAGTGATGGGCAGAAAGCTGTCCCATACACTACAAATTTGAATTGTCCTGAGTAAGTACTGTATCTCTTTGCTTTTCATCTATAAAGCATAGCAAGGAAGTATGCTTAAATTAAATACCTAAATTCAGTGGGATTAAAGTCAGCTGTTACCACCTCTTATTAGACTGACCATTATTATCACATTTCCCCTTTTTTTTCTCCAGCTCTCAGTTATTTTTGATATACATTTAAACTACACAGGCTCATTAGGAATTTTTCATGGCTTCAAGCCTTAGTGCAATAAAGACTCCTTAATAACTAAATAATGATAGTGCACACAGTGAATTTTATCACTACAGAAAGTGCTATTTAACCTGTAAATAATGGTTTGTTTTTGTTTTTTTTTTAGATTGGTATCTTTTTCCCTATATGGTGCCCTGGGGAATAAGTTAAAACCAATATTTAAGATTATGTCACTGTAATCTTATTTCAATAATAAACACAAAAGACAACTTTCATAAATTCTAAATCATCCTTAGAGTACAGCACACAGTACTGGAAGAATGACAAACATTTTAACATAGTTATATCACCATAGCTGAAAAGAAAGTCTTTAGGACCAAAGAATATGATTCAGCAGCAGGTACCTTTGCAAGACTACAGCTGATTCTGCCCAAACTCAAAACAAGGCTTTGCAACCTGGGTCAGATATATAGGAAATAAATGATAATGGAATAAGTGTTGGATATGGAAACATTTCCAGTTGTGAACCTTCAGTCTCCAATTAAACTTTTAAAAGGAAAATTTTAAGTCAGCATGGCATTAAATTTAATAAAAGATAAACATCAGCATTTACCAGACTTGTGTGCACAGTTGCTTTTCCTGGTGTCCCTCTGCAGTCTGTGTTCCTCTCTAGAAATAGCACCTACAAAGACTCCGGCTTCTTTGGACAGCGGCCCCTGAGGAGGAGAGTTACAAAATCCTCCCCACTAAAACTCTGAGCAGCAGTAAAGCTACTTCTCAGCTTTGCTGCATTTCAGTTCTTTCTGTGAAGAATTTACTAGCACTGCAGGATTTGGCTGCAGTGTTTGCCTTTGCTGTGCACTACTCCCACTGAAGCCGTTCTGAATTTGTCCTACAATACCATGAAGGTTTGTTTCTTGATTCAAAACATACAGCTAAGTTTGCTTTTGAGTTACCATGCTACTCATCCAGGCTAGTCAAAGACACTGTGATACCACTGTGGAAAAACCACACTGGAGTACAGTAGCACTGCTGAAGTGTTTACAGCAGCTGAGGAGCTCGGGTACATGCAGATCTCTATTTCCATGGATCTGGACTGTGATCAGATACAATCAGATACCTCAGCTTTTTAAACTGCTCTGAGAGGAATGCCAACATCAGTCTGACTCTGTCCAGAATCAGGCCCGTGGGGATACATCTCAAGCGGGGAAATATATCAGGAGTTCACATGACACACTCTGAGTTTCGTACTAATCTCTTTAATCGTAATAATACAGTATTATCTGGTTATGCTCCAGTAACATTGGTAATAGCTATAGGTGAAGATTTCCCTAGCCTCCCCCAAGACAGAGACTCATTTCCTTATTGCTGCAGAATGAAAAGTTTGTAAAACCTCTGTGAGAAAAAAAAAATCTTGTTTTATCCAAATGAATCTTCCATTTGACTGAACATAAGGTACACTTTTAAAACAATAATTAGCCTACCATCAAGCCGGAAGAAAAGAACAGGCTCAGAGTATCAGTACTTTAAGAAACAGAAACAACACATCTTGGAACTGACTTTGCAGGTTTCCAAAATATGAAATGTAATTAGCTGGTGAGAATTTGAGCTTAATATATTATTAAACATTGAAGCTGAAAATTAATTATTGCTATCAAGATTAATTTGAATCTAGGGGAAAAAGAAGGTGAGCTATAATCTAACAGATTCAAACAAATGTTCTCTTCTTCACATACCTTTGCAAATTGCTGTGAAGGTTTTCTTGCCTTCATTACCTGTGCAGGCCAAATGTATTGGTAACTATTCAAATGTAAGAGGTTTCTTCAGGAAAAAAAAAAACAACACAACTGTATTAGCATCTGTGATATGCCCTCAATATCAAAAAACCTGTTGTAGAGTCACTGAATAGTAAACCGAGGCACTAAAATGTTCATTGAACTTCCTGCTCTTACAAATCCAGTCCAAGGTGGCAGAAGAAATCTAGGTATCTTCCATTATTATAAATGTTGTTTTCAAGACAGCTAAGCCTAGATGCTGTGCTTTGCCTTCTACCACTGGAAGGCAGAAGACCAAATTCTCCCAGGACTTATTTTTTACTGTGGTAGCTAGCTTTGGGATACAATTTGCAAGCTTCATCCTATATTCCTTTTACATTTGTCTCCCTCTGTCACCTATTAACGTGGGTTAGTTAATCTATTTTTTTCATATAAATTCTTTCTGAAGATACAGTGTATTTACAGAAATATACTCACAGATATTCATATAAATTCAGTTTTTAATAAGCAAAGCTTTATTTTGTAAGCTTTTTTTTTGTTTATTCGCCTTTAAATATGCAAAATTAGTCTTTGTCTTCTGTTTTTTAACCTGTGCACATCAGCTAGGAAAGTGTAGAGAAGTATTTTTAGCTTTGTTTATATCAAATATAATACTGAACCAAAGTTATATGTTCATAGGCATACAGCCCATTTTTGTAGGGAAGCCAGGGTGCCTCATTCCTCTTCAAATGCTCTACTCACCACTCTGCCTCAAAGGAGCTGCAACACACCTCAGATTTTTGTTTTTACTCTTTTTGTCTAAAAGGTCTACTCAAATTATTTTCATTTTATTGTGCTTAAGTTCTTCCTAATTTTTACATTTACATTTTTATTTTTATTTTATTTTATTTTTATTTTTACATTTTTGTTTTTTATTTTTACATTTTTCCCTCCACAGGAAAGACATAAGATTCAAATTAGGCATCCTCTCTCATTCTTCTTAATTTCATCTTCCATGTTACCTTTGGGGTAGGAAAGAAATATAACCAGCTTTTATGCGTGATCCATTTAGTTCTCAGAATATTTAAGATGGCATGTGCTAAAGCTAGCGGGAAGGCAAGATCTTGGGAGTAAAAAGCCAACCCTTTATGTCCAGGCATTGATTATGAACCAAACTCAAAGCCACTTCTGTAATTACAGCAGTATTTGAATATCTGAGTCTAGGATGAACATGATCTTTAAATATCTTAAGGTATCTACTTAAGACAAAGAGATCAGAAAGTCTACACTTTTGAGCTTTTATAGTGCTTTCTCTTAAAAGAAGGGGAAAAACAGTGTTCTTAATTTAGCATGGAAAATGAAATGGTCTAGGGCCTGGACTGTTTGTTATTTATCAAAAGATCTTGTCTAGACTACACTGTTGCAGATTACTGAGCCACTGAGCATAGTAGTAAATATTCTGTGAAAAAAATTCAAGATATTTCTAGGTTAATATTATGTTTCATTATGTCGTGAAGGGAACAGAGCACCAGGCAACATGGCAATGAGAAGTTCAATTTAGTAAAATGAGCAAATGATGGATAGGCTTCATCAGCAAAAGATTTTCATACATTCCCACCCAAACACATACTCACAGTTAACAGAGACATGCACCAATTAGCACTCCAGTGAGTTGGTGCAGTAAAGCCAAGGGGACTGCCAGACTCCCTCCAGGCTGGGACTCCCTCCAACCAGTCTCCATGTCAGGCTCTTGGGTGATGAGAGCACAACACCCCCCAACATCTTCCTGTGGGCAACAGCTACAAGGCATCCACTGAGAAAGGTTAAGAGAAAAAAATCTCTGCATATTTCACAGATGAGATTTATCAAAGACTCCATAATGATCCTGTTACTCGCTTGCAGAACACTGCCCCTCAGGTAGCCCATTGACCTCAGTCTTCCAGCACTGCTGCCTTGCTTCTCCCTACATTTTGGGGCATGGATGTCAGCCTTCCTTACAGGGGAACCATTACTGGACACTTGGTATAACCTTATCAGGGGAACCACACCTGAATTTCTTGAGAGCTTCAGAGAGCTTGGGTTGAATATCCAATTTTCTTTCTCTTTGTTGCCATTGTAGAAAGCAATAAAAAAAATAGTAATAGACAAGCAAAAAGACAGCAGGCACTAAACATCTGGTCATCTATCATAGGTAATTTTTTATTCAGTAATCTGACCCCAGATCTTCATTCTACTATTCTCCCTCTACCACCTTACTTGCTGGAATTTCTCATAGGAAGGGAAAGAGCATGGGAAAAAGAGTCAAATCCATTCTCTGTGTTCCTTCAGAGACACTTTAATCTCATTTGCACCCAATTCTGGTTTAGCTTGGGACAAGAACTTTAATGGGTCATTAATTGCTTTTTCTGAACAGACATTTATTCACATTAACAGGCTTGTACTGTGTGAACTACAGACTTTTATGGCCTAGTAAAGAGCATAGAAAGTTCTTTTCTATAGGACTTAGACTAAACTTAGACTATTATAGGGCTTATAGACCCGCATAGGTCTAAGCTGTTATCATACCTGCAGGATGCTAAAAGGGAGATCTCACATTGCTAATGTGCATTTGTTGGCAAGGTAGAAATAGGCAACTTGCATGATAGGCACAATAAATTTTAGTTCCCTGATGCACTGCAATACAAGGTGAAGGGTGGAAAATTCTATCTTCTCTGCAAGGGTGGTGTACTCAGATATGGAAATGTAAGTCAAAATGAAGCTTACAGATGCACAGCACAGACAAAAGTATCTGATGCGGAATCTCTTTCTTGAGCACTGATTTCCTCCCAACAAAATTTAAGCATGTAACAAGGTGTTTAAATTAGGAATGCAATCCTATAAGGCTACATTATGGTAAGAGAAAGATCCTGCTGGAGGCTTGTATATATATTGATAGGTTTTAATTGCTTTGTTTTAGCAGCAGAGGCAGAATAAAGTGACTACACTCTTCATTTAGATGTTTCTTTTAAGAACATAACTATGGGTGGGATGAATGTGGGACTGGCTTTACAGCATATCTGGGTAGGAGTTTCAGCTTTAAGAAGAACTGTTCAGTTTAAGAAACTTTAACAGGTTCTTTATGTTTTGTTTTCTTTTTTTTTACTAGCCTAGAAGAAGATTTATTTTCTATGAAGCTGTGCTTTAAGTATGGTGAATCATTTTGGCTTTCACTATTTAAAATGGTATAGTTTTGAATGAAAAACAATAATAATGTTAAAAATCGCTCACATATTACAGTTATGTCAGCTTGTTCATAACAGTTGATTCTAAGACACACTTATCCAATTTATCCCATACCTCTTTGCTGTGGACCATCCCTGGCAGAAGGCCAGAGGCAGAAGAGGAAAATGAAATCTTATTGCAAACTCAGTCTCACACTATTGTAAGATCAGAATTTACAGGCTGGTAAAACATCACAACTACAGTCTGAGTAAGTGTAGAAATGAACCTTGTCTTCCGTTCAGTGTTTTCCCTCCTTTGAAATCCAACAGCTGATTAATGCCTTTTTTTCCCTATTTTTTTTTTTAATGTCACAAATTAGTTCTAATTAACCATACACAAAACTGAAAAAGACTAGCAAGGGTTGTAAGTGTAAATAGGTTGAAATACCATTACTTCAGCTTCCTCCAGTCTTTTTTGGAATCATTGGTAAAATTTTTATGGATTGCTATAACATGTGAATCATATATCACCTTAAAACTATTATTCTTAAGCTCTACTGGTGTCACTTGGCATCAAGCACCAGCTTTTCAACTGCCAAAGGTGGACTGGCAGGATAACTATGGTAGATACAAAATTCTGTGTACAAAGAGTAATTCAAAAGATTGCTCATGTACTCGGCACATTTCCATAGTGCAGGGAAAAAAATCATTTTAATGGTATGAGACTTCAAATCATGAAAAGAATGACATTGAAAATACCCATGACAAATGCATATTGACAGTTCTCTGAAACACATTAACATAATCACAAAATGACAGAATGGTAGGGGTTTGGAAGGGACCTCTGGAGATCATCTTGTCCAACCCCCCTGCTTGAGCAGGAACACCTAGAGCAGGGGGCACAGGAACACGTCCAGGTGGGGTTTGAATGTCTCCAGGGAAGGAGACTCCACAACATCCCTGGGCAACCTGTTCCACTGTTGTGTCACCCTCACAGTAAGGAAGTTTTTTTCTCACATTGAGGTGGAACTTCCTGTGTTCCAACTTGTGCCCGTTGCCCTTTGTCCTGTCATGGGGCACTATTGAAAAGAATCTGGCCCCATCATCCTGACACCCTCCCTTTAAATATTTATAGGCATTGATGAAATTTCCCATCAGTCTTCTCTGCTCTAGGCTGAACAAACCCAAGTCTCTCAGCCTTTCCTCATGAGGAAGATGCTCCAGTCCCCTGATCATCTTGGTAGCTCTCCGCTGGACTTGCTCAAGCGGTTCCACGTCCTTCTTAAACTGGGGGGCCCAAAACTGGACACAGCACTCCAAATGTGACCTCACTAGGGCAGAGTAGATGGAAAGGATAACCTCTCTCGATGTTCTGCCCACACTGCTTTTAATGCATCCCAGGATATTGTTGGCTGCCTTGGCCACAAGGGCACAGTGCTGGCTCAGGGTCACCTTGTTGTCCACCAGCACTCCCAGGCCCTTCTCAACAGAGCCGCTTACCAGTAGTTCAGCCCCCAACCTGTACTGGTGTATGAGGTTGTTCCTCCCCAGGGGCAGGACCTTACACTTGCTCTTGCTGAATGTCATGAGGTTCCCCTTGGCCCAGCTCTCCAGCCTGTCCAGGTCTCGCTGGATGGCAGCACAGCCTTCTGGTGTATCAGCCACTCCTCCCAGCTTGGTATCATCAGCGAACTTGCTGAGGTCACACTCTGTCCCTTTGTCCAGGTCACCAATGAATATGTTGAACAGGACTGGACCCAACACAAACCCATGGGGAACACCACTAGAGCAGGCCTCCAACCAGACTCTGTTCCATTGATCCTGACCCTCTGAGTTCTGTTGTTGAGCCAGTTCTCAGTTCACCTCACTCTCCACTCATCCAGCCCACAGTTCCTTTCATATCTGTGAAAAAAAAAAACAAAACCCAAACCAAAAAAACAAGTGCATCAAATAAAATGTATCAGAACTTCCTACAGTACTCTACACCATCTTTCATGCTTATTAAGACCATCTTCTGGTTTTACTATTACTGCACAGATATTTTTGGTGGGCTAGAAAGGTGTTTTCGTCTGCTGTTTGCACACAGGAATCCCATGGCAGAAAGAAGTGTGTAGTAGCTTCTGAACATTATGTTTCTGGTAATAGAGTGTCTATTCTGTGAACCTGTTCAGTTAAGAAGCAGGTAATGGTGATGTTTGTAAATGTTGTTTGTAATGAGCTGTGCAGTATTTCTTCAGATTTTGACTTTCAAACAGAGGTGTTAATGTTAGGCATATTTGTTTTAAAAGTTTGGTTTTCTGTTGCTTATTCCCATACACATATGTGTCTGTATTTTGAGCAAATACCACGTGGATATGGAGCAATGAATAGTCATGATATCCCAAGGGACCACAGGGTATATTTCTCCTCACAGTCTTACACAGACTTCCTCATTTTGACTGCATGGGAGTGACTGAAGAAAAAGTAATTTCTGACACTTCCATAAAAGTTTTAGTATATTTATCTCAGAGACAATTATCCCTGCTTCTCATAACTGAAAGAGGGTCTCTACCTTCAACTCTTCTTTTGGGATCTCACTTTCCTTTGTCGAATTATTCGCATGTTCAAAAGAAACTCAACAGCAGCATTACTTTTTCCAAGAACTGGCATTTTTAAGAGGGATAAATAGCTCTGATTTTAGGCATGCAAGGAAGGAAGGCTATTCCCCTACCCCCTACCCTCCCCATTCCTCACTACTGTGCAGTAGAATTACACAGAAATACAAAATCATAATAAGAAAGTGGAAAGACCAGTGAACTATTCTGAACAGAAAGGCAACATTTAAACTGAATCAGAAAATATGTTCCTCTCAAGGGAAAAAATGTACAGTTGTTAGAGAAAAAGTTTAATAACTGGATTCTCTAATGCCATTGTAGGGCCTTGGAGTTTTGGAAGAATAGGCGCTTCCTTATATTTTTCCCTCTGTAGACCAGGCTTGAAAGTCACTCTGTACTGTCCATTGTGAGTTGTGTTTTCCCCTTTGGAAAGGTGAATCAGCACATCCAGAAATTGCATAGCCCCAGTGTATCAGATGAGGAGGGACTCTAATAGGAAAAGTCAGACACAGAAGCATGGGAGAACAATGCACTTGAGCTACAAAATGTTTCAGGATTATAATTTTTTTTTTGGTTTTGAGTTGCTTTTAGAGGTTCAGAATGGGATTAATTTTATTAAATGCATATATAAGCAGTGTAATTCCACATTGAGCCATCCATAGGTTCTCTTTAATTAAATAATGGTATTTTTCAGTGCACGTATTTTTTTGGGTGCAATTCATCTCTTTCTGCAGTAGATGTTAAAAATTTATTAAAAAGGAAGGCAAAGGTAATTAGTTTCTGTGAACATGTCTATGCTACAAACTTCTAAAGATAAGTGAGGTCAATCCCACCTTATATTTTTGGAAAATTTGTTTTCCTAAGTATTTAAAGGAAAAAGAGTTTTCAAGACTGTATTTTGGTTTAGACAAAATTCTATTTTCAGTCAAAAAAAGTTTTGATGGAGAACTGTGAACCAGCTCTAAACGGCACATGATATCTATACTAAAAGACTGTTTTATATAAATCTGTGGGGTTTGATTAGTTGATCCTGGCATAGAAATAAACTCACTTTAAAATGTATTGACTCAGAGCCAATACAATTATGTTGTAATATGAAATTTTTTTAGGCAACAAAGTCAGCCTTCTGACAGAGAACAAACATTTGGAGCTATCTTGCGGCACAAGAATTTGGTATTTTTATAGATACAGACAAGAAGAGACTTGTGCTTTGTAATTGATCAAAACCCACTGATGACAGGAGACTTTCCGTCTTTTATGTAGCTCTGGGATGGTATGTATAAGGTACTTGCATATGGTATTTATGCAGGACTCATAACCCACTACATACACATCAAATACTTTAACTTCTTCTGTGTACCTCTTACACATGACAGGGGTCCTTCCATAATGCAAAAAATAATATTATTAATACTGGAAAATTATAGCTAATATACTACATTTCTTGAGATAATTTTGAGTACCAGAAGCATGATAATAACTACAAATACAACTTCATTATGTTGGCCAAAGTTTGACTGTAACATACTATATAGAAATGTTCCATTAAAAATAGTTTTTTTCTTCTTGAATGGGTAGATAGAAAAATACCATTTTATACAGACTTACCGTTGTAAAGGGTTAGTGCACATAGAGGGGCAATTGGCCTGTGTCTATTGATCATAATTTACAAGATATAAAAACTGGCAATAATCTTATTACCCCAGATTACCAGAAGGGCTTTAAAAATATTTTTATAAATATTGCCTTCCCACAACAGGAATATATTTAAACACCATTCTACTTTAGGGCTGTGAATCACACTGAAAAACAGATTCCTGTCATTAAGATATTCCAGTTTGGTGCTCTTCATTGCTCCAGCATTCATTATCAATCCATATTTATTGTCAGAAGGTCAGCCAATATGATCATCTTACGTTTGGATGTGTTCTTCAATTTTAAATTGAGGATAGACTTTTGATAGCTTCTTCCAAGTCATCTGTAGGATTGCAAAAATAATAATAGGCAGAATTAAAATAACATAATATATAGCATAATATTAAAGGAGAAAAGTATTTTGATTCAGGTTTTTGACAGTGATTCAAAGAGCAAAAGGAAGTGCAATTAAACAAATTAAAATTAAGGTTGCACATGAGAGAAGTGAAGTCCAACAGATAGAAAGATTTCAAAACATAATGCCGAAACCCCTATATTAATTACTGAATAGAGACAGCATCAGGAAACACAGCCATAGTGCTGAACTGCTAAGTGTAAAAATCACACATTTTTAACAGAACAATTTTACATTGAAACTCCATGGATCCAGTGTTTTGGGGGGTGTTTCGGTTGCTGATTGATGCCCCCTGAGGGAAGATATCCTATATTATGGAGTTGTTCCACATGCAGCATAATGCTATCTGATACAAACACTGACTATGAGGTTATCTAGATAGCATTTACTCTGTCTCAGTTCTCTGTCCCTAGGCAGATCAAACTGTGAATATTCCAGTTCCCTATTCACAAAGGACAGTCTTTCTGCAAAGCTGTGGTAGTTGTCTATGGCTCTTTGGTGTTTTGCTGTATAGATTTTATACAAACCCTCTTGAACACTAAAAATACATTACCACACTTTTTAAAAAATTGGAGCTAAATTAAATGGTGTGTAGTTTCCCACTGTGCTCATGTTTTTTTTCTCTCTAGATAATGGCAGTACACTGGCTATTTGCAGGTATAAGGGCCCTTTCTGCCAATCAGTGAGCTTTTAAAACTGTCACCTATTGTCAGAGATTCTGCAATTTCAGTTCTTACCTCATGCTGTTGTTGTTCAGTCCTGTTCCTCAAAGAATTTAAGTGTATAACCTTAACAATATACATATGTTTGCATTTATAAAACAATTTTACTATTTGCCATTTTGGTGAAAGTTTTCTTATTGATTTAAAATAAGACTCCAATTTAGTTCCCATTACAGTAAATGCCAGAAAACTTATTGATTTTAACAATGTAGAAGTGAGACCCTAAATACCTCATTTCTTCTTAAGCTGTGTAAATCTGCCCTTGTAGTCTGGACTAAAAACATGCAATTGAACTAATCTTTTTCAATGTCTGCTTCTACCTTAAATCATCTTAATTCCCTTTTTAGTCAATAGAGAGGTATAGGCATTCATAGTTCACAGCAATGACCTAATGTAGACACTGCTTCAGAAGAAGTGACACTTGAGAAATGCCAGGCTCTTGGTTCACTATCTGTTCACTAGGGCAATTTATGAGATTAGGTGAGATACAGGTATGAATGCTATAGACACTCACAGACAATTTAATTATCTAAATAGGTATCTAGTGTCAAACGGGATGTCCCAAGGTATTCACCTGGTCTCCAGCTGCTAGTGCAGAATGGTGCAAAACTCCTTTACTTTGCCATATGTCAACATCTTACAAATGGCTCAACTAGTCTGTGATGTCTTGGGGGCCCTAGATGGCTGTGTTGGGTAGCTGAATCATACTGCTACTCTCATCTCTCTCAAATTAGTTATGTAGCTCCTACTGGGTGGGCTCCAGTTCCATGTTAAGATATCTAGGTGTCTACAGGTAGATATCTATATGCAAAGTGGTCTAAACTGCAGCCATCATCTGGGATCAAGCTGATATAACACTACGAAAGCTGGAGGTGGGATTTCAGCTCACCTTGAAGTAGACATATGGGCTCAAAGCAATTGCTTCAGCATAAGCATCTAGTGCAAGCTGAGATTCCTTAGGGAATCTTGCTTAACCTTCAGAAGCTGGTCCAGAAATGCCTAGTCTATTTCAGGTCCTATGTCCCACCTGCCACCCTTCTGCAGGTGGACTGGATAGTCTGTCAAGTCATAGAATCATAGAATGCTTTAGGTTGGAAGGGACCTCTAGAAGCCATCTAGTCCTACCCCCTTGCAGTGAGCAGGGACATCTTCTACTAGATCAGGTTGCTCAGAGCCCCAGCTAACCTGACCTTTAATATTTGCAGAGATGGGGCCTCCACAACCTGTCTGGGCAACCTGTTCCAGTGTTTCACCACCCTAACTCTAAAAATATTTTCCTTATGCCCAGTCTAAATCTACCTTCCTTTACTTTAAAGCCATTACCCTTTGTCCTGTCACAACAGGCCTTGCTAAAGAGATTTCCCCCACTCTTCCTATAGTCCCCATTTAAGTACTGGAAGGCTGCAATAAGGTGTCCCCACAGCCTTCTCTTCTCCAGGCTGAACATCCCCACTCTCTCAGCCTGTCTTCACAGGAGAGGTGCTCCAGCCTTCGGATCATTTTCGAGGACCTCCTCTGGACCCACTCCAACAGCTCCTCCATGTCCTTCTTGTGCTGAGGGCTCCAGAGCTGGATGCAGCACTGCAGTTGGGGTCACACTAGAGTGGAGTAGAGGGGCAGAATCACCTCCCTCGACCTGCTGGCCACACTGCTTTTGATGCTGCCCAGGGTACGGTTGGCTTCTGGGCTGCAAGCGCACATTGTTGGCTCACATCCAGCTTTCAAGTCCACACTGTCCTTACTGGAAGACAATGTAGCAAAAC
The DNA here is from genome assembly GCF_963921805.1 of Phalacrocorax carbo. NCBI lineage: Eukaryota > Metazoa > Chordata > Aves > Suliformes > Phalacrocoracidae > Phalacrocorax > Phalacrocorax carbo. The sequence continues at coordinate 204,660,103 of NC_087513.1, forward strand.
TGCTCTTCTGTGAATTCTTTTCCTGGAAGAAAATGTCTGAATTCCACTCTAATTTGTGAATTCAAAATTAGTTCCGATACCATTTTTTTGTTGTTTTTGATGCATAAGTCTATACTATGTCATTTAATGACCAGCCCATTTACTTTTCTTTCTATCTAATCTATCTTTTTTCCTTTTCATGTTTCTGTCTTTGGTTTTTGGTTTTGTTTTTTTTTTTTTTACTGTGTCCAGTGCAGATTAATGCAGGATTTTTAAATTGTTTTAGTTTATTTTCTAGCTGAGCTATATTTCATTCCCCATGCATATTTTTGTTACCCTCAGAAGTGAGATCTCAAACAGCATATAATGGCAGATTTTTGTCCATGTTACACATAAGAACCGTATTTATCTAGCAGCCTCTAATTTACTGCATCTTGCTGTTCTTCAAAACAAAGTACCAGCTTCAGCAACAAAGATTTTTTATCTTCTAGGGCACCTTTCCTAATCACGTTATGAGCATGAGGTGACTGAGATGTAGTCACCTCATTCAGTAACACCACAGCAACAGCCTAAATTTTGTCAGCAGGTATGTCCCTGTCACCTGCATTTTTATATCATTTTAGTGTTTTTATTAGAACTGAAGTATAAACTACATGGAAGGAAGGCATGGCTTTACCAAGATGAAAAAAATATACCAGTACAGCAAGATTCCTGCTCTGACTCTTTTCTCACACTCTTGTAAAACAGGTTTCACATCAGTATCACCTCTTCATAAAGTTAGAATCAAGCCTTATAACTCCTTTTCAAAAATGAATGATCACATATGACCTTACCTGGTACCAGGTCACTGACTCACAGCTTAGCAGTAGGCAGACATTTGCTGTCAAGCAGAGCTATTCTCAGCTGACTCTGAATCAACATATTGCCGCCATCATACTAAATTGCTTGCAAATCTCAAAACAGACTTGTAGGGGAAAAAAAATTTCTAAAGCTTGTTGAAAATCAACTAGGACAACTAGCACTAAACAGAAAGCTTTGGATTGATGCACAGTTTGTTTTCTGACTGAAGTTTCTCCAGAACAGTGTGTTCCCCACTGTGCAAATTTATTACTCGCAGCCTTTGGGATTTGTTTGTTTCCCTTGCAGTTTATGCTGCTGGCTCTACTTTGGCTTATGCCATCTGTTGTTCTTCTTTCCTCTTTCTTAGTGTTTCTTTTTCTCTGTGTCCTCCATTCCAAGCTACATTACCTGCTGTTTGTCTCAAAGGATATTGGGATCTTTTAGCTGTACTGTGCAACACTGTCAACCTCCAGTGCTGGAGAACATTGAGTTCCTTCTCATGTCCTCCAAGAAGTATGAAACTGCTTTCAAATATAAATTAATTTTAGCCTTCTGGAAAGTTTCTTCATCCACACTTGGTTCATGCACCTGTACTGCAAAATGTACCTATTTCTTCTTTCTCCCCCAAGGTCAAATTTTTCCTATCTCAATACTGATAACTCTTGCAAAAGCAGGTGTCGTGTCATAGTTCTCAATTTGTTTTAGTCCTTAGTTCCTGAAATGCAAGATAATTCTTAGCTTTTATTTTAAAACTCCTTTCTGGATCCCTTGTTTGAAGAGATATCACGAAAATCCTGCCACAAATACACCCCAAATGAACATGAGGTAGACTTCTGGAACACTGAATCAAAAACTCACACACAACTATTTCTTAACTCTCACAATTTTTAAAGAAAACATGTAGCTGAATAAACTTTAAAATATGGTAGAGGTTTTTCATTTGTGTGCTCCCCTGCCTCTCTGGTTTAAAAAAAATCTTTCTTGGATATGTGTTCTCAGGTGTAAACACTGAGGGAAAGTTGGAGCAGGACTGAATTATGTCAATCTTTTGAGTCTGAATTGGCACTGCAATGTGCATATTCTATATTTAGTCTGAAATAGCTTGCTTTTTAAAGCAAGCCACAGTAATTTTAAACATTTGTGAGTGCATAGAGTGCTGGAACACTGTGCTAGCTCAGCCACGTGGTTATGTGCATTTATACTCTATTGTTTGGATTCTTGTGTGTGCTTTGTAGCTTATATTTCCTGTGTACAGCTTTATTTACCTCTATGCAGTATCTAGGGTGACTTCATGAATCATGGTTTAAGTAAGAGGGAGAACACACAGAGCTGGTTTAATGAGGAGACAGTGAATGGAGGAGTATTTATTTTGCACATAGCTACACAATAATAAATTTATGTCACAACTAACTACTCTGTAATTTTACAGAATATCACATTTGGTTGTTTTCTTGCTCATAAGATATAATTTTATATTGAAACCCCAGTATTCAGTGAGAGACCTCCTAACACAAAAAAACCTGGCCCATTCATTCTTCTACTTCATATTGTGGCACAAATAGTACCTAATAAATGGCAAAAGATTTGCTATGTGCACAGCAATCAAAGTGATATGAAAGGATATAACATGTACTTTGTGTTTCTTCCAGTGTTTTGTACTGTCATGTGCATTGCCTTTAATGATTTATTGTTTTATTGTAGGGAAGGAGGCTGGTGCCCTTGAAATATCATTTTTCAGGTATTACAAAACATATATGTTGAAACGAGTTCCCTCAGCAGAAGAGGAGGGCAAGAGCATTAATGCAAGTATTAAAAAACTTGAGCAGCTTACCAAGTCAGACTAGTTGCTCTGACTGTATAATGTAATCTGTGCTACACTGTAAATTATTATCTTCTACCTTTCAAAAATGGCAAGCAGTTGATAAAGCCCTCTGAGGAATTTGCCATCCCTCTGCCTATCCATCTGTCCTACTGTCTCTGGCTTTTGGAGAAACAGCTGTCTTTAAACATTATACAGTAATTCTATGCCAAAGGAATGCATGTATTACCAAAGCTAGTATTGTCTTGTGCATCCTAAAGGTGATTAATTTTTTAACAGGTTTTAAGAGATGCATTCATTTATTCAATAGGTTGAACAATAAGCATGAGCTGTGGAATGTAGATTACGTCCTATTGTTTCAATTTTTAAGTAGCTGATACATCCCAATGGAAAAGCAAAATATTTATCTCACAGTTTTTCTTAGTGTCACACAAAATTATATATGACGTTCATAATGAAGAGATAATAGTAATGTTGGACTGTTTCAAGCAAACACAAACAGTGAATAAACTTCAAGGCTCAACAGTTTATTCCGATGAGAAAATTAAATTTTTGCAAAAACAAACAACAATCCTGTTACTGTGCTATACCACATAATGTGTACTATTTACATACTACTGTTATTGAATCAGTGTTTTTCAGCTAGGTAGTTTAACAAGTAACAGAAACTATGAAATACAGAAAGGAGCAGAGTAGGGAATTACTCAGAATATGATACATTCAATCACTTGGATGGGATTCATCCTGTTTAAGGGTGCAGGTTGGCTGCCTAACTGTAGTCACTTGGGGCTTTTAGACAAAGTCGAGGGTACTTCCCACTACAGCCTTCATCCACCACTAGAGAATAAGATGAATCTCCCATAGATCTTGTATCATATTTGTGAGCCTCAGGTAGATGTCTTAGGTACCCTGGGGAACCTTCAGTGCCAATACAGAGCTATCTTCAGGCTTATGGACATTATTAAGATGACCACAGTGTAGGTATATGCACTTCGGCTAGTCATCCTATTTTACTATTCACAGAAAAAAAAAATAGAAAAAAAAATTAGGGCATGATTTGTATTACTATGCTCTTTGTGTGTGCTGAACCACCTGCTAAAATGCTTATTTCTCCTTGCTGTACAAGGAGCTCAGTGTTCAGCTCAGATACAGACTTACTTGTGGTCAGATGAATCCCAGGCTTTTTTACTAATAAATGAAAAGTGCCTGTTGAAAATATTAAGGCACTGGCAATCTGGATCCTCTTCTTGATTAAAAAGGTAACTCAGAGAAACTCTAATCTCAGAAAGCATTAGCTTCCTTGTCACTGTTAAGCAGAAGCAGATCAATCCAATTACTAGACTAGTATGAAAAGGTGTGATAACGTCCACTTATATTATTTACTGGGTCCTCACTTCATCCAAGTGGTTAGTGCACTTGGATCCCTGAAATACGCTGCTATTCCTTTTGAAATAAAATTAGTGGGCAGCAGACATGAGAGTAGTAAATTACCTTAATCTCCTTTTAATTACAAATGTGCAGCTCCTGCAGACAAGCTTTGAACTGAGTGGATTTTAATAGTAGAGCAGCACAATCCTGGCTTGTGCATTAGAAATTAAAAGTTAAAATTCCTCTTGCTTAGGCAAGGCATGCTGGTTTTTCTCCAGCAAAAAGTCAGATTTCAGTACAGCTTTTCCTTCTTATCCCTTTGTTCAGGGGGATCCTTTCTTGGCAGCTGACAGAATAGTGGTTCTTACTAATAATGAACACTTAAACAATATTTTACTTCAGAAGCACTTACTGACTGTACTGGTTTTGACTGCGATAGAGTTAAATTTATTCATAGTAGCTGATATGGTGCTATATTTTAGATTTGTGACCAAAACAGTGTTGCTAACACAGGGATGTTTTAGCTGTTGCTGAGCAGTGCTTACACAGAGCCAAGGCTTTTTCTCTTTCTTGCACTGTCCCACCAGCAAGTAGGCTGGGGGTGCACAAGGATCTGGGAGGGGACCCCAGCTGACCAAAAGGAAGTCCCATACTGTATGACATTGTGCTCAGCTATGAAAAAGTGGGGTGGAAGTTGGCAGGGCCTGCCATTGCCCAGGCACTGGCTGGGTAATGGTCAATTGGTGGTAAGCAATTTTTTTCTTGTACATAACTTATCTTTCTTGTGTTTTGCTCCACCCCCATTCCCCACCCTCTCTCTCTTTTGTCTTTTTTTATTTTTCTTCCATTTTTCAGAAATTATTAACTGTCTTTATCTCAATCCACGAGTTTTCTCACTTTTACCCTTTCAAGTCTCCCTCCCTCAATCTGGCTCGGGGTGGGGGTTGGGGGTGGGGGGAGTCAGCAAGCAGCTGTGTGGGGTTAGCTGCCTACTGGGGTTAAAGCACAACACTGACCCTAGGCTATTGCTGGATTACAATAGGCATATTCACAGCAGTCACTCCAATAAAGTCTCTAATTTGGAACAGGGCATTGGAATTTATTGCTATGTTAGTCTGTCCAGATTACTAGTATCTCTGGAATTGAACCGTGTTTTACGTGGTACTGAACGCATATAAAAAAAATTAATGGCAACACTCTAACATGTTCAGATTTGTCCTTTGGCTATCAGGCTTACCAGTATAGCTAGTTAATGTCTGCCTTTTAATGATTATTTACTATGCTGGCTAGAAAGTTTCAGTATGATGTTTTCAGTGAGACTACACCAATTTACTGGGGTGGGGGTAGGGTTGGATGTGGAAGTAATAATAATAATAAAAACATATCCGAATACTGAAGAACCAGGGACATTGCAGCAAGATTTTTGTTGAAATTCCAGGTAGATTCCTGACAATGCCTAGTCTGATTTTCTGCTGCACATTCTCAACAGCCTCAACATAAAGAGCTTTAAGAGGCTTTGGGATAATATATCTGGTAGATGCTTTAGCCTAACGTGTGCTATTACATGAGTTCTCAGGATGCCAGCTGGCTGCTTTCCAGTTGGGTTGTGTCCTAATACACCAGTTCAGCAATTCATCCAAATTATCCCTTTATTGAAGAGAGTATCAGTAAAACTTTATCCTGTTAATTCAGCCATTTTTTCTCAAAAGATACACTGAACTAAAAAGGATAAAATAATTATACGTAAATTAATGTCCATATTTGTAAGTAGTTAATTAGAATACTTCCCTTTATGTTCCTAATTTGATACAAACACCATGCACTTTTAAAGCCCTGTCTTTAAAAATGCCAGAAACCTATTCAAACCCTTCATTATAATCTACCAGATATTTGTTTTTTATTTACTCATACCTTGATTGTTAGACTGGCCGGTGCTTTTCCATTTTACTTGTCTTCGATGCCCGCTCCATTCCAACATATAAGCATTGATTACCAGAGGTGTTTGCAAAACATAGAATGCAGGGAGTTTGGAAAATCCCTGTAAAAGTTGCAGCTTTTGACTTTAGATAGTAATTAACCAACAAAATTCTTTTTGTACATAAGACAAGGAAGAGCTCTGGGAAAGTTTAAATCTGAACAACTGAAAATGCATGCCATGTCTGTCATTTTTATTGGCAGCCTACCCCTTTCTTCTGGAATTTTCAGATTACCAGTAGCCTGGTCAGGCTGCTGGACACCACAAATCAAAACGCCACCTGGCATGAGCAGATCTATTTTAAATTGTATGACCAAGAGAGGGGTGAGACCTAGCCATAGACTGTGCAGTTGATTTATGCATGTACCGCAAACCTAACATGATTTTAACTCACAGATCCAAATAATCCCAGGGAGAAATATAGGGCACTGCACCACAGAAGTAATTTTCTGCTTTTTGATTTTTAAATGTTAGCAGATATGGAAATGTTTTACCAATAAGTCAAGGGAAGGATAGGCTGTCCCTTTTGTCCCCAAGAATCAAGAAGTCATTTAGTCCAGTCTTAGTAATCTAGAAAATGAATAGTGATCTCAAATAATATTCCTGTTTTTTCCATGAAAATATTTTAAGCATTTATATCATTGTTATTATATTTTACACAATAACAGCAATGTTGTTAGATGTTTTAAAAAAAAATATGAATGGTTATGTTCTTTATATATCCCTTACCATGCCCAACAAATGAATGAACGATTAATGAATGGTGAAGAGACAAAAAGGTAAAAAAGAGAGAAAAAGTAAATAGCATCACTGTTACAGTGATGTGTTTATGAAGAACCTACATTTTAAGATGTACAAAAAATGGTCATCTCATTTCTTCATAATATAAAAATATCCATATTATCAAAAGAATGGAAAGAAGGCTCATGTTTATGAGACTAAGGTTTGTCTTTAACTTATATAATATTGATAAAAGGCTCCATTAGATACTGATGGGTTTTTTTTAAGTTTTTTAAACTCTGTGCTTGGTCTGACAATATTCAAAGGGGGTAAATGGGATAATTAAGCTAGGTTTTTTGACAGGGATGGCACTGTGACAAGGGACTCTGCCTGTGAAGATTAGAATGGCAATCAACATGGTTTTATGGAAAATGTATCTTGTCAAACAAATGTGATATCTTTTTACATGATAAATTTAGTTGATAACTGCAGTTGATAACTGCATTGACATAATACAGTTAAACTACTATAAAGCAGTTGTTCCTGTCTTTCTGATGAATTCTGAAGAAAGCACTGCAATGAAAAATCAACAAAGCTTAAATATTAGCTATGAAAAATGTTTCAGAAAGTAATTACAAACAGGATGCATAACCAGATGCCTCTGAAAAGTTAGTTCTTTCTTTTCAACATCTTCTCAATGACCTGGTCATGTAATGGATAATTAGTGAGCAAAAAGTAATGGAGAAAGACCAACTCTACTAAATTATATTGCTTAAGAAAATTATTTTTCTCTGGACAGTGTATGTCTTAACAGAGCCAAATGAAAGGGCACACACCAAGGAACAAAATATGTAGGTCACACTTGCAGGATGGGAAATGGTGTCCTGGTGTTCAGTGACATTGAAGGACATAGAGGAAATAGTAGCTAATTAAGTCAACATGAGTTCCCTGGGCAACACTGCTGCTAAGAAGGTGTGCATGTTTTTGAGATGCATAAGTAGAAAAATATTAAATAGAAGTGAGGAAGCTGTATGTTTTTTTACTATCATACGTATATATATTTTTTGGTGACTATCTTTAAAAGGGATGTTGAAATATTAAAAATAATATTTAAAAAATTACAAAGGCAACTCAAGATTTGGGAAACTAGAAAAGTATACCCAAGCTAAGATTATAAAGTCATTGTCTACAATCTCATACATGTGAAAAATCTATTCTGATAGGAGATGGAGCTTTAAGACACTAGAGTAGCCAGTGGTTAGAAACTACACTAATTCAGAATACAAAGAAGAAGCAGTTCTTAAATTAGACATTCATATAATTATTTAGGCTGGAAAGGTCCTCTAGAGGCTGTCTAGTCTAATCTCCTGCTCAAAGCAGTACTAGCCTTAAAGTTAGATCACATTGAGTAAAACCATGACACTATAAATGAGGGTGAGTAGAGATGGAGGTGCTGTTCTTTTCTCTCTGGTGTTTGGTGATGGGACACTGTCATGGTTTTAGCTGGGATAGAGTTAATTTTCTTCATTCTAGCTGGCATAGTGCTGTGCTTTGAACTTAGCATGAAAACAATGTTGAGATTACACACAGATGTTTTAGATGCTGCTGGGTAGTCCTTGTACTAGTCAAGGACTTTTCCAGCTTCCCATGCTCTGCCGGGTGCACAAGAAGCCAGAAGGGGAGGGGGCACAGCTAAGAGAGCGGATCCAAACTGGCCAAAGGGATATTCCATATCATGTAACATCATGCCCAGTATGTTACTGGGAGGAGCTGGCTGGGGGAGGGAGGGAAGCAATCGCGGCTTGGGTACGGGCAGTGTCGGTTGGCAGGTGGTGAGCGGCTGTATCGTTTGTGTTTCTGTAGTTTTAGTTTCCTTTTTTTTTTTCTTTCCCTTCTTATTCCCTTTTATTATATTAACATTATTGTCATTATTATAATAATCATTATTATAATTATTATTTACTTGTAATTATTAAACTCTTCTTATCTCAACCCACAAGTTCTTTTGCTCTTCCGATTCTCTTCCCCATCCCACAGGGGTGGGGGGAGTGAGCGAGCAGCTGCGTGGTGTTTAGTTGCCAGCTGAGGCTGAACCACGACAGACACAAGGGAATAGCTTAAAGCTGTGTCAGGAGAAGTTAAAACCAGATATTAAGAAAAAGTTCTTCACTGGGAGCATAGTCAACCACTGGAAGAAGATCCCCAGGGAAGCGGTCAAGGCCCCAAGCCTGTTGCCATTCAAGAAACATTTGAACACTCTTAGACATATTGCTTAACTTTTAGGTTGCCCTGTGTGGAGTTTGGAGTTGGACTTGATAACCCTGATAAGTCCCTTCCAACTCAGGATATTCTATGATTCTATGAATCTTTTCTTTCACAATCCAAATATTTGGATAACGTGTCGTTGCTATTTATACTTCATGGCTCATGGTGACATCTTGAATATAAAATCTGTTAGCATATGTGCAGAAGAATTATACTTCTTCAGGTTTATGATCATATTTTTTATGTGCATGCTGGCAATTATCTCTCTGAATTTTTCAGAATCTATTTAAAGATAGAATCAATACTTTCATTTATTTGATACACTTTCTCAAATATTGATTTGGTTTTACTAGGGTTTAGTGGAAGATCAACTTTAGATTCAAATGCCTACCTTAAGTAACAATGCCCTTTATTTCCTAAAATAATCTTTCAAAACTTGTGTATTTCTGAAATTAAAGCTGAAGTCTTCATTGGTCGCTTGAGATCTAAAGGACATAGTGGACTTTGGTTTTGTTCTTTGTTTTGATTAATAATAATCTGTTTCATGGACCTACAAACTAACTTTTGAAATAACTTGCATGCATTACAGATCAATAACTGACCCATGTGTCTTTCACAGCATGAAGGAAAATAATGCAGAGTGTCAAAGAGAGAGAGTTTATAAAGTTGTATTTCAAACAACAAACTCATGGAAATAATAAGCATATTTTTATGTTTAAGGATTCATTTTATGTGACTATTTTGGTGATTTCCAAGGAGTATCCTTTAAAACTAATACAGGTATCAACTATGTATCATATACATAACTAACAATTAGCATTCCTCAAAATCTAGTAATTGCACTAAATTACCCAAAATTATAATAGATAACAGTTTAAAACAATTATTTTTAATAAATTTTTAGACCTTTGTGTAATTAAACTTTCACTGTTGTCATTGTACAATGTATACATGTATGATTATACTGTATACACATAGTATACAGATATAACAACAACATTGCTAAGAATCATCTCAAATATACAAAAAGAAATATTAAAACCGGGCTTTAACCTTCAAAATTTATAAAAGCTTATAATTAAACAACTGACCTTCTCTTCTCTGGACATGTGTAATGTATCTTTTCTTTTGCTTTCTAGTTTCTTAGAAGCAGCAAGTTAAAAGTGATGCTGCTAACTGAATTAAAAAGAGTATTACTACTAACTTGCAACTCTTGCCGTGAGTTTCAACAGAAGGCAATAATGAATTGCATTTATTTCTGTGGAAAGTACCCTATTGCAACTTCTAGTTGCTTTCCTGTTTCTAACATACGGCGACTGATTCTTGTTTTCTGTCTCCCTTTGCTTATTATGTCCTCGCTGTATACTTCCATATCCTCTGATGCTGGTGCATCCTCTCATGGTATGTACTATACATTCTCTCTTCTCTCATTCTCTCCCTTAAACTTTGAGATAAAGAATGTGGCTTTGTTAACCTGGGAGTTGAGAGGGAGCCTGTACCTCTCCAGGCAGAATAAACAAGTATCCTTGATAACTCAGAGCTTGTGTCTAAATATCAACAGTGTGGGGAGTTCTGCCATGCTGTCTCACCACCTACCCTCTGGACTGTGTCTACATATAGCAGATATAGTTTGAGGAGTTTTGCATACTACATAATCGGGTCCTGGGTAGTCATGGAAAGAAACTTCTGGGATTGTGATTAAATGTATTTCTGTTGCAATTACTGCAACTTATAACTGCAAGATATAGCTCAAATATTGAATTCACATCTTTTTACTGAGGTGCATTAAAAAAGCAGGTGACCAAAATGTCTGTGTGGTATTATTCATATAAGTCCATCATTAGGTGTTTAAATACACACCCTGTCTTCAAAATATTTTGCTCTTCTTAAACTCTACCTGATTTTATGTAGAATTTTTTTTGTTAAAACAAGTGGAAGTGTACTCAAAGAAAGTTGTTTCTGCAAGTATATCAGTACTACTTTTTTTTTTTTTCGCTTTCATGAGTAACTTCACAATTAAATAGCTTTAGTGAATACTATTAGACAGACCAGAATGACCACCAGCCAGCCCTGCATAACATCTTGCAAGCTATATAGTTCATGAATATTTGTAACATTGCCAATTTGTGGTGATCATATTTAACAAAGGATGATTTTACCAGCTGGAAGCAAAGTTATTCCCTATTCCCTATCGTCCCTACCACCCCTATGTCCCTCCAGCCTGCATCATGAGGTCTTTATCATCTCAAAGTGATGTTAGAAATAAGCAGATGGGACATCATTTTAATACCTTCTCTGAAGGATAACATCTCCCAGTAGTGCAGCTGCCCTCCTAATATTGGACCTTGGCATCAGCACACTGCAGAAACCCACTCCCAACGTGCAGTTCTTGCTGTATGCACTCATTAGAGGTTTTTTTGTTTACTATGTACTTTATGCACAGTTTCATCATGACAACTAAAACTGACATTTCAAAAGCTAAGAGGTTTTCACATAACATGACTGCTTTGTCATTCTTAATTTCCTTGAAGTCAGCTTTCAAGCTCATTTGCTAGATTTTCATTATGTGGTAGATGATGCAGCATAGCAGTGCAGAAGGTCTGTTCCTTCCTGCCAGCAAGGTACAACCAGCGTAACACTCAGTACCAAAGAGTTATTCTTGCAAAGGATACCGAAATGTCTTTTATTAATTGGGGCTTACCAAGCCTATACCAAAGAACTAGCTTAACATGGCCGGAGGAAGAAGTTAAACAAAAGATTACAAATGTTCTCATATTAAATGTTCTACACCATTGCAACAATGATGTAGTGATATAGAGAAGATGCAAAAGAAAGGCAACTGACTAAATTAGGTGGCAAAAAAGACCTATACCTATAAACAGAATATTCTCTTAAGGGTCACGTCTGGTAAAAAAAAAAATAAAAGGTCAGAACTCAATAGAAAAAAAGTGTTCTGCTGAAACTCAGGTATAAATGGAAAATACAGTAATGGAGTAGTTTATCCATCACATCTCAAACAGGTTTTTAAAAGGGCAGTTAGGTGTAGGCACAACATGGAGAAAAGAAATACTTCTGAGAAGAGGAAGATTGTTAGGTTTCTGCTTTTCTCCACAGATTTTGTATTTATGCCTATCATTTAAAGACCACTATGGCCACCCGTTTAGTGCTCTAGCAGGACTAAAACTGGGCAGCATATGGTAGTGCTGCACTAACTGAGAGTCCTGTGAGACCCACTCTGCTCTTGCTCCATGCAGGACTAGGTAGATCCTGTCTTGCTGTAGGAAGAAACAAGCCCTGGCAAGTCCAAGTACTGTATCTCAGATTGAGGAAAATGGAGTAGGAAGCAAAATTCAAATACAAAATCTGTTGCCAGCCTCTGGTCTGACCCTGAAAACCTGAGGATCTAAACAAAAAACTATTTTTCCTCTTATAGCCCCTGTATTTCCTATTGCTTCTCCTATGTCTTCGATTGTCTTCTCAAAATGGGAAAAGTAACTCAAAATGAAACAGGACTATCACTTTCTTACCTGCAGCAATGGACTGTTTGACAGAATAAGTAAGTGTAACCAAAATGCACAACCTGAAAAAGGAATTTTGATAGTTTTAATTTTTGATTGATTGGTCTTCACAGACATCTGATCTCAACATATTCAGTGCTGCCTTCTGATTATTTTATTTTTGTCTGATCTACTTAGCATATGTTAATTTACTCTGTAATTTTCTGAACATTTTCATAAATTTACAAGTGTGCTTGTGATGTCAACCATGCAATTTATGATCTCCTCAGAAATCCGAACCTTGTCTCTTTAATGCCGTGCTCAGACACGATCAGGTTTTTGATAGTGTGCCTGCTTATTTCCGTGATAATCAGATTACCACAAATGGTATTCCATAAGAGAAATCCCTGATCAAAAAGAATTTATGTGTGCTTTCCTTTATGACAACAACATACTGACCGGGGTGTGAAGAGAAGATAGAGTTAGGGGTGTGCTTTCCTTCTACCCATTGCACAGCTGAAAGCATTTCTTTGTAATGTTTGTCCTTCTCCTTTACATTCCTGTGAAAGGAACCGTGTGTCAGAAAGCAGCTCCCTCAGGAATGACCTAACATTTCCAAGGTATGCTTCTTCATATTGATACATATACGGGTTTTTCTCCATGTTATTTAAAGAAATGCTCAGGCAAATATAATCAGGCCCTGAAACACTCTACCAGAGATCTTCTTGCTTAATTTCTGGTTAAAAAATTAATTTTGATGTATGATGAGATAAATGCAACTCTATATATACACCATTGAACCAAATTGTTTTATGGCCCCAAACCAAAGGTCCTGCAGAGTTCCCACTACAGCATGTAAACACTATTACCTTTTCCAAGCAATCTTTAGTCTCTTTCAAAAAACAAGCAGATGAAAGTGATAGATAAATCTAGTTTGACACAATCCATTTTACATATGTTGATTACCGTTAATTATTCTATTTTAATTTAATTCCTTAGTAGTAAAGTCCAAGTCAGCTATTGACCTCAGGATTAATGTTGGGCTAACAAAACTGTAATTATCCAGGTAACACATACTTGTTTTCTTCTAATTTAATAGAACATACTCAGTGTTCCCACTTTTCAGAGTTTCACAATGCCATGGTTTTCTCTATTGTACAGTTTAAGTGCTTGGACATGCATAATTAGTGGAGGTGCTTGAATTTCATTTAAAGAAAATGTTTCAAGTCTTTTAATGGACCAGTATTATAAATCTCAAAAAGGCAACCAAGCAGCAAAGAAAGCTAGTAAGTATTTATTTATTTATATATAGGGAAACATATATTATAATATATACTATGAATAAATAATAAAGATATATTATAAATATATTTTATATATGCATGTATATATATATTTTAAAAAATTGTAATTAAAAAAAAAAACATTACCAATCCTGCTATGTAGTACTACGAAATATATCAAGACCTTATATAACATGTCCTCCTCTCTTCAACTTCTGTTTTCATAAGTCATACATTTTTCAGTTGTTGCTACTAATCCATGTGTCCCTTCTACTTCTTTCTTCACTGATTGCTGGAACAGAGACTGTGGAAGATAATTTGGAATTGTTTATCTCTGTTTCACTCTACACATCTCTTCTAACAGCTCTTTTAACAATTCTGATTTGCCCTCATTTACATGAAAAACAGATAAGGTCTGGAAACAGTTGTTTGAAAAAACAGTGTCATTATATATGCCCATGTACAACTCTGCTTTTGCCTCTGTACTTTTTGCCTAAAAAGGGGATCTTTTTCCCTCAGACTGCTTTTCCTCAGTTTAGATTCGTCCTTAGATTTTTTTCTGAACCTAATTTCATTTTTTCATGCTCCTTTTCCACTCTGAAGTTTTTTAAACTGAATCAGTTTGGCAGCAATCTGCTTTACCCTTCAATAAGTTTTACATTTATAAATAGTGAACTTCCAAGTCAGCATGAGAAGAACAACTTCTCTCTGATTAACTAATTATGCCGCTTTCAGTGGTATTTTGTTTCTCCAGCAGTGACGTCATCTTGAAACACAGGAATGCTGGCAGTTTAAAGGAGCTGTGTTTTGTGAAGAGATTCCATTTTATATATAAATTTCCAAGCCTGAAAAAAACTCAGGTAGATTTGCAATTCATTCAAATTTCTTTTTCCATCATTCTTAGTTGGTAGTATATTCTTCAAAGCAATTTATATGCAAATATTTATTTGAAGAAAGGGGAGAGTGAGGTAAACAGGCAAGCTACACCAGATATATTACATTATCTTTTCTTAAAAGGAAAAGTTCTCCTTTCAGCTAGAACAGTGGAAAAATGGGGCAGCAGCAATGGATTTGGTGTAGGACCTCTTGCTCTGTTTCCACATTGCTGTATGAGAGAACAAACCAAAGCCCATGTAGCACTTTTGCCCGGGTGAGCTGTAGTATATGTGTACATTTTACAAGTCCTCAAGCCAACTTTGGTCCACGTGGCAGCTGGGGTGACTTGCATGGCCACATAGTCCCTACAGACTGCATAATCCTTTAGGTAGTAAGTAAGGTTTGGGGTTAGCCAATATAACCCGTGCAAGTCCCTCAGCTAGCTTTGGTCTAGCTTCCATTGCTGCAATCACACTTCTGATTACAACAGCCTTATGGCTGTTCATTGCCAAGATAAAAGGCAAAGTGCTGAACAGATTTCTTAAAGCAGTGGGGTAAACAGGAAACAATACTGCTAAGGTTTGAGCGTCAGGAGCAATATAAGAGATGAGAGCTAGGCTCTGAATACACAAATACACACACATATCTCTACTGTCTATGTGTCATCTGCCTGTCTACCTGTCTGTCTATTGATATGTATTATATGTGTGCACATACGATAAAAAATATGCAACTCTCTGTACTTAAATGAGCTGTAACTCAGGAATGAGGCAGAAGAAGCACTCACCAAGTTTCTCATGAAAAGCCAAACCTAATCAAAACAACAAAAATCAGAGTCCAAACTATGGTCAACTTCAAGAACTACGTAAATACAGTATGTATTCAGCTTTGCATGTACTGTTGCTGAATCTGCAAAGAAAACAGTGATGACTGAAAACAGTGGGAATGGTTAACAAATGAAAGCAGTCATTTTAGAACAGGCAAGAATACCTGTAACTTACAGTTTCAAGAGTTTTTTTCCATTTGAGAATTGCTAAATCTGGATTTTTTGTTGTTCTACTTACATGCCAAAACATACCACATGCCACATGATGTGATGTTGAAAAAGGAAATATAATTTTGAGTCCAAAATATCACATTTCAAAAAAATAATCAAAGAAAATTTTTTCAGACATCAGTCAGCTTCCTGGACTGAAGTCTTTTGGGCTGACATTTTTACTTCTATATTGATAAATAAAAACTAAGCATGATCCTTACTTTTGAACTATAGATATAAATGGTGAACAAATTAATAACTGTAAGCTGTCCTCAAAACCCTCTTATGTGATCATTCAGCCTTTTCCCCTAAGATTTCCACCTGATACCATTCTTTCTAGTCCCTTGAAAATGTAGCTGAGAAGTCTTATCGCTCATCCTGAGAAAATCCTTACACTGCATTTTTATTTTGCAGTATTTCTTTGAAATATATTTTGTGAATAATTGTACATTTGAAGCATCTTTCCTTTTGCAACTTAAAAATTTGTCATTGCTTTCAGTCATAGTCTTGTATTATTCTTTGAATTACTGTACATTGGAGGCTGAATAACTCAATTTGAGAGACTTACTCTTCAGGTTTTCAAAAGCAGCAAGAACCCTGCAAATGTAATACACTGTTTCAAAACCCCAAAACCATCCCAGTGCTGAATAAATTAAAAAAAAAAAAACCAAAAAACAAACAACAAACAAACAACAAACCTAAAAGGATGGTTTAAGACTATTTTGGTTTTAATTTAAAATTCAGGGCCAGATTTCACTGTTGACAAGATGGAGATCTAATGTGGGAAGACAAATAAGTCAGTAATATTGTAAGCCTGTTCTCGTTGGCTGTCAGTTTTGCTTTTTGTCTGCATAGAAGTATGATTGAACAGAATTGGTTCCAAAAGCAAGAAACATAAGTCTATGCAGTTGAAATGACTGACTGAATTTTTGAACAGGGTATTCAAAAAAAGGTAACATTTCTTTTATTAGCAAAAATTCAATATTTTTTGAATTATTTTATGAAAACCTTATGTTTATGCTTCCATATGGAAAGAGATCTTTTCATACTCTATGGATTACACTTGATTTTACAATTTTAAGGCTAAATGCCAAACTTGGTGGAAGTTCAGGGATGCATTTGGCTTGGGTTTGTATGGCCAGGTTTTGGTAGTGTAGGGGCTACAGGAGTGGTTTCTGTGAGAAGTCTGGAGCAGTTCATGAAGAACTGGAGCCTGGCCTTCAGCTGCCAGACTGGAAGGATTAAGCCAGGTCTCCCCACTTTCTTGGGTCATAGCTGCCACTGCTGTGCAGATGTCCCACATGCCATAGGGTGTCTGAAATACTGCCTGCTGCCTATCCTTGAGAACACGATGACCATACATTTGGTAAGCTGAATCAAGGTCTACTGCATGTCTTATCTCCATTGACTTTAACAGCAGGTTGCACACGTGCACATGTAGGCATCTGCTGCGTCAAGATCAGAGCTTTGATCTATATCATAGAGTTGTGTGTCCACCACTGGCTCTTGAAACAATCTCCGCTCCCCAGTGCAACTTCTGTCTCCTGAGAGTCCTACCATCTTCGATCATTTCCAGAAGTGGTTCCCTGCCCTCCATCTGTCCTCCTGGCACTAATGGTTTGCTGAAGAAGTTTTTACTCCAAATCCTTGTGTTTCTAGCACCTAAACAAAAAAACCCAAAGCACACCACAAAAACAAACAAACAAACAAACAAAAAGACACACCCAAAACCACTAACACAACAACAACAAAAATAAAACCAGGCAGAATTTGCCAGATACCTGACATTTTATCATACATCTCTGTGACAAAGGTTTTAACTACATCTGGCAGTCCAGTATATGTGGGCACATTTCTGCTGTGGTTGAGAAAATTCAGTTCCAATCAAGCTTAAGCAGAAGAAAGTAGTAACCATACAACTCCTGCTCTATTCTTCAGTTAAACATGCAAAGAGTGCATCTCAATTTCTGTGTAATTAATACTCACTAAAATGAAAAATGAATCACATAAAGGTAGTGGAACAGATTTTTTTAAAAAATAATTGTCTTTATACATATGCTTTACCCTTATCTTCTCCTTTTTAAGTAAACAAAGCATTTTAGGAAAAAAAAATCATAATGAAAAACTAACTGACTTTCAACCAAGTGACAGAAGTTGCAGAACAAAAGCCATATATCTAAAAGCAAGTTAATTGCAAATATATCAGAATTGCTGTTTACAGATGGAAATATCCCAATGTAAGCATTAGAAGGTTTGCCAGATTAATTTTCTAATGCACCAATAAGCTCATTAGGTGAATCAGAAACTTTCACTTTGCCATCAGTCTTTATTAGTTGCAGTTGAGTTCTGGTATTGAATCACCATAGATGAATTCAGCTCACATCACAGTTATTTACATGCCTGAGCACTTTGCCATGTAGGTAGATTAATCTACTTGCACAAATTTAAAAACATGCCTATAGGAGAGGTTAAAAAAAAGAGAACATTTTTATATCATACATTGTAAACACAAATAAATTACTTTATAACCTAATGCAGACTTCAGGCTATTGTAATATTTTCTAGCCATCCTTTTCTAATAAATATATTTGTATGCGACAACTAATTACAAGAAATGCAATAAGCAACCCTTTCCAAAAATCATACTTCTTTAGGACAGAAGTAAAACATAGGCTAACATAGGGACAGAAAGAGAGAGTTTATAGTGGACTGCTTTAGGAAGCAAATGCAAGCACATAGACCTGTCATTCTGTTGCTGTACTGGAAGTTAAAGCCATATATGTTATTGTGACACATTGGCGGACCCAGAGCTTTACATATTTATTTCCTGCAGTCATTTTTTCTTTTCAGTAAATACTCCCAGTGTATGAAAACAAATATCACCTTCATTGGTCTTTCTTCAGAGTTACAGCCTTATTAGCGCTGAACAGGCTGCTTCTGTTCTGGTAAAGGTTAATGAGATCTTCACATAAAAGTCTTGCATTAGAACCTCCACACTGCTGCAAAGTAGTAGAGACTGGTCACTACAAATTAAATATTAAAGGTGGATTGTCTTGATTAACTTCATATAAAATTAGTTTTCAATGCATTATTTATTGAGTATGAAAGTTTGGGTGATGATATATTACTTTCACTTTGAGGCAGTCAACCCATGGCACACAAAAGGTCTGTTGTTATTTTAAGGTAGATTTTTTGGCACATGAATATCACCGCTAAAGAAATTATGACTTACACAATTTTGTGGTTAGTATTAAGCTATTAGCTGTTTCTTTTTAATGAGGTGCACAGCTACATCTTTTATTAGATCTCACCAATGAAATAGTTGGCAGTGCATGAATGGAAAACTTTGAAGCAAAGGGCACAACAGCTGAAATCCAGGCCCAGAAGAGGAACAGGACATCTCCATGAAACTTCAGTGATGTTAAGATTTCATCTGGCCAGCTTTCTGCAAAGCTACCACTGACTTTTAAATAAGATGGAAAATAAGTTCCTAAACAGGTGTATTATTAATGGATGGTGACAGATTTAGCAAAAGCTGATAAATGTTAATAACTGCTGGTCAAATTCCTTCCTGAGTAATTGTAAGCTGTCCTTGCACATTTAAATTAACCCTTTTTATTAATAATCTCATTTTTCTCCTTTTTGTCAACAACTTTCTTACAGTATTGTCATGCATAGTTAAAGAGGTATGTCCTCTATCCACATTTTAAGTGCAATGACTCTTCCAGCTGTCTTCCACTCCCTTTAATACCTGTGCAGGTGAAGATGTTTCCCATCAGCTGATACAGTAAGAAGGTAAATCTAGCCAATTTTTTACTTGCAACAGCAATCAGTTAATGCAAGTTCAAGAAAGAAGAATTTATAGTAGGAATCTCCTGTATATAGTATCTCTCTTCGGGCAAACACATATTTTCTGATAGTACATTTTATCAAACATTAATATCATCTGCAACCAGTCTAAATCCATATTTGGAGCAGAGCAGCAATCAGATGATCAACTGAATAATATTGCAGGCGATGTGGCTCTCTCTCTAGTACATACATACTCTTCAATCTGTTAAAAAAAAATGCAACATTTTACAGGAGAGCTTAGTACTTTCAAAGGTGTGAGAAAACTGAGCAACTGTTTCAGCCTCTGATACCATCAATGAGGTCAGTGACGTTCAGGCTAGCAGTCCACTGAAGACAGTCACTCAGCTGGCAACAGCTCTGTTATCAGCAAAGCAATGATGACATTTATAGGCAAAAAGTTGGAAACTCTGGGAATTATGAAAGATATCTATAGGAAGTGAAGCCTGAATATAAATGGGTTAATGATACATATAAGCAAAACCACCCAAAATCCATTCAGAGTTGTAAAATTGAAATATACTATTGCAAACATACTCCAGAAAACCAGAGTTATCTTAGAAGTCTTTGGTCTAACTTCTACTCTGATATGCATGATGTTTCATAAATATTGCTTTAATGTTTTTGTGCAAAAAGCTGCTTTCTTGTGATTCTGACTAGCACACCGGAAGTCTGTTTTCATAACTCTTCCCCCCATCCCCAACTCTTCCCTGCCCTATCAAACTTAAAATGTATTGAAGATTATGTTGGGACAATGTTCTAAAATATCAGATATCTGAGGTAGAGAAAAGATAAACACATTTCAATTCTTTCTTAAACCATACTGGGACAACAGAAAACCACAGAAATTTGTTATTCAAAGTAGACCATAGTATGACCCTTGGGTTTTACTTTGGTTTTGTTTTCTCTATTTTTTTGTGTTGTTAGGTTTGGTTTGTTGTTTTTGTTTTGAACTGTTCAATTGCGTGGACTGGGAAAAGACAGACTTCTTGTAACAACTCTAAGGCACAACTAAAGAAGCAGATACATGGCTTTTTTTAGAGGGGACCAGAGCTGTACACAGTACTCCAGGTGTGGCCTGACAAGTGCTGAGTAGAGTGGGATGATGACTTCTTTCTCTCTGCTGGCGATGCCCTTTTTGATGCAACCCGGCATCCTGTTGGCCTTCTTGGCCGCAGCAGCACACTGTTTGCTCATACTGAGCTTCCTGTCCACCAGGACCCCCAGGTCCCTTTCCACAGAGCTGCTCTCCAGCCAGGTGGATCCCAGCCTGTGCTGCACTCCTGGATTATGTTTTCCCAGGTGCATGACCTTACACTTCTCCTTGTTGAACTTCATAAGGTTCTTGCTGGCCCACTCTTCCAGCCTATCCAGATCTCCCTGCAGAGCAGCTCTCCCTTCTGGAGTGTCTACTTCCCCACTCAACTTGGTGTCACCAGCAACCTTCATCAGGCTACACTTGATGCCATTATCCAGATCACTTATAAAGATGTTGAATAACATTGGGCCCAATATCAATCCCTTGGGGACTCCACTTGTGACAGCTTGCCACTTGGAAAAGGAGCTATTTATCACCACCCTTTGGGTGCGGCCTGTCAGTCAGTTCCCCACCCACCGCACAGACCACTTGTCTAGGCCATAATGCGTTAATTCCTCCAGGAGGAGGCTGTGGGGGACCATATCAAAGGCCTTGGAGAAGTCCAGGTAGACGATGCCCACCGCCTGCCCCATGTCAACCAGGCAAGTCACTTTGTCATAGAAGGCCACCAGGTTTGTCAAGCACGATCTGCCTTTAGTGAAGCCATGTTGGCTTTTCCCAATCACATGCTTCATTTGACTTGTGATGGCCCCCAGGAGGATTCATTCCATAACTTTCCCAGGGATTGAAGTAAGGCTGATGGGCCTATAGTTACCCGGATCCTCCCTCAAGCCTTCCTTGTAGACAGGGGTAACATTTGTCTTCCTCCAGTCCTCTGGGACATCCCCCATTCTCCATGACTTCTCAAAGATTATAGAGTGGACTTGCAATGATGTCAGCCAGCTCTCTCAACACCCTCGGGTGGATGTCGTCAGGGCGCATTGATTTAAGGGGTCGAGCTCCTTTAGTAGTTCATGTACTAACTCTTCCTTCACTGATGGTGGGTCAGTGTTTGGATCAATCAGCAATTTTGTTCCCAAAGCCTGAGACCCAACAGTGTTGAGAACGACAGAGATGAAGAAGGTGTTGAGGACCTCTGCCTTTTCAGCATCATTGGTGACTAACTCTCCCTTTCCGTTTAACAGCGGGTCTATGTTTTCCTTCTTTTTCTGCTTCTGGTTGACATACCTGAAGAAACCTTTCTTGTTATTTTTGACATCTATGGCCAGTACCAATTCGAGCTGAGCTTTTGCTTTTCTAACTACATCTCTGCACATTCTGGCTACGCCCTTGTAGCTCTCAGCAGATAATCCTCCATTTCTCCATCTCTGGTGTGCTTCTCTTTTGGATTTGAGTAGACCCAGGAGGTCATGGTTAATCCAAGGGGGCCTCTTGCTCCGCTTACTTCCCTTTCCTTTGTAGGGGATAAACTGGTTTTGTGCTTCCAATAGAGAGTTCTTCAAGAACTCCCAGCACTCAGTAGCTCCTTTATCTTCCACGGAAGCGTCCCACAGGATCCCTCCCAACTGAGCCCTAAGTGAACTGAAGTTTGCTCTTCTAAAATCCAGAAATCTTGTCTTAGAGCTGACCTTCAGCATGCTCAGCAGGATCCCAAACTCCACAATATTGTGGTCACTGCAGCCAAGGCTATCACTAACCGCGATATTACAAAGCAGGTTTTCTCTGTTTGTGAATAGCAAGTCCAGCAGCGCCTCCTTCCTGGTTGTCACATCTAACATTTGTATGAGGAAGCAGTCCTCTACACATTCCAGGAACTTGGTGGATGACATGCGAGCTGCCCTATTGTTCTTCCATCAGATGTCTGGGTAGTTGAAGTCACCCATCAGGACCAGGTTCTGTTGTCCAGAAGCTTGCTTGAGTGCCCCAAATATCACTTTGTCAGCTTCATCATCATGGTTAGGAGGTCGATAGCAGATGCCCACTGTGAGGTCCTGCTTGGAGATGACCCCTCTGACTTTAACCCAGAGGCATTTGATAGAGCAGTCACAATCACCAGAGTTGACTTCAATACATTCAAGGTGTTCCTTAATATAAAGTGCAACTCCTCCACCTCTTCTACCCTGCCTGTCCTTACAAACGAGCCTGTAACCGTCGATTGCGATCCCCCAGTCATTTGAGTCGTCCCACCATGTTTCAGTTACCCTATGATGTCGTACCCTTCTGAGTGGGCACGGAGCTCCAGTTCCTCCTGTTTGTTACCTAGACTGCGTGCATTCATATACATACACTTGAGGTGATTACTCTTCTGTTTCACACCTTGGGAGACAACTACAGAACATTTGTCACCGCACTGCTTGGCCTGACTTACTCCCCATTGGACGTGCTGGTGTGAGCGTTTTCACAATGGATCCCACCTGCCAAGTCCTTCAGTTTAAAGCCTGCCTCACCAAGTTAGCCAGCCTACTACTGAAGATTCCCTTACCACTTTTAGACAGATGGATTCCATCCCTCCCTAGCATGTTGTCATCATTGAAGAACACCCCATTGTCATAAAAGCCAAACCTGTCACGGTGGCACCAGCCACGTAGCCGGGAGTTGATATACCTCTCTCTCTCTCATTATTTTCCTTTTCATTGCACTGTTGTTACTGTTGTTATTATTATTATTATTGTTCTATTTTAATTTTTAAACAGTTCTTAATCCGTGAGTTTTCTCACTTACACCCTTCTGATTCTCTCCCACATCCTGCTGGTGGGGGAGTGAGTGAGCATCTGGGGAGTGTTTAGTTGCTGGCTGGGGCTAAACCACAACAGGTGATTATATCTGTATCAGTATATTTCATTGGAATGCTTCATCAAATTTTACTCCACCAGCCAAACATACTAAGATAATTTTCTCTTAATCATGTATACAGTAATATGTTTATTCATTGTGTTATTTAATATTGATAAATTAATTTTTTTTTCAAAATGCAAAGCTGTATACATTCGTGGTGGAAAACAATTATTTTAAGTGTATTGTAAAAAAAAAAAATCACGTAGGGTTCTTAGCATGTACTAAATACTGATTTAGACTCAGAAAAAACACTGTAAAGTACTAAGTAGAGAGAAGACAAGTGACTTGTTCAAGTTCATACAAGAATAGAAAGCAAAGAATAGCCATCCAGGAATAGAATTCAAGGGACAGTCTCACAGCTCTAACTGAAGTAGAAACTTGGCCTTTACTCTTCAAAACAGGTCTACTCTGTTGCTGATAGGAAGAATTATTGGTTTCGCCTATTTACTCCTTGGTAGTAATAGAAAATATCAGATTTTAAAACCCTTCTCTATTCAAATTGATGGAATAGTAAAATTAAGAGGTACGTGTAACTGTGTACTGGTTTTCCGTGACAAGGTGTTGGTAGCAGAGTGTGGACTGCAGGGGTGGGTTCTGTGAGAAGACACCAGGAGCTGCCCCAAGTCAGACAGAGCCAATGCCAGCCAGCTCCATGACGGACCTGCTGCTGCCCAGAGCTGAGCCCATCAGCTATGTTGGAAGTGCCTCTGTGATAACATATTTAAGAAAGGGTAAAAACTGCTGAGCAACAGCTGTGAGAGAGAGCAGTGACAAAAATACAGGAGAAACAACCCTGCAGACACCAAACAGAGAAGGAGGGGGAGGAGGTGCTCCAGGTGCTGAAGCAGAGATTGCTCAGTGGCCTGTGGTGAAGACCATGGTGAGGCAGACTGTCCCCCTGCAGCCCATGGAGGACCCCAGGCCAGAAGAGGTGGACGTGCCCTGAAGGAAGTTGTGGCCCATGGAGAGTGCACACAAGAGCAGGTTCCTGGCAGGAGCTTGTGACCTGTGGAGAGAGGAGTCCACACTGGAGCATGTTTGCTGGCAGGACCTGTGGCCTGTGGAGGACCCATGCTGGAGCAGTCTGCTCCTGAAGGACTGAACCCCTTGGAAAGAAACCATGCTTGAACAGTTCTTGAAGAAATGTACCCCATGGAGAGGACATATGTTGGAGCAGATAATGAAGAGCAGTACACCATGCTTGGGACCCCATGCTGGAGCAAGGGAAGAGTGTAAGGAGGAAGGAGCAGCAGAGACAAAGTGTTATGAACTGACCACAACCTCCATTCCTGTCATCTTGTGCTTTTCGTGGAGGGGCAGGGAAGTAGAAGAGTTACAAATGAAGTTGAGCCTGGGAAGAAGGGAGGGGTTAAGGGAAGGTCTTTTTACTTTTGTTCTTATTTCTAACTGTCCTACTCTGTTATTAATTGACAACAAATTAAATAGCTTTCCCCAAAGTCAAGACTATTTTTTCTGTAATACTAACTGGTGAGTGATCTCCCTGTCCTTATCTTGACCCACAAGTTTTTTCATCTTACTTTCTCCGCCTGCCCTACTGAGGAGGAGGAGTGATAGAGCAGCTTGGTGGGCACCTGGCAGACAGCTAAGGTTAACACAGCACATTGTTATGTCTGCTTCTGTATGAAGACCTTCAAACAGATATGAAGTTCCTCTCTGGGTCTTGCAGACTTTGACCAAGATCAGGCAGATTCCTTCCTGGATTTCATTCCTTTGGGATAAAGTGAAATTACACTGTAACAGAATGATGAAAGATGACACAAAAAAGTTCTTCCCCAGCTGTAAACACCGCTGCTTAAGCTCAGCTGTTTCTTCATTACACATTACTGTAAGCATCCTTGACTATTACTTTGACAGGTAAATCATGGCATTTTCTGTGATTTCAAGTACAGTGTATGATCTTGAAATGATCAGCTTATTATAGATGCTGCTTCTTGCATTTTTTCTTGTCTCTGGGCTTTGGTCAAGTACCAGTGCAGGAATTTAACTGATATAAGCCAGAACCACACAGCTGTTGAGACTTTATGAAGATCACATCTCTACTGGTCATGGCAAATTACACACATTATTTATGAAGCCCAGAACGAGAAATAACAGATCAGTTGAATATCAAATTTGAAATAACTGTCAGAGACCTGAGCTGGAACACTTGTCTACACCTGCTCAGAGTAGAAAGAAATCCATTCACCCCACTGTACAAACTTTCAGATCTTGGATTTAGATGCACTAGAAAAACAGTCCACAAAGAATTACTGAAGAACTGCAGTGAACAAAGAAAACTGACCCTATGTTTGTCTGGTGAGCCTTCCTCTAAGAAAATTAAAGCTCTGTTAGGCCATAATCAATTTACTACCCCAACAAGCACCCTGAAAGCCAACAAAGAGGTGCAGCAAGCATTTTCTTTCTTTCTTACAGCGACTTCTGAACTGCTCCTCGATCATTGCTCATCACACTGTTCTCCAGGCTGTGCCTAAAGTTTGAGTCCAGCCTGTACTGATAGTCTCAAAGACAGATGTGCAAATATTTCTCATTTACTCTGCTTGGAATTAAAATTAGAAAAAAAATTAGCAGAGTTTAGAAACGGATCATTGATGCAATAGCAGTGAGCCCAGTGGAAACTCCAAATTATCATATAATATACTGAATGCCAGATTAGAGGTAGCTTGAAATTAATCTAAGTTATAATAACTCTTACTTTTGCTTATGCTGCCTTAAAATTGTTTACATTTACTTCTGTGTTAACGAGATCAGACTAATGAAAGCTAAAATAAACCTGGAAAGTAAAAGTAAGAGTGGTGTTAATTAGATACATTATTCATCTGCAGAGGAGAAACACCCACCAGAATGCAATGGAACATGACAAGAACAATTCTGTCAGTGAGACGGTTTCATCAGGTAACTGACAATCCTGAGGACAGATGACTTGGTCCAGCCAATTTTGAGATCATTAACTCTTCCCTGAATGTCATATGCACCACAGATTCTATGAAGATTCATTTAAAAGGTCATTATTATTGTTACTATTATGTAAAATGTAAGAATAATTTCTATGTTACAAGAGCACCTCATGCTAGGAAATTCACAGAAAAGGAACAGATTCAGTCTCTGCCCTGAGAACCTACAAACTGCATGTAACTGCTGATGCTCAATTGATGAGACAAGCAGCTTGCAGCACAGACATAAGATTCAGTGGATGATGATACAAACAAAGTAATACTCTAGGAAAATTATCTGTGAAGGACTCCTCTTAATGAAAAGAAGAAGGAAAAGCTGCAGCTGATAGGACCAGAGTATGAAATACCAAGCAGAAAGATTATAACAAACTGGAAATTTTAAGCCCTTTATGCAGCTATACCTTTATAAGCACATAGCCAGGCTATAAAGACAAGCAAGGGATGAAAGGTGATGTTCAAGGCATAGTTTGGATAGTGATATTCCCCATAGTGGTTGAGAAAAGGAAGTACTAGCAAGAGCTTGCCTAAGCACGACTCATTTCACAGAATCACAGAATGGTAGGAGTTGGAAGGGACCTCTGGAGATCACCGGGGAAGGAGACTACACAACATGTCTGGGCAGCCTGTGCCACTGCTCTGTCACCCTCACAGGAAAGAAGTGTTTTCTCATATTGAGGTGGAACTTCCTGTGTTCCAACTTGTGCCCATTGCCCCTTTTCCTGTCATGGGGCACCACTGAAAAAAGCCTAGTTCCATCGTCTTCTTGACACCCACCCTTTAAATATTTATAGGTATTGATGAAATCCCCCATCAGTCTTCTCAAGAGACCCAAGTCTCTCAGCCTTTCCTCATGAGGAAGATGCTCCAGTCCTCTGATCATCTTGGTAGCTCTCCGCTGGACTTGCTCAAGCAGTTCCACATCCTTCTTAAACTGGTGGGTCCAGAAATGAACATAGTACTCCAGATGTGACCTCACTGGGGCAGAGTAGATGGAAAGGATAACCTCTCTCGATGTTCTGGCCACACTGCTTTTAATGCATCCCAGGATATTGTTGGCTTTTTTGGCCACAAGGGCACAGTGCTGGCTCAGGGTCACCTTGCTGTCCACCAGCACTCCCAGGTCCTTCTCAACAGAGCCACTTTCCAGTAGTTCAGCCCCCAACCTGTACTGGTGCATGAGGTTGTTCCTCCCCAGGGGCAGGATCTTGCACTTGCTCTTGCTGAATGTCATGAGGTTCCCCTTGGCCCAGCTCTCCAGCCTGTCCAGGTCTCGCTGGATGGCAGCACAGCCTTGTGGTGTATCAGCCACCCCTCCCAGCTTGGTATCATCAGCGAACTTGCTGAGGGTACACTATCCCATTGTCCAGGTCATTGATGGATATAGTGAACAGGACTGGACCCAGCACAGACCCCTGGGGAACACCACTAGTGTCAGGCCTCCACCCAGACTCTGCCCCGTTGATCCCAACCCTTCTCAGGGACTGAGCCAGTTCTCTGTCCACCTCACTGTCCACTCATCCAGCCCACACCTCCTTAGCTTGCCTGTGAGGATGTTGTTGGAGTCATTGTTGAATGCCTTACTGAAGTCAAGATAGAAAACATCCGCTGCTCTCCCTTCATCTACCCAGCCAGTCACACCATCATAGAAGGCTGTCAGGTTGGTCAAACATGATCTTCCCTTGGTGAATCCATTTTACTATCTTATTTCATCAGATATTAGGTTTCTAGGCACTATAATCTAAATAAAGTTTAAAAAGGGAAAGTGAGATAGTTATGAGTCGTGACTCATCACCCAACTCAAGGGATTTGCATGCAGAAGAGCAACTATTATAAATTTATTCAGGGTTTCTCTAACTCCATCTCTGTGTTTCTCTGAGAAGTACATTTTCAATTTTCTATGGATGGATTTTAGGGGGGTTTGGGCATTTGGATGTTTTTAGTGCTGTTATTCATAAGAATTGCATGACTACTGTAATTTACATGTAAGTACTTATCATGCAGATCAGAATGATGCATGTGAATTAAAAGAAAATAATCAAATTATTTTGGTTTATATCCTACAGGACCCTCCAGATTTATGCAAAAGTCAAAACTGCTCTACCAGTTTCCCAGCAAAATACTTTCAGTAAATAAGTCCTCTGAAGAAAGACTATTTTTTTTCTCAGAAAGTCACTTTGTTTCAAGATAATTCAAAGCCTTCTAATGAGTGACCATCCAAAATAGCAGAGAACTGATTTCACATGTATTATGAATTCTATGTCAAGAAGGAAAAATCTCTCTTTTATGAATAAAATTAAAAGTTATGCAGTCAAAAAAAAAAATTATCTTTCCTTAATACACAGCAGGTACTTCAATCAACTCATAAAGAAAATAGAACAGTGCACTGTTTGCATCAGGTAACTGTGGCCATGTTTCTTATTCATATGCAAGTACTAAACAAAAAATGTTCTAGTCTGAAGGATCATATGAAAAACAATCCAAGGTTTGATGTAAGTTTAATACTTTTTTTAAAAAATGTATGAAACGATTACAATGTCAATGTTCTTCAAAATCATGCAGAGGTAACAGATTCTTCCTTCCTGAACCCAGCAAGGTTAGTTTATATCAATATCATCGGAAGAGCTAGACTGAAACAATAAGAAAGAAATAACAAATAAAGAAAAAACAGGAAATCTCATTGCATATGTTCTTGCAAGTTATAAGATGAGCTGTCTCTGTAAGAAAATTCTCATCTTTGCTTAGGTTCATTTCCAGCAGAGTTCCTCACATTTGCTTTGATGAAGTGTCAATGTTGAGATCTGACTTTGTTGCCACAGTCAACGGTGTAAATAGGTCCTCACTTATGGCAATGGTTTCTTTTTCTAGGCTAAAGTATTCAAATACCATGAAATTATAACAAGCATTTATTGACCTCAACAGTATCTATTGATAACAATAAGTAAAAAGAAGGAACAGCCTCTATTGGTAGCAATGTTGAGAGAAGAGTAAATTGCAAGACCTCTTTTTAAAATGTTTGTCAGATCCCAAAAGAAAACTATATTGAGCTGAGTGACTCTTTGAAGTGTTAGGAGAAGGGACATGGCAACACCAGTCTTTTCAGATAAATGATGAATGGGATATAACACAAATGTAGAGAAGAAAACAGGGTATTTTAATTACATCCATTAAAACTAGCATATGTAAGGGGTATTAGAATTTAATTCCTTTTTTTTTTTTTTTTTTTGATCTGTCATAGTTTTAGCTGGGATAAAGTTAATTTTCTTCGCTGTAGCTGGTATGGTGCTGTGTTTTGGACCTAGTATGAGAATAATGATGGTAACACACAGATGTTTAAGCTGTTGCTGGGTAGTGCTTGTACTAGTCAAGGACTTTTCCAGCCTCTCATGCTCTGCTACACGCACAAGAAGCTGGGAAGGGAGGGGACACAGATAAGATCGCTGATCCAAACTGGCCAATGGGATATTCCAGATAATATGACATCATGCCCAGTATATTAACTGGCGGAGTTGGTGTGGGGGAAACAGCGATCACAGCCTGGGGACTGGTGGCATTGGTTGGCTGGTGGTGAGAAGGTGCATCACTTGTTGTTTGGGTTTTTTCCCTCCTCTCGAGGTTTCACCTCTCTCTTTCTCTCTCATTATTTTCCTTTTCATTATATTATTATTATTTTATTTTAATTTTTAAACAGTTCTTATCTCAATCCACGAGTTTTCTTACTTTGGCCCTTCTGATTCTGTCCCCCATCCAGCTGGGGTGAGGGGAGTGAGTGAGTAACTGGGTGGTATTTAGTTGCTGACTGGGGCTAAATTGCAACATGATCTTTTCCACCTTTTTTTGAGTTTTATTTTATAAGAGTAAAACTCACCCATTTTTGGCTGCTGAAAAATTTGTCAGGTTGACCTAAAGAAAAATTACATACTACTTTCTTCTTTGGCCATTTAAAAAAAAACATGTTATTGCTATGTAGATCAATAAAATGGAAAATATGTCACTAGTTGAGTTATCTCTCCAAACACTATCTCAGCATGCCATAAAGGAAGAGCTCTGTAGCACCACTGACTAATCTCCATTATCAGTTGTTATGCTTCTTAAAGCTGTAGAACGGCATCTGCAAGTATAATCTACCAGTGACACAGTGAATGCAAATCTTTAGTGCTCAGCACCCACAGTGACATTACTAAGACAATGGAGTGAAACCCATTTCTAGAGTAGTATGCTCAAGTTTAGGTAGAAACATGTAAATATCTGTATGTGAACTGAGTGCATAGTCCATGGAAATTAAGTTAATTCCAACAATGCAGTCTAGAAAGGGATTTCTAGACTCTTGTGGAAACAGAAAGATAACTTGTGCTTAGTTCATGAGCTCCTAAGCACAAGTGTCCCGTGCTGATTTGATTGCATTATGATATTCAAGACATCTTATTGGTGGATTTGACTTAGAAGCTATGAGAGACTTCAGCTTTCCAGCTAAAGACAAAACATATCAATGCATTTTATTAGTTGTTGAGCTGGATAATTTTCTAAACTCTAGTGGGTATGTTGATTAGAGGTGCTTCAAATGCTTGTTTCAGATACCCAAAGGAATTTGATCTTCATGTACCATTCCAGAAGGAACAGAATTTCTACAGGTCCAGTATCCTATCCTGGGTCTATGTAGATGCCCCATGTAGATGTCTTGGATACCTTAGGAAAACAAAATAAATAAATACTTATGCCTCTGTACTCTGCTCTTGATGTCCATTGGCTATGATGGCAATTTATGTACCTTAGCCACAATTAAGTACTTTTTAATGAACAATAATGGAATACCAGTCCAATTTCAATCATGTAGTCTCAGGCTGAATGCCATCTGGTCTTTCCAAGCACTGAAGTCACACTACCAGTATGTAAATTTTAAGTATCTATTACAATTTTGCTGTATTATCTGCTAGTATATATTGGCCTGGTCCTAATTATCTAAACAAGATGACCTTTCTCAGCTAGAAAACTCCAAAGAAGGATATTAATTTTAATCCTGTTAGCTCACTTTTTATATTTTTGCTTCCTGAACAATTTTCAGGGTTTCATGATGGAACTCTATCATAGTTATCTTTTGTGAAAAAAGAAACACATTTTACACGCCAATTGTCTCTCAACATCTCTTTTTTGTTGTTGTTTTGTAAGAATTTTCAGTCTTTCTGGATGGTGAATGCCTCTTTGCCTTCCAAATGGGTGTCTCAAATGCTGCTTCCTCAGCCAGACTGCTCTCTGCTTTCCTCTTCACCTTTACAATCATTGCTTCACATCTGCTTCCAAAAATAATTTGGTACAGATTTTACTCGTCTCTCTTTGGACTCTCATTATTTGCTCTTTCAGATAGCTGCCGCTCTGTAAATATTCTTTTCCAGTCATTCTAAAAGTGATAAGACCCTGACACAGCTTTGTAACTAAATAGGATGATCTGACAATAAAGATCTGATCTGAAAAGAATGATCTCTGAAATAAAGTTGGAGACTTATTCTTAGAGACTCTGTTACAAAGAACCTCACTCAGCCTTTACCAAACTGAGTAAAGGTGGGCAACCAGCCTTTCTATAGTGAAAGCAGAAATAAGGTCAGGGGAATGGAGCTGAATGCTGTGGGAAGGTAGCCATTATCCTGCACATTTGCAGTCAAGTCATTTCATTAAAATTTGCTCCTTACTCCTAGTGTTCTAACTCAACAGGGAAATACTTTGCAGTTTATTAGACTCCTGTTTCTCCTGAGAGACATAGGATATCACAGGGCTTGTCTGTTTAATGCAGTATCAACATTTCCTCTTGGGAGAAGATACCATTTTCACTCCCTCAAGTGAGCAGCATTTGAAATCAGTTCTGATTAGTGCTCTCCCTATTTCATCCAGGTTCAATTAGTGGAGGATATTGAAGCTGTGAATTACCTGTCATCCAGAGCTTCCTGGTATGTTTACAAAAGCAAATGGACTATATTATAAGAGTATTGTATATGAAAATGGAGCTATTTATTAATATTTTTTTACAACACCCTAGTGCAAACATTAGCTAGGAAATAAACCCTATGGTTATTTCTCCTTGCAGTGTATGCTCTGATTTCCATCCCATCAACACTACCACCCATTAAAAAAGTCCAAAATGCTACAAGAATACAGAATATTTTCACTGCAGCTTCAGGAGTATTTCACTGCAGAAAAAATACTTTAAGCTTATGGAAGAAGAGGAATTTTAAGATGCCTAGTGGATTTCTTATGGGACGGTGTGTTTTACTATCTGACTCTCCATGTAGTATCTAACTTTCCATGAAAGAAAGGAAATTACATCATGTTTTTAAAGATGCCTGAAATGAGGTGAAATGGATGTCAATTCAAGGCTAGATTTTGCCTGCTGGCAGGGAGCAGGGGACTAAGGTGACCTTTAAAACCCCATTTGCCCAGCTGCACGACATTCCATTTGAATGCTGCGGAGGCAATGTTTGTGATCAGAGAAAGCAGGAAAAAAAGTTATAAATAGGTAAATTTGGGGAGGAAGAAGCTGAGCATTTGGAAGAAGGTGCATGCTTTGATTTTTCTATATACCTTTCTATCTCAAGAGTAAATAGGGTTATTTTTGATTCTTGGAGCTATTAATGGGACATGACTGTCATTTATTGAAGCTACATTTAATGCCTGTAACTGCTTCTTATATATCTGACACTGAATGCTGTATTTGTGAACATACTCTATAATCAATGTCCCCAATATTCAGTATTAAAATAAAAAACATAAGCACAAATTACTACCCACTGTGGTTCTCAACATCCACTCATGTGCACGCAGAGTATAGAGTAACTCATATTTGCCTCTGTAGCAAAAGTAATAAGATTGCTCCTTATTTCCTGTTGAGTGAAAAAATCACACATTGGTATTTGCCACCATATAGCTGCCACACCCTGTAGGACCATCTTCATGAATTTTATAATATCTTTTCAGTGGGCCCATGGCCATAACGTTATGCTACTCTGCCTTGAGAAGGAATGATAAGCCAGCAGAATTTTTTTTAAGCGTTTAGGTGGCTAAAGATGCAAATTAGTACCTACCAATATTTCAAAACCATGCAGAAGCCTAAATGCCATTGATTCTTGTGGGGAATTGATGCTTAAGTTCCTCAAAATTGTAGCAGGATCCTACTTGCATCCTTAAGCACCTAAATGCTTTTGAAAGTCTGGCCTAAGGTCTCTAAAATTACATTACATTATTGGCTAATGCTGTGTAGTGGTGTGAGTATTCCAGATGCATACAATTTTTTGACGGCATAGATTTATTTTCTTTGCACTTATGCATCACTAATGATACTGAAGGATAAAGACGTGCAACAAGATATCTTCAGTGGGAAAAATACATTCTCCTAGAGTATTCTGTATGCTAATTACCTCTACGGTGTTTTATTAGTTGCAGTATATTTAAGATAAATTAATCTCTACTAATGTAGCTTTCTAAATGAAATCATTTGATTACTGCTTGTGTGGTTTTTTTAGCTCAGATTTTCAAGTAAAGGAAGAAAGATAATGTAACAATCTAGTAGTTAACTATAGCAATGACTGATTTTGAGAAAGTTATTGCTATTATGAACTATATCCTGTGATTTATAACAGCAATAATGTACATTTTTTAAGTTGGAAGATGGAGCAGAGTTGAGTACCTACACTGGAAAAATCAATTGCTCCCCAATGATAAATGAAAACTCCCACCAATCAGAACAAGGAAGTCAGTCAGGAAGGTAATAATATTTGGAGTTTGCTAGCTCTTCCAGTGCCTCTAAGCCTGCAGACAATGTGGAAGTTTAGCTTCTTTTAGTCTTTTTTATTCCATTTTAGATCTAAAAGATTAAACATTAGCACAAAAGGATCCCTGATTAACTCTTTCTTGATTCATGTGGTATTTGCATGCATAATAAACTGTTTAAAAATTTGTCCTAACATTAAGTATATATCTACAAGAATATATAAAGCATGTGTGATTACACTGCTACATCTGATTTGAGACTTTACTAGCAATAGACACTAGGTTTGCAAACCAATGGTCTGTACTTTAATGGTAATTCATTATTTCAGTTAAAAACCTTTTTTTTTGTGGGGAGAAGGCAGATATTAAAAGTTGCTTTACAACAAATTTGGCAAGCAATATGTGACTCTCAAAGAAGTATTTCCTAGAGCAGTATTCAAGTTGTATGTACTCTTTAGAATTACAAGGAGCTTAATAAGGCTTCTTTTAAATATTGTATACATATTTTTAATGAGAAAAAGAACTCATATTTTTGTGTGATTTTATGCGCTTATGTAATTTCTGTAGTGATTAAGTAAATGCTTAAAGATAACAAAGGGATATGATTTACAATGATTTCATTATTTAATGACAGTAAATTCACTGGCCTGGTCTCTATTTTGTGTAAAGTGTGTGTTGAAGTCTCATGTTCCTTACCTATCACAAAGGCAGACAGGATGTTCAACTTCTGTTGCACACATGAATCCCTCTAGTTGTTTAAATTGACATTTGCACTGCTGTAATGCAATGTGGAAATGTTATGTAAATAATATGAATACTTGCAGATGACATTAGGCCTGTCATTATGAATAATATTTTCATATTGTCTGCGTAAATATGAGTTGCAATGTTCATCAACATTCCTGCGGCGCACTGAAGAGTTAGCAGACTTTTGTAAAAATCCTTAAGTCTGTTGTGTGTTTTACTATAAATTAAAAAAGAAACTGAAAAAACCCACACATTTGAGTGTTCTTTTTTCACTTGAATAAGTATTATAAAAATAATCACTACTTTGAGTTTTGAAGCAACAAATTATTCTGCAGAGATATCTCCTTTTCCCATGAGTCTTCACTGATTTTTAAAGCAACTTCTACTTTTCTGGCATGCAAGACCCATATCTGAAAAGGCTACTGCAGGGCAGCCTTCTGGAGTTGTTCAAATGCAAACTACACCATTTCGCTGTTCAGCTGTCCCATTGTGAACTATTCACATTGTCTTGACTGCAGAATCACATCAGGGAGAGGATGTTTGAAATGGTTCACTTTTTCTCTTTGCTCTTAAAGAGCTTTCTAACAAGTTATTCCATATACAGTGGCATCGGTTGGTAATAGCTGCTGTTCTTGTTGCCTGTGCTATTAGAATGTCATTGTATTTTGTGTCTGAGGAGAAGTCATCTTCTTTTCCTGAAATTCTTTGATTTGGAGACATGACTCCTATCATGCTATTCTAATAGTACTAGAAATATTAGCCAGTGCATAAAAAATGCTCTTATATATAATCTACTTGACATGAAGTAACTTCTGCCTCTTGGTTTGAGCCAAACTGATTATTAATCTGTCCACATGCCTATATATAATACTTGCTGTTACACATTCCTTCATTCTAAAGCAATAATATTTTCAGCTGTAGTCTTCATATGCAGTATACATGACTTAGTTTAATAGGATCTATAATAATCAAAGATTATTTTAAAACATGATTACTAGTGATAACAAGGGAGTGGGCAATGAGTAAAGATCATATATGTGGAAAACAGTTTTAGCTTAAGGTTAAAGCTGCTTTGTTGGATGTGTGTAAAAGAGTACATGGGTTTTCTCTAGGGTGTAATTATTCTAACTGCTAGCATAGTCATTTAGGCTAGCAGCAGTATTCTTGCTTCTCTGTTTCTGTGGGTTGAAGCTGTCTGCCACTCACAGCCAAAAGAGCAGGACAGTTTCACTGAACTCAGGCCACTCATTCATGAAAGGCAAACAAATTCTTTTAATAACATACCTACTTGTATGTTTATCTCTGTGTTAGTGACTAATTGATGTGAATCCTGTATCACACTTTTACAGAATAAAATGTGATTATAAAATGGCAACTTACTATACAATAGTAAAAATAATGACATAGACCACTTCCCCCCCCTGCCCGAAATCCATGTGAAACCATATGTTGTTCTGTTGAAACACAACATTATGTAAAAATTGTTCCCACTGCCATCTAAATCCTGGCTTCTCTTGTAGCTCACTCTAGTCACCTTCAGTTACTGATCCAGAGTATTTAGGTGTTTAGTATTTCATTGACTTTTACTTTTAAATTCTTGTTATTGTACTACCCGCCACATACATTTCTGTTGTGACATTACTAATTAAACCGCAGGAATGTAAACAACCTTTTCAAGAATAAATGGGAAAAGGAGTGGAAGAAAAAACTGACTAGCATCAACATTTTGTATGGGGCTGGATTTTGAGAGATGGACTGAGTTTATATTTGATAAAGTCATCTGTATTTGGTAGAGCTATTGTGTATTCAGTATATGACAGAGCACTTCATAGTTAAAATAAAATCACTATTCAACTGCAGAAAGAAGCAAGAAAGACTGTTTTCAGGGCTAAACTTTTTGGGCTCATACATTTTTAAAATATAAATCACATCTGTAGCAAAGCCAAAACTTTTTTAGAAAATATATTTTAACATTTAATTTTCATTTCTTTCAGCTTGGACCAGCTGTGCTGCCTTTGGACCTATACCTCAAAGAGTCAATCCATTCTCTATAATCTAAAAAAAGAAACAGTGGAGGTAGGTAGTTATTTTGATTTAATTAATGTTTCCTACCTTAATATGGATAAGTTTTTCTGACAGCATCTAAAAATGTCCCGAATTCTTTCGTTTCCATTCACTGCTTTAGTGTAACATGAAGCTATTGCAAGTTATGATAGTGTATAACTTCAGAATGTATAGGTTAATTATGAGTAAGATCTGGCTTTAGGACCCTAAGGCATTATTGGAACTTTACTCTTCTTCAAATTCCAAAATTCTGAAATCCATTCTAGTGACAATTTTTATATCCTTTATTTTTTGTTGTTAAAAAAGCTGTTGACACAATATGAGAGTTTAGATGGTAAAACTCATACAAGATTAAATGCACATGAAATCTGAAATAGGTAAAAAAGTTAAATGTCATACTGTGATTTGGAAAAATAAATGAATAAAACTACTGATTATTTTCAAAGCAACCAAGGAGAGGAAACAAATTTTTGTAGCATGATGCAAACAGAATTATGGAAATTTTTGTTAGAGACATCTTGTAACTCAGGATAAGCTTTGGCAACAGGTTCTGCTAGAAAAATGTCAGAAGGACAATAATGTTGGAAAATAGAAATGCATGACTTTCCCAAGCTCTGAAAATCAGGATATAGTCCAAAATGATAACTGATGTCAGTGTGTGGAGCACAGACTTTTCTACTTCTGCTTGGGAGCTTCATTAGGCTCAGACCCTTGTCCTTGTCTCTCGATGGAGCTGCAAATGTGCATATGTGTTAAATGCCCCGTGAAAGAGTGGGCACCATACTGGGAACTTGTTTATGTTCTGCAGACACGAGTTGCAAAGCTTAGAGCTTCCTGGGCCTTAATTCAAAATTCAGTGGCAATACTACAGTTTCTCTAGTCTGTTCCTGTGTCATTTTTGTCTTTTTTATGCCTCCACCTTTCATTACCTGCTTCATACTGGAAGTTCAAAGTAATTAACTGTTTCAGCACTACAGAAAGTTAAGGACACTGAACTGTGCTTTGAGAATGATATAGCGTGGCTTTGACAGAAGGGATAAATTTATTCTTGCTTTAAAGGAAACTGACAGTGAACTTTTACTCACAACTCATTTCAATATCTTCAACAATTACAGCAGAAGTTGACAGTAAACTGAATTTTATTCAGTTGCAACCAATTTATTTAAAAGAACAGACCATATGAATAAACTTAATTCTTCCCATGCTAATACTCTAGCACGTCCCTCTGCAACGTATTACATTGTTCAAATTCATAAGTCCCGTTTCACAAAGAAGTTGCATAGTCTTTTGACATGTAAGCACAACTGGAAGCTGACTAGGAAAAGCACCAAATATGGTCACCTGTTACAGCCTATTTTAGGTTAAATAGATATTTAAATTTGACTAAATATTTGTAGTGTTGCTTAACTTCCTTCTAAGTTATTGCACTGAATTCCTAGGCTACTAAAGATAAGAAGATAGAGTTATTTAAATTATATAGGACCTTGGGAAGATTTCAAGAGATAAAACTATAATTTCTGAACTGCCATTTTGCCTTTTATTTTTATTGTTTTTAAGTTCTAAAGTAAATAGATGCAAAGTATAGCTCTTTCATGTTGGTCCATTTTGACTGACCCAAGCAGAACTTACCTATGTGAAGAAAACCAGATCTTTATGAACTAAACTCCCGTTCACAGGTGAGAATAGTACTTCTATCAAAAACTATAAATACATTAATTTTGTCCATCATGGAAAATGTGAATAATAATAATAATAATAATAATAATAATAATAATAATAATAATAATAAACGACCACTCATTGAAATTAGATGCTCCATTTCTCAGATATTTTTGCACCCCTCTTTATAAAAACAGTACTAACGTCCTGATGTACCATGGAAAAGAGTTAGAAGTTATATTTCTGTACTTTGGGTGATCCCAGGTATGTCTTTTAAAGATTCAGAATAAATGTGTAGATATTTAGTCTAATCAAACATTTGATCAAAGTACATAAATCCAGTTTGTCAGGAAAAAAAATATATGTAGACAAATAAGTAGTTCAAACTTTTTGATGTATTATTGGATAAATTCCAATCAGTGTATTTTCTAAAATGTAAGAATTAAATAAAAATTAAAATGTAAAAAGTTACTTTGTTATAGGAAATGGAAAGATAAACTTACGAGAGAAAGCATGCAAATATTGTGTATAAAACTTAATTATGTCACTCCAGGGAAAACCTGTTGAATATTCAGAGGGAATTGTAAATTTGAAGCTTACATTAAACTGAAAATCTTTATGGGAATGAAGGAAATTATGCCCAATGGTATGAGGAAACATTTTTAAACAAAGGAAGTATTGTGTTGTATTGGATAACAGTAACATTTGCCAGGAAAAAGTTGACACAAAATTGGTTTTAAGAATACACAGATTCCCCTATTATTATATCTTTCAAGGTTATATACTCATAAGAAACCATTATCATATCCTTAGCCCTGTACTATAAAACTAATTTTCTATTTCAACACTGATTTGAACATACTTAGTTGATTGAAAGGGATGAAGGAAATCCATGCTTAATTTTATTTAATTGGTTGAGTCCAGGGAGAATCTACCTTTCATAAAAAATAATAAAGGTTGAAATGAAGGCACACAGAAGACTCCAAGTTTTCAGTGTTGATCCATGCTGTGACTAACACCATATGACCACGTTGAAGAGATCAGTCATAGTTTATTTTCAATGTTTTCTCATGTTTGAACCATTTCAGTATCGGTGCATAAGAAAAAAAAAACAACATTGTTTTTGTTGTATGTTATTTAATAGTCTTCTGCCCCTCCCAATGCATTGACTTGCAAACACCAACTCTTTTGCATGTGTTTATAGAGAATGGATTCAGGAAAAGTTGGTTTGAGAGGAACTCTTTATAAACATCTATTTCAGTAGGAATTATACAAACCTTAGTCATTTTGAGGAAATCACAATTAAATGGGGTGAATGTATAAAAACACTGTGAACTTTTGGCAAGTGTTGAATTCACAGGAGGAATATTATCATGGTCACCAGCACAGCTCTCAGCTCTTTGGTGTGTGCCTGCCTGGATGAATCCACAGCACTGGGTGACACACAGATGTTCCTTATAGGGTGAGTGGGGAGAGATAGGTAGGTCAGAGAGGAATTTAAAAAAATATTACATTAAAAAGGAATCAAGAGAAAAGGCTGACAAATGTTTCTTATGTCCCACTAAAAGAGAAGGATGTGTGTTTCCGTGCTTTTCACTAAAGAATGCTCATATATTTTGCACAGTAACTGCTTCTCATACTCAGATGCAGTCATTAGATCAGCAAATTAATTTTAGATTTTTCCATCTAAATAGTCTTTAGGTGTAGCCCTGTAAGTAAGGTAATCTCCAGAAAGGTAAAAGAACATTTTGGTCACTTCAACAA
This sequence comes from Phalacrocorax carbo, assembly GCF_963921805.1. NCBI lineage: Eukaryota > Metazoa > Chordata > Aves > Suliformes > Phalacrocoracidae > Phalacrocorax > Phalacrocorax carbo. The sequence goes on from NC_087513.1 coordinate 204,700,502, forward strand.
AGGAATATTGCATCTAACTAGAAATTATTATAGAAAGGAAATACCTTAATGGAAAATGGAAGGTATTGCACAAGAGGAACGCCTACCTTACTGACTATGCCACAGGACTCAGCATGAAATGGGTTTTGTGTTGCTCATCCATGCCATTACTAAATCTGTCCATATCAGAGTAATAAAATATTGGGTACCTGTGGGACTTCATTGTAAAACAAAATGGAACAAGACCAGAATACAAACGTAGGTACCTTTTTGATTATACAGTAACTGAATAGGATTTCAAAGACAAATATTTTACTCAGTCACTGAAGTAGTTTTGGAAATTGGGCCCATGACAATTTTTCCAGAGCTGCATGGAATATTTTGAAACTACAGGGAGCAGAACATCTCTAGCTAAGCTCTCTAAGCACCATACCCCACCTTCTCCTGCTCACTATTGGCCTGGCAATGAGGTGAGCTCCTCTGCTCAGGAGGGTGTTAACAAACCATTACAGAGCCTGGTGAATAATTATTATTCAGTTATTTGTTTAAAGTTAACTCAAAAAAAAAAAAAAGGCATATTTTTTCAGTTTAAAAAATAACTAAAATTAGTGTAGATTGATAAGATTCTCCTTTCTCCCACACACTTTAGAAATGTAATTCAGGACCATTTCTAAAGGAAACTATCAGAACACAATACTGCAAAAGCTGTTAATTATTAAAATTCATTTGGAATTTTTCAAATTGATAATATTGGCATTTTAAAATAGTGTCCTTTTTGAGATTAATTGAAGTAATTTCAGTTGACCTGAGAATGTATTGTTCAGTAAATAAGCTACTCTCCAGAAACATCTTGCTCAGCTCTCTGCCAGCTGCACCCTCTTGAAGTTTCAAGCAGCTCCCTGTTTTCTGTCACTGTGAAGTAAAGAAGGGGGAAATGAAAGGCAAGGAGATAACAGATTTATCATAATTTCTTGTATATAATTGATCATTGTAAAAAATACTTCTTGACTGAAAAAGCAATCAGGTTGATCAGGTGCCTTCTGAAACCTCTGCTGTTGCTTTACCCACTACTTCTTTTCTCACTCTCACAGGTGCCATTGCTGCTGCCCTCACCACCACCTGTTTTGAAGAAGCGACAGTCACACCAGAGGATATGGCAGAAGCATTGGCATGAAATGAGGTACCAGCAGGAGAAATTACAGGGTCAAGAAGCAACAGTGAAAAGTGACAACAAATATAGCACTTGTATGTAGCCTATACACTGGAAAATATGGTTAAATCCTAAAGGATTCCTCTGTAATTATATTTCACTTTATCTTTTCATTAGTGTCCTTTAGAGGTGTTTTGAGACTTTTAAAGAAAATAGCAGTTGCCAGTATAAAACCTTTGTCTACTGGAAACATTTGGTGGGAAAATACTGGACTGAACTCTTAATCTAAATGTAGTCTAACCCACGTATCTTCTGAATGTTTTCATTCCAAACAGCTGGCGCTATTTAGTCTGACAAATGAAACACTTCAGACAGTTTCTCAATTGTTGTAATTAAAAACAGGAAACAGCAAGGTAAATGAAGTAATCATGGGATCAATAAAACATTATTATTTTAATGATGATCTCAAAAGCCCAGATCATAAAGTGCTAAGTTTCAAACTGTAGGAAATCTTAGCAAGCACACAGTGGTCTCTGATGGACCACTTGAGCAAAGACTGAAGAAAAAAGAAGTGTCTTGCTGAAATTCAGCTCTTTGTCTCTGAGAATGACAAAATAGATTTCTGGGAAATTGCCACTAATGAAGATGATGAAATAAGGTGGAAGGGGTGGAAGATCAGACAGGAATCATGACCAAAAAGGAAGATAGGGGACAAAACTTGATATTTACACAGGGAGACGTAGCTCCAGTGACAAAATGCATCAAATACCAAAGCATTCTACATGAGCTGTGTGGAGTTAAAGCTTGTGAGGGGAAATAGAAAGCTGAAGCCCCACCTTCATTCATATTGTGCTCTCCCTGAAAAACAAGGAACCTACCAGACCAAGAGAGGCTCCCCTACTGTTAGATGCAACAAATGAGTATCTCAGTGAAATGAGTATGGGCTGTGACAGAGAGCAAGACAAGGACACAGAACACACCACACAATCCAGTGCAGTATCATGGCTGAGGGACTCTTTCCTTTCAGAACTTTCATGGATCATGTGGAGTATCCTCTAGAATCCGTAGTCTGCTCTCCAGTCACTACCTCTGTGCATTTTACCCTTCCTATCCTTGTCACTTGGTCAGATGAACCAAAACCTACGTTAGTGGAGCCTCATGTCAGAATTTGCCTATTAAATAATACGATGAATAGTGGGAATATTTGTGTATTTTTTAAGACAGGTGTATACTTTTCTGTCATCTATTAATGTTCCAGTACAAACTGTCTTGCTGTGTCAGCTCTTCCATGGTCTTTGGACATCAATTTCTAAGTGTTTAAGTCTTAAATCTTTGACCATTGTGAGAGTTGCATGTTTGGCAACCTTTACAGGTGGCAACTTGAAACTGATTACCAAAGCGTTTACCTCATGAGGGTCAATAATTTCACTGTGTGTTAGAGAAGTACCTTGGCAATTTAGAGATTTACAAAACTTTGAAACATTTGCTTTACTGATACTGATGACCTTTAGATGAACTAACAGCAGGCTTATAATTTTACAAAAAATATGTAACAGTAAATGCATTCTGCAGTATGTGAAAAATGTTGAATATTTTTCTCAGGGATTATTATTTCCTTTTAATTTCTTCAAGAACAGTCAAATGAGGTCAGATTCCTTAAAAACTAATTTAATAACCCCGGTAGGATTTTTGCAAGAACTTCAAACATCGTGAGGGAAGTGTGTCTTAAAAAAAGCTAGCAGAAATACCATTATAATCAATACATGTCTGGAGATATCTCTTAAGTTCTCATTTTGTGGGTTTAAAATAAAAATACACTTAACATTGAAATTAACTAACAAAGCAGGAAGATCAAAGGTGGTCCAATGCTTTTGTTGTTTTGCTAGCGAACAGAGAGCCGTTCAGACAAGAGAACAGAGCAGAAATAGGATTTGCAAAAACTTTGTGAAACAAAAAATGCTGTGATAATAAACTGAAAATAAAATATGGGAGTAAAGGTAGACTAGGGCAAGAAACAGCACAGAATAAACAGATCTTTTAGGTAGAGGTACCAGTCTGCTGAAATGGTAAGCCTGAAAGGGGGAGATGGGGTACATGGGAAGGTGTGATGGGTGTATTCAACCCCTTAACCAAACTAGCAGTAGTTTGGTACAGGCTTCAAAGGAGGTAAGGGCCTGAGGCATAACCAGGCCAAGAACTCCTCTAGTTTCAATCTGTTCTCTGAAAACCCACACAGATGCAGAGTGACAGAGTGAGCATCGATGCACATGAGCTTGGAATGCCAATCATGCAATTAATGCATTACTGGCAGGTGCCTTTTCCAAGACTCATTTATCAAGGAACAGAGAAAGCTGTGGGTACAAGGAGTCTCATGCCTTTACATCGCGTGTGATTTGACTACAAGTCAATGACATTATTCCATAAATATGTCAGTGAGCCTTCTTTGAGCTCTCCCTGCTCGGAAGCACGGCTGCAAGGTGGTGATCTCCCTGTGAGCTGGGATGCCTCTCAAGATTTCTCCTCAAGGCAGAGAGACTTTTAACCAAAGGCAGATCGACTTTTAACCAAAGGCAGATCGTTGGATAAGTCCCGTTTGAGCCCTCCTTGAATTGCAGCTGGACTGCATGCCAGGTGACTCTTCCCTTGAGCAGGGATGCCTCTTAAGGTCTGAGATTCCTTACCTGAGATTAAGAGATCCTTCCTTGCCCAAGGCAGAGTGATCCCTTACTCTTGACAGATGCTTGGTTAGTGACTGATAACATACTGAATAAATATTAATGAAATATTACTAATCCATGTAGCTACTCAATATTAATTATTATAAACTTTGCATAGGTAATTCCATTAGACATAAACCGTTGATCAAGTCTGAGACTAAGATTGGACCTAGCCACACCTAAGATCCATAAGGAGTTTAGAAAGGAAGGGGGTCCACTCTGAACCTCATGACTCAACTGGAGGGTCTTGTTACCCTTTGTGTCTCTGGTCTCTGTGTGAATCATTCTAACTTGATTCTAACTCAATTTTTCCTTTGTATGTTTATTCCATGCTGTAACTAATAAGGTGAACCTTGCCATCAAACTTATTGAACCTTGGCAAACCCCTGTTAACTATATTAAAATCCATTGAATTGATTGAGCTCTGTCAAATTATTATTTTGCCTTAATAAAACATACTGTTGCGTCTCTCTTTTGAGTGAGGTGCATTCTACTCATTTGTGACAGAAGGTCTGAAGCACCAGTTATGAAGAATATACAGACTGAAGCTGGCTGAGGAGAAGATGCTGATTATCAGAAGGTTTTGCAGATGTTCCAAAATCAGATTCTCTAGATGAGAAAGAACTTCCTCAGGAACTTACTTTCTGGCAAGACTTTGTAAAATCAACAGGCAAAAGCTCAAGAATACCTCTAACAATGTGTCACAGTAGGGATTACTAAACATAAAGTGTATGTTGATTGCTCATTTATTGTCTACGTTATTCATACCGGTTTTCATTTCATGATATTGCCAACTTGGCATCATGCCTTTCATCCAAGAGGTGTCACACCCTAGAGGTTCTGATCATTCTAGCTGTGTAAGGTATGCTCTTACAAACCTTTCACTGAAATGAATTCAGTGAGAAAGGATACTGCTCTTGGTGTTCTGACAATATCTTAAATTCTTTCAGCTTCATCATTCACAAAACCTGTTTTCTTGAACTTCCTGTGGGAAGCTGTCATATAAATTCTGTTGGGTCATGTCAAACATCTATTGCTGTCCTGCTAGATGTGGCAGTAATGCTTGTAAGAAAAGGTCTCCGAAGAACTTTTATTTCCTTGAGTGTGTTGTGAGATTTATAAAGCTATTTATCAGGTGTGTGATTACTGAGGGAAAGCTCCATTGCAGTGTTACTGCAATACTTGAAACAATATTCTTGCACATTTTTAAGTGACTACCATAAATATAATGAAATAAATACCCTAACCATGATCAAATTTTTGTAAGAAAAAATTACAGAATTTTTAGCAGTATAAAAATTATGTACACATTTGGTCCATATTTTTCCCTCTATCACATGGCTGAAGATCCAATGACTTTTCCATTGTATTATTCAAGCAGATCAGGCCATTTGTGTTTGTAAAAAATGTTCTTTAATAAGTAAGGATTTCACAGGTAATTTGTGAAATGCCAAAAAATTGAGCTATATAATTTCAGAGGATTTTGCTATAAATGCCTCATCTGTGGCAGTAAGCTGAGATTCCTCTGCTTTCTAAACCTGTAATTCATAGCACTCCATGAGTTTCTGTTGAAGTGATAAGAACACTCATAAGTATTTACATTTCTGCTTCTGATCATCTATATATCATCAGAGGTTTATTGTTCTTTGGTATCTTCTTTTTTGTTCCTGACAGTCCTCTATCTAGTAGCAACTAGATACTTCTAGTAATTGCTTCATATGTTTATATTTTTGAAGAATTCATTACATAGGGAGAAAGGTGCAGCACTGCACAATAGAAACAGGTAAACTTTCCTAAAATGAGAAACATCGTTGGTATCAAGAAAAATAGTAACATGTATGGAGACAGCAAGAACATGTGAAATTCAGTTATGTTACCAGAACAGACCAGTAATCTTTCTAATATGGTGGTTTGTCTCTGACAATAGCCATTATCAGATGCTTAAGATGATGCTTAAAAAGAACATTTTAAACCCTCTGTAAAGCACCAAATTGAGCAATGCCATGTTATAAAGGAAAAATTCTTCTGGCATCTAAGTGCTGATCAGCTTGAAGTACTTATGAAAGAGGACTAACAGATTTCATTGTCATTTCCTGTACATTGTATACATCTGTATTAGAGTCAAACTGGGTTAAGATTCATGAAAAGTGGAAGTACATTCAAATGTTGGTGACACCTCAAAGTCAAATCAGAGCTAATAACTACATTCAATGTTTTTCCCAAACACTTCCATACACAAAACCTCTAACATTTCATATTTCACCATGTATTTTACTGATAGAAAAATTATTTACTCAAAGAAATCAGAGTTATTGTAAACAGTGCATTGAGTTAGTCACTGCACATGGGCATTGGAATTCTGTGTTCCATTGGAACCAGAAGCAAAAAAAGCCTCACTTTTCTAACAACATTTCTTACATCAAGTGGGAACCTGCATTTTAAGAATTGTCCTCTTCCTGTCATGGAGTCTTTCTCCACTCTTGACAATCCAGGTAAGCATCGACTGAATACATTAGCTTAACCAGTGCAGCTCAGTGCAAGTAGGTCCCTCTGAGGATGTGACTCAGGGCTCAGTGAGGACAGTGTAAAAAAATTCCTTTCACATGAAAACTCTTCAGGTTTATCTATTTGACACTCTCTGCGTGTGTAAATAATGTAGCAAAGTTAAAAATGAAATAGTATAGACAGAATAAGATTATTTTTATCATACAGCATACTGAATTTTCACTCAATGTTTCATATTCACATGCAGAAAATGAGACACGTATATTCTAATGCTGTGATCATTATTACATGTGCTGGGATAGAGGATGAGCCATGCTGCCTTGTGATTCCTCTCCACATCTTCTAAGCTCATCTTGAGTGGTATTGCTCCTTGCAGCCTTTACACACTTTTGAGAAAGAAGGCACATAGCCACGCTGATCGGTATCGCATCGAGATTGCCCCACATCTGTGCTGTGGACTTAGCCGTTGTGTGGCCTTCCTGCCATCAGCACTCTGCTCAATTCCTTGTTGTTATGCACAGATGGCTGCTCTCAGTCCCTTTCAATGGCTGCATTTCTTCTGGTGTTCTTATACACACACACACATTCTCTGATTCATAATCCATACAAACTTGTGTATTGACTACGCTGTATATTTCCTTTACAAATCTCTACATAAAAGTTTCATCTTGGACAACGGAAGGTAAGGAACTAAAATGAAACACATTTTAGAAGTTCAGCAGCTGTGTTTGCATTATTTATGCTTAAAGTTGAGGCCACAGGTTAATAGGAAGAAGTTAATCAATGCCTTTACAGATGCTGGAAGAACCATTTCTGTGAAGTATCACTTTTAGTTTTGTATCGCAACTGCCAGACTGAAACACAGGGACTACAACTTTCTTCTTTATTACAGTGTGTTCCACTTTCTTGCCACTAAGAAAGTGAAAGGTCTTTTTAAAAAGAAAAAAATTTGTAAAGTTGGTCTTCTCAAACAGGGCACAAAAGGATGTCAGGTCAAAATGTCCAAGGAAAGAGGAATAAGTTAGTAACCAGAGCTCTATTTCTAAGGCATTAGATGACTTAACTCAGACTTTATGTTTTTATATTAAAAAATGTATATATATCTAATACAAGAGTGCGTAATATTTTAGACAGTCTCTGGATGTTTGTACTAAATTTTGTTACTCAAAATTAGAAATGGCCTTGCCTTCATCAGGATGCTACTAATTCAAGGTAACTCTATACCTTTTTCTGTGGGTAAGACTTTAAGTACCAAAAGTTACTTGGACCCCAAACAAAAAACAGGTGTTTTCTTTCTTTATTCTGTGTACCTGAACTTAGTAAATTCAAATACGAGGAAATCCTCCCATTGAAACCTAGTATTTTTTTTTCCTTTGGATTGTATGAGTGGCAGACCACATTCTATTCTGATGTCTATTGTACAACCACCTCTGACATAAACAGAGCATAAATTTAAAGTCACAGGAATTTTAAAAATATAAACTGAAATAATAAAATGGAAAATATTTATTAAAAATAATAATTGTAGAGTTGTTTATCTGGTGTTTGACTTCTGAACCTTTCAATTTTCATGGAAATCTTATCATATTTATATAATATTTATAGTGAAATCACCCAAGAATCCTGACATCCATTTTGAAATTTAAATGTGTGTTTTCACAAAAAGTTTTAACTGAAAACACTTTTTTGTGAATGCTAGGTATCTCTAATGGGGATGTAATCACCCTGATATTATAGATTTGAAAAAATCTAGACTTGATTTTTAGTTGTTAAAATACTGAAATTACATTTAAAAATAATGAAGTGTCATTTATATTTCTCCAAAGTTCTTGTAGAGATCTCCATGAAAATGAAAAATTTTTCCTAATAACTCAAAGCATACATTTCTCTCCAGGGAGTATATCATGGCAGGTGCTATCATGTACATAAAATAGAGCTGTACCTGCAATGTCTTTGTTGGATTATAATGCCTTGTATTGCAAAAATTTTACACAACTCGTTAATTTCACAGTGCATGTAACTCAAGAAAGAAATAAGGATTGTGTGCCTTTGTTAGAGATCTCAATAGTTTTGAATAATTTTGACCAGTGAATTAGTACTACAATTTTGGATGGACAGATGTTCAGCCACTGAAAGACTATCAAATGAAGTCTGAAACTACTTCAAAATTGTGTAATTTTTTCACTGCCACAAGTTTAAACTTCATTCTCTTCTACTATTAAAGAGAGTCCAAAATCTACTCTAAGGTAAAGGGTTAGTGTTTCACATAGGAAACTTGGGAAGTTATTTTAGGTGCTAGACAGTACAGAAAATGTGGATCTATCCTGTTGCTGGCCTTTCTTTAACATCCTACTTTTGTCTGTAGGAAATAACACTAAGTGAAATACAGGCAATAGTACAAAAATCATTAATGTTATTATCTGTATTTTCTAAAAAAGTTCTTAAAATTACCTTACTTATGCACATAAGTTTGAATAACTGCCAGTAAAAAATCCAAGTTCTAATATATAGTATCCTGGAGTAATGTCAGGATGTGTAATTCCAAATATTTCATCACTCTAGCAACCAACATTAAATCCTTAGCGTCTTTCAAAACCCACTGCCTGCAATCAAGCCAAGTTTCAGGAACTGGAGGCACTATATCTGGTGTTTGCAAAGTAGGTAAAACAGTCTATCTGATAGAGAACTCAGTTTTGCTTTAGCAAAGGAAGCCTGAGCTGCGGATTAGGTCATGATACCATATTTCTAAGGAAATGATGAGTTAGTTGAGTGTAGGAAAACAATGACTTGGAACAGAATCTGAGCCACAGCAAAATACATTTCTTTTTATTTATGAAAACTGAGATTAATCTTTTGCCATAGTTTTATTTAGAAAAGTCTTCTTTTTGGGTGACAATTCTTCTTTAGAAGTGAAGTGGGGAGAATTCTGAGCTCCTGCAGAAAAAAGCATACACTGTCATTTCTGAAATGCTTCAAATCATGAAAGGAAAAATTCTCTTCTCATGAGATTTTTACCTTGTCAATTAAATTTTAAGAAATTCAGGGAAACTTAAAAAAATAAACAATGTTTATATCAAGACTGGCTTTCCAAATTGAAAACAGTTAAGATTAATTACATCAACATTCTGCAAATGCTAGTTTCCGCATTTTACTAATGCAATAGTCTATAAAACTCAAGGTGGGTAAATTAAAATGATTTCAAAAAAACTAAGGAGAATTTAGTGCTTTAAGTAAGGAAGGCAGGGAAGACTTTAGGCCTCTCTTCTTCCTAAACATGTTGATTGTTGTTGCAGACACCTCTGAAGAGCTGGATTTGTTCTATTACTAGGGGGTATTTTTATTATTATTTAATAATTTTTAAATCATCATTTGTCTGAGAAGAATGCAGAGACAAAAACAGGTGATACAGGTAACCAGAACATATCAGAACTTCTTATCAGCAAAAGCAAGATGCAAACAAAAATCAAAATCCTTCGCCTAGGACATCTAACAAATACTTTACAAGAGACAACATGTGGATGAAAAGGTCAGGCTTTGTTTATTCAATGACTCTTATCATCTATTACAAACTGATTGAGACAGTCCCAGAGAGGAGGTGTTCTGATGTTCTGAAGAGGTTGGTCATCTTTTCTTACCCATTCCCAGCACCACTGCAGGGGAACAAGAGATAAGAATTCTGCTCCTACCTCCTTGATTTGACCTTCCTAGTGTGAATGCCTGAAATATCTGAAGAATAAGGAAAACTTTACCTATACATTCTTTCCAGTCACCAGTCAATTCTGAAAAAAATTTTTGATACTGGGGAAAGAAGGATAGAAGGAAGAATTTCTGATGAGTGCAATACAAAAATGTAGACAATCTTCAACTGTTTTCCTCAACTGTTTAAAATGCTGGCATGACCAAGGCTTTAATTTGTAACTAAATTTATTTGAAAGAATAGTGTGAAGGGCTTGTATCCAACTCAGCCCATCAAATTTTTCTTGGCCTGTAATAAGCAGGGTCATTCTTTATAGACTTTTTAAGGCAGGCTAATAAGCCATCTAATACTATTGTTAGCTAAAGTATTTTGTCTCCAGCCAACTTGATTTTAAGTGAGTATCCAATTAACTGAAGAATAATGAACCAAATTCATTCAAATAATAAAGTCATACCTGTCAATTTGTTATAGAAACATTAATTTAAGAGATGGTGGGAGGACAGAGTCCTTCAGTTTATGGGCTTTGAATAACCTTTTGTAGCTACTAAGAGTTAGACAGCATTCTTGTTATAGAACTGTTTTACCTTAATTTGTCTCCTTTCCTGCTTTTTAGTGGAAAAAAAAAGGTGGTTGACTAGGATGTGTCTTGTCTACAGTAAGTGTCCAACTATACTCACCTTACTGAAACTGGGTGGGTATACTCCATTCTGAGGTCCGTCAGGATGTTATCCTTTCTTACAAATCACAGGGAATAAAAGAGTGTTCTAATCTAACATTTGCACTCTGCACATTTAATGTGGACTTTTTTATATTAAGTGGGGAAGGAAAGAACTGAGTTAAGAACTGAATTCATTGTGATTGTGCTTATCTACAGTGAGCTCAGTGAGCATAGTCATCCTTGAGATCAAAGGGGAGCCAAAAGGTGAATTTTTTAAAAGGGCTATATAAATTAAAACCCTCAGATTTAAAACCAAAGAATATTCTGTTCCTCAATTAGTTTAGGTCAAATCTTTTCAAATGTCATCTGCAGTTAATATTTTAAGTTTTGCTTCAAAAGAGAGTTTAGCGGTTCTATTTTTCAAGTTTTTGAGGAAAAGTGGAGGGTCGTCTAGATCTGGTCAGAGACTGTTTTCCCTTTTGTGGCCTAGAGCTGCTCCACTAGGCTACTGAGCCTTGTCTTATCTCCTGGATATGAATCACTTTATGGCTTTGCTCAGTCCATTTCATAGGTACCATGTGATCCATTGCTTCTTAATGATATGCTCTTCTTTCCGATTTGATGACTGCCCTCTTTTGTCCAGTTTTTGTGAAAGCTGCCGACACATATTAATTCTTGTTCCTTTATTGTTCACTGATCACAAGCAGGACAGTGACAGTTTATGACAGCCTGTTGCCTTTTGCATCCATATGTTTACTATAAACTTATTTAAAGCTCCATAGTCCTTATGTGACATTCTAGAATAGTATCTTTACTTGGTTTTTTATAAATTTATTATACCCCTGTTTTTAACTTGAGCAGTGATGCATACAGGTATTCAGCAATCTAATCTTCCTATTGAGCAATATATTTTTGTAAAATATTTTAGATAGCATGAAGATTGTTCCAAATAACAGTCCAGGTTTGATTCCTTAGCTATAATAGCACCGTTTTTATAATCTAGATACATTTCTTCCCCTACAACACAGTTGCATTGTGGATAACCTGGACTCAAATAAATGAGTTTAAAATAATGATCTTGAAATCCAATTGACGTTGTGATTATTATAATGGATTTTCTTATTTATCATGGTCATAGTTGATATACTAGCATTTTGTGTGTGACTATACATGCTTGGCTACTATAGTCTCAATAAATGTTCTTTTTGGAGGATGAAGCTAATATCTCTGTCCATGAGACACAAATAAATCAGTATCAAGTCTGGACCATGTTCAACGGTTTTCCTGAAAGTGCCATATGGGCAAATCATGCACCAGTCTTTGTTGTATATTTTCTGTCTTCTCAGAGTATTCTGTCTAATTATCTTCTTCACAGCATTTGGCTCATACAACCAACTAAGACAGAAATCTTCTAAGTAGCATTACATCTTAAGGCTAGTATCTTTCAAATACAGTTACCTTGGCATTTTTTGAAGAATCATATTCTTCAAAGTTTTACTTTTTAATGCTTCCCATATGAAAACAGAATTTTGATGGTATAAACCCCACAGGAGGAATCCCAGACAAGAAGTTGTCTTGGAGCGAGTATGATTACTCACAAATACAAGTCAATAAATTGGGAGAGTATTGTTCATGAGAAGTTTGGTGCTCCACCAAAACCCCAGTGTTGGGTGTAACTCCATCACTGGTTGTAATACAGCATGGCAAAAAGAAGCCAAGTCTCGTCACAGAGCATTCATTAGAAAAAATAACTTGTTCACTGTTTGGAAAAACAGTTGTGTTTGTTTGTTTATTTCTTTCCAAGAGAAAAGATAGAGCAGATGATACTGCAAATAATAGTGTGCCATAAAAGGAAGCATAACGTCAACTGAGTCTAATAAGTAGAGGTGAAATGAGAAAACAATCCTGAGTGAATTTCTGCAGTTTCACTAGCTTCCAAAATGCTAGCTAAGGAGACCTGGTTAGGATAGTATCAGTTAATATAGTCAAAGCATTGCTGAGACACATTTTTTAAGTCAAACACAACTTAGTTTAGGGATTTATCCAGAATGAGAACAGAAGAAATAGCAATTTTTCAGTGTTTTTGTCCATCTATGCTCCCACACATATCAGATCACTTTACAGTCACACAAGAAATGCAATGTTTGTAACTGTGACTCTGCCACCTTTGTCACATTATTTCTCTTGGAGGCTTACTATATCAAGTGTTTCTATCATAACCATCATCACAATTTTTTACTTGGCTCTCAGAAATCTGACAATAGTTGGGCAGAAAGGAAAGGCATAAAGCTCTTGAAAGTCATTTTCCCTGAGAACCAGGTGTTGAATCCTGAATAAAATAACCCCTGTTTTATTCATTCTGTTGTGCTGCCATCAGGAAAGCACTCACCATCACCTCTGTTTCTCCAGCTCTTCAACTTTTCTTGAAGATAAGAAAGGTCAAAGAACCCTCCACAAACATAGGTAAGAGAAAAGATGTACCACTTTGAACATTATTTTAAAATCACTGTATCCCTACAACATCATCATTTCTTTTTTTCCATAAATTTTTCATGCAGCTCATTCCACACATTTGTCTCGAGGTGAGAGCAGCTGAGGTAGATTTTTCTATGAAGTGGCAACTCTCTTCCCTTTGCAGTCACATGGAGCTGCATGAATTTAATAGATGTTGAATGGATCAGATTTAAGTCACATATTGCCAAACATGGACAGCCTGCCAGCCTGCTGTATGGGTATTTCCTGTATTAACAACAAAGCAGAAACTGCACCTTTGCTATGTGTTTGGCTAGAGATGTTCTGTTTTACACAGGAGCCATAACAGAGATTACAAACTTAAAGTTTTAAATATAATTTTAACTGAATGTTTTCAGAGGTTTTTACATCTCTGCCTTTTTTTTTTTCCATGAAAGGAAAAAAAAAAAAAAAAAAAGAAAAAAATTTCTGTGTTTAATTTCCCAGGCTGGCATACTATATTTTTTAACTGACACATTCAGTTGTGCCAGTAATATTATAGTCTGCTGTGTCAATAGAGTAATGAAACATGACTGAAGTAACCAGACACAGCAATGTAATAGGCCACAAATTGTAAAAAATAGGAGTTTCCTGAATAAAAAGAGAAAAAAAAGGCTCTATTTTTTTGCAATTATAATTCAGTTTCTTACTTGGGCATCAGTTAAAATAAATGAAAATAATTTATTAATTTTAAAAATATGTTCTATACCGGAGTCAGGGGAATTTTCCATGTTTGACCTAGACTTGTAATTGCTATGACTATGTTACTTCATGTTGAAGGCACTTTTTAATTTGACACTTTACATTTCAGAATCTTATTGCACTATACAAATACTAAACAATATGATACTGCTCTGAAGAAATGCATATACTTATGTGCATTTGTGTGTATGTATACATACAGAAAAAAGAAAGCAAGGCGTGGAGGGTTAAAAGATATCTCTAAGGCCAAGCCTATACTGCTTTTCATGACTACCACAGTTAGTTCAGCAGAATTTTCTAGTGAAATTTCAGTCATACTCATGAAGTGTATTTTCATACATGTAGCTTATTCTGACTCTGAGGAGTCATTTTATTTTACCAACACACAACATAATTTTGCCATGACTGTTCTCTGATACACTGCAGTAATTTTCCATATGAGGAAGTGTTCCAGATTCTAATTGGAACTTTGAAGCTCAAAGTCATGGCTTGTCTGGAAAATGACACATGAAGATGGAATCCTAGAGCAACACCATGTTTTAACAAGTCTTGAATGTAAAAGCCATATGTATAACATTAAAAAAAATACTCTGCCCTCAAACTGAGATCCCCAAAATCCCTGTGACAGCATTAGATTATATTTATTAGCTCAGACTTGACATTCTGCTGCCTTTTCTTCAGCACAAACTAAAGGCACAGGATGCTTATTTATGCTTAGAATATGAATACAAAATGAACTACTGTCTTCCCACATCCCATACTGTGTAACTTTTTAATGAAACAATAATTATTCCACTTAGTTGACTAACCCAGAGAGTGAGTAGTTCTGAGTCCTTGCACCTTGTCTCAAAAGGCATACAAAATACTTAAACATCTGTCTCCTGAAACTAGTGGTAGAGAGTAGGGACTGATTTCTTATATGGTGGAAGCATGGTGAATAATACTGAGAAAACCTGTATTTGACAGAGCAGGGGCAAACTGGAGACCAGATGAAGAATTTCTCTTCATGTATTCAATGACAGATTTGATATAAAACAATAGGGTTTATAGGCCCTGTCTTTATTTTCATCTTGAAGCAGCATCACAGCCTGGTCAGTATGTCCTGATCACATATGTGGGGCACAGTAATATTTGGGTTTGGAAACAGAAATGAATCTCAGTCATTGTCAAGGGCTGATACTGAGACTGATGTTGTTTAATGTCTCTGTTTCTGGCCTGAACAACGGGACGAAATACACCTTCAGCAAGTGTGCAGATGGTATCTGAAGGAGGGAAGCAGGTACAGACTTTATGAAGTTGAAGAAAGCTGCACATCCTGCACAGGCTGAGGACATATTAGCTAGCAAGCGGCTTAGCAGAAAAGGATTTAGGTGTCCCAGTGGACACGTCAAACATTATTAAGCAGTGTGTCCTTGCAGAAATGAAGAATAACTTCATGTTGGGCTATATGAGGAAGACTGTAGCAAGGAGGCGAAGGTGATTCTTTTCTGTTTGGCATTAGGCATACAACATCCTAAGTATCATGCCCAGTTTTGGGGTCCCTAGTACTCAAAAAACATGGACATAGAGGAATTAGTCAGTGCAGGGCCACCAAGGTGTTTAGGGGGCTGAAGCACAAGATGAACAAGGCAAGACTAAGGAAACTGATTCGGTCAGTATAGAAAAGAGAAGATGAAAGGGAGATGTTTTCAACTACCCAGTAGGAAAGTGTAGAGAAGACAGATGTGAGATTCTTCTTGGAGGTGCACAGCGAAGGCATTAGAGGCTACGAAAATGAGCTGCAACAAGGGAATTTCTGAATAGATGTTAGGAAAGAAAACTTCATGGTGTGAGTAGTCAAGGTTTGCAACAAATTGCCCAGATAAATTGGAGATATTCAATGCTTCACTGTGGTCTAAAGTTAAAACTGAATATAGCTTGGAGGTTGTCCACACTCTGAATGGAAGTTTGGACCAGATTACCAACAGAAGTCACAGATGATCTTCAGAAATCCCTTGCAGGCTAAGCTATGAACAAATTATATGATTCCCAGAAGTTTTATTAGCAAACTGCATCATAGGTTTTTGCCTTGTTTTAGATGTCTTGTTCCAAAGAAAATCTTGATTTTTAATATAAACAATTTTTCTGCTATTGCGGGGACTTAAAATAGTGAACTCATGATAAAGTTCTCATTGTACATTAATGTTTTGCACAGTGGGAGTTAATGAGCCAAGCAAATCCTTCCAGCCCTGTCTTCTTATGTTGATCTGTCTTTGAGGATATTCTACTGTCAGTTACAACTCTGAGCCCTGGCTACAATTATTCACTAAAATAAGCAAGCAACATTATTGAAAAACTGTATTCTGGAAACACTTTTATTTTATCCTCTTTATATTTTAATGGAAGGGTAAAAGAATGAAGAGAGACAGAGTATCATTTTCTCATTCCCATTTTGTGCAGTAATTTTCCAGGGGTGGTTTACTTCTATGTTAGAACACCTTCATACCTGACAAGATCAAAAAACAATTGCATTGAAGAAACCATCCCCATGTTCTTTCTCAAATCTCTGAATTTTTTTGTCAGTGAACAACTCTATGGAAGTGAAGAATCCGCAAGTAAATTTTGTTCCCTAATGTAGATTTTATCTGATGTTAAAAAAAAAAAAAATCTAAGGGCTCCATTTCTCTAATAGAACTTAAGTGGAAAATAATTTTTTTTTCTTTGTTTTTAATTTTTCATCAGGATAGAAAATGGTTCAGTGCACTGGACTCAAAGAAAGTCACAGCCAAAAGTAGAGTCATACATCAAAAGCTTGTTTATTAGATATTAATTTGCATTTGGAAATTATTTCCATATATTCTGTTTTCAAAATACAACCATTTGCTTATCAAAGCTTGAAAAACAAATCTTAAATCCAGGATCTTGAATGTTATGACATGGTTATTGTTTCTTTGGAGTTTCTTTTAGGGTTTTTTTAGTTTTGTTTTGTCTCTTCTTTTGTTTATCCTCAGGACTCATAATATCTTCCACGTGCTCAAACTTTCTATATGCATTTTATTTAGAAAATTGTTTCCTTTAAACCCTACTGTTACTGAAATTTCATGTGTCACACAGGGATAGTACAGCCTCATACTAAGAGTTTATGCTTAAAAAGATGGTGAAGAACAGACCGCTATCCTGTGTTTTGAGAGAAAGAAGAGTGCATGCTGCAGACTTAAGTGGCATGTCATGACCCAAGTGAAAACATCATGTAGTGGCCTTTAATATGCTATGACCTGAATACTGATGGTTGTAGGTTGCTGTTATGAACCACAGTCAGTACAGAGGTAGGACTGCTGAGAGTTCCTTTTTAATCATGATGTTCTGGGTGCCCTGTGATCTGTTTGTATGGTTTCGCAGACCATCAGCAATCCATGGATTGGCCAGTCTGGGAATCAATGTTATATTTTCTCTTTCTCCTGCTAGGATTTTCTATCTCACTGCTTGGCAAAACTGTCAATTTCTGCAACGGGAAAAAAAGCAGCAGGATGCTAATTACCCTTCCTGCCTATTAACCAAAAATGTAGAAGAATACTGTTCACTTTCATAACTCATAGAACTTTTGAAGGCCTTTTCAGACTTCAAGCAGGGCGATACAGTAAAGTGCCTTCCTCCTGTAAAATTCCCACATGGATCATTACTTTTTGCCTATCCAAATTTCCAATGCGCTTCCAAATGTATGGGTCATTGTTGAACTGAATATGTATTTTATTTTAGTCCTGGTATTCCATCAAAATTATATCAACAGGACTGCATCCTTCATTTTCTGCCTTATATTTTTTGCGCACTGTTTTTCAGCCCTAGCAGGTAGTGCATAGTATGGTGCAGTATGTAGCATAGCTTGTACTGTACTGAACAGTGCCTATGTTTCAGTCCAGAGATGTAAGTCTGTGATCAGTGAAAACAAGAAGTTCTGTAACATGCCAGCACCTAGAAATAGCTAATTGTTTTAGAGGGACAGGAGCATACCATTTAAATTGGATATACCTCAAAAAGCATAACAGTACAGTGTGCAGAATGATATAAGAGGAGTTTGTATGGTGGTTTTGTCACTGAACTTTAATTAAAAATTGTTCTGGTGACTCATATGAAAGTGCTTATGACACAAATTATTTGAGTATTGTGTTATGATTCAGTAACAGGCTGAGCAGATGCAAAGTCTACAGATAATTTATAACTAGGTTCTTCATCTTTATAGGTACTGGGAGTTCCAAAATATCCTTTTTTTAAAATGCTTAATGCAATTCTTAGCAACAGAAAATTAAAAAGGTTGCTTGATTTCTATATACCCTGTCCTGTATTCCTTATATGACCCAGAATATATGTATGAAAAGAAAAACCACAAAGTTATTATCAAAACAATGTTTTATATTTCAGTAAAATGTTGATTCTGATCTTTATAAATATTTTTTTCATCTTTCATGATAAACGCTTAACTGCAACAAAAGCAAACAAACAAAAGCCCAAAGAGTAACAATATATATTTTAAAGTTCAAGTTTTTGAGCTGTATACAGAGATTCTTTTTTGAGCCTTCATATCAACATCTCAGTAAGCCACAAAGACAAAGAGAATCCAATGCCTAAATATTCCTAAACTCCTATCATCTACAGCAGTGGATCTTACACTTCATTCTCTTGATATATAATGGACACTTATGCAGACATCTATCATGTATGATGCATCAAATACCATGTTCCAGAAATGAAGTATGGAGATACTGGCACTGCCCAGCAACAGGAGGAGTATATCATGTAGTGAGCTCCCTCGGAGACTCTGATCGTATGATATGAAAGCCCAGTTGCCTGACCTACCAAACCATTAAATACTGATAGATCATCAGTTGGGAAACTCTGACTCATGTGTCCCTGATATCACTCTCACGGGTACTGCCAATTACTGTGAAACTTGTGGCTTGCAGTAGGTCAAGTGCACATGTGAAAGGGAGCAAGAGAACATGAAAGCACACTGCAGTTCACCTCCACAAAGGTGGAGAGGTGACAGGCAACGAGGTTGTACTCCTGGTGTGATTATGACAGCCAGCTATTATTTAGTTTGCTTCCTGTGGTAATATTTCCTACATAATCAACTAATTTTTGTGAGAAGACATAGCAAAATACCTGGTTGTAGCACTATATGTGGATATTTGGTATGTTGTCTTTGAAATTATTATCAAGTGGTGTTAATATATAGACTGCATTTAGTCTTTTGTTATTTAATAATAAGAAGCTGTTCTGTGAGGAAGGTATATTATTTGTTATTCTTTTTTTTTTTTAGATTATTTTGTCTTGAATCTAGAGAAGACGAGAGAATTTTTTTTTATAACCATACCTAGACAAATATTTTAAGCTAAGTCAGCAGGTGTTACTAGACCAATGTTATGTTGGTAAAGTAAAATTTTTAAATCTTTGAATTATTGTCCTGTTCAAAATATCCTTCATGTTTGGTATCAAATCTAAAAATTACATTTCTTTTTATACAACAAAATTTCAGCAATTTGGTACCTAAAGATTTCATTACATCTGGTTTTGGTTTTGGTTCTTCCTTTCTTTTCGAGATGTTAACAGATAAGCAACCAGGTTTTCTGTATATATCCTTGTCCTGTCAAGGTTTATAAAAAGAACAAAAGAGGATACATCACTTTTTTACTTAAAGACTTGAGTGGGAAGGTTGGTTTCTATGGTTTTGTACATTCTTTCACTCTACTGACTAAGTGCTCTTAACACACTGGAATGCTTTGGTGCACAATGATCCATACTGAATAGGTGGGGTAGCGGCTGATATGCAATATATCCAGATCCAGCAGAATTTTGTAAAATCTGTTTTAAATCAGATGTGCAAACTGTACTACTGTCTTGGAAACCTCGGTTTGTTTGGGTTTGGTTTGGTTTTTTGTGTTTTTTTTTGTTTGTTTGTTTGTTTGTTTTTTTGTTTTTTGTTTTGTTTTGTTTTTTGTTTTTCCCATAAAAATACAAAACAAGTAGTTCAAGTGGGAAATATTAATTTGTCCTTTTGTGCCTGATGAAGAGCCCAGAAGACAATTAGGATGGGCACTAAAGTAAAATTTGCTTTTGGGATTCTATTTATTTATTTATTGAGAAATCTGCTCTACATACTTTGGATCTCATTTATCTGTTATTTCTCACTTTTGTTTTCTCATGAAATAGACAATAGAGAGAACTGCTTGATGCACTCTTCCTCCCTTCCATCCTACCTTTTTTGTACATCACTGAGATTTTATACACAAGATAATGGAAGAAACAAGTAGTGAGGCACTGGTGTTGATGGATGACAGTGATTTAAGACCTGGTTCCACCTCTTTACACATTTTAACACAGCATTTATTCACATAAGCAGTGACTGAGATCAGGAAGAAGGCGGACTCTGTCACAGTCAGCATACCTCTTGAAAGAATAGACTCACTCTTTCTCAAAAACAAAACATCACCAGTCAACTTAATTTACAGTGGAAAAACACTGTTCATTTAAATTATCCATTTGGATAAAAACTGACATGATAGAGGATCAGAAAGGGTTGTCTGATAATTATGACAGTGACATTAAAGTTAGAATTCCTCTTGCTTGGGAGTGTTTCTGCTTAACGCTCCTTGAGAGCAATGTCTGTGACATCCCCGATGATCTACATCTAGCAGAAAAATACAAATGCCCAAATTGATATAATAACCATGGAAAGAAAAGGATAACATTAATCTGAGTAGGTTATATGCAACATAATTCATTTTTTAAAAATTATCTACCTGCTGTTTTAGGATGATGGCAAGTACTTCCCTCATGAAGAGGGACATCTAGGAGTAAAATAATATGGAGGTGATGAGCTGTGATGGCCTATATAAGAAAATGCACAATTTCAATTATGTCCATGTGTCACAGTGTGTCAAATTCAGCAGCTACAGCCTCTGTTTGACATTAGCTATGTAGCAAGGGTGTTGAAGCCAGAGAACCTGCTCTTGCAGAGATCCTCCTTGCTTTCTAAGCAGCCACAGGCAGTCCAATGAACCTTAAATATATGGTACCATGAAATTCTAAATACACCCTAAGTTCATCATTGCTTAAAAGGACAGCTTGATCTAAATCAAAAACTCTGTCGGGTAGCTCCAAAGACTCTTTTCTCTCTTTTTCCCTCCCCTCCCACCCCAAAATTACATCAACATATATTAAAAAAGTTGGATGCTTAAGTTATTTTGAAACGGTAGACAGATGTTACTAACAAACTGGTACCTTCAGACATTGGTACAAGATTGTTGCTTTCCCACTAGAATAAAAAGATGGCAATTTTAAGTGCCTAACTCACCTACCTGAATCAGGAGTCAGTCATGTCATACAATATATATTGGGAAATGGACACATCTGATACGATGAAATCACCTTTTGGAGATGACTGCATCCCCTTTAGCTATATGGGAGACATATGCCCTTACCTACATGCCCTTACTCAGCTATATGTAGTTAGATAAAACTTTCTATTCACTGTAAACTATACAGGGAGCATAGGCATTGATCTTAGGGTACTTAAAATTATCTATTGAGCCCAGAATCCTTACTTACTTATCCCTCCACTGTCCCCAGATTAAATGTGCACTCATAATAAAAGAGATGGCTTATCCAACACAAGGGTATTCAGAGCTTTCATTCAAAATATGCTTGTCACTTATTTTCCTTATTTGGCCATGGAGTGTTATTTGTGTGGGTCTAGTCTCCTATAAAAGCTGTTGCTATTCCTTCTGGTTTTTTTGGTTGGCTGTTTTTCTCAGTTGCATGTTGTTTTCCTCTTTGCAGCATCCTTCCTTTCTTTTCCCTGGGCACCCTTCCATTCCCTCCTCCAGGGTTACCATAGAAATACATAGTCACAAATTTCAGCACAGAATCTCAGGCTGAAGCAATAAAATGAAATGTCAGGAAGAACTACTTTGCATAAGTCACAAAACAAATTGTACGTTTGGATAATTATTAATTATGTGATATTTTTATGGAATTTGGGCATAGCTGTAGGAGCTTGCTTTTAATGTTGTGCTTTTAGTTTGTACTCAACTATTTGCATTAATAGCGTTGGCAATAAATTCACTGATCTGAAGCATATCAGCTTGGCAAGCCCTTTTATCTTCTGCCTACAGTATTCATTTTAAAGTGCAACAAAAATAAAACTTGGCACTTTCCCAAACAAGACTACAAACAAAGCTAAATATATGATGTACTGTATATATCTAAGTGTGACACAAACACTTTGTTGCCTACATGTTGGTAATTGTGAATAGGCAAGGCAGAAGAGCTCCTCTCATAAGATATCTAGAATTAACTGGCTGTCCTTGGTCTAGATATTAGGATATAAAACTTACTAGGGGGAAAAGGACACGTTAAAAAAAAAAAACTCTTTACTGCTAGATGTGAGAACATTAAGAATATATTTTTGTCACTAGGTATATACCTAGTTCAAATAATCATTGGAAAGACATTTATAAATCTGGCCTAATTCCTCATATGATGTATAGAGAACTGACCTCAGTTTATGTAAAATATATTTGGTGTGCAACAGTATTACAGTAACAGTTTGAAGTGGCGATTTTCAGCCCTTCAGTTATTGGCTGATTGCTCAATTTGAGAGTTCAGTGTTCATTTGTTACAGTGTCTCATTGGTCATCTATTGTTTTTGCTTCCAGATGAGCTGTTTGGAACTATTAAAATAATAGAATGATTAATATGACCTTATAAATAGAACTGAGTAAAATATCATTAATTAATTATTATTAAGATACATATATACTAATTTTACACAGAAAAAGTAACTGAGACAAAATTTTCTGAATGTTTCTACGGATGGGACATCTAGCACCTCTCTGGGTAACCTTTGCCAGTGTTTCACCACCCTCGCTGTAAAACATTATTTGTTATATCCAGTCTAAATCTACCCTCCTTTATTTTAGCTTAGCTTGGTTTAGCTTACACTTATTTAGCTTCTAGGAGGATCTGTTCCATGATCTTCCCAGGCACAGAGGTGAGGCTGACAGGTCGTTAGTTCCCAAGGTCCTCCTTTCTACTCTTTTTAAAGATGGGCACAATGTTTCCCTTCTTCCAGTCCCCAGGGGCTTCACCTGACTGCCATGATTTAAATATCATGGAGACTGGCTTAGTGACTACATCAGCCGATTCCCTAAGGACTCTGGGACGCATCTCATCAGGTCCTATAAACTTGTGTATATCCAGGTTCCTCAGGCAGTCACAAACCTTATCTTCCCTTACTGCAGGAGGGGCTTTATCCTCCTGGTCTCCATCCTGTCGTCCATCGGCCTGGGAGGGGTGAGGAGAGAGGTTACCAGTGAAGACTGAGAAAAAAAGAAGTTGTTGAGTACCTCAGCCTTCTCCTCATCTGTTGATACTAGGCTATCATTCTAGTTCATCGGGGGGTACGTTTTCTTTGACTTTCCTCTTCTGGTTGATGTACCTGTAGAAGTCTTTCTTGTTATTCTTTGCATCCCTTGCCAAATTCAGCTCCAGCCACGCCTTGGTCCTCCTGACCCCATCCTTACACAACCAGGCAGTGCCCCTGTAGTCTTCCCAGGATACCTGTCCCTGCTTCCACTGCCTGTGCAGTTTCCTCTTGCTCTTCAGTTTGACCAGCTGTTCTTGCTTCAGCCATGATGGTCTCTTCCCTTCCTTGCCTGATTTCTTACACATGGGAACTGAGAGTTTTTGCACTGTAGGGAATGCTTAAAGTCCTTAAAGATCTGCCTGCTCTTTTCTGTTCCTTTGCCCCTGAGGACTGTTTCCCCAGGGGTCCTGCTGACTAACTCCTTGAAGAGGTGGAAGTCTGCTTTCCTAAAATTTAGGGTCCTGACTATAGTCCTCGCTTTTCCCTCATCCCTCAGGAGTGTGAACTCCACCAATGCATGATCACTGCGGCCCAGGCTGCCTCCAATCTTGATGTCACCAATTAACTTAAATAACATTAACTTCTCTAAATTTTGCAGAATTCGAAACAAAATGTTGCTTTCACACAAAGATTTCCAAAATGGCCAATAAAAAAATCGTAATTTTTCAAAACTTTCAAAATTTTAAAGGTTACTTTGACTTAAGTGAGTGGTGGTCACTAATACAGTTTCTAGAAAAAAATTTCAGCTTCAACAAGTTGGAATATTTCAGTTAAAGATCAGAAAATTACATACAGAATTGTTTTAAGGTACCCAATAATTCTGAGTGCTTCACCTCAGTGCTCAGTGTGTCTCAAAAATGTCACTTCAAAAGTGAAGGACTCAAAATTAGAGGTCAAAGCGCTGTTCAATTCCATATTGTATAGGAAGCCCTTCCTTTTTTTTTTTTTTTTTTTTTCAAGAAAAACATAACAGGAGTGGAAAACCTAAATTCAGTGTTCATGTTTACCTCTTAATATTAGACTTTATGGAGGAGTACCATTAAGGTAAAGGGTACCTTTACCTTCCAAGGATAAAACAGAGGTCCTCATGTTTTAAAGCTGGTCTACAAAAAACCTACCAAAGTTAGGGAAAGAGTCCTAGCCCTTAATGAAACAGTCAAGTCATACTGGTTTATGTGTGCTGATCTCTAAGTGTTATAGACCTCTTCGGTGGCTTAGATGATATATGATTATTTGTCAAAATAAAATATTTTTTTCAAAAATAAGATTCTGTGGAAACCCTTTCTAAGAGATAGATTCTGTCCCCAGAGTTCTTGAGTGAGATCTTCAGTTCACTCTTGTGCTCTGTATTCCCAAGCCACTGCTAAGAATCTTACCATAATGGTTAAACTAAGTGCTCTGGTAGGTTCGCCTTGGCAGACAAAATCAGGTAGATGAAGTTGTTAAAGCACCTAGGTGTTTGTCTCTTCCCCTATCCATTAAGGCAGGGATGCCTCATACTACAAGTGGTAAATGAAAACTAGATATCTGATTTTAATCTTCTGCCACAAGCCTGTCACAATCTTAAATATCTTCTGCTGCAATATAAGATTATTGCTGCCTATCCTATCTTCGGTGAGCATGGGGAGAGATTTATTTATTTCTGTTATGCCACTTCTTCTTATGTATTTGAAGACTAAGAAGGATGCAGAGTTTTAAAGTGTTGATTTGTCTGAATGCCCACAAGGAATTATGTGTCAATTCATCAGGAAAAAGCTGGGAAGAAGACAATGTAGGATTAAGGCAAGCTGTAGGACCAGTGAGCGCTCAGGGATTGTTGGGTGTGGAGTGTTCTGCCAGTGATGAAGATGGAGTTTCATGTCTCATGTCATTTGTGAAGTGCACTGTGAGGCAGATGAGATAGGTAGCTGGCCTTTTTTTTGTGAAAATCTGTCTTTGGATTAGACAATTTTTGCATAACTGGTGGAGTTTTCCCCACAGGATTATCATGAACCCCTTTAATACAACGTCAGACTGCATGATCTGACTTAGGGATATGGCAGTCCTTGAGTGAGTCATCCTGGTGCCAGGTGTTTGAATGCTCTGGAGATTCAGAGATATCTTTACTGAGTGCTTATATTATGTCTAACTAGGATACAAGAGAGGCTGGAATATTTATCTAAGGCAGAGAAGAGTGCACTGAGAAAAGCTAGAAAGAGACAAACCTGAAAATAAAGGATGGAGTAATGTTTGTTTAGTCATCGTTCTTTAAAAATAGAACTACTGAGAAAGAAAGAAGAGAATGATGACAATATATCAGAAACACACAGCTAAATTAGTAAAGGGAAATCAGTATGAATGTCCATGCCATTGACCTGCCGCACAACTTCTCGCCAGCACTGCTGCAGTGCAAGATCATACTGGAGATCTGGGAGGTACTCTTTCACCATTAAACATAGCTTTTGCCACCTCATAATTTTGATTTCTCTGCATAGACCTTGTCTCACTGTTATTCAGAATGTACTGTTCACTGAGCTATATCAATCTGCTAGAGTGTTAAGGAAAAGTTTGTTTCAAGCTTGATCAAGAGCATACAGGCTATTGAAAGGTGTTCACCTTGGAATATCAGCCTGAGCGATAAATGTTGTTTAACTATATTTCACAGGAGGCCTGTGCAAACAGAAGCAACGAGTGGGCAGTGTGTGGGGATTTATAAATTCAGAAAAATATATCCTCTTTTGGTAACTGCACTGATATCAGTCATAAATACATACATTCTGCCTTTTAGTTACTGCTGTAAAGTAAGGAAGGAATTAAACCAATTGTATTTGGTTGTTTTGTTAGCTGTGCAACCAGATAGGATGGTTTGCAATGTTACAGAGGATCATCATAAATATGTGGAAGACACTGCAGTCTTTCTGGCTAGAAGATGTGCGTGACTACAGGGAATAGCAGAAATTCAGAGCCTCTGTCACAAGGAGACAAATGGCAGATGTGGGAGTCCAGACCTCCAGAGAAATGAAGGTTACAAACCCATACAAACAACTACCAGAGATGTAAAGAACTCATAAGATCATTGAGATCAAAAGTAGTCTTACAATTACTTCCTTAAACTAAGGAGGTGATGAGATGGCTTCCCATGGTCAACCTATTTGCAAGGATACATGCTTAACCTAGGGGCTGCAATGGAAGAATTTCAGCAAGCCACAGTAACAGCTCATCATAACTACATGCCTTCTTCAAGCAATGGGAAACAGACTAGGCCAGGACAGCCCACATCAGTCACTGTGGATATCAGACACTGTGTTAAGGCTGCATGTGAACTCTCAGGCTGCTAACGAGGCCCTGGCTCAGGGTAAGTGATTGAGCAGGAAGTGGAAATCTGCTGGACAGGACACCAGAAGTTGCTGAACATAACAAGTACCAGCGTGGGAAGCCAGCAAAAGTTAGAGTTGTGAAGGGTGGCTGAATCTCACAGGTGGTTAAGTGGGAGGTACGTGAGAAACTGCCAAACTCCACAGATAATTAGAGGAGAGTATTGGGAACCCTTGGGGGAGTGCAATATTTTAAGGCCAACGGTACCCAGGTAACCATCAATACTATGTAATGCCACGAGTGCCTAGGTAATGGTATCAAAAATAGATTATTTGGGTATGGATTAAACAGAACTAGGAGCAGTGGGAAAAAAGAAATTATGAGTTGAGTTGTTCACCTGGGGGAAAACTGGAAGGGGAAAAGGAGATACAAAGGTGGTGAAAAGGAAAGCGAAGGAAGGGGAAAAAAGTGCTGAGGCATGGAAATGCTGTGAGAGTGGTGTACGTGGGTGCTTGCAGGAGGCCCTGCACTTGCTTGCTGTAGCTGGAGTAGAGCAGGAGACCAAACCTTGTGGTCTGACCCTGAAGCAAAGGTTGGGCCTGCACCCATAGTCAGTGGGTCTGGGATGGGCACAGGACAGGTGCTTTCCCCCTCCTGTAAGGGAACACATAGATGGATGGATCTAGCATCCTGGTATCACTTTGTCAATGCCTACTCTGGGCCTTATGGAATCAGCAACCACACACCTTTTCATAATGCCAGTGGGTTTTTTTTCTCCCATAACTTCAAAACCTACCACCCCTTGATTTCAAAACATCAGCAGCACATAGATTTCTCATTTGTAAGCACCTGAAATTTGATCTCAGTTTTCTCTTTGATCTCTGTCTGGCACTAGTCTATCTCATTCACTGGAGTGGCAATGAGATGCAGTGGGAACCCTTTCTAAGAGATAGATTCTGTCCCCAGAGTTCTTGAGTGAGGTCTTCAGTTCACCCTTGTGTTCTGTATTCCCAAGCCACTTGTATTGTACCAGCTTATCAGCTGTGCCAGAGTCTGCAAAAAGTCTGTGAAAGGGAACAATCTAATAAAACAAGTCCTTTTTAAAAAAAAACAAAACAAACAAACAAACCCCAAAACAAAACCCAAAGAGAGAAAGAAAAAGGGTAAAAAACATGGAAGACCAATAAATACATTATTATCCCACTTGAGCTTCAGGCTGTATTTGTAAGTTTATTTAGAAACACTAAATCCTGAATGCTATCCTTCCAGGAGAGAGGGTGGAAAAGCAACTATACACCCAAGCAATGTCTAAATTTGCCTCATTGTAATTGTCACCAAAAATTCCCTGCTGAAGTTCACAGATTGCCATTTCATCATCTTCAGAGACACCCTGACCACCCACAAGCCCTAAACTGGTAACCTTGCCCCAATTTTTCAGCAGATGAGTCGGCAGCAGTCTTCCAATGAGTTTTTTTACTAAATGATCCACTAATATTTAACAGCAGAAACAGAGTCATTACTTGATTTCTGCATAGGCAAGTCAGGCTCCACAATAATTAAAACTGGAATATTCCATATAAAAAACTACAACACATTCTTCAAGGTAACAGATTTTTTTAGACACTATTTTAAAAAATATTATGTTCTTGGTAGACTCTATGCTGCAATTCAAGCAAAGCAATCCAATCCTACTTCCTCAGAAAAAGATAGCTCACTTCATATCAGATAGATTTTATCTGTAAAGAAACATGAAAGTTTTACACAGCAAAGAAATTTATACTGTGATAAGGGCAGAGGATGAGTCAAATTAAAAAGCTTTCCATGCAGACACTGAAAGAGACTTTGCAGAACTATTTCTATATATACTATTACAGCACAGCCCTGTTAGACCAACCCCCTGCTCAGCTAGACACTCCCTCGGCTGCTTTATTTGAGTTTTGCTCCTCTACGCACATGTGTTCCTGTGCTTCATTTGGCCTGGGAGGTTCTCTGGATATTCACAGCACATATGCTTTTGTTACCTCATGACAGAAATATGTTTATGTGGACCAGGTGGCATCATCCCACAGAACAGGTGCTGATGCTTATCTCACCCCTCTATCTTTTAACTACATCATATTTTGTGGGTACTCCAGGCTTGTGGGGATGAAAAGCAAATAAGTAGAGAGTGCTGTTAAGGATTTTTAGGTACCTTTTTATCTTTTTCACTGAATGAGACTTACAGATCTACATAAAATCATATGCATACCCCAAGATATAAATTTCCCTGCCTCAGTCCACTGCTGTGAACGCTGTAACTTGAAGCTTCTTAGAAGGTCTTTTTTCCTGTATGTGGTTTCTGGAGCTGGAGTTTCTGTATTTCTTAATCATGTGTTGCTATTTTCCTATTTCCTCAACAATGGTCATACAGACCTCTATGGTACCAAATAAGCAATTTACCCACCCCTCCCACCAACACCCTTGTACTTTCTCTAAAGGGCTGTGTTTTTAAAATTCTGCAGTAACAGTCCAAGAAATTGCTTTGTTCTCCCTTTCTGAGAATATTTCACTCACTTGCTCTAGTCCTCTACAAAGAATTTACAAATCAAAGAAATCAAGCTGCTATCCAGCCTCCCTCCACTTCAGTCACCCCACAAGTGTTCCCTAAGCCTACTTGTTCCAGATTTATTCACTAGTTAATAGACCTTTTCAAATACCTTTTACTAATGTAGATTTATAGATGGCTTTCCCTTGTTTCGTGATGTAAAAAGCAAGCAGCATGCAATAAAAAGACAGTTATCTCTGATATCTTTGTATGCTTCAGGTGGTAGTAGGCAATTCTGAAGCAGATGATTCCCACACTTAGTACCTGGTAAACTCATTTGCCAACTCGGCTTTACTACCTGTAATGGATAATCATCAACTACCTTGGGAGCTTAGAAAACCAGCTCATATATGGCATCTACAAATCGACTCTTAAAATATGATGACTCAGTTTTGAACTAAATCCCAAAGAAAAATCAGATTAGTCCAAAACTGGAATTCATAGCTTGTATATGGACAAGTTTCTTAATTTCATCTCAGGAACCAAAACAATCTTTTCCTTTAGCATAGACAAAAGAGCAGAAAACTTCAGAAGCTGGTATGATTTTTGCTTTGGAACTCACTAATTGCTCTCCAGGCTTGTTCTTTATCACATCATCTATCAGAAGTCCTCATTAAATGATGAAGGATGGATGACTAGAAAGAAATGGTGAGCATCCACTACCAGCATAAAAAATCAGCCCAGTAGAAAATCTGACTGTGAAACAGAAGATAGAATCATGGCACACATTAGGCTGAAATTTTCTTTCCAATGTAGGTTTTTATGGTGCTTTACTAAACATAATGTAGATAAAGCTAAGGGAATTACAACAATCATCTGATTTATCTGCTGTTCTGCTCCCCTAGAGTCCATTATCTTACCTCTCAGATAGGCATAGAAGGACATTTATTTTTTGTCAGTGCTTGCCTTTAATAGTACTTTATTTGATTAACTTTGTATCTGGTAAGCTACAGAGTCCATGAATTCATTTTTAAGAAGGTATTTTTAAATGGAAACACAAATTGCACACTTGTTTTGTGTTAGTATACCCCAAATGGCACTTACAGACAGCTCAGTATTAAGTCAGAGTTAAAAAAAGAAAGATGGAAAAAACCAAATGAGTGTTTGGAGAGGATGAGGAAGAAAGAGACATGTTTCACTGAAGATTTTAGTGTACTATACTCCAGCTTTTACAGCTTTTTTTATTATCATTGCAATGTAACAAATTTCAGAGCTTTCAAAACATCACTCAAATGGCTAATTTCTGCACAAAGTGCAATCTGAAATGAAGTGAATGCCTGTTATATTTATTGGGAAATTTCGAAAGGAGAAATAAAACTGTTTTTTCCCTTTATAATTAATACATAAAAATGCAGTTTATATTCTTTTTGCTTGAGAAATTCACACAATAATGTTTAACAAAAGCCTGTTTCTTCTCATAACTACGGAAACCTATTGATTTTAATGCTCAGGCAGCAATAGATTCATTTATTCAGGTTCTTCTTCCCCAGAGGAATAACAGATGTGTGGAGACATTAAAAAATAGACTATTTTTCTGATAAAGAGAACCTTTTAACTCTTTATTCACAAATACGCACATACACATCCATGTGAAAGATAAAAGGGATATTATGCTCCCAGGAATCTGAGTTTTATCATTAACCTATCAATGTCAAGATATGAGAGTTTAAATCTTTATCAGAAAAGTCTCATGTAGTAGTTTTGGGCTTTTTTTCTTCATTAAAAAATTCATTTGCATCTTTTGCAACACCAGAAGTGATAACAAAATCATTTCCTCATGACTAAACCAGAGAGCTTCTATTCTGACTGGCAGGATTCAACTCCAGGGATGGGGAAATCATTTGCTCTCTGCAGTCTCACTTAGCAGGTGCTAACAAGGGCGGCTACAAAACAAGATAAATCCTTGTGGTGTTTGTTTGTTTTTCTTGACTGCTCATATTCACACCTGCCCACCAGAAATATATTTTTTTTTTCTATTTAAGTAATCTGGCTCACTATATCTCAATGGGATGAAATTAATAATGTTGTATTTTACGCAAATGTAAATTGATCTTAATTGGCATATGCAGCACAACATTTTTACCTTGTATTTCTAGGTGCAGTTAAGTAGGGCTAGTGTTCAAAAGCTTAAAAACAGCTTAGATGCCATATATTTTAAAGCGTTTATATACTAAAACCTGTCTGTACAATTACATTGTATCCTAACAAGAAAGACCCAAGCAAAGGGGAATGTTTCTGATTTTTTTTGCCCTGTACTTGCCCAGCGTTGATTTTCATATGGAAGGGTGGGCAGTTCAACAAGGGGGAAGAAAAGGTTAGGTAGGGAAACAGTCTTGAGACACTGAAGCGTTCAGAAAGCAGGAGGTTAAAGAGGGGCAGGCTGTTTTAGGCAGCTGTCTCTTCATCTCATTCCTTATGGTGCAGGGGGTTGGAGGAAGAGTAGATATGGATTCTAATAGTGCTGGGAAAAAGGGAATTTTATCTAACACAGAGCCA
Source organism: Phalacrocorax carbo (assembly GCF_963921805.1). Classification (NCBI taxonomy): domain Eukaryota; kingdom Metazoa; phylum Chordata; class Aves; order Suliformes; family Phalacrocoracidae; genus Phalacrocorax; species Phalacrocorax carbo. The sequence continues at coordinate 204,732,195 of NC_087513.1, forward strand.
GAAACTTTTACAGCATGCTAAACCAGACCTGCTGCAGCTTGATCTGCAGTTTGAATGCAGTTAGCAATGGTGTGCTTGGAAAGCTTCTTCGTTTGCCTAACCAGATGTGATATGTCATTCACAAAGTAGTGTGCCTGCCTTTATTTCAAGGCTATTTGTTGAAAAATGTTCAGCCAACAATAATTCAGAGTCTGATAGCTAGGCAGTCTTGATAGATATTCTGTATAGATAGCAGATTATGGTATGCACCAAATGTATGGGCAGTAACATTGTATAACATTCTTGATTTCTAATAACAGTGCAGTTCTTACATTCCTACACGTTAATATAATAATATGGACCTTAACTTTATTAATCTCTTAGTTTAGGATTGCTCGCAGTATATGCCAGATTTTTACTGAAATACAAATACTGGATGGAGGTTAGCTGTACAATACCACTTCCATTGGCATTAGTAGGAGTATTTGTTGAAAGTCTCAGATGTGCTTATTATTTTTATTTTGTAGCACAATTAATTAACATTATCAATTCTTTATAACTTTGAGAATTGCACATGCACACATTGACACAGAGAAATGCATACATGAAGAAAGATAATGAATAAGGGAGAATAAGGTGTTTTCTGACTCTCTAGCAGCCAGGCTTGCAGATGAGGGATGAGTAAATGCTTGCGCTGGCACAAACTAGCCTTTAGTTCTGTGACTGATGTCTGAGCCACATGCCCAGTCAGCAACATGTCATGTAACCTGTCATATAAGATCACTAGCCAAGCCATAGGTTTGCAAGTATTATGTGCAATGCAGTTGGCCATAACCATAAAGATAACTGTTATCATGTCAATACTCATGTTTTTTGAATTATTTTGCTTTCAACCTCATCATTAGATGCCTCCTCACAGAGAGTTTTTTCAGCACAAAAATGTTGTGCAACAAAGCTGGGGCAGTTGAGTAAATAATTTTCCAAATATCGGTAGCAACTTCCCTTGGTGATTTTACAGCAAGCCTCAATTGGATACTGTTGCCACTGCTTGCTGGGCAATATATTGGTTTATATTCTGACAGTCTTGTGCATCATGAAGAAGTCTTGGAGCCACTACAAGTTTCGTGCTGTGTGTTCTCATAACTATGCCAAAATATTGAATTATTTTTTTATATATATGAAAAATATAATCACTGAGAGGGATTCAATAGGAATTGCAACATTTATCCTGCTTGTTCAAATTCCAATTTTGAATTAACCTCATTTTCAGAAATAACTTCCTCCTGCACTGCATATGTTTCTGAACTTCTATCCAGTGTCATGGCTATTCTATCAATTATTTCAAATAGGTTACTATATTTCAGGACAAACTCACTTATTAGGCTTGAACACCTAGTAAGAAAAGTGGAAGTGAAGTATGTGTAAACTTGAAATAGAGAAAAGAAATATGGTGATGGGCTTAAATATTTTGATTTAGGCTAGATAGATGACTGATAGATTTAGTATTGTTGGAATTTTAGCATGAGACTTTTGATTTGCAAACTCTGTATTTGATAATAGTTTTGCAGATATTTGTGACCAGGTTGCTTTGAAGTAGATAAATGGAAACTTGGTTGCTTATTCCCAGGTTCTGATAACATGATGTTAAGTTTGATAAATTAGCTATGGAGGCATTGTAAAGGGCTTCAATAAATAAAAGTTAGGAAGAAAAGACCTTGTTCAGTAAACAGGATATTAGCAGTAATGAACGGTGCAAAGTGTTCATAAGGGAACATAGTGTCCATGTTTCAAATAACTCTCTGGAAGTCACAGCTATGTGATTTCTATGCTTTGCAGGTCATAAAGTCATAAACTTACAGGTCATCTTGCAGGGGAAAAATATATAAATTTTATTCTGCCTTGATAACCAACCCACAAATAACTTCTTACAAGAAAAAAATGTTGAACATGAACAGTAAACACTTTACTGTTAAAACACATGAAACTGAACACAGTCAACTTGCTATGCTATATAACTGAAATACAAATATTGTATAGAATCAGGAAGTCACGCGTATACAAGTTATATAAAGAACTAATGGCGAACATATACTTTCACTTCATCTAAAACTGAAGATCAAGTACACATGAGAGGGGAGGAAAACTTTTTCCATTATTTAACCAGTGTGGTATAACTATTCGCTTTGGCATTTTTACCTGCCATCCATTTTGTCCCTTATCCCCATCCTTTCTTCACCTAACCTAGCCTAATTTATTCACAGACCAAAAAAAAAAAAAAAGACTTTATATCATTAATTAAAATAATATCAGAATAAGACCCATACTTTAACCCAATTGTATAGGACTTTACCACCTTTACCTACTATTTGTTGGCATTAAAAAGTGCTTAAAGGTGTGAACTGAGATCAGTAACTCCCTGTAGCAGGAAGTACTGTACAAAAACATCAGGGCAGTGCAGGCATTTATCCTACTTAGGGAACAGGATGCTCAGACTGGTAAGATCCACTGGTAAAGCCCATAGCTCTTTTGGACTTAACATGCAAGGATTCACACAAAATTAAATGTGACAGTGTGCCTGTCATCAGTCTGTCAGATTTTCATATTGTCTGGTTTGGAGTGATGCAAATAGTTTTCAACCTTTACATACCCTAAAGACTCAAATGACTTAAATAGACAATGCAAACCATTATGGTAGAGGGAAGAGGGTGGTAGATGTCATCTCAGACCTCTACAGCAAGTATCTGGGTGACAGTATGCCCCAGGCCCCCTGTACACCTGCTCTATGCCCGTTCTTTTATAATATGTTGTTTTCTTTGTAGGCAAGAAAAATTGGCAGGTGATTATGAAAAAAACACTTTGAGAAATGGCAGGATTTTTCTGTTGCATTCTTGTGTTTAAAATGGTCTGAGTAACTATTTATTGGTATAAGGAGAGTCACTGAGTTATGTGAGGGTTAACAAAGAATGGCTTCAGAAAGAAGATGAACTATAGCCTTTTCTTTCGCACTAATGTAAGTCTAGGTTTTTGTACCAGCAACTACAATCTTTGCTTATTGGGCAAGATTTCTGCTGAACTCAGTATACAATAGATTTTTAATAATGGTCAGAGAATTGGGACTTTGTAGATATATATTTTTGTAAATAAATCTATTGCTCTGTACCTCCATGATACAAATTTCCTACCTAAACAGAAGTCCGTAAATTCAGTTTAAGTTGTCAACAAGGAGTGCAACAGCATGGCCAAAGACAGTCCTTAAAATTATTCTTTTGAGAAAAATTTCCAGTGAAAAATATGCAAAATTTAAAGCATTAATGTCGTCAACAGAAATTTTGCTGAAGTAAATGAAAAAATGTCTTTAGACTGGGTCTGACGTTATTTTATGAGGAAATAACTTGAAAGTAAACTTGATGAACAAGAAAATTTGAAGATGGTACTTCTTTTTAGGAAAAAAAATATACTGAAATCTTGCTCAAAAGATGCAGTGGCAACAAAAAATTCAGTTTAATGGGTCACAAAACATGCAGAAATCTATTAGCTCCTCTCAGCATTTAACATATAACATGATATATTATGGTTCATCTGTGTAGTTACGTTTTTCACTTTTACTAAACCTGCTTGTCGTGGTTCAGCCTCAGCTGGCAACTGAACACCACGCAGCCGCTTGCTCACTCCCCCCACCCCTGTGGGATGGGGAAGAGAATCGGACGAGCAAAAGAACTTGTGGGTTGAGATAAGAAGAGTTTAATGATTACAACAAAATGATAATGATAAATTATTATGATAATAATGACAATAATGTTAATATAATAAAAGGGAAAAGGAAGGGAAAGGGAAAACAGGAAAAAAACCACGGAAACACAAACGATACAACCGCTCACCACCCGCCCACCGACGCTGCCCGTCCCCAAGCCGCGATTGCTCCCCCCTCCCCCAGCCAGCTCCTCCCAGTAACATACGGGCATGACGTTACATGATATGGAATATCCCTTTGGTCAGTTTGAATCCGCTCTCTTAGCTGTGCCCCCTCCCCTCCCACCTTCTTGTGCACCCAGCAGAGCATGGGAAGCTAGACATGTCCTTGACTAGTATAAGCGCTACCCAGCAACAGCCTAAACATCTGTGTGTTATCTCAACAGGTTTTTTTCCATGTTAATTTCAAAGCACAGCACTATACCAGCTAGAGTGAAGAAAATTAACTCTATCCCAGCTGAAACCATGACACTGCTACTGCATTCCAAGATTTTATGGGGAATCCCATGTCAACACAGTTTTGATAAAATGGTTTTTTATTCTGTTGCGTCTGAGAACAATAAAATAGATGCATGAAAATATTTGCCATTTCTTCATAGCAAAGAAAAGTCTGGAATAATTGCTAGCATTCTGGTGTTTACAAATAAGTTATGGTCTACAGTTAAGTGAAATGGCATTTAAAATCCTTTTATTTCTTAATTAAACTGAATTCTAAGCTGGCACTACTTACATTAGATAGATTAATTGAAACATTAACTAATTAATTAATTGTGGTATTCACAAAAAAAAGCAACTTCTGGTCAAGCATTCTGTGGCATGACTAATATCTATGGGATGAACAGGAATTTTTACTTCAAGATCAAATAGTTAAATACAGTAAGGATACACAAATTTGGAAAAGTGGAAACATTAAATGTGAACTTCAAAGGGGAAAAACTCCTTTGTTTGAGCCCTTTAGTGATTCTATATGTTTTGTAAAGAAGGCCCAGTGGGTTATTGATTTATGTATTCTTTATATAAGATGATGTTGATTCTAAGTTATTTAATCTTAGATATGCGAGAATTTTAAGTTCCAGGCTTTTTTCTTTTTTTCTTTTTTTTTTTTTTTTTTTGCCTTAACAGGAAAAGAACCATAGTGAAATATTTTTGACCTCCAGTATGAATCTTAGACAAAGGTGTCTTCCTTTGCAGTTGTCAGTACTTTTGGATTCAATGGTACTTAGTATCACAGCAAGAAATCTTTTTTTTTCATATATGCATTAATTTGATAAATTAAACATTTCTTTTTTTTACTATTTGCTAAATTCAGACTTCTGTAAGACTATATTCTCAGTGGTTCTCATTTAAATTAATTAGAACAAGAAGTAGGTCTAGTACCTGTGCACTAAAAGAACACAGAACACCCATTGACCTTGCCCTTTTTATTCTTCATATGCAACATCAAAATCTTTCAGATAACCTAAACCAAAGAAAAAAACTACATCTGGAACCCTCACAGTCAGTTGTCACCGTGGACTTAATTATGCAAGAGTCAAAACACTGACCCATCACTGGGGATATGAGTTCTTCTAAGAAAGTAGGGTTTGCTAATTAATAATTTCAAGGGGAAGAAAAAAAAAAAAAAGAAAAAATGTAGGACAAAAACAAGGGCTAATGCACTCTGTTTTCACTTTCAGAAAACTTTTAGGCTGTGTCCACTGGTCTGTGGTTCATAGATAATCATTTTGGTCCTGCTCATGGATATTAAGCAGCAGACTAGCAGAGCAGACTAAGAGAACAAATTGTGTTGTTGTTTGCAGTGTGTCACCTTCAGATGCTCTTGAGCAAAGTTTGGGGATCAAAGTCTGCTGGTACATTACTTCTGGTTTGTCTTAGCTTTCCCAAATAATTTTTGAGTAAGGAAGTGCCTTTGTAAAAATTTCTGTCTTTATTCTAGCTAGGTCTAAGCTGAATGATAAGAGTTTACATGATCTTCCAAACAGGTTATGATATTATTTTCAGATATGGCTTTCCATTTCTTCAAGCAAATGATCCACTTGTCATATGAAGTCATAAAATAGAGTGGCTGCGTTGTCCTATCAGTTAACAATCTGGTACTTGATAATGATGCAGAAGGACAAAAATATCCTTTAATATAATCTCCTCGTGTTTTCTTTCAGATGCTTATTGAGCACATTTTGAAACCTCTTTCTAATAGTCTCAATTTAATTAGCCTCCTATTGGCTCAATTTTTCTTTGCCCATTTAAATACTGTATTATAAGCACATTTGTAAATTAAATTATTCTTAGGCCAAAACATTTCATTTGATGAATGATTGCTTATATACTGTAACAATTACCCTGGAAAATTAATGTCTTTAAGGATGGCACTTACTGATGCTTTAGTTCTTTAAATTCCTACATTTATGCTCCAGTTAAACAGGATCTGTCACTGCATTGTACTAATAACAAATTAACTCCTACACTATGGAGAAATAACATCCTATCAATGTTATTCTTCCCCTATAAATTAGCTCCAAAACAAATGATCTTCTTGGATAGCTTGTTAGTATAAGAGTTATTGTGCTAAGATTTTGGAGAAGAAAAAGTGTAAAGAAAAGGGAAATGATAACACTGATCCTATCTCTAAGGCAGCGCCTCTCCCTGAGGCAAAGATACATAAGGTCATAGCTGCATTTTGCTTTAGTGTCTTCAAAACCTTCATTTCATTCATGTTATACAATTACTGCAGAAGTGAATTATGTGAAGAACTCTGTTTGAACAGGATTACCAGGATGAGCGTATAACCTTCTGTAAGTCTGATTTATGTTAGGGAACTTTATATTTTCCATAAGGGTGGTCATGGGGACTATGTTATCATATTAAATCCTGTAAGAATTACAACTAATAATGTTCCCAGACTGCAGGGCAGATGGCAAGGCAAGCTTTTGAGAAACACGGCACACATCAATGAAAAGTAGTTAAAGAAGGAATATATGTCTCTGCATTCTTTGTACTCCTTTTTAAAAAGAAGAGATGCTTGGATATATAATTCAGCATTTTTAATTAGCACAGCTGGACCATTAGGTTCCAAACCTACTCTGAAACCCACTTTTCCAAATTCCAAAGGTGTTCAGGCTAGAGGGTTTGGCTAAAGGTGCATGTCTATTAATTAAGATTCATATTAAACTTTGCAAGCCCCCAGCATATCAATGAAACAGAGTGCCACTTTTTTTATTCAATACTTCCTTTTAATCACATAGTATGATCATCAAGTTGGCTTAAGTGTTCTATGGTTCTGATTGATTTGGTTTATTTCATTTTTTACAGGGATGTGATTCTTGTATAGAGAAGTTGCATGCCCACACTGGGGCTCCTTAACCCTTTATGGACCTGACCCAGAATTTTGAAGATACTAGAATCATTCTCAAAAAAATTGAAGTAAAAGGGGGAATGGAAAACATCTTTGGGAAAATCAGTCTTCATGGGTGCTCCAGTCACATCAAGTTGTTCATAGTGGTTGTTAATAAGGTGAGAGCTATTAAAACAAAGAATGAGAAACATTATATGAAGGATGACTCCAAAAAAAAAGGTTCTTTATACAGAAATATGTGCCTACTTTTTGACAATAGCTTCTGAAAACAAAAGCACCTTAGGGTCAAGAGTGAGCAAATCAGAGCAGAGGTGCCAAAGACAGACACAATATTATTACTTACTGTGCTTAATTTGTCACCATTTCAAAGAATTTAAGGCATTACAGAATTTGGCCTTCTATTCTATAGGAGATCGCAGATATCTTCTTGCTTAAAATGCTGAGAATACGATGATACAGTTTGCATATTAACAGTTCAGGGTTTTATATTATGGGCTGAATACCCAAGTTGCCATACTTGTCTATTGTGTTTATAAATTTAAAGTTATAAAATTAAGATTACATAATCTTTATTTTTGCTGCTCACTAACAGATTTTCTTGCAAGTGATGTTCATGCTACAATCCATCTTTAAACAGAAAATAGTAAAAACCATTTTAGTAAAATTTCTTCTCTAGGCCACCCACGAAAACCAGATTTAATTACAACTCTTAGTCTCACCAATCAAAATTTTTAATTAACTTTTAGATCTCTGTACTTAATTTATGTGGTGCAAATTAAAGCATCTGTTAAAAGATTTCTGTTTATTCACAGCGTTTATCCATTTGTGTTACTTGTATGCTTGTGTAACTTGTGCTCCATAATAGCCCATGTCATTTAATCTCAGAAGTGCAAGCAAACCAAAGACCAAACAGAGCAAACAAAATAACTTGCTAGAAAAGTGCATGGTAAAAACATAGTAATAAAATTCAATTGCAAAATAAACGTAAGTGTATGTATATATCAAAAAATTGAAATAAAGCAGGTGCATTTATAGATAACATTAAATAGTTTTTATCCACTTAGTCCAATCCTAGTGAAAGCATGCTGCAAATTCAGTCCTCTGCTGATGCAAGTGAACTAGATTGATCTCTGCTAGTTAAGTTTCTGACACTGGAATTTTAGAGGAGCTGATGAAAAGCTGAGCAGCATCCAGTGCCTTGGTCTTCACCCATCTTAAGGCACAATTTATGGGAAGGTTCTCGGTGCTATCCTGACAGCAATGTTGAAAACATTAAAACGAACTTCTATGGGATTACAGTTGGTGTCAAATGGTGTTCTAACCATTAAATATCTTAACAATCAAGCAAAAACTCTTAAGCCAAATTATGCACCTACTCTCCTTGTCAATCCTGAAACTCTGTTTCAGGGTTTTTGGGTTTTGGAATGATGATTGTAATCCAGCTGTGTCACCACCCAAAGTTAACTTCACTGGTCTCCAAAGCATAAAAAAATACTGCACTGAGCAGTTTACTGATTATTTAAAAGAACTGAAATGACAGTACAACAGCTTTAATAACCAGTTTAAGACAGCAGTCAGTATAGGTAGCAATACAATCTTGTTTCTCTTTTCCCAGGTAACAAGGAGTTTTAATGAAAGCACGTACTAACAGGTGTTAAATCCATTTATTTACCACCCTACTCTTAGATGTCTAATAATCACATTATAACCTTCTATTTATTCACACCTTTATTCATTTAATTTTTCATACTGTAGTACAAAAGATAAAAGAGGTAGAAAGTAACAAGAGGTTTCACTGCTTATAAAAAAATTACACTTGAATTACCCATGAAGAGTATGATTTCCAAAATTCCATGGATATTATCCCAGCAATTTTTGTTTCTACATTTTAATTTAAATACTGATTTCTTTTGAGAAGTCAAAACCTACATTTGGCTCTGGTAAGAGATAATTTTGGAAGTATTCAATTCTGCACACTTTTTCACACAATCTGTCAGCACAGGCTTAACCTGTGCTTTGACATATATGTACAGAAGTTGGTATAATACTGTGGTGTTATTGGATGATCAAGGATACTCTTAGATTTCCAAGGTTAATAAAAGGATGCACAGTCTGAGTTCACTGTGGGCTGAGTTCTGCAACTGAATTATAGTGGGTACAAACCACCAGCATTGCCAAGGCATGTGTAATCTAATGGATGTAATTGATGGATGTAGTTCCTTGCAGAGGTAATTATTGGATCAGAATCTAGAAGTACAGGAAAGAGTTGCTTTTCTATGCGATACTGGGAAATTGAATTCTGCTCCAGTGCTCGGCTGTAGCAAAGAAGCGACACTGTAGCAATTGGCCATGACTGATATTAAACTGCTGTTTATTACTGTTCATTTATTAACGTATGCAAAAGACATAGTTACCGTCATAGGTAGCATCCGGTATGGTCAGAAACACTTTATGAGAAGTTGCTAAAGGAAATTTTATGCTTTTGTTATAAGCAACCTATTGATCAGTTAAAGAACAAGGTAATGCAATTGTTCTTCTGAACAGCGCAAACACCATCAATAACTGGCAAACCAACAGTTTCTACTATTGAAATATTAAACACCCTGTTGCTATATATTTGGCAGGGTCCACTTCTCCAACCACCTGATTTTAGGTGTCTCTTGTATTACTGAAAACCTCTTGCCATTTTTGTTACTTCCTCTTCATCTAAGCATGAAATTAGAAGTATTACAGAATAAGCAGCTAAAAATTAAGAAGAAAGCTACTGATCTTTACAAAGAGCTTGTGGGGAATCCTGTGGTCTTATGACATGTGTTCAAGAAATCAAGCTCAGGTAGAAAAGGAATAGTGTTCTGAGGGATTCAGAAAATTAATTGCGATTTCTGGCTATGATTATTTATATCTAATGGCCTTCATTTGTAGATTTGTGTATGAAGAGACTATGATTCAGGGTTGGCTCATGCTCCCACTATGTTCTAAAAGATTCCCAGTTTAGGTATAGTATAATATTGTCTAGAAACAGTTCAGAATCACAGAATCACAGAATGGTAGGGGTTGGAAGGGACCTCTGGAGATCACCTTGTCCAACCCACCTGCTTGAGCAGGGATACCTAAAGCAGGGGGCACAGGAACTCATCCAGGTGGGTTTTGAATGTCTCCAGGGAAGGAAACTCCACAGCCTCCTGTGCAGCCTATTCCGATGCTCTGTTACCTTCACAGGAAAGAAGTTTTTTCTCATATTGAGGTGGAACTTCCTGTGTTCCAACTTGAGCCCATTGCCCCTTGTCCTGTCATGGGGCACTATTGAAAAGAATCTGGCCCCATCATCCTGACACCCTCCCTTTAGATATTTATTGACTTTTGATGAAATCCCCCATCAGTCTTCTCTTCTCCAGGCTAAACAAACCCAGGTCTCTCAGCCTTTCCTCATAAGGAAGATGCTCCAGTCCCCTGATCATCTTCGTAGCTCTCTGCTGGACTTGCTCAAGCAGTTCCACATCCTTCTTAAACTGGTGGGTCCAGAAATGAACACAGTACTCCAGATGTGACCTCACTGGGGCAGAGTAGAGGGGGAGGATAACCTCCCTTGATCTGCTGCCCACACTCCTTTTAATGCAGCCCAGAATACAGAATATTTTTGGCCTTCTTGGCCACAAGGGCACAGTGCTGGGTCAGGGTCAGCTTGTTGTCCACCAGCACTCCCATGTCCTTCTCAACAGAGCTGCTTTCCAGTAGTTCAGCCCCCAGCCTGTACTGGTGCCTGGGGTTGTTCCTCCCCTGGGGCAGGACCTTACACTTGCGCTTGTTGAATGTCATGAGGTTCCCCTGGGCCCAGCTCTCCAGCCTGTCGAGGTCTCGCTGGATGGCAGCACAGCCTTCTGGTGTATCAGCCACTCCTTCCAGTCATAGGCTGCAATCTTCCGAATTCTTGGCTTTTCATAATTCATATGTCTCTCACTACTTATGAAAGTTAGTCGTGGATTTAGAACATATATTTTGAAAAAATTCCATGGTAAGCTGTGACTTTGCTTTTAACTGTTTTCATATTATTATTCTCAAGGAATACTAAACATGTTAAAATCTAGTCAAGCTTTGCATTGTACTTTCTTTACAGCCTCAGTCTGGGTTTTCTCAACAGTACATGCTTTGCACTTACATTTCTTTCATGTCAAAAAGTAGACTGAGTGACATACATGCATCATGTATAATTTTATTTTTTTATGTCATATGCATTCAACTATTATCCCATTTACTATTCTGCTCATTTATGATGGAAAAAAAAAAGATGCTCAACATTTTAGCTATATTTTTAATTCTGGGCAAAAGGAGAAGACAACAGTAACATTTTAGACCTCTGCAGTAAGGATCAAAAGCTCTTTAAAGAGCATCAGCTAAGAGAGAGTTTACTCTGAAGACAAGGTAGTATTCTAAATTTCATGAGGGTTTGGCTTGGGTGTCAATCAGATGGCAATAACTTCAAAATGAGCTATTACCTGAAGGGGAAACTAGCTAAAAAATCCAATGATAGAGAAAGGTTTAGGGTAAGAAGCTGTCCTGAATGACAGTGAGAGAGTGTCAGCAGTAAAAGGGAAAGTACAGAAGCCATATAGCATCTCCAGCTATCCAGGAGCAGAGAAGCAGGAATTCCCCATGAGTGATGGTAAGCCAGGAGCTAAGAGTGACCTTGGCATGGGCAGTGGTCTCACTGATGGGGCACCATCCCACAGCAGCAAAGAAAGGCTGGGGTGGCAACACATTGTGTTGGCTGTCCTGTGATTATCTACGAAGCAAAAGTAATGAACCAGGCCAGGGTCTACCCAGGAGTCCCACTCAGTGCAGCTGGAGAGCACACCAGAGATGAAGATAAATAGAGCATGACTCAGGACAGGACTGCCGAGGCCTACACTGAAACGTGACTCCTGGGCCCATGGGCAGGATGTGGGCAAGGGACCCAGGTGAGGATGGCCAGGGACATTAAGGCTTATTAGTGCCCTCAGTGTCCTTGCAGCAGGCAGCACCAGCAAAATTTACTGGGCAGGGGCATGTATGCAAAGGATTTTTTTTTCTATAGATTCCTTGTGGGGTTCCCTTTCTTTTTACAAGATAATTTTAATGCATTGGGAACAATTAGGAAGAATGTATATTATAAAGCTTCCAGAAACTATTCACAGAAGGCAAGATACTTTAATTCAGGCTTTCAGCTCTGCATTGTCTAGGGTTGCAGTCGAAGTGTTATAACAATGGCACTCAAACCATATCACAGAATCAAAGAATCACAGAATGGTGATGCTGAAAGGGACCTCTAGAGGTCACCTTGTCCGATATCCATGCTCTAAGCAAGGCCACCTAGAGCCAGTTGTCCAGGACTATGTCCAGGTGACTTTTTAATGTCTCCAAGGATGGAGACTCTGCCACCTCTCTGGGAAGTGCTTGGTCACCCTCACATTAAAAACTTGTTTTCTGGTGTTCAGAGGGAACCTCCTGTGTTTCAGTTTGTTCCAATTGTCTCTAGTCCTGGCACTGGGCAGGACTGGGAAAAGAGCCTGGCTCCATCTTCTTTGCATCCTCCATCAGATATTTATAGACATTGATAAGATCCCTGATGAGCCTGCTCTTCTCTAGGCTAAAAAGTCCTAGCTCTCTCAGCTTTTCCTCATAGGAGAGATTCTCCTGTCTCTTAATCATTTTTGTGGCATTTTTCTAGACTCTCTCCAGTATGTCCATGTCTCTTTTGTACTGGGAAACACAAAACTGGACATAGTATTTCAGGTGTGGCCTCACCAGGGCTTAGCAGAAGAGAATGTTCACCTCTCTTGACCTACTAACGATATTTTGCTTAATGCAACCCAGGACACCATTAGCCTTTTTTGCAGCAAAGGCACATTGCTGGCTCATGTTCAACCTGTGTGTATAAGGACCACCAAGATATTTTCTGCCAAGCTGCTCTGAGCTGGGTGTTCCCCAGTATGTATTTGTGCTTGGGGTTGTTCCTCCCCATGTGCAGGACTTTGCACTTCCCCTTGTTGAACTTCATGAAGTTCCTGTTAGTCCATTTCTCCATCCATGTCAGCAGATCAAGAAGTAGGCCCATGTGAACCTCATGAGGTGCAACAAGGCCAAGTGCAAGGTCCTGCAGATGGATTGAGGCAACCCCCTGTATCAATACAAGGTGGGAGATGAAGAGATTAAGACCAGCCCTGCAGGGAAGGACTTGGGGGTACTGGTGAATGAAAAGCTGGACATGAGCCAACAATGTGTGATCACAGCCCAGAAAGTCAATTATATCCTGGGCTGCATCAAAAGAAACGTGGCCAGCAGGTCGAGGGAGGTGATTCTGCTCCTCTACTACACTCTGGTGAGAACCCTCCCCACAGTACTGCACCCAGCTCTGGAGTTCTCAGCATAGAAAAGATATAGACCTGTTGGAGCAGGTCCAGAGGAGGGCCACAAAAATGATCCAAGGGCTGGAACACCTCTCCTATGAGAAAAGCCTGAGAGTCCTCGGGTTCTTTAACCTGGAGAAGAGAAGGCTGGGGGAGACCTTATTGCGACATTTCAATACTTAAAGGAAGCTTATAAAAAAGATTGGGACAGACCTTTTAGCTGGGCATGTAGCAATAGGACAAGCGGTAATGGTTTTAAACTAAAGAATTAAGATTCAGACTAGATATAAGGAAGAAATTTTTTACAATAGGGTGGTGAAACACCGGAACAGGTTGCCCACAGAGGTGGTAAATGCACCATCCCTGGAAATATTCAATGACAGGTTGGATGGGGTTTTGAGCAACCTGACGTAGAAGATGTCCCTGCCAATTGCAGGGTGGGGTTGGACTAGATGACCTTTAAAGGTCCTTTCCAACCCAAAGTATTCTATGATTGTTCTGGATGGCAGCATGACCCTCTGGTATAGCAGCCACTCCCCCTGGTTTTGTATCATCTGCAAATTTGCTGAGGGTACACACTGCCCTATCATAGAAATCATTAATGAAGGTGTTAAACAGGACACAGTAATGGCCCCTGTGTTGCAATGCTAGTTACTGGTCTCCAGCTGGACTTTGCACTGCTGACTACCACTCTCTGGGCCTACCCGTTCAGTCAGTTTTCAGTCCACTTTACTGTCTTCTCATCCACCCCATATATCAAAAGCTTGTCTATGATGATCTTATGAGAAACAGTGTCAAAGACCTTCCTGAAGTCTGGGTAGGTAGTATCACTGCTCTCCCCTCATCTACTAGGTTAGTCATTTTATTGTAAGAGTTTACCATAGAAGTTTAGGAGTGATGTTTGCTTTCCTCCAGTCTTTGGGCACTTGTCCCAGTCATGATTGATTAAAGTTTGTCGACAGTGATCTCAGAATGACACCTGTCAACCCCCTCAGCACTTGTGGGTGCATCGCATCATGGCCCATGAACTTAATGCATGTCCAGTTTGTTTAAGTATTCTCTATCTTGATCCTGTTGCACCAGAGGTATCTTCCTTGTTTCAGACTTTCCCCCTGGTCTCTGGGTGCTTAGATTTCTGGAATTTGGACTTACAAGTAAAGACTGAGATGAAAAAGACACCTCAGCCTTTTCCATGTCCTGTGAAACTGGGGACCCTACCTCATTCAGCAGTGGACCTATTTTTCCCTTAGTCTTATTTTGCTACTTAAGTCCTTATATAAGCCATTGCTGCCTTTAACATCTTGTGTGAGGTTCAACTTTGGGTTGGTTCTGGCTTTCATAAGCATGTCTCTGCATGCTTGGATAGGGTCTCTATATTCCTCCTGGGTTACCTGTACCTACATCAACCTTCTAGTCTGAGTTTTGCCAGAAAGTCCTTGTTCATCCATGCAGGTCACCTGGGGTTTTTGCCTGACTTCTTGCCTGTTGGGATGGACTCCTCTTGAGCTTGGAGGAGGTGATCCTTGAATATCAAACAGGTTTTTTGGCCAGCAGGAGTAGGGAAGTGATTGTACCCTTGTACTTGACACTGGTGAGGCCACACCTTGAATATTGTGTTCAGTTTTGGGCCCCTCAGTACAAAAAGGACATTGAGTTGCTGAAGCGTGTCCAAAGAAGGTCAATGAAGCTGATGAAGGGTCTGGAGAACAAGTCTTCTGAGGACTGGCTGAGGTAACTGGGGGTTTTTAGTCTGGAGGAGGCTGAGGGGAGACCTTATTGCCCCCTACAACTACCTGAAAGGAGGTGGGAGTGAGGTGGGTGTTGGTCTCTTCTCCCAAGTAGGGATAAGATGAGAGGAAATAGCCTCAAGTTGCATCAGGGGAGGTTTAGATTGGAGATTAGGAACAATTTCTTTGCTGAAAGAGTGGTCAGGCATTGGAACAGGCTGCCCAGAGGGGTGGTGGAGTCACCATCCCTGGAGGTGTTAAAAAAACCTGTAGACGTGGCGCTTCAGGGCACGGTTTAGGAGGTATGGTGGTGTTAGGTTGACAGTTGGACTTGGTGACCTTAGAGTTCTTTTCCAACCTTAATGGTTCTATGATTCTATGCAAAAGTTTGGGGCTTTTTTGAGGCATTTTTGGTTTTTGGGTTTTTTGGGGGTGTTTGAGTTTGTTAGGTATTTTTAGGTGGGAAAATATTTTTTATTTTACAAATGTATTTCAAGGATGAACTCAGCAACATTTCTGAAGTTCTTTGATCATCTGTGATCAAAGATCCTCTGTAAGTGCTAAGTATCAATTATTGAAAAGAAATTTAGGAACTGATAAGTATTCAGGTATCTCTTCCCTGTTTTAAGGCAGCTGTAATGTAGGGAACATTCTAATTCTTAACAGGGTATCTTTTCTTCTGAAAATTCATTCAGAGGTTAAAGAATATATCAGGGCAGGTCTGTTGCAGATGGAAACTGTAACAGACCTTTAGCTTTATGTTACATTCGGTTAGTTTTTCCACTTCTTCCAAAACATGTTCTTACAGGGCAGATCTCATCCTCTGGTTTAAAGAATGCTTAGCTAGAAACAAACAGTTTCTAATTTTCAGATATTACTGTAGCAAGTATAGTCTTCTGTCTTGAAATTGATTCTGATATATGCAAGACTGCTGTGTAGTGAATGGCAAGATTAGTTTGTAACTCACTTTAGTTAGCTGAGTTTTGTCACAGGATTAGCTAAACAGAATAAGAAAATACACGAACTGTGGTACAAAGCCATTTTTTTTTTTGACATTTATATGCCTTCTCACTCACCTCTTCAGTTTTTCCACAATAGCTTTAAGGGTATTGTTCTGCGTTTGTTTTTTTTTCCCCCCCTCAGCAATTAGGCAACATGAGGAGCAGATTACAAGAAATTGCATCAAAGGAAAGTATGTTGGTGTAATATTACCTACATACAAACAGACCTGTTTCTCTGAGCAGTGTGGATAAGTGCCAGCTGAGAGATTCAGAAGTATTTCCTAGCTCCCATGTTAGAAACCTGCTTGTGGCCTTATTGCACACACTTTGTCCATCAAAAGAAAACTTAGATCTGCAGAGAGGGAGGCAACTGCAAAAAGCCAGAAGACTCCCTGGTTTGTGTGAACAGGAAACTTCAGCAGCATTTACAAAGGAGCTGCTTGTATAGAAGTCAGGTTATACTCTTCTGGTTCATATATCCCAAATAGTCTTTTCAGTCAGAACAACTTTCTAATTATCTCTCTTAATTGCTAGCTACTTAGGTAACACAACAAATGTTCCTCTTGTCATCTTTTTGCCTTTCCCACCCTCTAGGGCTGTTTCGGAGTCATAAGTCTGCACAAACTTATGTTGTTAAGCCTTCAGCTCCAGTTGCTGGTATTTCCATTTAGCTTTGTTGTGGGCTAGTGGCTTCCATTATTTTGGTTACTGCTGAGCAGAGGGTTGTTATTCTTTCGTGGAAGCCATTCAGAATTCCTCGCAGGTTTAATATGATTAGTAATGGCACACACATAAAAAAATTACTATGAAAGGTTTATCCAGCAGGATATTTGTAGGTAGAATTCTGAAGACTTATTGTTGCCAGACATCCTGAGTACTACTAGCCATTTCTGTGCTTTTATTTATTTTTTATGTAAATATGTGTGTCTCTGTGTGTGTATATGTGCATATGTGTATGCCTATAGACATACACATACAACTTTTTACGCAACCCCTTAACTCTGAAATATGCATTCAAAATAATTTATTTTACCAAAATGTCACATGTATTTATTAAAGGTCATTCAAATATCAAACTTAGTTTGATTTGCATTTCTCAGGCTTTGACTTTGCTAAGTGCCAAGGTATTTATATACTTGACACTTCCAGAATATAGTGGAACACACAAATTTTAGAGGCATCACAATTACTGTGTGATTTCTGCATAATGTGAAGTGGTGAAAGTTCTGAATCAGAGAATGAAATTGCACGAATTAGAAGAGTAAATTTAATCATTATCTTAGATTGCAGTAGATATCTAGATCCTCATTTGGATTTCACATTGTATTTTCTGAAAGTATCACAAGGAAATCAGTGAATTTATCGTTGTAACAGTGTAAAATAATATTTTCCCCCAGTTAAAGCAATCAAAGCAAAGGAAGACTGTAGAGTTGAGTACAGAAATATTTTGTGCCCTATGCAATTTTACTTGGCATATAAGAGTGGTTAATGTACTAGGTGCAGTATTCTAAGTTCAGAGCATAAGCCACTTTTTGAGGATAACACTGATGTTGTCTTGGTACTGGAGCAATGTCTTTAGCAAAAGTTTCTCATTCAGCTTTCTGTTTCGGGCCTTTCATGCCTCCAAAACATTGTGGAACCTGTATAATGATCTTGGTTTTCATCAGAATGGAACCGTTAACATTCAGGATTTATCAGCCACACATGAACATATCAATAAGCAAGTTGTAAAGTCATGATCATGGAAAAGAAACCCTTGAATCAATCATCTTCTCTGCCCAATTTGAAAATAAAACTCCATTTTCAAAGCTTATTATTCCATTTTATTGAGAATAATATCTGGACGTGGATCCTTTCATAATAAAATTTTCAGTTATACTTTATAAAAACATTTCAGTTTGGTAATCTTTTTTTCTAATAGATAAAATACTATACTGCAAAAAAATCCTGGACCAGCTGCACAACATTTTAACTTCTAATGTAACACAAAGATGCCCATTGCTATCTACTCATAAAAGAGTAGAGTTGCTATTTCAGGTATTCCTGATCAACAATTTACTCTACCTACAGAAAAGATTGGCTACAAAATCCTGAGATTTTTCAAAATGCGATATATTTTTAAGCTTGTAGAGGCAGTTATATTTGACAAGATCTTCTTTGTAGATACAGGGATGAGAAAATTACTACTTCTTCTTCTTCTTGTTCATCTTTTTTTAGACACCTCAGATTCTCTGGTAATTATGGGATTCTAGGAGGTTTAAGGAAAAACAAAACAGCTAGAGATCACACAGTGCTAAAAAGGTAATCTTCACAGAGTTCTTCCCATTCCTTTTGCTTCTGACAGAAACACCTTAACCACAGAGTCACCATCTCATTTTTTATGCATCTGTCTACTTTTTATCATTGCTTCATTTTACATCTCAGCAGGCCTGACTACTCTGAAAAATACACCTTCATAAAACCTGCAAGGAACAGAGAAAATATGTAAGTAGGGGTGAAAAAGGAAAAGAGAGCTCCCTGCACTCTTATCACACCTTTTAGCATCTATCGGTTTTAGGTCTTTTGTGATTCATTCACCCTTTCACTATGTAAAAGGCCAAAGAGAAGCTGCAGTGATACTAGGACTCAAGATGAATATCAAGGAGGCAGGGACTCAGAGGAGAGCAATTTTCAAAAATCCCATGGGAATAAAGGTCACAGAAAAAGAAGGAGAGATTAAATAGGAGCTGCACAGAGCAATCAGTCAGAGAAGTTCCTGCATCAGAGTGCTCTTTGAATAGTAAATGATAGGAAAGGAACCATAAAAACAAGAACACAAACAGCATTTTGTGAAGATGTTGCTTTCCTGTTTTGCATTTCCAACCCTGGGCAAACCAAAATGTTATTTTGTAATAAAGCCAAACAGGCTTTTGTTTAGAATCAATTTAAAAAAAAATGCAGAGGAAGCTGTAATATACTTTCCTAAATGGCAAGGCATATTACTTGAGCCCATTATTGGGTTCACATAGCTAGAAAGCTTCCATTGTGTCTTCAGCCAGAAGGTGCAGGGCAGGAACAGGGCAGTTTCTTTCTGTGAGAGATCTGGGAGCAAATCCCTGTGTCCTGACCCACCACAAAATTATTATTTTGTCTGCTACCATGTGTTTCCATTTCCTAATTGCACCAAGGAAGTTTTTGGTGCCACTGCAAACATCACCAGTGGGCCATCATGAGAAATTTCTCCATGCCAAATTGTGGAAGTTGAAAAAAGGCAAAACAATTCTGCTTTTCCCTTTTGTTTTTCCCTTAGCTCCACCTATAACACTCAGAGCTGTTTTCATACTTCCATAAAACAAAGTTTTGAATAGTTAGATGGTGCAAATTTTTAATTTGGGGAAAAAAAAAGCAACTTTTATTCCACATGTGATAGTTGGTAAATGCGATGAACTGAGGAGAAGATCAGGGGATGCTGACTGGTCATTTTATTTTTCCTTTTTAGACATTTTATTTTTCCTTTTCAGACATTTTATTTATTTTTATAATCTCCTTCCCGTTCTTACAAATTGAGCAGATTTTGGGTGCTTTTCTTTTTGACTCATGAGCTTGTTTCATAGAGAACACGAAGACACTGTCTTCTCAAAATCAGCTCTTACTTGAATGCATCTTTCTTAGACGGAATATGCATTAATGCATGTGTTACTATGCGTTGTATGTGATACTGTTGTAGGTGAAAAAAAAAATTTAAACTGTGAAAGTCAGCAGATAATTGAGGTCTATGTGTGTGCATGTGGTGAACATCCAGAACTGAACTTTGAACTCTCAAGCAGAAGCCTGCTGCTTGCTAGCTGCTACCAGTATGGGCTGGTTGTAACTTTTAATAACATCCACACTGAACAAAAGTGGCAAGTCCTGAATCCTCCAATTAATAAAAAGAAATGAGACAGAGTCAGCAATTAAGAAGGTGATCACATGTGCTTCTGAGCACAGGCTATTTAGGTGAGGAAAACTGTGGACTGGTGACGAAAAAGAAGAGTTGACAAAAAAGTGGTCTTAGAAAGATGAAGGGGGACTGGGAAAAAAAAAAAAAAAGGAAGACCCTGACCAGAAGAAAGATCCTGAAAGTGGGCAGATCCTGAAGGTGGGGCAGATGCATGGAGAGGAATGCCAGGGTATGCCCAGGATGCCATGGATGCCTGGGACTGAAAACTGTGAGTGTAGACTGACACGACTTTCTGACTGACCTTCCCAGACCAGCAGTGTCATCCCTGACAGGAACAGAAGTTGAGATCTAGTGAACATAGCATTGAGGGGGAGTGAGCAAGTGAATATATAAGGTAGCCAAATAGGATAAAAGCTCTCATCTCATTGGCTCTTAAAAAAATCCCTATATCCAGATCCACTATGGGTTGCCTTTTACTTTGTCCTGCCTGTGACAGGTACTATACTAGTACCAAAATTACTCAGTTTATAGCTTGAATAGTTATCTGTAGATTCATTAGCAGTTGCTGCTGTGACTGCAATTAAATTTCTCACAAAAATAACAAATTATCTGAAATCTGAATTTTGTATTATAACAAAATAAAATGTTCATATTTTGTAAAGTAAAATTATAATACTTTTAATATTATTTTATATTTTTAATACAGATTTTTCCAAATATATATATAAATTTTTGTAAGTTTAAGTCTGTCACCTCCTTTTTTTTTTAACCTTTACATCCTTTCCACCAGTCTGAAACCCCTGCAGACTACCTTTGGAAGCTGCTTCTTTGTACATTTGCACATGTTTCCCAGCAGGCAAGCAGCTCCTGAAATCTGCAAGTGAGAGCTCTCCTTCTCAGCTAAGGGCTGCATGCTGACTACCTATAGCTTTCTGACCCTGTTTCCAGAGAAACCACCAGAACATGTTAACTTTAAGCAATCTCATTTGAATAATGGAATGTGTTCAACTTAAACAATATCACATTTGGTAAAGAAATTGCTGTTCTTTTGGTTTTAGTTTTGCATTATGTGCCTCCCAGCCATTTCATGATTCTTTGTCACTCTACTTCCTTCCTTTCTTAAATGGTAACATTTGCATCAAACATCTTAAACTAATTAGATGATGCAGTGTGTGGTCTGCCCCTAGTAATGTAAAAGTCTAAATTTTCAAAAAAACAAGTTAATTTTAAAACCAGACTCACCTATTATTGTTTCAGTATGGACAAAAAGATGGATGGATAACAACCTGAATAGTTATTTATGGAAGAGAACAAAGGAATGGACCACAAGTCTCTATTCCATCATCTGCTATTGTGGACAAACATTATATAATCCTCCTGATAAACCAATAAATCTCTATAAGAAAGTACTTTTTCTCCCATACATCTTTGGGAGGATGTTTGGAATCTCCCTTCTGGCAAGGCCAGATACTTTCTTTAGACTTCTAGCTTAAATTTATGGGCCTATTTGTTCTTTTGAGAATTGCATCTTTTATGTTATATCAGTAAGATTTTTTTCTTCTTCTTCCAGGGGGAGCCACACAGCCTATTACAGAGGCATCTGAAGTATGACAAAGATATCGTGATCACACACATCTTTATGTGTAACCATGTACACCTACCCTTAACAAAAGACCTGACCTGTGATCTCCTTGAGCACACTTCATTGCTCAACAGGTTATTCTTGCTCCTTCATTTCACATTCCCACCTTTCTCTTTCAATCTAAATGTTGTACAAGGAGTTGCATAAGGTGTCAGAACAATTCGCACAACTCAAATCTCCCCCTTATTTTCATTATGGAAGATTTGCCTAGTCAAAGACCATGTAGTGCTCAAGCAGTGCTGCAATAAGGAAGGGAAACTGGTAAATTCTGGAAATACTGGTGTTTTACTTATTCCTCTTGGCACATAGTCATCTTCTCAGATGGACACTTACAACATCGTTGCCATGTTTCTCATTCAGTTTAGTAAAACACCAAAATTAATTGCATCCCATCTCATAACAGAGACTCCCCACTTATCTTCACTTCCTGATAACCTCGATCCATATTTTGCCTAGTGAACAGGATCAGAACTGCACTTTTCCTACAGGTGACATTTTGGTGGTGTTTCATGCAACAGTTTTAGTATTTCTTAACCTCTACTGGCAATGCCACCGCTGAGATCTTGTATTGTGTGCACATGCTCTTCTTGCATACAATGTATGGTTAATTCACTCTAACGTGATTTTCTTCCTTTCTAATTTCCAACTAACATATCACCATTTATAGCAGAAATTCTTATTATCAGTTCCCAATTAGATAATCTCACACTCTGTACTGTAGCACTCTGTAGAGTTTTTAGTTTTTCAATTACCCGGTTCTTCCGATATACTCTTATAATTTGCCTCTGGATCAATGATGTATCTTCACCAAGTTCAATTTTTATCTTCCTACTTTTTTTTTTTTTTTTTGCCAACATCCTTAATTACAATATTACCATTGATAAGATTGGCCAGAAGAAAATAACGGAATGGTATTATCTGATGAACTAGCATTACCTAGATTCACTAGAAATTATTGAATGCTAATCAAATAAATGCTTTTCAGAGCTATTAACATATAAATGAGAAGCTGAAGAATGTAAGCATAGCCCACTGTATCCTGCTGAAAAGTAGGACTACTACTACTACTACTACTATTAAAATGCAAAGAGTGATGTCACTTAACAGTGTCCATTGGGGCTATTATGCTTTGGTGATTACTAAAGAGAATTCTGAGTAGTACCTTTAACACAGCCTATGAATCTCTGTATTAAAACAAATAGGTTAATAAAACAGAATAAAAGAGCTGTAACAGAAGATCTATGAGCGTTAGGATAGAATTACCTGAACAGCCATGTAATAGGTAACTAGTAAATTCTGCAGTTCATACTTCAAGCCAGAACTGATTTCAAGATAGGGTAAAAGTCAATATGAAGTATAATATATTTATATTTACAAATGATGATTTCAAATAGTTCATACTGAATTAATTCAGTAAAATACTATGTTATTTATCTCCACTGCTGCCTTGCCTTATGGTAGATAGCTAGTGCCTTCATCATATTCTAGACAGTCAGCTTCACAGAGATTACATTTCCCACGATGTAATGCAGATTTGCAAATTCTACTGATCTACTGGGGACTTTTAGAACAGTCATAAATTTCAGGGGCTACATACATGGCAGTTAAATAAATTATGACCAGGAACGTTCCTGAGCACTGAGGACAACCAATAGAGAAATGTCCTGTCCTAATACATGTCCTAATGTCCTAATACATGGCTGTATTAGCAAATTCTTTTATTTCCAAATTAGGCTGCAATCCTACTTTATTAAAAGTGATTCCTGAGGTGTTTTAATTGTCACAGTGTGCCTGGGAATCATTTGAAAAAGTGACAGATTAAATGGACCAAAAGCATGCTGGGGGATGCCCTATCAAACTATGAGGATAGACAATAATTTTCTTGACTCCATGGACGTTCCCAGGCTAACTGTAGCATAAGTAGCATAAAAGTTGTAGCATAAGTCTGTTGTAGCCCATGGTGACCACACCGGAGGCTCTCAACATGCTATGGGGAGGTCATGGCCAGGACCACTCTGGCTCATGGGAGGCCACACCAGAGCAAAGTCCCCATCGAGACGCAACCATGCTTGGGGCTGATGACAGCCCTGCTGTTCCAGGTGCCAATGCATGGGCTGTTGTCCTGACACAACTGTGGTCCCTTCCTGTCCCCATGGAGATGCCTGTTGCCTATGGCTGGGGTCAGCACTCTGGTCCACAGGGCTTCAGCCCCTATGGTGCCCTAATTCTGACTCAGTAGAGCTAAATGAAATGTTTCAAAATTGGGAAAAATGTATTTAGCTCTAAAATATTTAAACAAACTCAGTGTATTTCTGAGTCAATTTGTAAATGTATGAGAAAGAGTCAACACTTCAATTTTCCATATTGATTTGGGATTCAAACAAGAAGTTGAATTGTCAGATTTCCTATGAGGAGGAAAATGCAGTTTTTCTCAGTTCTACCTATAGCTAAGGTTAAAAAGGCCAGAGAAGAAGAGGGAAATATCTATCTATCATAAGAAAGAAAATTCAGTAAAAAATCCAAATTTCAAAGTCTTAAGTGTTCTGCAAATTAGAACCTAAAGGTGACTGCAGCCTGACTTACAGAGGTGTAAATCATGAGCCATAGTAAATGCATCTGTAGATTATTCTCTCTACCCCGGTTCATATTTGTCTTGCAGCTAATTTTGTACAAATATCGTTATTGAATGACTATGTGAGTACAGAGATGCAGGTATGATACTTCCTCATTAATCCTAAGAAACAGTATCTTACTGCAAAGAGCACAGGAACATGAAGAATGCTTGCAAGTCCACTATTTAAATCAAACTATTTACATAATTATTTTATCTTGTATCAAGATCTAACAATTTTTTTAATTATTTCTCTTTAGAATGTTTGTTTCTTATCTACTGTACTACTGTATACTCCTAGAGGCTTCAGAGTGCTGTCTCCTATTAAAAATACTTTATACCCAGAGCAAGCATAAAAATAGAATATAATTATTTCATATAAAATATACATTTCATATAACTGACTGAACAAAGGAAATCAGCAGCTGGAGCAGATTGCCATTTATCCAAATAATTCTGTATTCTAAATTATGTGCTACATTAAGGGCTTGAATAGTCCTGTAATAACTACAAAAGCTCAAGCCCTTGATAGAATTCTGAACAAAAAAATGAACATTCATTAAGAGATACTGCTTACCAATGGAATATCAACATCCTTGAAAGTAGAGAGGCTGATCAAAGAGATGCTATTGCTGTTCTCAGACAAGATTCAAGGTATAGGCATCCAATAGATTGCCTGGAAGGTGTGCATACTGAAGCAGAGGATACTGTATGGAATGTCCTTTTTTTGTGGACAGTTCAAATGCCACCCTGTCCAAAAATCTAGTTTTTCAGATTTCGCATAAAGTGAGGGGACATAGGGAGCAAATGATCTCTGAAGAAACATAATCTTAAATTATTTAAGACTTCACAGGCAATAACATCTTGAGCAGAACCCACATCAGAACACTGGTATATAACAGTATCTCCACTGCATTGAAACTCCAATGAACAATCACATTTAAATCGTGATTACACAAGGATTCTTACAGAGGGGAGTAATTAACTTGCATGGATTTCCATTGAGAAGGAATGAGGAGGAATGGAAAAATCTTGAAAGAAAGAAGTCTTCAAACTGAAAAGTTTTTACACTTCCTGAGAATATAATTTTACTCCTCTTATCATCTAAATGTCAGGGTTTCCACCTGTCCCCAGTAAATTTAACTGGATTCAAGAGATTGGAAGGTGAAAACCACAGTGGGGAGGGAATGAATGAGAAACAGACTGTTGTTGAGAGCGGAAGGGACTATAGGAAGACTTTTAAAGTCAAAAATGACATTTTGTACACTTTGCAAAGGTCACTTTCACCTTTTTTGTTGTAGATCACGTTTTGGAATAGGTTGTATCTAAACACATCTGAGTGTGTTCTAAATTTTCTTGCCAAACAGAAAAAAGGGAATAAAAATTGATGCAACTTTGGACACAGATTGTTCCATTCAATCCAAAACATTTCACTTTTCACAGTTTGAAAGGCGGGCAGGGGAGGTGAAGTTGTGTATTTATAAACCTTGAGACAGTTGTTCTCACCCACCTGTTGCATGATTATAGCTGCCTGTGGACCTTGAGGTTCATAAGGCTTGAAAACAGTGTAGATGAGGCTCTCAAGTTCAGGTTTACCAAGTGGCTGGAGCACAGGGAAGTGTAAGTACTTGAATCCTATAGGGGAGGAACTATAAGAGTGCTGAGGCTGATGTTATCAGGTTACTCTAGGCCTCATATATACAATCTGTACAACTTGGGTCCATCTCAAAGAAGATTAATGGGACTTCAGAGAGGATTATTTCCCCTACCGTAAAGCATGATGTTTTCAGTAAGTAGTCCATATTATCCAGAGGATTATAATGTATTTAAGACCCAGATTCAAGTCTACGTCCTTCCTGATGATATTCCTATCCATTGCAAGAGTCATCAAGATGTAAAAATCTATTTTTCCATGTTACTATATGTACCGACAAATGAAACAGTTGCTGTAAGAACTCCTTAAGTATTCCCTGTGAACTGGTAGAGTTCCAAAGGGGATCTGCAAAGTTACCAACCAAGAATATTATTTGCCTTTAGACTGATGCAGTCAAGTATGAACCTACTGTTTTCCTCTTCAAAGATTTGAATAAAGTGCTTGAAGTTTTCAGGTAAATGTATTGTCTCAGAATATTGAGATTTCTTAAGTTCTTCTCTTAGGAGCTCTTTCACTATTTATAGTCACTTAAAGTGACTATAATAAAAGAGTCACCAGTGTGGGCTGAAGTCTCTGAAAACAGAGAATTTGCAGCTTTCATGCTGAATCTTAATATCTCCTCTTTTTGTTCCAACAGCTTGCACATATATCCTGGTTTATCTTCTGTACATATCGTAATCATATATATGATACGATAATCACATTTATTATATATAAGTGGCATGATAATTTCATATATGTATATGTATATGTATATGTATATGTATAAAGTTAGCTAATAGTATTTGTAAATCTGTACTGAATTCACCAAACAGTTTTGGGATGGCCAAAATTTAACAAGTCTACTGTTCACACAGATTTTTTCTCTGACTCTTGATGTAGTAAACATCCTTGTTAGCAATTTCTAAAACTATGACCTAGCAGTTTGATATGTTTACTTTAATCTTATTTTTATTTCAGGTGACTCATCCAGCAAAATTTCCTACAAAGGCCGTGAAACCTCACACGGTCTCCACACACACACACACTTAGGTAAAATGATCATTGCTGGTACAGGAAAGATAGAAAAGAAGGTAACAAAAAATCAAAGTAGAGGCTAAAACACACAATATCACCTTTATAGAAGTGTTAAGGGTTTGACCGAGATTTCCAAATGACAGCAGTTGACTCACTTCCCTGATTGTCTTTTTTTCAGAGCCAAGTCACTGCAACTGGTATATATCCCCAGTCTCTTGTCAGCCTCTCCTCCATGCAGAATCTTGGGGATCTGCATAGATTTACTTAATTTCCACACAGTCTACAAGCCTGCCTGTGAGTTTCCACTAAAGTACAATGATAAACAATTATAATGAAAAGTAAATATGCTGTCTACTGCCAGCAAAATTAATTAGACTTATAAATATACAGTAAAAAGTGAAAGGAAAAAATATATATTCTTAAACGAATTCATATCAATTAAAGCTAAATGTATACAGGGAGAATCCACAATTTCCCAATGATTACCAAGCTAAGAAATAGAGATATATTTTGAATGACAGAGTGTAAGAGGCTTGCCACTTAAAAACTCTTCTGAAATATTTTTAATGTAGTTCATCTGTAAAAATGTTCTCTTTCCAGGAAGGCTTGTACTTCTCCTTTTTCCTTTCCCTCAAAGGGCTTCCATGGTAGAGTTTGGAGTATTGCAAAAGAATTGCTCTCAGGTTTCTGCCAAGTAGATGCAAATGAGACTTCAAGGCCCCCTATTGCTACGTTCTGCATACACATGTAGTAAAGATTTAAACTACAAGGCCTTGACCCTGCGAATACTTACACAGCTGCTGCTTAACATCTTGAATTTTAATAGCTTCTTTGAATTAGCTAGTAAAATCAGGCAGGTGTGTAACAGTGTGGATGGACGCCTGGTTTACACCACTCTGTGAAGCAAAAAGGAATATGTAGAACAATATATATAACTGGATAAGCTGTTATTATCTAATTTCATTATTAAGTCACTACTTTGATATTAAACTTCTTAGAACAGAGTGTGTTTTCTTACCTTGTGTCTGTCAAGCAGTGACTTTCTAATCTGTAACAGGAATTATTCATACAAAGAAACCACATATACGAGGAAACCTTTATATTTTCTCTGGAAAGAAAGAAATATTTTTAAATCAATCTGTGTTTTGGTCTAGAGCTTCTTAAATATTTTGTTCACTTTTCAGACAATATACAATTCATACTAGTTAAAAGTGTGTTTTCCATTTAAAGGGTATACCTATAAATGCATGTAACAAGCAGTCTGCATTATGACAGTGAAGATTTCACGGAATCACAGAAACATAGTTTGGAAGGGACCTCGGGGATCATCTCGTCCAACCTTTCTAGGAAGAGCACAGTCTAGACAAGATGGCCCAGCACCCTGTCCAGACGACTCCTGAAGGTGTCCAATGTGGCCGAGTCAACCACTTCCCTGGGGAGATTATTCCCACAGTTGACTGTCCTCACTGTGAAAATTTTCCTTCTTCATGTCCAACCAGAATTTCCCCAAGAGCAACCTGTGTCCATTCCCCCTTGTCCTCTCCATGTGACTCTGTGTAAAAAGGGAGTCTCCATCTTCTCTGTAGCTACCCCTTAAGGACTGGTACATGGTGATGAGATCCCCTCTGAGCCTCCTTTTCTCAAGGCTGAACAAACCCAGTTCTCCCAGCCTATCCTCATATGGCAGCTTCCCAGTCCTCTGATCATCTTGGTGGCCCTTCTCTGGACCCCTTCCAGCCTGTCCACACCCTTTTTGTATAGAGGGGACCAGAACTGTACACAGTACTCCAGGTGTGGCCTGACAAGCGCTGAGTAGAGTGGGATGATGACTTCTTTCTCTCTGCTGGTGATGCCCTTTTTGATGCAACCCAGCATCCTGTTGGCCTTCTTGGCCGCAGCAGCACACTGTTCGCTCATACTGAGCTTCCTGTCCACCAGCACCCCCAGGTCCCTTTCCACAGAGCGGCTCTCCAGCCAGGTGGATCCCAGCCTGTGCTGCACTCCCGGATTATGTTTTCCCAGGTGCATGACCTTACACTTGTCTTTGTTGAACTTCATAAGGTTCTTACTGGCCCACTCTTCCAGCCTATCCAGATCTCCCTGCAGAGCAGCTCTCCCTTCTGGAGTGTCTACTTCCCCACTGAACTTGGTGTCGTCAGCAAACTTCATCAGGCTACACTTGATCCCCTTATCCAGATCAGTTATGAAGATGTTGAATAACATTGGGCCCAATATTGATCCCTTGGGGACACCACTTGTGACAGGTTGCCACTTTGAAAAAGAGCTATTTACCACCACCCTTTGGGTGCGGCCTGTCAGCCAGTTCCCCACCCACCGCACAGACCACTTGTCTAGGCCATAATGCATCAATTTCTCCAGGAGGAGGCTGTGGGGGACCATATCAAAGGCCTTGGAGAAGTCCAGGTAGACGATGCCCACTGCCTGCCCCATGTCAACCAGGCAAGTCACTTTGTCATAGAAGGCCACCAGGTTTGTCAAGCATGGTCTGCCTTTAGTGAAGCCATGTTGGCTTTTCCCAATCACATGCTTCATTTGACTTGTGATGGCCCCCAGGAGGATTCATTCCATAACTTTCCCAGGGATTGAAGTAAGGCTGATGGGCCTATAGTTACCCGGATCCTCCCTCAAGCCTTCCTTGTAGACAGGGGTAACATTTGTCTTCCTCCAGTCCTCTGGGACATCCCCCATTCTCCATGACTTCTCGAAGATTATAGAGTGGACTTGCAATGATGTCAGCCAGCTCTCTCAGCACCCTCAGGTGGATGTCGTCAGGGCGCATTGATTTAAGGGGTCGAGCTCCTTTAGTAGTTCATGTACTAACTCTTCCTTCACTGATGGTGGGTCGGTGTTTGGATCAATCAGCAATTTTGTTCCCAAAGCCTGAGACCCGACAGTGTTGGTAAAGACAGAGATGAAGAAGGTGTTAAGGACCTCTGCCTTTTCTGCATCATTGGTGATTTGTTTTATGGAGGACAATTCAAAATAGAAAAAACCCTCATACTGTGAAGATTAAATTGTTAGAATTCAAATGGTGTTCAAGACTGGAAATCTAATAATTAGGAAATAACCCAGTCTTGCAGGATAACTTTATTTAACTATCCATACCATTTATTCCACAGTATATTTTATCTCAATAGAGTGTGAAAGCCTCCAAAATATTCTTTTGATCCCTCCAGTCAAATCTGTACTTCAGTTGGTCAGTGTGACTTGGTGATTTAACAAGACAGCCACTCCTAGCCAGTCTTTTCAGATTCAGCAAAGAAAATGATAACCGAATAATCCTTGGTTAATTTGTTGCTAGTGTTTCGTTGTTTGATTTGTCTTATTTTCCCAGATAGGGCGGTTGCTAAAGGAGAGGCTGATCAGGGGCATTAGACAGCTTGTCTTCAGCTCAGTGATCTGGATATTTATATTGGAGATAGGAGCTGATATTCCTTATTTCCTTTACCTAAGGAAAGTCTAAATTCCTTATCTTCTTCTGCACTATGTGTTCCATTTACCAGGAAATCATAAGGGAAACAGAGGGAGTTGGTTGCTGTTATGGCAGATATGCCTCCGATTCAAAATAGTGACCTTGTTCTCCCCTCTCAAACACAGTTCTTTGGAAGAATATCAGTAGTCATTTACCTTCTGGAAGGCTATTGGGCTTTGGACTCTTGAGAAGACTCTTTTAAAAGCATCTCTGTAGCCCTTCAAGTTTGTCCACTTTGAAAATAAAGAATGAAACTGAGAGCGTTCCCCTTTCCCATGCTTAGAACTCCCAAATGATTATCTCCATAATGAGCTCAGTATGAGGATGGATCAGATTGCCATTATGTGGCAGCTAACCCTTTTCTTGTCCTGCATGGGAAGATGTGCCTATCTCCAAAGAGACTGCGCTTTAAAAGTAGAGTGCATTTCATCTTCTGTAGTCTGTCATTTGCAAGCATTTACACATCCTATAATATTTATTACTGGATTGTAACTAGACAACTATGCAAATATTCACAGAATAACTGGCTGTGAGTATTTCCATTTACTTAGAAATACCAAGTCTTCAGAAAAAAGAGTTTCACCTTGTACTGGAACTTTTATTTATTTAAAAATACCAATAAAGGAATTTTTCAAAACTATTTCTTTTAAGCTCAATGAAAATATTATACCTGATATGATACTGAACTTTAAGAATAAATTATTTGTTCAGACAAGTTAAGTCCAACTCTGATCTATACAGAATAAATAGATTTCCAAGCAAAATTTTCAGAGTTCTGTTCTGATACAGTTAAGTTTCTGACCCATACAAGATTCTGATTTGGATGAAATAATATTTTTCTAATGAAAAATATCCAATGTTTTGTATACTTCTGCTTCTAAGCATTTCATTCCTTAGATTTTCCTGCTCTCTTGAGTATAGTTATTTGTTTTCTTCAGGGAAGAAAGATCAAATTCTATTTATACTTTAATAAGAGAAGAAAATGGTTCTAGATCTTATTATATGTAATTTTTATATAATCTTTATAGATTAGAACTTTTTTTTTAGTTTTTCAGGTACTAGGAAGTAACTTTCAATAGACTTATTCTGGCATGCTGTTCAGATTTTTTTTCTTTTAAAGTGGTAGAATGCCTAGACTTACATATTAGAACCTTATATGTTCCCATATTTTTACTGTTGGTGTATCAAGGCTTTTTTCTTATTTTACATTAATGCTACATTATACCATCTACTAATGAAAATAGATATAAAATAAATTATATCACACCAATTCATACATATGCACTTTAAAGCTCCTGAAAATTACCAGAATAACATAAATCAGCTTACCTTAGAAGAGAATTAAGTACTTATTATTTACATCACATCAAACATTTATATATTTTTAGGCAGATATCTTCCTTGAAGTGAGGAAAAGTTATTTCCATCTAAAAAGTTATTTTGTGTTGAGCATCACAAAAATGGCAGCTGCTAGCATGTGTCAGCTATTTTGAAAGTAATTTACCTGATGGTACTGAAATAAATAAAATGTTTAAATAATTATATACCTTCAGGATCTGCTTGCTTCAGTTTGGGTGTGTAAATGTATGCATGGTGAAGAGAAATGCAAGAAATTATGAGAAAAATTCTTGTGAGTGTTTGTTTTCCCAGGAGTTGAACCTGAATCAGTATGGCAGTGACTTTTTATTTCCACACAGTCAAGCAGCAGCTAGTATGCAGATACACACTGCAAATGTCTGAGAGCTGATGAAACACAGCAAGCCTTTCCTTTGTTTTATAATACTTCAAGATTTATTAAAGTTTCTTGGAGAAATAAGACAATATAAAAACAGTTTGGTTAGAATAAACTTGTGTTGAATAAGTAACTTTGGTCCCAAATATATTTGGTGGAGAACAACAAAAGGTATTTTTTCCTAAGTAGAATTATCTCAACAGTTGAGGATTTCTCTTAGCGTGTAGGAGGATGAGATTTAAATCCTTGCTCCTTTAACTGGGTTGCGGGATTTGAATCTGGATATTTAATGTGATATGTGGTGCTCAGTCCTGCTGTGTGAAAAGCCAGTTTCTTACTAGCAAAACAAATTCTAAACTATTTTTCTATTTTTGCAATTTGAATACATCCAGAGAGCTCCTGTGATTAGGGACAAGGAAGAACTTGAATATGGACCTTTCAAAGTCCCTAGGAATCCCGATCGCTGTCAATATCTATTATCTAGGAGGCAGAATATTCTAATTTATTTCTGATTTTAACAACCCCCCACAAATCTACAGACTCAAAACCTCTTGATTCCTTTCCACAAACAAATGTAAACAACTTCAAAAACTCTGAAGTTTTATAGAAAATATCAGGTTTTACTTTCTGGCCTCCCCTACTGCCAGTGATCAGCTGCTACAAATGAATAAATGCAA
This sequence comes from Phalacrocorax carbo, assembly GCF_963921805.1. NCBI lineage: Eukaryota > Metazoa > Chordata > Aves > Suliformes > Phalacrocoracidae > Phalacrocorax > Phalacrocorax carbo. The sequence goes on from NC_087513.1 coordinate 204,765,132, forward strand.
ACTCTTTTTATTTGGTTCTTCTGGGATGTACCGATTGAGATAATGAATGTATAAAATGATAACTTGTCGTTTCTCCATTCTCCTACCGGGTGTCAAATCACAGCTCTAGACTTTACCACTGCCATATATTACCCATGCAAGTTAATTTTACGTTCAGGAAGCAGACAAGTAGTGATAGTTAATTATGAATCATACAGAAGGACAAAAGGCATAAATATTTAACACATATGGCTGAAGAAAGCAAGAATAAGACAAAAGGTGTAAGGGCTGCAATCAGAATGTGTCTGAAATCAGGAATGAATTTCAGGATGAGGATGTAGAGTAAAATAACATACACAAAGGCCAAACTAACATTAAGTGGGCTGGCAACAAAAAGGAATGCAACAACAGAAGTCTTGGTTAGTATGAAAATGTTATGCTAGCCTCTATACATTTCATAACAAGGATCATGCCCTGCCCAGAAGGCTTGCAGTTCTAAAGAGCAAAAAACCCCAAAGAATTCAAAGAAGTGGAATTAAGGTGAAGAGAAATCAAGCTCAGAGGGCGCAACAATTTTTCTGAATTAGATGGAAGATGAGGACATGAAGGTGCCCAGTCCTTCTTGTGGAGACATATAAAGCGAATTGAGGTGTGCTCTCACATCAGTGTCCTGCACGGTGGAAAGACCTCAATGAAAGGGATGATATATGGTGCTCCTTTATTATCTTGCTCCCATAGATTCCTTAAACTACCCCAAAACCCACTAGCCCAGAGGTCCTTGCTTTTCATTAAACACAGTACTTCTCCTGACCTCATAACAAAGTTCCTCTCTGCTGTGCCCTCCACTCCACTTATGCTTCACCCATGCCTCCTAATTTGTCTAAAAGTCCCCAAATTGCCTCTCAAAAGCTGCCTTTATTTATTTGCACCAACGTAATCCTCACTCAATCCTTTAACACTCCTCTCTCCAAAGTGATTTAGCATTAGATTCCCATGTCCCCTGGTCCCAGCCCTTATTCCTACATGAAATTAGTATTGCTAGTCCTCCCAAAACTGTGGCTATGTTGCATCCTGCACCACTTTCGTTACCAGGAACTTTTGTTGGTCTCCCAAATTGACTCGTAGAGAATGGTAAGTCCTGACTGTTGGGAGGAAAAACTGTCTGGTTCTTGCATTTTCTGGGGATTTCAAAATCCAGGACCCTGAAGATGGTTATAAAAATCTGTCTGAACAAAAGACTGGTGAAGAATTGACTGCTATCTTTCAAAAACCACTGATTTCCTTGAAAAGCAACAAAATGCCTTAACACTATGCCATGGTGAAAAGACTAAAGCTTCATCACCAATGGCTTCTGTCTTGCGAAAGGCCCAGAGCTGAGGAGATCTGATCTTTTTCTAAGCTGATTTTACATTCATCATAGTCAAGGAGAAATATGAATTGCAATACCTTAGTTCAGAAATGGAAAACTATCTGAAGGATGAATACCCTTCAGGAGAAGCCTCATCTCACAAATGATTCTATTCTCTCTGCTGTATGTAAAAACTCAAAGCACTGTGCTTTCCTTCATTAAGAACAAGCAAAACCCAACAATTTTGTGTAGTGCAAAATTGAGATGTTTTGCTGGCAATCAAAATATCCAATGTAGAACTAGGCAGATCAGCCACCTGAGTGAACATTAAGGTAGAAAAGCATGTACCCTGCTGATGCTGAAGCCTGAAGAGAAACTAAAACCCACAGAGTCTTCACCTCAAAATCTAGAGGAAGGGATGTCCAGGAAGAGAAAGTCATTTTGTTGTCATCTGGTGGAGTGAAGGAGAAAAAGATAAAAAGAACTGATGAGAAAACTAAAACATGTTTGCATTTCACATGGAGAGATGTAATACCTGAGAGGCACTTGGGTGTAAAAAGAACTTGCTTTGCAACAAAGGTAAAGGTTAGTAACACAGAACTGTACCAGGCAGCTCCAAATGTGCCTGTGGTGAGTCCTCACACAACAGATGGCTTTTACTTCCAGAACGGAAGCACAAAGCTTAAAAGCTGGAAAAGAGAGTAAGAAGGCAGGGGACCATATGCAACCTTATGAGAGACAGAGAAACTGCTTAAGATTTTTTGTGAGTTAAAGAGACTACGGTTAGTTTACAACACTCTATCAGCTCTGCTGAGAACTGAAAACTGCAAGTAAAGCTACCGAAGTTACCTTCATCAGCTTGTGAAGTACCGGTGCAGTGCAAGGCATGGCTTGAGGAAGCAAGTAGCAAGGCGAACAGTTGTGTTTGGTGCAGCATAAAGTGTAAGATTTTCTTCAGAGAATATACATTAAAATAGTATATTATGCTTCAAGAATTGGCTATCATTATCATGTTCATCTATGTTGTGTTTTCTTTACTTCCTTAATTAAAATATTGTTTTTTAAGGTACTAGATTCTGAGTGGGAAATATTATCTCCCAGAACACCAGGAAGTTTAGTATAACTCTCCCAAGAGTTTCTGTAGTAATCTCAAATTTGAATCAACTTCTTACTGCCAATCAAGAACTGGCAGAAAGGTTGCAGTGGGAAAACTAGGCATATGGAATAAGAGTCTGTGGTGCAAATAGAAACTAAGCCAAGATCTCTTGAGTCCCAGTCTTACCTTAACATCAGGACTCCCAGTTGCCTCATATTTAGCAGATGTGGGTACTCCTGTCTAAGTCATAGTTTCTATAGTCTATTTTCCTTTTACTTTTAATGTCTTATTTTCTAGCTTAGATGTGAGAGAACTGAAATAAAGATGGAGAGTATCAGCAGCAAAACTGACCTGCAGAAGATGTCAAACAACCGAAAAATTATATTATTTGTTTTGTGTAATTTGTTACACTTAACAAAGGAACTTATTATCAGGTAGCAAGCTAATATAATATGTGTTAAAACTATCACCTGGTGAAATTTTAGCTCATAAGTATCTACACTATTATATATTTGTATTTCTGTAGTACTCACATTACTTAAGTTGGATTGGTTCACTATGGGGGAAATACATTAGGGTTTGAAAAGGCTAAAAGTCCATTAATTCAGGTGAGATGAACTTTTTTTAAAAAACAGATCCATAAAACATGTTCCCATAAATGGGGAAAATTTGACAAAAGTACCACTAAGGCTTAATTACATTTTTGGAGTGGCTCCATGTTACAGCACCCAAAGAACATTGACCAATTTTCATTTTTAATGAAAAAATAGCCATGTTTTCTGCCAGGGTCAAAGAGCTCACTACGCTTAATTAACTAATGATTCCTGTGATGCTGATTTTTCAGCCATGAAATGTTTGGCCAAGTTGCTCTATCATACCTACAAAAAAGAGCAGAGAAAAAAGGTGCAAGAGTGACTTTAAGCAACACTTCAATTCCCTTAATCCTAAAAAACCCAATCATATTAGTCGTCTTTGCTGTGAGAACAGTTTACAAGCAGCCATCTCTTGTAACAATGGGTTTCAAAGAGTAGTCCCAAAGGTGGCGAAATTATAGTTTTGCCTGCCAAATGTATTTAATTTGAAACAACTTGAGTTCAGCTAACTTCTGCTGAGCTGATGGCAGTGTTTCATGGAATTTACCTTGATTTTTTACAGGTCTGAGACCTTGAAAAATGAGGGGACCCTGAGCCAAGGGCAGACATGTCTGAGAACTCCAGTAGTTGAAATATCACAAGAAAATAAATTGACTTGACCCAAAATGAAATCCAGTGTATATATAATTTTGAGTGGGGAAATGTAGTTTATTCACATCATTTTGAAATAAGTAAACAAACTAAACTGCTGCTCGATCACTCTGAAATGGTAGATTCATTTGCCCCTGAAATACTGAAAAACTCTTTCCTTTCAGTGAAAAAAAAAAAAGATATCTCAAAACAAACACAAAATATTGCATTACAGCTGTCAAAATGACATGTTTGGATACTTATTTCCAAAATAAAACAGTAAAATTAAATATATTTACAAAATTTCAAGTCCCCTTTTCCTCATAAATGTACTAATAATTTATATTCCTTTAAAATTCATTTTTTGGTCCAAATTGCCATTGATTAAAAATGTTTTTAGCTCTGTGGATAGGGCAGAAGGGTCTTCCACAGAAGCAGGAGTCTTTTTTTTTAAGTAACTATTATTTTAAAATTCTATTACTTAAAAAATCTCAATTTTTTTTCCTGTCTGTTCCACTGAACTTTCCCAGATGGTACTCCCTTGTTAAGGAACCTAGAGATTAATTCTTTGTTCCATATTATTCTTTTGTTACTCTTGGTATCAAAGGTCTAGATCCATGTAAGTAGATGATATTTTATTCTGTTTTTTAAGGATACTAAAAAACCCCAAACAAACAAACACAGCCCTTAATTTGTGCTTAAATAGCAGGTGTCACCCAAAGCTCACCGTCATCTATAGCTGTGTAATACAAAGCATGTTGCCGCTATGTTCACCCTTATCGGGAGCTCGGTAGCTGATCCTAAGGAAATCAGGATTAATGCTGCCCAATATAAAGATTTTCTCTGAAGTGCTCTACTGTGGCAAAGGACCCAGTCCCCACTCTGTCTTACAAAAATTGAGCTCATGATTATAACCTTCCTTGCACATAGGTTTACTTGCAATTGTAAGAATTGTCAAGAATCTCATGCAGAACCAACAATTCTATTCTGTCCATGGTTTCTGCCCTGGCAAAAGATCTTTAAACCACTGTACTCTACAAAAATTTAACTGCTGGTACACTCTCCCTTCCCTCACTGACACCACAGAAAGAGTATGTAAGAATAGTTATAGCAGCTGTAGGCTGCCCTAGTATGCATCAGGGCCTCTGCCTTCAGACAGCCTGAATTATTTTCACCATTATTATTTAAAATGCTGAAACAATATATTTCTTTTGCTTTGCAGTCTTGCAGCACTATCCAGACTATCAGTGCAAGAGGGGAAAAGTCATTAAGAAAAAGATTAATTCTGAGAAATGGAAAATTTGAGAGGTTTCCTGATACTTCAACTAATCCCAGAAAAAAATAATTTGTCTGCTTCTGGAAACTTTCAAATATTTAGAAGTCCCCTTTTCATTACATAAAGGAGGTGTTGTATAAATATCCTATAAGAAGTATTTCATTTTATCATACATAATTATCTTAGACTGTATGCAATGTTTAGTCCTGAGGAGCTAGCCATTATTGATGCTGTGATGTAAAATGTAACCTTCCATAAAATAAAGACCTTCATTCTATTATACATTATATTTATTTTTGGTTTTACTCCACTAAAAATGAAGGCAAAAGAGGCCTTTATCATACACTGTTCACCTCTTACTGAGGTTCAAAGATTCCCAGGCCACAAAATTTGCTGAATATACTTCCTTGCAGGAAGTATATAGTTCCTTGCAGGACTATCATGCTCTACAGAATTCCAAGCAAAAAGTAAGTATAATGCAGTACCTCAGTATGAAAGGGAAGCTATTGAACAAATTTATTCATTTTCATAATTCACTTGCTATATCTCTATTTAACTTTAAATCTCAGTGATGTCAACAGGGGACTGCAGTCTATCAGAGAAACCCTCCTCTAAATCTCTTGCAAGAATACATGTCCTGCTTGGAACTGCACAGAGCTTTGCTTGTGAATTGACATGATTGATACAAGCTACAGAGAGGTGATAGTGCAGGAAACAACAGAAAAATTAATGAAATACCTTGGAAACACAAACTTGTACAACATGAAATTTGCTGTTCCAGCTCGTCTGTTCAGCAGAAAATTTTCCAGGAATTGTTCTCAGCCCTGGGTAGAGTAATAACATAAGACGACACACCAAGGAAGCTCCCTAGCAGTCCTCACAGCAGGGCCTAGACAGAGCTTAGCAGGAGCAGGTTCCTCAACATGGTCCTCGGCTTAGTACTGCACACTGCTTAGCTTCTTGAATGCCTGATAAACTCATGAATATTCCATGAGAGATTAAATTTTAAAACAAAGAGAACAGCACTATTCTTAAGGATAGGCCTAAGATGTTTAAAAGAATAATTGACTAGTCTAAGCTTGTCATTAACCTTGCCAAAGCCGTCCATAATACAGGGGTGAAGGCAACCAGAATGGATTCATCCTACAAAAAAACCCAAAATGGTTCCTAACAAAAGCAGAACTGGTAATGTCCATCTCTTCCCATCAGCTATAGATGGACTCTAGAAAATATCTACTTGATTATTTTAAAAGGCTGAAGTTGGTGATATTAAAATCATAGTAAAAGTAAGGAGTAGATTGTTTTTGGAAAATAAAAATACTTTTGATTCAGTATAATAGGATTAAATTTATTTAACCTCATCTGTTTCTAAACCACTCAATATCAGGTTAAAACTCATGTGTAGACAAACACAGACAGACAGAGCTGTGTCTGTGACTTAAGTTTGCCAGGAGAATTTTACCTCCATGAAGTATATTACCCTACAGAAAATGTGTGACAAGTGCAGCTGACTGGAAAACTGCTTGCTTTATTTTTCTTTTCTAGGGAATTCAGACATTTTCTTGTTCTGCTGCAGAATTGTGATGTTGTGCTTTCACCCTGGATTTGGGAGACAGATAACCTATCTGGATTTGGGAGACAGGTCTATTGTGCAATACAACCATGTAATGACAGTGAAGAAACTAAAACCTGTGGTCGGTATGCAAATATAACTATGAGTCAATCATCTCACTCCCATAAATACTGAGCAGCCCAAGAGCCCTTTGAGCACTCCTGCACAGCAACAGGCTGCACGCCAACATCTCCCCTTGAGCAGGGGTGCCTGTCAAAGTTACTCACTGAGGTTGAAAGATTACTTGCTGCAACAGATCCTTGGTAACTGGCTAATTGCATGCTAAACTTTGAAATCTTATCTAAGTGATATAAATATTGATTCTACATATATAATCTTTTAGAAATAAACCATTGACCAAGTCTGGAACTAGGATTGGATCCAACTACACCTAGATCCTCTCTGAGGATGATTTTAGAAAGCAAGGGAGTCCTTTCTGAACTTAATGGCTGAACAGGAGGGTTTCCCTGATATTTTTGCCTGACCCTGTTCTCTATGCAGTAAATAATCAAGTGTACCTTGCCATCAAATATTGGTAAACCACTGAACCATTGAACTTTGTTAACTCACTGTTTTATATCAATAAAGTACATTTTTGCTTCTCTCTTATGAGTGAAGTCCATCATTCCATCCATGACAAGAATATAGTTAGTGGTGGTCTGTTAGATGTGCTGTTAAAGAAGTGTGAATGTGAGGGGAATAACTGCATCACTTTCCACAGAAGCATCTATCTCATGGAAACGTTCCATGGGATGCAGTCGTATCTCCAAAGTTCAATGCCTTAGTCCTAAATACTGAATACTTGGGGACCGTCTCAAATTACTCTTCCTTCATTGGTCTTGCCAGAGTTTTACTTCCACAGGGCTGGAGACGAGATCTGGGTAGAGCTGCAAACCCCAGGGCTTCTGGCTCTGTCTTCTGCAGTAGATGCCTGTCCTGGAAATTATCCTCTTGAGCCTGCACTGCCAGGCAGTGTGCATCACACAGGGCACACAGGTACTCTTGTGGTCCACACTTGGACTTCCCTTCTAAGGGAAAGCCTGCAGAGAGGCTGACTTGAAACTAGGAATCAGGCATTTCCAGGTTCCATGACAGAAACTGGGTTTACTGACAGAATCAGATTTGTTGTCCCAAACGTAACAGGCACAATGCCAGGTAGAGCCAGCAACATTGAGAATGCAGGCAGCATGGTTAGCAATAGTGCTTTAGGTGTCCCAGAGCTGCTACACTAAGACTAATACACCAGGAATCTGGACAGAGTTATGTGTGGCTTTACTGTGCTTTCGGTGAAGGTTTGCTCACTTAGCATTCAGGTCTTCAATGAAATATTTTATACTCAAGCAATTCATATTTTCCGATGAAACATTGTTTCATCAGAAATTACCTCTACAGTTCTTGTAGTATATAACCTACTTATACTTCTGTGCTGGTTTTGTCTGAGATAGAGTTAATTCTCTTCACTGTAGCTGGTAAAGTGCCGATGGCACACTGATGCTTTAGCTGCTGTTAAGTAGCAGCTCAGTGTTGCTCAGTAGCGCCTGGAGCAGTCGGGGGCCTTTCCAGCTGCCCGCGCTCTGCCACATGGGCAGGAGGCCGGGGGGGCGGGGCCATGGCCGGGGCAGCTGACCCCGACTGGCCAATGGGATGTTCGTTCCAAACCATGTGATGCCATGGCCAGTACATTAACGGGGGCAGTTGGTCCATGGTGGGGTGGTTGTGGCTTTGGGACTGGTGGAGTTGGGTTGGTGAGTGGTTGTATTGTGTGCAGCTAGTTTTGGTTGTTTGTTCTGCCCCAGGTTTCACCTCTCTTGTTATTTTCCTTTTCACTGCATTACTGTTGCTGTTGTTATTGTTTTATTTTCATTATTAAGCTTTACCTTTCTGATTCTCTCCCCTGTCCTGCTGGTGGGGAGTGAGTGAGTGGCTGTGTGGGGCTGAGTTGCCAGCTAAACCACAACACTGCTGTCCCAGCATTAGCTGGTGAACAGACAGACAGAGAGGTTAAAATATCTCCTATGGCCAGGTACAGAGGTGTGGTTTTTTAAATTATTTTGGTTTTGGCATACAAAGTCATGTTATGCTTGACTGTGCCCTTGGACTTTGCATTACCAACCCCAATGACTACTGCTTTCTGAATGCTAGTGCTGTTACTCTGAAAGAAAAAAACCCTGATATTTTTGTTGAACATGCACCTGGCCACCATAGCTTAATGTCTGCCATTGAAGTCAGTACCAATACAATAAAATGTATATACCTAAAGTAATGTGCTTCCAGAGTACAAACAAGAATAACCTTTGTTTTTCTTAACTCAGTGTGATTTTTTGTTTTCTGATGTTGGAAAGCCTTTCCAAATACGGTAGCTGCAGAATGAGTGCTTTCTCCTGGTTTGAGTCTTGTTTTTCAGCAGAGCTTAAAGTTGCAGTCTGACATTTGTCGGCTGTTCATACCACATACTGTTTTCAATTGCTTACGTTGCCATCTTTTCCAGCTTCTATGCTTTTTGCTATTTATGACTTCAGGGACTTTTCTAATAACATCCTTATTATCCTCCATTGTTGTCAGGAACAAGCAGTTGTAGAACTTTGCTGATCATCCCACAGAAAAGGCAGGAGTCTGTAGCATAGGGAGGTTTATTAGCCATTTTTTAAACAGGTGCAAATCAGATCTGGAATTCAGGTCTAAAGTTTCTTTTGATATTTTGGTACCTCTGTTTGTGTCCTAGTAAAAACATGAAAGGATAATGTTGTGCTAAGAAACTGAGTACAATTTGAAGGTCTAGAGTAGTTATTTACAAGTATGTCTTTGTCGTTAAGGAAGTCCTTCACAGCTAATATGGGTAGCTTTACAGTTTACTACCTTATTTTCTAAAGCTCAAATTTATAATTAAATCCATCACAGCTTGTCACATTACTGAACAGCTCCAACACTCTCTGTGCATACCCTCAGTCCATGGCAAATGAGAGGTCATTCAAGTTAGGTAAGCTAACAATGAAAAAGGGTGAAGGTAAACTGCACTACTATGCACTTGTCATAGTGCATATATGGACAAGCACTTTCAACCTTCTATATGATAAATTGTTAAGCTGTAGTAATTTGACAATGTGTTGGAGTTCTTGGAGTTGAATACATTTGAGTATGTTTGAGGCTTTTGGGGCTCCTTAGCATAGAGTACACACTTCAACGCTATGATGCTGTTTAGAGCTCTTACTTCCCTTTTAAAACAATGCCTACAATCTACAGGGTTAAGCTGCAGTGGTAATAGAAAAGGGAAATCTCTCTTATTAATAATTTATTTGGGAATATGAATATTATTTGCAGCACAGAATGTTTTGGTTTTGCTAAAAATGTTGTGTAGTGACTTCACTTCTGATTTAAATCCATCCTAACATAATGATTTTGTGTTTCTAGTGACAGAGAGGTTTGCTTGTAGGGTTTTCTTTAATCTTTTATTGGAAACACAGTGAATGAGCACCATGTTGAAGGCAGGAAGTGATTTAAAAACTAATTAGAACAGTTCAAAATCTAAATTCAAATCTGGAATATCTGTGTCTAAACAGAAAAGTTAATTAATGCAGTACATTAACTGCTTGTCTTCTGGCAGAAGCAATAGCCAACCAAAATGTCTGGGTTTAAATTGCTGAGAATAGTCTCCATCCACTTTGCAAAAACAAACCACTGTTGACCATCATCATTCTTGTAGATCATGGAATAATATATCACAAAAAGTTTAATACTGGAAGTCCAAGAATTTCATACAGCTCTGTGGATTGGATTCGGTCACTAGCATTTCCTGGGCCAGGGTTTAATAATCTCTGGATTATTAAACCCTTGGAAAATCTAAGGAATTTTATAGTCTTGTTTTACTCCTAAAAAGAAAAACCAAAACGAATGCTAGTCTCTTCTTAGAACACTATTGATAGGTTTTTCTCCTTACCTAATTAATTGTATAAGCAGAGAGACTGTAGTTTTCAATATTGTCTTATAATACTCATTTGGATATTTCCTTTGTGAATAATACATTTAATGAACATTATTGCTTTCTATCCACACTTCTTATTTAGGTGTGTTTTTTCTTTTTTCTCTGTTCACAATCAATCAGGTGTTCAGGTGTTAAAGAAAGCCAGGTACCCTATAAATATCCTAGGACTTAAGAAGTGATAATGTGAATGAGACTGGACTCAGCTGTCATAAAACACATTGCTTCTAAAACTTAAAACAAATCAGAAAAAACTAGATTTTAACAAATATATGTCAGGTGAAAATGCAGGGAAGAAAGTTCCTCCTGATTCTACCATATTTATAGCAGTGTTACTTCATTGACCTAAGGCTCACAATGGGACAAGTTAGATGAAAGCTACTCCCCTGGTCTTTACCCTGAAGACAATATATTTTTAGCATCAAAAAGTGTCCAAATGCCTAGAAGTTACTTAGGATTCTACATCCCTTTTACCCTCAGTGTACCTTAGTACTTAGCAACCTAAGATTATTTTTTAATTAAACATGGATTCTTTAATCAGTTGGATACCATTAAAATTTTTATCCTCTGTCTACTTTGCTCCCCGTGGCCATGCATTAAGAGGTTCATTCCTCACTATCCCTCAGTTACTACAGACGATATCCCTTATGAGTGACTCAAATTGTCTTTGAACCACACAGCGCTCAGCTTGATTACCTCTGCAAAGAAGTTCACTTCCTATAAAAAAGAACTCAGTGTGTTTCATTTTTCCCTTCTGTGCTGAGAATATTCAGAGTCCAAATCTCCAATCACAATGAATTCAACCACTTTTATTACCTTTTCCAAAAACCCACATGTAGTGCATGAGTTCAGTGTACACTGAAAAGCTGCTCTTCAGGGCAGTTCTGAAACACCACACGTTCCCTCTGGCTGTCCCTCTTAGCATTTCTTCCACAGTGCAATGTCTGTTTCCAAGTAGTTATGTATCCTTTTTAAGAAACATTGTCCTCTCCAACAAGAAACTCTATCTTTGTGCCACTTGGATGCAGCATCTTTATGCTATGCATGATATATAATCAATCAAGCTGAAATTTTGCCTGAGTATTGAGAGGCAAAAGTTAAAGGTCTGAAATAATAAGCCTTAGGAAGAACCTGACAAAGCCCAAGGGTCTAGTATAGAGCTGTGATTTTGGAAAGAAAAAGGAGAAATGAAAGAGGGAAGAAGGAAAGGAAGGAAGAGATGCATAAGGGGAAGCATTACGAAAGCTGTAAACTAAACTTAACCAACCAATGATGAGGATATAATACAAGGCCAGTCCTTATTATGACCAGAGTTGTCAAGTAACATGAGTTTTTCTTTTTTTTATTCCAATTTATACCAGAAAGAGAAGGAAAGAGAGGAGTTTTCCTCATTTGATCTAAAACTATTCTTTATTATCATATTTATAAAGCAATTGCAGCAATGGGAAAGTGGATACATGATATTCTTCATCTATAAAAAATAACTACAATATGTTTACAGCATGTATATGAAGAAACAGCTTTCTTCCATTTGTGGACAACAGACTGATGCATCAGCCTCTTGTCTCAGTAAACAAACATAACAAAAAGAAAACCCAGCTTATTATTTATACAAAGAATAAAAGCTAGATGAAAAAGTGTCATCCACAATGCCAGTAGCTGGTTTGCAATCTCAGCTCCTCTAGGAGTGGTACATTAGGAATTGGTAATCTCTTCACACTTGTCAAGCAGAAGTTCTGGAATACTTGCTGGGGTGCACCACTACCACTGTAGCAGGGCCTACTACAACGTTTTCTTGCAAAACCTATTCAATATTTTGAAGAAAAAATTTTCTGGTTGAAAAATGCCATTTCATTGAATGCAGTATGTTTTTTGAGAGAAATATTTCTCCAGAAATATATCTCCAGTTAAAAAAATAAGGTCAAATGTTTTGATTAATGTTTTTGAAGGTGAAAAAGATGTCTTAGGAAAATGCCACAGTAGCACGTATCCCATTAAATATATATGTATTAGAAATTTTAAAAATAATTAATTTTTTTTGGTGGCATGGCTATACCTGAACTAGAATCTTCTTTTACTTACCAGCTGGCAAATATATATGCATTTCTATATACTTTCTTGAGACGTAAAGAGATAAAGACATGAATAGAGAGGCAGAGAACGAGAGAGGACTGAAAGGAAAAATGTTGAGTACTGAATATTTTTCCAGAGGAGTAAAATTATCTCCCTTTCTGGACAGGTCTTTAAGTGATGATTACCTCTATGCCCCAAACATGAGGGCGTTCACTGATTTTGGAGGCAACATAACTGAATTGAATTGTTGAGAAGAAATGCCTCCACAGCTATAAAGGAAGACAACATCACTTACAAAATCCACTTAACATTCACTCCACGTTTGTCCCTAAAAATGAAACAGACCTGCAATAAGTTTGGTGGGTGGATGCAGCGGACTGAAGGATGAAGGCTGCCCATGAGCACAACTTAGTATGGAAACCACTGCTGGAAATCTGATGAAGGCAGCAACCACACAGCCACGTATCTTCTCACATCTATCCTGAATACATTTCTATGCAGCATAATGACAGTGAAGAATTTCTGACTTGTATCAGCTGCAAGCAGAAATGAAGGCTTTTTCCCAAAACTCAGGCTGTTAGGGAATTCCAGCCCACCAAGGCTGGCTGTTGAGTTTTAGGATTTTAATGGGACTATAAAGACGGCTATGTCAACAGCCTAAACTGTAAAAATGACATTGAATAGATATGAAAAGGACTGGAGTGTTAACCTAGATGTGAGTATGTGTGAGGATGGAGAGAATTAAGGTCTACTTTCTCATTGTAAACAGGTAAGTCTCAGAGTATCTTCCCAAGGGAAATATTTGTTAAGTATATGACTTCTGAGGTAATTGCATCCAATTGTAAGTGCATTCCAGCTGCACTTCAGAAATACTCTGTGACAAAGATAATTTATGTGAAGAACAGCAATTTCTAACAGTGACAGAGAAGTCATAGTCCTCCTCACTTAGCTCGCTGCTAAATGTTAACAAGTTATCTTGATTGTGGCCAGGCTTAATATTCCAGATGTCAATCCCAGGACTTCTCAGTCAGAAACAGTCTGACCACTCTCTTTGAACCTCTAGCTATGTTATTGGCATAGGTAAATGTGTGGGGACCTTGGTGAGCAGGCTTTAGGAAAGCAAAGTATTCAAAACAACACATCATCAAAAAGTTTTCACAGCGAACCACTTCAGAATAAATAAAAGAAGGTTGTATAAAAAGTCCAAATGAAAATAAAACTCACACATTAATAGATTTAATCATATAGACTAACTTAAGGAAAATCAAATGTAGGTGCCTGTCTTCAGAGGTTAGTCCCCCTGGCTGCTTTTGTACTTCAGTAGAGGGAAGCTGATACCTCCAGAGGGAGGGGGTCTGCTGAAGGCACAGCCTAGCTCTCACTCTCTCCATTCAAAAGATCGAGAAGCCAGCAATTAAGCTGCCCTAGTTACAAGGAATTAATCCAGGATGAGCCATCTACTTTTCTCCCATTAATGATAAAGGGTGCTCAGAGGAGGCAGCCTCCTAGTTTAGACCCCTAAATTAGATACAAAAAATTAGGCATAATGAATATTCAAACAAGAAAACAACTTAAGCACAACACTAACTTCTGTGAAAAAGAAACACTTTATTGCATTCATTAAATTGCTTAGTCAGACCTACATCCTTGAAACAATTTGAAAACAACCTAGAGTCATAAAGAATGATAGATGACAGTCTCTTTTGGTCTCCCTTATCTTTGTGAACACCTGGATTACTGCCAGTTATTTCAGCAAATACACTTTGCAATAACACTATGAAATACGAGTAGGACCTTTCTTAATGTTAAATGAATAGTCATTGTCAGGACAGGCCTGGGCTCTGATGCTGTTGCCTCACACTGTGGCATAAAGGAGCTCTGAAGATGGTATAAAAAGCCATTAAAGCACTACTTGGCTGGTGGACAGTCTTCCTATGACACTGATGGAAAAATTTCTAACCCACCTCTTTTATCTCCCAGAAAAAGTAAACCAGCCTACTGTGGTAGGTCTGTGGTCCGTCAGAAAGAGTCAAAGTTATTTAATTCATGTTTCCAACAGGGGATGCTGAGGACAAAGTTGTTTCTGAAACTCCAGCCCTTTGTTCTTGATTGTATATAGCCTTCAAGCTTAGCTGTAATTCAGATAATGACAAGAATCCTGGGTGTCCCAAACAGGCCGTTCGGTTAAGCTTTCTCTAAAAAGTGTGTTGATTTTTTTTAAAGGAAGTTGAAGTCCTGTCATGTTCACAGAGACATCTATATCTGTCACTTGTACAAGAGGCCAGAGAACCAAACTCAGCCCCTCTGTAGGCTCAGAAGGAGTCAAATGCACCTCTTTTGTCTTCCAAGATGATTAGATCACTAATCACAATACTGCAGGCTTTTCCAGAGGTTGAGTTGTTCATATGTTGACTAAACCATTAACTGCTTTGGTTTATGGGAATGTTTATTAACATATTAAACAACACTACAGTCTTTTTGTTGAAGGCTGGTGTGTATTCTTAAGCTTGATTATTTGAACTAAATGTTTCTCAAGTTTGATGTTTTTCTATATTCTAAAATAGTGTTATCATTTATTCTTAAAATATCTTGTCATGTCTAATGCGAAAGATAGCTTGCAACAAATATAAAGTATATGACTTCCCAGTTGTTCCAGATATATATATTCTTAACAAGTATATAAAGTTTCTGTAGAATGTCTGGTTGCACCTGCAGTGGGAAAATCTAATTTATGGATGAAAAATAGAAAAAGAGAGCAAAATTTTATTTTTTATTTTCTCTTCCTTTTTCTTTTTCATTTTCTCATTTTCCTTTCCTTTTTTTTTTCCCTCTTCTTTTTCTTTTCCTTTTCTTTTTATTTTATTTTCTTTTTTCTATAGAAAGTCAATGGGGCTGGAAAAACTGGTAAATACTTTCTTATTATTTTCCAGAAGCCAAAAGTTTTTAAAAATTTAAGAAATATTTTCACTCGGCTTAGTCCAAAAAGAAGAAAAATCATCCTTGTAAAGTTTATTTGCCAGAAAGAAATTAGTGATTTGGGATTCCTGAAAGAAAATATTTTGGGTTGTTCTTTTTCTTTAGTCAGTTCTGCAAAGTGTGGAAATGCCAGCCCTCAACGTCAGTAGTTTGGAAGTGAAAGCAAGATTGTCCAGACAGTGCTGAATTGGCAGGCATTGGAGAAGAAAAAGTTAACAATTAATCTAACTACAAAAGGATTTATATTAATTATCTGGTCTAATAAATAGAAAATGTAGTCCAAACAGATAAAACTGAAATAAACATGTTTGGAGGAATGGATAAACAAAGTTTATCTGTTATAGCAAAAAATGCTACTGACAAAATAATGGGATTTGACAGTTTCAGAAAATTCCCCAAAGCCTTCGGCTTCAGAAGGAAGTAAACATTGTTAGGAAGGCAATTACCAGAGGAATATAAGAAATCAGCAGAGTAATCACTACCATGCAAAGCTACATTCCTGACTTCTAAGAGTAAAATCCCTTTGCAGAACCTTTAGGACTGATGGCAGAACTCACCAGGGCTTTCATCAAATATGTCCATAATGCACAGAGAAAGCACAAAATTTTCTAACACAGGGCTTGGACACAACTAAGGTGTTCTTGGTGTCCCATGAACATGCTAATGAAAGAGCTTGAACTCTAATAAGACTCAAACATATTTTTTTCTTCCCCCTGATAAGAATGCCTGAGGGGTGGGGATATATGTATTCCCTAACAGGATCCATTTGTTTTCTTAAAGGAACTAAATAACCAACCAGTACCTTAAAAAGTAAAATGGCATGATGGCAAATCAACATACCAGTCATTCTACAATTTACTTTTTTCCAGTGCAGGTAAAGTGATACCAGCTTACAAAAAGACCATACCTTGACCTTTATAGAACTAAGATCAGTCGGAGAAATAAGGAGTTCACGCACCTATAAGCTCAGCCTGTGAATTACAAACAAGAGTCCAGCAGTGGCCAATGACAAACAGCAGCTCCTACAGTCTAATAAATTGGTTAAAAAGGATGCTGTGTTCTGGGAGTACCGTGCACATTGCAACATGTCTCTGAACTCTCATGGGAAAGAGGACTCCTCCACAAGAGTACAAGGCAGAGAGGGTAAAGGGGCAAGCCTGTGTCCTCAGGCAGATCCAGCCAAGATAACATCAGGCTGTGATACAGCTGTGGCCCTCAGCAAAGCTAAATAACATCAGTGCTCTGCTGATGGGCTTTTACTGCTTCTAGTTCTGTTACCAGTTTTCTCTGAGCTGTGCTCCATTGCCTGCTGTATTTATGCCCAAAGATTATTTAAATATTTAGTCACTGCTGAAATAAAGAATCAAAAGCCAAGTTTAAGTAGACAATGAAAAAGTTCTTGGCCCAGTGCCTGCCCCAGGGCCACCCTGAGGTTCTGTACAACCTTAGAGTATACTTGCTTTGTTTTTCCCACCAGTGTTTTGTACAATTTCACACATTTAATTATATGTGGACATGGCCCCATCTTCAGCTATGTGCAACTACTTAAGCTCTTCCTCCTTATATTGAATAGCTAACACAATTACCTAGTTCACAGGTATTTAAATCATATATCAACTTACCCTGAAGTCTCTACAGTTTTATACATCTTTAAAATCCTTAAGGTGCTTGACAAAAACTTTTAGTAATGTTGATAATCAGTGCCCCATGTCGTAAGCCACTGTCCATCTAGCTAAGGGCTAGTACACTTTTTAGAGCACCAGCCTTAGCTTTGTTCCTTGCAAGGACTTTGGTGCTTTCAAAGCAAAGACGTTGTCTCTGGAAAGAAGATGCCAGGTGTCAGCAGAGTTACTAAATAGCAATTATGCCTTATCACACAATCATGTATGGCACACAGCATAAGTGTGTGACCATCTGCCACCCCACTGTAAAATGGTAAATAAATTACATGGAAAGGCATAGGGAGTAACATCCTAAATACTTTATAGTTCCACCATTTATTGCCTCATCTATAATGCAAAGGAAATTAGTGGTCAGAGACTGGATGTGCCAAATCTTACTGATAATGGCAGAAATTCAAAAAGTAAAATAAAAGTTAGAACAATAAAATGAACCAAGCCATTCATTGCTATGAGTAAAACCCAAGTACAAGTAATAATGCTACAGTTTGGACTGTGTTGATGAGGCATTGTTAGATGAAAATAAAGATTTCCCAGGATGCCTCCCCGGACAATAAGAACTGTCCCACAGACCAGCAGAGACACCTTTCTCATGCAGTATTAAGGAAGTTTGGTTGAAACACAGAGGTTTTTTTCCAGAGGCAAGTAGGTTTGTTTCCAATTAGGTGTCCAATTATTGCCAGAGTTTCTTATGAAATTTAAAGACAGAAACATTTTGAATCATTCAAAATAATGTTCTTTGACAAAGTCAAAATTTGCTTTTGTCTTGAGAATCATGTTTTCTGGAAAAATGGGAGAAGGTGATTTGACACTATCCCACAATATTCTTGTTTCCAATCTGTGCTTTTACAGTCTGAATGGGTTGACAACCAGATGGGTAAAAAAAACCATTGCATAATCATGTTCAGAGGGTAGTGATTAATGGGATGTTCTTTACCTGGAGCCCGGTAACAAGTGCAGTACCACAGAGCTCTGTCCTGGGACTGTCCCATTTAATATTTTTGTCAGGGACACAATGCATTCTCATCAAGTTTGCAGACAGCACTGCTGCGGATGCACTAGTAGATGGGCTCTAGGGCCCCACTGCTGTTCAAAGGCATCCAAGACATGGTGGACGAGTGAGCTAGCAGGAACCTAAAGAAATTCAATAAGGACAAATGCAAACCTCCTCACTTGCAAAGGACAAGCCCCTGCAACAGAACAGGCTGGGAACTGCCTGCATGGAAAAGAGCTCTACAGGAAAGTCCTTGGGGATTCTGTTGGGCATGCGAGCTGAGCATGGACCCGTAGGGTGCCCTGGAAGCAAAAAGGTTAACAGCACCCTGGGCTGTATGAACAAGGCAGAGCCAGGAGATCCAGGGAAGGGAATATCCTCCTCTACTCACCACTTGTTAGATCATAGACACAGTGACCAGTTTGGCACTTTGGACTACAAGGAAGACACTGGTAAACTGGAAAGAGTTCAGTGGAGGCCACCAAGATAGTAGAGGCTGGAGCACTTGTCCTGTGAGGAGAACCTGGGGGAGCTGGACTTGTTCAGCCCAAGCAGAGACAGTTTTGGAGGGACCCAACCTCAGCCCCCAGTGATCAAAGAGCTGTAGCTGTAGCTGAGCTTTTCACAGCAGTTCACTGAGGGACAAGAGACAATGGGTAGAAGTAGAAGCAATAGAGGTTCAGAGTGGAGAAACTTTTGCCCATGAGGACAGCTGAACACTGGCACTGGCTGCCCAGAGAGGTTGTGCAGTCTCCATCCCCGAAGGTTTTTAGGCCATGACTATATCAAGCCCTGAAAAGCGTGGTCAGATGTCTTGGGGACCCTGGTTGGAGAAAAACGTTGTACTATACACCTCCTGATATCCCCTCCAACCTGCATTATCCTATGATCCTATGATTCTCTCATTTATAATGTGGAAGAAAAAAAACATGGTTTTAATATGAAAAAATAAAAACCCAAAGTGCTCAGTTTGAATAAGTGAAATGAAAATTTGTTGTTGTTTTTGAAACTTTTATTACCTTTTAATTTCAACCCATATTTCAGCAAAATAATAAAATTCCCAGACAAGGTTTTTATGGTGAGGGAACAGGAATCTTGGACTGAGGATGGTCCTTGACAAAATTTTCAACTGGTTCCCACAGGAATTATCTACATCAGGAAAAGGGACCTTACTTTGCTAAGTGTTTTATTAACATAGATTGGAAGTGATCACTGTGTGAGAAAGTTACTAATCCTAAAGACACACAGGAGATAACTGGGGGAGACAGGAGTCTGACAGAGGAGATAAACGCATTTAAGATTTAACTTGCCTCCGCAAAACTTGGCTGCATGCTAGAGGCATTACTTCTGGCAACATGACTCTCAGAACTGGTAGTTTCAAGAACTGTTTGGTTTTTTCCTGACCACATCTGTTAGTTCTTTATGAAGTCTGTGGGAAAACATAAAGAGGAAAGTCATATTCCAGTGGCTGGAACTTTTCTCTTTTTTCACTTCATGTGGCCAGAGGCAGGAAAAACAAGACTTTGAGATCTCCCTGTCTCCTGCTTAATTTACACTAATGAGGGACCCACAGAACAGCTGCATTCACAAAGTGGAAAATAAGGTTTGCCTTCAGTGATCTGAGTAAAGCAGCTTTATGACAGAATATATGTCTTCTTTCTGAAGATGTTCAGTAGTGCTTCAGAAAAGCTGGCTGGAATAGGCAAGCCCTTAGTCCTTTTCCACTTCTGTAGTTCAGAGGACAGCCTTCTCCACAATGTCTTTCTGTCTCCTGTTGGAGCTGATTGGTAAGGAAAGCATTCCTATACCTGTATGGGATTGTTAGGAGAGTCATATTCAAAGCATTATTCAAGTAGTCTCTTCAGAGAAACTAATTTAGAAACCTACATTACAACACTAAGGTTTTCAAACAATCGAAACAGAGAGGCTGGTTTCTGAGCAGTGGTCTGCCTACCTGCTGGAGGAGTTTTCAGCCTTTGAGAGTCTCCTCTATAGTCAATAAAGAGGAAGAGGTACTTCCACATTTTTAGAGGGCTATTTAGCCCACCTGTCTTAGATGGTCATTTTAAGATGAGATGAATCACCCTCTGGAGACAGATATCTATAGAAAGGACAAATACCATGATTTAAATACCTGGGAGAGTCCTTGTGCATTTTAGATTTATTGATGTAGTCAAACAGATAAATGAAAAATATCCTTTAGATTAAATTTGTTTAGCTAATCCAAGTACATGGCTAGTGTTTTTGGCAGTACACAGATGGTAATCACTTATGAGTCTGTAATAGCAGGAGACAAATACAAACAAAGAGTGCAGCATCTGACGGACCTGTACAAATAAATTGGTCACTTTTCTCCAGAAGTGTCTGACTTTTCTCTGTGCCTTAGTCAATAAAGTCCTGAACTGATTAAACAAGCTGATTTGCCCATTGTTTTTAGGACACCTCCTTGGTCATAACTTATCAAAGTCATGTAGAATTTGCATGTGATATTATATTATCCTCTAGCAGGCTTTTTCTTTCCTGCAGGAAAAGTTACCTGTTGCCTAATACAATCTTATCTTCCGTAATAGATTATGTGACATTACCAGTGATTTTGAGAGGTTTTTTATGCAGACCTAAATCTTTTCTTCTCGTTCATATGTAGTTAGCATTGAATGGACACATGCCTTAATTTTTTATTATTGAGTAGTATTTAAAGAATGGCTCTGGTGCGTTGACCCTGGCCAGCATTTCAGTACCCACCAAGTTGCTTGCTCATTTCCCCATGACCGGGATGGTGAAGAGAATTGGGAGAGCAAAAACTGAAAACACGGGGGTCAAGATAAAGATATTTTTATAAGTGAAGCAAAGCTGTGTGCAGAAGCAAAGCAAAGCGAGGAATTGTCTTTAATATTTTCCATTAGCAGGCAGATGTCCAGCCACTTCCTGGAAAGGAGGGCCTCAGCACACTTAACAGTTGCTCTGGAAGACAAACACCGTAACCACAAACATTCCTATTTCCTCCTTCTTTCCCTGAGATTTTACTGCTGAGTAGGATGTCATAGAGTATGACCATATCCCTCTGGGTAGTTCAGGTCAGCAGTCCTGGCTGTGTCCTCTCCCAGCTTACTGTTCACCACCAGCCTACTCACTGCAGGGGCAGCATAAGAAAAAACCCCTCAGTGCTGTGCCAGTACTGTTCATCAACAGCCAACACATTGGGGTGTTACTAGCACTGGTTTAGTTACAAATCCGAAACCCAACAGTGTAGAGGTAGCTATGAAGAAACTTAACTCCATCCAAGCCATACCCACCCAGTATAATGACTCAAGTCATTTTTTCTTAGAGAAAAATAGTCAATGCAAAGGTAACACAAGCACAAAGTAGATGGGTAAGAGAGCTGGTATAGGTGGGAGAATGCAGGAGTGTAGAAGCTTAAGTAGTATTACAATGAATTCTGTCTGATACCCCTCTCTAAGCAGGTTAGGCTGGAGGAATCTAAACTGATAGTCAGCTTTTCCAAGGTTTTGAGCATCTTACAAAAGTTATCTGGTATATGGCATAAATTCTGGAACCATGTTCTGCAAAATAATTCTGGAACTTGACTATATTGTTTATTAAGAACAACTATTTCTTCAACTTTTTAGAGCTTCTGTAACCATCATGGTCTAGTGATACAAACATGCTAGGTTTGTAATAAAAGAAGTATCTTTTATTAGAATATTGACATAGATAGGTAAAAGTGATGAGCTTTCAAATACATTACTTCAATATTATTATTATATTATATATTATTATTGTTATTATTATTCAATATTATTATTTCAAAATTTTCAGGCATGAAAAGGAACTGACAAGAAGAATAATTTAAATGCCAAGGTATCTTAGGATTAATTAAACAATGTCCATAAATAATTACAAAAGAGACTCAGATGTACCACTGTACTTCTTGCTAAACTATCGTACTACCAAAGTCTATCAGAGGTTTTCACTCCCTTCCTTTTCTCACCATGTTCTAGTGAATATTTAGGTGTAAATCTCACTTCTACCACATATTCCTTTGATATATTTCTCCTCAGCCTTTTATTTTTCAAGGTTAGCTTAGACAGAGTCTGCAATCAGCATACTGAGTAAATCCCATTCCTTGGTTTCTCTCTCTGTAACATGCACAGTATAAAAAAAACTTAAGTGCCTAATTTAGGGGTTTGAAGTGCACCCTAGGGACCACTTGCCTGAAGGTATGTTTTAAATGCTTACATTCTGTATTAGATCCAGCCCTAATACTTGGGGTTATGAAAAGCCCTAAGCAACAGGATATCTTAAACTTAGGCTTTGGAATGCTAAACCTTAATTCCCACTGTGAACCTAACCTCAAGAGATTAGGTGATTTTTTGAACCCATATCTTCCAAGCTGTGGTGTAGAAAGCCCATCATCAGGCCAAAGTGGATCTGAATTTAGATTAGAATAATTTTTTTTCCATGAATTAAACTAGCAGTTTAAGGGGAATACTAGAACTCTCTATCTGTAATACATAGCACCTGAGCAGTTTCATGGTCTTACTACAAGGCACTATGGGGATGTCCATAATCAATTTCAGCAATCACAATACAACTACAAAGAAGTAACATCTTAAAAACCCTCTTCTTTCTTCAATAGAATAAATTGCCTGCCTAGGAAAGAAATTAAACCTAATAGGGATAACCCCAATCTCATGAATGCAGGGAATGAAAAAACTTGAATTTTGATTCTTTAAGAGCACACAGAGTTCTGCGGAGCCCATCCTCCTCTGTCTACCACAAGCTTTTCTGTGGTAAGATAAGTCTCAAGGACAGCAGTACTCAAGGCATGAAAGACTGTGTGAAGTTTCTCAGAGCTGGCTGATGAAGCCAGTTCAGGCTACAACCATCAGGAAAGATGCCTACCTTTTGATAATTTTACACATACATTTAATCTTTCTGTTATCTTCCAGGGGGAGTCAGTTTGTCTACATTTCTGCTCATGGGGCAAAAGAAATGAACTCTTGAAACACAAAGAAGACGTTACATTTTGCAGAAGCCTTGTTTAAAGGCTCAGCTTCACAATGAAATATTACCACAGCAGTGTGGTATGGAAACTTCACATTGCTGGGATAACTGTGTATGCTTCAGGCTTACTGCAAAGGCAATGTTACAAGACCTCTTTCATTATGGGCTGGGAGGAATTATGTTTCCTTGCATTTGTCATGGGTTAAATGTCCAGACGTAGGTAGCTATAGTGGCACAGCAAATATAAAGTAAGTTGTTGAACTATGATTGCTAGATGACAGGTCTGTCTCTTGCATATTGGGACTTCCCCTGCATTGATTTTAATGAAAACTGTATTAAGCAATTATCTCTTTTAAGTACCATACAATTTCCTGGACATTACAGAAGGTGTACTTCTTTAAGGACAGTGGAATCTTTTCCAAAGGAGCAATTTTTATTATTTTTGTTATTTCCTGTTTTGCCTCAGCACCTGGGTAGCCAAGGAAAGTTTAATGTATCTTATTTCAGGGCTGTCATAAGGGCCTGAGTGCTATCCAGTTTATACACTTTTTATGTGCTTTGTATGCTGCCATCCCTTCTGTTCTGAGGTCCCGTCTGCTCTTCCTCTTTCTTTTTCCCACACCCTACCCCCACATCTCTATTTCATTTTCATAATATAAAAAACCTATTTCATAAATGAGAACAGCCCCAACTGTCACAGGCATTCAAAGCATGACCATAATTTTTCAAAGATCCTAAAATCCTTCCCCTGAGATCCTTGTTAAATCTGCTCTTGGGAAAAATGTTAAGCATATTGTTGGTTTTTGTTTTTTTTTTTCACTTTTGCCCCTTGAAGTACAGCTTGATATTTACATATACGCCATATGTGACTCTGTGGAAGGCCTTTTTTTTCTTTTCCTCTCTTTAAGATGGCTTCCCATGATAATGTGGTTGAAGTGTCCAGAATGCTACATCTTCTGTCACAGCCATTATAGGCATGTCTCTTTTCATCTATTTTAATCACTCATGGGGAATAGTACGTAATTCTGAGCAGTGGTCTAGGAGATTATAATCTGAATTCTAAGAATTTTTATCTATACCTATGTCAGTTCCATGTAATTACTGCAATGAGGTATATGTAGAGGCACTAAATAATACATTACATTCTAAAGTGAGAATGAATAGTAATTAAAAAAACAGTGAAAGATCTCTATGAATCACAGAATCACAGGTTGGAAGGGACCTCAGGGATCATCTAGACCAACCTCTCTAGGAAGAGCACAGTCTAGACAAGATGGCCCAGCACCCTGTCCAGACGGCTCTTGAAGGTGTCCAACGTGGCCACGTCAACCACTTCCCTGGGGAGATTATTCCAATGGTTGACTGTCCTCACTGTGAAAAATTTCCCTCTGGTGTCCAGTCGGAATCTCCCCAAGAGCAACTTGTGTCCATTCCCCCTTGTCCTCTCCATGTGACTCTGTGTAAAAAGGGAGTTTCCATCTTCTTTGTAACTAAAGGGGACATTCTTTTTTTTTTTTATCACCGTGGGCAATGCCTAGTATTTTATATATATCTATATAGTATTTTATATAAACATGGTGAGATATACAACAAAACAAATAATATTATTTCTACTTTAGCCTAGATATGTATGGTTTTCTATTCTTGTCATTTCTTATATTCACAGGTTTCTCTCTTTCTCAACTATGAGATGAATTGTGCTTCTTTATACAAATTTTCCAAATTATGTGTGTGAAAAATTCAAACACTTTAAGATTAGACCAAAACCAAGGCCAACACTTTTCCTTTAAGCAACTCAGCATAAACCCTGCTTCTATACGTTAATTATTTAATTCACTGAAACGCCATCAAAGGTAAAATCTCCAATTGTGTTAATTTCCCTGAAGGATTATTCATCCTTATCTTGTACAATGAAATTATTTAACAAAATATAAATGTCTTACTTTGCTGAAAGATACATTTAGCAATATAATTTTTCCCAGCTTAAAAAAAAATGAATAAGAAATATATATACCTATATATATACATATATTTTTCTTCTTGGTTAAATAAAAAAGAAAAATGTTGCTGTATGTGACTTCTCAGGAAGAAACTTAAGTCAAAGGAAGAAATTCTCATTGATTTTAATTGGGCCAAGATCTCAATCATGTATTTCCCACTGGTTCTTTAAAATATTACAGGTTTATTGCTAGTGTCTCTCATTCACAACCTCATCTTCTACAGCCTCCATATCATTTTCATTTACTAATTTTTCATCTAACACAATCAGTACTTTTAAAAGTTTTCTTTGGGTGATTCGTCACTCAAAGAAATTTCTCCTGTATGACCAGTTGAGGATTTCAAGATAAACTAAGGTGTCTTAAGTCTATTAAGCACCACTGTGATAGCCTAGTCTGAATTTAAATAGTTAGACTATTTCTTGTACAGATTTATATTTTGGCTTGGGTGGATCAGTTCTCTTCATTATATTCCCATTCTCAAATAAAGTTTAATTTGCCACTTACCCCTTTCAGCATAACACTACAAGTATTAACTAGCTCATCTTTGAAAAATGCTTTGAAGACAAATACTTTGGAATACATAATTTCAATGTGAAATGCGTTACTACTAAATTACATACTTGATTTTTTTTTAAATCTTTTGAGACTTAAGGTACCAGTGCTCTCTGGGAAGGGCAGATTTAAACTCCACTTGCCACTCTGGAATAGCTATTTTGAAAACCTCTCATCTTTAGAAAGCTCACAGTGATGCCTACTCACCCTGTCATTTTCAAGGAAACAGAAGTGCCTCTTCACATTCTTAAAGAGTTCCAGTATTCTTCTGGGCCAAATTATTTAGAGAATAAGATTACTTGACCAAAGATTTACTTGACCTCTTATTTGAGTTTGAGATCACCACTGAAATCCATCGCTTCTTTGGGTTTCAGGATGCACTAGGCCAGGCCATAAAGATTTGAAGAACTTAAATCTATATGCATAGATGCATGCGTACTGCATTTAGACTACCAAAATAAAGTGTTCTACAGCAAATCCTACAACACAAAGAACTATCTTTTGTCATGAGCTTATTCTGTCACTGTGATGATGTGTCTTAAAATAAAAGTTCTGACTATTTATTTATACTGTAAGCTTCCTGAATGTGCAAGGAAATTGTATAAATTCTTCCAGTGTGACAGTTTTAAAAGCAGTTAAGTAATCTTCTGTAATAAACTTGATATGTCTGAAATAATTCTATGAAAATCCTGTGAATCAAAAAGTATGCCTCTGCTCTTCTCAAAAAGATAAAATATTTACAAATGAAATTCAAATAGCTGAACATCAGAGCCTAATTTAAATCAGTAATCTGGTATTATATATTTTGTCTTCTTCACTATGTTTTCCTTGATTCGTATTTTTAAAGTTTCTTCTAAAAGCCCCGTCAACTGTCACAGGAATTCCTGTGATGCACTACCAAGATAGGTTTGTCTGAACCGTGGCGTTTCAGTACCCAGGTGTCAATGGATGAATCCTGATCTTTATCTGTCAGATCCTTTTTCAATGGGTAGACCACTAAAGCCAAAGGACACCCCCAGAAACACTTTTCAGTCAAAAGACAGGTTCTAGACAGAACGTTTTCTGTGTGTGTTTGTGTGTGTGTTTTTCACTTTAAATGAAATGGGCGGAAGCTTAGACAATTTTAATTGCTATGGATGCTAAAGAAATGGAAATATCTAAAGACTAACAAAAATACTGTATTTTTAACCAGAAAATGTTAAGTACATTCCAATCACAAGAATAATTCTTATTTAGGCAACGGTGTTTATTCAAATTGCTATAATACCAAGGGAATTAAGAAGCCAGAAACCAATCACAAAAATATGGATTTTATAGTTCTTTCATGTTCAGAAGTTATTGACCAGTCCACTTCATTTTTCCCTTCAGTTAGACCCCACCTGGAAACAGCTGTTTCCAGAGGCCTTGCAACTTAATATGGCCTACAGAATTCTTTAACCTCCAAACTTTTGTAACACAGCAAGCAGATTATTTCCTGTCAAGCTTCCCAACATCTCTACTTATGGTTTTATTTTCTTATGTTACTTCCTTATGTCTCATCTTGGTCTAAATCTAAGCCTTTGCTATCTTCTTCTTTTGACTGCAATTTGTTACTCCCTTTACCAAAGCCTTGATAAGAGGCATCACGGAAGACAACAATTTGGAAGAATTTAGTCAGTTACCTAATGAGCCTAGTCATCTTACTGCCAGTGCAGTGTAGGTTTATATTTGAATTGGTCAGCCTTACATGGTTGTTCAGCAAAAAATAAGATTTGCACAGACTGTTATTTTTAAATCAGTTAAACGGAGCGGATGATGAAATTGTACAGCTCAAACTGAAACTCCTTTTAAAGTCTAATGAAATATTTCTTCTACTAATCCTGAGTGTTCTGTGACTTTTGTTTTCTTTTTTGTTATTGCTGATTAAAACATCAACATATTTTTACCAAAACATCATTTTATGTCTAGAATTTCTCCCTAAGACCTTTTAAATACTCAGTGATGTCTCGGTCCTTCACTTATATTACAGAAATTAACTGCATTAATAATTGAGAACAACAATGTTTGAAAAATTGACCTAATAAATTTTTTTCAAAGTTTTTACCTGCCTTTGAAAGTGAATAATTCACCACAAAATATCAAAAATGGACAAATATGATTGCTTAGACCTTATTTAGGGAGGCTGAGATGCAGAACAATGTAACTGGTTTCACCAGCATTGTATTCTTAGTCTGAAATATAATCCATAAATTAGAATGAAACTTTATCACATTTTGATCATATTAGTGTTGAGAATATAAATTTTCAAAATAATAAAATAATCTGTTTAATAAAAACAGAAGGTTGTGATTAATTATGTTTAAAGGCACTTCTAAGAGTGGAAGTTTTTTGGCTTTTGGACTTACATGGGTATACAGATTGCTTGACCTAAATAGTGAGTTTATGGAGTTGAAATTAACCAACTTAATCTGAATTCTGTGTTTTTCAAAATGTCCACTGCTGTAGTAGTATCCAATTAAGGAGCTATATTAAATTGCAGACATTAGTGTAGTGCTATCTGTTACTAATTCAACTTTTATGGACACTATCAAAAAGTTTTATTTCTAACAGGTTGCATATATAAATTAACTATAAATGAAAATTATCTAAGTACTGCTTTTTACAATGCCTTTAACAAGTCTGAAATAAAGAACAGTGTTAAAGGAAATAACCTTTTTCAGTAACTGTCTTTTATAGCTATTTATATAGATTTTTAGACCAATGTGGAATTGATTTAATCATATGGAGATTATATTTGTACAAAAGGTGACCAGCAGTGAAGCAGTACACATATATCATAAGCTATTTTAAATTTTATTTCCATTTCAGGTCTGGTTTCTTTAGCTATTAAAATACAAATGCCTCAAGCTACATGTAACACTTTATCTTCTTCTTAAGGTCAGGTCACTTGTGTTCAATTAAAAAACCCAAACAGTTCTTTTTAAAGCTATTGTAATGAACACACCCCTGTATTAGTAAAGGACTTAAAGTGCACTGTTTTTTAAAAAACATTTTTCAGACACTATAAATAAAGCTATTGTCCTGGAATAAAAGAGGTGAAGTATTGGATAGACAAAGTTTCCAAATTCTATAGCTGAGTAACAGTCTTGTAATGAATGCATCAACAGATTTCAATTATTAACTAAAGTGTAGAATATTCATAACTTGAGGTCCACTAATTGTAACAAGAAGTATCTGTGTCAGTTCTAGACTGGGAAGAATGCAAAAAGGAACCTTTGTATTCAAAGGGGGTTTATGTCTGAACAAATAGCTTAATAAAACGATGAACATTTTCTCTTCTATTTTTCCAGCTTAAACAATCAACTGTTTATCTTTGCGTGGTGATTCTGTCTGGCCATGTCTGAGGTCCATGTGTGTAGAGGAATTAAGACAGACAGTCTTTTTGGATTTTTTAATGACTCAGGATGCTAGTTGTACTTTACTACCAGGTGTGATGGAAGATTGAAGAGGAGACCATTGTTACGTTGGTTGCAAGATACCAATGTCCCATGGCACAGATTTACAGGGACTCTGTCTTTCCTTCTACGGTTGTCCTCAGATTCAGTGTTTACATATACCTCGCAATGGCCTTCATCATCATTTCAGAATTGTGTGTGCACTTTTGGAAAACAAGTTGCTGGATGTCCAAATGCTCACCCCTTGCAGGCTCTCCTCAAGCTTTGCTGTTGTTGAAGGACAGAGAACTGTTGTGACTTGGATGATTACTGCTCTGCTGCTGCATGCTTGTTTGATCCCCATGCTGTTGACCATAACATTTGCCTTTGAGCGGGGGAGAATCAGTGGTAGGCTTTTGCTGAAATGCTTAATTTGAGAAAGAGTTTTGGCTGAAATGCCATGAACTAAATGAAATTTACTTCACTTGGAGAGTTTGAAGCAAGGATTTTCAATGAGGTACTAAAAGAAGGGCTCTTGCAAGACATGATCAGTAGCTGTGTACAAAGCTATATAAGAACATACATTTATAGGCAATGCAGCTGGCAAATAATCTTCAATCTGTATGCAAAAGGAAAAAGGTCATAAATAGAGGATTTAAAGATAACCCCATTAATTTGCTTGCCAAGAATTTTTTCTCCTGTGAAGTGTGACTCTGCTGCTGTTTTCAACTTTTTTTTTGCTGCTGAGTGATACTTTGGTTAAGTAAAGACGAACACACATTGGGTTTATTAAGTAAGGTAAACTTTCAGTCATTAATCCAGTAATTCATCAGAGGGAGGTTGTGGACCTGCAGAGGTTACTGGAATTGGAACAGCTCCAACTTCTGCACATCCCAGCTACACATCTTTCTTAATTATCTTCATTATGCTTTGTTTTATTTTTTAAATAAGTACTCTCATTATGATTTTTTCTGTTTGCAGTCACTGGTAACATAACTACTTTTTAAGTTACCCTTGTCATTTCAGTGTGGCTTGGTACAGAAAGTTTAAACAACTGGCAATTACTTTATAACTGGAATGTTTAAATCCATTTTTTGCAGACACCTAGTTAACAAAAAGAAATCCACAAAAGAGAGTTAAGGCATGGAGTAAGGCAATAATAGCTCAAAGCAGAAGAAATTGAAGGAATACAACTCGATATTTAGAAACAGCAGGTCAATAATGACCTATCAGTGTTGGTTGGTAGAGGCTGATAATACAATTTCCTTCTCCAAGCAGCTGTTCCCTGCAGTCACTAATGGATTCCACAGGGCTGTCCACTCTTGGTCATTGTTTCTCAGTTTGCATTTATATCAGCTGATAACGATAGCTCTCTGAAAGTCCTGGTCTCATCATGGACCTTGATTCAGGACTGAATTTGTCATGCAGATTCTTAAGTATCTATATTTAACATTTTCAGGCGCTTTTTTTCCTCTTTGATAATGTAAAATATCTCCATATTCTCTATAGATAGTGAACTGTATCCCTATAGACGGTGAACTGTATCCTCTGACCTCTGAGAGACCAACAGCCAAAATACAAAAATAAACCTACTATTAAAAAATTATATTTTTATGTATTGAATCCACTCCTTACATGCTATGTAATGAATTTTTCTGCCTGGTTATTTTAGTTGGCTATTTCCTCAGTGAGTATCCTAATAAGTAATCAGGCTCGAGTTATTAGCAGAGCATTGTATTCAGTTAATTCTATGCATTTCTGAATATATAATATGTTTTGTTGGGTTTTAGTATTACTAGCTAGTATCTAAATTCTTCAGTTGCAAGCTATAACGAATTAGACCTAACGTCTGTATAGTTTATTTAGATTATTTGTTTTATTTAGTTTATTCTAGTGGGGTAGAAAGTCAAAGAAGTTCTGCTTCTTCTGTAGTCATTTGTAGAAGTGGAGGGAACAAGTGTATTCTTAAACTATTAACCTTTTGTTATTTTCAGATTTGTGGTCTTATGAAGGTTCTATTTTTGTATCAAGCAATCACAATCATTTCACATTCATGTTTCTTCTTTGGTCTGATTAGTACTCCACCTTTGGCTCTGACAACCAGAACTCCATGACAACTGTCTACACAAGAATATAACTATCCACATCTTCAACATAATCAGAACTCCAGTCCTATTTTTATACAGTCAGAACTCCTGTATCACAGCATACAGAAAACAATCTGTCAAATAGTCATATTACAGTTTCTACAATAAACTTCTATGATAACTAGTAATATAATCAGGTCTTCTTTCCTATAATTGAAGTATTTTGATTGCCATAGTAATTCTTTACCTGTGCAATAATTGTATCATAGCATTAAATACCTGCATCATCATCACTACTTTGGGCAAAGCCAGAGGTTCATTACAGGTCCTCATACCGACATATTTTTATACAAATCTATAAACAGAAAGAACTCCAATCTTGGCTTAGTCAATGCCATGGTACCACCATACACTGACCCTGGTTTCTTCCTTAGCCTCTTATTCCTGCATTACTCTGTGAAATCCATTTCTTCGTAATTCCATAACAAACCTGTACAAGATCTCTATGCCTTTCACTAACGCACAAATGATTGAAGTATCAGCCATCTATCCCCTGTGGATGGAGGATAATAAAATCTCTATCAGAGAGACATATGCAAGGTAATAGTATAGAATCACAGAATTACAGAACAGATGATGTTGAAATGGATCTCTGGAGATTGTCTAGTTCACCGTTACTGTGCAAAACAGGGTCAGCTAGAGCAGGTTGCTCAGAGCCTCCCTGGTTCAGGGCAGATGGAGACTCCACAACTTCTCTGAGCAACCTGTTCCAGTGTTCTGGAAACAAATCTCTAAACTTGACAGAGATCTGGAGTCATCCCCATCTTGTCATAAACATTGTACTTTGAAACATAAATTAGTGGTTTATTGCTTATTGTTAGTGCATGCAGACATGCACCCACACTCATCTGCAGAAAGCTCCTGCATCAGCTCTAGAAATATCAGGAGTCAATGGCCATCTCTGATGTACAGAGGAATACAGCTCTGACCCACGCAGACTTCTGTTCCTTTATCTTACACAAAGAGCTCCATCTTTGTTACTGCATGCATAGACTCAGCGCCTACTTCTGACAGAGGCAGCTCCCCTTTCTAATGTCTGGTCACTTTCTACTTAGGCAGAATTGTGGCATGCCTAGAGAGAAACAAGAGTATATTTCTGTTGCCATGTTGTTTGAGATGTTGTACATTTCTGTTGACATGAAAATCACTGTCATGGGAAGTACCCCAAACCCACATTGAAGCAAGTAGCTATATAAGCACATTTTCTAAGTCTGCAGAGCTACCTAAAAATCTTACACTTACTAAAAGCTTAATCTCAGTTTTTGAAAACCACTGGGAACTATCAATGCCTCCATATACTTGGGGCTCTTAAAAAAACCCAAACATATTTCTATATTAAATATACATCTGTGGTACCTTGACATGCATAGCATTGTACCTATAAAGATAAATACATCTTCTGGTCACTAATACCAGCAGACAGACTAATAGCTAGAACTAAACAAGACCATGTCCTGCAGTGACAGATTTATCTTTTTTAATATCATTTTTGTATATCTGATGTATCCAGAATATTTTCCTCTTCAGTAATATCAAACGACTCCATACACTGATGGACGGTAAACTGTATTCCTGTCTCTGACTTTAGGGTTCATCCCCAACTCAGCTCTTCGTTTCTAACATATGGAAGTTTACCCAGTCACTCCTGTGATGTCCAGGGTTGCTGTAACCTTTGAACAAATGGGTCACTGCGTGCAAACTTATGCATACACTGCACAAAGATGCACCTACATCACTGACAGGAGTTCACTATCAGGTCTTTCAGATTTTTGAGACTCTACCATGGACCTGAAGTGTCTAGTTTTCTGTCTGTTCCCTTAACACTTTTTATATGGGTACAGATAGAGCCAGGACAGCACAATGGTGGCAACCCAGCTTCTGTTTAATATGAGAACCTGTGTCCATCATTTACATGAGACTATACATTTATAATAAGTACAAGACAAAATTAATGGTTTTCTGTATCATCTGTTGTGTTTTTTTTGTTGTTGTTGTTGTTATTCTGTAGAGAGATTTTCCTCCCTCTCTACCCTTAGGACATACCAGATCTTGTGTTCCCATCTTTGGGCTCTATTTCCATCTTTGCTGTAACAGGAAACATTGAACTTGTTGAAACTGGTTCCTTATGTCTGTTGCACTCTAATCTCTATTTCTTACAAAGAGAAGATGTCACCCCTTGGTCAGGGGTATTTAGAGGTCCATCTCTGTTTCTGAAATAGCTGAATCTTCATCTCCACTTCTGAGAAAATTTGCTTACAATGCTGACCTACCTCTATCCTCACCTGGGGCTCTGTGCCCATCTCCGATACAGCAAGGTTCCAGACATAGATACATCTCTGTTCATGTATTGATGATAAATACATGTTTGTTCTTTCTACAGTCCCCTAGGGATTCCATGAGTCACTATTTGCCAATAGGACTTGGTTCTGCTGACAACCACCCTTCGAACACCGCAGTCCAGCCAATTTCACATCTGCCTTATCTAGTCTACATCTTCCCAGTCTGGCCTTACTAACATCAGAGTAAACAACTGGGACTTGTCTCATCAAGGCAATGATCAGCCAGTCCAGTAAAGAGGGCTACCAAGATGGTCAGGAGCATATGAAATCTAAGAAGAGGCTGAGAGAAATTATTTTCTTCAGCCTTAGGAAGAAAAGGAAAGAAGAAAGGATACTCCTGTCTTCAACTGCCTGATGAGAAGATGTAGAGAAAATAGAGCCAGATTCTTCTAAGTGGTGCTCAGTGACAGGAAGAGAGATAAAGGAGCCAAGCTGCAAACCTGGAAATTCTGATTGAATATACGGAAAAAATCTTTTTGTTGTGAGTATAGTCTATCACTGACAGAGGTTTCACAGGAACCTCCACCCTTGCAGTTATTCACAAGAAAGCCCTAAGCACTCTGCTTCAGGCAGACCTGCTTTGAGCAGGTAGTTGGACTACGTGATCTCTGAAGGACCCTTTCAAACTACATGGTGCCATGGTTCTTTGACATCTGAAGATTCACTGAACTGAGACAATCAAAATCATAATCAAGTTTGTTTTCAGAACCTTGCACATAAATGTTTTTCATGATCCTGGAAAGACATATGAATATGTTTTAACTTTACAGAATTTGAACAGTATCTTTACAGAATTTCAAGAGCATCAATAACTTTACAGGATTAATTTACAGTGCTCTGAATGAACTGTGAGTGTCGATCTGAACAGTTGGCTTACTCCCTTTCCTTCTAAATACAAATATGTGCCTATTCTTGAAGCATATATATAATCCCTTTGGACTGTTCTCATTTTAAAATTTTAGTAGTAAATTGCAAGTAATATCAGAAAAATGATGAAGCGGTGTGAGTTTTGTAACTTATGATTCAGTATATTTGGATAATTTCATTCTGCTTTTTGAAGAATTAAAGGACTTTTTTATCATTCAGGATATGGGAGAGAAAAGGTGAATAAACAATTTCAAATTCAACCTCACTGCTTTGCCTTCCTATATGCTTCAGAAAAGAGTGCTTTAATTATGCAGAGAAAACACTTTGAACTTTCATTTTTTAGAAAAGCTGCAGTTAGATGGGAAGTTGGTATAGTATGGGAAGCTCCACAATAGAAGCAGAACACTAGGTAGGTTTCAACTGAAACTTTGAAACTCCTTCTAAAGTCTGGTATAAAATACTTCCTGACTCTTTAAGAAGTTTTACCTAATGTCTTCCCCCAGCCCTTCCATTTTCTGAGCAAATTTCACCGTTGGAAATCTGATCCAATGGTAAATTCACAGATTTAAAATAAGATTAGAAGACTACAATTTTCTTCAGAACTGGAAATTAAGAGACTAATCAAAGTGTGTTTATTCTAAATATTTCCCCGGCTGGTCACTTAAAATAGTCCTCAAGACTTTCACTATAACAAATTAGATTAATTGGTTTACATGTTACCAATGAATCCCTGCAGTGGGTTGTTGTTTTTTTGAGGTTTGTTTTGTTTTGGTTTGTTTTTTAATTGGCATAATCCTAGGTATTGCTAGGTTCTGAAAACTGTCTAAATATAGCTCCTGAAGTTTTCTTCAGGATCAGAGATATAGGTATGGGGGTGTTGGTATTTTGTATATATTTAACCAAGCCTAGTTTAAAAAACAAAACAAAACAAAAAAAAACCACACAAAAAAAACCCAAAACAAAAAAAAACCAAACAAAAAAAACACTAACACAAAAAAATCAAACCAAAAACACACACACAAAAATTTCAGAATTTTTGTTACTATGCAGCACATTCATTATTTTCTTCTCTAGTAATTTTGAATTCAAATCTATCATTTTTCCAATAAAGACATGCAAATATTTTATTTATGGGCTTTTCTTTTTAAGATGGCAAGTCATTTCCATTGAACAGTTGTCTCCTGCATCTGTGCATCCTTTTATTGCTAGCTGAAACTTTCAGAGTTATTCCCTCAGTCAGATGAGTATATTTAAACTATGACCTATTTATCCACCTTTCTTCAAGATCTGAATACTCTGTCTCTCATCTTCATTCATGACATATTTGTATGTTTATGTAACACACTGACTGGGGTGCGGATGCCTGTTTTAATTCTTCCTACCTTTTCTGAGCCAAACATCTGCCTCTGTGCTATGTTCAGGCTACACCTTTGGAAGCAGAGGCAGCTGAGTGCTTTTTCAGTTGTCGATTTAGTACTAAGTAAGCAGCTGAACTAGATGACTGGCTGCATATAGATATATAGTAAAATAATGAAGGCTTTAGAAGCTGTTAAAACGTGATAGTGAGACGGTAATATGATTATAAAGGCTAGTGGTTTTATAATGCTGAACAGACACTGTGCAATGTGGAGCATTCTCTCACCTAAATAATGGGACCTGAAAACATGTAGGGAGGCATTTTACATTTTGCAGGACAAGGCCAATATGGTGAGATATGGTCGCAAACTGTTACCACTTCCAGAAAACACAAGAATGCTGTCCTTTATTCTGAGAACAAAAGAGACAAGGGGAATGCAAGTTCCTTTCACATCTTATGCTGCAACATATTAGAGATGTTTGAGATCTAATTCTGGCAATCAGACTAAACCATACTTCCTAACAGACATAATTAAATTGGCCTGGAGCTATAGCTAGTGAAAGTAGGTTTCTTTCTAGGGTAAAAATATACATTAATAGTTTTGTTGACAGCACTTAAAATATGATCTATCACTGGACTTGAGTATGTAATACTTGAGTATATAAAAAATTTTCCTTACTTCTCCCAGCCACTCTCTCACAACTGCTTCTCACCCTTCCAGCCTTTGAAACTGCCACTGACTTTCCCAGATCTCTCAATGACCCCCTCAGTTTCCTTTACCTTTGCAACTCCTCAAATCACATTCTTTTCAGCCCTGATATCATACTTTTGCTTACCAAATCCCCAGCTTTTTCTTCTTCTCTTCCAGAATCAACTCATTCATCTCTCAGAACTGAATTTAGCCCATGTTTCTGATGAGCACTGGACTTGTTCTGTGTCAATGTTTTGAGCAAAAACTGCCTTAGGTGGCCTGTCCAATATTATTCAAACCAAGGTGTCCCAATTTTGCCTGTGATAGAGTCAATTTTCTTCCTAGTAGCTAGTATGGGGCTATGTTTTGGATTTGTGCTGAAAACAGCATTAAAAATACAAGGATGTTTTTGTTATTGCTGAGCAGTACTTACCCAGTGTCTTACACAGTGCTTACACACATGAAGAGAAAGTGGGGGGATGTTCAGAGTTACACCATTTTCTCTTCCCAAGTCACTGTTAGGCACGATGCAGCTCTGCTTTCCTGGAGATGGCTGAACACCTGACTGCCAGTGAGAAGTG
This sequence comes from Phalacrocorax carbo, assembly GCF_963921805.1. Classification (NCBI taxonomy): domain Eukaryota; kingdom Metazoa; phylum Chordata; class Aves; order Suliformes; family Phalacrocoracidae; genus Phalacrocorax; species Phalacrocorax carbo. Next base: position 204,802,315 of record NC_087513.1, read on the forward strand.
GTGAATTAATTCCTTATTTTGTTTTGCTTATGTGTGCAGCTTTTGTTTTACCTATTAAACTGTCTTTATCTCAACCCACAAGTTTTCTCACTTTATCCCCTATCCCGCTGTGACAGGAGTGAGCAAACCGGTGTGTGGTACTTAGTTGCTGGCTGGGGTTAAACCATGACACAAGGTTTTCTGGCTGATAAAGAGAGACTGATGAACAGAAAATAAAAAAACAAAGGAGGCAGTGAAAATAACAAGAGAGAGGAAAAGTATGTTTTTTCAAAGAGATGTTAAACAAGATACTATGTAATAATCCCAAACTTTTTGGTTTATATAGCTGTATTATATCTTGGGATACTGATGAATAAGTAAACAACCCAGGCTTTTCCTGGGATTCCTCTATTAAAATAAGACCTCCATAATGCACAGATACGTACTATTACTTTTCCATGTTTTTTCACAGACCATACTGTAACAGTCTTTTTTAGGAACAGTGCCTTATCAGCAGCATTCATCTTGCCTTACAAAATTTTGACTTTTTGATATTTAAGGAGTTGTCTGATATTTGGAGAGTGATGTTGCTGTCTGGGGCTACAGCAAGTTGGAGACACTAATATGGCTTTTAAGGTTGTAGACTAGTTTACTTTTGTCTTAAGTGAATTAATAGAATCTTAGAGTTGTTTTTTTTTTTTTCTTGTAGAACTTACAATATTTGTCTGACAAATCATTTAGAATACAAGGTTTAGACCACTTTTTTGGGGGTAAGGTTTTTTATTTTAGCATGCTATGAAGCCCTTTCACATATTTTGAGATGTCATGGTCTAAGCCATTCTTTCTGATTCATTGTTTGTCTCAGCCTTAACTTCCTTTCTACTTTCTTTCTTTTTTAGCCATTCCTAAGTCCTTTCAATCACTGAAAAAAACCTGGACTGTTGACTTCTTAGTCTAAGCTAAATAACTATTTTTAAGGAGCAAATAATTTAAGGAAAATGCATCGTCAATGTTTGATGGACAAATCTATGAAGAAATTGTGAAGAATTTCTTCTCTAAGTAGCTTAAAAGTAGAAATAGGAATGTGTGAAAATGAGAAGAGGAAAGCTTTACTTAACTAGAGTGGAAACAGTGACATTTCCTCACTGGACATTAGCCTACCAGGTAAAAATGAGCCCTCTCCAACACATGACAATTACAACTGCAGTTTTACAAGTGCTGGGAGATGTGACCAATCCTCATTAAGGGAAATAATCCCATGATCAGTCTAGGGAAAAAGAAAAGTGGCTATTTCTTACAGCTGCTCTGATGTTACTTTTCACCCCTGCTTTGCCAAATTGCCATAAGTTAGAAGATACATTCTGGCTGATATCACAGCATAACATCCATACCTTCATAGCAGTTCCTCTGCATGAGTGTTCCTTTAGCTTTAGTCCTAGATGCAGTCCCACCCATTTCACGTATCATCATCCCCATAAAATGGAGTCCAGTTGTCTTTTCCTGACCATTTGTGTTCTTTTCTTTTCTGTAGCCCTGGACTTCCAGACTTTCCATTATTTCCTTATTAGCTCTTCATGTTTCTTCAAATCTGAGCTTCTGGCTTCAGCAATTTGTTTTCTCACATTCAGTGAGCCCAGAATAATGTAATGTCCTACTAGAGACCTATCAATCCTGAAAGGCAGTCAAGCAGCAGAAATTTACTTAGTATCACAAAATAGCTTTTCTGAAAAACAAACTAGATTTTAGTAGTCAACTGCAAGATGATATCTAGGTATTGTAGGGAAAATTCATGAAGAATGGTTCATATACTTGCCAGGTGACAATATTAACTGAAGTGTCAAAATTTACTTTTGTGTGTAGTAACCAGTTCTTAAAACAGCATCATGATACATCAGTGTTGCATTTCGGTTTTTTCCCAGATTTTATTTATGTATTTTTATATTGGTAATTGAAGATCACTTAATTTCCCTTCTGCTATTTGGGTGTTTTTTTAATCACTGAGGCACCCAGTTCACAGATGATATTCCATGACATTTCACTCATTACAAGCTCAATAGTTTATTCAATCATTTCTTTTCTTATCAGAATTCAGAAAAGAAATTAAATTCTTCAGGCATAGTAGGTACAGCAAAACAGTAACTCTAACTGAGCCAAACACACTTTTCCCCAAAATGCAGATTTTGTTTTTCTAGATTCTGTGCAATAGGTCACTTGGGTCAAATACTGGGTTGCAACCCGGAAAACTCAAGGATTCCATGAACTAAACCAGATTCAGACACCTGACTGGGATTCACATTCCAAATGTAAAGTCTGTTACACAAATATCTGTGTCTGAGTGAGATATGTTCCGTCATAGCTTGGCTGGGAATAAACTTTTATTGTTTAACTGGGAAAAAGAACATGTCAAAGGAGGTTTTCATCTAATTGCACAGTACCTGCCTGAAATGTCAGATGAATAAATGCTCTGTAGGTGTCTAAAGTTAGATGAGGTGAATCATGCCCTGATTCATTAGGAGACATGATTAAGCTGTGGACTGCCCATTAAATCAGCTGTAATTTAGCCAGGTGCTTGACTGACTGAAAGAGAGAAAAATTGGATGTTTTGGAAAATGAAGTCCTGATATGGCCAGATGAAATAATGTTACGCAACTGCAAGCAGAAAAGATGGTTGGACACACAGATAAGACAAGATAGTATCATTAGTTATTAGATTGCCTATTAGCTTAGACACAGTTAAAGTGAATTTTTAGCTCAGTTTGGATTGTCTTATAGTTTGGGCAGCTGTTTGGACTTATCCTCATTTTGCCCATACTGTTTTATCCATCCTTAATTCCATCTCTGTCAGCAATCAGCATGCATCTCTTCTTTTTTGGAATAGGAATCTATCAGCTTATAGCTTGGTCACAAGAATGAACATCTCCATTCAGTCCAGTGCTTATTCCTGTTTGTATTGTACAGAGGCTTCTGATTATCCTTAATTATTATGTAATAAGATTATAATAATAAAATTGTGTCTTTATGGCAGGAAGCGTCATGTTTACTGCTCTTCTTGCATCTTACATAAACAAGGAGAAAGCCTTTGAATTTGTACTTTTTCTGTTTCTGTTACTTCTTTAGATTACTATTCAGTAACTCTTTACTTTTTAAATGTTATTTGCTGCACCTAGAAACAAAGACAGACTTTCTGCTGACTTATATATATTCCTTGTGGTAGGTTTTCCATAATGAATTATTATCCATAAAATGGATACAGGCCCCAGTTTCACATTATAGGAAGGAAACAAATGAAAAATAGGGGTTTGTTCACAACTCAGTGTTAACAGTAATTACAGTATTTTTTTATTGGAACATGAGAAAAAATGAATTAAAAACCTTAGTTCCACTCCACAGAGCACACTCACATATCAGTTTTGGAAATCAACAACAAAATATAACTGTGTGTAAATGGAAAACGAAATCCAAATTAATGTAGAATATTGGTATTGCGATCATTTTAGGGGTCTGTCAACATTAAAAAATGTGCTTTTAATATGTTGTTTATAAGCTTAATGATACTACCAGATCTGTCAAACAAGCAAAAACATCAAATAGGATTCAAATATAAGATGCTAGTGCTCTGTAGTCTTTTTAAATTTCCATTTATATTACTATTGTTCTTTAATGTTCCTTTTGATGTTAGCAAACTTCTCTCTCACCTTAAAAAAAAGGAAATGTCTTTTTTGAATTAGTCACTGGTAACTTGGAAGTGGACTGTAGCCAGTCAACCTGATGGTAAATACAATGGCAGCTGGCAGGGCTGCCAACAAATCTATATACATAATGTAATATTAATGTGATTGTGCGGTGTATAATGCCAGCTGATGGCTGGGAAGACTGAAAATAATTAAAAAAAAAACAAAAAAAACCCAAACAAACCAAAACCAATAAGCCAAAACAACAAAACCTTCTTCTGCATAGTGGGATTGACTGAGAACAGGTGAATTATTCTTACATTATTTTGTAAAAGTAGATTAGCTCTACTGTCCTACTGCTTCCTGAATAATTGGGCATTAGTTCTATGATCAGTTAAATAATCTTGCATCCTGAAACAGAACTATGTGTTCATATTTCATGAGGTTAAATATGTTTCAGCAACATATCATTATATAGTAATATTCTCCAATTCGTTCATCATAGATTACAAAATAACAGTATGGTCAGATATTACAGCTTAGTTTTACTTGCCACAGATGAGCTGAATTACGTTAGTACCTAGGTAATCACCTGTTTGTGGTGGCTAACAGTCACCTTTAAGCTTGAGCACTCAAAAGTTGGAATAAGGGTTTCATATGAAATTTTAGCATTTTAGATTTGGATTAAATTTAGCAAATGATCCATCATGCCATGAACAATCACTTAGGGTGAATCTAAAATGAAAAGTAGTTCACAGGATCTAAAAAGCAGGTAAATAAAACTGATGTTAGCTTTGTATTTTCTCTGCTTTTAACCTTTGAGTAAAATCCATCTTCGCTTGCTTTAATACTTAATCACTCTGAATTGTGGTTAGTTGTCATCTGAGCTTGTCTGACTTTAAATTGCAGAACAGTGACGTTGTACAATCTGTTGGCCACTTAAATGAAGCTTTTTCACTTTTCTTCTTTATAGTTTAAGAAAGAACAATTAGAGATAATATATAGGCTAATGATCCCTATTTTAAAACTTGTAATATGCTTTCCCTTTCTTGTATTAGTGGGCAGGCTGGATTCTCAAAAGTGCACATGTGAATTAAAACTTCTAATCCTGCTGACTTTGCATTATACGTGATTGTTTAGTATTCCTCACATTTCAGTCAAATTAGGACTAGAACAATAGGAAAAGACATAAGGAGTTCATGATAGATTTTGTATTTTAAAAAGTCTTTAATAACATCATAATAAAATATATCTACATATCTCCAAAATAAAATAACATGCCTTACCATGTGTTTGTGCCAAACTGCTGCATTGGTTTGATATTTCAAGAGTCAAAGTACTGTGTTTTAATTGCCTCTGTAGTCTATTGCTCTGAAAAAGTTATGTCCCCTTCTTAAAAAAACCAGTGGATTAAATCCATCCTTCTGAATTTATATTTGAAGTCTGTTAGGGTTAAATTGATATAACATAATTTTCTTTCCTATTTCATGGAAAAACTACACTTGACATGGAAAAAGAATTGCCGTATTTCATGCAGAGAACATTATCATCATCTCAGGTGAATCCTACTGAATCTATAGAAAACAATGGCAATGTTTATGGGAAGAAAATGGCCACTGAAGGGAAAAAGAATCTTAAAAGAAAACCCCAAAACCATAAAGGTTGCAGGAATAAAATAAGGTTAATATGAAACTCAGAAAAAAATTATGGACTAGTAGAATGTAAAGTTATTCTGGCCTGAATGTTTGCAAAATGAAAAGTCTGATTTAGATCTGGTACAAGATCATATTCAGACTACTTCTAGTCAGGCAAAAAAGTTTGACAGTTCCGAAGTGTCTTTACTTCTAGGAATTTGTTTGAAAATGGAAAGCAGAAGGATGACTTTCATTACTAGAAGCCACATTGCAAAAATGATTACAAATAAAAATTTCAAATACGTTGTTATCTAAGTCTCTACTCTTAGTTCCACTAGTGCATTATAAAGTCACAGTTTTAACCTGGGAGTCAGTGTGAACACAAAAAAAAAAATAAAAGAAGGAAAAAATAGAAAAGAAAATCCAAAACAAAAAAAAAAGAATAAGAAAAAAAATTCGAAAATAAGAAAATCCAAAACAGATCTAAGAGTACACCGAGAATTAGTCAGAAGCACCCCACTATGTTTTTTAAAGTAATAACTGAGGATATATACCACTCTCTATGCTTCTGTCCTTCACAAGCCTTGGATAGAAAAACTCTGAAAAACTAGCTCAGATCAGCAGGACGGTTTTGGTAGAGACATCTACATGATCTTCACTTATAATTTGATGGTTTATTTTGAAAAGTAGTTTTAGTGTGTACAAACTAGATTGCTTTCTAAGGAAATTAAAATGGAAGGTCTAATTTGGAGTGCACCACACTCCCATCTCTAATAAAGAGGTAATGGTGCAAACTTGTGGTTAGTCTTTCAGACAAATTCAGAGTATGCACATGGTGGGGGTATTCAGCCCAGGAGACCTGAATAAGTGTAATTCAAAATAAAATGTAGGGGCCGCTGCCATAACTGTTGCCATTTGCTTATCTGGTCTTTCTGCACCCAGTTTGCTCCTTTGTAGACCCAGCCATTACCTCCAACCCAGTGTCACATCCTACATTCACTAGGAAAGCAGTTCAAAAAGTATAAAGAAATAGTTTAAGCATTCAGGAGTTCACACCTAGTGTGGGTTATTTATATGGATGGATGTGTCTACCTTAATGTCTATTTCTGCCATGTCTCAAAAAGTTAAAAAAGACTATATCAGGTAATACATTCTGGGGTTTTTTGGCCTGGAGAAGGGGAGGCTGAGGTCTCTACAACTTATCTGTCTGTACAACTACCTGAAAGGAGGTTGCAGTGAGGTGGGTGCTGGTCTCTTCTCCCAGGTAACTAAGGATAGGATGAGAAGAAATGGCCTCAAGTTGCATCAGGGGAGGTTTAGATTGGATATTAGGAAAAATTTATTTGCTGAAAGAGTGGTCAGGCATAGGAATAGGCTGCCCAGAGAGGTGGTTGAGTCACCATCCCTGGAGGTGTTCAAAAAACATGTAGATGTGGCACTTCAGGACATGGTTTAGGAGGCATGGTGGTGTTAGGTTGACAGTTGGACTTGATGATCCTAGAGGCTTTTCCAGCATTAATGATTCTATGTTTCTATAAACAAGACCTCTGAGATTTGGGTCTCAGGTCTCTCATTTCCCCAAAGATCTGGGGTTTGTTTCTTTGTTTTCTTATGGTGTTTTTGTATATTCTTGTTAGTAATTTGCTTGTTTGCTTTTCTGTTTCACAATCACATCTGATAACTGAAGACTTGTGTGGGAGACAGGCGCTGTACATTTTTATTGTTTGCAACATGTGGCAGATCCTCTCCACAATCATGTAGTAACATTAACCATTCCTGACATCTGTTCCTCACTGTGCAGCCCAGAAGATCAGCAGTCTTGGGTTCATGCTGTTGTCTTTGAAAGCCTAGAATATGCTGTCTAGCATTAGTATTTGCATAAGTGCTACTAAATCTGTCTTACTAAAGATTTATATTAAAACTATTCTTGACTAAATAAATTTAGTTGAAATGAGGTTGCAGAAGATGAAGATGTACCCAGGCCTGGCAAAAGAAGACTGACCTTGTTTTGAAAGCATCCCCAGAAGAAATTTTTATCTTCACTGTTCTGCTCATTTCTTTTTTATGATACATGCTTTTACCTACAAAAAAAAAAAAAATAAAAGAGGAAGCATCTGACATATGTCTTCCTATTGGTCTCTGCATAGTGTACTAGGTAAATATAAATACTACACCAGCAGAAAATTTCCACTCCAACATTTTCTCCTTTCATTTCCTAATTATTCTATACACAATGGCTGCCAGGCAATCATATAGTTTTTTTCTCTTGTGCTTCTGATTCTGATGTCTTTTGTTTATCATCCCATTTAAAGACCTCAGGAGAGAGATGAATATTGCTACAAAGAACTTTTTTAATACTTGATGTGTATATGTTATTTTGAGCACATGGATTGAAAACTGGCTGAATGACCAGGCCCAGAAGGTGGTACAAAGTGGCAAGAGGTCTAGTTGGAGGCCAGTAGCCAGCGGTATACTCTAGGGGTCTATACTGGGCCCAGTCCTGTTTAACGCCTTCATTAATCATTTGTATGGTGGGGCAGAGCGTACACTTAGCAAACTTGTAGATGACACAGAACCAGGAGGAGTGGCTGATACACCAGAGGGCTGTGCTGCCATCCAGAGGCACCTCGACAGGCTGGAGAAATGGTATTACAGGAACATCATGAAGTTCAGCAAGGAGAAATGCAAAGTTCTGCTCCTGGGGAGGAATAACCCCAGGCACCAACATATGCTGGGGTCACCCAGCTGGGGAGCTGCTTGGCAGAAAAGGGCCTGGGGTCCTGGTCGACAACAAGTTGAACAAAAGCCACCAACATGCCCTAACTGCAAAGAAGGCTAGTGATATCCTGGGCAAAGTATTGCCAACAGGTTAAGAGAGTTGATCCTTCCTTCTGAGCACTGGTGAGGACACACCTGGAATACTGTGTCCAGTGCTGGGCTCCCCAGTACAAGAGAGACATGGACATACTGGAGAGTCTAAACAAAGGCATGAAGGTGATAAAGGCTGAGAGAGATGGGACTGTTTAGCCTAGAGAAGGCTCAAGGGGGATCATATCAGTGCATAGAAACACCTGGAAGGAGGGTCCAAAGAAGATGTAGCCAGGCTCTTTTCAGTGGTGCCCAGTGACAGGACCAGAGGCAGAGGACACGAACTGAAACACAAGAGGTTCCTTCTGAACCTCAGGAAACAGTTTTTTACTGAGAGGTTGACTGAGCACTGCCACAGGTTGCACAGAGAGGTGGTAGAGTCTCTGACTTTGGGGATATTCAAAAGCTGCCTGGACATGGTCCTGGGCTTAGATGGCTCTGCTCTAGCAGCGGGGGTTGGACCACATGGCCTCTGGAGGTCCCTCCCAACCTCAACCACTGGTCTGGCTAGCTCAGGAAAACACTATCTCTATCGATTAACTCAAGGAAGACCATTTAAACAACCAGTTGATTCACTTAACTGATATAGCCAGCTGATCCACTGATACAGCTGTCTATCTAAAACAAAGGCTACTCTCTGGTCCTCTGTGTATTCAAGTAAATCCAGCTTTCTTTGCAACAATCAAGCACTCCTGAGTCAGATTCCTCCATGAGCTTGCCTGGAGCATGGTCCTTGCCATTCTCCTCTGAGCCTTCTCCCATTGTGGAGATTTGTTGACTGATCACAATTGTTCCAGAAAATGTGCCCTGGAAAAAAATATTTTGCAATAGTTTGGTCCATTGAGACAACAAAGAAAATAGCTGTAATAATGGACAATGGGATTTGGATTCAATGATCCTTGCAGGCCCCTTCCAACTCAGGACATTCTATGATTTTATGATTCTATGAAATACCTGAAAGAAAACTCTAATACATGTTATAGACATTTGTTTATTTTTAAGTAGACAAGAGATTTAAATACAAAATCAAATAAACAAATCTGTCTTGAGGACTATTATCATGTTCTGCTAATATTTTTTTCCAAAAACTCGGATGTGAACGTAATGGCCATAAAAACCTAAATGCTTTTTCAGATTGGAAAAAATCTCTTTTGCATCTGACAATGATTTACAATAAAACTGGAAGACTTCAGACCATCTTGCAAATTCTATCATGTCTAAAAACTAAGTTTTAGGATGGAAAGGGCTTCCCCATTTAAAACTGGTATATTACAACTTTATTTGCAGGCTCCATTTCTGTAACCTTGTAGCCTTACTGAAATTTCCACAGCATGTCATAGTATCATGATAGCCACTACACACATCTTCTTTCACAAGCTTATAAATTTAATTTGTGGGAAACGGCAATATGCTTAACAGTCTATATCTTTGGGATGTACATGAATACATAAAGCACTAGAGATGGCAGTGGAACACAGGTAAATTATTCATCTTCCGTTTATGACCTAGATTAACATGAAACATTACTCAGTATTTTGTCCTGCATTTCTTTCAATGTCGTCTCAAGTTTCTAAAATCTGTCTGTTTTCACCTTTTTTCCACCCCCCTCTGCTAGGTAGAAATATTAAAATAGTAATAAAGATCATAATTTTGAAAGTCAATAGAACACATTGAACACAGAGTCACTCAGGTGATTTAGAAATTTCCTTGTTTAGTCCATGTCTTGAAACATAGGTTGAGTCTGTGTTTGAAATAGAATGGAATATTTGTCCCTGACAAGTCCCACCCCCTTTTTGTGTATTAAACTTTTTGATGCCGAAGTCTTTATAAACTGCTTTCATTATCAATTATGTACAGTTGATAAGATCAAGTCAATAGTCTCAAGAGAATTCTAATCATTATTACTCTCCTTTTAGTCATGTCATGTTATCCATAATGCCTACAGAGCAGAAAATACTTTGATTTAATGTTTTATTCAAAGGACAAATCCTTCAGCAGGATAACGGTCCCTAATGCAGGGTGGATATAAGTAGATGTAAAATGTCCAGTTTACTGCAGTCTGAGATGTAGATTTACTTTGACCCTTTCAGGATGGAGGTGAAAGGGCTTTATATTAATGGCCAGTCACAAAACTCACGGTACTATTAGTGTTTTTGACATACTTTCTTACTCTGATTATTGGTTATATACCCATGCAACCACTTTACCATCTACACTGTATTGACATTCTAAAAATATGTTATTCTCTTTTGCTCTGACACTGAGGTATATATTAATAAATATAGTGCCTTCATTGTTTTCCTAATATTTTTGTAATTGTATCTACACTATTTCATTACAGTTGTTCTCTAAATGTGTGAAGAGTACAGGTCACAGAACCAACAGATATAGAACTCACTAATTTAAGGACAGAAATGAAGTGCCCTTAGAGGTAGTTGTCATCAATATGGCTGTGACCATGAGATCTCTAAACTCTGAGATGTTTCTATTCACTTTAGTAAGTATAGACTAGGCCTAAGTAGAGAGATTTATTAATGTTGTCCCGAATGCTCTGTTCTATTCAATTAGATTATTCAGCAAAATTCTGCTGCTGTTAGTGAAGTTGTAGGCCTTTGTATTGGAAAGCCTTATTGCACTCAGGTCTGACTGCCAAAGCATATCTTTAACTTTGGGAAGAGAATTCATGACCCTGGCTTCGGTGAAACGATTTACATTCTGAAAGAGGAACAAACTATTGTGACACTGGATTCACAGTTCTTGATAGGTTGAAAGGTTGAAAGGTTCCTGTACAAGAACCATAGCAAATGGTGAACTGAAAAATTATGAAACGTCAAAGTACAATTTTACTTGTGTGAGTGATGGGGTATCCGAATTGCTTGAGTAGCAGAAACACTAGTGTGATCACTAATCTGGCCCATGTGTAACACAGCAACAACTAAGAGCCATAACTTGGAATTTCAGTTTAAACAGAGTGAGACACTTATCCAATATGTTCTTATCCACAAGAAATTTTACCTTAAATAAATTACACTGTCACCAGACTGCAAAGCTACTACTGTACTACTATACACACAATTTCATGAACCATTTAAAGGACCTGATTCTAAATAACTAATTTTAGTGTAGCTAACATACTGTTGTGGTTTAGGATCTTCTCTGTGCTATATTGTCCCACCCCAGGCCAACACTGCATTGTTGTAAATGCGGTGGGTTTATGTCTGTTTCTCTCTCTTGTATGTAACCTTCACGACTTTCCTATGTATTACTATCATCGTTCCACTGCATTACAGGTGCCAATTGTCCTTTCTCTCAACCGTCCTGTAAAGAAAGAGTATATTAAACTTAGAGCAACCTTCATCCTGCTTCAAATGTTGCTGCTTCTATTCCAAAGCAGGCAACAAGCATGTGAACCTAGGAAGTCACCTGCTTTTTTTTTTTTTTTCTCCAATTATACAAGCTGATTTACTACAGGATCTGTTCTACCTGTATATCATACCCTCATAGATACAAACCACAGTAAACACGGACTCTGAATGACATCATCCATTTTAAAGGTAAGTATACTTAATTCTTAATATTAACTTCAGCAGAAGTGGTTTTGGAATCTATAAATTTTACCAGAGGGGTGTGATGAAAGTAAACCCCGAAGTCCAAGAGCTTCAGTTTTAGGCTTCTGTCCTCTCTACTGAGAGGACAGCTTCTACTGCTGTGCATCTGTACTCCCTCAACTTTATAAAAGGTCTTTTCCTTGATGTAAACACTTTGGTTATTATTTTGGGGCTGGGGATTAGATAAAACCATAATAAAGCTGCTGAGTAAAACAGCTGCCCTCATTAATGACAAATGTAAGTTAAAAAAAAAAAAAAAGAACCAACAGCTGACTTCTATGGTGGAAAAAAAATAGAACAATAGACATTAATGCGCAAAACAGACCCTTAAACCAAGAGATAGTAGAAGATGAGCTTTGCCATCCAAGTAATTTCACAAAGTTTCACAGCAATTAAGATTAGCTTTTGATTGGCTTTGTGGTATCTGTGTCTGCATTGGTTCTAAGAAAGCAGGAACAAAAAAGAAAAGGGTTTGGGTTTGTTCCCATTGGGAAGTTTAGAAACAGAATTATTCTGGCTAAACTGGTGGTTGGAAGGAAGCTTGTAGCTCATTCCTAATACACAGTGCGATGCCCTGCTGAAACTAAAAACCTCTGGGAATGTGGCTAACCACATTTCAGTTCTGTTCACAAACTGACTGTAAGTGAAATATTTAATTTTCTTCTGCTTGGAGTCATATAAGTTATGTTATTTTGGGCCCCATCACAGTTGGAGTTGGGATGAAGTATTGTCATGAGGGGCTTATTAGACTGGCAGGTTTAACATCTTCTGTTTTGCAGAAATATGAAAATAGCATTGGAGTTCTATATGAATGAATTAGTCAGGACAGTAAGAACTTATATCCCAAACACAATTTGTTTTTCTTTCTGTCACAGAATTGAATACCAAAATAAGATGATGTCATGTTTCTGGAACAGCACTGGCTCCCTATTAACAGTGTAAAGAAGCATTGTAACAAGTGTTCAAGGCACGTATATAAAACCTGTCCTTCTGATGTCTCATACAATCCCTTTTTTTTCCTGTGATTTACACTCCCAGTTTTGCATGAACTTTACTATGTGAACCTTCTATGACATTGTGGTGGGAGTTGATTCTTTGGGTATCATACAGACAGATATGGAGATGGTTTGAATTACAACCACGTCTGTGGAAAAGAAAAGTGGGGGGCACCCAAAAACAAATAGGAAGAAAATTAATAGCTTGATCATGAAGACAGGGAAAATATTAGTATTCCACCAGAAACCTCATCAACACTTCCTCTTTATAGTGGAAATAATTAACAAAGTCCCAGTTTTTAGTTAATTGTTTAGCTTAAACGTATTACACTCATACATTTTTACTAGTGTGTATTACCTGCATATAATTCTTGAATATCTTATGCCAGCGTAAAACTTGAAATAAACTACAGTTTATGCTTAATAGTGTGGGAATAATTACCCAAACTGGTATATGGTTTACATAGCACACATTGTGTTACAAGGTACATTCTGTGTCTCAAATTACTCCTTCTGTAAAATGTTTATTATTTCAGTAGTTACCAATGTTGGAAGAGTTTGTTATAATTAATTTTAGACCAATTTATCTAGTAAATAGTTTCTTCTTATGTTAATCCCTTTGAAGCATTCTTTCCTTTAATTTTCCTTCTATATTTTTATGGCTAAAATAATTATAAAATAAACAGTGTTTTCAAAAGTCCTCAGAAGGTTCCCAAATACTGTAGTGATGAACTGTTACATATTCAGATATAGTGGAAAGAGGGAGGAAAAGGGGAGGGAAGAAGAAGAGAAGGGGAAGAGGGGAGGGGAGAGGAGAGAGTCTTTGATCTTAATGTAGATATGAGTGATGATAGGGTTTTTTACACTGCTTTTGAAAAGCCCATAATTATTTAATTTTAACTAATTAAGTCTTTGTTGTTGTTGTTGTTGTTTTGTTCAAGTTTTTTTTCGTTTGGCTTTTATTTTTGTACCCATTTTTTGCACTTTGGTCCAGCCAATTAGTTTCAAATTTTAGTATGAAATTTGTATTTATTTATATATATTACCATAATATAAAATGTCTGTCTATTATTTGTTATGATTCTGTAATATTGACCAAAATTCAGGATGTGATTTGAAGCAATGCATATGAGCAAAGACATATTTTCTTCTGAACAGTAGGATTATTTGTTGAATGACATATACAATAATTGTTTAGCTTGTAGGATCTGTTTATATGTTCAAAAAATATTGGGATATATTTTTTACATGTCAGCCCCAAACACACCTGTTGAGGATTGTTATATAATATCTAAAAATGTTTAAAATAATTTCTCAGAGCACAATAAGAGGAAGAAACAGAAATTATGTATGAGCATGTGAACTGCTTTTGAGACTCACAACTTCTGCTAGATGTCAATATGAGCCCTGAGAGATGAGCTCACCAGAGAAAGACAATTCTATTTCATGACCACTTCAGACATTTCAGATCACAAACTAGATTCTTTTTGGCAAAATTAAATCCATAGGTTCTCGCCAGGAGGGTACTTAATGTATTTCAACTGCTAAAGAGTGCTCAATTCAACTCAGCAGAATAAAACCACTCCAGAGTAAACTCTTAAGAAATGCACATAATTTAGACATTAAGTCCTTGATGGGAACTGTTTGGCTCTACAAACCCACCCTTCTTGGTCCAAACAGCTTGCTACCATAAACAGTTACAGTTTTCAAACAGACTCCACAGGAGCTCAAAGGTACAACTTGCAAATGAAACTTCTCCCATTAAGTTTTTGGCCCAGAATTTTTGAAATCCATGCTAACAGAAAAGATATCTGATTTGGTGTTGTATAAAAGGGCCAGAACCTATAAAACAGGGATATAACCGCAGGGAAATTCAGCCATTCAGATTATGTGATTCCTATATTACCCATCAGGCCAAACCCCTTTGATTCTCCAGATGGTCCAGTCCACTGATGTGTATTCAATGTTTTGCTTTTTTATAGAACACATGATGTCCTTTATAGCTATCTCTATGCAATTTAAAATTGATTATAAATAAAATTCATGCTTGAACAAAATAAAAAACATAGTGACTAATATGATTTGGATGTTTTTGGGTATCAACTTCTGCTTGAATATCCTAAGATCAAATCTGAAGTAGTAAGTGAAAATCATAGTGATTTAAAAAATATTTTTATTGTAAAACCATCTTGCAGAGTAATGTGTACGTGTAAAATGTCAGACTGATTATATGGGTACAAACATACATATCTGTTTATGCTACATCAGTGAACAATTTGTTGTACTTGCCAAATAACAGGGAAAAAATAGAACTACTTTTACTAATTTGTGTTTTGTATCATACTTAAAAGGTCACTGAAATAACTTAAAAATATTGTAAATCATTCAGAAAATATGACTGACAAATATTTCATAAGGTAACACTTACCCACATGATCTTTGGCTTTACAGAGACCAAAATAATTTTTATTCCAAGACTCCAAATCTTTTGCCTGTATAGTCAGAAAATAGCAAGAGAAAATTTTCAGAGGAAAAACAATCAGGGATTTTTAATTAATTATGCTCCTTGTCTTTACCTTTCCCTATGATCTTCCTCCTGTTTTCTAAATTACAGTAGGTTGTTTTTTTTTTTAAAGTGATAATCCATTTGTTGCTTTTAGGCCAATCATGTATGTTCTCCATACTGCTGCAGACATGAACAAGAATACTATCACTTCATCTGGCTGGTTGAATTTATGGCTAAATATATTTATGGCTAAATATATTATCTGAACACATAAATATAGATACACATATAGATGGAAATCTCTGAGAGATGATAAGTAGTATTTAATCTAATTATTTCCAAAGATTGTATAGAATCTTAGGCTTAGGTGCAAGTTTTAATAGCATTTACTATTTTCTGACTGAAAAACCTTGTAAGAGAGTGAAGTACAGTAGGTGAATATATTTTTAAACTTCATTTCAGTAAAGAGTTTATAATACAATTAAACCAAAAAATATGCAGAAAGAAGTAATCAACATGATACTATAATAGGAATTTTTATTATTAGATCATGGAACATTTTCATATATTCTTTTTTTTTCTCAGTTACATATGTTGAAAATGTGCATGGAAAATAAAATTGTCCATAGGAGAGTAGACAATGGTGATTAACATACAAATAAAAACAGGTAAGATTTTACATATTCCTTGACCATTTCTGGTTTGTTAAGTCTGAACTGAACATAAGATTTGCAAGAGGAATAAATATTGCAAATTTGAAATTAACAGCTATCAGAAGAAAAACTCTAGAGGTTCATTCACCCTTTAAAAATCTAGCTTAATGATGTCTAAAAAGTTTTTTATCAACAGTAAAAAGTCCAATAGAGTTCCTCTAAAAAGAGTGTCCCCTAGTAAAGAAGCTATTGGAAATGACAGCAATTAAATCAAGCTTATGAAATATTTAGACTCATTCCAAGGTGAATTTGTCTTAATGAATATCAGCTATTATATCAGGTAATGGAAGAAAGAGAAGATTGAAAGAAATGTACACAGAAGTAATAAATTTAGCATTTTCATAAAAAGGGTGGGACTTCATTTCATCAGGAAATATGTTAATCATTTTGTGAAATCCTGACTAACTGGATGCAGAAGGCTAAGGAATTAAAGAGTTATTGCAAAGAGAAGAATAGATGTGTAAGCAGCAGATTGCCATTGCGGACTCATATTTACCAAAATCCACTACGTTTTAATTCTAAAAAAAATAGAAAAATAAAAGCCACTTTAATTACCTGCAAGTACTATTGATGTCTTTTCTTTTGTATGTGCCTTGCAAAAATGTATGATTTGTAGACAGTAAGTTTTATATATACCCTTTAAGAACTGTATTATACACTGGGAAGAGATTGCATATTTATCCAGCTTAACAGGCCACTCTGGGAGCAGTGATAGCAGAAAAATCCACCTGAAGCAAGCATGGATTTTGATGTTCTATATATGTGAAGTTGATGTTGTTTTGGAGTCTACTACTAAACAACTTGTGTGGAATTGAATATTACAGCTAAAAAGGAGTATTTTATGTGTAAGAATCTAACACAACAAATTAAATTTTACCCCTACCTAATTAAAATTCCATTTTAGCAAAACAAAGACTGTAACCTAAGTTATTGATAATTGTTCTTTTTGACAGAAATTAAAGAATGTTCTGTTTCAATAGATTGCATAGGTTTTCTTTATGCTTTAGGGTATGGCAAGACATATACAAACATGAGGACTGAAAATTACTATATTGAATAATTGTCTCTATAAATGAGAAAAAAAACAAAATAACCAAAAAAAACCACAAAAACAAGCAACAGAAATCTAAGAGCCAAGCTACAACTTTTTGTACTTCTGCTTGAGAAAGCTTCCAGCTGTTACTACAGCTTCAAGGAGTTTGTCTTCAGTGTAATCTTAAATTTTAATTTCAAGGGACCCCCTTCATCCATATGCTGTTTACAGACAGAAGCTTGTAGCTTCCTTTTGGGCTGATTTACCAGCCACCAAAGACAGTTTATACCTGTTAAGATCATGCCACTCAAATTTAGCTGGTTTTCTGTTTCTTAACATCCACTTAAATAAAAGCCCTTTCTGCAAGTAGGTGGAAATGAGTATGTAGAACTCTACAGTCTGTTGAACCCACTGCTGTGTTACCTGGACTGTGATCAGACAGTCCTCCAGAATGAGCTGCTAGAACTTCAGAAGAAACCTCTGAGCTTATTGTGGTTTACCCCATCACCTGAGGTTACCACTTTTATTGTTCACTTATGAAACAGTGTGTCTTCTCACATAATTCTATGTGAAATCATCCTGGTTTCTGGCTACTGGTAAAGGTGTTGGAGTTTTCATAAGCAAATAAGGAGCACTCACAAACTCTTTCTCTTTACATTGCCCACAGGAGCAGTGGAGAGGGGAACAGCTTCCTTCCTTCTTGGGTGGGTGACAAACGCTCAAAGATTAAATGCCAGTTGGACCCATCCCATAGGGAAGTCTGCTGCCTCCCTGGGGCAAGGATAAGAGACATTACCAGGAAGCTCCCTAGGCTAGTAAAAGGATCCGATTATTATCCACTAGTGGTTGTTCAGGTTGGCAGTGATGAGGTAGCTGAGAGAGATGCAAAGACAATCAAAAGGGTCTTTAGAGAACTGGGGCGATTGCTTGAAGGGTCACGGGTACAGGTAGTGTTCTCCTCCATCCCATCAGTAGCTGGGAGACATACAGAAAGGAACAGGAAGCCCCGTCTCATTAACACGTGGCTCAGAGGCTGGTGCCAGAGGTGGAATTTTGTTTTTTTCGATCATGGGGCAGTTTACATGGCCCCAGGCCTGTTGGAGACAGATGGGGTTCACCTGTCACAAAGGGGGAAAAGGATTCTGGCTCAGGAGTTAGCAGGCCTCGTTGAGAGGGCTTTAAACTAGATAGAAAGGAGGAAGGGGATAAAACCAGGCTTGCTAGGGATGAGCCTGGGGGTGGCATGCCTGTGTTGGAGATGAGATCCATAGATCAACTGAAGTGCATTTACACCAATGCATGCAGCATGAGCAATAAACAGGAGGAGCTGGAAGCCATCGCACGCCAGGGAAACTATGATGTGGTCGCCATCACAGAAACATGGTGGGATGACTCACACAACTGGACTGCTGCAATGGATGGCTACAAGCTCTTTAGAAGGGACAGTCAAGGAAGGAGAGGTGGAGGGGTAGCCTTGTATGTGAGAGAGTGTTCTGACTGTCTAGAACTCAACAACGGTAATGATAAGGTTGAGTACTTATGGCTAAGGATAAGGGGGAAGGCCAGTAAGGGAGACATCCTGGTGGGAGTCTGTTATAGGTCACCCAACCAGGATGAAGAGACAGATGAAGTACTCTACAAGCAGTTGGCTGAAGTCTCACAGTCTCTATCCCTTGTTCTCATGGGAGACTTCAACTTACCAGGTATCTGCTGGAAATACAACACAGCAGAGAGGAAGCAGTCTCGGAGGTTCCTGGAGTGTGTAGCAGATAACTTCCTGACAGCCAGTAAGTGAGCCAACCAGGGGAGGTGCCCTGCTGGACCTGCTGTTTACGAACAGAGAAGGCCTGGTGGGTGATGTGGTGGTCAGAGGCTGTCTTGGGCTCAGTGACCATGACATGATAGAGTTCTCGATCCTTGGAGAAGTAAGGAAGAAGGTCAGCAAAACCACTGCCTTGGACTTCAGAAGGGCAGACTTTGGATTGTTAAGGAGTCTGGTTAACAGAGTCCCTTGGGAGGCAGTCCTGAAGGGCAAAGGAGTCCAGGAAGTCTGGATGTTATTAAAGAAGGAAGTCTCAAAGGCGCAGCAGCAGGCTGTCCCCATGTGCCGTAAGTCGAGCAGGCGGGGGAGAAGACCGGCTTGGTTGAATAGTGAGCTTTGGCTAGAATTCAAGAAAAAAAGGAGAGCTTACCACCTTTGGAAGAAGGGCAGGTGACTCAGGAGGACTACAAGGATGTTGTGAGGGTATGCAGGGAAAAGATTAGGAAGGCGAAGGCCCAGCTGGAACTTAAACTGGCCACCACCATTAAAGATAATAAAAAATGTTTTTATAAATACATCAGTGACAAAAGGAGGGCCAGGGAGAATCTCCCTCCTTTGTTGGATGTGGAAGGTAACCTTGCCAGGACAGATGTGGAGAAGGCTGAGGTACTGAATGTTTTCTTTGCCTCAGTCTTAAATAGTCAGACTGGTCATCCTCAGGGTTGTCAGGCCCCTGTGCTGGGAGATGGAGATAGTATGCAGAATGAAGTCCCAGCTGTTGGAGGTGGCAGTCACTGACCTGCTCCTTCACCTGGATGCTCACAAGTCCATGGGGCCAGATGGGATCCACCCGAGGATACTGAAGGAGCTGGCAGAGGAGCTCACCAAGCCACTCTCCATCATTTATCAGCAGTCCTGGTCAATCAGGGCGGTCCCAGATGACTGGAAACTAGCGAATGTGATGCCCCTCTACAAGAAGGGTCGGAAGGAGGATTCAGGGAGCTACAGGCCTGTCAGCCTGGCCTTGGTGCCAGGAAAGGTCTTGGAGCAGATCATCCTGAATGCCATTACGCAGCACGTGCGGGACAACCAGGGGATCGGGCTCTGCCAGCATGGATTTATGAAAGGGATGTCCTGCCTCACTAACCTGGTCTCCTTCTATGATAAGGTGACCTGCTTTAGTGGATGAGGGGAAGGCTGTGGGCACTGTCTCCTTGGACTTTAGTAAGGCCTTTGACAGTGTCTCCTACAGCATTCTCCTGGAGAAGCTGGCTGCTCACAGCTTGGACAAGTGCACTCTGTGCTGGGTTAAAAACTGGCTGGACGGCCAAGCCCAGAGAGTGGTGGTGAATGGAGTCAAATCCAGTTGGCGGCCAGTCATGAGTGGTGTTCCCCAGGGCTCAGTCTTGGAGCTGGTCCTGCTCAGTGTCTTCACTGATGATCTGGATGAGGGGACTGAATGCACCCTCAGTAAGTTTGCAGAGACACCAAGCTGGGTGGAATTGTTGATCTGCTGGAGGGCAGGAAGGCCCTACAGAGGGACCTAGACAGGCTGGATCAATGGGCCGGAGCCAACAGTATGAGATTCAACAAACCTAAGTGCCTGGTCCTGCATTTGGGTCACAACAACCCCATGCAGCGCTACAGGCTTGGGGAGGAGTGGCTGGAGAGCTGCCTGGACGAAAAGGACCAGGGGGTGTTGGTTGACAGCTGCTGAACATGAGCCGGCAGTGTGCTCAGGTGGCCAAGGCGGCCAATGACGTCCTGGCTTGTATCAGGAGTAGTGTGTCCAGAGAGAGTAGGGAAGTGATCGTGCCCCTGTACTCGGCACTGGTGAGGCTGCACCTCGAGCACTGTGTGCAGTTTTGGGTCCCTCCCTATAAGAAAGAGATTGAGTTGCTGGAGCGTGTCCAGAGAAGGGCAACAAAGTTGGTGAAGGGTCTAGAGAACAAGTCTTATGAGGAACAGCTGAGGGAGCTGAGGTTGTTTAGTCTGGAGAAGAGGAGGCTGAGGGGAGACCTTATCACTCTCTACAACTACCTGAAAGGAGGCTGTATCGAGGTGGGGGTTGATCTCTTCTCCCTAGTAACAAGTGATAGGACGAGAGGAAATGGCCTGAAGCTGCACCAGGGGAAGTTTAGGTTGGATATTAGGAAAAACTTCTTCACCGAAAGCGTTGTCAAACATTGGAACAGGCTGCCCAGGGAGGTGGTTGAGTCTTCATCCCTGGAGGTATTTAAAAGAAGGGTTGATGTGGTGCTTGAGTATATGGTTTAGTGGTGGACTTGGCAGTGATAGGTTAGCGGTTGGATTCGATGATCTTAAGGGTCTTTTCCAACCTTAATGATTCTATGATTCGATGATTCTGCAGCAATTGTGGCAGGGGGTTGCACACATTTGAAGGCTGCTTTAATATGGACACAGTAGCTCAAGTTTTATCTCACCTGGAGCACAAAAAAAAAGGCTCTTGAGTACACACAATATTAAGAGTGCTGTAAACACCAACCTAATAACAATGTTCTGCATGTTTTTTTGACCAGTCAATCACACACACGTTTCTCATGGAATGGTCTGAATGCTTATTAGCCACTTAAAACTGCAAATGCTACAGATGACACAGTTCTGTGGTGTTGACATGGTCCATGTCCTGTAACTTCTAAAGCAGAGACTGGTAATGACTCATTGACAAGTTCATGGACACTTGTATCAAGAATTGCAACCTTATTCAGCATAACAAAATAGGCTGGAAGAGTGGGCCAGCAAGAACCTTATGAAGTTCAACAAGGAGAAGTGTAAGGTCATGCACCTGGGAAAACATAATCCAGGAGTGCAGCACAGGCTGGGATCCACCTGGCTGGAGAGCAGCTCTGTGGAAAGGGACCTGGGGGTGCTGGTGGACAGGAAGCTCAGTATGAGCAAACAGTGTGCTGCTGCGGCCAAGAAGGCCAACAGGATGGTGGGTTGCATCAAAAAGGGCATCGCCAGCAGAGAGAAAGAAGTCATTATCCCACTCTACTCAGTGCTTGTCAGGCCACACCTGGAGTACTGTGTACAGTTCTGGTCCCCTCTATACAAAAAGGGTGTGGACAGGCTGGAAGGGGTCTAGAGACGGGCCACCAAGATGATCAGAGGATTGGGAAGCTGCCATATGAGGATAGGCTGGGAGAACTGGGTTTGTTCAGCCTTGAGAAAAGGAGGCTCAGAGGGGATCTCATCACCATGTACCAGTCCTTAAGGGGTAGTTACAAAGAAGATGGAGACTCCCTTTTTACATGGAGTCCCATGGAGAGGACAAGGGGGAATGGACACAAGTTGCTGTTGGGGAGATTCTGATTGGACATGAGAGGGAAATTTTTCACAGTGAGTACAGTCACCCATTGGAATAATCTCCCCAGGGAAGTGGTTGACTTGGCCACATTGGACACCTTTAAGATTCGGCTGGACAGGGTGCTGGGCCATCTTGTCTAGACTGTGCTCTTCCTAGAAAGGTTGGACTAGATGATCCCTGAGGTCCCTTCCAACCTGTGATTCTGTGATTCTGTGTGATATCATAATTAATGATAGATTTAACTGTGCAGTCAAGGATTTTCTGAATTAAGATAACTGCAAGCGTGCTGATTTCTGTAATTTTTTAAGATATTTGTTGTACTATTTATTGTAAACTATAATTAATGTACAATCTAGCAATACTTATGTATGTAAAAGATAAAGTAAGATAAAACTAAAGTTAATCAAACACCTTAAATAATTGCTTTTTAATTTTTTTCAGATAACGTATCTGTAAAAGAAAATAAAATATTATTCTGTGTGTATAGGAATTTTGAAAAAAACCCTCCATAAGAAAATTCAACTTTTGGCTTTCCATGGCACCTCAAAATGTCTGAATAAATACAACTTTTATTTCTCATAGAATGGAAATGTATTTCGTAACTACCTTTATATCTCCAGGAGAACTGGTGACTAACCAACATGGAGAAGGCTGAGGTACTTAACGATATTTTTGCCTTAGTTTTCAGTCGTAATCATTCTTCCCACATCTCTCAAACCCCTGAATGTCAAGGCAGGGAGTAGGGAAATGAAGCCCCTCCTATTGTAAGTGAAGAGACCACCTAAGAAACATGAACATACAGAAGTCCCTGAGGCCTGACAAGGTATATCCCAGGGTCCTGCAGCAATTGGCTGATGATATTGCCAAGCTACTCTCCATCATATTTCAAAAGTTATGGCAGTAAGACAAAGTCCCCAGTGACTGGAAAAAGGGAAACAATATATTAATTTTTTTAAAAGTTAATAAGGAGGACCCCGGGAACTACTGACCAGTCAGCCTCACCTCAATGCCTGGTAAGATCAGGGAAAGAACATCCTGGAAGATATGTCAAAGCATACGGAAGACAGGGAGGTGGGTAGAGACAGCCAACATGGCTTCACCAAGGACAAATCATGTCTGACGAACATAGTGGCCTTCTACAATGGAATGACTGCTTAAGTAGACAAAAGAAGACCTATGGATGTCATTTAGCTAGACTTCTGTAAGGTCTTTGATACAGTCCCCCACAACATTCTTACTTCTAAATTGGAGAGATATGGCTTTGATGGATAGACTGTTAGATGGTGTCCTGGTTTCAGCTGGGATAGAGTTAATTTTCTTCATAGTATCTAGTATGGGGCTATGTCATGCTCAATATATAAATCTGGGGGAAGAAGGTAGGGAGCGACATTCAAAGTTATGATGTTTGTCTTCCCAAGTAACTGTTGTACTTGACGGAGCCCTGTTTTCCTGGAGATGGCTGAACACCTACCTGCCCATGGGAAGGAGTGAATGAATTCATTGTTTTGCTTTGCTTGTGCAGGCAGCTTTTTCTTTGCCTATTAAACTGTCTTTATCTCAGCCCACGAGTTTCCTCACTTTTACTCTTTTGATTCTCTCCCCCTCCCACTGGGAGACATGTGTGGTGCTTAGTTGCCAGCTGGGGCTAAACCACGACAGATGGGTTAGGAACTGGCTGGATGGCCACATCCAAAGAGTCACAGTCAATGGCTCAGCGTATGAGTGGAAACCAGTAATGAGTACTGTCTGTTAACAGTCTATACTGGGACCAATACTATTTAATACCTTCATCAGTGGTATAGACAGTGGTACTGACTGTACCCTCAGAAAGTTTGCGGATGACACAAGCCATGGTGTCAGTGTCAGGGAAGAATAATGAATGGAACAGGCAGGTCTAGCTGATCAGCATGTGGCTCCAAGGCTAATGTCATCAGCAGAATTTTGGTTTTTTTGATAATGGGATGGTATACTGAACACCATGTCTGCTGGCATCTGATGGTATTCAACTTTCTCAGAAGGGGAAAAGGGTTTTTGCTCAGGAGCTAGCAGGGCTGACTGATAGGTCTTTAAACTAGATTGGAAGGGGAACGGGTGCGATACCAAGATAGTCAGTAATGAGCAACAGGTAGACTCACCAAAGTTGGAGGAGTTGCATGCTTGTGAGACTCCTCAGCTCGTTACTTGTGGCAATGGGCACAAGGAAATACACCTGAAGTGTTTTTACACGTATGCATGCAGCATGAGGAAGAAGCAAGAGGAGTTGGAAGCCTTGGGCCAGACCAGAGGTATGACATCATTGGGATAAGTGAAACCTGGTGGACAAAATGTCCAGCATACATCTGGATAAATGTATAATGCAATGGCTGTGCAATTGGCTGATGGGTCAGGCTCAAAGGGCTATAGTAGATGGGGTTACATCAGGCTGGTGGCCCGTCACTAGTAGGGTTCAGCAGGGATCCATCTTGGGGCAGGTATTCTTTAATCTCTTTGTTAATGACTTGGATGAAGGACTTGAAAGAATACAAGAATACTAATTAAGTTTGCTGATGACACAAAACTAGGAGGAGCTGTTGACACTCTCGAGGGCAGAGAGGCCCTGCAGAGGGATCTGGACACACTGAAGAGCTGGGCAATCACCAACTGTATGAAGTTTAACAAGGGCAAATACTGGATTTGACACCAGGGGCATGGCAACCCTGGATGTACATACAGACTGCAGAATGAGAGGCTGGAGAGTAGCTCTCCAGAGAGGGACCAGGGGGTTCTGGTCAATGGGAAGCTGAACATGAGCCAACAGTGGGCCCTGGCAACAAAAAGGGCCAAGTGTGTCCTGGGGTGCATCAAGCCCTGCATTGCAGCCGGTCGAGGGAGGTGATTGTTCCTCTCTACTCTGTGCTGGTGAGGCCTCACCTCGAGTGCTGTGTGCAGTTTTGGGCACCATAGTACATTAAGGGTAGAAAGCTACTAGAGAGTGTCCAGAGGAGGGCCACAAAGTTGGTGAAGGGTTTAGAGGACAAACCATATGAGGAGTGGCTAAAGTCACTTGGTTTGTTCAGCCTGGAGAAGAGGAGACTGAGGGGAGACCTCATTGTGGTCTGCAACTTCCTCAGAAGGGGAGGAGGAGGGGAAGGTGCTGATCTTTTCTCTGGTGACTGATGACAGGACACAAAGGAATTGCAGGAAGATGTGGCAGGGGAGGTTTAGGTTGATATTAGGGAAAGGTTCTTCACTCAGAGGGTCCTGGAGCACTGGAACGGTTCCCCATGGAGGCAGTCATGGCACTGAGCCTGACGCTATTCAAGAAGCGCTTGGACAACACTCTCAGAGACATGGTGTGAATTTTGGGGTTGTCCTGTGCAGGGCTTGGTTGGACTTGATGATCCTTTTGGGTCCCTTCCAACTCAGGACATTCTATGATTCTATGGTGCATCTGATTCTCTGGAGGGAAGGTTTGCCATCCAGAGGAACCTTGACAGGCTTGAGAAATGGGCCTGTGCAAACCTCATGAGGTTCAACAAGGACCAGTGCAAGGTCCTGCACGTGGGTCGTGGCAATCCTCTGTATCAGTACAGACAGGAGGAGGAATGGTTTGAGAGCAGCACTGAGGAGGAGGACTTGAGGATACTGGTGGATAAAAAATCGGACATAGGCCAGCAATGTGTGTTTGCAGCCCAGAAAGCCAACCATAACCTGGGCAGCATCAAAGAAGCATGACTAGCAGGCCGAGGGAGGTAATTCTGCCCCTCTACTCTGCTCTTGTGATACCCTACCTGGAGTACTGTGACCAGCTCTGGGGCCCCCAGCATAAGAAGGACATGGAGCTGTTGGAGTGGGTCCAGAGGAGGGTCGTGAGGATGATCTGAGGGCTGGAGCACCTCTCCTGTGAAGAAAGGCTGAGAGAGTTGCAGTTGTTCAGCCTGGAGGAGAGAAGGCTGCAGGGAGACGTTACTGCAGCCTTCCAGTACCTGAAGGGGGCCTGTCAGAAAGATGGGTACAGACTTTTTACCAGGACTTGTAAGGATAGGACAAGCATCAATGATTTTATATTGAAAGAGGGTAGATTTATATTGGATATTAGGAAGAAATTCTTGACTGTGAGGGTGATGAGGCACTGGAACAGGTTGCCCAGAGAAGTTGTGGACACCTCCTCCCTGCAAATGTTCAAGGCCAGGTTGGATGAGGCTATGAGCAACCTGGTGTAATGGAAGGTGTCCTTGTCCATGGCAGTGCGGTTGGAAGTTAGGTGATCTTTAAGATCATTCCAGTCCAAACCATTCTATAGTTCTATCATCTTCCCCCACCTTACCTGGTTCACAGAAATCAAGATTTTTTTTACATTCTCATTAAATCTCACACATTTTATGTGTGATGAATTTCTTCTTTAAGACATATATTTTCAGCTATTTTCAGCTTCCATACCATTCTAATTTGATATTCCTTTTCTTGACCTTGTTTCCTCATGGCACTCAATGTGACATGTCATATGATATTCAGTGTGGATACGCCATATATATTTTATAATAGAAGGGAATTGAAACATTGTATGGTTTATATTAAGTTCCAGAAATAGTTCTTTGGATAACTGGGAATTAAATCCATAGTACTTGAGTAACACCCTAATATTTTAGCCTTTTTCTTTATGCAGCAAGGAAGCTAAATTTAGCTGACAAATTTGCATGTGACATACCCATATTCCCACCAATACTGAAAGAGAAGGACCTGTTATTGTATAAATTTGTGGGCAGAAAATCTGTGTCCCCTCTGTATTTTGAGTTTCCTTCACATCCTACAGCAGAGGTATTGTAGCTTTCCTGCCCTGGCAGTCCTTACTTGGTCTTGTGATCTTGTTTTTAAAAAAAACAGAAAGAAAAAGATTGAAAACATTAGCAAACAAATCTGTTAACTGTAGCCATAAATTATTTTCATTCCAAATGACTATTTGTTAGTTCAGAACTATAATAACTTTCTTTAGCATTTGTATCCAGTTTGCCTAGAAGAATCAGGTATTATTATTCACGTTGATTAGTGGGACCACGATGAGAAGCAGAGAGAGCTTAATCTTTGTATATCTGCAGTATTTGCTTTAATAAAATAACACTCCACACATTGTTTACTTATTAAAACCACAGATTTCTGAGTTCCTGCTTCCTTTTCTGCTGCAGACACTATTCATCCCAATGACTTCAATAACCCTTTCTACCATGGGCTCATTACTTTGTTCTCTGAGAGTCCTTCTCCCCATAGTCCAACTTCAATTGAAAAGATATTTCTATCTGCTAAGTTAAGGGATTGAAATGTCTGCACTTGTCATATCTGAACTGCAAGTTACTACACTCTGCATGACTTATAGCCAACTCAAAGACCCAGGAGCAAAACTGGTGACAGATATGGGTGAGAACGTTCCTTGGAAAGAAGGCACTGTTGTAAAATTCCATATTTTCTAGAGAAAACATTAATCTAAATAAATGCTGCAATCTAACAAAGTGTTGTAACATTAGAGTTTCTCCTTCAGCTGCATTTTGTTGTCCTTCATGGTGAGTGTAGCCTTGCCAAGAGTTCTGCACCTAAAGAAGGGAAAGAAGAAATCACAACTAATACTTGGTACTTCTGTTTAGGTAACTGAACTAATTTCTAGGTATGGGGAAAAACCAGTCCTTTTAAAACCATGCAGCACTCTGAGAGGACTTGACAATAAATGTTTCCAAAACTTGTAGGAAGGACAAACTGTAACTAGAAGCAGCTAGGCACTGGTTGTGCAGTATTGCTTTTTGCTACATTAAACACAATATTTCAGTGTTATTTTGTTCACTTGATTCCCCATGTGTTTGTTCATTTACTGCCTTTCTTCTTGTAAGTTCGTTGGGAAAGTGACTTTAATTTTTATTATGTATATAAAAAATCTAAAGCAAAAGGTCTCCCAGTGATAGTACTGCAGAACCAGACTTCAGAAATGAAGGATTGAAAAGACAGAAAGTTTTGGAAAGCAATTGGTTCTGGTTGGTGATGGTAATAGAAACTGATGGGAAAAACAATCATGTGGATTATGCAGTGAATGACCATTCTAGTTTTGATCCACAAGAAGAACAAACCTCTTTTTTTTTTTCTCTCTAGAATATCATCTAGCTTGAAGAGGAAAGAGACTATTAAAGTGCTAAATTGCAATGTCTTTATATGGTATGTAAAAATTAATAAGTTAGACTTGAAAAGGTGTTGCAAAAAAAAAAAAAAAAAAAAGGCCTAGTGACCTAGATATTGAAGATCAACCATAGGCAAAACTCAATATTTTATAATAGGGAGAATAAGCATTGCTATGACAATAGTCAGTTATATTTTAAAACTCCAAGATCATAGCAATATATGAATATTCATAATGACATTTTTGCTGCTACTCCAGGGAAATCTTTCCTGGGCTCAAAATACAGATTAAAATTGACAGTAAAGAAAGGGGTGGGGGGGAGAGAGAAGGGGAGAATATGGCTAAGACAATTTCTTGAAGCAGTGTGAGAGAGAATGAAAGATCAGGCCTATCTAGGGAAGTATGTGAACAACCTGGAAGTATTCAGTAATTAGGAATGATATCTGCAGAAGCAAGGAGAAGGAATTTGAGATATAATTTTAGTATAAATTTGCTGACCAACTGAACCAGAACGATGAGACTGAAAATAAATCAGAACAGGAGAACACTGGGAAGTGGTGTTTCTGATTCCTAAATATAAGTATAAATACAAATACATAAATATACAAATAATATACACATATAAAATTATAAATGTTGGTTTTTAATATCTTTATTTAATCTGAAATTACAATTAAAATAATTTTCCATCAGTTTTATAGAGCTCACATTCTATGCTTGTAGAATATTTTGAGAGTGGAATGGTTGTGTTGTTCCCAAACTGAAAGATTTTCCTCTGTTGCTTGAGTTCAACTTCTTTTCCTTTCTGCCTGTCAAAAAAGTCAATAGTCATTGCCTGGAGAAGTGAGAGTGTGGGTACCTAGTGACATTGGTAGTCAAGCTGCCATTTATGAGGCATGTGAGCAACATGAAAACCATCCACTTGGGCAATAACTTGGTCTAATTTCTGGCGACCTTTACTTTCACCTGGAGAGTAAAATCATGGGGCAACCCTTCAGAAAGCAGGGAATTTTGTACATCAAGGTCTGCCACAGGTGGTGCAGAGCATAAGCTGCCAGAGCACAAACCTAAGCTAATGCCATGTGTAGCTCATCTGGACTGGAAGAAGTAGAGTCACATCAGCACCAGTCAGTCTAGAGGAAAGGTTACTCTAATTATCTCATGTGTAATGCCATACTGACATCCCTGCACAGCAAAGGACCACGCAGGATTTCCAGCTTGTTCAGTGGTGTCTTAGACACCTCAGTATAATTTCATTGCATAGACATATGCAATATTTCATTGCATAGACATGCCTTATGAGACCTTATGGAAAGAACACCAATAACAAAGTGACTTCTAGTAATCTACAGGTTTATTTTCCAGCCCAGTTTCCAACAGAAACCATGTAACCTTGAAAAGGATGAGGAGGATGGAGGCACAGATGGTGTTCTCCTAAATCCTTGCAGTCAGTGGAAAATCTCTGTTAGAAACCATGTTTAAGAGGGAGTTTAAATGGAACAGTTATTTCAAACAGCAGGGATGATCAAGAACTTCATGCAACCTACTGGAGATAAAGATTGTCTTAATATTGTAAAAGGGTCTCTAGATACAAAATTACTCTGAATAAGCTGTTTAGGTCTCTGAAGTAGAATTAAGGCCAGGTTATTAAAAATCTGGCAGGCAATAACTACCATAGTACTTGATTATTTGGAGAGGTTCCTCAAGGAATTAAACACTTACAAATGTAACTCAGCATTTTTCATTCTGATGGGCATGTAATATATTTAAATTTACTGTAGAGACCATCTTGACATGCAGTGGTAGTCACTGAATTCTCTAGTCACCAAGTGTCACATCACACTGAGGGCATGGCACTTTATTCTCAGGTAACACAAAAAAATGGTCGAACCATTTCCAGAAGTCTGACTTTATAAATCTCTGTGAAGGACACCTGCCAGTCATTCTTCACAGTGATAGTTTTAAAAAATTGGGTTGATACAAACCTAATCTGCAGGAACCATCCATTTGCTCAGATATGATGCTAATACAGAATAAAGTGATGTTATTAGGCATACTGGAGAGATCAGGAATAAACTACATGTTAGAAGCTTGCTCTCCAACATTTTCACAAGGTAAAGATACATGAAAGAGAAACAGCCAACTGTTTGAACAATAAGCAAGACTTCACCAAACCAAACAAGAAGTAGAATCAATCAAATCTATGTATTGTATAGGTCATCATTGCCTTGATCCTGATATCATCTTGATGATACTCAGACCCTAAAAGGAAAAGTAGTGTTTTGTCTAAGAACAAAATTGGATGAATAGTGATAATGTTCAGAATTAAGCAATTCAGATTAATGTGGTGTTTATATGTGTGTCCACAGAGATTGTGTTACAGACCACACAGCTGATTTAACTCATGCTGATACAATGGGCCATGCACACCCTTATGAAGAAGCTACTTGAGGCCAGGCAGGATAGTCCATAGCACTTCAAATGGCATTAAGCACTTCCATTTAGGTCACTGAACCATGCTAGTAGTATTGCTACATTTTCTGAAGTATAGACTGTGATTTCTTAGTATTGTTGACTTTGAAAGGATGATTTATTTAGACTAACTGGTGATAGGATCACAGTAGGGTTTAAGAGTTTAACATACTGCTTTTTAACAGCTGTAGTGTCCAGAAGGGAACACCGTGACACAGAATAGGCAGTTGTGATTTGATTTTCTTCATTCTAACTGAATTCCAGCCCTTCTCTTCTCTGGGAGAAGTTTTTGTAGTTCATTAAATAGTGTTTCCTCTCTATTTTTATACCCTTTGCAGTCTGAAGTCAAGGTCGTGATTGCGACTGCTCTATCAAATACCTCTGGGTTAAAGTCAAAAGGGTTATCCCCAAGAAGGACCTCACAGTGGGCATCTGCTATCGACCTCCTAACAACGATGACAATGCCAATGAAGAGATACTTGGGGCACTAAAGCAAGCTTCTGGCCAACAGAACCTAGTCCTGATGGGTGACTTCAACTACCCAGACATCTGATGGAAGAACAATATGGCAGCTTGCATGTCATCCACCAAGTTCCTGGAATGCATAGAGGACTGTTTCCTCATACAAATGTTAGATGTGACAACCAGGAAGGAGGCGCTGCTGGACTTGCTATTCACAAACAGAGAATATTGTAATATATTGGTTAGTGATAGCCTTGGCTGCATTGATCACAATATTGTGGAGTTTGGGATCCTGCTGAGCATGTTGAAGGTCAGCTCTAAGACAAGGTTTCTGGATTTTAGAAGAGCAAACTTCAGTTCACTTAGGGCTCAGTTGGGAGGGATCCTGTGGGATGCTTCCGTGGAAGATAAAGGAGCTACTGAGTGCTGGGAGTTCTTCAAGAACTCTCTGTTGGAAACACAAAACCAGTTTATCCCCTACAAAGGAAAGGGAAGTAAGCGGAGCAAGAGGCCCCCTTGGATCAACCACGAAGCCCTGGGTCTACTCAAATCCAAAAGAGAAGCACACCAGAGATGGAGAAGTGGAGGATTATCTGCCGAGAGCTACAAGAGCATAGCCAGAATGTGCAGAGATGTAGTTAGAAAAGCAAAAGCCCAATTTGAATTGAAACTGGCTGTAGACGTGAAAAATAGCAAGAAAGGTTTCTTCAGGTATGTCAACTACCAGCAGAAAAAGAACGAAAACGTAGGCCCGCTGTTAAACAGAATAGGAGAGTCAGTGACCAATGATGCAGAAAAGGCAGAGGTCCTCAACGCCTTCTTCACCTCTGTCTTTACCAACACTGTCGGGTCACAGGGAACAAAACTGCCGATTGATCCAAACACCGACCCACCATCAGCGAAGGAAGAGATAGTACATGAATTATTACAGAACCCTGACCCCTACAAATAAATGGGCCCTGACGACATCCACCCGAGGGTGTTGAGAGAGCTGGCTGACATCATTGCAAGGACACTCTCCGTAATCTTCGAGAAGCCATGGAGAACAGGGGATGTCCCAGAGGACTGGAGGAAGGCAAATGTTACCCATATCTACAAGAAGGGCTCGAGTGAGGATCTGGGTAACTATAGGCCCATCAGCCTTACTTCAATCCCTGGGAAAGTTATGGAACAAATCCTCCTGGGGGCCATCACAAGTCAAATGAAGCATGTGATTGGGAAAAGCCAACATGGCTTCACTAAAGGCAGATCGTGCTTGACAAACCTGGTGGCCTTCTATGACACAGTGACTTGCCTGGTTGACATGGGGCGGGTGGTGGACATTGTCTACCTGGACTTCTCCAAGGCCTTTGATATGGTCCCCCACAGCCTCCTCCTGGAGAAATTGATGCATTATGGCCTAGACAAGTGGTCTGTGCAGTGGGTGGGGAACTGGATGACAGGCCGCACCCAAAGGGTGGTGGTAAATAGCTCTTTCTCAAACTGGCAACCTGTCACAAGTGGTGTCCCCCAGGGATCAATATTGGGCCCAATGTTATTCAACATCTTCATAACTGATCTGGATAACGGCATCAAGTGTAGCCTGATGAAGTTTGCTGACGACACCAAGTTGAGTGGGGAAGTAGACACTCCAGAAGGGAGAGCTGCTCTGCAGGGAGACCTGGATAGGCTGGAAGAGTGGGCCAGCAAGAACCTTATGAAGTTCAACAAGGAGAAGTGTAAGGTCATGCACCTGGGAAAACATAATCCAGGAGTGCAGCACAGGCTGGGATCCACCTGGCTAGAGAGCAGCTCTGTGGAAAGGGACCTGGGGGTGCTGGTGGACAGGAAGCTCAGTATGAGCGAACAGTGTGCTGCTGTGGCCAAGAAGGTCAACAGGATGCTGGGTTGCATCAAAAAGGGCATCGCCAGCAGAGAGAAAGAAGTCATTATCCCACTCTACTCAGTGCTTGTCAGGCCACACCTGGAGTGCTGTGTACAGCTCTGGTCCCCTCTATACAAAAAGGGTGTGGACAGGCTGGAAGGGGTCTAGAGACGGGCCACCAAGATGATCAGAGGATTGGGAAGCTGCCATATGAGGATAGGCTGGGAGAACTGGGTTTGTTCAGCCTTGAGAAAAGGAGGCTCAGAGGGGATCTCATCACCATGTACCAGTCCTTAAGGGGTAGTTACAAAGAAGATGGAGACTCCCTTTTTACATGGAGTCACATGGAGAGGACAAGGGGGAATGGACACAAGTTGCTGTTGGGGAGATTCTGATTGGACATGAGAGGGAAATTTTTCACAGTGAGTACAGTCACCCATTGGAATAATCTCCCCAGGGAAGTGGTTGACTCAGCCACGTTGGACCCTTTCAAGAGTCATCTGGACAGGGTGCTGGGCCATCTTGTCTAGACTGTGCTCTTCCTAGAAAGGTTGGACCAGGTGATCCCTGAGGTCCCTTCCAACCTGTGATTCTGTGATTCTGTGATTCTGTGAGTTGTTCTCTGATTTGGAAAAGAACAGCCTTCAAAATAATGGATATTAGCAAATAAAAGGCATATGTGAAAATATCTAGATGCAAAAGGAAAGAACCTTCTAAATATTAAAAAAATACTTCCATGAGCAACAGAATCAGCTGAGGCATTACTACTGAATTCACAGGCTGAGTATGAAATTGATGCTTAATACTGAATTAGTTTTTTTTCTCCACTAGTTGACATGGTCTTCTTTACCCAAATTTCATCAGCTTAAAGTAAAACTTTTTCGACCTCTGTCACTGTCAGAATTGGCTAAAATTGGTAGTACTCTGATAAAAAAATAACATGATCCCGTGAGTTTATTTAAGAAACCAAAGTAACAAATGCTTTTGATAATGTGAATTTCATTTTCTGCTTTCAAGCCCCCTCTCAGAAGGTCCTTGACCTTCTATTCTTTGCAACAGTGAGCAATAACTCTTTTTCCTTTTTGTATGTCCCTCAACACTGACATTCCCATTCTCCAGTTCTATAGAAAAGACGGTAAAGCCCTGCAGTTTTTCTCACAGAGAAACTGAGGAATTGAAACAAGCAAGCAGGCAATCTCTGTCTCAGATTGTAGCTGTAGACAGGTTGAAAACAGCTGTCTTCATCCTTGACTTCTTACAGCTTGAATGCATATGGCAACAAGTTAGCTCAGGAGGCTCCTACACTGTTAAATGGAGTTGGGGAATCTGTTCTCCTACAGGGACATATCAGTGGAAAGGTTTTGCTATGCCACTGTCCTAGGACAATATTTGAGAAAATGGAAAGGAAGCTGATAATAGACAATAATTGACTTGTTAAAATACCATGCCTAATTTTGGAAAACAGCATTTTTGAAATGACAGAAATATGTAATTTTTCAAAACTTAATTTGATGGGTTAACCTGATATCTTTAAAAAATATTTTGCTGTCAGTAAACATGAGTTTGGATTGCTGTTACAAATTACCTGATATCGTCATTCCTGGATGCAAATCTAATCTCAATGACATCCACTCTCTAGGAGAATTCAGACACCTTCACTGAAATGAATGTGGAGAAAGAAATCACTATACTAGGTTTTCAAACTGTATAGGAAATGGGTCATGCAAATTATAGCTTTTCACCAACTAAGGGGTGACTTAAATAGAAAATGAAAAGGTGATGACAATGTGACTGTAATGATTTAAAAAGCTTCAGAAGTCTTTCAGAAATTTTTTTCATCATGAGCATTATGTTTTTGCACTTCCTAAGAGCCTATTTGTCTTAAACCAAAAGGAAAGATTTTCTGGTAAGCCAGGGGATAAGTGCTTTTTTTTCTTTTCTTCTTTTTTTTTTTTAATTCCATGAGCTATAAGACAAATAAAGACAGTTTTCTCATTTCCTCTGCAAAGATAAAACTGAGATAGTGTCCCCCGAGGCATGTTGAAGAAATAGAGACAGAAATTTAGGCCAAAGTATTGTCAGGTTACAAAGCAAGATAGCAGTCAATGTACAATTACCTTTTGGTTAAAATTGCTTGCTGACCTGGATATTGTCAAATGGGTTTTGATAGTTGAAGGTGACTGACAACTGCTATTGCATAGGTAATGTTCATTATTTCAAGTTAAAGTATTTGTGCTTGCACAATTCTTTAAATGAAACACTGAATAAGAGTTTTTTGGTGTTACAATGAGGATAATTAGCAATTTTATGAATTTCATGAAGTAATAAAAGGATAAAAGCCAATCATTAAAGCCAATCTGATTGTATATAGCATAGGACTTTGGGATGCAAGGAAGAAATTATAGAAATGTTGACCTCTGGAGGCCATCTAGTCCAGCTACTGAGAGATAAACTACTCTGTTCTTATAGTAGCCCATACAGTGCTGTGTTTTGCATTTGTGGCTAGAGCAGTGTTGATAAGACACCAACATTTTGGTGCTTACACAGCTTAAAGGCTGCCTTTCCACACACCCTGTCCACACCCAAAGGCTAGTAGGCTTGGGGTGGGCAAGAGACTGGGGGGCACACTGATCCAAACTGACCAAGGGGATATTACAGATCATAAGATCATGCTCAGTGATAAAAACTAAGAGAAAAGAAGTGGAGGAGGAATTTGTGGTTATGGTACTTGTCTTCCAAAACAACTGCTACACATACTGAGGCCCCGCTTCCCAGGAAGCGGCTGGATATCTGCCTACCAGTGGAAAGTACTGAATAAATTCCTCCTTTTGCTTTGCTTCTATGTATGGCTTTTTCTTTTATTAAATTGCCTTTATCACAAACCACAAGCTTGTCCATTTTATTTTCTCCCCCGCCTGTTGAGAAGCGGGAGTGAGAAAGCAACAGGGTGGGAGTCTGGCAGCCAGCCAAGGCCAACCCACCACAACTGCCACCAGCACTAGATCAGATCAGCCCTGGCTTTGCAAGCCAAGGCATGAAAACTTCCGAGGATGGAAATGTCACCACTTCTCTGAGAAACCTGTTCCTGGGCTGCACAGGCCTCCTACAGATTTTCTTTTTCCTGATATCCATTCTGAACAACCAAGACAAATTGTGTAAGTATGTTCCCTTGTTATATTGTCTGCTACTACCAAAACCAATCTGGCTGTAACATCATCACAACTGCCGTTACTTGTATCAAGTAAATGGGGTCCCATGGCCCCAGGTATTAATGTCCATCAATTGTATTGCTTCTATAGTTTGCATTATTACTAGGAACTAGTGACCAAGTTAAGAATGAAATCACTACTAGTTTCCATTTATAGATGTAGCACAAAAAGATTAAGGTCTAGATCGAAAGAGGGACTTGTGATGCTTAGTGTTGCAATGCCAAAAGTTAAAGGCTTTTCTCAATGTAGAACTCAAAGTTAAAGCCAAGCATTCCCTACCTAGTGAGCAGAAAACTTTCAGGTCTATAGGCATAGGATCCACAATAAGCAGCTAGCAGCTGCTTATTGAAGTACAGTACATAACTTGTAAAGAAGGGAAAAATAGTATACGCTTAGGTCTTCTGAAGAGCAGAGAACACCATGAAGAAGTGAAAAAAAGTACTTGATTTCACACAGTCTAGAATTGTTGGTGTGACAGCCTGCCCTGAGAAATATACCCAGTACAGTGCTTTTCTCCAATATGTAGATGGATCTGGACCATCTGGGATCCACGTATCAGCTGGTTCACATCTAGCAATTTAAAACATGAATCGAGGAAATCATACTTGTCAGTATACATCAGTAATCTATGTCTTGCGTAAGTATAAATTTAGGTTCTGTGTCAAAATGAATTCAGTCAAAACGAATTCAGTCAAAACACAATTCTTACATCATTCCTTTGAACATGCATCTCTTTCAATCTTCTAAGAGATGTGCTGTTACTATTGCTGAAGTCTCTATTTTATATGAAGACTAATAGATGCAGCATTTGCGAAAGAAGCTTGAAAGACTTCTTCAAGCCAGAGGTCCTTCCAGGATACCACTCTACCTGTTGAAAGGCACAGACCCTTCTCTTCCACTTGAAAAGGTGTCTCTGTGGATTCAAAATGCAAGACCTGTGGGAACTGGATGCAAACAGACAAGTGAAATAATTTCTTACTAGTCTAGTGGCCTAAATGGGCAAAAGCAAGTCTGAACTAAGCTGCTGTTCTTGGAAAACTGTATTTTACTTTACACAATAAACAGTTAAAGAACAAAGATTTTATTTTAATCTCACTGTAACTGACTTGCATATAACACTCAGGAAGATTATGGCAAAGCTGGTAATTGATTCTGTATCGTCTAAATGCTCATCTAGAGACTTGCTTATAAAATCACCTCTCCTCTTAGCCCTGACTGTGTAATAATAATATATTTTCAGTGCATCTGGTTGCAGTTGGGTTTCCATTTCAAAGGGAAATCCCAAAATGCTCTTAAGAAAATTAATACATACAGTTATAATAAGCAAGGGGGGGGAAATACCTCTAAACTATACAAAGAAAAAACCTTTTTTATCTGTTTACTTGTTTTTCACATTGTCTCAGCTCTAAAATAACTGTCTCCTGTTCCCTCAGAGAAGGTGTGAAGCACTGAGACTTGTGTAAAAAGCTACCATGCAAAAGCCTCTAATGAAAAGAGTGGAATGGCTGTTTTCAGTGTTTCAAAGGGTTTCATTTGCCTTGTATTTAACCTTATTTCAGTTGTCTCACCAGATAATAAGAACCTGTAATGCGAATATATAAAGAAGATTATGGACACCTGGACCACAGCCATTATTTAAGCAAATAAAAAAGGAATTTTGGTTTTCAAATTAATTACTTCCTTTTTTTGAACATGAAAGTTGTCTGTGGGTGCTAAAAGATGGACTGGGCATATTGGTCCCTCATGGAGACATTGAATTAAATTCTCCTTTTAACTGCATACCAATGAAGTCGAAAAGGATAGCTGATGTATATATGTAATTCAGAGCACAGTTTAAACTATTCTGTGAAGGAGAGACACAAGCAAAAAGCTATAGTGTCAACAGGCCCCATAAGAACAGTACAGGCCTTGACTAATTTATGAAGCAAAGAAATCAGACTCTTAAGATTAATCTTAAGCATTTTTATCCCATTTTCAAGACCGTTTTTCATAATATTTAAGTGTTTATGTGCTTGCTTGTTTTTCTGGTGTTACTGCATCTTCTCCACTCTGAACACAACACTATTGAGATAATGGGAATAATTTCACTGACTTCTTCAGGGTTAATTATAGTCATATTAAAATAAAGTTTCTTGTTTCTCTCATCAATATATCTTTATAAGGGAAGCACTACATTTTCAAGAGATGAAGTGACCTTACAGTATTTCTTAATTGTTAGTTTATGTTTCACTTGGAAATAGTATCTGTCTGATTGCCCACAAATATTTAAATACATGTCCGAACATGGGAGTCTTGCATGTGAACCATTAAAAAGAATAAACTTTATCAAAAGGCTGCTCTGTGGTCTCTGATTACTACACCTATGTTTGCTTCTGCAGAGCTTTCTTGTCTCACAAACACTGTCATCTCCGTTGGAAGTAATTGCTCCCCTGAGCTTGTCAACAGCTTTTGAAACAAGAAGCCCTGGGGTGCAATCCTCCTGGTATCTCTGAAATAAAATGTTTCCCTCTGAGTTTCTCTGTCTTAAAGAGATCAGGAGCTTTTTTAAAAATATTTTTTTTTCCCTTTAAATGGTAGCTCTTTGTTCTATCTGTGATTTAGAGAAGGGAATGCATAGGTAATCTATAAAAGCACATCTGCCAGCATGAGCTGTCACAACTGCTTCATGATCTCATCTGGCATAGCACATGCTTGGGAGGCCTAGGGACATACCACAATTCCAGTCCCATTTAATGTACTGTACTAATTGGCATGTAGCTCTCTTAATTAAAGTAGGTCTGCAGCCAATTTCAGGGGTCCACGTGTGCACAGAAAGCACTGCTTCTGCAGCACACCTGCAAATCCACCTAACTGTACATGTCATGACAAAAACCTGGTCAACTGATGTCAACTGGAGCTAAGTTTAGTTATTCTCTCTTCTTATTTTGTGTTTAAAAAGGTCTTGACTGGAGAGAGGTATGGATAAAACAATGAAGGTGAGGAAGTCTTCTCATGTCTAAAGAAAAAGGAATGTGGTTTTGTGGGTCACGTTATAAAGGGGTACCTTAGTCCCATGCAAACATTGCTTTCTTTATCAGTATCAACTGCACCATGTCAGTAAGCACTCAGTGTCCACTGGTGCAGGGAATAAGAGCCTTCAGCTGTTCTCCTACATGGCAATATGATGTGCTGATATTGCTAAGTCACACGGCAGGCACAATCATTGTACAAAAAGGTGAATGTATTTCAGCTAACAAAGGTCAAGGGACTAGTTGTATTTTTTAAAATTTCCCTGACCCTGATGTCCAATAAATAACCTTTACTAAAGGGAGCTTATTGCTGGGGATTCTGTGAACAGGCCTGCCAGTTGTGTTGAATTAAAGCATAAAGGTTTGACCCATACAGTATTTTCTGAGCTGCAGCTGATCCTACAAAATTCATTTCACTTTGTACCATAATTCAGCCACAGTCTGTATTCGCAGAGTTTAAAGACTGGTGCTCATAGCAGGTGGGCTGATGAGGCCACTTTCAAATGTGCTCCTATTTTATTTTTGGTATCAGATGCCTCGATTGCTTAAATAGAACATGTTTATGTTTGTACAGTTTGTAGTTACATCAAACTTTTATTTAATTATGTCGTGGTTTAGCTGGCAACTCAGCCCCACACAGTCATTTGCTCACTCCGCCACCAGTGGGATGGGGGAGAGAATCAGAACAGTAAAGCTCATGGGTTGAGAGAAGAACAGTTTAATAATTAAAATTTTAAAAACAACAACAAAAATGCAATGGAAAGGAAAACAATGAGCGGTGCGAAACCCGGGGGGGGTGGGGGAAGGGGATGCACCACTGAAACAAACCATGCGACGCACAAGCCGCAACCTGCCCCCCCTTAATGTACTGGTCACGGTGTCACGTGGTCTGGAATGAACCTGCCATTGGCCAGTTGGGGTCAGCCACTCCCACCATGGCCCTGCCCCTCCCAGCCCCGCCCCCCCCCGCCACGCGGCAGAGCGCGGGAAGCTGGAAAGGTAGCCAACCCCCACAGTGAGGAGAATTAACCCCTTCTCAGCCAAAACCA
Organism: Phalacrocorax carbo; assembly: GCF_963921805.1. Taxonomy (NCBI): domain Eukaryota; kingdom Metazoa; phylum Chordata; class Aves; order Suliformes; family Phalacrocoracidae; genus Phalacrocorax; species Phalacrocorax carbo. Next base: position 204,842,612 of record NC_087513.1, read on the forward strand.
GCACAAATTAATAGCTTAATTACTTCACCTTCTTGCCCTCAGAAAAATGTTTAATTTGCTCCTGAGTTTTATTGAGGTGTTTGACTTTTTTCTGGGTAAGAACTAAGCAAAGGATCTCAAAAGACTTTTAGATTTGTTTTTTATAAAGCTCATTATATTTCTGAATATTTGTATGAATCATTTACCTATACCTTTATCTTGTTGATAAGATATTAGTGGTATTTCATCCTCTCTATCATAAGTGATATGTATCTTAGAAGTTCTTCTCATGTTGTGTTAACAGTTTTGGTATGTGTTTATTCCCTACATTTTTGAAAGACTCTTAGATGACACATAATGTTTTCTTTTTGTTTTTTTCACACACGGTGTGTTGCAACAAATGTGAAACCACATAGCAGTTGTCATTTAGTACCACCTCAGAACAACCATGTGTCTACTGAAGTGTAACTCCAATCTATTTTCTCAAAAGAAAGAATGCAAAAAAAAAAAAATTAAAGACAATTATGAACGTTTTTTATATGTTCAGTGAACAGAAGATTTACCAGAAAGATCTACTAGCACTTCCTTATTACTAACCTTTCTGGTTTCTCAGATTTTATATCCTATGATCAAACTTTTACCACACTAAACATTCAGGGAATCAATGGTTGCATTTTTGCATCCACCACAGTTATTGGCTTATTGGCTAGCACACTGGGTTAATGATATCACAGTTTACTGCTGGAAAGATATTTTCCTTCATTTCATAACATTATGTGAAATCTTTTTATTAATTAATGAGTTGCATAATATCACTGTATAGCCCTCTCTATGATACAGATGGGAAATATTTCCATGACATCTCAACTGCAGCTAAAGATCTTCTGTCTGAGAGAAAAAAAGAATAGTGTGATGCTGTGGGGTTTATCCAGAGCAATAAGAACCCTATAGACTCTCTTAAAGTGCAGGAAAAGTATTGATCTGCAGCTGCCAGAGAATTCTTTTGCTGAACATGGCATTAGGCAGCATTCTCTCCTGCTCAAGCTCCTGGCACTTTGGCAGGAAGCAGTCTCCACTCCTTAAAGATGTTTTGGGGTACGTATTCCCTCAAAGATGTGTGCACCACTATAATATTTACACTTACTTTACTGGGGAGACTGTCTACTTTAAGATCTCTGTTCCATCCTCAGTTCACCTCCTTCTCTCAAGATCAGGCAGTCTTCAAGATGAATAGATTTTTTAAACATCACTTAAACTCAGGGCTCTGCTTAAAAGTCTATAAAGAGTGTGTAACCTGCATATGAATACCTAAGACTCTCTTGGCCTTGTTGAATAACTCGGTACCCCTCTAGCTGTGTGGCCTGGAAAGAAGCCACATTTTTCATGTAAGCAGCAGCATAGTGCAAAAGATTTGACACTGTCCTGCATGGCATCCTTGTCTCTAACCTGGAGAGACACGGATTTGACAGACAAACCACTCAGTGGACAAAGAATTGGCTGGATGGTCACACTTAGAGTTGTAGTCAATGGCTCAAAGTCCAAGTAGAAAACAGTGACGAGTAGTGTTCCTCAAGGGTCAGTGTTGGGACCAATGCTGTTTAACATCTTTGTTGGAGACATGGACAGTGGGATTAAGTGTACCCTCAGCAAGTTTGCAGATGACTCCAAGCTGTGTGGCGTGGTTGACACGCTAGAGGGAAGGTTTGCCATCCAGAGGAACCTTGACAGGCTTGAGAATGGGCCTGTGCAAACCTCATGAGGTTCAACAAGGACCAGTGCAAGGTCCTGCACGTGGGTCGTGGCAATCCTCTGTATCAGTACAGACAGGAGGAGGAATGGTTTGAGAGCAGCACTGAGGAGGAGGACTTGGGGATACTGGTGGATAAAAAATCGGACATAGGCCAGCAATGTGTGTTTGCAGCCCAGAAAGCCAACCATAACCTGGGCAGCATCAAAGAAGCATGACTAGCAGGCCGAGGGAGGTAATTCTGCCCCTCTACTCTGCTCTTGTGATACCCTACCTGGAGTACTGTGACCAGCTCTGGGGCCCCCAGCATAAGAAGGACATGGAGCTGTTGGAGTGGGTCCAGAGGAGGGTCGTGAGGATGATCTGAGGGCTGGAGCACCTCTCCTGTGAAGAAAGGCTGAGAGAGTTGCAGTTGTTCAGCCTGGAGGAGAGAAGGCTGCAGGGAGACGTTACTGCAGCCTTCCAGTACCTGAAGGGGGCCTGTCAGAAAGATGGGTACAGACTTTTTACCAGGACTTGTAAGGATAGGACAAGCATCAATGATTTTATATTGAAAGAGGGTAGATTTATATTGGATATTAGGAAGAAATTCTTGACTGTGAGGGTGATGAGGCACTGGAACAGGTTGCCCAGAGAAGTTGTGGACACCCCCTCCCTGCAAATGTTCAAGGCCAGGTTGGATGAGGCTATGAGCAACCTGGTGTAATGGAAGGTGTCCTTGTCCATGGCAGTGCGGTTGGAAGTTAGGTGATCTTTAAGATCATTCCAACCCAAACCATTCTATTATTCTATGATTCTATGAGTCTATGATAGTTCTGGTGGTAGTCCTTAAGACCTGAAACCTAAACTAGCCTAGACTCCACCAGGACTCTGCTGTGAACTCTCCTTTAGGAGTTTCCCCAGATTTCTGCCTGTTTTTTGTAATTTAAAGATCCTATCCTCTGGGAATAGCCTACCTTTTCAGTGTGGTTTTTAATTTTAGTTCTTTTTTTATCCTCTTTGTCTCTCACATTTGCCTTCTGTTTTCAAAACAGGCACAGCTTTGCTGATTTATCTCCCTCTGCTTCCCCGGTCTTTCAAAGCTTATTTTAAGAGATCTGTCCAGTTATCCTTGCTGGCCTTCCCTTGGGCCAAATGCCTTTGGTACTTCCAGGTTATTATATTTGGGTCACTCCTATTCAGCCAGATAGTTAGCTACCTTTGTCAAACATGGACTATTTAATTAATTCCCTAATCCCAGCTGGAACCTCACTACTTCACACTGAATACTAAACAAGCTGAGACTGACTTGGTATCAGGTATATTATCAGCTCTTTGAAAAGACCACAAGATTCTTTTTCTATAAAAATGAGAGCTGTTTTAGAAGAGCACTTCAGATACATTTAAGAGGCTGCATACCCCTCCCCTGTCATCCTGCTAACTTCCTATTTATCTGTATACCCTTATCATAGTTACATATAATTTTCATTAAGCAGAAATTACCTGCTGAAAAGAATAAAGTGTATGTGAAATATGAAAATGCCTCAAATAAAGTGGTCACAAGCCTATATAGTAGTAGGTAATAATTAAATCAACATGTATATAAATACAGCAGTAAATAACACTGATCCTGCCACATGGAGAAAAGAAGGGAACAATCTTAAGAACACAAATTTGAATGTTATTGGAAAGTAAACATTAGAAGGAGGCTTCAAGGTCTAGGAGCTAAAAAAAAGAAAACTAATACTACTCCAGATTTGAAATGCTGAAAATAAACCGGGTTTTACCCTAGTGTTCTGTTTAAAACAGTCCACAGAACAATAAAGTCTTTCTTGATAACTTTACAATCAAAGTGAGTGGTGATATCATAATTTTTAATGAATTCCCTGGGAGTAAAACAGTGAAAAAACACAGCTTCTAACCAATACAGATTGTGCAATGAGCGGCAAGGTTTTTCCAGAGGACCTCAAGATTTTAAGGGAAATACAGCCAGAATATATTCAGGTCATGAAACAAAACAGCCTTGCATTGTTTGATAAAGTGGCAAGAGCAATACAAATTGTATCTAAGAAAAATGAGTCTGATTTCTTTAGTGGCAGCCGTATCAACCTAACCTCACCTACCTACCCTTGCCACTGAAGGTAGCTCAAATAACATCTTTGGGTGTGGTTATCACCACCATCAATCCTGTAGTAAATGCAATGTGCACTTATTATAAGTGCAGTGTGCAGTGTGCATAGAGTAACTGTAAATGCAGCATATAGCTTTTTACTGTCTGAGATGATATTTATGCTAAAATTTCATATTTACAAAGGCATTTTGTCACAAAATATTATTTCTCTTTGTGCCTTTTGGACCCAAGAAAAGGGATCATACCCACTGTGCTCATTTATTTTATCACTAAAAAATTTTTCCAAACCAACCCAAAGCAAGGTGATTGGAATATGTCATGTGTAACTTTGGCTGCTGTGTAATTGCATCCTGTTGTTCCCTGTCAGACCCACACCAGGGATCCAAATTAAAGTTTTGGAAGCACTGGAAGAATTTCCATAAATGTCTGTTTTCTGGCTGAAGCATGCAGTGTTTTGACCACATTTTCTAGTGTGCTGGTTTTGACTGGGATAAAGTTAATTTTCTTCACAGTAGCTAGCACGGGACTATGTTTTTGTGCTGAAAACAGTGTTGATAAAACAGGGATGTTTTAGTTATTGCTGAGCAGGGCTTACACAGAGTCAAGGCCCTTTCTGCCTCTCACCCCACCCCACCAGTGAGTGGTCTGGGGGTGCACAAGAAGCTGGGAGGGGACACAGCCAGGACAGCTGACCCCAACTGACCAAAGGATATCCCATACCATATGACATCATGCTCGGTGTATAAAAAAGAAGGAAAGGGGGGCTATGTTGGGAATAATGGCATTTGTCTTCCCAAGTCATCGCTACACGTGATGGAGCCCTGCTTTCCTGGAGACTGCTGAACACCTGCCTGCCGAAGGGAAGGAATGAATGAATTCCATGTTTTGCATTGCTTGCGTGCACAGCTTTTGCTTTACCTATTAAACTGTCTTTATCTCAACCCACGAGTTTTCCACTTTTACTTTTCCGATTCTCTCCCCCAGCCCACTGGGGGTGAGTGAGCGAGCCGGTGTGTGGTATTAGTTGCCGACTGGCATTAAACCACAATATCCAGAACTAAAAGTGTATCCAGAGGTTTTCTCTATCAATAAACATAATTTAAATGTTTTAGAGACAGAGAGCATCAGTTACTAACAAATATATTCATTTTCCCCTCTTCTTTGGTCTGCCCATTCCTCTGAGGAGTAAATTAAAAGGAACAGATGTATAATTTAGGAAGTTTTACAGATTCTGGGTATTTTTTTCCTAAGTGAAACATTAAACAATGACTGCTGTATACAATGTTCTTTTGTCTATATCCATTTCACTAAGAATCCTAATTTTGTGTTGCATGCACTGTGAATATACCAAATAGGAGGGTGTTTCTTTGAATATGTATTATTTCTGGACTCTTGGGCATCTGATTTTTAATCAGAAATTTGTAGCTATTTACAATGTAAACACTTACATCTGAAATTGTCATTGAGTCTTACTTTACTGTTCGTGGTGAGAGATATTTTAGGGTATGATTCACTTCAAGGTAAAGTAAAAAATTGAAATATGTTATATTGATCAGATCCTAAAACATCTATTTCACAGAATCACAGAATCATAGAATGGTAAGGGTTGGGAGGGACCTCTGGAGATCATCTTGTCCAACCCCACTGCTTGAGCAGGGACACCTAGAGCAGGGGGCACAGGAACACGTCCAGGCTGGCTCAGGGTCAACTTACTGTCCACCAGCACTCCCAGGTCCTTCTGAGCCGCTTTCCAGAAGGTCAACCATCAACCCATATTGGTGCATGGGGTTGTTCGTCCCCAAGTGCAGGACCTTACACTTGCTTTTGTTGAATTACATTAGGTTCCTCTGACATGTGGAAACCAGACTCCAGAATCTGTAAGACTGTAAAATAGGTATGTTTATTCAGCGCTGGGCAGCACAGGGGGTAGTCCCACCAAAGCTGTGCACGCCAGCATGGTTGTTTGTCTTGGATTTATACAGTAAATCATTACATATACATGAGGTTTCCCAATACACCTATACACATGCATGTCCTTTCCCCTCTTCGTATCAAAATTAGCCTAAAGGAGTGATTTCCATAAATCTTTCCCAACTGCGCTTGCGCAGTGCCTCCTGGTGGTGGTCGCAGGGGGTCGTGGGGATGAAGGCTGACTATTCCTCTTTGTCACCACTAGTAACCCCTTGGTTTTGCGCAGACTCGGTTACTCTGGCTTCTTGTCCAGACTACAAGGTCAGTTCAAGCTGGTTCTTGAGACAAGTTTCTGTCTTTATCAAGAACTTGTCCTTTGCTGCGAGATTCATAGCTTCCTTGCTCATCATTACATTCTGTCCTTATCAGGATCTGTCCTTTGTTGAGAGACTACAGGACTCCTTGTTTCAATCATCTTGCATCATAGTTAGATAAATATTAGGCAGTAGAGATAAGCAATAGTTAAACTTCTATAGTTACGATTTAAAGCCCCTTCTCACCTCTTGGCCCATCTCTCCAGCCTGTCCAGTCTTCACTGAATGGCAGCACAGCCTTATAGTGTAACAGCCACTCCTCCCAGTTTTGTATCATCAGCAAAATTGCTGACGGTATGCTCTTCCTTCATCCAGGTTGTTGATGTATATGTTGAACAGGACTGGACCTGGTTTCTCTCATAATCAACTAGTCTCTCCTTCCAAACATTACTTTCATACTTAAAGTTCCAATTTTGCTTGCATGTAAAACCCGGATTTCAGGAGAGCTCTCTCTGGCCTCTTCAAAGACCTGCTTGGAGGAATCACATAGGTTAGGTGTCAAGAAGATAGTGGGGTCCAAGAGAAGCTGGTCAATATTCAAGTACCACTTCCTCCAAGCTCAAGATCTTTGTATCCCTATGAAGAAAAAAGTCAACTAAAGGAGCCAGGAGACCCACATGGATAAGAAAAGAGCTTCTAGAAGAAGTGAAATGGAAGGAACTTTACAGTATGTGGAAAACAGGACTGGCAGGATATGTCAAGGATAACAAGAAGGTCTTTAAATGCATCAGCAGTAACAGGAAGACTGGGGATACAGTAGGCCCACTGCTGAAGAGGGAAAGGGCCTGGTGATGCAGGATGCAGAAAATGCAGAGGTACTGAATTATTTCTTTGCTTTGGTCTTTACTGCTGAGGCTGGCCCTCAGAGATCCCAGCCCCCAGGAGTGAGAAAGAAAATCTGGAGTAAGGAGGACTTCCCCTTGGCTGAGAAGGACTGGGTCAGAGATCACCTAGGCACACTGGATCCTTGCAAATCCATGGGTCCTGATGGGTTGCACCCATGAGTGCAGAGGGTGCTGGTGGATGTTCTTGCTGAGCCACTCTCCATCATCTTTGGAAGGTCATGGAGGACAGGAGAAGTGCCCGAGGACTGGAGGACAGCAAATGTCACTCCAATCTTCAAAAAGGGCAAGAAGGAGGACCTGGGAAAGTATAGGCCAGGCAGCCTCACCTCCATCCCTGGAAAGGTGACAGAGCTGTTCATCCTAGAGGTCATCTCCAAGCATGTAGAGGACAAGAAGGTTATCCAAAATAGTCAACCTGGATTCACCAAGGGAAGATCGTGCTTGACCAACCTGATAGCCTTCTATGATGGCATGACTGTCTGGGTCAACAAAGGGAGAGCAGTGGATGTTGTGTCTTGACTTCAGTAAGGCATTCAACACTGTCTCCCACAGCATCCTCACAGGCAAGGTAAGGAAGTGTAGGTTGGATGAGTGGACAGTGAGGTGGACAGAGAACTGGCTCAGCAACAGAACTCAGAGGGTCGGGATCAATGGAGCAGAGTTTGGATGGAGGCCTGTCACTGGTGGTGTTCCCTGTGCTGGGTCCGCTCCTGTTCAACATATTCATTAATGACCTGGACAAAGGGATAGAGTGTAACCTCAACAAGTTCGCTGATGATACCAAGCTGGGAGGAGTGGCTGATACACCACAAGGCTGTGCTGCCATCCAGCGAGACCTGGACAGGCTGGAGAGCTGGGCCGAGGGGAACCTCATGACATTCAACAAGAGCAAGTGCAAGGTCCTGCACCTGGGGAGGAACAACCTCATACACCAGTACAGGTTGGGGGCTGAACTACTGGAAAGCAGCTCTGTTGAGAAGGACCTGGGAGTGCTGGTGAAAAACAAGCTGACCCTGAGACAGCACTGTGCCCTTGTGGCCATGAAGACCAAAAGTGTCCTGGGATGCATGTGGGCAGCAGATCGAGAGATGTTATCCTCCCCCTCTTCTCTGCCCTGCTAAGACCACATTTGGAGTACTGTCTCCTGTTTTTGGCTCCCCAATTTAAGAAGGACGCAGAACTGCTTGAGCAAGTCCAGCAGAGAGCTATGAAGATGATCAGGGGACTGGAGCATCTCCCTTATGAGGAAAGGCTGAGAGACCTGGGTTTGTTTAGCCCGGAGAAGAGGAGCCCGAGGGGGGATCTTATCAGTGCTTATAAATATCTAAAGGGTGAGTGTCAAGAGAATGGGGCCAGACTCTTTTCATTGATGCCCAATGACATGACAAGGGGCAATGGGCACAAGTTGGAATACAGGAAGATCCACTTAAACATGACGAAAAACTTCTTTCCTGTGAGGGTGACAGAGCAGTGGAACAGGCTGCCCAGGGAGGTTGTGGAGTCTTCTTCCCTGGAGACATTCAAAACTCACCTGGACGTGTTCCTGTGCCCCCTGCTCTAGGTGTGACTGCTCAAGAAGGGGGGTTGGACAAGATGATCTCCAGAGGTTCCTTCCAACTCTTACCATTCTGTGATTCTGTGATTCTGTGAACTGTGGCAGAGCCATCTTCCAGAAGGGCAAGGTGGAGTGCTGGGAGAACCTCCAGGCTGCTCGGTCACTGGGATGGTGTTGTCAGAAACACTCCCGGATATTGTTCTCAGGTCCATGCCAGAGGAGCAGGGGAGTGGGAAGAGCCAGCTAGTCTCTCCCCAGGGCAATGGTGCCAGAGAGGCTTGAGGCCCTCTGGGGTTGCCCCCGGCCGTGGGAATGAGCAGAGAGGGGAGGCTCTGTGACCGGCGCCAGGGGTGGGTGGTGCATTGTCTGGTCGGTTGGTCTCTGGGGCAGCGGCACCTGGCATTCTGAGCCTGGCTGATGGCTGCTTACTGGGAAGGTCCCTCACAGGATGCCCTTCTTCAGTGCCTTTCCTGCAGAGGTGGAGCATGGGAGAGATTACGCTGACAGCCAGGACAGGGCAGGTGCCTATGCTGGGTGTGGCAGTGGCGGTGCTGGAGACGGGGCAGTTGTTGGGAGGGACACGGCTAGAGCAGAGGAATGGGCTGCTGGGGAGACCAGGGAATCCAGCAAAGGCAAGCACCAAGCACCGGCCCAGGGATGTGCTGATGCCCCGCAGGAGGTGGGGCTGGGGTTGGGGCTGGGTGGTTGTTGTGCAGCAGTGGCTGTGGGAAAGGCCCTGGAGGCCAAGGTGGGCAGGGGTGGGCAGTGTGCCTGTGGAGTGAGGCCAGTGGAGGCCCCAGCTGGTTGGGAGCTGGAGCGCCGGAGGCACAGGCAGAGGTCAAGGGCACGGGACTCTGCTCGACCTGGAGAAAAGGGAGCAGAGGGGCTCTCCTGTTCTGCCTGCCGACATGGTTCTTGCCTGCACCCCTCTTTCTCCCGAGGTGCAGCAGGCACAGTCAAGCACTGGGGGAAAATGGTCATCATTTATTGGCCTCAGAAAGCATCCACAGACGAGCAGAGGCGGCAGCACGATGTCCGCAGAGCAGCTCAATTCCTGGGGCACCGTCCATGCACCCACCCTCACACACCTCCTTGTGCCTCTCCCTCTCGATGCCATGCAGGGTCAGGGCCAGACACCATGTCCGGGGACCCGCCTGGTGCTGGCAGCGGGGTGCTGCGTCTCTTGCTGTCCAGCAATGCAGGCACAGTGGAAAGCCCTGCGCAGAGCCCTGAGCGCCCTCCTGAAGAGCGAGGGCCGTCGCTGTTGAGCCACTGTGTGTGGGAGGGCGGCGACGCCTGTGGGGGAAGGAAAGCTGTAGGTGAGGGGCTGGGCGGGCACCGGGCAAGCACCTGCCTGCCCCAGCCACCAAAGGCTTTCCCCAGGGATGGGTGGCAGGGGTATGTCCTGTCCGGCCCGCGGGTGCAGAGTGCTGCTGGCCTGGCCTGTGTGCTGCTCACAGGGACAAAAGGTCTCATGCCTGCCTTACCTGGGGTGCTGCATGACTCTGGGACGTACCTGGGTCGTCCTTGGGCATGTTCCTGCAGGCGGAGGAGGGCTGTGTGTTGCCCATGTACTCGGAGGCCACCTGCAAGGGGAGAGCAAGAGCACAGTCAGGGGAGGGCGGGGATGTCAGCGGGCTGACACGGAGAGCCCCAGGCATCTCCCAGCTGTACACACCAAGTGCTGGCCATGCACGCCTGGCTCACCTGGTGCCGAGGGTCCCAAGGCAATGGAGAAGCCGCTGCGTCTCCTGCATCGTCTGCTGCTGTGGCAAGGTGGGGTGTGCCAGCACCTGCTGCAGGGATCTGAGGCAATGGAGACACCACTTCATCCTCGTACGCTGCCAGGGAGACAACGGCTGTGCCGGCCTCTCCTTGATGGTCCCCAGGCACGGGAGAAGCAATATTTTCACCAGCCTCGCACGCTGCATCTGTGCTTTGGACCACGGTCTGCTCTTCCTCCGGCTGCTGGCCGAGTCCCAGGATCACAGCCACAGAGTCCTTCACAATGCGCTGGGCTGTGTCCTGCAGAGCCGCCTTGTAGTCTGTGCGGCTGCGCGCGGCAGGTGCCTGGCTCTCCGCCTGCTCGCCATAGACAAGAGAAGCTGGTGCCTTTGACTCCTCTTGTGCCGTGGGGGCGAGTGGCACGTGGTGCCCCTCTTCTTCAGCAGCTCCGGCTAGAGCAGAAGGTGCCCGCTCAGCATCCGTGGCACCCGCTGGGGCAGGAGTTGCTTTCTGCTGTTCACTGGCTCCCTTTCGTGTCGCCTCCGTGCCCACGCTGCTGGGGCAGCCAGGCTGCTGCTGGGGACCAGAGTGGGGGTCCTGGAAGAGCTCCGGGAACAAGGGGTTGACCCAGGTGTTGGAGGTGGTGATGTCCTCCCCTTGGGACAGCTCTTTGTCACTGTCATCTTCACACTCCTCCTCCTCAGCCAAGGCCCCTGGTTCCTCCTTTAAATACAGTAACAACAAAATGAGGTCTAAAGGGAATGTACAGCCTGTATTGGGTGTGGGGGGAAACACAGTGGCAAAGGATGAGGAAAAGGCTGAGGTACTTAATGCCTTCTTTGCCTCAGCCTTTAAGAGTAAGACCAATTGTTCCCAGGGTCCCCTGCCTGCTGAGCTGGAAAATGGGGACGGGAGCAGAACAAAGACCCCAGAATCCAAGGGGAAATGGTTAGCGACCTGCTACACCACTCTGACACACATCACAAGTCTGTGGAGCCAGATGGGATCCACCCAAGGGTGCTGAGGGAGCTGGCAGAAGCACACACCAAGCCACTTTCCATCATTTATCAGCAGCCCTGGCTAACCGGGGAGGCCCCAGTTGACTGGAGGTGAGCAAGTACGGTTTGGGCTGCCCCTCCTGCCGTTGCCTCTCTGAGCCCCTGCATGGGGCTGCAGAGGAGCTTTAAGACATCACCCAATTGTTACAACAGAGAGGCCTCTTCAGGGAGAAGCTCCCGTTGGGGCAGTACCAGCAGAGCGTCCAAGATCTCCAGAGGTCCCTTCAAACCCCTACCATTCTGTGATTCTATGATAAATCTGAACATTATATTTTGAATATAATATTCTGTATATAATACTCTGTATATGGTAAAATATTGAATAGTATCATAGAATCTTAGAATGGGTTGAGTTAGAACGGATCTTAAATATCACCTAATTCCAACCTCACTTCCATGGACAGGGACAGCTTCCACTACATCAGGTTTCTCATAGCCTCATACAACCTGGTCTTGAATATTTGCAGGGAGGGGGTCTACACAACTTCTCTGGGCAATGTGTTCCAGTATCTCACCACCTTCACAGTAAAGAATTTCTTCCTAACATCTGATCTAAATCTATCCTCTTTCAATTTAATGTCATTACCTCTTGTCCTATCACTTCACTCCCTGATAATTTATCCTTCCCCATCCTTTCTGTAGGACCTCTTCAAGTACTGAAGGCTGCTATAAGGTCCCCCTTGAGCGTTGTGCTGGTTTTGGCTGAGAAGGGGTTAATTCTCCTCACTGTGGGGGTCGGCTACCTTTCCAGCTTCCCGTGCTCTGCCGCGTGGCGGGGGGGGCTGGGAGGGGCAGGGCCATGGTGGGGGCGGCTGACCCCGACTGGCCAATGGCAGGTTCATTCCATACCATGTGACACCATGACCAATATATTGAGGTGGGGGCAGTTGCAGCGGGAGCGCGGAGGCGGCGCGGCGTCGGGTCGGCGGGCGGCGCGCGGCTGCGGCGCGGGCAGTTTGTTCCGGCGGTTCGTTCCCCCTCTCCCCTCCCTTCCCCCCCCCCACCCCGGGGCTTTGCGCCTCTCGTTGTTCTCCTTTACATTGCATTTCTACTGTTGTTTTCTTTTAATTTTAATTATTAAACTGTTCTTATCTCAACCCACGAGTCTTACCCTCCTGATTCTCTCCCCCATCTACCGGTGGGGCAGTGAGCGAGCGGCTGTGTGGGGCTGAGCTGCCGCTAAACCACGACAGTCTTTTTGGCACCCAACGTGGGGCTCAAGGGTTGGAGATAACAACAGCTGCTGGTCACAGCACCATGTTGTCTTTTTTGCAGTTGGTGTTACAGATTGGTGTTGATTTGTTGAGTCTGCTGTGTTCTGCTGTGATTAGTAATGTTTTGCCTACAAGATTTGTTATACAAACACTCGTTTTCAGCTTTATCTGGTATTTGGGGTTTTTGCTGAAACCGTTACTGTACTTCGGATACCACCTTGTTGAGGCAATTAGCAATTATACCTCCTCCTCTGAGAGATTTTATATGGAGGAAATACAGAATAATACCTTTGCAACTTTGTTCTATGATGTCTGTGCCTTTGTTACAACAACGTCTTTGTATCTTGAACATCCTTGGGTGGTTAAGGTGCACTTATTGTTAGTTTTTGGGCAGGTTGTTTTGGTTTTGACTAAGCAACTTAAGAATATCACCCAGAAATCTGCCCCGAGGCTTGATAGTTACGAGTGGCAGGGCATGTGGGATAGCATGGGCAAATACCTAGGGCAGTGGGCACCCCCAGTGTTTTGGAGTTTCACCCCCAAACAAGTGCAGAATCCTAAAAAACTAGTCGAATATTTGGAGAAAGTATGTTGTTACGCTGGGAACTCCAGAGAGACACAGATAACTGCAACGTGCTGGGGTCTGGCCCATGCGTACTGAGCCCTGCTCAACAGTATTCAGTGCCCCCAGGGGGAAGAGAATGTCTCTGGATTGAAATGCAAAGTGACTGGCACTGTAGACAATCCAGCCCGGACGACAGGCACTGCAGCCACTCAAACCCCCACAACAAGTACCGGAGCTAGCTCAGAAAATAAACCCGTACCAGTATCAGTTGCCCCCATACACAAGACAAAATATTGGAAGCGGACATCAACTCGTTTAGAACGGGATGATGAAGAACCAGGGCCATCGCGGGGAGAGAAGGGAGAAGTAATAAATGAAATAGAGACCACCCGATCCCTGTCCTTAAGCGAGTTGCGAGATATGCGAAAAGATTATAGCCGTCGTTCAGGTGAGCACATTGTCACCTGGCTGCTCCGATGCTGGGATAATGGGGCCAGTAGCCTGGAACTAGAGGGAAAAGAAGCCAAACAATTGGGATCCCTTTCTGGGAAGGGGGCGTTGACAAAGCAATAGGAAAAAAACCACAAGCCCTCAGCCTCTGGAGGCGACTCCTGTCTGGAGTGAAGGAAAGGTATCCCTTTAAAGAAGATGTTACATATCGCCCAGGAAAATGGACAACTATGGAGAAAGGCATCCAGTATCTAAGGGAATTAGCTGTGTTTGAGGTGATTTATGGTGACCTGGACGATCAACGGTCATCCAAAGATCCAGATGAAGCCGAGTGCACACGACCCATGTGGCGGAAGTTTGTACGGAGCGCACCATCTTCGCATGCAAACTCATTGGCAGTGATGTCCTGGAAAGATGACGAGACACCAACGGTGGCAGAGGTGATAGATAAACTCCGAGATTACGACACAAATATCTCTTCCTCGCTTGTCTCTGCTGTGGAGAAACTATCCCAAGAGGTCCAGCAACTCAAAGAAGATCTGTCCTACTCCCCACCTCGACAGAGCAGTGTCTCAGCTGTTAGGAATAAGTGTCCTTTGGCTCAAAGAAGGGGATACACACCACGGGCCACCCTATGGTTCTACCTGCGTGACCATGGAGAGGACATGATGAGGTGGGATGGCAAGCCTACCTCGACCCTACAGGCAGGGGTATGTGAGTTGCAAGGAAGAACAATCACTCAGGGAGACTCTTCCAGGAAAGCTGCTGCTCCAGTTTCCAGTGATCAAGTTCCCAGACAGAGGAGTAGAAGTGCTGATTTTATTTCTGAGATTAATAGAGAGACTCTTGATTCACATTTACAGGAAGTGAGTTGTGACTGCCATGATTGGGACTGGAGGGGCCCTGCCTCCAGCCGGGTGGAGGAAAGGGATAACCGGGCTTACTGGACTGTGTGGATCCGATGGCCTGGCACGTCCGACCCACAGGAGTATAAAGCTTTAGTGGACACCGGCGCACAGTGCACCTTAATGCCATCGAACTATATAGGGGCAGAACCCATCAGCATTGCTGGAGTGACAGGGGGATCCCAAGAGCTAACTGTATTGGAGGCCGAAGTGAGCCTAACTGGCAATGAGTGGCAGAAGCACCCCATTGTGACTGGCCCAGAGGCTCCGTGCATCCTTGGCATAGACTACCTCAGGAAAGGGTATTTCAAGGACCCAAAAGGTTACAAGTGGGCTTTTGGTGTAGCTGCCTTGGAGACGGAGGAAACTGAACAGCTGTCTACCTTGCCTGGCCTCTCGAAGGACCCTTCTGTTGTGGGGTTGCTGAAGGTCAAAGAACAACAGGTGCCAATCGCCACCACAACAGTGCACCGGCAGCAATATCGCACCAACAGAGACTCTCTGATCCCCATCCATAAACTCATTCACCAACTGAGGAGCCAAGGAGTCATCAGTAAGACCCACTCACCCTTTAACAGCCCCATATGGCCAGTCCGGAAGTCTAATGGAGAGTGGAGACTAACAGTAGACTATCGTGGCCTGAATGAAGTCACTCCACCGTTGAGTGCTGCTGTGCCAGACATGCTAGAACTTCAATACGAACTGGAGTCAAAGGCGGCCAAGTGGTATGCCACAATTGATATTGCTAATGCATTCTTCTCAATCCCTCTGGCAGCAGAGTGCACGCCACAGTTTGCTTTCACATGGAGGGGCGTCCAGTATACCTGGAATCGACTGCCCCAGGGGTGGAAACACAGTCCTACCATTTGCCATGGACTGATTCAGACTGTACTGGAACAGGGAGAAGCTCCAGAACACCTTCAGTACATTGATGACATCATTGTGTGGGGCAGCACAGCGGAAGAAGTTTTTGAGAAAGGAGAGAAAATAGTCCAAATCCTTCTGAAAGCTGGTTTTGCCATAAAACAAAGTAAGGTGAAGGGACCTGCACGAGAAATCCAGTTCTTAGGAATCAAATGGCAAGATGGTCGTCGTCATATTCCAATGGATGTGATCAACAAAATAGCAGCCATGTCTCCACCAACTAGCAAAAAGGAAACACAAGCTTTCTTGGGCGTTGTGGGTTTTTGGAGAATGCATATTCCAAATTACAGTCTGATTGTAAGCCCTCTCTATCAAGTGACCCGGAAAAAGAATGATTTCAAATGGGGCCCTGAGCAACGACAAGTCTTTGAACAGATTAAACGAGAAATAGTCCATGCAGTAGCTCTTGGGCCAGTCCGGGCAGGACAAGATGTAAAAAATGTGCTCTACACTGCAGCCGGGGAGAATGGCCCTACCTGGAGCCTCTGGCAGAAAGCACCAGGGGAGACCCGGGGTCGACCCCTAGGGTTTTGGAGTCGGGGATACAGAGGGTCCGAAGCCCGCTATACTCCAACTGAAAAAGAGATATTGGCAGCATATGAAGGGGTTCGAGCTGCTTCAGAAGTGGTTGGTACTGAGGCACAGTTGCTCCTGGCACCCCGACTGCCAGTGCTGGGCTGGATGTTCAAAGGAAACATCCCCTCTACACACCATGCAACTGATGCTACGTGGAGTAAATGGGTTGCACTGATTACCCAGCGGGCTCGAGTAGGAAACCCCAGTCGCCCAGGAATCTTGGAAGTGATTATGGACTGGCCAGAAGGCAAAGATTTTGGATTATCACCAGACGAGGAGGTGACACATGCTGAAGAAGCCCCACTGTATAACCAACTGCCAGAAAATGAGAAGCAATACGCCCTGTTCACTGATGGGTCCTGTTGTCTTGTGGGAAAGCACCGGAGATGGAAGGCTGCTGTATGGAGTCCTACACGACAAGTAGCAGAAACTGCTGAAGGAGAAGGTGAATCGAGCCAGTTTGCAGAGGTAAAGGCCATCCAGCTGGCCTTAGACATCGCTAAACGGGAAAAGTGGCCAGTGCTCTATCTCTATACTGACTCCTGGATGGTGGCAAATGCCTTGTGGGGCTGGCTGCAGCAATGGAAGCAAAGCAACTGGCAGCGCAGAGGCAAACCCATCTGGGCTGCCGCACTGTGGCAAGATATTGCTGCCCGGGTAGAGAACCTGGTTGTAAAGGTACGTCGTGTCAATGCTCACGTCCCCAAGAGTCGGGCCACTGAAGAACATCGGAACAACCAGCAGGTAGATCAGGCTGCCAAGATTGAAGTGGCTGAGGTGGATCTGGACTGGCAGCATAAGGGTGAACTATTTCTAGCTCGGTGGGCCCATGACACCTCAGGTCATCAAGGGAGAGATGCAACATACAGGTGGGCTCGTGATCGAGGGGTGGACTTGACCATGGATATTATTGCACAGGTTATCCACGAATGTGACACATGCGCTGCAATCAAGCAAGCGAAGCGGGTAAAGCCTCTGTGGTATGGGGGACGATGGCTGAAATATAAATATGGGGAGGCCTGGCAAATTGACTATATCACACTCCCACAGACCCGCCAAGGCAAGCGCCATGTGCTTACAATGGTAGAAACAACGACTGGCTGGCTGGAAACATATCCTGTCCCCCACGCCACTGCCCGGAACACTATCCTGGGCCTTGAGAAACAAGTCCTGTGGCGACATGGCACCCCAGAGAGAATTGAGTCAGACAACGGGACTCATTTCCGAAATAGCCTCATAGACACCTGGGCCAAAGAGCACGGCATTGAGTGGGTGTATCACATCCCCTATCACGCACCAGCCTCTGGGAAAATTGAACGGTACAATGGACTGTTAAAAACTACACTGAGAGCAATGGGGGGTGGAACATTCAAGCACTGGGATACACATTTAGCAAAAGCCACGTGGTTAGTCAACACGAGGGGATCTGCCAACCGAGCTGGCCCTGCCCAGTCAGAACCCTTACGTACTGTGGAAGGGGATAGAGTCCCTGTAGTGCACACAAAAAGTATGCTGGGCAAAACAGTCTGGGTTCTTCCTGCCTCCGGCAAAAGCAAACCCATTCGTGGGATTGCTTTTGCTCGAGGACCTGGGTGCACTTGGTGGGTGATGCGGGAGGATGGAGAAATCCGATGTGTGCCTCAAGGGGATTTGATTTTGGGTGAAAACAGTCAATGAACTGAATGGCACAATGTGAACTGCTATATAATACTGTGTGTCACCTCTGTGTTGTACCAATGATATCAGAGTACGAGCCTCCCAACCCATGGAAGATCAACTATGAAACAAGCCGTGCAGCAGTGATGGAACGATGACTGACTCGGTATGCAGCAACCCAATGCCACACACCATCTCTCCCACCCGGAAAGACTGATACAATAGATGGAGCCCAGAGTCATGGACTGGATGAACTCAATGGACATTTTTAATGGACATTGTACAGGGAAGGTCCATGAACTAAGGGAATGATGTCTGTGTATTATGTTAAAGGATGGGAAGGGGAGGGGTGGTGGTTGGTATGGTTGTATTGCATCATATGGGACCTGGGCATGGTGTAAATGGTATGGAATAAGGGGTGGAGAATGTGCTGGTTTTGGCTGAGAAGGGGTTAATTCTCCTCACTGTGGGGGTCGGCTACCTTTCCAGCTTCCCGCGCTCTGCCGCGTGGCGGGGGGGGCTGGGAGGGGCAGGGCCATGGTGGGGGCAGCTGACCCCGACTGGCCAATGGCAGGTTCATTCCATACCATGTGACACCATGACCAATATATTGAGGTGGGGGCAGCTGCAGCACCAGCGCGGAGGCGGCGCGGCGTCGGGTCGGTGGGCGGCACACGGCTGCGGCGCGGGCAGTTTGTTCCGGCAGTTCGTTCCCCCTCTCCCCTCCCTTCCCCCCCCCCACCCCGGGGCTTTGCGCCTCTCGTTGTTCTCCTTTACATTGCATTTCTACTGTTGTTTTCTTTTAATTTTAATTATTAAACTGTTCTTATCTCAACCCACGAGTCTTACCCTCCTGATTCTCTCCCCCATCTACCGGTGGGGCAGTGAGCGAGCGGCTGTGTGGGGCTGAGCTGCCGCTAAACCACGACAAGCGTTCTCCAGGTTAAACAATGCCAACTGTGTCAGAGTGTCCTCATACTAGAGGTCCTCCAGCCCCCTGATCTTGACATAATGTAGTTCCTCTGGTATTTTTATAATGCCTATAGAATTTTCAGGATGTTCCATGAAATGGGGCTGGATGCAAAGTTCTGTTAAGCTGGAAGACTCTTTCCTCTATTATTCACTTCTTGGGGAAGTGTCCCAATTTCTGATTTTAGGCACCATTAGATGCATATAGGGTCTAAGTTCAGGGGATCTAAGGTCCTAAGTGCTAAAGGATCCTAGTTCTGATTCTGTTCTTCTTAGGCTCCCTTAGTTAGAAAAATTAAGATATTCCTTCTTAGAAACTTAGGAACTTAGAAAACTACAGTAAATCTGATTTAGAGTTGAAGTGATCTGGAATTTAGTTTTGATGCAAATACTCCCAAAAGACTAGAAGTTCTCACTACACATGACCAGAAATCCCCTAAAATCTGATGAAGTCAGCACCTATCTCAAAATGAAACACAAGTGAGGTCAGAAACTATATCAGAAGCACTATATAGGTTCTTGAGGTAGTGCTAACAGAGTGCAGCTAACAGATGAGTGTCTGAAGGTCTGGAAAAGTTAGTCTTTTCCAACAGGCAGGTTGTGGACAGTTGTAGTTATAGCCATGTAATTTCCCCTTCACAGCAGTAGCGTATGTTAAAAAATCAGCATCAAAGGTCATCTTCCCTCTGAACACAGTCAAAACTTTTTATTTGCCTAAACAAAAATTAAGCTAAGATGTGTTTGGACAAACAACAGAATCGCACAATCACAAGACTGACTAGTTCATTCCCCTTGTTTAAAGCAGGGTCACCTAGAACAGGTTGCTCGGGACACTGCCGTGTTTTTAGTACCTCCAAGGATGGAGACTCCACAGTTTCTCTGGATAACCTGTTCCAGTATTTTTCTGTATTTTAGTCTGTGCCCATTGCCTCTTGCCCCATTCACTGGACACCACTAAGGAGAGTCTGGCTTCGTATTCTTTACTATCTCCGTTAGGTATTTACACACACTAATGAGATCCCCCAAGGCTTCTCTTCTCCAGGCTGAACGGTCTAAGCTCTCTCAGCTCTTTCTCCTCATAGGGGAGATGCTCCAAGACTTTCATCATTTTTGCGTTTCAGCACTGGGCACAGCACTCCAGATGTGTCTCACCAGGGCTGAGCAGAGGGCGAGGATCACAACCTTTGACCCGCTGGCAACACCCTTCCTAATGGAGTCTAAAAGCTTCTTTGCCATGAGAACACATTTCTGGTTCAGGGTTAGTTTGATGTCCACCAGGACCCCCAGGTCCTTTTCTGCAGTGCTACTTTCCCCAGGCCTTCCTGGTGCATGGAGCTTATTCCTCCCCAGGTGCAGAACTTAACATTTCCCTGTTGTTGAACTTCATGATATTCCTCTCTGTTAAATTTTCCATCCTGTTGAGGTACCACTGAATGGCAGCACAAGCAGGTGGTGACTCAGACACTCCTCCTAGTTTTGTGTTGCCTGAAATGACTGCTCATATATGTTCAGATACTGGTCCCATTCTTTACAATTTCTGACATTTTTCTTTAAATATTTTGGTACCATGAGGTTCTGGAGTAGCTATGGAGGATGAGCACCTCCAAGTGATATGTAAGGCATGCAGAAGAGATTTCTCTGTTAACTTCCTGACATGAACACAGCAAGTTAGGATTTCGAACTATGATTGCAATTAACTTATTTATGAAGGTAAAATAATGAAAATAATAAATGATTTTATTTCTAAGGCAAGATGAGAACAGAAAAGCTCACTGAAGTGTAAAACTTTCAAACTGCTGAAGCACATCATAGCAACTGCAGAGAAAAGCTCCTAGGAGAATGCAAGGGTCTTACATACTACAGTGATCAGCACTTGATGGTAATTAAATTAAAAATCACCGTTGCAGTGCAGAAAATCATTATTACTGTAATATAAGAAATGTAATATCAGAAACTCAGACTTAAATTTGGAAATATAAGTACTAAAATTATATAATTTGATCTTACTTTTTATTTATTTTCCAGGAAAAACATTTCAAATTTCAAAGCTAAGTACATTCACAATTCAGAGTTCAGAGTATTAGAGTTTAAGGATATTTTTTTGAAAACTCCAAGGACTTCTAGCTGAAGAGAAATATTCAAGATAACAGTGGCTACAAATACAATAAAATTAATTAAAGAGCTTAACCGGAATGGATCCTGACTGTAGCTGAGTTACATTTCAAAGACTGCATTTAGATTTCCTCTGTAACATTAGAAACAATTGCAAGTAAAATAATACTCCAGCAAATCCCGAAGGGAGCTGCTATTTGTGGCAGTTATCTGCGGATAGAAGAATGAAAGCAGAAAGAGAGAGTTTGGAGAATCCTCATAATGTGATAAAGTGTTGTATGCAGGAGAAAATCATAAACATTGTGATTAATAGTATGATTTATTCTTTAGTCAATGATGATGATGGTATGGGATGATGATGAAGAAGAAGAAAATACAGAGCAAAAGAAGACAGGAATTAGATAACATGCCTTATTTCCAGGACACTACTTGATGCCCTGGCCTGGTTTTCAGGCTAGATTTTCTTCCTGTCACCCCTGCTTCCTGGCAGAGATTGCATCTCTTCTTCTGTACAGTTTCAGATATTGGCCTGGCCATTGCCCGTTCTAGATCTGAGAAGTAACTGGATCTTTGTGGACACAGCAGCCATTTCTTAATATCAGGTTATTACAGAGGATCTATCATTTAAACCACAACACATGAATAATAATAATAATAATTTTAAAAAAGAGTTCTCTTTGAACTGAAATATTTAAGAAACTTAAAAATATAATTTCATGTCAGATTAAATAATCTATTTTTTTCTCTCACACAAATACATGCAAAACTACTACTTTTACATGTTCCTATAAGAAAGGGGAAAAAAAATAAAAAGAAATGAGATCCTACATTTCCTACATTTGAAAACAAGGAAAAAGACAGGGAAAATTTTTTATGACCTGTGGAGGAAATAATTACAGTAGCAGTGGAGATGGTGAGGTCTTTTGCCAGGTTGGGAAACCTTAAAGTGGAAATACGCTCATGAAATCAGGAAAAGAGGACTCTAGATACATTTTTAAAAAGACATAGTTTCCATATATCTTTATTACAGTTGTTGTTGTTTATAGGCTTAGTTTTGGGTATAATGTAACAGACAGTGACAAGCAGTTTGTACCATTTAGTGAGGACTCAGTGACTGAATATTATTTCCATATTTTTCAATATTGCATGGTATCCAATATCTTTCCTGCAGTAATAGAAGAGGTAGGTTGTACAAGTTGTTTTTTCTCCCTGGTCATTGCAGAACAAGGTTTAGCAGGCAGCCTGGAGACAGTTGCCTGTTTAGAATGACATTATCTTCACAGGTTAGCATTAGGATACGATTTTTTTGCTGTTGTTGGCTTAATCATTGACCAGTGTTTCTCCTTATCAAGGTTATAAGCAAGGGAAAATATTTCTTAGAAAGTTGGTTTGCATTGAATAATTAATCTTAGATTAAAAATCATGAAATGATGAAAGGTGAGTTTCTTCCTCTGCAGGTATTTTGTTCAGTGAATGTTATTATTCTCAAGGTTGTCACAGGGAAGAGGATGCTGAGGAAAGGTTTTTTTTCTTTTTGGCTGTTGGAAAACTATTTTAGGCATACACCAGAACTCCTGCGATCTCATTTTTACTAGTATGAAATTGGACTACTTTTCTGGCCTTCGGAAAAGACAAATGATTCCAGCCGTCTGAGCAGTTGTTTGGGTGGGTTGTTCAGTAATGTTCATGTATGCTGTCCCCTGTAAAATCTCTGCTTGCTGTGATCTGTGAATATTTTGCAGTGTATCAGAGGGAGCCTACACATTTATCTCAGGGCTATAGATTTCAAATGAGAAAGACTGAAAAGAAAGCCTTATGAGACACAGTAAAGTGTTTTGGTCCTTTCTAGGATTTAGCCCTGTACCTCCAAGAACAGAAAGCACCATTGGCTTCCACTTCATTTTCTGCTCTGATAGGTGAGGATTTATTACACTACACCTTATCAGTTATTCTACCTGATTTGAACACTGGAAATCGTTTGTAATGGATGAGATAACAAAGGCTGCCATCATCCCTTTTTCTGCACATAAGGTTGCAGCAGGTTGCTCCTGCTCATAGAAAGCTGGCTCTAATTTAGCTTTTCAAAAACAAGGCGCTCACTGCAGAATTTTCATCCATTTAATATGACTCCCTGCCAAAAGGTATGAATTTGTGCATTTCTTCTTTGAATATTGCTTTTTTATTTACTGCTTACACTAAATATTTGGTTTTAACAGCTACAGTGTTTTGAAGCTGCTTATCATACCAGTGAGTGGTACACAATAACATAATGTGCTGATGTGTTATTTAGAAGCAAAGGGAACAAATATTCAATTGCCTGTAAAGAAACAGATTCACTCAGCTTGGTGACCAGAGTCACCAAGGTAAATATGTAGTGCTCAGCAAATGTTAGAGTAGGCACATAGGCAAAAAGTGACTTTTCTATTAATATACATGGTGTACATTTGAAAATATTTTCTGTTGGGTTACTTATGAAACATATTACCAACACGAACACCCCTTCACACATATACACAATCTCCTTTCAAAATCTGGCACTAAATTTTATGTTTCTACTAAGAATGAACCCTGGTAGCCTTTAGTAACCTTTCAATATTTTCCAGAGGGGGGAAAAAAAAAGGGCCAGATTTTGTTCTGGGTTTGGCTGACATTACTAGTTAAGATAGTTGTAGACGCATTTTACATCTTTTGGGACCCTGTGCATGCAGTGCTCTGGAGGCTAACAAAACAAGGCAAACTGATGCAGTAAGAAATCTCTCCTGCTGTATTTCTGGGAACTAATTTCTTAAGACAGGTGTGTATTTCTGGCCCAAAGTCATCAGCTAGCCAACCAGAAGCATGTTGTTCATCAGTACTCCCTGGGGTTCATTTGAGGGGCTATATTTTAGGTTTTAGTGGTTTTTTTTTCTTCCCAGCTGTATTTCCAGATTGAAATCTGTCTCCCCATCACCCTGTTGCTATCACATAATTTTGCTGAGCGTTAGAATAACTGTTAGAATAGCACTCTGTTGACAAGTTTGTTTCCTCTTTACCACATCAGGAGCCATCTGCTATGCTTGCTTCCCCAAGGACTGCTCAGAATTGAAACTCTCAGACATCCTCCACTGGGCATCATATTAAGATCTTCAGGAAAAATAGCATAACCCACCCACCATAAAAATTGAAACTTTCTAGACCTTGTAGTTGAAATTGATCATTATAATTTAGAAGAAAAACAGTCTTAAATAAACTCATAACGTACATTGATTTGCAACACGTTGTCTCAATACTCTGTGTCTTAAACTGGCACACAGTGACTGCTGGTTGTAGACTTCTATGGTTTTTAGCAAGAGGAGGTGCTGTGTGTAGGTAGTATTCAGAGTTGGAACTTCACAACAGAGTGATGAAAATACCATCTAAGGGCTCCAGCACTGCTTGCACCCTTTCAGAGGGTAGTAAACTGTCATATTTGCCTGAAGATTAGCAGATAGAATTCTATCTGTTGTTCTAGATATGATCCTCATTGCTATAGCATTTGAGCACCTACGTGACTATCCCAGATTATTTCTACCTGGAAGCTTCCCTGGATAACTGTAACCAGCTAAGTAATACTGCTTTTGCATTGCATTGATAATGAGAGTGTTGATAAACACAATTAGATAAAATTAAAACAGACCTGTACAAAATTCAAAGCATAAGAGTAGACTTGAACTGTTTCAAACAGTGAAAGCAGTCTTACCACTCAACAGAAATAATTTTTATGTATGTAAATGTGGATGTCTGCTCATATATTTATATATACATATAGAAGTCACTTATACCATTATGCAGTTTTTTATCTATTGAGCATTTTAAAGTTCTAATACATGTTGCAACTACCAGTTTGCTAAGACTTAAAGGTGTTCTTTTATCAATCTTTTGGTCTTGCTAACAAACCTAACCCCCTTCCATGCCTTTTGACTGATAAATATCTGGCCTGTAATTTGGGCCAGTGTCGGCAAGGAATGGAATTCCTTCTGGAGTATGAATAGATGGTCTGAACCAAAACAATCACGAATTATCTAGGCTGGAAGGAACCTCCTGAGATCACCTAATCTAACTCAGGGTTGGGCAGAACAGGTTGCCCCGGACCCTGTTCAGTCAGGTTTTGATAATCTCCAAGGATGGAGGTTTCATAACCTCTCTGGGCAACCTGTGCTAGTGCTTTAATGCTCTCAGAGTAAAAACATGTTTTCTTGGGTTCAAATGGAATTTCATGTGTTTCAATTTCTGCCCATTACCTCTAGTTCATTCACTGGTTACCACTGAGGAGACTGTAGCTCCCTCTTCTTCATTGCACCTCTACAGATATTTATATATATTAATGAGATCCCTGAGTCTCCTTTTTACTAGGATAAACCATCCCAGAAAATTCAGCCTCTTCTTGTATGGCAGACCAAAGATTCACAGAATCATTTAGGTTAGAAAAGACCTTTAAGATGATCAAGTCCAACCATTAAACTAGCACTGCCAAATCCATCACTAAACCATGTCCCGTGTCTACACATCTTTTGCATACCTTCAGGGATGGTGACTCAACCAATTCCCTGGGAAGCCTGTTCCAATGCTTGACAACCCTTTCAGTGAGGAAATTTTTCCTAATATCCAATCTAAACCTCTCCTGGTGCAACCTGAAGCAATTTCCTTTTGTCCTATCACTTGTTCCTCGGGAGAAAAGATTGACCCCCATGTCACTACAGCCTCCCTTCAGGTAGTTGTAAAGAGTGATAAGGTCTTCCCTCAGCCCCCTTTTCTCCAAGCTGAACAACCCCAGTTCTCTCAGCTGCTCCTCAGAAGATTTGTATGTTAGACCCTTCACCAGCTGCATTGCTCTTCTCTAGTCATGCTCCAGCAACTCAATGTCTTTCTTGTAGTGAGGGGCCAGAAACTGAAAACAGTATTTCATATGCAGTCTTACCAGTGCCAAGTACAGGAGGGCAATCACTGCCCTGCTCCTTCTGGCCACACTGTTCCTGATACAAGCCAGGATGCTGTTGACCTTCTTGGCCACCTGAGCACACTGCTGGCTCATGTTCAGCTGGCTTTCAACCACCAACCATAGGACCTTTTCTACCAGGCAGCTTTGAAGCCACTCTTCCCCAAGCCTGTAGCATTGCATGGGGTTGTTGTGACCCAAGTGCAGGACCCGACACTTAGCTTTGTTGAACCTCATAGAACTGGCCTCAGCCCATCGATCCAGCCTGTCCAGATCCCTCTGTAGAATCTTCCTACTCTCAAGCACATCAACATTCCTGCACAACTCGGTGTCAGCTACAAGCCTACTGAGGGTGCACTCAATCCCCGCATCCAGATCATTGATAAAGATATTAAACAGAAACTGCCCCAACACTGAGCCCTGGGGAACACCACTTGTGACCGACTGCCAACTAGATTTAACTCCATTCACCACAACATTCTGGGGCTCGGTCATCCAGCCAGTTTTTTACTCAATGAAGAGTATGCCTGTCCAAGCCATGAGCAGCCGGTTTCTCCATGAGAATGTTGTGGGAAACAGTGCTGAAGGCTTTACTAAAGTCTTGGTAGATAATATCCACAGTCTTTCCCTTCTCAACTAATCAGGTCACCTTGTCATAGAAGGAGATCAGGTTAGTGAAGCAGGACCTGCCTTTCATAAACCCATGCTGACTGGGCCAGATGACCCAGATGTCCTGTACATGCTGTGTGATGGTACTCAAGGTGATCTGCTCCATAACCTTCCCTGGCACCGAGGTCAGGCTGACAGGCCTGTAGTTCCTCTGATCCTCCTTCTGGCCCTTCTTGTAGATGGGCATCACATTTGCTAATCTCCAGACAATTGGGACCTCCCCTGTTAACCAGGACTGCTGGTGAATAATGGAAAGCAGCTTAGTGAGAACTTCTGCCAGTTCCTTCAGTACCCTGAGGTGGATCCCATCCAGCCTCATAGACTTGTGTCTGTCTAGCTGGTGTAGCAGGTCGCTAGTCATTTCCCCTTGGATTATGGGGCTTCATTCTGCTCCCTGTCCCAGTCTTCAGCTCAGGGTGCTGGCTACCCGGAGAACAACTGGCCTTACTACTAAAGACTGAAGCAAAGAATGCATTAAGTACCTCAGGCTTTTCCTCATCCTTTGTCACTATGTTTCCTTCCACATCTAACAAAGGCTGGAGATTATCCTTAGCCCTCCTTTCATTTCTAATGGATTTATAGAAACATTTTGTTATTCTTTTTTATGGCAGTAGCCAGATACTCTGGGTTTTGGCCCTTCTAATTTTCTCCCTGAATAACCTCACTACAACTTTGTAGTTCTCTTGGCTTGCCTGCCCCATCTTTCAACAGTCACAAACTCTCCTTTTTCTCCTGAGTTCCAGCCAAAGCTCTGTGTTCAGACACGCCAGTCTTCTTCCCCACCGGTTTGTCTTTCAGCACATGGAGACAGCCTGTTCTTGCACTTCTAAGACTTCCTCCTTGAAAAATGTTCAACCTTCCTGGACTCCTTTGCCCTTTAGGGCTTCCTCCGAGAGGACTCTGTCCATCAGCCTCCTAAACAGGCCAAAGTTTGCCCTCCAGAAGTCCAAGGTGGCAGTTCTGACTCCCCTGTTTACTTCTCTAAGAATTGAAAACTCTATCATTTCATGATCGCTATTGGACGGCCTCCAACCATCACACCACCCACCAGTCCTTCTCTGTTCACAAATATGCAAACATGTTCCAGTTCCATAAGCATCTTCAGGGCCCTTCATTGGACTGACTGCACTAAGTTGTTATCTTTCTTGTTTTAGGAAGCCTAACACCAGACACAGCATTCAGAAGTGTCTCATGAGTGCTGAGCAGAGGGGAAGGGTCACCTCCCTTGACCTACTGACAGCACTCTTCCTAATGCAGCCCAGGAAACTGTTGGTCTTATTTATTTCAAGGCAGCATTGGTCAATTTGATGTCCACCAGGGCCCCCAGGTCCTTCTCTCCAGAACTGATTTCCAGCAGACAGGGTCCCAACATACACTTGTGCATGGAGTTGTTCCTCCCCAGGGGCAGAGCTTGGCATTTCCCCTGTTGAACTTAATGAAGTTTTTCTCTGCCCAATTTTCCAGTCTGTTGAGGTCCCTCTGAATGGCAGCACATCCAGCAGGTGAACCAGCTACTCCTCCCAGTTTTGTGTCAGCTGCACATGTATGGAGGGTATACTCTGCCCTGTCATCCAGGCCACTGGTAAAGATAGCAAACAGTGTTGGCCACAGTGGCTTGCCCTGGGGCATACTGCTAGTGACAGGCCTCCAGGTAGATTTTGTGCTGGTGGTCACAAGGCCCAGCCATTCAGGCAGGTTTCAATCCACCTCACTGTCTGCTTACCTAACCCATACATTGTTGGCTTGTCTCTGAGGATATAAAGTATTGCCACAGCACACCATAAACTAATGATGAAAAGGAAAGTGCAGGTTAACAACGTAACATAAAGTCAATGTGGAAACATCCAATGCAAATTAGAAGCCGTTTGTCTATCTGGCTGTACTGAAAATGAAACCAGATAGGAAGTTCAAATACAGTCATCATAACTGAGGTTTGCTTTCAGGAAGCTGGAAGGAACCTTCAGAGTTTATAATGGAATAAGCAAGCTGCTATGTAATACATTTTTTAATATATATATATTTATATAAAGAGAAAGGGTTTGATACATTTTATAATGAATTTCCAGTAGAGGAAAATCTCTGGCGTTAAACTATAAGAGGTAATAGTACAGCTAAATGGGAAAATGTTAACGAATATCCAGAACTAACATATATACTGATAATGCATAAGACAACATTTTAATCTTAAGTAGATTCAAAGTGGTCTGCAATACAGTCGGAAAACAAAACAAGACACATGCTGTATAAGGCTATGCTTTAATATAGGATTGGGCTGCTGATCTGTGGTTGTTTAAAACCCATGTATAAATGGTTTCCAATTCCAACTGGTTGATAGTGAAGACACTTTATGCATTCTCACTGTACACTGTGTTTGGATAATTGAATTATCATAGGACACTGAATTAATGTATATTTTCATAATTTTTATTTTAAATGTCCTGTGATATCAATTGCTACTACAATAAAACTAAGTGTCTATATATTTTTTGACCATTTACTACTGCAAAGCTGTAGACTAATAGGGTCTGGTTTTAGCACATTATTAAATTGGTTTTGTTTCGCCTCTCCTAAAGGATAAATTCTTGGGAAGATGTTCTTATTTTCTCTTGCTTCATCTCTTCTTGGCTCACCTCATCTCTCTCGGTGATATGTTCTCACAGACTATATTTTGGTTCTTCTGCACATTTAGGGAATCATCTCTAATCTAGGGTCTCCTCCAAAAAAGGAAGATGGGAAATGTAGAAATTATTTAGAATTCTAGGTCTGGAATTTGAGGCCTGTGATTGTGAAAGCTGCTATGCAAGTGTTTTCAAATCCTAGAAATCTTCACACACCATTAGCATTTCTAACATAAAACTCTGGAGATTTCTAGAGTTGTATTCTGGAAGGACCAGAAAAATAACCAAATGTCACAGCTTAGTCAAAGTAAGAACTCAGATATTAACTCACTTTTTGAACTAATAGGGTTCCAGAAAACAGACCTTTTATCTCCTTTAGGGATTTTGCTCTTCTAGGTATTGTCAGAGTCTTAATGCAGTTACAGGTTTGGCAGCCTTCACAAAATGTGGTTTTCAGCTACCAGTTTCTTTCAAATGGTCAGAGGAGGACATAAGCTTGTTGTGACAGCTGCCTGGGTGGTTAGAAAGCTGCCTTGCTTTTTGAAAGAGGCAAAATTAACCCTTTCATCTCTCTGAGAGTATTTACATTCAAATCATCTTCAATATATCTTATACTTTTAAATTAAACATCCCAGATTTCCATCAGTATATTAGATGTTGAATATCTTCAGGATAGAGGCTTTTGCCACAATGAAAACTTCGAGCTACAAGCTGCCCAGTATATTACAGAAATAACCAGGAATTCGTGTTTCATGCTCCTCATACATTGATTCAGATATAGGGTAGTCTGAAAAGAGAGTTGTGCCTCCTGGATAGTAGGCCTCTGTGAAGTACCAGTATGGATTCTGGTAGTAGCATTAGTTTGGTTAGAACCAGTTTTGGTACCTTTGTTTGGGACTGTATTGTCTCACATAGGGGTTCCTCCAATTCCTAAGAAATCTGACAGTAATTGTCATTTCTCATCCTGAATGGAAAAAAAAAAAACAAAACACTAAACCAAACCAAACAAAAAAACCCAACAAAACAAAAAAAACCCAAAACAAACCTCAAAACTAAACAAAATCACAAAAGTCCCAAACCCCCCAAAAGCTCCCAAGTGCCCCTCAACCAGCTCAAGTTCCCCAAAACCCCAAAACAAACCAACCAAACAAGCAAAAACCTAAGAAAAGTTAAGAACTGCTGTAGCATTCTCATGTTTAGTTTTCAGGTTTACATTTCCAAAGTGAGTAGCATTTCATTTTCAAGGAAGTTCTGACTCTTTGGGAGTCAGAATCAAATGGCCTGCATTTACTGAAAGTTTGATTTGTCTCTTGCCTACGTTTGTAAATGTCAGTAGAGGTTTCATTAATGGTCACTGTAATGCTGTGCTCATTTGTGAGTCACTACCTGATTATTTGTACTTCAGAAAAGCAAATTAAATAAATAATCATGTAAACTTAAGAGACTGGGAATTGTTAAAAGGTATTCTGAGTTAAAAGTCAGTTTAGAGACTCCCAGGCTCAGGCTGTGACTGTATTTATTTTGGATATCATAAGGAAAAGCAGAGGATGATGTAAATTCTTTAGAGTAATGTCTAACAGAGAACACATTTGACCAGGTAGAGAATGAAGAACTGGCAGATCATGTCTCACTATTAGTATTTATGGCTTCTCTCACTCTTTGATCACTGTTTTCATGGTTTAAATGGATAACTATTTTAGTTATTAATTTTCCAAGGACTACATTCCGATGGTTACTTTTTTTTTTTTGATGTGGAACAGTTAAAAGAACTGATGCACATATTTACCTATGGGAAAAGCTGAAACAGTTAAATGCTTGACCACCCAACCTAGTTCTGCCTTATAAGAAAAGTAAACAAATTGTGCTAGATACATTTTTCCATCAGCAAGCAATCAGTAATTTGGAAAACAGAAAGCGAGCTTTTTGTGTGTCTGGAATCTCTAAACCATTGCTGGACAAGATTGTCATGTCTTATGATGTAGACTTAGTAGTGAAATAAAGACAAGTGTTACTCTGTAACTTGAGGTAGCAATTAAAAACGGAATAAAGGTCTTTGACAAGGCATAACAATCTGTTTTCGTAGTAACTCCTCTTCTAAAGCAATTTCAGTTGAATACAAATAATCCACAGCAGAAATATGACATTTCACTTGCACATGTGATATTGCACTGTTTATCACACACAGGTTGTATATAGTAGGACTAATCAAACATTCTCATTAATAAATCATCTAATTAATCTAGACTTCAGGCTTGTAGGAAATTATTTTCAAATTGATTCAAATTTCTGTAAATGTAGTTGTTATTAGATAGTTTCCACAACATTAATGGAAGTTTATTTATGTGAATTACTGTGATCTGTTTGCTTCACTTATTCATGATTCATTATCTAAGATCTGTGACTGTTGTTTGGTTTTGTTATACGCACTGAAGGCATTTGCAGGCTCAATAAATAAAAATACACTTGTGTGATATATAGCACTTTGTGATGCCAAACATCTGCACCCTTAGCTGAAAAAGTCAATTCATTTTGCATTCACAAAACACTGTACAATCAAACTTCTAATACACTCGAGTCTTTCAGAAAGCAGAACCGCAGTATCAGAATGAGTAACTCAGGCCAGAAGGGATATCAGGATGTCTCTGGTGCAACCTTCTGCTCACAGCAGTGACATCTATAAGGTCAGGCAAGGCTACTCAGGGTTTTATCTAGCTGAATCTTGAACATCCCCAAGATACTTGAACACCTTCAACCTCCCCAAAGTCTCTGGGAGCTGCTGTTAGGTCACCTTGAAGTCATGTCTGCTCCAGACTGAACAAGTCCAACTCCCCCAGCCTCTTCTTACTGACCAAGCACTCCAGCCCCCAGCATCTCAGTGGTCTCCTGAACTCTCTACACTTTATCAATGTCTTTCTTGTACTGGTGTTGTGGTTTAGCCCCAGCCAGCAGCCAAGCACCACGCAGCCGCTTGCTCACTCCCCCCTGGTGGGGCGGGGGAGAGAATTGGAAGAGTAAAAGTGAGGCAGATCATGGTTTGAGATAAAGACAGTTTAAGAGGTAAAGCAAAAGCTGTGCACGGCAGCAAAGCAAAACAAGGAATCCATTCACTCCTTCCCATGGGCAGGCAGGTGTTCAGCCATCTCCAGGAAAGCAGGGCTCCATCACGCGTAACAGTTTCTTGGGAAGACAAACACCATTATTCCTTCTTCCCCCAGCTTTTATATAATGAGCATGATGTCATATGGTATGGAACACCTCATTGGACAGTTTGGGTCAGCTGTCCTGGCTGTGTCCCCTCCCAGCTTCTTGTGCACCCAGCAGAGCACGGGGACCTGAAAAAGTCCTTGACCAGTGTAAGCGCTACTTTTAGCAACAGCCAAAACATGTCTGCATTATCACCACTGTTTCCAGCAAAAATCAAAAACATAGCCCCATACTAGCTACTACAAAGGAATTTAACTCTATCCCAGCTAACCAGGACATCTGGGTTCACAAAACTGGGCACAGTATCTAGGCGTGATCTAATGGGAGCTGAGTAGCAGCGTATAATGCCTTCACTGGATCTCCTGCCTCTGTCCCTGTTCCTATAGTTCAGGGTGCTGTTGGTGGTTTTGCTGCCAGTGTCCCTGGAGGCCCATGCTCAATTTTGCCTCCCAGCAGGAACCTCAGGGCTTTTCCTTCAGAGCTGCTCTCCGGGCCAGCAGCACCCAGCCTGTGCTGTTGCAGGGGCTTGTCCTTCCGAGGTGAGGAACTTTGCATTGTTTCATCAGGTTCCAGCCAGCCTGCCCTGCCAGCCTGTCTAGGATGTCCTTGAATGGTCCCCCTGAATCTGGTGACAACACTAAACAGAACCAATACCAACCCCAGTGGTAACACACTTGTCCCCAGCTAGAGCATGACCACTATCATCCTCTAAGTAATATCACAAGACCTCTTTTTTATCTATCCAGTTGTCCACCAATGCAGACTATAATGTGTGAGACAGTGATGAAAACCTTGTTAAAACTGAGATAAATAACAATCCATAATCCACAAATCCTCATTACCTTTTTCTCCTTCATGTGCCTAGTAATGTACTTCAAGGATACTCATTTCATGATCTTTCCAGGACCAAAGCAATGCCGAGCAGCTTGTAGTTCCACAGGTCCTCCATTTGGCTTTCTTTGAAATTAGGAACAGCATTTGTGTTCTTCCAGCTGTCATGCACATCTCTAGATCTTCATGACCTTGTATTGTTAATGTGCAATGTTTTATATACTAGCAGGAAATCACAACATTTCCAATATAAACTTAGTACTCTTTGGCAATTCTTACGCATATATGTTTGTTTCTTTTCTCTGACCTCTCTCTAACAATCACTATTCTCATTTCTTGTTTCACAATTAAAATTCAAATTTGGTCTTGATACATTGGGAGCTACTAAGAATTGCATTACCTTAGAAAGCGTTGTGGAGTAGAAACACCACCTTACAGTAGCAGACTGATGAAGTTTAATGACAATTGGAACTGTGTAGGTGAACCTGCTCTCTTAGTTGAGCACTGAGGTGAAGCTGCCTCCTGCATTGAGATTTTACTCCTCTATATGAGATGCACCTTTCCTTTCCACCAAAGGTCAGCTTGCTGTCTTGCATTGTGTATGCTGTCAGGCTCACTCACCTAGTGCTCAACAGCCAGCAACAGCTGGTAATGGGATCGTGGTGCAGGAAAGCAGCTATGGCAATATGCAGATCTAGATCCCTCCTAAAAAGCAGGATCCCCTAGACCGAAGCTTAGCTCGTCCCTCCTTGTGGTGTGGGGCCAAGTGTATGAATTCCCATCCAAATTGTTGCACCATGGATAGGCGCATACCAAAATGAGTCCCCTGTCCTGTGGCTTAACATAGATCCTGGACTGGGAGAGAAAAGCTGAAAGGCCTTACGCTCTCCTTGCAGAATGGCCAGGCTTCCTTACAGGATGGAGAATGTTCTGCCCCGGGATATTCCAGTTCCTTGTGGTTAGGACACTTTCCCAGGATTGAGATGCATTCAGTTCAATATCACCATCCAAAGGAGTCCTGAGAGACCATACCCTCACATGTTCTTCATGAACTTCACAAATTCTCCAAGTTAATGGGCTTTTTCATCAATGTAGGCTTTTTTGGAGACTGAACCACTGAACCAAAAGAATGTCTTTTTTTCTTATTCCATTTGGTCTTATGTAAAAGACAATAGTTAATCCACTCAGTAAACACAGAGTCATTTCCAAATATATTGATATGCTGTAGGCATCCAGGGAAGTATATGCCTGAACGTCTCAATGCTAGGGTGTAGAGCTGTTTAAGTGTTCAAAGGCACTGAAGTGGTCCCTTGGCACTGAGAACGCCCTTACCTTGTTGACTGCGTGCTTGCCTATGCCACCCAAAAAATGTATTCTTAAAGCAGTTTTCAACAACTTCCCTATTAAAATCAGCCCCCTAGTTTCTTTTTTATATGAGTACATATATGAGCTCATGATTAGCTCTTTGCTGCCATCTTGGTTGGCATGTTGGAGACTTACCTGGACAGTTCTAAAATATGGAAGGTAAGCCCCTAGAGCTTGAGATAAAGTTCCCTAACTTGGACTGTGGGCAGTCACAAAGGTTGACTAATAACAAACACTCACTATTGGATGAACAGATCTTGCCTGGTTACCACGGTACAAATACATTAGCATGGGGCAGTACTCTGTTACATAAGCTACTTATTACACTTTGGGGTGCTATAAATGTAATATCACTATCATAACTACACGTTAAAATATACTTTAACCACAATGTATTGCAATTACACGTTTTTGGGTTGGTTTTTTTGTGTTTTGTTTGTTTGTTTGTTTGGGTTTGTTGGTTGTTTTTTTTTCACAAGATGCAGTATAAAATTGTTGCAAAGCATTGATTTAGTTGGAGAATAGTAAAAGGAAGACAGTTTGGTTATCAGGCAGCTGACCTAGGACTTGTGAGTTTATATACTAGTTTATTTACAGAGTTGTTCTCATTGTTTTGCTCCCACCACCACTACCAAAACCCCCACTTTTAAACAGGAATAATGGCATCTTGTGATTCAGAGGTATACCATGAGACTAAATGCATTGGGCATTTTTCAGATACCAAGTAAACAGGCAACATATAAGTAGCCTAGATAGAAATGTTACAGGATTAATGCATGCCACAGCAAACTGGGATGTTATAAACACAGGGAGGTCAAACATCCCCATTTCTTATAAAAAATGTATTTTTTAAAGATCAGGAAAGCTAGCATTGTATTTTCCCTTCATATTCACCTATGGATAATGGTTATTTTAGTATTGACATAGATCTTAGACATAACATTTTCCATCTAGTGATTTATTTCCCATATTATACCATCTTTACCAGTAAACCTGACATTAGGCTTTCTGAGGTGAAAACTTTCTCTAAATCTTGTAAGTAAGCAGAACTCCATGGAGTAATAAAATATTAAAAAGTACTGACAATTTACATATGCTGTTAATTTCACCGATTGTGTCTGAATTCCAAAAGTGGCTCCTGGGTATCGCATTTAAACATATCCTTTTTGCAATACTCTGCTTTGGAAAAAGAATATGTCAGGAGTTGCTCAGAACAGTGGCTACAAGGTTAGAAATAGCTGTCTGTGAGGTCTAAAATTATTATCTTTCCTCAGTGAAACTGGATACCCCAGACAAGCTGGGCAGCAAAGTAAAATGTGGACATAGTCAGCTACAGCAGTAAGGAAAGCAAAATGTGTGCTGTTGCACTTCTACGATGTGAGAGAACTTCAGCATAAATTAAACTGTTTAAACAAGTGAAAAAATTTGAAACAGAGGTCCTACAATAAGAAAACCAGTACACTGGTCTAGGTCGTCAGCTGGCTTAGTTTATTTGCTTTGCATAAGGCTAAAATTTGAGAGTGTGCTTGTGAACATGTGTATATATGTTAAATAAAAATTAAATATTTCCTTATAATAATAGTCATTAGTTCCATATTATAAATGTTGTTAAACTATGGATGGAACTTGTGGCATGTGACTTGGTACGTACTAGTTCATCTGTGGCATTCCAGACTTGTGAATAACAGCAGACTCACAATACTTAATCTGGACTACTGGAGAGTAAATAATGGCAGATTTCATTAACTGCCACATGGTCAGATTTCCATCCTATGAGAATGTTGAAGATTGCCACAGAAATTGTGTAGATTTCTGCAATGAAGGAAGGGAAGGGAAGGGAAGGGAAGGGAAGGGAAGGGAAGGGAAGGGAAGGGAAGGGAAGGGAAGGGAAGGGAAGGGAAGGGAAGGGAAGGGAAGGGAAGGGAAGGGAAGGGAAGGGAAGGGAAGGGAAGGGAAGGGAAGGGAAGGGAAGGGAAGGGAAGGGAAGGGAAGGGAAGGGAAGGGAAGGGAAGGGAAGGGAAGGGAAGGGAAGGAAGCTGCCAATAGTACTGGAGCATGAAAATGTGAAGGGAGATCTGGAGGAGAGAGGAATCTACAAAAGAGGAGGACATTGCTGAGTGAATGGGGAGCAGCCTACAAGATGGATAATGAAAGAATAACTAGAGTCTTTTAAAGTGTCTGGAGTTGCATTAGTTTTTATTCTAAGAAGCAATTATTGTACAGTCTGTCTACAAAGAAAACACAGGCACAGGAAAATCAGGTCATAAACATAATTTTTTTAATGAAAACATAAGAAGAGAACATAATTATGACACCTGTTGATTAAATGGCAGATTAAATGGCAGAAATTCAGATTTCTCATCATATTTGGTACGACTGAATTCAGTATGACTGAATATGACTGAGTAAATATTCTGTTTTCTTTGCAAAACCCAAATGATTTCTGCTCTATGGAAGTTTTATTAGTATTTTTACCCTTAAACACTTTCTCTGCCCTTTACTGTATAAGCAAATGGAGAAAGATGTAATCATCTGGGAAACTTTTAATGAACCTAAAATGTATTTTAAAATTCCTATAGGAATTTAAGGTGTTCCAGCATAATATGTTCCAGCACTGCTTTCATGAGAGACATATTAATCTGCTGCAAAATTCATTTTTTCATTAAAAAAGAGAATCTATTAATTGGTTTGGTGTTTGGGTACTTTGGTTACAGTCTTGATACCTTATGAACATAGTTTGGTGGTAAGTACTCACAAGTTCTTGGGTATCCAATCCAATTCCAAATCATTGGAATTCTAACACAGATTTAAAGGAAGGTCTTTTTTTGTATATTATTTTGATTGGATTGAAAAGATTAGACAAAACACAGCTCAGAGTAATAAAAAAAAGCCTCCCCAAGAACCTTTCAAAAACAATCCCTCCAAAATAGGAAAAGAATATATAAACCACACGTTGTCCTGAATCTTAAAATTGCCCTATTTTATTTTGCTTGATTGACCTTTACTTATGTGTCCAGCTGAGTTGGGCTATATTGCCAACTACTGACAGGTCATCTTCAGGTATTTCCCAAAGATTCAATGATAAATAATCTCTGGGCATTACTCCAGACAATTCCCAGCTGAAGTATCACAGAAAACAAGAATGTTATTAATCACTTTCCTTCTTTCCGTTTCTTCTCTGCAGACTATCTGACTCATTTAATGTGCAAAAAATAATTACTTGGTTTATTTTATGTCATACACATTCTACTTCCATGTGCATCTCTCTAGTTGGTGAAAAATCACCAGTACTGTAAATTAAGAAGCCAGAGCACAGCTTAGATGTTCAATAGGACCATGTGTGAACGAAAGTGCCCATCTGCTCAGATGAGTAATAGGAACCTTTTGGAATTTCAGCTGTTAAAGGAAAAGCAATGGACAAGACTCACCAGTGTCACTACTTGGGTAACAGTAACAATAAACCCTTGTGTACATAAGGATTTTAACTATCTGGTATATCTTCAGTTTGAAAATCACAAAACTTTGCTGAAAATAAAGAAAATTTTCAGGTTCCTTGATGTATTGGGGGAGGGCTGACAATACTACCACAGATTTTTTTCTAAGCCCAGGATTTCATCATACATATTTTATATCATAGAATCATACTATCATGGAATACCAGGTTGGAAGGGACCTCAAGATTAATCTGATCCAACCTTTTTTGGCAAAAGCATGGTCTAGACAAGATGGCCCAGCACTCTGTCCAGCCAAGTCATAAAAATGTTCAATATTGGGGAACCCACCACTTCTCTAGGAAGATTATTCCAATGGTTGATTGTTCTTATGGTGAAAAATTTTCCTTTTGTGTCCAATCAGAATCTCCCCAGAAGTAACTTGCACCCATTAACCCATATATTTCCATGTGACTCCTTGTAAAATATATGAAAACATGTCTGGATGAACTGCACTTATGAGTTACAGAATGTAACTGAAACTCAATTCACATTACAGTGAAACTCAAGGAATTTTCATCAAGGTTAAAAGGTCTATAAATCTAGCTGTGGAAAATTTTTAGTGGCATGCTCTGTCCTGGCATACGACAGGAATGTATGCCCAGGCATACAAAAGGAAAATCTTTAGCCAATTACATTGTCAAGGCTGCTGTCATTAAACACTTTGTAAAAACTACATTAGAAGCCTGCGGTCTATATTAAAATATCATTGTGTGGCATGCCTAGCATTTTTTGGGGGGAGGGGGGAGTCCTAGGCATATGAAAAAAGTAGAAACTGTACGTGAGAAAATATAAATACAAACTAATAAGTAGCATCAATTCAGAATAGCTATTGTTACCCTATTGTAACATCATGAGGTCAAACTCCATCGTTATTAGAATGTGTTCTTCAACTTTTGTCTTATTATTTTGTTTCCCCAGAGGTGCTGGATAAGTAGACAATATAAGACATGCTTGCTTTATTCCCTATAGTCAAGTTTTACCATGCAGTTTGCCAAACTATTTTGTATAAAAAACTAATCTCTAGGTACAAAGCTACAGACCTGCAAGGATTTAAAGCACAAGCTGGAAACTCTGTACATTACTGCTACTACTGATCTGGGATGTGACTACATGAAGATAAACAAAATTGCATGTCCTTGGATAGGCTCAGACTACTTCTTTCACTTACTGGGTCCTTAACATCTCTATTTAACTCAGATCAATTAAAGAATAAATGAGTAACTAGGTGACCCGTCTGCACAGCTAATTGCTTGTCTGGTGTCTGAATTTTTATCTTTAATATCTCTTCATTGCAAGAAAGCTAGTAACCCTTTGAGAGGGATGACTAATGCCTATTAGAAATATTTTAATGAATTTCTGAATTGCTGGGGAAGGTGTCATAGTTTAATGGTAGATTTTTGCTCACACAGCTGTCTGTGGAACATTTTAGGTGCACTATTATCTATTAAGCTCACAGTGGGTAACTGCATAGTGATAAGTATATTTGCTGGCTTTGCAGGAGATGGAAGCTCAATTTTCTGTTCTGTTGGACTCTTATTACAAATTTAAACATGGTTCTAGAAATGAGCCGTAGCTACCAAACTGGTTTGGAATCTGGTCTTTCTTCTGGAAAGTTTCCTTTCAGAAGTTGTTAAGTGCTCAGAAACTGAAAACTCAGAAAATTTAACAAGAGGAGAATAATATTTCCCATAGTTTCCATCATACTGACTTTTAACATAAACTAAGAGTAACACATAAGATTTAATTCCTAAGCCAGTTTATATTTACGCTATTTCCTGCACCCAGGTCCAAGCAGAAGTGCCCTGGACTTCAAACTTGCAACCTGCACTAAGGTCACACTCAGATTAGATCACAAGAACAAGTGTGTGTTCTGCTCTTTATTGAGTCTGAATAACCCCAGACTTTAGGTTAATTGCTGTAAAGACTCCACTCTGAAATGAACTTCTTATGCCTTTTTGTTACAGCATGCTCTTTTTCAAAAGAATTGCTAAGGCGTTGTTACTAAATAGATTGATTTAGCAATAAAACATATAATTAACTGGTCATTTGTCTAAAACATGTCAGTAACAGTTGTGCAGAGATTGGTCTCTTGGTTAGCCAGCAGAACTGATACCTGCATGATACAGCATCATAAAAATCTAGTGAGACTGTTATATCAAGAGGGAAGCAGCATCTTGTGGCATTTGTGTCTTTTCTCTGAAGATACAGGTGGGGATAACAGTAGAACCACTGAAAGGGAGAAAATGAAAAGTAGGGTTATTATGTGGTAATCTGATGTCAGTGACTCAAGGTCAATAATCACAGTCCTATGTTACATCATATGTTTGATTCCAAAGAAACGGGATGCTGATGCTGATTAGAGGTAAATGTTACCCTAATGCAGAGAAGAATACCTGGACAGGTCAGAGCTTATGTTGGAAAAAGAGCATGAGTTAAGCCAAAATAATACTATGTGGAAATGTGATCCTCAATAAGGTTGCACTCTCATAGTGTGTAGAGGAAACTGAAATTCAAGCTATTACAGCGTTCATCTGATTCCTCCATGTCCTGAACAGTAAGCTGCAATTAAAAAGCATATAGATCCAATATATTAAATGAAAAAGAGCACAGCAGAGGAAAAATAGTTTATGAATTTTTGAAACCAGTAATTTCTGCAGAAACTTGTTAATTTAATTTTTGCAATATAGCCTACAAAACCTATGTACCTATGCTTACAAATGTAGCATAGGTACCTGTGCTGGTTTTGGCTGGGATAGAGTTAATCTTCTTCACAGTAGCTAGTATGGGGCTATGTTTTGGATTTATGTCAGAAACAGTGTTGATAATGCAAAGATGTTTTAAATATTGCTGAGCAGTGCTTACAGAGCGTCAAGGTCTTTTCTGCCTCTCACAACACCCCACCAGTGAGGAGTCTGGGAGTGCAGAACAAGTTGGGAGAGGACACAGCTAGGACAGGTGACCCAAACTGACCCAAACTGACCAAAGGGGTAGGTATGTATGACGTCATGCTCAGTATGTAAAGCTGGGGGAAGAAGAAGGATGGAAGGGATGTTTGGAGTGATGGCGTTTTGTCTTCCCAAGCAACCATTGCACATGATGGAGCCCTGCTTTCCTGGAGATGGCTGAACACCTGCCTGCCCATGGGAAGGAGTGAATTAATTCCTTATTCTGCTTTGCTTGTGCAGGCAGCTTTTGTTTTACCTGTTAAACTGTCTTTATCTCAACCCATGAGTTTTCTCACTTTTAGTCTTCTGATTCTTTCCCCCAGCCCACTGAGGAATGTGATCAAGCAGCTGTGTGGGGATTAGTTCCTGGCTAAATCATGATAGTACCACAGAAACTGAAGTAAGACTATAAAGTCTTATGCATGAACTTCTTTCTTCTCTTTATTTCCAGGCATCTGGAAGGAAAGAGCTGGATGGTATTTTTCATCTCTGACTCAAAATTAGAAGTCATCTTTTTCTTTTCTGCTGTATCCAGTAGCTATGACAATTTATAAATGTTCTAGCCCCCTTTCTCAGATTTCTGCCTTTTCTCAGCTATGTGAAGAGGTTTTAAAAGATGAAGCAAAGACTCTCATGTAGCCCATAAAGGAAAGAGGATATTTTTTTAGATTAAGGGATAGCAAGGATTTTTGATTCAAAGGCTGAATGGCATTGACCTGAAGAAAAGTGTTCTTGATAGAGTATGATAATTAAAAACATAATCATTTCTTTCAGAAATCAGGAATGGACATAAAGGAGGAGTAAGTCAAAGCTACATCCTGTGGAAATAACCGTGGGAAAGAATGGGATGCACAGGAAGGAATAGAGAAGAATGGAAATGATGTTGCTGAATAGCTTTGAATTACTGCAAATGCTATTAAGAATTTGTGTGGGACTTGATGAGAAAGAAGGAAAATAGATAGCCTTGGAAGAGGATATTAAAAGCATTTTATCCTTGCAAGAATAGATGTTTGGTTACAGGGAAACTTACACTGATATCCTATAGAATTTGTCAATCATGAACTCTTTCTCCATTCACCATTCAAAAACAGCATATTCCTCCAGTCTTTCCTCTCTACAGCAGCTAGAAGACGACTAATAAAATGTTCTGAATAATCTTCAGTGCATTAGCACAAGTCAAAAGCCAGACTAGCATAGAGAATCCTCCCACTTCCATTACACTAAGAAAAATTGTTTTTAAAGGGGTTGTTCTTTCTCTTCCTTTATATGTGTTTGTTTGAATTGTATTTATTTTGGTGAAGTTAATGGCTCCTAGGATCCCTCTGTTCTGCATAAACCACACAGCATCAGCAATGGGGACACATGTTCTTTCTACCGACATAAGTTCAGCACTCCTAAATTTAATCACTGGTAACACTAGGAAGCTGGTTTAAAACTGCTGAGTAATTTGGAACTGACCTTAAGCACAAGAGTTCTGCAGGCTTTTCATTAACACTTCATAGTACAGGAGGTAGCAAGACACTGCTCTTTCCCCTCTCTGTTATAATTTTAAGTTTTAGGGATGGAAGATTTATGACAGGTGTTACTTAAAAGACAGTGTTATATTCCTGTCACAGCAAGTCTGGATGTTAACTCTCCTAGCTCCT
Organism: Phalacrocorax carbo; assembly: GCF_963921805.1. Classification (NCBI taxonomy): domain Eukaryota; kingdom Metazoa; phylum Chordata; class Aves; order Suliformes; family Phalacrocoracidae; genus Phalacrocorax; species Phalacrocorax carbo. The sequence continues at coordinate 204,885,013 of NC_087513.1, forward strand.
AGAAGAGAATAAGCTTTATTTGTCACTAATGTCGGTGACAAAAAGCAGAACATCTCTGCAATTTGCCCACAGTGTGCTGGTGGAGAGTCTCTAGAAACCATCTGTATGACTAAGTAAAACAGGGTATCTCATAATGCTTCATTGTAGCTCCAAATGTAGTATTTTCTTCATGTTTTTGTTACAAATCTTTTTTTTTTTAAACTGTTAAACTTATTCTGGGGCAGGTTTCTTTCTGAAGATGTATTTTGGGGAAAATTTCCTCCTCTTATCTTCCTTTTCTTTTTTCTTCCATCTGAACTTCTTTCCTCCCCTCTGGCTATGGACTGTTTGGGGGATTTAATCTGAGCAAGGTAAATAATCCCTTAATGGTCTTCATGCTCTTTTATTGCATGGTCTCATTTGAGGCTGATAACAAGGTTCATTTTCATTGGACTGATTTTCTTTATATGGACATTTTTCTGTAGAAAGCTGTATCAAATAGATTGCTTCAACTGAACTGACAAAGAACCTTCAAAGGGTAACAAGTCTGAGGCACTATTAAACTAGGTTAAAAATCAGTGATCTACAGCCAAAAGCTTAAACAACTCGAGCTCATTAATTCCCAAAGCTTAAAATGCTTTCTAAGTTTCCATGAACTGTACTTTGAGTTACTTTTTAGTACTTATTTTAGCTTTTAGAACTTAAAAATTTAATTGAATCAGGCCATTTTATGTTTCAGTTTTGGATGTCATAAGAAGATGGATTGTATTCAGGCATAAATTAGTGGAAATTAAGTACAAATATGTCTTTAAAAATCTGTCCTTATATGTATACATAAATCCTACTATGACTGGGCTTGTGTTACAGAATCTTTGTAAGTCAGAAGGAAATTTTTGTTTCAAATTCTGGAGAATTTAATTAATAAATATAAGAATACAAATCAAGTATAATTGTTGTTGAACAATAAATAATCTTGTGTGTGCATCTATAGCTCTGCCTTGAAGAAAAAAAAGACTAATTGTACATTATTTCTTACTCATTTTATAATATTACTTGTGTTTTCTGTACAGTAACTACTAAAATTCTTGCCTTCCAGACAAGTTCAGAGAAGAAAAGGAAAAAATATTCCTCAACAATAAAAATATTTTGCTGAATTTTGACAATTTGAGGAAATAGACTTGAGAACCTTATGATGTCACCAGGAATGTAACTTTTTATTCTGAGTGAATTTAGTATCCATGAAAGATACCAGACTGATGATATTGAAGAAGAAATTACTTTATTCATTGACATATATGCTTTAACACTGACCTGCAAAAGCTTTCTCAAGGGGAGGGAAATAGTCAGATATTCACTTTTGGCTAGACACTATCATCTTCAATGAATGGTATCTTACAGTAGAAGGACTCCATTGGGACTAAATATAGTAAAAACCAACTGGTAATGTAGGGGTAGAACCCTTTAACAGTGACAGATAGATGAAGTTGTGAAGTTACAAAATGTGAACTTTGTGTACCTCATGAATTTAGAGGAAAATCTGTAACATGACAGTCATTTATTCTGGTTGACATAGTCAAGAGAAGTTTCTTCACCCCATGCAAGGTCAGTTTTTTGGGTTAGGTCTGGTTCAGATTTCAGTGTAAGGTCCTTTCAGCAATCCTGACAACTCCGGCAATAAACTGCAGAAGCTGCAGGGAAGCAAATTCCACATAGAATCATAGAATCATAAAGGTTGGAAAAGACCTCTAAGATCATCAAGTCCAGCCATCAACCCAACAGCACCATGCCTCCTAAACCATGTCCCGAAGTGCCATGTCTACGTGTTTTTTGAACACCTCCAGGGATGGTGACTCCACCACCTCCCTCGGCAGCCTGTGGTCAGGCATTGACCACTCTTGCAGTAAAGAAATTTTTCCTAATATCTAATCTAAACCACCTTTGATGCAACTGGAGTCCATTTCCTCTTGTCCTATCACAAGTTGCTTGGGAGAAGAGACCAAAAATTTGAATGTATTTCACTCTTCTCCCCCAATAAATATTTCTCCTTCAGTACTTACATAGATACTAAGCCCATGTGATAGTGAATGCTTGTGGTCAGGTCAAACGTCAATGCACACAAATCTGTTTACTCCCAGTTTTGGAAATTTTTTTGCTAAGACCAGGACGGAGATCCTTTTTGATGCTCAGATGGGAGACAAAGATTCTTCACAATGTTCTGTACAAATGCTCCCACAGGTGAATTTTTCCCACAGCCTCTCTATTAAAGTCAAATGTCTCAGTACATCTTTGTGTATGGTAATCTATCTCCTAGTAAACATGTAAGAGGATTTCACCAAACAAGGGGAAAAGTAGAGTCAACTCTCACCTCATATCTATATACCTCTTTGTAAAATCACTATTCCCAGAATTATCTAGCCAAAAGCAAGAAAAACTGCTACACCCAAGATTTCTGGGTTTTTGGCAAAAATTTTTGCTTTTCTTGTAAGTGCCAGCATAGATTTTCACTAATTCTTCACAACTGAATAAAAATTTAAAACACTTTTTTTCTGCATTTCAGCCAATTTCTGTCATACCACACACACTTTCATGTGCTGTGCCTATGTCTTCAACATAGGCATGTTAATCCCCCTGTTGACACATGCAAATTAATAGTAGGGTTCTCATTATGGTGATGTCTTGTTCACAGACCAGTTTTATTATTTTCTTCTTGATAAAAAGTCAGTCTTATTTATACAGAGCACCATAAGGCCAGAAATGTCTCAAACCATCATAGAAGTGCAAGCAAAATTTAATTTTGCATCCAAAGATGAGCAGCTCACCTGAGGATCAGAGATGTGGAAGCTGCATCTGAGAGTAGCAAAAATTGTGCAGCAACTAGGAGCAACCCAGCTGGAGAGAGAGGAGTGAGAGTGACTGCCACACAGCTGTACCAGATGCTTGATTGCACTTGCTTAGGGCGCTTTTTTTTTTTTTTTTTTTTTTTTTTTTTTTTTTTTGTGTTACACCACTATAGGTCAGGAACATTCTGCTTTCAGGGCCTGAAGAGGAAAATTTTGGTCAGGGGCCCTGAAGCCACAGGGTTTACAGATGGTTTTTGTGCCTGCTTCATTCTGTTCCCATGTGCTTTTGAATAGGATGAGGCCAAACATTATATGGTGATGCAAGAATGAGAAGAATAAGGACTTCATCCAAAAGCCCAGTAACGTTCAATTAAATCACAATATAAATTGGCCAAGTATCACTCACTAACCTTCTACGACTCTCTCCAGCTGTCTCCCTCTTGTCACCATAGACCCACCACAACAGACCCAGCTAAGCCTCTGGGATCTATGATTATACATATGTGCATCTTTAACGGTCTGCAGTGTTTAATAATGACATCTTTCCTGCATGTACTTCACAATATAACTAACTAAAATACAAGAAATCAAAACAGTCTTATTCTATATTGTAGGCTGTCTTATCCTTTTTTCCTAGCATGTTTGTCTAATACCAAGTCTTTGTCATATAGCAATAGCATGGTCATATTCATTTGACTTCACCTGGTAATTGCATTTTCTTAGGAATAGTCAGCAGACTTGACTTGCGTTACTTTTCCTTTCAGCTTTCCAACGATAATGATGAAAGGATGGTGCATTCTTTCAAGACTACAGGTTAAAATTGTATAAAGCTAGAAAACAGTCTGTATACATCGCAAACTGTTGTCAATTTGCTCGGCTTTTTTCTTTTAGATTTATTGAAATATTCACATAATAACATTGCAGTTTCAGATTTGTCTTGTCCTGTGTAGTTTTGCTGTCTTTTTAGGTACCACTGTGATGGTTGCACAAGTTTCTAATTGGAATATAATTTCTTTTTTAAGTTAATGGGACATTTTTATTCTGCTTGCAACAGCTGGACTAGGCATTAGTTTGTAATTTCCTCTCCAAAATTTCACTGTTGAGAACAGAGTATCATGTCAAGGAACCATGCTCATAACAATATGGAAGGTCTTAAGTTGATGTGTATGACTTCTGAGGCAGATAAGAGTTTCGACTATTATGTGGGAAAGCACAAGGATTACCTGAAACTTTGTTGAGATATAGGGATTATCTCATGGACATGTGGCTGTTTTAAGGATTCAGCCAGTTTATTCTGCAACAGTAGTCAGCTGTTGGAAATTTCAGAAAAAGGCAGAAGTTCCCCTATGATTTGCATATAAGAATTTATTCTGTAAAATAATTTCAAAATAAAAGATGTTTCTTTCTAGCCTCAGGCAAACTCTGATTGTATATGTAGAAACATGCGGATTTTGCACATCTAGTACACCTTACTTTCACACGTACGTGGTCTTCTGCGTAACCCAATAATTCACTGGAAACAGTAAAATGAAGTAGCAATGAATTCCACAGGCTAATTAGAGATTCCTCATTTTTGACAGTTGCCTTTGAATATCTTTTGCCTGGCTGTCATAAGATAAGCTAAAGAGGAGCAGTTGTGTGACCTTCAGTATATCATTATCTAACATATGTACAGGTAACACATTGCCTATTATTACTTGTTTCCAAATCTAAACAGCACACATATACAGATATCTATCTAATTTCTTTCCCTGGATTATTTTATTTTCTCTATGTCTTGAAGACAGAATGATCAGAAATATAAGAAATATAAGTAGCATTTTACCTGAGAAAAAAATCTTGTCAACTTTCTTCCTTGAAGAAAGTTGAATCAAATGCTATACAGATGTGGGTAATTTAATATGCAACTTATACATCTTGAACCATCCTACTCGCCTTCTACTAAAATGAAGAAATGTCCAGTCAATGGGACCAGATACACAAGTAAGAGGAACAACGTCTATCTTGCTGCAGCAAAACTTTTTGATCACCTTACATACGTAGAGACTGCCCTCAACAGGAGATAATCACTAAGAAACCTAATTATAAAGTGTAACATTATAGATCTCAGGGAATGTTAGACTTGAAACTTTCACTGCCCATTCACTTTCTTAATTGAGTTTTTTATAATACAATACATGCTAATTAGTAAAAATCAACCGCTTTACTCATGGTGCTTTTTCTTCATTATCATTTAGCAACATTAGACTTTCCAAGACTGAAATTTGGAAAGAAACAGAGGGATAAATTTACACATTGAATAGACAGCCACGTAACTGCTTTTAGAACTCTAAACCTTTCAAATCAACAAACAGAAAATGAAGGTAATTGTAGGGAACTTACCCCTCATGTCAACCCAATGCATATGGAAGTAATGCTTGGAAAAGCCAACTGGAGATCATGAGTGATGATTTTATTGTTCTGTTCATTCCTCTTTTCTGTGCCATCCTTCAGAGGATTTGTTAGAAAGAAATGTTATCATAAACTCAGCTTCCCTAGTGAATTTGTTCAAGGTATTTATTACTACAACTCTTTGGTAAAGTTTATATTTTTTCACATCTTTGTTCTCCAGTATGATGTATTTTATGACAAGCTGTCAGCCATATCTGGTTTTCTGTTTCTATAGGGGCCAGCAAAATTATGCTTTTACTGTTGCTGTCAGCTAGGAAAGAAATGAAGACAGATGTACAACTTTATGGAATAATCTGTAATGCACTAGTGCTGAAGAGTCCAAAACACCGACTGGCTCACTCCTATGCAAGATGCTGCACAAACACACAAAAAAGACAAGTCTGTCCCAGAAATCTGACCATCACATCTGTGTGCTTTGAAGGAAATAGGTAGTATTATTCTAAGGAAAACGCTAGGTTAGTGAGGTGAAATATTACCCTTTTGTTAAGTCCTTGTTTTCTTGTGTTACAAGGCACTTGAGGCTGGCAGTCCAGGAAAAGCTGTGGTATTAAAAGGAAATATTTTGAGATTTCTTGATTTCCACGAAAGAACACAGTTACCTCATCCTTGCTAAGCACTGCAAGAAAATGCATATGCTCCGTATGGGTTCACTGCAGTTCCTGATCAGCACACCTGACATGATCAGAGCCTGCAGCAATCTCACTGTCTTTACACACTATCTTGTCATGTTTGATTTCAATACAATATCATGAATACAGTTTGTGATAAATTTTCTCCTTCTTTCTCGCATAAGGAAAATATTCTTTTTTCCTGCCTGTGGTTAAGGCAGTGCAACAAATAATACCAGCCTGAAGCAGAGTAATGTGTGTCTCTTCATTGAAGAGAGAGAGCAGGCATGCAGTCTTCGCTCAGCTGTAATTCAAAACCATATCTCTGTCCAGAAAGCCTGAGTTCTCCTTGGGCTATCTCCCAGAATGATCCTGTTATCAAAGTGATCAAGAGGGCTGTTAAATATAAAATACATGCATTCTTGCAGAAGCAAATCTGGAAGACCCTGCTCCTTTTTGAGTGACTAAACTAAGTTCACACTCCATCATTTTTCCTTCTTTTCTTTCAAGAATCTTGTATTCCTTGCTTCACAGTGGGGAGTGGTAGAGATAGAGTAGGTTTTCTTCCCTACCTAAACCTATAGCACAGTGATTAGTTCATCCTTTTGTAAAGTTTTGAGTCTGAACCTCCTCTAGCTGAAGAGGAACCTGAAACTGGATTTTCATTTTCATCTGTGGGTTGTCTAACATCCAAGCCACTATATAAGTCAATTAGCACTACTACGCTGGTTTAAGTCACCAAAGTTGCTTAACTGCTTATTAAAGCAAAATTGTCTTTGTGTTAGGTATACTTACACAGTATCTTCAAGCAACTTGGGAACTCTTCTGTATAGAATATGGATCATCAAAAAACACAGCCTTCAGACATGTTCTGGGTATGTGCTTAAACCAAACAGTTGATGTCTTTATTTGGAAAATTGTTATTCAGGTAAGAACACAACACAGAAAATGTAGACACCAACTAATCAGTTATTTTGCTATTTTGGATGTAGGTATATCAAGACTGTTCTTTTTATAGCTGTTAGGTGCTTCAAAAATGTAGCGGAAGTGATTTTTGTGGCATTATTCAGAGCAAAATCTACAGTCTGAACTCAGGGTTCAAGCCCTGCAGTCTTTTGCACAGCATCGCTGCTCACTTTGAGATGGTCAATATGCTGCACAGCATTCCAAGTTTTTGTGTTATGTATTTCACTATTCTTAAAAAATACAACATAATATATAATCTGTTTAGAAAGGTATTTTTTTCTAGAGCTTTAAATAGATGAGAAAAAGGCAGAAGAGCAAAAGTAATGAAGTTATTCTACTGACAGATAAATTAGCTATTCATGTATTTTGTATAAGCAGAATTCTAAGGAAGAAACTGAAATTTTAAAGATATTTTTGGAGAAAAAACATGGAGAGGTTAAGCAAAAACTCTTAAGAAGCCTTGATTCTCTTTTAATGCAAATATATTAATAATGAGAACAAAGGAAAGGAAATGGAAATTGCTTTTCTATGTTGACCCCATGATATCAGCTTTATAGGTCTCTGATGTTTCCACATTTCCCAGCAATGTGGGATGAGGGAAGGTTCTTATTTCCTTTGCCATTTTGGCAGGGAGAGCTGGTTTGCCTCTGTCCTCTCTCAGCTGAGTGGTAGTGGTAGTGTGCGTTTCTTTTTTGTTCCTCTGCTTAAATTTGAATTCTGGCCAAGGAGACAGAGAGGAGAGCAGTGGTACTTTGCTCAGCATCTTACCTTCTTGCACCTTTTCCTCTGTCAGCCTAACTACCAGAAGATATACGAGCATCTCTGAAAGGAAAATGATCTAATCCCACAGTGCACCATGAAGAGACCTGGCAGGCAAATAAATGACTGACAGATTTCCAGTGTTCTTTTGTGTGGTAGATTCTTTGCCCTACAGTCTTAAAACTCTGGAATTGGACCATTGTCGACTATTGCTTCATTTCAGAACTCCTTTGTTTAAATTTATGTTTAATCAAATGAAGTGTTATGCTTTTCTGAGCAAACACTGATGAGTTATCTTCTAGTAATCTGTTTTCTCCAACAGACGGGTGTTTAAAGATCCCCCCTATGGCACTGCGTTCATGGAGTTCCTTGGATTTAAATCAACGCAGCTGAAATAAGGGAGAAAAAGATAGAGGTTTCTGCTCAGAAGAACTCCAAGGCAGCATCATTCTTTTATTATTCTTATATTATGTTTCTTTTTGTGTTTTGTGCATTATATTTGAAATACTTTATAGCTGCAGAAGAACTGAAAAAGTCTAGTCTATTTTTTCCCGAACTGCCTTTTTTCCTGGGCCAATAAGATACTCTAAACTAAAAAGCAACACCTGATTCTTATTGGGTGTTATTTTTAATAGATTCAGACTTTTAAATCAGAACAGTCCATTTTTAACACATCATTTGATAGCAAAGGTCACAGAATTTCATGCAGTTACAGATAGCAGAGTGTCATTTCATAGTTAAATAACTGAATGACTTGGTAGCAAAAAATTGTACCAGTATAATCTGATTGAAATTTCTAATCAATGGTGAAAAACTATTGAGAACTACCTGGCAATCTCTTGGTTCTTGTTCGTGGAAAAGACTAAGGGTAAAAGGCTTTAAGGATAACAGAAAGTCCTGTCTTAAAAACTTAAAATAACTGTCCATACCGAAATATACTATTTATTGGATTTTTCTGAGCAACCCATACTGCTTCAGATCAGTGTCCAGTTCCTCTTTTTTTGGCTATTTCCTTTACCTTTTTTATATCAGGAAATATTCGCAGCTATGTTTTTCTCCTGTAGAACATTATTAAAAATACTACTAAGCCTAGTTAGAAGACATTTCCTTTCTCCTCCCCCCAGTATTTCTGAAAAAAGCATTCATAGTACATATTCCATAGTATTGCCACTATGGCCTGTATCTGGAGTCAAATAATGATTAACAATAGCCATAAAGTTTGGCTGTTTAGCTCTTACGTCTCCCCCATTTTTTTTATACCCTCTTTTTTGAAGCCATTAATAGAAATGTTGCTGTGTGAACTTTTTGTCTCCTTTCCCATGCTTTTCTGTTTTGCAGTCTATTCTGTCCAACAAATAAATAGAGCAGTAACTATTATCTGGTGTCTTACAGACCTCCAATAGTCCAAAGACCACAAGTTGCAAGACACTGCACTAAAGTACTTAAGAAACGTGTCAATCAACTTCTAACCCATTAGCAATTATCTTTAAGAACTCCCACAGGACCAGAGAAGATGGACCGGTGTGTGGCTCCTTGCAAAGGAAACCTTTGTGAACAGAACAGGATGCATATATTATTTCTCAAGCCCATAAATATACCATGGAAAGTACTGAATAATCTGTAAGCACTTGGCAAGTAACAAGGTGAGAATAAAATACCCAAATTGCCAGACATTTGTATCAAAATATGTTGTCAGATGTAATCACCCTCTATGAGGTGGTAACTGACACAGAAGATCAGGATTTTAAAATCTTTTTAAAACCTTCTGATAAGCATTTTTACACTGATTTGTATGACTTCGATAGGAAATTGTAGTAAAAATTACCATAGTACAACAAGGTGGTTATAGATCAATTGAAAACATATATTTAAAAAGTTGTAGTCGTTATTTACAAATTTTGAAGGAGGAATCAAGTGTCCTAAGTCTTATACCGTTCAATATTTTATTAATAATTAATTATTATTGTAAGTGAAATCTTGAAATAAATCAATAAATGTGGGAATAGGAGAGGCAGTGCTGGTATCCCATCTTGGAAAGAATCAATAAGCAGCACTGAAAGACATCAGAGATGATTTCTTAGTTCTGTTTCCTCTGGCAGCAGACCTCAGGAAGCACAGTGTCAAATTTTAAGCACAACATATTACGAAACACAGAGAAGATTAGAGACCAAGAGAGAACAGCAAATTAAACTATGAGCCTTAGAAAAATAAGAGAAAGAAAAGCTACTGTCATTGACAGACAAGTTTTGTTCAGCTGAGGAAGGACTTGCTGAGAATTTACCATGGACATGATGAGAATTAATAATTTATGAAAACTTTTCCACCTATGGATTTATGAAGGTTTCTTTTTCTACATATCTTTTGAAGAAAGAATAAGAAATAATCATAATTTTTAGCAGAAGAGATCTTTTTTGGAGGGACTTTCAGTCTAAGAGTACAGTTGAGCGCTAACTGATGGAGCCTATAAAACTCTCATCATTAAAATGAACACAGATTAGACAAGCACCTGAACAGGACAATATAGATGTACTGTGTTCTGCCACAGAATGGGAGAAGGGACCACTGGAATTCTGTAAGTCATTCGGTCAACCTGCAATTTACATGTTTCAGTCATCAGAAAGACAATTTACTAAGGATTTTTGTTAACTCCTCCTGAATATTTAAGGTGACTAGTTAAAATGGGTGTTGTCTGCCTGTCCCATATGTAGTTAGGAGAAAACCACTTACATTGTCAGATTCTAAGTAGGGGAGATTAGAAAACTCTGTCTTTTACAAACTATATTTAATTTAATCATGTTGCTGAAATGTTCCCATAACTCATCACTTTCAATGGAATGCCATTTTTAAGAATAACTAAATTTTCTTGTGGAGTTGAACTACTCTCTACTGCAAATACATTTTCCCTCAGCAAGTGTGTAAGAGACTGTGTTACCCCTTAGTACTCTGACCACCTCTTCTGGGAAAAAAATCTACCATTATCAGTGCTCAGCTGAGTAAACACCAGCAAGATATCTTAGGTGGATAAGTTTTTCTGAAACACATTCACATCACCATTTTCTTTTGGAGTTTTTTTTTTTTAACCATTCAGCATACTGGAATTTGCTGGAATTTGTTTATGTCCAGTTTTGGAAAGCACAAAAGTTGCTAGGTCATCTGGCTTTACAGCTGTATGTCATATGTGGAAATTAAATGAGTAATTAGAAAATAATTTAATTAGATTAATTTAATGATTAGACAGGCAGTCTGTTTATTTTAACTGGTTATGATATAACAGCCTGATATATTAGCTACAAACATGATCAAACTTCTTATAATTACCTAATTAAGACTGCAGTTTTCCACTTATGTATTTCACAAAGATTTATTGTGCTTATTCCAAAATGGTATTTTTTTTCATATTACATTAAAGATGTAAGACTATTATATAATATTTATTTTTATTTTGATCTAAGTTGAATATCCCTAGGTACTCCTACTGACGGTTTAGCTCATTATTTGGATGTGAATTGGAGTGGAGACAATGTTTTTTTCATTTCTAAATCCATCATTGCCTTGTCATTCAGATTTTTTCTGAATATTTTTCTGTACTGTGATAGCTATAATTTGTTATATGATAGGAAATCAAATAAAATACTAACAAAAAATACTTTGCAAAAAATACTTTGGATTTCAGTTCTGCTGGGTAGGAACTATCTTATACTTTATAATTTATAGAATGCATTATAGCCATAAGGGCTATGACACATCATATTTCAGTGGTCCTGCTTCAGTAGGAACAATCTCTGAAGAGTATTTAATTGACATTACAGCAATCTCTGAATAAGTACACTATCTACAAATTAAGGGCTTTAATCAGAGAATCATAGGATCACGTAGTAGTTCAGACTGGAAAGGACTTCAGCAGGTCTTTAGTCCAGCCTCCTGGTTAAATCCATGTGGACTGTTTTCATTTATTTTCTTCAGCTTCATGTGTACAACAGAGGTTGTGAAGAGGACTAGCTTCTTGATTTTCTCAAGGACCAAACTGGGGCTGAGCAGCCTGCAGCTCCACAGATTGTCCCTCCTGCCTCTTTTTGAGATGGGTGCTGTAATGGTCTTTCTCCAGCCACCAGGGACCTTGCGTGACCTTCATAACCTTTTAAAAATTACAGAAGTGGCCCAACAATTACATCAGCCAAAGAAATTAGATTTAGACAGCTTAAAGGTTGGGATTCAGCTCCAGATGAAGTCACCTAAATTTAGGTACCAACAGTAGGTGTCTATAAGCTAGGTATTAAAGCCCCTCTTCTAGAAGCACTTAAATCTTACCTATTGGCAGGCAGCTGACTTGCTCCTTGGATGCAATTGACTGCTTTGACTACTTCTTCAATTACTACCATGGAAGTTTAGATATTTAGTTGAAACTTGCATATAAAAATAAATCTTTTAGTGTCTTCATTGTAATTCTATTGCTGGCATTAATGGAAAACAACAGAGGAATTAGAGCGTCATAGTGAATTTTTCTTAGGAGAATTAAAATAAAGACACTTGTTTGAGTAAAACAATTGTTTTAAAAAATGATTGCTTTGTTATTGATTAGAAAATATCTATCTTAAAATGCTTTGCTTAAAAATAATTTTTAAGCGTTCAAGATTTTTCTTGAAGCACAGAAGCATGTGTAAAAGTGTAATTTCAATTCTATCGACAAGCATAAAAGGTTCTGCTATCTCCGCTCAAATACAGGGCCCTTACCTCTCAAAGATTATTAACAAAGATGTTACATTCATTGTGCCAGATATATCTTTAGTATATAATCATCTGCCTCCTATTTCCTTACATAAGAGTTTAGTACGGGGCTCTCCTTTCCTATCTGCAAATCAGAGGCAGTTTCGCTACTATTTCCCACATTCAGTCATAACCTGCCTATGCAGTAGTAATTTTACATCACCTTCTACTCTTAAAGTCACATTCAATTAGAAAAAAATGTTATACCATATAGCTGGGAGAACATCAACACCTGGATCTCCACGGGCTTAGTAATGTATAAACAGAATAGAAACTGGTCTATCACACTCCCAAACCTTCTAATGCATTGAGAGGGATAGAGAATTGCAGCAACATAACATATATAATCAGAGTAAATACTTTTGCCAAGGGCATTAGAACTAGTAATAAATCCTTTTTTTCCAGGGAGCTAGAAGTCCAAAAGGAAGAGTACAAGGTCAAAAACTGAGCAAGTAATAAAATGAGCACTCAGGTAAGATAAGCAATAGAAAAATGATTTAGTTTTTTCATTAGCCTTCTCAGTTTACAAACAGAAGCTTACAGAGACTTTCATTTCAACCTTTCTCTACAGGGGTTGTGTTTCACATAGAACTGAATGCAGAGTTTACCAGATAAAAGCCAAACAGTATCAAGTTGCCACTGATATTTACTTAAGATTTTTAAAATTATCTTGTTTAAAACTGTATTTGTGTTATGGGACTGGAAGCTAGCAAAGGCAATGCCAGTTTTACTAATGGCATCCATGAGGAATCCTGAAAGCTATGAACAATTAAGTCTTATGTCTGCAGCTACCCTGTTGGTAAAAAAAGTGTAAGAAAAGGTAGGATTAGTGGATAAATGTGATATTCAAGGCAACAGTCATCCCCCTCTTTGAATCTTTAAAGGGATTTCATGCTTGACAAAGTCATTAGTTGTGGGAGTCAGCACACAGTCAAAAGAGACATGGTTTATTCAGCTTTCCAAAAGATGTTTCACAAGGTTCCTCATGAGGTGTTCTTCAAGAAAGTAAACTACTGTGGGATAAGAGAGAAGGCCGTTTCATGGAAGCATGGCTCTTCAAAAGGAGAGAAATAAAAGTGGGAAGCAATGATCTATTTTCTCAGTGCAGCGTGGTTACTAATAGAGAAAGGTCCTACAGGCATCTGTGCTGGTCCCTGTGCTATTCCCCAGGAAAAGGACAAACAGCGAGGTGATAGTCTGCCGATGACACTGAATGTCCACGCAGAACAATTCAATGTGTATATGCCTAAAGTAACACTCTTAGGAAAAAAATAATCTAAAATTTCCGTACTCATTGATGGCTCTAAGTGAGCAAATATAACTCAGGAAAGAGATCTTGATCATAATAAGTAGCTGTGTGAAACCATCAGCTCAGCAATCAGTAGCAGAGCAAAACCATACACTTTAGGAATGATTAGGAAAATAAAAGAACATGTCGTGTCCTACTATGCAAATCCATCCACTCTCATCTTGAATAATACATAGACATCTGACTCCCCTATTAAGGAAAGTATATAGTAGTTTTAGAAGGAAAAGGCACAGAGAAAAGTGACAGGAATAATTTACTTCAAGACAATAAGGAACCATTCCTCATGCAAGGAACTTCTAAAGAGAAAGACATTCTTCAGTCTGCCAAATTGATGCGGGGAGGAAATGGACAAGGAGATGCAACAGAGATCTACAAAATCATAAATGACATGGAGAGTATGAATGGGGAAAAATTTGTCACTGCCTCTTCAAATATAAGTGTCAGGGAGGATCAGATTAAGTTGACAGGAGAGCTTTCTGGCACAAGTTACTTTGAATATCAATAGACACCAAAGACTTCTGAAAACAACTTTAAACTCACAGAGAAAATAATAGGAAAATAATCCATTGAGGGCTATTACACACAAAGATAGACCACCTTGCTTATAAAGTTCATGATCTGCAGATTTCTGGGAATGTATTGGAGACCATGCCAGCAAAAACATCCTTAGTTTCACTAGTCTTTTCCTCATGCTTTCACCTACGCATCTATTGTTAGCCATTGTCACAGACCAGACACAAGATTTGATGAGCCTTTGATTTGATGACTCTTCCAATACTTCTATCATTATGTATATTTTCAAACATGATTTCCAGCTGTTTGTGAAATAACAGATTCTTCCATTTGTCTCTCTCTTCCTAAGCCTCTAATGGTTTTATCAACTCCCTAAAACAAAATATTAAATCATTACTACTGAAACTTTTAGGTGATACTACAGAATGTTTTGATAAAAATAGGAAGTTTTTATTTAGACATACTGACTTGGATAGATTTATAAGGTGGTTATAGAAGAAAAAATATATAAGGAGCTCCTCAGTGATGAAGATCTGTATTTCAGAATAGTGTTTCAATAAATTCTTTGTCATTACTAGTGCTTTTGTACTTCAATCAGTTACAGGATTGTTAAAAAAAAGTACTTTATGAGATACCTTGGTCTCTATAGCAGGTAGTCAGAAAACATCATACCCTTAAAATGATTGGAACAACGAGTAATTAGCTCACTTCTACACCTTGTGACTTTGGGGTCATGGTCCTGCGACTTGTCACAAGGTCTAGTCACAGGTAAAGTCTACTGAATCATTCTAATAGTTTTCTCTGGTTTTTATATCATGCCTGTTGCCATGAGCCTGAACACACAGATAATGAAAAAATACTCCTGCTTTCAGCCTATGCACTTTATAAAGGATCCTTGCCTTTAAGCATCCTCAATAATGTCCAGATCCTTTGCTTTTTTTTCTTGTTAGATGGTTCATCAAAGTCCTCTTTGGCCTAAAGATCTGGCAATCACACTGACTTTGGTGCTGCAGTATTGTATCTCTGGCTAAATAAATCTCAGAGGACACCTCATCATAACTGTCAATCTCCAGACCTGAAATAACATTATTCTACTATGATTATGCTTTGGATTTTCTACATTTATTGTTTTCTTTTCATCTGTTTTCTTAAATGATGGTTTCAACTATGCTCCTGATATGCTTTTCTTCTTGAGCCTACTAAAAGGACATGAGACGTCAGATAATTTCTGCTTCTACTTTGATACTTTAGATGAATCCTTTATTAATAAATTATTTGCAAGTCTTCCACATTTGTATTAGAATGCTTTTTGTTGTTGCTCTGCATTGAAAACTGCTTTGATCTTTCCGGTATGTTTACCATGCCACCTTTCTGTTTTCTCCCTTGAAATATACCTGCTTTCTTTACCACTCATATAATATCACAAAAAACTCTAAAAAGGTCCAAGGACAGTTACGATGAAAATCAGTGAAGGAGCTTTCATGCAAACAGGAAGAACAAAATCATTTGTCTTACATCCTTGACATGAGACTAAACCTATTTGAGACTGTATGCAAGCTAGGGCTAAATTACTTGTTGTAATGACAATGTACTGCAGCTACAAAGCTTAAAAAGGCCAAAGGATCTTAGCACTCCAAATACTTCTGCTATGTAAATGTAGCTTATCATGAAGATATAAAGCAGTATAAAAGTAAGTCTTGTTTTGACAGGAATGGTGCTGTATATTATTGATTTTTGTCAGCCTTCATTCTAATAAGTGTTTTCTACTTTTGGCCTCTATGCAAACTGCTTTTCAATTATATATATGTGTATAATAAGCTGAAAGTTGAAGTACACTCTGCTGCTGTACACATCATACTGAAATTAAGAGTGCTATCAATCCTCATACAAAAGATTAAAGTCACCAGCTAAGGTAAAAATGGAATTACTGTTCTTGGTATTCTACTGGTATTATACAGTCAAGAACAATAGTGAATTAACTCCTTTTTAGGAAACATTCATCTCTAAGCTTTGCTGGATACAGAAAAACATAGAGGATTGTTAGTAAGACAGTTCTTATGTCTTTTGATCATCAACCAGAAATATCTATAGAACTACTTTGCTTTGAATCCACTTTAGGTTCCTTTGTTCAGTGTAAAAATAAAAATATAATAAATTGAAGCTTACTAAAATGAAAATTGACTAGTCAAAATTTTGTGTTTTGTTACTTCTTTTGCATATAAAGGATATAAGGTGCTACTGATACCATTAGCTTTCTTTATGCAGGAATAGAAATGGATACAGAAGGTGCAAGACAGTGAAGGAGAGAACATATTATTTTCAAGTAACATTTCTGAAAACCATAATTCATGTATGATCTCTTACTATCAGATTTACATTGCTACCGTAACTCCTAGTAAAGTACCTGCCAGCTTTCTTAAGGAAAGAAGAGATCTAAAATCAAGGTTTAAAAGTTACATTATTTCACTTCCTTATTTTTATGGGAAAAACAAAAAGTCAGAAAAACAATATCTCAGATGGAAAGGTCTTTTCAATTTGACAACATGCTTGTATGAGTAAACATCTAGTTTATGTTGAAGCAATTCTGCTTGATTCAAATATAAAACAGAATGTGTAATTGTGACTCCGCTTTTGTAGAAATGGAAAATCTAATACTGACAAGCTAAAGGCATCTCAATGTCCATTGCATGAAAATCTTTCTGTTGTCTTCAGGAATCTTTTGACTCAACTTTTAGTGTATAGTGTGCCAGAGAACTATAAACAATTTTCTTCATGCTCATGTATGCATGGAAATACAGCTATGAAACGTCCATGGGTTTAGTTGTAAAAATGGCTATATGCATAAAAGCTTTCTACAAAGTGAAACTAAAAAAAGAAAATTACAGGACAAAACCTGCACAATTATGCGACCTCAAAGGATTACACTCTTAACTGAAGAACCCCATCAGTCTGTTACTTGGAATGGTTTGTTGGGTGTTTGTTAGGAGAGATTCGGATTATCTTCCGACATACACAGGTCAGAGTTTGCTTATTATCAAGCTGCAATAATTTATTTGATTTCATTGGAAGATTTCTAACTTGCCAATTCCTTAATTTAAGCTCTAACTTAGCTGGGCACTTAAGGAAAACTTCTGCGAAGAATGGGCCTAACAGAAATAAAAATGTTTGCATCCTGCCTCAAGCAGAAGAGCTGCATGAATTGCAATGAGAGATCAAAATCTGTTGATATATCCCTGATACAAAAGTAAAAGTGCTAAATAGGCAGCAGTGGAAAATAGGCATAGCAGTTGATGACTCCCTCATGTTGGATCCTGATCTCTTTACTCGTAGGCTATTCATGGACTACTCATATCAATTAAATTTTGCCATGGTCTTAGTAGTTCTTTTTAGTTCACCCTAACAAACTGAATGAAGTACTGGGTCTCTTATTTAATATCAAGTTAAATTAACATCAACTGGATTTTTAGATTATATTTTACATATCTTAAAACAAAATTACAGGGGCAGTTTCTGGCTGAAATGCCTTCAGTTCATCATATGTACAAACATCAGATGCTGAAGTGAACTTCAGAAATTTCTGAACCATTCTATGTGATTGCATAAAGCAGTCATTTTCCACTTACTTGGACTGATTTGGGGTCACACACTAAAATGTTAAACACCTGTCCTGAAGGCTGTGTCAAGGTTTTCTTCAAGAACTTCTGTCTTTGAAATGGCACAGGCTTAATGGGTAGTTTTTAGAAATATTGGAATATTTGAAGGATTGACATAAATTTGATGTGAACTCTTCTGTGTTCATAAAAATAAGTAAAGGCAAAAATTGAAGGGAAAACTGAGCAAAGCAATTATGAAACTATGCACTTGTGGGAAGGTCCCATCCTCATGGGCCTACATTCCCTCTTAACAGTTTCATCACCATAGTAATGCGGGTTGCATCCTAGAGGGATTCTGTTTCCTTTAGCTTGTTTACTTCTGTAGAATATACTCTTGAAGGTGTTTCCCCAGAAACTATACTGTCAAGTAGAACACACCTATACTTGTTATTTAGTATCTGTATCAGTGATCAGTGAAACAGCTGGCTCATCTTCTTGAAATTTCTCTATTGCTTTTTCTCCCTTTCCTCACAAAACAACATAATTTCTGTCCTTAAAAACAAACAAACAAACAAACAAAAAGTAAAAAAAAAAAAAACAACTCCAAACCCCACTCTCTTAACTGGAAAGCAGAATGAGTTAAGTCTGTGTGGGTTGGAGCCTATTAATGCATGCTGTTAATCTCAATGGAAATTGCAAAATACTGTTTTTATAAAATAATTCTTTATTAAGTAAGGCAGACCAACATTGAGGGATGGATTCTGTTCTGCGGCCTGTGTGCAGAAAGGCCTTGGCACACTCAAAGAATAAGTTTCTTTTTGTCATAAACCACCTGATCTTCATCTTGCTTCCTGAAACCTGGAGCATGACAGTTCTTCCTCAAACTGCCTTTCAAAAATTTACTTAACCTCATGTATTTGGTCTCAGGTGTTAGGTTCATTGACCTTCTGACCAGGGTCTGCTACTCAGAGAATCTTTATATAGAAGGAAAATTAACAGCTTTACGGATGGTACTATGCTATATAGTGTACCTGGTTCACATCTACCTCTTCCAAAGTAGGCAAATCAGAAGATTAAAGGAAGAAAAAAGCAGTAAAGTCCTTCAAAGATGATTTCATGGAATAGCATGTACACAAAGGCCTTAGAAATGTTTAATTGTCTTTATTGAATTAAGCTGTTATTTACTTGCAATATTCATATATTTATTATTCAATTTATCTGCAAGAATCTGTGGAAAGGAAATGAGGGAACAGGACTGAGGAACGAAAAGTAGTTGCAGATGAGGTAGTGTTTCGGACAATTCCGCAGTCATCATAACTGAAGCTAATATCAGCTGCTCTAACACCCAGCAACTCTGGAACCAAGGGGCCAGAGAGTCGTTTTACACTCTCCTTCCCTTAAATGCATTGAAACCAAACCCTATTTTGATCATCTGGTTGACTATACATTGACAAATTCCAATTAAACTCCTTGACACTTTTTAACCTCATCACCAAACCACCTTTTCCTTCTGCTATTCAATGGTGGTAGAGCTGTTCACTGGCAATGTGAGTATAATGCTATGAGCTGCATCCAAGGTCTGTCTCATATTCTGGGAAAATTCAGTCACATAAAGTGATACTGATGCATATAAATTTGTAGACTCATGTGGTAAGATAGCTAGCAGTCTGTGGAACTAATGCACTCCTGAAGAGGAGACAGTGGCAGCATGTGTAACTAATTTCAATTCTGTTGTTTTCTTTATGTGTCTATGATTATAATTCTGGAGTTGAAGCTTATCTTTAAGTGTTTTGCTAGTAAGCATTGTTGAAAGCAACAAGCATTTTTCCTCATGAGAGATTAAGGTCATAAATTCTTTAAATCTTTGAAAGTTGATACCCTTTGAGCTTCAAAACTTCTATTTTCTTTGCAGGTACAATTAAGGTCTCTGCAGGCATTGTATATTTAGAGAAACATGTTAGCTACTGAAATAGGCACCGGTTTTAAGGTTCATTTTATCATATTTGTTATTGCATGACACTAATCCCATTCTGGACACCCCAACAAATTAAAATATAGAATTCTACATGTCTTCAATTGAAAATACAAAAATTGTGAAAAAGACACTATATTCCTAATTTGGAACATTTCATTGGGAATATCAATTCCAAGGAAGAATTCCAAGAAGTTTCTGGAGAAGTAGGATGGAAGTTCTGCTAGAAACAACACCCTTGCATCAAAGCACCTTGTAGTTCAAAGGCTCTGGTAGACACATGGTAACCCAGGCTTCAAAGTTCCACCCTGTTTTAATGGAACAAAGATGTGAACTCATTTCAGGTGAGTGACCCACCAAGTCAAATTGGTGAGTCCTGCATATGATGTCCACTTTAGCCCAGTGAAGAACTGTTTCCTTATTGCTGTAGGTGGCACTGATTAAAATACTAAAAATGACTGATAACTACTATAGCCTCAGACATGATCTCTAAAAGGATTAAAAAAAATCAAAGTCATCAAGTCTTAAGCCTGACCTTATGAACAACTCTCTCTGGGGTTTGGTTTAGATGATGATTTACTGTAGGAAAGTATGCAATTATCATAGTGCTTTTATAAATGTCAGCAGAGGAACAGTTTGTATAATAATTCCTAGGAATAATTCTTAGGAAGTAAGGAGAGAGATACTGGCTAAGTATTAAATCAAGCACTAAAGCTAGAGAAGGTTTAAAAGTCAACAAGCTTTAAAAGCTTATAATGATAATAAAAAAGGCCAATAATTACAAATTAAAAGCTTAAGTGCCTGACCTAGATTTTCATATATCTTATCCCTCTGCCACCAATCTTTCTGTGATGCTCATTGCAAAGGGTTAATACATTTTGTGCAAGTACTACAACAGGAAACTCTAACCGTAAACAGAAAGCATAACTGCTACAGTTTTATCTGAATGAGAAGTTTAACAAGTTTAAAACCTAAATATCCCTTCCCTTTGAGACACACAGATCTAAGATTTTGGCAGATTTTTAATGTGTTTTATCAAGCCTTGATTCCCTGTTTTTGACTGGGTTCTTAAAGCCCTAAAAGGAGAGAAAATAGTTTTTACCAAAGTAGAGTTTTATGCCAAGGAGTCAACAGTGCAGCAGTGTTTAATCAAAATCTATATAGTAACATCAGAAGACAGAACTTGACAGGATCTCCTAAAGAAAGTACTGGTCTTGTTGCTTTCTATTGCAGGCACCGTGTCACCCATCAATTTGTGTAATACACAAACTTCCATCAGGTTCAGCTTTCGCTTTCTTATGGCTCAGTGAATACCTAATTGCCATTGTTAGTAAAAGGCTGCAGGCATTACACTAGTTTTCCTCATAGGAATTTTGCAAGGCATCAGGGATAAAGCCTATTTGACTTGTTATGAACTCTGTATAAGAATTTGCTGTGGGAACCAAGGAACAGGAACTTGGTACCTGGTGTTTCCTGTTACAGTGTGGAGTTTAAGGGGGTGAGCTTTCAAAGGACTTGAAAATAAGGACACAAGCTGGGAGGGAGGGAGGGAGGGAGGAAGGAAGGAAGGAAGGAAGGAACCAAATAGCCAATAGCAGCTGAGGAAATGGAATAAGGCAACAGGTGCAGCCTGGGCATGTTGCACCCTCCATCATCATGCACAGTGTAGTCCAGTAGATAAATTACATCTTAGCCAAAGGTAAAGAACTCAAACAATTCTGTAAAACAGTAAGAACTCAGCACTCGGGGGCAAAGGTTAACGCCACTGAATGACAGTGGTAGAAGCTGCAAGTTTGCTGCCAGCACAAGCATCCCAGTTCCTTCCACTTGTATTATTAACCCTGCCTCTACAACAGCCTTTTGAACTGCCAGCAAGTTGTCCAGCACTGCATATGGCAACCTGAATCTGTTATGTGTCTCAGAGTACATTTTATCAACAAAAACTGTGCATTTTTCCTGTTTATGAAACTTAGATTGCCCACTCAGACAGCAACAGTGCTACTGCATGGTTTAGATGATCAATAATATGAATCATTATAAGAGTTTATGTAATCAGTTATACAAAACATCTACAGAATAAGAGATGCATAGGTAGAGTAAGCAGTGAGCAACCATTGTTACTGATCAAATCTGTGATAAAAATGACGTGGTTTAGGCAATTATTTATGACTAAAAAAAATTATAAAATTAATACTAAGTTCCTATTCCAATAATTTTAGTTGTGTTCCTCAAAGGTAAATCTGGGAAGACATGGAAGTAAAATGATATACCCAACTTTAACTGGAGGTTCTGAAGCATGGGTTTAGTATTGAAAAAGAGTATATTTTAAGGAAAGACCTTCCTTTGGTGTAATTAACTGTTGACTGAGGTGAAACAAAGACAAATTTCTGCAGCTGAGTAGCAAACTTTCCCAAACAGTATGTGAACGGAGGGCTTGCCTGCAAAACAATTTTCCTTAGGATGCTACTCTGCCAAAGTTGGACAGAATAAATAATTTAAAGGACTTAGTAACAAATATAAAGAATAATTTGAACTGAAAAATTATGAAGAATGGCTGAATGATGTTAATGAATATTATAACAGTAAATGCAGTTGAGTTTAGGTTTTGAAGGAATTCAAAAGAAGGAATATTGAAAGGGAATAGTGAAGGAATCATAAATTGGCATTGATCAAACAAGAAAAAAATATTGATTTTGTAGAGAAAATCCCTGTTAATGGGTTGAATTTGATCTTAATTTCTATTTCACAGTGGAATGAAATAGTCTAAACCAGTCCCATATGATTTATTAAAGCCGGAAACTGTGTCCGTGACTTGTTTGTGGAAGACATATTGTATGAGTCACTGTAAAGTGGACTAGACAATGGGCTGTTAAAAATAGTCTGGCTTTGGTAGAGAGATGATTTAGATACACACACAAATCTCATTTATCTCTATTTACTATGATTCAGTGATGGGCAAAGCAAAGTTGCAAAATTTCCTGATGCATTTAGAACTAAGACCAAGACTTTTCATATGGTGTTAGCACAATGCGTTTATTAATGCATATTTTAATAACCTACTCCAGTCTACTTAGGAAATACTTGTTGACATTTCCCATTTTAGTTGAAATGATGTCTTCTTTCTCTAGTCATGATACTCCACTCATGGCATGCTAATTTTTCAAGCTTGTTAGGTAATCTTTAATTGTTAATTTCTCCTTGTATCCTACCATGTCTTCAAGAAAGGCTAAGTTTTTGTGTGTCCAGGAAACTGAACAGAAATTTCTTTAGTATCTGCTGAGATGTTTCCCTAGCTGTTTATGTATTTTGCATAAGACATGCTTTCTGAAGGATCCAAAATTAAAACTAACTAAATAAATGTGGACTAAATTAGCCTTCAGTATGAATAAAAGATCTATGCTTTTGTTCCCTCTCTACATTCTTACATTAATTAAAGTATCTGGTAATATCTTTGTGTTGTTCTGATGCTTTGATTTTCTTTTGTATATTTTGATGTGCCATTCACAAAAGCCATAAAGCCTAAACCCAATGTACCGCACAAAGTCTCTAGTGTGAGGTATTAAAACATTCAGGAAGATAATGTCAACTACTGAGGAAGCAAAAACTGTTCCAGTTTCAGAGTGTAGTTCAGAGATCATTATGAATGGGTTTAAAAATATCAGCCTCTACTCCATTAATGAGGATGCTGGGCTGGAACTGTCAGAAATGGTAACACTCCTTTCCTTATTATTTTATTAATTTATATCCTAAACCAGGCATCCTGACACTTTGTTTATTTAAGTATTGCAGGCTCCAGTTTCAATGTGTCTTAGATCTCCTGAAATGGCACTTTGTATACAAGAGTTGAAATTTGTGCTATTGAAGTTAACTTAAAAGCAACCTATTTGAACACTTCTGATAGCTGATGTTTCAACAGCCACAAACAGTAAGCAAAAATAAAACCCAAAAAATATGAATGGAAAACTAAACCAGCCTTCTTTATCTAGACCAGTGAAGGTGTGAGTGGTTCATCTAGGACTCATCAGAATGTCATTGGCATGGAGATGATCCCATGACTTTACCAATCCAAAAACTTGTCCTTGGTGAGTGAATCTGTGAAAGTCCTAAATCTCTTGGCTTTCTATATTACATGCAGTGATTGGTTGTCCCCATTGACTGTGTGGAAAACAAGTCTGGCAGCCTCAAATGTCAAATGTTTTGTCATTCAGTGTTCTCTTGACCTCAGATGCAACAGCAGCTGCAACATGTAACTTAGGCAAATTTAATACATACCTGAACAATAGATATGAATTAAAATATTGTTGGGTAAGTATCTTCTTTCTTCCTTAAGGAATAAAAAAGACTAAATCTCAGGTTCACAGTATGTGGAAAAAGGGGCTGGCCACTTAGGAGGAATGCTGTCAGGGTATGCAGACATGCAACGAGGAAGACCAAGGCCCAGTTGGAACTAAACCTGGCAAGGGATGTCAAGGATAACAACAAAGTCTTCTTTAGATACATCAGCAGTAAAAGGAAGACTGGGGATACAGTGGGCCCACTGCTGAACAAGGAAGTGACCCTGGTAATGCAGGATGCAGAGAAGGCAGGCTTACTGCATGCCTTCTTTGCCTCGGCCTTTACTGCTAAGGTTGGCCCTCAGACATCCCAGCCCCCAGGAGTGAGAAAGAAAATCTGGAGTAAGGAGGACTTTCCATCGGTTGAGAAGGACTGGGTCAGAGATCACCTAGGCACACTGGATCCTCATAAATCCATGGGTCCTGATGGGTTGCACCCATGAGTGCAGAGGGTGCTGGTGGATGTTCTTGCTGAGCCACTCTCCATCATCTTTGGAAGGTCATGGAGGACAGGAGAGGTGCCCAAGGACTGGAGGACAGCAAATGTCACTCCAATCTTCAAAAAGGGCAAGAAGGAGGACCTGGGAAAGTATAGGCCAGGCAGCCTCACCTCCATCCCTGGAAAGGCGACAGAGCTGTTCATCCTAGAGGTCATCTCCAAGCATGTAGAGGACAAGAAGGTTATCCAAAATAGTCAACCTGGATTCACCAAGGGAAGATCATGCTTGACCAACCTGATAGCCTTCTATGATGGCATGACTGGCTGGGTCGATGGAGAGCAGTGGATGTTGTCTGTCTTGACTTCAGTAAGGCATTCAACACTGTCTCCCACAGCATCCTCACAGGCAAGGTAAGGAAGTGTAGGTTGGATGAGTGGACAGTGAGGTGGACAGAGAACTGGCTCAGCAACAGAACTCAGAGGGTCGGGATCAATGGAGCAGAGTCTGAATGGAGGCCTGTCACTAGGGGTGTTCCCTGTGCTGGGTCCGCTCCTGTTCAACATATTCATTAATGACCTGGACAAAGGGATAGAGTGTAACCTCAACAAGTTCACTGATGATACCAAGCTGGGAGGAGCGGCTGATACACCAGCAGGCTGTGCTGCCATCCAGCGAGACCTGGACAGGCTGGAGAGCTGGGCCGAGGGGAACCTCATGACATTCAACAAGAGCAAGTGCAAGGTCCTGCCCCTGGGGAGGAACAACCCCAGGCACCAGTACAGGCTGGGGGCTGAACTACTGGAAAGTGGCTCTGTTGAGAAGGACCTGGGAGTGCTGGTGAAAAACAAGCTGACCCTGAGACAGCACTGTGCCCTTGTGGCCATGAAGACCAAAAATATCCTGGGATGCATTAAAAAGAGTGTAGCCAGCAGATCGAGAGAAGTTCTCTTCCCCCTCTTCTCTGCCTTAATGAGGTCACATTTGGAGTACTGTGTCCAGTTTTGGGTTCCCCAGTTTAAGAGGGACGCAGAACTGCTTGAGCATGTCCAGCGGAGAGCTATGAAGATGATCAGGGGAAAGGAGTGTCTCCCTTATGAGGAAAGGCTGAGAGACTTCGGTTTGTTCAGCCTGGAGAAGAGAAGGCTGAGATGGGATTTCATAAATACCTATAAATATCTAAAGGGTGAGTGTCAGGATGATGGGACCAGACTCTTTTCATTGATGCCCAATGACATGACAAGGGTCAACTGGCTCAAGTTGGAACATAGGAAGCTCCACCGAAACATGAGAAAAACTCCTTTCCTGTGAGGGTGACAGAGCAGTGGCACAGGCTGTCCAGGGAGGCTGTGGAGTCTCCTTCCCTGGAGACATTCAAAACTCACCTGGACGCATTCCTGTGCCCCCTGCTTTAGGCGTGCCTTCTCAAGCAGTGGGGTTGGACAAGATGATCTCCAGAGGTTCCTTCCAATCCCTGCCATCTGTGATTTTGTGATTCAGTGTCACTTGTCAGACTTAACATTAGTGTAAGAACAACCTTCATAATACGATACTACAAGATTTTTTTTCTCAGTAGTCAGAAGTTTATTGTCATTCTTCTCATACAAGCATTATTCTCATACCGAGAAAAACTCCTCTTCTGTGATAATATCATGACAAAGCTCAACATCTCTCTATATCCATCAAACTATTCTCTTCCAGTGAGGGGTGTTAGGTAACAATGCGCATAAAGTGCTATTCTTTTTGTCCAAATGCATTGTAATTTGTGCACTTGAGTCTTCAGTTAAATCAAGAACCTACATATACTTTGGACAAAAATATATTAGAGGACTCTGCTCTAGAGACATTGTTTTCTGACTAGTTCTTAAGCGAGACTTACAGATTCAGATGCAATAAGTATTTATAACTTTGTTATAAAGACAGGTGTTCTCTTGAAATTCTAAAATGCTTTTTTACAATGCCAGAAAATGGTCAGATGATAACAGCTTCCACTAGCTAGAAACTTGAGCCATTATTTCCCCGTGAAAGGGTAACAACCATTCATCTTAACTTGAAGGTAGAATTGCAGTTTCTAGCCAGAAGTCCGTTTACTCCAAACCAACAAAAAGTTCCATACAACTTGTTCTTCTATCAGGATCTTGAAACAGCCAATCACCATCAAAAAAACCAAACCAATTCAAAAACATTAGAAGGGTAAATATAATATTTGTTTTCTTCCATCACATTGAAAGAAGCTTTTTAATAATTAATCATAACTCCAGACTTTTTTTTTTATTACATTTATTATAGTAGTGTGTTATTGCTTAAAGGAACTAAAATCCTAAACAATCATTTTGCTTTTTTTCATTCATTTTCTGTCTGAAAAAAAGTAACTTTTCTTGGGCAGAGGTAAAAAATGTTAATTGGTGAACACATTAGTCAGTTATTAATATTTCAAAATAACATAAAAGACATTTTTAAATATAGTTGCTTCTTTTTTATTTAACATGACCTACTATCCTTTCATCTATTTTGCTTGTTGTCAGACTTGCCTGTTGACAATTCTGACTTCTTTCATTTTAATTGTTGGTATTTATCATATAACATTTTCACATGATATTTAAAGTTCTTCCCTCCTAACCAGAATGGGGTGATTGAATGTTTACTGCTATAGAAGTATTCTTTCCTCCATTCTCTGCCCACGTTGAGCCTACTCATAACCAACAAACTAATGTCAATCTTCTGCCCTTTGTAACTGAAACAAGGAAATTTAACAACTCAGAGTGAGAATTTTCCTCCATGTGAAAAAAATTCCCTTAATTCACTTGTCCTTTACTTTACAGCACTTTAAGTGAACAAAACTACCAGATGACAAGGCATGTTGATACAGAGTCATCTTTTATTGATGTTTCTCCTGACTGAAAAGGAGCTGATTTAAGGACAACAGGGCTAGCAGAGGAGGTGTTCTAAACATTTTCTATATGGTTCTTCGAAGTGGCAGACAACGAGACAAGCTCTTCTCATTTTGCTGGCATTTTTTTCCGAAATCAGTAAAGATAATGCTTTCACCTGCTTAACATCTTGAAAAATCCAGGATCATATCTCTTAATCTGGCTATACATCCCATCATGACTGCTGTAACAAAACTCCATACAGAGACAGAAGTAGGTTATGCAGGTTTAAATAATTTCCTTTTTTTTTTTTTTTGAGATTCTATAGAGGATGTTTTAGTGCTAATAGAAGTCTGAGCTTTTATTTAAGAAGCTTTCCAGTGAGAAACATTCAGATCAGCCCATTTCACATTATTTTTATTAATAGCTTCTTCTTACTTCAGTAGGATGTCATTATTTATCTTTGTCAATGACCATGACATACAGCTAGTCTCATAGGTACCAAATAGCTAAGTTAAAGGCTAAAGGTTCAGCTCTGGAGGGAATGGAAAATCAACACGAGTGAGGCAGATGGCTCATACATGGCACTAATTACCTTTGGTAAAAGATAGCACCAAAGGCAAAATGGAAACTAAAACAAGGAGAGTTTAAATAGAATCTTACATTTGTCTTCTTTTGAGATGACAAGTGACTTTTTGTGCACATCAGGGCCTGTAGCAACAACAGCAGTAATAGTAGTAACAAGCAGGCTGGTTACAGCACATTCTGATTATAGGTATGCATTTGTGCCAATAGGTCTGTGTCTAGGTCATTTTGGACAGGGTCTTTGACAGTGGCACAGAACAAGAGTGAAACACAGGACTCTCTGTGTCTGCTGAACTGCCATGGGAGGTTAATTACAGCTTAGGCTTGTGTTAAATTACTTCTGGGTTCCCTTTGGCAGCTGCTATTAAATGAATACGAATGGGTCAGGCTCTAACAGAACAAGTCACCAACACATTTTGGAATCAACTGTTGAGTGGGGGAGTAGACACTCCAGAAGGGAGAGCTGCTCTGCAGGGAGATCTGGATAGGCTGGAAGAGTGGGCCAGCAAGAACCTTATGAAGTTCAACAAAGACAAGTGTAAGGTCATGCACCTGGGAAAACATAATCCAGGAGTGCAGCACAGGCTGGGATCCACCTGGCTGGAGAGCAGCTCTGTGGAAAGGGACCTGGGGGTGCTGGTGGACAGGAAGCTCAGTATGAGCAAACAGGGTGCTGCTGCGGCCAAAAAGGCCAACAGGATGCTGGGTTGCATCAAAAAGGGCATCGCCAGCAGAGAGAAAGAAGTCATTACCAC
The DNA here is from genome assembly GCF_963921805.1 of Phalacrocorax carbo. Taxonomy (NCBI): domain Eukaryota; kingdom Metazoa; phylum Chordata; class Aves; order Suliformes; family Phalacrocoracidae; genus Phalacrocorax; species Phalacrocorax carbo. The sequence continues at coordinate 204,913,748 of NC_087513.1, forward strand.
GCTCTATTCAGGGCTTGTCAGGCCACACCTGGAGTACTGTGTACAGTTCTGGTCCCCTCTATACAAAAAGGATGTGGACAGGCTGGAAGGGGTCCAGAGAAGGGCCACCAAGATGATCAGAGGACTCGGAAGCTGCCATATGAGGATAGGCTGGGAGAGCTCGGTTTGTTCAGCCTTGAGAAAAGGAGGCTCAGAGGGCATCTCATCACCATGTACCAGTACTTAAGGGGTAGCTACAAAGGAGAAGGAGACTCCCTTTTTACACAGAGTCCCATGGAGAGGACAAGGGGGAATGGACACAAGTTGCTTTTGGGGAGATTCCGATTGGACATGAAGAAGGAAATTTTTCACAGTGAGGACAGTCACCCATTGGAATAATCTCCCCAGGGAAGTGGTTGACTCAGCCATGTTGGACCCTTTCAAGAGTCGTCTGGACGGGGTGCTGGGCCATCTTGTCTAGGCTGTGCTCCTAGAAAGGTTGGACTAGATGATCCCTGAGGTCCCTTCCAACCTGTGATTCTGTGATTTGGTAATGGATCTGGTCCCTGAGGAAGAGTTCCATATATGGCTCTTAACTCCTATATGTTGAAAAGTATCTTAAAGTAGTATTGATGGAATTGTTCCTTTTATGCAGGGTGAGTTTTACAGGGTTTTTGGACAAGAGACAGCTGTTTGGTCTGTACTGGATAAACACTTCCTAGTGACAGTATTATTGTATAATCATTGGGTGTGTACTGTGTTGGAAAGATACTGATCATCGTGTTCTATAATTGGAACTGAGCTGAGTTTTATGTCTCTGCAGGATGCAAAGTATGCTCTCATTTCTGTGAAATTTTGTACTAATTTGGGCTTAAAGCAGTGCTTTCTTTGATGCCCATTTGCAAAATGATTTACTTCACATGGAAAATCTCCATTTTCGGTTTTAGAGTTACTATAACCTACTGAGAAGAGGTCCCCACATATGGTACATTTTACTAAACTATTATCAGCAATGGAATCTGAATGGAATAATTTGAACAAAGTATCACTATTAGAAGTAGTATAACTAAATTACTGGATTGGTTTGCCTAAGCAGGTTTAATTAGAATGGACAAATCACTGCTCTAAAATTACTATACTCCTTAAGCTAATACCTCTGCAGAGACATGGTATCTCACTCGGAGCCTGCCTGGGAATCTCATATTGGTGGATTGCACTATGTCCAAAGGAAAAAAAAAAACAACACTTGTAAAGACCATAATGGACGACATTCTCATTCATAGTGCTGTTCCTTAAGTACCAATTGAGCTGCAAAAAGAGGGTCATAAAATCTACATCTATGAATAAAAGAGCTTCAAGGAGTAAAATCAGGACCTGATTGTCCATTATGCTTAATCATCATCTTGTTCCCTCACACTGTTTTGGACTCCTTCAGCTCTCTGAGACAAATCTGCTCTAAAGGAGAGTAATTCTAAACAATGAAGATGCAAGTCAATTCATGTCCCTTGGTCTGAGAACTGGGATTGAACCCTGACTGTCGTGTCAGAAATATCCACATAGCCTCTAATGGCTTCTGCTGGCTTTTGGGTCCCTAATCACTCAAACTTTGGGAAGTTGTCAGCATATGTGAAGACAGGACACTTAGTTTATTGGTACTTGTCTTTTGAGAAGGATGTGGTAAGGCCCTGGCAACTCACGTGCATCTCTATGTTGCATATAACCTGATGAAGGTGAATATCTTTCCCTTTAATTATGTTATATTCTGTTATTATTTTATTTAAAGCAGAAAGTAATTTAGACAGAAAACATATGGTTTCTTTTACTACATGGAGATATACACCATCTGGGAACCTCAAAGAACAGGTTCTTAGAAACTACCTTACATTCATAATTTTGGTAATAAACCAAATTCATTGACTGTAGTGGATAACTAGCAGTAACATGACTTAATGCTATCTTCTGGTTAAAATTTCAGTTAATTCTTATTACGGATATACCACTTAAGCAGTTAAGTAAGTTACACTGCTGAATTACCATTGCTAATACAGTCTCTTGTGCACTGTGCCATATTTTTATTTACCTACCTGTTAAATTTCTCAAGCTCTTTGAGTTTCATCTCCTTAAGATTTATAGATCTTAACTTACAAATATGTGAAAGAGCATTCAGTTCAAGATTAGACACTTTCACTTAGGTACTCATATGTAGGTGTCTTCACGTGCACTGAATATCTAAACTCTCATTTCAGTCAGTGGAAAGCTGGTCAATACAATCAGTGGAACCTAGACAATGATCTGGACATAAATTGAAATTCTAGAACCAGAAATACTACTTAAAGGAAAGAAAAATTACTGTGAGGGTGGTCAGACATTGGAGCAGGTAGGTTGTGGAATCTCCACCTTAGAGTTATTCAAAACCCAACTGGACATGGTCCTGAGCAACCTGTACTAGGTGACCCTCATCTGCACAGGGGGTTGGACTAGGTGATCTCCAGAGATGCCTCCCCAACTCAACTGTTCTTTGATTTTGTGATTCTGCAAGTAATCTTGCCAGACAGCATCAGTCTCTTTTCTCTCTGTTGTTGAATTCACAGGGGCAGAGAGGAGGTAGAACTGAAAGAATGAGATGGGCCTTGTGTTACAGGCATTATATTGAGTTTTTGTTGTGCTGCTAACACATTTTATGCAATGATTCTTTAAAGCAACGTATTTCCTGGAGTGTGCCTAATATAAGCCTTTCACTCCAATCCCAACCCATTATGTCACCATCTGTACACTTGTCATGGCACCATCACACAACTCAGGGAGCAAGTATTCACCCTGTTACGTAGTTGAACATGACCATGTTTCAGACACTGACAGTCTTTATCCTATTAAAAATGCATGCTTACATTTGAGGGACACCTGGACAAAACAGGGCTGGGGCGAATGGTGCAAGCAGATGAATTTTATAGTGCACAGGCCATAGATAGTACAGTTCTGCTTTAAAGTAAATGCAGAAATACTCCTGGCTGTAGGCACCACAATGGCTTCAGCCATCTCTTTGCTAAAGGTAGGATGAAAGATTAGAAAACCAGAGAAGTTTTTTAAGGGAGGAGGGGGAATTATTACAGCCAAATTTGGAATCAAGGCAACAACTGTGAAAGAAGAGGTTCAATTCTCTCTCAGAGATAAGTAAAATTTCATCTCGTCATTATGTAAGGGATTGCAATAGTCCTAATCTATCTATTGCTTGAGGTCCTTTTTGTTCATACTTCTTTTTTCTTTTATTTTTTATTTTTAATTTTGGTTTTGTTTTGTTATACCTGGAGTTGGTTTTGGGGGAATCTATAGCTTTGACCTGCATCAAAAGTGGCAACTCTGTACTGAACACTCCCAGCTTTTCCTACTGCTTATTAAAATACACTTTTAATATGAAACAGAAATGGACATACTTTAGTAATCTTTAACTGACATTTCATAGGGAAATGCCTATCAGCTTCTGGAAGAACTCTGAAAGTGCAAAGAATGCAATTAATCACCCTGCCTCTTTCACTGTTGATTCTGCAGCAGTGATTGAACAAAAGCCACTCTTATTTGCATCTTGAACACTGCCAGTGTCAATATCTCAGAAGAAGAGAAAGGTGTGTTCTTTTGTTCTTTTCAGGTCTAATTTTGGAAGCCTAACAGGCTGAAGTTGCTGCAGAGGATTTCACTGCTTGATTGTTTCTTAAAGGGAAGAAGTCTGTAGTTAAGTCTGTAAAACAGATCTCTGATCTGAACTCCCAATCTGCTGCTGAAAAGGTAGAAGGAAAAAAAAAAGAGATGTTGCAGGGTGCATCTATGTCAGAATTTTGGGGTCAGACCAGTAGAGTGCTTTTGAATTAAATCTCCTGACGGTGCTTATTTATAATATTTGGATTTGTACCGTCAAGTGATTTTGGAGGTAATAAATCAGATTTATTTCTAATAAGACTAACCTAGAAGATTGACTCTGGGATTACATCTACCTCCAACAACTACCAGGCATTTAGTGCACAGTACTAGAGAGGAGCTAGTCCGAAATAAAATGGAGTTGGTATTGAGTCCTCAGAAAACTTTTGAACTGCTCCGACTGCACTACACTACTTACTAGTGTAGATGTTGCCCCTTCTAAAAAAGGGCACTTAATTGTGTCAGAGTCTCATTACCACCTACACAATAATCTGCCACATGCACCTATGTTAATGACAGCTGAAATGCCTCTTGTGAGTTGTGGTGGGGTTTTTTGTGCTTTTGCATTTTTAAATCTTTTTTTTCCCCCCACGAAAAAAGACATCTGCCAGTAAGATTCTGCAAAGGAAGAACAAAAGTATGTTTAGGAGAGAAATTTACAAAACGGAACCAGACAAGCTTTAAGTTACATGTCATAAAAACTTAGTTATGCTTAATCAGAACAGATTGTCATTAGTATAAAATTTCCATTACTTTCAGTATAAAAAGGACTGAGGAATAAATGATTTCATGAACATTAAAAATTAATTTTTGGCTACCTGGACTGGAATGGAGTTTGTGTGGCTTTATTTTTCTTTGTATTTTAAAGTAATTTCTTCAGCAGAAAATAATAAGTCATTTGTCTACAAATATAAAATATTGTTATTGAAGGATATTTTGATGTTTCATATTTAATTTTCATTTCACCTGAAGTGGGAATTCAAAAAGCATTTTGAAATGAAAAATTCTATGATGCTGTAACAAAAGTTTTAACCTAGAAAATTTAGTGAGTTCTATCTTGAACATGTTGCTATTTTGACAACAGTTCAGAAGAACAGTAGTTCTTTTAAATTAATATTATGAATTGATACAGGTTTTATTTTCTTTTTCATAACTGGCAAAATTAACATTATTCAAAAATTATTTTTCTCAAAAATATTTCCGTAAAACTGAAAATTCTCATAGCAAAAGCTTATACATTAAAAGTGTGATTTGATTTGATTTTGTGTAATATAGACTTTTTAGTTAAGGAGTCTGTAATTCAGACTATCATGAAAGTATTTTTTTTTTCTGTATATTCTTTGAAAATAGACTAGCACAATCTTTTCATTAATTGTATGTGGTTTTTATACTTTGGTTCAGGATACAATGTTAAAACATCAGTATCCAAAACCTAGCATGTAACTAACCTGTTATTCAATTCTCAGGCTAAAAAGAACTAACTTAAAATGATCTGTTTTCTATTTCACTGTCTAGCTGCACAGTCCCACTGGTCAAACTAGTTCTCAGCAACCAAGCTCTGATGTTTTTGAGAGATTCACTACTCCAATATTTAATTGAGGAGAGGAGAGAAGGGAAGAGGAGAAAGAGGAAAGGGAAGGATATTTTCTGGCTTGAGTTTATCTACATTGCCCATCTGCTGGATATCATCAGCCATTTTTTTTTCTAAATTACATAATGGTCTGTTTTTGGAGACATTCTTGGATTTTTGTCTGTGGATAAATCAGAATGAAATTTTTGAACAAGAATTTGTTTATTGAGTAGTCTAATTTCTTTCCAGTTGCAACCATTCAGAATTTGGGGTTAACTTCAATAACCAACACAAAATAGAAAATATAATTTTTACTACAAAATAATGTTTACATTTCAACAAGTCCAAAGCTTCTGTCAAGGAGTCTTTTGTAGTTGAACAAGATAGGTAGTCTTCATTGCTCTACTGGGGGGTGAAAAAAAAAACAACCAACCAAAAAAAACACCACCCAACCAGTTTCTCCACACTGTATTTTCTGCAATTTGGCCAAAATGAAATGAAACACCAAAAGGTCACATCATTCTGTCCTAAGGCTAAGTCCTCTTTTGTTCCCCTGTTAGCTTAATAGGTTCTGGATCACTAGGTTTTGCTACCATATATGTTCTGCAGACTACAGACTAACCATAAGGCATTTCTCTGGATCCTTTCCAGTTTGTTCATATACATTGTACAAACCAGGGACACTGGAACCAGATATGGTTTTCACAGTTTCATTACTGCAATTTATAGAAGCCATACCATCTTCCTACTCCATCATATTTTCTAGCTTAAAGGTCTCATTTTCCCTCTTAGCTATGGCATAACACAGCAGCTCAGACACAACTAGTTAACCATAAAAATTTCAATGCCTTTCAGAGAAAATGCTTCTTAAAAACAGTTGGAAAAAAATGTTATTTATACTTTCTGTTCACACTTTTGACTTTACAGTTATCTGTGTGGGGGGAAAAAAAAAAGCTAATATAGCCAAAGTCCATTTCCTTTTCATTTTATTATTTACTTATCTACATATATTTCTACTTTCAAAACATAATTTTCCCTCAATAAAAAACTTGAATTCTTGGGGCTATTTTTTTTTACCTTTTCCTTTACTCAATTTCAAGGACAACTTGCTTAGAAAATAAAATTAATGGAACTAACAAAGAATGGTGAAGTGTGGGGAGAAGTCAACAGAAAAGGACAAGGGCTTAAAAGAAATTTAAAGTGTTTAACATTGTCTTGACATCGGTATCAAAAAGAAGTGATGGGGAGGTTTGTTTTCCTGGTAAATTGTCATGTGCTCAGAGGTAAGAGTATGTAAAACAGAGATGCTACAAATGAAAACATAAATGAAAAAGATATTTAGAACACAACACCAATGTCAATAAGAAAAAAGAAAAAAAGGCAATTAGACACAGAATAATTCTACAGGAAAAGTGGAAAGAAAAACAATGCAAACCACTGCTTCCTTAAAGATAAGCAGACTAAATGACAGGAAGAGAAACGTGGAAAAACAGTGTAAGAGAAAAAGGTATATAAAAATACCAAAGTCTAAAAATGAAACAGCATGTATAACTACAATAAATTATTATTTGTGGGAGGTAAAAAATGTGCCATCCATCTTTCTGTTTTGTTAGCGGGAACTTCAGTTGAGCAAGGCAGTATTGGAAAAGATGTAGAGATCCCTCAACAAGACAATTAGTGTGCTTGTTTTTGTGGTTTGCAAAATGTTTTCTTAAATACATTTTAATATGTAGACAAAACATATCAGAGGAAGGGTAGTTGGTTTTCATCTGGGACTTGAGACAGGTGTGCTCTCCTGGTCAGAAATAGTTCCAGTGACAAACCAGAGACTTTGACATATATTTGTAGGATCCCCATTTGTAAGATTTTTATACTTGAGGAAACAATTGCTGTGATGACAGAAGATGATCTATCTTCTAGAATATCATATATACCTTTATAAGATATGAATAGATATGTTTGAGGTAGGCTTTTGGGCAAGGTGGACTTCTGGCCTGATTCAGGTAGAGCTAACATTATATTATTCTTTGTGTTCAACATATCACTTAATAACAACTGTATTCTTGCAGACAGAAAGTTTTAAAAAGATAAATCTAGATGTGGTAATCAATCTACAGACTAAAGTGTTACATTTGGAGCTAAATTTTAATTTCATCTCTCTTTAATGAGTAAGACTAAAAGCCAGGTTATAAGCTTCCATAACATATGACTTTGAAATACAAATTTTCCTTTTGTGATATTTGGATAAGGCTTCCCTTGAAGAGATGTTAAGAAGCCAAAAACATATGTACAAAAAGAAAATCCTGCATCTGAAGTCTAGCACAGGGTTATTTTAGTTTTTCTTACATTGCTGTATAGGGGTTAGACAAATGATTGATATAGAAAAGGCAAACATGAATTCTAGTGAAGTTCCCCAAGCTTGTTAGACACCAGTACTAGAGATATGTATTAATGAGTGGCAGTTAGTGTAATTTTATGCCTTGATGAAACACCCACAGTCTATTAATTTTATCTACTTTGCCACACCTATATTAACATATACTAGTCTGTGTAGAAAATAAAGCCTACAAGGCTTTATCTTCCCTGGTCTGAGTGTGATGAAAACTCTTAAATTAAGCGGATGGTTTCTCAGTCTTATCTTTATTCTGCCCACATCAATAGTCTATAGCCACACAGAGAGATCAGTGTTGAAGTAACGGTAACTGCAGGAGACTTTAAGAGACATAAATTTAAGACTGGATCCTAAAGTCCTTTAGGACTGGATCCTAAATAAGCCGTTGACTAGGGTGGAAGGATAGAAGTACCAAGTATGAAATGTTAAATGAAAGAAAGTTCAAAGAATAACTTTTCAAGGCGGGGGTGGGCAGGCGGCAAATTTCAAATTAAAGTTTGATTGTGCTTTTTGGATTTTTACCTAACTATGTTAATAAGGGCCATAAAACAATCCATTCACAGTACACTGCATGTGTTGATAACCTTTAAATAAGGCTGCTGTCACATGGAAGTAAAAGAGGAGAGATGTAATGGGAAAGTGTTTCTGTCCAGTTTTTACTTGGACTCCTTCTATTCATTTTCTGTAAATAATCTAGCAAAAAAAGCACTATTAAAAGATATATTCTGAAGGCAGTATCCAGAGAATTTTAAGTATGTTCCTTCAGAATAATAACGCACAGAATATTTTAATGTGCTGGTGCAAATATTTGCCCCAGAAATCCAACTGTAAGAACTGTCAGTTTTAGACAGGGTGTAAGGATATATAAATATGTCTAAATGTATCAACAAAACAAATGAAATCTCAATTTCTGAATAAGCTCTAAACCAGTAAATTATACATGAATATTCATAAATATGAAAATCTGTATATTAAAATATTACTTGTTCAAGATAGTCAGTGAATTATTTTGAATAACGAAAAAATCATGGAAGCTGTGATATGTCTCCTAGTAATTCATGCAAGGAAAACAAGAAATAAATTCCATCAGTGATTTACAATTAATAGCTGATCATGTTATTTATTAGCCTGTTGAACTCTGCAGATACATAATATGGCTGTCAATAAATATGGATATTTTTGTGTGTCACTACTTATTCCAAATTCACTTTCTGTTTAACTTTTATGAAATTAATATTTTATACAGGGAACTTTTGCCTCTCTGTGCAGAAGCTATGATCCTGCCTAGGTTGTAGGCTTTTGCTCAAACTATTTTTGGATAGCACTAGATATCCGATATTGTATGTCTTAGTCCTGTTTGATTTTATCAACTTTGTGATTGTTCACATAACTTTTGTATATCGGAAAATTGGGATGCTATGTATTTTAGAAATTGTTTGCTGCTTGAGGAGACAATGATGCCTAGGGAGTATTAGGTCCCATCAGTGTTTACTAGGGGCAAAACTTCAAGGTTTACTTACCTTCCTGAAGAAGAAATCCACTGTATAGGGGCTCTTTTTACACTTGACCAGCAAAGCTGACTCATCTTGGTTTTGTTTTAATTTGAGCACAGCACAAGAGCAATCCCTGGGTAGAGATGACAGTGGGAAATACTACTAAGTAGAAGCAAAAGAGATTTTAGATACTCTTCATATCTAATAAAAAATTATCGTAAATGTCAATGAAATACTTGTAGCCTGCCAAAGACAATCCTCATAAAACTGCTAATTTCTTCTTGCTATCTGGCAGCCTCCTATTGGAGCCTGGTGTTTCTAGTATGCTTATTCTTATGGAAAAGTTACATGGCAGCTCTGCAACGTTAAAGTGACCAACACCGTGTGAATTACCAGTCAAGTGGCAATAAGTCACAAACTAAAAACATCCATGTTTAGCATTTTTTAGTAAGAATATTACACTGATTCTATTTTTGACTCTAACATCTTCCTCAGAGTCCACAGCTGATTATTGGAAACCCAGAGTTTCTATCCCACTTGCAGAAGCACAACTACAAAAATAATTTTTTCCCCTTCGTCTTGAAATTATGCTTTAAAACTCACCTATTGCGAAAATGTCTTTTCCTTTTGTGATAGTGTTGTTCTCATTACCACTAATTAATCCTTTGTTTCTCTTGCTCTATCTGCTATGCTACATTTTTCTTTGGTAATTGATCCATTTGGAGCACATTTACATTTTGCATAGAAATGCAGACCATCATGGGCTTGCTATCCACTCTGTTACCAGACACTCAGAAATGCATACCCACATGCAGTACGACACTGAGCACAGTCCCACTGAGAGACGGGGTTCATTGGCTTCAGCTTGGCAGTCACATAGATTTGAGTTTCAGACTTAATTTGGACTTTGTCCTGCCAGCTTCAAGGATAAGCAGAATGCCCTCAATCTACCTTCATCTAACATGCCAAAAAAAGTCTTGCCATAATATTCAGTGTTTTCTGCCTAAAATTAGGACCTTTGTGAGATTTTATGTTACTTAAAAACCATTGCATTTTTATGCCAGGACAAATTATTAATATTCTGAGCTGTTTTCACCATATACTTTGAGTGGTGGGTTTTATACAGCAGGCAATTCTATATATTTCTGAGAAGAAAAAAACCGGGGTATTAGACTGCTGCCTGCTTTGACAGATGGTGGCTTTTCATAGCTTTGTAATAATAGAATAAATCTGAGGGAGATGAATTAGTGGAAGAGGGAACATGACCTAAAAGTCAAAGGTGAACAATGAATGAATTTACTACAAGTCATGCTTTTGCATCCATTTATATAGAACAACATATTACACAGAACATCTATATCTTAATCTTAGCAATCCAATAAATCAAAGAAACTATCAGCACAGAAGGTGTTCCTCATGGTATGCCATAACATATTCCAAGCCTGTCTACTGCTACTTCAACCCAGAACAATAACAGAGAACTCCCCATCAGAGAAGTGTCAATTTTATTTATATTGATCCTAAAATCACATTTTGAGCTATATGCACTCCAAACAGAGTATGCATGTCAGTTGAGAAAAGGAAAGTAAACTCACACAAAACTGGCACATTTCCAATATAGAGTAAAGCAGGAGTGAGAAACGAAGAGAAGAATAGGCTGAAATTCACAGCAAGCAAACTATCCAATGGGATAAATCTTTCCACAAAGCCTCCATGCGTTTGTTAGTGATCTCAGTAGAATTCTTGCCCTGCTCTGTGACCTTTGCAGATACTATGACCAGGTCAGCAGTATCTCCTCCAAAGGCATATCAGTGTGTTGGATTTGGCTGAAATAAAGTTACTATGGGGCTATATTTTGGATTTGTGCTGAAAACAGCGTTGAAAATATAGAGATGTTTTCATTGTTGTAAAGCAGTTCTTCCACAGAGTCAAGGCCTTTTCTGCCTCTCACCCCACCCCACCAGCAAGGAGGCTGGGGGTGCACAAGGAGTTGGGAGGGGACACAGCCAGGACAGCTGACCCCAACTGACCAAAGGGGTATTCCAGACCATATGATGTCATGCTCAGCAATACAAAGCTGAAGGGAGAAGAGAAAGTGGGGGGACATTCAGAGCTACACCGTTTTCTCTTCCCGAGTACCTGTTACACTTGATGGTGTCACGATCCACTGTTGGGTTACACAATTTGGCAGAAGTTGAGCCCCCTTGCTTTCTAACCAACCTCAGATAATTCTGGGTGGCTAGGGGCAGCTGGGTTTAACCTCTGAGTGATATTCAATTGGATGTGTTATCGTGACCAGGTTTGTTGTATTCTCAGAAACACAATTAAGACTCAGAACGGAGTCAAGTGCCAAGTCACTTTATTTGGCCAACAACAAGTACGCAAGAGAAAAGGAGAGAAAGAGGAAAAAAATGAAAAAGAGAGACAGAGAGTTACAATAGCTACCACCACGGATCTGCGGCATCCCGTCAGTCCGATGTATCTTCAGTCCAGTGGGGGAACGTTCCAACTGGTCTCCGCTGGTTCCGCCTTTATAGCATTGTCCCGCTGCATAGTCAATGAGCTGGTTTGCATAGTCACATCTCCCACTCGGCAGTGGGGCGCATGCACAGTATCGTCACTAGAGGGTGCTCGACAGTTCCAGAGGGTTCCAGGGGGTCCAAGCCCCTCTCCCATATGTTGTGAGATGACCCTGGGGCCAGGTGCATGTGCAGAGGACTGGGCCTGTGCGCTCTGAGACAACAAGATATAGATATATATATGTTCCTGTTGGGTAGAACTTCCTCAGTTGCTGTCGTGGTGAAGCCTTGGTAGTCAAGCCATTCTGCTGACAATGTTGAGACAAGTTTCTAGTCCCTTACAGATGGAGTCCTGCTTTCCTGGAGATGACTAAACACCTTCCTGCCAATGGGGAGTGGTGAATAAATTCCTTATTTTGCTTTGGCTGCACGTGTGGCTTTTGCTTTACCTATTGAACTGTCTTTATCTCAAACTATGGGTTTTCTCAGTTCTACCCTTCTGATTCTCTCCCCCATCCCACTGTGGGGAGCGAAGGAGTAAGTGGCCGTGTGGTGCTTAGTTGCTGGCTGGAGTTAAACCATGACAGGGTTGCAACAATTTAAAGGTATAAACATTACAATCTCCACCCCTGCTGCCTTTAGGCCATGTTATAGGATTTAAAGTTACAATTACCTCCTCCCCTTGCTCCTAGTCTGGCTAGCAACAAGGGGTTCCTGCTATAGTAATTCCCATAACATGCGACTCAAACCCTGGCTTACAACAATTTAAAGGTATTTCCATTACAGTCTCCACCCCTTGCCCTTCTGGACCAGACCATTAGGTTTAACACTTCAGTGAACTCCTCCCTTTGCTCCTGCTTGGACTTATCCACAGACTGCTGTCCATAACAGGTGTACCTGCTCCAAGTGGAGCCTTTCCTATGAGCCACAGTCTCTCTAGGCATACACCTGCTCCAGCATGGCCATACCTACAAATACATTCCCTTCAGAAGTAAACCAGCGCCAATGTGGCCTTACCCATGGCTGCAGTCCCTCCAAGGGCATACATGCTTTGTCATGGGCTTCCCCAAAGCCACACACTTTGAGGTGCTCCAGCATGACCTGTGATCTGTGCAGTGGGTAGGGGACTGGCTGACAGGCCGCACCCAAAGGGTGGTGGTAAATAGTTCCTTTTCCTAGTGGTGACCTGTCACAAGTGGAGTCCCCCAGGGATCAATATTGGGCCCAATGTTATTCAACATCTTCATAACTGATCTGGATAATGGCATCAAGTGTAGCCTGATGAAGTTTGCTGATGACACCAAGTTGAGTGGGGAAGTAGACACTCCAGAAGGGAGAGCTGCTCTGCAGGGAGATCTGGAGAGGCTGGAAGAGTGGGCCAGCAAGAACCTTATGAAGTTCAACAAAGACAAGTGTAAGGTCATGCACCTGGGAAAACATAATCCAGGAGTGCAGCACAGGCTGGGATCCACCTGGCTGGAGAGCAGCTCTGTGGAAAGGGACCTGGGGGTGCTGGTGGACAGGAAGCTCAGTATGAGCAAACAGGGTGCTGCTGCGGCCAAAAAGGACAACAGGATGCTGGGTTGCATCAAAACGGGCATCGCCAGCAGAGAGAAAGAAGTCATTACCACGCTCTACTCAGTGCTTGTCAGGCCACACCTGGAGTACTGTGTACAGTTCTGGTCCCCTCTATACAAAAAGGATGTGGACAGGCTGGAAGGGGTCCAGAGAAGGGCCACCAAGATGATCAGAGGACTCGGAAGCTGCCATATGAGGATAGGCTGGGAGAGCTCGGTTTGTTCAGCCTTGAGAAAAGGAGGCTCAGAGGGCATCTCATCACCATGTACCAGTCCTTAAGGGGTAGTCACAAAGAAGGTGGAGACTCCCTTTTTACATGAGTCCCATGGAGAGGACAAGGGGGAATGGACACAAGTTGCTTTTGGGGAGATTCCGATTGGACATGAGAGGGAAATTTTTCACAGTGAGGACAGTCACCCATTGGAATAATCTCCCCAGGGAAGTGGTTGACTCAGCCATGTTGGACACTTTCAAGAGTCGTCTGGACAGGGTGCTGGGCCATCTTGTCTAGGCTGTGCTCCTAGAAAGGTTGGACTAGATGATCCCTGAGGTCCCTTCCAACCTGTGATTCTGTGATATTTTCCACTTAAAATGCATTCACTTAACTATATATTAAAATTTGTATGCATTGAATTTTATACAGGTTTCCCAGATAAAAAAAACCTAAAATTATTGTTAATAATTTTTTGATATTGTGAGTTTAATATTTAGCTGTGGTGAAAAAGATGTTGTCAAGAACTGTTGAGTGAGGAATAGAGAGCAGAACTGAAATAGAATAGAAAACTGTGTAACTCTATTAATATATGCAAATCACTGGTGCACTCACATTTTGAAAACCTCATGGGGTTCTGGTCACCTCATATGAAGAGGAATATAGTGCCACTAGAAGGCTGAAAGACATGTAAGGCTCCTCTACAAAAATATTGAACTGATTGAGGCTATTAAGCTTAGACAAGAGATGACTGAGATATAACAGAGTTCTGTAAAACCATGAATAATACAGAATGGGTAATAGTATTGTGGTTTTGACGACATGGAAATGAAGGAATATCAAATGGAATTACACAGAAAATTTTCTGAAATACTCAAAGGAAATACCTTTGGCATTCAATACATAGATTGTTGAGCCTATGGCTACGTAATGGTTTGGATGCCAAGAGCATAAATGGATTCAAAAGTTGATTAGGCAAGGTAATGGAGGAAAGCTCCACCAAAGACTACTAAACATGGTGGTCTGATTACAGCCTGTGGCTTTAGTTCAGGAGGTCCCTGAACCAGAGATAGCCAGAAGCTGCAAGAACATAAGCAAGAAACGTACCACTTTTTGCATACCCTGTTCTTATATTAGTTCCGTGAACATCTGCTGCTGGCCACCATCAAAAGCAAGCCACTGGTCTGATTTAGCACTGCTGCCCTTCTATTGAGAGGTGGGGGGAGAGAGAGAGAGGTACTTTTGGCGGGTTTAGTTAAATTTACTGCTTGGAATTTTACTAAGTTAGAAAACAACCCCAATAAAATACAGCATGCTGACCCAATTTTTTTTTAAGTCAAACAATTTAAAATAGCAGTAATGTGCTAGTTCTATTCTGTTCTAAGCAGGAAACTTCAAAGAAAAGTGACAAAAAGGATATCAGCTTGGAGATTATCTTTATCTCCTTCAGGCAAAGGAAGGAATGTATCTGGGTCTCTTATTCCTTGGACAGAGTCTCTAAGCAGGGAGCTAACAGTAGTAGAAGTGTCATGTATGGCATGTGCAAGGCTTGCTACAGTAAGTGTGGCATGAATAACACAGACAGAGACACAGCTACATCAGGGACCCCAGGGGGAGCAAGTGAAGAAGAAGCCAGGACTGCTCAGATGCCAAATTTCACTTTCCTGGAAAATGTCACTGTTGACAGCAGTCCTTTACATGCTTGAAGTACTTCCAAGGTTAGGCATTTTTGTGAGCAGAACTCTACTTTTGAATGCACAGGCACAGACCGTACAGCTAACACAGAACCACTAGACACATGTTGGACAGGAGGTGGAGGACAGCAGTGCCTCGCCCCACTCCTTCAGTCTCCACTCCCAGGCACCACCTGAAAGCTGTCTGAACTCAGATGCCACAATTTTAGACTCGGTTGCTTAAATAGAAGTTTGGTACTATTTTCTTTGCAAAAACAGCCCCAAGTCATTGCTAGAATAATGCCCCTCCTACTAACCTGGTGAAGTACAGCTATGTATTGGTAAAAGAGGAAAACCAAAATTAATTGAAAAGAATTGCATCTCATGCTTATGATCTTTTATTCAAGAATTATTATAAATTTATTGACCTTTCAGGCTGTAATCTTGTTGTATCCAGAGTGGAAGCTATTTTTATATCACTACAAAAAAATTCATATCACTAAAAGGTAGGTCAGTACCTCTCAGTCTCCAGTGTATCAGGATGACACTTTGAAGCTTTGATTTCTGCCCGTCAGGTCATATCCCCATGTAGCAGATAATATGACTTGACATTCTATAAACTCATCTATAAACCTTCATATCCCACGACAGAGAAGCTCCAACTGCACCATCACTATTCATTTGGGCATTGGCAGTTGCTTCTTAAAAACAAAGGCACAGAAACAAATAATATCCACCAGAGACCACCTTCAATTGGCCAAGATATGTACATCCTATGAGAAAATATTCCAGCCTAACACATCAAACAGTGCAAAATGTCATAGCATATTACATGATAATAGCTTTATTATATATAAAAATTCTCTTTTTGGGAGCTTGCCAGCATATAAATCCGATGGGGATTCAGGTCTACCAAACAGGCATCTATGTTAAGTGGATGGAAATTCACTGCAATAGGGTAAACCAGGTGTGAACTGAGACAGTTTGCTTCAGTGAAGTTACTTCTAATCTACACAGGGTTAAAAAACAAAAGTAGATCAAGATATAATTTAACAGTTATGGATTCATAATTGTAATTAAATGAGACAGATATTCTGGTGACAAAAGTTTTATGAATTGCAACTGATCCCACTTGCCTAGAGTTATAAAATATTTGTTACATGTTTCCAAACATCTAATACATAGATGAGAGACACACATGAAAATTAAATAAAACCACAATATGTCTTGTAGGGGAATAGACAGGGATCGGCGACCGGAAGATCAAGGGCTGTGACGGAAAGATAGACTCCTCCCCATAGGAGCGGCAGGAACAGGAAGCGCAAGAGCTATATAAGTGTGTGACACAGTTAAATAAATGGACATTTTGTATCCATCATATTGATGTCTGTACATCACTGTCCCCAGGGTGGGTAGAGCCCTGTGTCCCGGAGATATGCGGCCCAAGATAAGTTCTCCCATAGAAGCGTACAGCAACAATGTCTCTATCAAAGAAGGTAATTTTCTCTGATAGATCTTCCCAAATTGTTATGCGTGGCTAGAAATCAACTATGGTATTTACATTAGCTAAGTTTAGGTAACTACATAAATAGAAAATTAACTTTATTAGAAGCTCCGGCAACCCAGTGTATAGCTTTGTCTCATTTTTGTTTTCTACCAGTCACTGACACGAAGTTTTATCTCTGACTTACAGAGACAAGCAGTTTACCGTGAGCGCTGCATTGATACTCTGAGCTTCTTCACTTCACCACTCAAATATATCAAATGCAATGACCTTTTCCCAAGAAAATAGTTTTCCATCTGCAGACAGACCCTTTTAAAATAGTAAATGTTCATCAGTGTTACAGGGCTGTTAGAGGATTAGGTAGACCAGCTTCTATTTCCCATTTCTTTTTCTGATATCTAATCATCCTCCAGCTGCATACAGCTAACCAACTGCATGTGAAGGTCCCTATATCTGTACATACCAGCTCCTGAAATACAGTTAAACATGGGATTACGACATAGAATTATAGAATCATAGAATGGTTTAGGTTGGAAAGGACCTTTAGAAGTCATCTAGTCCAACACCCCTGCAGTGATCAGGGGCATCTTCAAGTAGATCAGGTTGCTCAGAGCCCTGTCCAACCTGACCTGGAATGTTTCCAGGAATGGGGCATCTACAGCCTCTCCGGGAAACCTGTGCCAGTGTTTCACCACCCTCAAAGCGAACATTTTTTTCCTTATATCCAGTCTAAATCTACCATTCTTTAGTCTGAAACCATTACCCCTTGTCCTGTCACAATAGGCCTTGCTAAAGAGTTTGTCCCCGTCTTTCCTATAGTCCCCCTTCAAGTACTGGAAGGCCACAATAAGGTCTCCCCACAGCCTTCTCTCCTCCAGGCTGAACAACCCCAATCTCCCAGCCTTTCTTCACAGGAGAGGTGCTCCAGCCCTTGGATCATTTTCGTGGCCCTCCTCTGGACCCACTCCAACAGCTCCTCCATGTCCTTCTTGTGCTGAGGGCTCCAGAGCTGGACGCAGCACTGCAGGTGGGGTCCCACCAGAGTGGAGTAGAGGGGCAGAATCACCTCCCTGGACCTGCTGGCCACGCTTCCTTTCATGCAGCCCAGGATATAGTTGGCCTTCTGGGCTGCAAGCACACATTGTTGGCTCATGTCGAGCTTTTCATTCACCTGTACCCCCAAGTCCTTCTCCACAGGGCTGCTCTCAAGATCTTCATCCGCCACTCTGTATTGATACCAGGGGTTGCCCCAACCCAGGTGCAGGACCTTGCACTTGGCCTTGTTGAACCTTATGAGGTTCTCACAGATGCACCTCTCTAGCTTTGTCCAGGTCCCTTTGGATGGCATCCTGTCTTTCTGACTTGTCAACTGTATCGCTCAGCTTGGTGTCATCTGCAAACTTGCTCAGGGTGCACTTGATCCCACTGTGTCATTGATGAAGGTATTAAACAGTACCAGTCCCAGTATGGACCCCTGAGGGACAGCACTCATCACCGGTCTCCATCTGGACATCGAGCCATTGACCACTACCTTCTGGATGCAACCATCTAACCTATTCCTTACCCACTGAACAGTCCACCCATCAAGTCTGTATATCTCCAGTTTAGGGAGAAGAATGTTGTGGAGGACCATGTCAAAGGCCTTACAGACTTCCAGATAGATGGCATCATAGCTCTTCCCTTGTCCACTGATGCAGTCACTCCAAAACAGAAGGCCACTAGGTTGGTCAGGTAGGACTTGCCCTTGGTGAAGCCATGCTGGCTGCCTTGGATCACCTCCCTGTCCTCCATGTGCCTCAGCATAGCTTCTAGGAGGATCTGTTCCATGAGCTTCCCAGGCACAGAGGTGAGGCTGACAGGTTGTTAGTTCCCAAGGTCCCCCTTTCTACCCTTTTTAAAGATGGGCACAATGTTTCCCTTCTTCCAGTCCCCAGGGACTTCACCTGACTGCCGTGACTTTTCAAATATGGAGAGTGGCTTAGCGACTACATCAGCCGATTCCCTAAGGACTCTGGGATGCATCTCATCAGGTCCTATAAACTTGTGTATATCCAGGTTCCTCAGGCAGTCACAAACCTTATCTTCCCTTACTGCAGGAGGGGCTTTATCCTCCTGGTCTCCATCCTGTGGTCCATCGGCCTGGGAGGGGTGAGGAGAGAGGTTACCAGTGAAGACTGAGAAAAAAAGAAGTTGTTGAGTACCTCAGCCTTCTCCTCATCTGTTGATACTAGGCTATCATTCTAGTTCATCAGTGGGGTACGTTTTCTTTGACTTTCCTCTTCTGGTTGATGTACCTGTAGAAGTCTTTCTTGTTATTCTTTGCATCCCTTGCCAAATTCAGCTCCAGCCATGCCTTGGTCCTCCTGACCCCATCCTTACACAACCAGGCAGTGCCCCTGTAGTCTTCCCAGGATACCTGTCCCTGCTTCCACTGCCTGTGCAGTTCCCTCTTGCTCTTCAGTTTGACCAGCTGTTCTTGCTTCAGCCATGATGGTCTCTTCCCTTCCTTGCCTGATTTCTTACACATGGGAACTGAGAGTTTTTGTGCTGTATGGAACACGTCCTTAAAGATCTGCCTGCTCTCTTCTGTTCCTTTGCCCCTGAGGACATGAAACAGAGTTAGTTTTATAACTGGAGGTGCTTGGCAAGTGAAACAGAATACAAAGTATGTCTCAGCTTCTGATACTAGAACAGACCATTGCATTAGAAGATCTGAGATGGTATCCCAACATTTGACTGATCTGATGGCCTTTTCTGTACACCAACCTTCAAGTCAGGAAATGCTGTTCTTCATCTCAGCGCTCCTGTGAATATGAGAAATCACAAGAGCTGCTGAGACATCTTTATTAGACCATTTATTTATGCTGCAATCATTTGCCTTCTAATGGATTGTCTTAGTGTTGTGTTTCCAGATCTAATCAGATGGAAGTACCATTTATGAGCCTGCAGGGCCACAGAAGTTTAAAAACAATGTCCTAAATAGTTTTAATATCTTATTTTTCATGTTAACCTTTTCATCATCACTGTGTTCTGCTACAGGATTTCTTTGCCACTTGTGGAAGCTGCTAAACTCTCTTCTTGCCTATGCTTCAAAGCTAGTAAAATAATATGAAGGCAAAGAATTTTTACTCTAGACAATTTAGATTATACATATACATCAGTATCCATTTTACTCCTGAGCCAATTCATTTCCAGGTCTAATCAGAATTAAGCAACAAAATTCAACTAATAAACCATATTCAGTATTTGTCGTGGCTTAGCTGGCAACTCAGCCCCACACAGCCACTTGCTCACTCCCCCACTGGCGGGATGTGGGAGAGAATCAGAAGGATAAAGCTTGTGGGTTGGGATAAGAACAGTTTAATAATTAAAATAAAACAATAAGAACAACAGCAACAATAACACAATGAAAAGGAAAACAATGAGAGAGGTGCAAAACCCTGGGGGAGGAGGGAGGAAGGGAATGAACAACCAAAACCAAGGGCACATGACACAGCCGCTCACCTGATGCTGCCAGTCCTGAGCAGCAAAACCCCCCACACATGTCAACTGCCCCGGTTAATGTACTAGTCATGGCATCACATGGTATGGAATGAACATCCCATTGGCCAGTTGGGGTCAGCTGACTTAGCTGTGGCCCCGCCCCTCCTAGCTGGAAACTGGAAAGGTCCCTGACTACTACAGGCACTACAATGAAGAGAATTAACCCTTTCTTTGACTCACCCACGTTGGACACCTTCAAGAGTCATCTGGACAAGGTTCTGGGCCATCATATCTAGGCTGCGCTCTTCCTAGAAAGGTTGGACTACATGATCCCTGAGGTCCCTTCCAACCTGGGATTCTGTGACTCAGTATTATACAGACACACACCGACCTGCATAGGCCATATATTCATGCCTATAAAGTACATAAGTATGTATGTAAGTACGTATGTGTATGTATGTGTACATACATGTATGTGTATACACACACACAAACCATTCTCAATGAAAGTGTTGAGGGGACAGAAATACCAGAACAAGCATATTCTTCAAATATATATATATTTATATATATATCTCTCTATGTGTATATATATATTTTCTGCAACTGTTATTCCCCCCATGCACCTTGGAGATAAAACACTGAACCACAGGCCTGATCTGGAATGCCTCTTCTTATGCCTTCAGGAAATTCTGAAGATTTGATTTGCAACAATATAAAAAGCTAAACAGTGATATGTTACAGTGCTACAATGCAGAAGTTGCAACACTGATTTAGCTGAAATGTTTCCACATTAGTACAAATATGAAAACAAGAATGGAATTTGTACAACAAAGTAAATTTCTTGTACTGGTCATTCTGCATACAGAAGGTATTTCTTCTTTAATACAAGTACTTATCTTATGAACGAACATCAAGTAAATTCAAATAAAAATGGAAATACGACCGTGAATATGGAATTTATATGTCCAGAGACAGTTTTACAAAAATACAAGAGTTCTTGACCACTGAAAAAGAGATTTTCAGTAACTTATTACCTGTTCTGCAAGCATAAGATGAGCAATACCTGGAGTTCCTAATCCCCAGCTGTCTGCACTGGAGCCCATTGTATCATTTTGTGTTTCCTGCGTATTGTTATTATCCAGAGATCCTTTCATTATAAATCAAATCAAGAAAGTAGAATATGGACATGACAATGACCACTGTCTGGTTTAGTTCTAGTATGGATGTCCCTGGAGTGCACGCTTAGGGGTTTGAAATGACTCTGTCCTATGGTTTCATCTCTGACCTAGGTCTGTTTCATTACATCAATTGTTCTAATGGACTGGATTTGGGATATCCATCTACAAGCTACACTGTAGATGGACAACAGAACAATTCTCAGAAGTAAAAAAAAAAAAAAAAGGTATAAAAAAGAAGATATATTTCTTTTGGGATCTTTATTTGCTTATTCTGCTTTTCTTAACTTGTCCTTTACAATACTATTTTTAATGAATTTGTCAATTTAATATTCTGATTTCCATAGTTTATGCAATAAAGGCTTATTTATATTAGTTAAC
Organism: Phalacrocorax carbo; assembly: GCF_963921805.1. Classification (NCBI taxonomy): domain Eukaryota; kingdom Metazoa; phylum Chordata; class Aves; order Suliformes; family Phalacrocoracidae; genus Phalacrocorax; species Phalacrocorax carbo. The sequence goes on from NC_087513.1 coordinate 204,935,399, forward strand.
TATGCAAAACATTTCATGCAAATATCCTAATAAAAAGCTGCTATACTATTTTTTGATCCCAATGGGATATTTAGCTGGAAATATGTATCCTAAAGATTGTGCTGCCAAATTATTTTTTCTGGTATACCTGAACAACTAAATTTAACCTAAAACGACAGAGGAAAAATTTTCTCAGATATCCTAGAATTTATTCTTAATACTTCCAATCTTGTACGGATGTGGTGGACAATATTATCACTGCACAGATGAAGTAAAAAGTAACAGCCAGTGGCAACCTGCTTCAGTAGGCAAGAATCTTAGGAACCTGATTTATGACCTTGACAAATATTTAAATTGGAAACACCTGGTGTCTGGACTGGCATTAATTCAGAGCATGTGTTTCTCATTTTCTGTTACTTTTTTAAACAAAATAAGACTTCACATAAAACTAATTGAAAGAATACATGAGAAGTTAGGGTACTACCGTATGTTTAGATTCCCAGTTATCACTATCACAAAAATCTATATTTACTGATGAAAACAGACAATCAAACAATTGAATAATCCAAGTCCAGAAGAAATGTGAAAAAACTTCATTATCTGCTTTGGTTTTTTTTATTTCAATTTGTTTCTTTGACTTCAAACTGTGCATGTTTTCCTTTCTCATTTCAATAACCTGACATCTTGCAACAAACAAAAGTTCAGTGCAACAAACCAAATTATATGCAGTTTGGTATTCTTGCACTGACAAAATGTTGGCTTTCTAAAATAATGTCTTTCCTAGGCTATGACTTTATGTTTCCTTGGTGAAAGCATAAATGCCCTTTTTAGGTCCCTACACCATAAGTTTAATTGCAGTTGTAGAAATTTACCTAAATGTTTAGAGTGTCATCTCACTATCTAATGGCCATTAATCTCTTTACTAATAAGAATAAAATATATGTGTGATTGTGTGATGATCAGTCAAGTAATAATTTTATCTCTGCCGTTGTAAAAATTTTTCTGTTATGGGCACTGTGCAATGTTTAATACACTGCTTTTATAACTAACTTCCAATACATACTGACATCTTTTGTTTGTTTTAAATAAAGGAAACGAAATTTATTTTTAGGCACTTAGTAAGAAAGCAGTGCTTTCGCCTATAATATCCAACATGAAGATGGATTCAACATAAGCAATTTCCTTAACAACTGAATTATTTAAATGTTCATAGTAGGATACATCAAAACAATTGAGAACATCTACAGGTAGACATCCATACCTCAGTTATTTAGACTTGGTTCCTTTATAGTCAACAGAATAAACAGTGACATTTATCATGCAATTAACTTGACCAATTTTGGTTGACTAATCTGTCAATTTGTACTTCACAAATTATGAAAAGGGAAGTAGAGGATGACTAGCTCAGACTATAGACAGTTACAATTAGAAAGATTAATCTCAGCCCCATATTCTGTAAGGATAGGATTCACCAGCTATGACTAAAGTATTCATCCATACCTTACTTAATAGTATAAATTATTGCAGTAAGTGCTGTTTAGAGTATGATTTATTTCATCCTGTTGTAGATGTCTTAAACAGAAATGTTAGACGGACGGTACCTTTGGAGAATCATCTTGTCCAACCTCCATTTCAGAGCTGGGCTTTCAACAGCACTAGGTCAGATCAATTACAGCTTTGTCCAGATAAGTCTTGAAAAGCTCCAAAGTTGGAGACTTCACCAGCTCTCTGTGTAATCTGGTTCAGCACTGCACAGCTGCTCTACTGATTTTGTTTTTCAGAATGTCCAACATGAACCACCAAGACAGATTTTGTGACCTTTGTCCCTTCTTTTGTTGTTTGCTACTACCAAAAAGAATTTGGTCCTATCATCTTTGTAACTGCCATTCAAGTAGTTTCACGCATCTCTTAGATCACGTCTTAATCACCTGTACACCAGATTAATGAAGCTCAGCTTCCTCAGCCTCTCCTCATTTCTCACATGCTCAAGGCTTCTGACAGTTCTAACTATCTGTTGAGCTCTACCAGGTTTTCCACACCTGTCTTGATATAGAGGACCCAATACTGGGTACCGCAGACCAGATGTAGCCTCAGCAGTGCCAGCTACCGGGGAATCATAACTTCCCTTGATATGGTAGTCATGTTTCTTCTAATATAGCCAAATATATTAAAAGGCTATATTGTTATTGGCAATGGAAGTTCACTGCTGGTTCATATCCAGTGTGGTGCTGAATCTCCATTATCCCCAGATGCCTTTCAGGAAGAATATTACTCAGCCGGTAGTTTCCTATCCTATTCCATAGAATTACTACACTCCAGGTACAGAACTTGGCACTGCTGCCTGTTGAACTTCTTGAGGTTTCCGTCAAGTATCTGTCCCTGGAGTTGTTAACTGAAACATTCGTCACTGGATGCAAACCAGAGTAGAAATAGATGTGCACTTCCCTTTGCATTCAGGAGGCCAGACAATCTTCAACCTACTTATCAGCTCATTCATCTAGCAAATACTTCCTCAGCTTCCAACTAAGAATGCTGTGGGAGATGTTCAAAGCTTTACTAAATTCAAGCATATCTATACCTTGAATAAATGTATATTACACTGTTCTTCCCTATCCACATAACTAGTCATTTCATTATAGTCTTTCACATTAAACAAGCATTAAACTGACCCTTTGTAAATCCATCTTAACTTTTCTTGACTGCTCTCTTCTCCCTCGTGCCTTTTGAACTGAACTCAAAGAGGAAGTGACTTAATATCTTTCCAGGGACTGAGATAATCTTATAATTTTGAAGATCTCATTTCTGCCATTCTTACAAAGTCGGAGCCTCCTCTGCTTGCCATGGTTTTTTCACTCTCTTGTTCAGTTTGATTACATTTCATCCTAACAGGCTGAGGTAGTAACACCATCTGCCCTGTTATGTTTTGATATAATGCATGCATCTGCTCCTAGCCTGGAACAACAGCACCTGACCAGAAGACAACAGGTCAGAAGTCTTCCACCTGTTGATCTCAACAGGTCTGTTGTTCACCAAGTAGAAGAAAATTTCAACTTGTTTCATGTAAGAATACTGAATAATGGATATGGCATTAGAGAAAGCCCTCCTAATCCTCAGCAAATAACTCATAATAGTAACTTTTTTAGCTAGAAAGCAAAACAGAGGCATGCTATTTGTAATAAGTTTCAACATTTGAGTTTTTTTGATAGAATTGGTTTGGGGAAGTAAATTATCTGCAAGTTTAAGTTATAATAATGATATAATTATGGTAATATGCTAATAATTGCTAATGTAAGTTTGATGTTAATGAAAAGAGTGATTTGTGTAGGTAATAAAAATTAGACACCCTAATATATTGATCTCAATGTGTGTAAGAACATCTTGGAGAACTAATATGTAAAACAGATAAATTGAGGCATGTTTAAAAGAGTGATTCTTCAGAGTTTTCCCCAGGGCAGCTTTTGTTAATACCAGACCACCCACTTCTGCTAGGCCATGTGAAAACGAAAGAAGATAACAAGCTGAAACCTTACTGGAAAACAGACGCTTTAATTTTAATTATAAAGAATGTTAACTTAGATCCCTACTTCTGCTGAATTAAATCTCTGACTTTCTCCAATAAACTCAGAGTGACTGTTCAGAGATGAGCTTAGCGAGATTAAAAAACATTAATTGGGCCTCATCAGACTAATTTTATGTGACAATTAAAACCCTTGCTTTGCCAGTAACATCTCTGGAAGGTCTACTCACAGCACACTGAAAATAAAATAGGAGATTTTTAGTACTGCTGCTTCCATGAAAGGTGATAGATAAGTGAACACATCCACCTGTGTATCAGAAGACACAAGTTCAAGTTCCTACTGGCTTCTAAGCAAGCAGCAGAGGCACCTAGCTGTATGTATTTTGTTCAGGTAAATAATAAACTTACAGTCTTCTTTATCAAAGCTGTACATAACTATAAAATTCCCTACACACTCATTGAAGCATGGACTCCCAACTGGGTGTAATGTTGATCAAGCTATAAGGTCTTCTTAATGTTTTTTTAAACTATATGGATATATAAAAAGAAGAGAGGGAGTTTTCTAAACATAGTAGGTAAAACAACTCTAGGGAGATACAAGTCTCAAATCCCCATTTCAAATCAAGAACCAGGGAAGACACTCTAACCAGAGTAAACTAAGCAGAAATCAGTTGGATATAAGCTATTTCCTGCTCTTTTGCCTTTTCTGTCTTGGTTTTTCATGTCTTTTCAAGAAGCAGCAGAGTTAGAATCTTTCTAAAAATGAGAAAATCTGGCAGTACCAGCACAAAAATTTAGCTAGTAACTCTCATGCAGGTATAAACACTTTTCATCCTTTTTAAAAAGATGCAGGTTGTTGAATTTGATTTTATAATGTTCTTTTAATTGACTGTACTATGTTGCTGTCATGTTCTGCTTCAATATTTCATAAGATATGACTGTTTTATATAGTACATGCGTTCTGATACTCTAAGGATAATTTAAGGCGATTTATGCTGAAATATTACTAATACAGCCCATCTCTGGATACCATGGGTGCTTCCTTTGGCCCTGTTGTGGCAAAACAGAAAAATAAATACATTTTTTTAAAATATTGATTTGGAAAGCATAATTCATCAGTTGTAAATCTGATTTAATTTTGGTAATCAAATAAATTGTGTCCAATTTTTGCCTAGGGTAAAATTCATGCTTAGTAAACCTCTGTAGAAAATCTTGTTTTATTTTATTAAGGGACAAAACTTTTAGACAAAAATAAAAATTTAATCTGAAGTGATTTAATAGAATGCTAATGGTACAGTATGAGGCAAGTGAAAACATTTTATCCTGAAAATATATTTTATTTAATTTGCAATGTTTTAAGCTGTTTATGTATAAATTATGGGAAAATAATTTTAAAATCTGAAATTCAGATTAATGAAACTTCATTTAAAAATGTTGCAAAGGTCATACCAACAGTTTTGAAACGTAAAAAAAACTAAACAAAACACAAAACAAAACAAAAAACCACAACCAAACAAAAAACCCAAAACAAAACCAAGTTGAGTTTCTTTTTCTTTCAGACTACATTCTTTCCTCCAATTTATTGTTTGGTAAATTCATATTTTTGTCTGAAAATAGATTTGCTGGAAAACTTCTAATCTACATTTATTTTTCATCTTTGAGCCAAGCAGTTGGTCAACATTTTAGGCTTTTAATTGGTATGAAAAATCAGTTAGAGGAATCCAACAAGCTTTTAGCTTAGAAGTTATTCACACTGAGTATAAGCAAAATCCTTGTAGCACAAAAGCTACTCCCACATCCACAAGCTGTAAAAGCCGAACTGACCATTAGTTCTATAGAAGTCAAACGCAGCTGAATGTAACTCTAGTCAAAACACCAGCACTCATCACGATGGCAGGAGAAAGTGATATGTTGATAATCAAACCAGTCTGACATGCTTCTGGCTGCTGAGACCAATATTTGATTCTGATTGCATGATTTCGATTACCATAGCCTATATAATAATTGTATTAATGATTTCCATAATATAATTTAGAAAATTTACTGTTCACTTTTTAGAATTAATTTCAGAAATGAAATGCATAGAAAGGCTACTCAATTTTGAAAAATTCTTGAACCTCGTTTGTTTGTTTTCACTCTGGGTTATTTTATTACTGTTTAAGCTGGGTTTCCAGGTGACTATGTGGAACTAAAATGGCAAGAGTGATTATCAAAGTGAAACTACATGTACTGTGCCTTGATCCTAATTCTCTGATGATTTCATCATTAAATTTTATGTGACATGTTGTGGTGGGTTGACCCTGGCTGGACTCCTCAGCTGGACAGGGGAGAAAAAATATAACAAAAGGCTCGTGGGTTGAGATAAGGACAGGGAAATCACTCAGCAGCTGCCATCAAGGGCGAAGCACACTCAGCTTGGGGAAAATTAATTTAATTTATTACCAATCAAATCAGAGTAAGGTAGCGAGAAAATAAGAACTAAATCTTAAAACACCTTCCCCTCCACCCCTCCCTTTTTCCCAGGCTCAACTTCACTCCCAAATTATCTACCTCCTCCCCCGAGTAGCACAGGGGGACAAGGAATGGGGGCTGTGGTCAGTTCATCACAGATCATCTCTGCCTCTACTTCCTCCTCTGGGGGAGGACTCCTCACACTCTTCACCTGCTCCAGTAAGGAGTCCCTGCCATAGAAGACAGTCTTCCACAAAATTCTCCAGTGTGGGTCCTTCCCACAGCCTGCATTGTTAATGAACTCCTCCAATGTGGGTCACCCACAGGGTCACAAGCCCTGCCAGCAAACCTGCTCCAGCGTGGGCTCCTCTCTCCATGGGTCCACAGGTCCTGCCAAAAGCCTGCTCCAACACAGGCTTCCCATGGGGTCACAGCCTCCTTCAGGCATCCACCTGCTCTGGTGTGGGTTCTCCCAGAGGCTGCAGGGGGATATCTGCCTCACGAGCATTTAACCTCCACAGGCTGCAGGGGAACAGCCTGCCTCACCATGGTCTTCACCAGGGGTTGCAGGGGAATCTCTGCTTCAGTGCCTGGAGCACCTCCTCCTCCTTCTTCACTGACCTTGGTATCTGCAGAGTTGTTCGTCTCACATATGCTCACTCCTCTTTCTGGCTTGTGCAGGTTTATTTTCTGCCTTCGTAAATACATTATCCCAGAGGTACTACCACCACAGCTGATGGGCTCAGCCTTGGCCACTGGCAGGTTTGTCTTGGAGCTGGCTGGCATTGGCTCTAGCAGACATAGGGGAAGCTTTAGCAGCTTCTTACAGAAGCCACCCTTGTAGCCCCCCCCCCCGCCCCCTTCCACACAAACCCAATACACATGAGGATAAATGTTTCTTCATCTCTCTGCCTTGGGGCTCTGCAGGTGTACTGGAAATATAGCATATTTTTGAGCACTAACATTTAAAGCTAGACTGGACAAAACGCTAAAGAAAATATGGTCAAAAAAACTTTTTTTGTAAAGCAGCCTGAGATCGGTTGATAAAATGCAGTGTAAAAGAGCCAAGTATTATTTATTGTCAGGGACTTCAATACGACTACTGATACTTTTTATTCTAACACCAGATTCTAAATCTTCTGTAGATAACTGTTCACTTGTCAGTTGCAGGAAATTCACTACCCTTCTTACCAAAAGAGAGCTGAACTGAAAGGCCAAGCAGATTGCTGCTGCCTTCTCCCTTGCATAAGCACTCAGAGACAGAGCTATAGAAAAAATCTTCACTCTGGCGATTCTGACATAGACTTTCTCCTGACAATTCTGGACATCCGAGGTAAGCACTCACCAGTGACACTGATGTTATAGGAGCCCATGAGAAACAACATTGTTGTCTTGCAACTATCACAAGTTGCATTGACTTGTTAGAGAAACATATCAAAGGACCAGGAAACAGATCAAGAGAGGACCTTGGAAGGTGATACCATGTGGAGCATTCCAACATATCTTCAGCTAGACTTCCCATTAGAAATGCCCCAACAGTAAGGGATAGGATGCAGGACACCACCCACAAACTGTTTACTTTCCTGAGATAAAAGCATTGGTATTTGATTATGAAGAGGAATGGGCCTGTCATGTATTGCCCTAGATTCTCCTCTGTCATATGACAGAAGCAACTATATATAAATCATGTCAGGCATGATTTATCATGACTGTGTTTTCTAGAACTTTGTTCCTTTCACAGCTAGTTAGTTAATTTTAACTAACAGATAATTTAGACAGTTTACATTAACTTTACTATTATTATGACAATAAATTTACACTTCTACAGAAAGGAAAAAGAATAAGGAAATATAAGAGTTAGCCTCAGCTGTTCACAGCTCTGACTCAAATCTGTTCTGAATGTTAAAGGCATGGTCATAATTCAAAATGATTCAATTCCAAGCTCTTTTTTCATTATGACAAAAATCAAGATTGGCACTAACGTGTGAATAGCCCAGTTGGCTTTAAGGTCTGAGAAACATACAAACAAAGCACTCAAAAATGAAAGGCAATAAATTAAAATACTGCCAGATGAGTACTCAACAGTTAGGAAATACCAGAGTTAAGGTTTCATATGTAACCCCAATTTGACACTGTATATGTATGATAACAGTCTCTGCATGATCACATTGTGATTTGTTAATCACCGGTTCCAGATTAGAGCAACTGAGCACAGAAGAGATGAAAAGCCCACCCTGGTGTGAGTGTGATTTGCCCAGCGCCACAAAGGAACTGTCTGGTAGAATGCAGTTTCTTTGGGAAGCATCTAGTAACCACAATTATTAAATCTTCTTTCTGTCAGCTCCTGCTTCATTAGCTGTGTACCTTTATTTTCTGAAAAATATCACACTGGTATGCTACAGTCAACAATCTCTTTCATTATAAAACCTGATTTGCAGCCTGTGAACTGAATGTGGAAATAATGCTATGAAAAAATTGCATGCTCTAATGTAATTATAGATGGTAACACTTACATCTAAGACAGCCTAATTAAGGCTGCATAGGCAACCTTAATTCTGACATTTTTCTAACTTCTGAGTAATCTCAACACTCCTTATACATCAATTATAATTAGCTTTTAAAAATATGAAAAAAACTGTTGTTGAGGCAGAAAAAAGAAGAAATCTTTTCCTCTGGAACCACATTGTGCTTTTTTGAGAGTCAAATCCTTCAGGACCACTATTCAGAAGGCTGCAAGAGGACCGACCTACTGCGGGGTGGCCTCGTACCATTAGTAATCTCTATATGGGGCGGTGACTTGAAAGGGGAATACACATCAGCACTGGGAGGCTTCCCAGATACTTGTTGTCAGGAGAAAAAGGTGGGGATTAAGTATGCCCGGGGGCAATCCATGCTTGGTACAATTGTTGCTGTTGCCAGGTTCTGCTGCTCTTGCTTTGTCTCTGTAGTACTCTGTTTAGACCTTTCTTATCCCAGTTCCTTCTCCTGCTTATTTTATTTTCCCATTCTCCTGGGCCTTGGTCCTTGCAGCAATTGTTCTTCTGAACTCTGGAGTGGCTGTTTCTTTCTGCTCCAAACTGCCCAAACTCAGCCTGCCTGTTCTTAGACCTCATCTCCAGTGACCTGGTGTGCAGAACCTTTGAAAAATGAACCATGAAACTCTGAAGCTTCCACTAAAGTGCAATTTTATGGGAAGTTTTGGATATGATTTAACACTGGTCCACTTTCATACAGAGTTTGGAAGGCAGAGCCACAATGTCAGCTGTCAAAACATGAAAACCTTGCCTCCCTGTCAAGAAGTCATGATATTGCTTTTCTTGCTAGTGTTTTTATATGACCCTGCAATATTTCCTCTCTAATCTCATTGTGAGAACCTCTTTACTCATGTTTTATTTATCTCTAAATAATTCAGAAACTCAAGAGAGAAAACTTCAGTATAAATATTGGAGCATGGTAAATTTACTGGTTCTGTTAAAAAAAAAAGATCACTGAGAAGTATTTTGGAATCAATATCTCTATTCCACAGACAAAAATAAGCAGAAGGCTTTGAGTTCCAATTAGTAGGCAAAAAACCTTAATTCACATCACTTGAAAGGCAAAGAAATAGATGTATTTCTTTTAGAATATTTTTAAGTAAATAAAATGTCTTATTGCATAGATGAGTTCCTAGTCACAGGGGCAAATCTTTTGTCAGTTTAATCTCTGCTTGAACTCCCTTGCTTGTCTGGGGGAGGAGAAAATCAATATTTCTTTTCACTTTTGCTTTTACATGCTAACACAGTGAACTACACCTTGACCTGTAGTTAGGAATCAAAGTTACATAGGTTTTTCAAATTACTAAAGAGAGTCCAGGCCTAAGGAATTACATCAATAAAACAGAATCTGCTTTGGCCAAACTTACTTTGGAAGAGAAAAATAAAATAAAAGTGCCATTCTGGAACCCTGGTATTGATTCAATCTGATTTTGACATTTTAATGTTAGAGATAAAAATGCCACCAGGAACTGTGACATTCTCAGATGACACAGCCAAGACATTCTTAATACAGAATCAGAACTCTTCACCAGATGCTGCCCAGGGAGAACACCATCCTAAAAATTAATGAATATAAGAAAACTATAAATAAATTTAAACTTAACTTTTTCTCACCATTAAAACAATGAGATTCTGGTGCATTTGCAAAGGTAATATATGTATACAAGAGCATATGCAGCTGGCTTCATCTCCCCAGTGCACGTACTTATATTTGAGTTTCTCATCCTGGACTCCCCTTATCAGTGAGGAAGACGAGGCAATTCTAGGGCACAGTTAGTCTCTTACTAAACTAAACCTGTGAAAAAAGAGCCATACCTAAATAATAGGGTCAGGCATAGTCATTGTGTTGTAATCTACATTGAACTCCACCTCTGATGTCACAAAGGTTTTTTTTTTCCCAGATGTCTTTTTTTTTTCTCCCACATAAGCCCCAGACAGTCTATTCTAGTTTTCACTGACTCTTTTTATAAATTATTTGTGGGTATTTTTAATATTCATCAGAAAAAGTGACTGGAATATTCCTTGAGATCAATTTCTGTTTATTCAGGGGAAATGAGAGAAATCATCTGATAACCTTGATATTCAGTTACCCTTTTTAGAACCTGTTTATTTATAGTTTGAAGAGTTAGCTTGAAATAATGGTAAATAAAGATAAAAGCTAAGATTTGTTTCTAATTTTAAGAAGTTTAGAAAACTTTAAGTAAAAAAAGAGTGGTGGATATTCTTTGTATACACTGTATACAAGAGGAGGAGGGAGGGAGGGAGGTTATCCTTCCCCTCTACTCTGCCCTAGTGAGACCACATCTGGAGTACTATGTCCAGTTTTGGGCTCCCCAGTTTAAGAAGGATGCGGAATTGCTCGAGCAAGTCCAGCAGAGAGCTACCAAGGTGATGAGGGGACTGGAGCATCTCCCTTATAGGAAAGGCTGAGAGACCTGGGTTTGTTCAGCCTGGAGAAGACTGAGAAGGGATCTGATCAATGCTTATAAATATCTGAAGGGTGAGTGTCAAGAGGATGGGGCCAGACTCTTTTCAGTGGTGACCAATGACAGGGCCAGGGGCAATGGGCACAAGTCAGAACACAGGAAGTTCCACCTGAATATGAGAAAACACTCCTTTCTTGTGAGGGTGCCAGAGCAGTGGCACAGGCTGCCCAGGGAAGTTGTGGAGTCTTCAAAACCCACCTGGACACGTTCCTGTGCCCCCTGCCCTGGGTGTCCCTGCTCAAGCAGAGGGGTTGGCTGAGGTGATTTCTAAAGGTCCCTTCCAACCCATGTCATGTTATGATTCTGTGATTTTTTTTTTGTATACTTTGTATACTTTTGTGGATACTCTATTGTATTTACTGTTAAAAAGAGAGGAAAACAGGAAAAAAGTGGGTAGGTAAAAAACATACTTTTAAAAACAATTATTTAAAATATTGAAAATTTCTATGGTATGTTGTTTTCCATTACATTCTTCAATAAATTCTAGCTATTCGAGCACTTTCAGAGTGTGCTTTCCCAAGATAGAGACCGTTTTTGTACTGACATGGAAAGGTGTGGATCAAAGGCTTTGCTTCTGTTCGTACTATATAAAGCAGCAGCTAAAGTAGTATCAGGAGGCGAAGATTTACAGAATTAGTGGGACTGAAATAGAGCTATGAAGTAGTAAATAACAACATTTATAAGAAAGAGAAAAATTAATCTAATTATTTCCAGCTGATCACTATTTGTGGATTAGATAAACTGGAGAACATTTATCAGTTAACTGATGGAAATAAAACTGGGTTAGCCTTGCTAGTAGCCAAACTCTCACCCAGCTGCTCATTCAATCCCCTTTCCCACAGGACGGAGAGAAAGTAGAAAGAAAGCAGGAAGACTTTTTGGTTGGAGATGAAGACAGATTATTAGGGAAAGCAAAAGCTATGTGTGCCTGCAATGCAAAATAAGACATTAATTCATCACTTCCCATCAGCAGGCAGATATCCAGCCACTTCCAGAGAAACACAGCCTCAGCACACATAACAGTTGCTTGAGAAGACAAACGCCACAACCAGGACGCACACGCACTCCTCTCCCCCTGAACTTTTACGGCTGAGCATAGCACCATATGGTACAGGGTATCCCTTTAGTCAGTTCAGGTCAGCTGTCCCGGTTGTATCCCCTCCTGACCCCTTGCCCATCCCTGACTTAATGTGGGGATGGGGTCAGGGCAGCGTGGGAAAGAGGGAAAGCCTTGGTACTGTGTAACCACTTTTCAGCAATAGCCAAAATGCTGGTATGTTATCAACACTGTTTTAGTCACAAATGCAAAGCAAAAAACTTTATGGGCTTCTCTGAGGAAAGTTAAATCCATCCCACCCAGACCCAGCACACGTGTCTACAGAAAATATTCTAAATACATGTTCATCAGAACAGTATTTTTTATTTCAGATTTTCCAAGAAAAACCACTGAAGCCTTTTTATCCTAGTTTGATTGGAGTCTCATATTTTCTGATTCTTGCTTTGAATCTTGAAGAACAATAGGTATCCACATCAATTAATTACAGCCTGTGACTTTGCAAATGACCATTCACATCCAAATAAAAATTATATTCAACTACTTAAATATTAAGGCTGAAATGCTATATTGACTAAGGTAAAATAAATATTAACCTTATCTTAACATACTGAATCTTCAGCAGTGGGTTTAAGTAAATAATAAAACAACATTGGATGACAGAATTTCTACAGGAAAAAAAAAAGTAATTATTACAAAAAATAGACTAAGCTAGTTAATTTTACAAATCAGCTTATGAAATGTCAATTCCCACCCCCAAAATTCATTACAATATTGCAACAGAAATTGGAGATGGAATTTTGCTTGGAGCCAAGAAATAATGGAGCATGTAGACTCAGAAAGACACAAATAACTTGCTGCAGCATAGAACATCAGAATACCCTGGCAGCCTGTCTTGTTTATGGAAAAAGGTCTCAACAGCCAGAGGACATGGTGTCAGAAGGTATGCCCACTTTTAAAGCAGATAATCTAAATAGTGCCTTCAGTGTTTGTATAAATCTTCTTCACAACTTCTGTCTTGATTAGAGAATCCTTTTAGTACAGGCTCAAGTCTTAGTCTACCAGTCACATTGGTACTTTATAAATTGTGTCTCTGATGACTATAATGACAGAAGGCTTAAGATCCTGAGAGTGGGTGATGGCAAAAGAATAGGCCAGGTTTTCTTTTAAGAATAGCTTTCCTCATGGCTATGCTGTTCCTTTGGACTTTCTAAGTCAATGATAACAAACATTTCATTAACTTGGTAAGAATTTAGAGGTCCCCCCATCTTATCTATATGAGTTAAGGGTCCACTCAATAGCTCTGCTGAGGGAATGAAATACACCTGTCTGACTAAATCTGCACATCTAGATCAAATGTGTTAATAGGAGACTTGCTAGATTTTGGGGGGCTGAATAATATACAAGAAAAGAGGAAGAGCATACTAGACCAGACCAAGGGTCTGTTTGCTGAATGGCCTGTCTCTGACAATAGGAAGTGGCAGCTGATTAGGCAAAGCCTGTAAGAACAAGGCAGGCCTTTAAGATACAAGCTTATTCTGTATTTTTCCTGCTCTATCCTCCCAGCTTTCAGCAGACTGTCTAGGGATTTCTAGAGCCAGAGATATTTTTGTCTGCTAAAGTCTTGATGTGTTTCTCTTCCATGACTTTGCCTTATTGCTTTTTGAACTGATTTGCACTTTTGATACCCAGAATACTGCTTGGCAGAGTTTCCACAGTGCATGTATTCAGGTAAAAAATATGTTTCTTGTTTGCTTTTTACAGCCTGCTCAACGATGATGTCATCTGATGCTCCCTAGTTCTTATACTGTTAGAAACAAGGAGTGGTTTCCACTCTTCTATCTCATGGGACTTGAAGTTCCAGCTAAATTCTATCCTAGGAAGTAATGTATTTCTGAACTACAATTTAAGGTGCTATATCATCCTGCTATAATGAATACATTTCTTTCACAGAAGACCAAATTCATGTTCAGGGAAATTATTTTTCACTGTTTGGACAACCTGCCCTCAAAAGAAAGAAATTTATATAAAGCTTGGTATAATGACAGGTTCAGATTTATTGTTAGAATTACGTATCAGATACTTAGAGAGAACCAGGTTAAGGACGTTCATTCTTTTACTAATCGGAAATAATAATAATAAAAAAACTTTCCAAGTTTAGCATTTTACAAAAGCTGATGGTTTTATGCATTTACAAGAAATGATAGCATCATTCAGAAGCAGTCAATACAACGTTTCATAAGTGCAATGTAAGGTATTACAAATTCCAGTTTCAGGCAAAAATGCATTGCTTTTTAGCCCATAAATAAATAGTTGTCCTATGGCAAGCTATCCCAATAAATTTTATCCATAATCCCAAGGAAACTGCAGAGAAAAGACAGAACTGTCTGATTGCATTCCGTGTGAACAGAGAATCTAAAATGATCATGACATAAAGCAATAATGTTTAATATTCCTTTTAGCTTTCCTGCTTAACTCTGCCTTGTCCAGAAATTCTTATCATTCCAGTCATTTACAGTAAAGTACAAAAGTATTTTCTGTACTCCTAAAATGATTAAAAAAAAAAAATCCAGAAGCCTGGGAATTTTATAGACGTCCACAGTCGATCTCCATTTTGGAGTTTATTTATGAAGATATAGCAAAGAGCCACTTTTTCAACTCTCTTGTCTGCACTTTTCGGTCTTATGCAGCTAAACCACAACTAGGTTTCAGATTGTGTATAGGTATATTGAAAGAATGAATAATCTACAACTTCAGGTTGTAAAGGTCTAAAGATGAAAGACAGGAAAGAGTGGGTAAATTAATTGCCTGCATATATTGACAGATACTTCAGCCTGAAAAACGGTTTTGTTACTGAAAGACATTAAAACATTTTTTTTTTTTCCTCTTTCAATTCTATCATGATTGATTTAACATTACAAAGTATCAAAACCAATACAAAGGAAACTCAGTCAAAATCCTGGGTTGGCTAAAGGTATCTTCTAGCCCAGACTTAGTTCTGCCAGACTCTTAGTATTGACCCTCTAATTTATTTTGCAATGATCACTGTTAAGTTTCTCATTGCTCTTCCTTTGGAAGTACACTTTGAAAATGAGGTACCAGCTGTATGAAGTCTCAGCTACTATCAAGAGATTTTGTCTTGTTCTTCCTGACTTCAGAAAGTGGTACTAAAAGTGCTGTATGAAAACCAAGGAGCAAAGGGATGTGATTGTGGAGCGGCACTTGAGAACTGACTGCCTCCTGCAGGAAGTGAGGGATCTCTTCTATCACTTTGAGTCACCTGCTGTCTTGCCCACCAAAGTTCTCACATCCTAAGGGGCAACAAATGGAACTATAGGTGTTTAGTATGTGTCAAGCTATCCAAAACATTGGGATAGGTCAAAAGGACAGGGTTGAGGGAGGAGAGGACTGGTTGTGAGACTACACCTACAGGGGCCAGGCAAGGTGGCTTCATGCTGCAGGTAGAGATGTTAAGAAGTGCTGCTTAAAAATAAAAAAAAAAAATACTAAAAGTAATCCATAGTAAGAATTAACTTGATCACACAGCAAGAACAAAATAGACAAATGTTGGATAAGTTACATGTAGCATTAAGTGAGACACAAATGAACTAGGACCTATATGTCTTAGTGAGCAAGAGACATTTCCATGGGTGGGCCTGCAGCCTGACTGCACTATAGCAGTCTGTAGGAGAGCGTCCCTGGCCAGCTGGCTGGGAATAGACATGCTTACTAGAATAGATAAGAGAGAAAATATAAAAGGAGCTACTGTCTTTGCAAGGTTTCTCAAATCTTTGCCTAAAAAACATCTATATCACACAGGATGAAAGTCATTATAAATAAAGCACAGAAAATCATACATGTGCTCTCAGAGTTTTCAGCACTGGGAGACATACTGGGAAAGAAGGTGTATTTAACATCAAATATTGCTAAGAATCATAAGATACTTTTGAAATTCAATATTTTTAAAATATTTACAATTTTTAAAATATTTAGAAAACGAGACCTTGTGAATATGGAATCCTTAAGGCCCAGCTTTTTAAAAGAAAATTGAAACTTGTATAAAATTATGTATTTCCAAGATTGGAAACTTTCAAAGTATAGTAGTAAATAAACACAAATGCTATGATAAAATTATTAGAGATGACAGCCATAGAAAAATGATACCCTTATTGCAGGAATTCTTGTGGAAATACTCTAGGTGCTGTGTAATATGGTCCATTTTAATTTTTGCCATGATCCCTACTGGCACAAAACTCTAACGGACTTGGGTGAAAATCATGATGAAATAGAAGCTATTGGATTATTGAAATATGGATCATTCCACACAAGTTATTAAATAAGAGAAATGCTGACAAAGTAATCTCTGAGATTGCATTGGTTTGATGTGATTTATTGCCTATATGTGATGGAATAGGTAAAAATACTTTATCCTGGATGGAGACACCCATTTAAATCCAAGGTACTCCGAATAAGATATGCTTGGTAAAGAAGTGGAAACAGGCATATGACACAAAAAATGTTATTTCTGTCATTTATGTTCAGAGGCAAATGTTGAATTGGGAAGCAATTAGAGTAGAATCACAGAATCATAGAGTCGTTAAGGTTGGAAAAGACCCTTAAGATCATTGAGTCCGACCACTAACTTATCACTGCCCAGAATACAACCATTCTAGCTGAAAAGTTATTCTCTGACTCACATTCTGCACATAGAATTGCTGACGTAATTTGCTATTACAATTTCCATCTTTGTTGAATGCCAACAAGACCTGTGAATATGTCATAACAAACAGACTGGCCCGAATATTGCAGAGGAACTGATGAATATAATCCCTGAAAATCCTACTGTGCTTGGTAAAAAAGGTGATGTTTTTATCACAAAATCTGCCACAAATTATTGTGCATTGAAATATAACTGTTATTCCAACTTTTTTTTATGAGCCTTGTAAGGAGATAATATGAAGTTGCACTATCTAATAAATTCACATGATCTTACTAACAAATCAATATTAAATTTTTACCAGTCTGAATCAAAACTAATATATACTCTGTGGATATTCAACTCAAACCTACTTTTGTACTTCCAGAATTTGGCCAGCTCCAGGTTACAGACATCCACTTTGCAAGTGCATAGTTCTATTTTCTTAATGTTTTAAATTGCTACTAGCTAAAAAAAAAAATGTTTCTCTTTGTTAATCTGAATCCTGGAAATTGTGTTCTTATATAACCCTTTCTGTTGTAAAGTACTAGAATAAGGTAAATATGTCATGTAAGGCACAACATTTTCTTAGTGTCAGTCATGACATTTAGACCAAAGAGTCCTCCTATTTACAAGCTAGATACAGCAAATAGTGGTTGCTTTTGGGTTTTTTTTAATGTATTTTTTAAATTTTTCTCAAAGGACATTTGGATATTTCTGAGAATAAGAAAAGCAATGGCGCTTTCCTTGCTGCAAGATCTTGTTCTCTAAGAAATAATCAAGAAAGATGTTTGAAAGAAGACAGGAATTAGCATAATTGCTATATGCCACCTTCTTTATGTAATGTTCTACAATGCTTTAGAAAGAGACAGTAAGAATTTTTTTTATTATTTTGAGATAAATAAAAAGTACTGTCAGACATCCATACCTTGTAAATCCCAACTTTGCAAATTCAAAAGCACTGGAATGGCTAGGATCTCACTGATGTCTACTTTTCCAGGTCAATAGTTTGGAACAAGTTGTTTTACATTAGGCTGCAAAAGAAGGCATAAAGTAAACCCAATGGTTTTTACAAGTGGTTTTCACAGTAAATCGCATGCACCACTTGTTAACACTGGTTTTCAGTTGTTTGTAATTCACATAATCATGGTTAATTAGTTGAATGAATTATTAATGCAGTCTCAACACACAATACTAAAAACATCTTAGTATTAACTCATGTTTTTTATACATGGTTACCTATAACTGTTAGTTGTACCATGTTAAATGTAGTTAAGTAGATTTCAGTGAGATCCTAACCATTTCCAATGCTCTTCATATTAGACCACTCTCACATACTGAAGGGTGGGACAATTCAGAGCTGCTCAGTCTGTCAGAAGAAATAATGTGCCTAAATTTGTAACTGCAGTTCAGTGGAAAAGAGGTGGCAGACCTAATTTCTTAACAAAACCCGACAGCCCTGCCGGAGTGAGGAAGCTGTGAAGAGGCGTTGAGGTGTGACCTTTTCCTGAATGCTTCCTTCCCAAGCACTAGTGGCCAGTGTAGTGCCCAGCTGAAGTCCTCCATGAAGATAAAGCTGTTGCATCTGGGGCTTTCAGCAGCTAGTCTGTGGTGTAGAAAACTGGCTGGACAAGGTGAGGTCCCTCACTTAGTTAGGTGCCACAGTAAGAAAAGAGGTTGCACAGATTCTCTGAAGCTTCTCAGGTTGCTTAGTTATTGCAGCAGTGGCACAGGAAGGGCTGAGAGCCTTTCACAGGAATACACTGAAAAATACAAGGAGTCTGAAACTTGAGTGTAAATGCTTTCACTTAACATCTGCCATCAGTAGACTAAAGGCAGCAGAGCTTATCTTATAAATGTGGGTGAAGGCCAGACTTTATGACTGTCTGATCTCCAAAAACATCTCCAGTTTAAATCAGTGGTGGAAGCCCAGAGATCAATCAAAGGTAATGTTTCCTCCATGTTAGCAGTGTTCCTCCATGTTAGCACATTATCACTCACATCTACATTACACCTACTATAAATGTGATAGAAATCCTCCCATTGACTAGCCAAAAAAAGAAAATAGCAAAGTTTTAACTAAAGTGTAATTATGAGCTGTCCAAAATGCACAATAACTCTGTCACAACATAGAGTTGATTGTGACCTGTAATGAGTTACTCTTGACATACTGTGCTATGTATAAGAATGTAATTTCTTGTCTTTCTGGGCTACCTGAGTGCCCAAAGATTAATTTTCAAAATTAATTGCTTCTTAATTGGGGAGGGAAAGGGGTAAGGGGGTGGGCAGGGAGTCTGTCTATGTATTTTGAATACTTCCAGGGCTATGCATCAGATAAACAGAAGTTTTCAGTCTCAAAGTTTTGGCCATAGGCTCCCAATTCATTTGCAGATCTGCCCATGAATGTCTGTGGATTTTAAGCAAACATTTTTTTTATACTGAAAAGTACTTCATTAGTCATGCATGTTTAAAATTTGTCTAATATTCTCTGACTTTATAAACTGATCTATAAGTCTTAAAATACAGAATAATGATCTATCTTCTAAAACGTAAATAAAATAAATGGTCAAATATAAACCATATAACTAATAAAAATAATAATAAAACCTAAGTAAACTATCTAAAGGAAAATCCATCTTCATTTTACTATAAACTATTCAGACAAGGAGACTCATCAAGGCATAGACATTAGACACTATTGGTTTTCTGGCATTTATTAGCTAACTGGCATCTCATTTATTTATTTCCATTGTAAATGGCTATTTTTATTGATGGTATCTGAATTACTGAGTGGACATCCAATTGTGCTTTTAACAGCAAGCAAGAAGTACAGGTTTTCCATAATCATAATATTTTATTAACTACCTGTAAGTTTCCAGTAGGTGCAAGACAGAAAAACAAGTGATATAACTTTCACCCACAGTTAAAGTAAGAGCAGGCAAGAAAGAAAGTTATGTATTAAGTCCTTGATGAATATGGCACACAGAACATCCATAACTCACTTGAAAGTTTTCTATTGTTACCAAAGTCTAGGGCAAGGGACGTTGACCTTGGCTGGCTGCCAGATCACCACCCAGTGACTCTCTCACTTCCCCTTCTCAACAGGACAAGGGAATAAAATACAATGGAAAAACTCAGGAGCTGAGATAAAGGCAGTTTATTATTAGTTTATTATTTATTATTATAGGCTGTTATGAGGAAAGTTAACTCCATCCCAGCCAGACCCACTATATAATTACATCTAAATACATCTATTTACATATAAATTACATATAAATTACATGTAGTAATTCACTCTAGAAGTAGAATAAGGGAAGCAATTATTGAGTCAAACCTGTGAAAACAAATGATTCACAAATAATTTTTTATAAATATTTTCAATGCTAATATAAGAAGAGCTACTTCAGGGCTTCTTAGTACTCTGCATTGTTAGACAACTTTAAATTAAATTTTGCCACTGCAAGAATGAGAATCAAATTAGTAAACCCTGGAGAGACAGACTGTCCTTTGGCTGTCACTGATGGGTAGGGGAGAGCTGGTCAGATCTGGCAGTCTGAGAGCCAGAATTGCTAAAGCTGGGAGTCCTTTCAGGTCCCCTGTATGCCTGGACCCTTCACTCAGGAGTGAGAGGAGCAGCACACCCACCTCTCTTTGAGTCTGGCATAGGTAGGGAAGGCAACAGTCATTACCTCAGCCCCTGAAGTGATTTAGAATCATAGATCATAGAATCATCTAGGTTAGAAAAGACCTTTAAGATCATCTAGTCCAACCATAAAAAACCCAATTTACCACATCCCTTGTAGAACTACAACCAAATCTACACTTTCCAATGTTTATGACACAAGAACTGAGGTAAGCACCAGATCCAGCACAGCAATAGAGTTACCTCGTATCATTCCCTACATACATTTATGAAGATCCATCATAAAGCTGTTCAGAAGGAATATTGCAGTAGGCTATTTTTCACCACCAATATGTAATTTGCATTTAATTCACACCTCAAATTTGTTTCTGGTCATTTCATAGTGATTTTCTCACCAGTAGACTTAATTTAATTGTCTGTCCTTCAGGCAATTGTATTTATTGTACTGAGGCACAAATCTATGGGTGGACTTGGGAGAAAAGGGGTTCTGGGAATTTTAGCCCAGACTTGCTACTGGCCTATGGTAATATGTGTTGCCAGCTCTTCTGACATTAACATGAACACAAAACCAACCATCTTCTTAATGAAATCAGGGCTGCATCAATGCCTGCAAAGTATCATATTTCTAGGAGCCTTCAACAGTTCTTAGCTTTCCTTGATTTTCCAGGGATTTTATTGACAGCAAAAATGGTTTTCTGATATCACCTAGATGATAAGGCAAAATGTTGGCATTTCGCTGAGAAAAGCATTTTTAAGTAAGCCTTGATCTGACTCTGGGAGCCTATACAAGGCCACAGCACCCTTTCTGCTATGATAAAGAAGCAACAGCTTGAAAATGTCATTTCTGAAAGAGCTGTTAGTCTTTGGCACCTCACACTTTGGTATAGTTAAAATTAAAACAATAAACCAAAAGTATTAGTGGATTTGTTTTGTATCCTTTCTGCCAGATAACACACTTAATACTCTCAATATAGTGCTTTGCTTCTGAAGTATAATACACAGCTATATAGGGAGGAAGAAAAAACACGAAGTTAAATAATTCAGAAGCTCAGGAAGGTGACATACCAAATCAAAAAGTACAAAAAATAACAGCCTCATTAGGCTAAGAAAAGCCAGATGATAACTTCCTTCTACTCTATTTTTATTTTTTTATTTATTTTTAAATAGCTTTTATTATGTCAAAAAATGACTTTTAAATGATTGAGGTCCAAGAGCCAAGATTTTTCAGATCAAAAGTAACATGAATAGTGAGATTTAGATCATCTAGCTTTAACCACAAAAAAGTTACTCTTCTAATTTTACTAGTCATCTAGATTACTTCCACAGTAAATAAAAGAACAGGCATCATCCATGAGCAATTTATGCAAATTATATTGGATGTCTAAGGTGTAGAAGATATGGATCAATGACTAGCCTAGCTCTTGAGTGGAAAGAACAAGTGAGATGAATCTCATAACATCATGGAAGCATAGGCTTTTCTTGTTTGGGTTTTCTTTTCTATTTTTTTAGATAACTATATCTTTTCATAGACCCTTCACCACAATTGCTGATATCAGACCAGTAAACAGTCTGTCAACTCTAAATTCTCTAGTCAATGTAGAACAGTCTCTGTTTCATCATTACAAGATAGCCATATGTGTGTATGTCAGCATCAATCACAGCGCAATGGGTCTTCAGATGGTTTTAGTATTTGACAGAAGCAGAAAAGAAAGCTGCACAAGTGATGTAACTCAGTGGTGACTGAACACAAAAAATAAAAGAATCCATTTAAATTACATTCTTAAAAAATTAAATCCAAATGCTAGCTTTCATGTTTCTGCCTTTAAATTAAATGTCATAATCATTTGTTCATAAACAACTCCTTTTTAATCCTCCTCATGTATAGATATTACAAAATCAGCTAAGGTTTATATGATGTTCCCTCTTTATATTTGAGTTCTTTAATCACATTAATATATTTTTTCCATTATTCTTTGTTTGATTAGAACACTACATAGAAAAATAATTTTAGCCTGAGACAACAAGGATAATGAAGTTTTGAAGTTTGATTCTGAGGCTACGTCATTAGGTGCAAAACTTTGATTTTCCTCATTGTGGCCTTTTGGGTATTATTAAAAAAACACACACAAATTAAAGTGTTATTCATTGGAATTCACCACATTTCATGGCTTACTTAATATTAATTGAATATAAAATTGGAAACTTACAAATTATTTATTGGGTATGCAAATGTATGTTTGTGATATTGAATATTTAGTTAAAAAATACCTAAGGAAGGCATAAAAAGTACAAGGTTTTAATAGTTTGCAGTCTTGTATTTGTGCCATAACTACACGTGTCATAGCTGCCTCATAGCTTTTTTATAACCTCTACATAAGAAATCAAAGATCTCTGTGCTGCTCCTGTAGAACAACTGTCCATCGTGACAGGAAATGATGGTACATGTGCATGCAATCTCAGTAGAAAAGTGATTAGAGGGATGTTAAAGAAGGTATTTGCACTCTCCAATGTTAGACATGTCTTAGGTAGCTAAAGGCTTTGTTGGTGAGCAAGAATGGTGTTGCTTGAGGCAACTGATGAAGTTGCTACCCTTTGCTGTCCTTTCAAACGAACTGCTGCACAAATTTCTGAGCTCTTTGTCAACAAGTTCCTGGTTGCAGGCTAAATTCAGTTAGGGTTTTTTCCCTCAGAAAATTGCACTATAAACTCTTATTACTCAGGATTTGATTAATGTCCATTTAGATGTCCCTGTAGCAAGGGTAGAGCACAGATGGAGGCTTGCCACCCATCTGAGTTAAGCCATTCCCACCCATCAATCAGCATCTGGAGTTTATAACAAGATGTCTTAAGGAAAAGTGGTATCAGTGACATCTTACTGTAAAAAGCTGAGAGCTTCAGAAATTGATTAATGAGCAGGTCAGGAGTCCATCAAGTGGGAGCAAGATAGAGAGGTGGGTGTACCTTTCTAAGGCAAGCTCTCACCACTCATCCATCAGAGCCATACGTTAGCAGAAAAGTCACTTCAGTGTCCCTCTTCAGTCAATGGAGAAAAAGGCTTCTTTAAGGGCGAGCCAAAGCTGGATTCTGACTAACCCAGCTCCACGCAAGTGGAACTTGTTTCTTTCCTTTGACTAAATAGGTGGACTGGAAAGTTACCTAACTTAAACCCAGAAGTTAGACTTTGTGAGTACTCCTTAAGGACAAATAAATGGTCCTATAAAATCTTGACAAAGTCTATTGAAGGGCCAACAACTTCACAAATTACTTAGCCAGTGGCAACATATTGCACCCATTCCACAAATACAGTGAACAATGTCTTTCAATCACTACATGCCCCAGCTTTTCCAGAAGAGTATATTAAAGATTAAAGAAGAAAAGATGTAGACAAGGCAGTTAGATTCACCTTTCTTCTGCTGCTCCACTTCCAAGCCTAGCAAGGACCAGGCAAGCAAATTGACAGGTATATTAGTAAATGCGAGAAAGCACATTTGATTTTCTAGTGCTTTTTTACATAGGCAGTATATATTTATCTGTTGAGCTCTGCAATCCATTCAGGTTTTAAAGAACAACACAAGAAATTTCAGAAGCATTTATTGATCTTGCATATGTTGGTTTTGATTGTACACTGCTCATTTGCCTAATTTTATTGCAGAATTTTACCAGTGGGATCCAGCCTGTCCACAAAATTTCTAGCCAGTTAGTGATTTTGGAGATGGGGCATTGAGCAAAATCACGGAATCACAGAATCACAGAATGGTAGGGGTTGGAAGGGACCTCTGGAGATCCTCTTGTCCAACCCCCCTGCTTGAGAAGGGATACCTAAAGCAGGGGGCACAGGAACACATCCAGGTGAGTTTTGAATGTCTCCAGAGAAGGGACTCCACAGACTCCCTGGGCAGCCTGTGCCACTGCTCTATCACCCTCACAGGACAGAAGTGCTTTCTCATATTGAGGTGGAACTTCCTGTGTTCCAGGTTGTGCCCATTGCCCCTTGTC
Source organism: Phalacrocorax carbo (assembly GCF_963921805.1). NCBI lineage: Eukaryota > Metazoa > Chordata > Aves > Suliformes > Phalacrocoracidae > Phalacrocorax > Phalacrocorax carbo. Next base: position 204,959,755 of record NC_087513.1, read on the forward strand.
CTGTCATGGGGCACTATTGAAAAAAGCCTAGTCCCATTATCCAGACAAACACCCTTTAGATATTTATTGGTTATTGATGAAATCCACCCTCAGTCTTCTCTTCTCCAGGCTGAACAAACCCTAGTGTCTCAGCCTTTCCTCATATGGAATATGCTCCAGTCCCCTGATCATCTTTGTAGCTCTCTGCTGGATTTGCTCATGCAGTTCCGCATCCTTCTTAAACTGGGGGGCTCAAAACTGGACACAGTACTCCAAATGTGGTCTCACTAGGGCAGAGCAGAGGGGGAGGATAACATCTCTTGATCTGCTGGCCACACTCCTTTTAATACACCCCAGGATACCATTGATCTTCTTGGCCACAAGGGCCCGGTGCTGGCTCAGGGTCACCTTGCTGTCCACTAGCACTCCTAGGTCCTTCTCAGTGGAGCCACTTTCCAGTAGTTCAGCCCCCAGCCTGTACTGGTGCGTGGGGTTGTTCCTCCCCAGGTGCAGGACCTTGCACTTGCTCTTGTTGAATGTCATGAGGTTCCCCTTGGCCCAGCTCTCCAGCCTGTCCAGGTCTCGCTGGATGGCAGCACAGCCTTGTGGTGTATCAGCCACTCCTCCCAGCTTGGTGTCATCAGCGAACTCACTGAGGTTACGCTCTATCCCTTTGTCCAGGTCATTGATGAATATATTACACAGGACCGGACCCAGCACAGACCCTTGGGGAACACCCCTAGTGACAGGCCTCCATCCAGATTCTGCTCCATTGATAATGGAGCAGAGTTTGGTGGGATCTCAAACATTATATATGAGGATATATCTAGGTACAGGTTTTGGCTAGTATGAAGTTAATATGTTTATAGCATCTTGGTGCTACATTTTGGATTTGTGCTGAAAACAGTGTTGACAACACAGAGATGTTTTAGTTACTGCTGAGCAGTTATTACATAGTCAAGGCCTTTTCTGCTTCTCACACCATCGCACCAGTGAGGAGGCTGGGAGTGCACAAGATGCTGGGAGGGGACAGAGCCAGGAGAGCTGACCCCAGCTGACCAACAGGGTATTCCAGGCCATATGATGTCATGCCTAATATATAAAGCTGGGGGAAGAACAAAGAGGGTGCCTTTCAGAGTAATGGCATTTGTCTTCCCAAGTCATCGCTACATGTGATGGAGCCCTGCTTTCCTGGAGATGGCTGAGCACCTGCCTGCACATGGGAAGGAGTGAATGAACTCCTTGTTTTGCTTTGCTTGTGCAGGCAGCTTTTGCTTTATCTATTAAACTGTCTTTATCTCGACCTATGAGTTTTCTCACTTTTACCCTTCTGATTCTCTTCCCCATCCCACAGGTGGGGGAGTGAGCAAATGGCTGCGAGAGGGCTTAGAACTGTTGTTAACACACAATTGTCTCTTTCAAAGAGGCTGCCTGCACTAGACCTATAATGTCATGTCATGTTCACTTGCTTAAAATTAGTTATAATTAGTTACATAGTTATCATGTAAGTCACCCATGAACAGTTAACTTATTAATATTTTAATAACTGTCATAGCAAGCTGAATTTTAATTAAAAGTTATGCAGATGCTAAATGAAAAATAGCATAAAGTAAGTGCCAGCACATAAAATTTCACAACAGACTTTTTGTTCCCTGTTTTTTTAAAGAAGCTATAAATTTAGTTAGGAAAATATCCCATTTTCTTGCAAAAAAACCACCCCAAACTAGTTGTCTGTTCAGAAGTCTGCTAGATGCCTCTAGTACTTCCTTTCAATAGCACAACCCAAAATATCAGCATTTAAAATTTTCTTTTCTATAAAATAATAATTAAAGAATTAAAATTACTTCCTGTCTTTATTAGATTAACACCTGGATTAATGCAGAAGGGACTCAAGAAACAAAATTAAGGGACTTAAAAGTATCACTGATGTGTTTAACAAAAATTTACTGCAAACAGTATACTGACTCTACTGCTTTTCTTCACTTTTTCCATTCTTTAACTCAGAGTCTGGTCACACAGCTGCAGTCTAAGTAGGTTGTATCCAGCACAGGAAATATCTGAAGCAGAATGAGAGCTGCCATATCGGGTAATACAGAAATTAAATTTATCCCTACTAAATGGTTAGAGGGAAAGAAAAAAGACTGTATAGGGTAAGGCTTAGATAAAGTAGTTCTGGTCCTCATACAGCTGCCAAATTTTCATAATTTCAAGTTCAGGGACTTTTCCAAGCCAGAGGTTACATCCTCAGGATTATGTTTAGCAGCCACTACAGACCTATTCTTTGTGCTTATGTCCAATTCCTTTTTGAACTCATTTGTACTTTTAAACTTTGTAACACCTTGTGGCAATAATTTACATACTCTAATTGTGCTCTGTGTGGAAAAGAATTTCCTTCCTTCCCAGCATCTTTCCAGCATCTTCTAGATTTTGGGAGTGTAAGACATGGATGGGATGCAAGACAAGCCAGGGGAAGGAAATAATTAAATGTCTATTCTTAAAGGAAAAGCAATAAATACTGTCATAGTTTTAGCTGGGATAGAGTTAATTATCTTCAGAGTAGCTAGTATGGGTCTGTGTTTTGGATTTAGTATGAAAACAATGTTGATAGTGGAGAGCTGTTTTAATTGTTGCTAAGTAGCGCTTACATTAGTCAAGGACTTTTTCAGCTCCCCGTGCTCTGCCAGGTGCACAAGGAGCTGGAAGGGGTCACAGCCGGGACAGCTGACTCCAGCTGACCAAAGGGGTATCCCAGACCATATGATGTCATGCTCAGTATATAAAACTGGAGGAAGAAGAACAACGTGGGGACATTCAGAGTGATGGCGTTTGTATTCCCAAGCCATCACTACATGTGATGGAGACCTGCTTTCCTGGAGATGGCTGAATACTATCCCATTGGTGGGGGAGTGAGCAAGTGGTTGCTTTTTGCTTGGTTGTTGACTGGTGCTAAACCACAACAATCATCATATACTGTACTTACTGTAATGACTAGATATGTTGTCATTGCCTAAGTGGGGGGAGGCACTGTGCATATGTTTCTTTAGCTTTTGCTGTGTTTCTACAGACTCTTTCAGAGAATTCTACTGAGCTATTACAATTTCTTAGCACACATTTGTTTTTATTGAAAAAGAGCTTTAGGATTTAGGATTACCCTGAAAATCTTTTTTCTCCATTAAAGAAGGGACCTCACCTTCTTCAGAAAAGCAACTCTCTCTCTATTGTCTAAAGCACATTTTTCAACTTTAAACAGATGTTTTAAAACTGTAGCTTTGTATATAGTTCCAGATACTTTTCCTGATGGCACAAAGACCTTCCTACAATCTACAATTGCACTTCCTACAATTGCACTTACCCCTCACAGGTATTCTAAGAATTGCTGGATTAAAGAGATAAGTAAACTGATACAGGCTAACAACTTTCTTTTTCCAGTCTGGTTCCACAATTACTGACATAACTGCAAGGGAAGTGCAAGATTAAGAAAAGGTAGCTAGAACACAGAAATTCCTGAAGCTAACATGTCTGTCAACCAAAAGTAAGTGAAAGCATACCCCTACCATCCCATCCTACATCTGCTCACTTGTTATGGAAATAAGACAGCAGTAACTGTTTCATACATCTCAAGGCCAGAACAGTGTCAGCGGCTGACACGATTTCTGCTACACTGCCAGCAGCCATTGCTTTTCAGTAGCAGAGAATATTAATGAGCCTTAACCACAGTATGCTTCAGGACTCCTTCCCACAATGGCTTACAGAGAGAAGTACACTGCCTATGTCTTATCGGCACCCTCCCTATGGAAATTTCCTTTAGTTTTGTTTCATGATATAAAAGATGTGGAGGTTTTAACCCGTAATAATGTGGTGGGTTTAGCTAACAGTTGAAATGCCAATATTTGTCACAGAATAATTGTCCACACTGGATATGGTATCCAAAAAGAGGCTTTCGTAATGCAAAGCAGACATACCTTTATATGCCATATTTCAACTGTTGATTTTTAGATTTACATCTTTCTATTCTTTTAAAGAACAAGATTAAGAACACCAGTCAAGACTTAATGTTCTTCACTAGCAGGTAGCATGGGTTTAACTACCTTTTTTATTATTTGAACTGAAACACCATTGTTCAGAACTACACATTAGTTCTGAACTTGCCTAAGAACTTTTGGGAAAAAAAAACTTAAAGGTACTTTGAAATCTTTCCTATTTAGTGGTTAGACAAAAGAACTCAGTTACGACTATAATAAACTCTTGATTTATCGAGCTTATAAATAACCCATAAATGAGACACTTCTCAGACCTTAAGCGTTTTTTCTAATATGAAAGTTGATCTCTTATGTAGTCATTTATTTCTCACCAGTAGTCATCCCTCAGAGACAAACATGGCATTTCACAGAATAATTTGTGCTTTTCCTTTGACCACTTTTGCTAAATTTGCAGTTGCCAGACAAATTATTTAAACAGTGCCTGATTTTACCTTCAAATTCTCATTAACAGAAATAGGAAGTCCACATTACTGCTAGTCTATTGATACTGATCCTGCCCTACTTGGGCTGAAATATAATTTAATGTGCTTGGGAAGAGGGCCTAATAATACCAATTACGAACATTAAAATGGCATTTGGATGCAAATTGTTGATAACTACTTGAATTTCAATGCTTTTAATGAAATAGACTGATAAGGTTATGTGAAAAATGGCCAGTGTTTTGGAAAGTTATCTCTTGCTTATGCCCATTGCAAAGAGTGCTGTAAAACATCTGAAAGAACGTATTAAATGCTCAGGAAAAAGAGAGAATGAACAAAAAAAAAAAAAAAAAGCAAAGGAGAAAATGAATTTTCACAGTTTCTTTTATTTCCTTTTATTTTTCTCATGAAGATATGTCATACCTATTCTGTATTCTATCCAAAATTCAGTTAAAAGTACTGAATTTTTTCTTTAAAGTTTCATGGGATTTTGGATAGTCCATTTAATGGAAAATCTTTGGCATGTTTCCCTTTGAGATTACATGTAATAATCACAGCTGTAGGTATATTTGGCACTTGCATAGAGCAACCAATTCTTCTGTGATGCATAACAGCTTGAGGAAAGTTTTCCTGTGTGTTTTTGCTGTAAAAGCTCCTGGAAAAGCTGGAATTTTGTGGTTTCCACCATACTAGGCCATGTTATGTTGATACCTCAGAAAGAGTATCTGCTGCAGTATATTGCTGCAGAGTTTGCAGAAATGTGGAGAGACAGCAGGTTGCTAAGGGTTGAAGCTTGCTGTAAGGAGCAAATGAAAAATTATGAAGACATGAAGGTGTGCGTGAAATTTCTGGACCAAGGGAGGTGTTCTGTGAACCCTGAGGAACTGTCACTAACCTACTCATGTGGTCCCAGCCTTCATGGAGGGATAAAACTGTAGATCTGAGCCTTCTTGTGTAGAGAAAACTTTAAAATCCCATCCTCCTTTCTGGATGATTATTCTAATGACCAAACTAGTAGGTACTGATAGGTAACACTATCCTGAGTGTTCAGAGTAGTGCGTGAGTCATCTATAAACAAATGATCAAGGCAGGTTCATCAAGAGGTTTCAACCTGGAAATCATAATCTTGTTAATACACCTAATTCTGATGTATACACACATATATGGGATACAACCCATGTTTCAGACCTTCCTTTCAGTATGAACTGTTGAAAGCCGTGTAGGTCTCTGATCAGCAGGCTGGCTGTTATTAAAGCTGTAATTCTTTCCCTTTGCTGTATGGCAACAGAAGGACCCATCTTAGATCTGTAACTTCTGGGAACTAGGATTGCAGACAGAAGCATTGTGCTTAGACACATAATTTTCACAGTCAAAACAATGAATTCATGCTCAACCTCTGCATTTTTTTTCTGCTAATGCAGAACATTTTAACAGAAATAAGCATATAGTTATAGCACGAATTTGTACAGTGAAATAGATTGGACCTGTAGCAGATACATTTCATTTTCACTCAATATTTGTGAATTTGAACTTGCAAGCTATTTGTGTTGCTTCATGTTCTTTAATGTTTGGGTTTTGTTGGGGGGTTTTATGTTGTTAGGTTTGGGTTGTTTTTTTGTTTGTTTTTGTGTTTGGTTTGGTTTGGGTTTTTTTTGTAATATGAATTATACGCAAAGTTTATAGCTCCTGAAACTGATGCTTGAGCATACCACATGTACACACAAGGAAACAGCATTCAAGCAACCATGTCAGATTAACAGAAAGGCAGTAAAGAAAACTGATTATCAATGTAGACAAAACCTTTTCTGTTTTATTTTCAGTGTTAACTCAAACCAGAGTCGATAAACCTCAACCCTCCAGTCTGGATCTTTACCTAGAGATTTACCTAAAGCATTTAAACTTTCTTGAAGGGAAAGCTGAATTACATCCTACTTCAACACTTTATGGACAATCAAAAATGTGTTCCTTCCAATACACCCTGATTTTTCAAGTGTATGATTTAATACATAGGAAGAACAAGGAGATTCTTAGTTTTCTTTTCAGTGCAATAACCATTTTTTTGTATTTCCACTTGCATGTTCTTGTCTTGAAGTACGCAGAGGAAACTATCTTCCAGTGGTATGGAAGGCCTAGAGTTCTTATCTAACTCTTTGGGAGTTACAAGTCATTGCTATCTTTTCTAATTAGGTTACTAAAACTAGTAGCTGTCTGAAAGAGAGGAAACCTGAAATCAATGAGTATTTCTAAAGTATCCGGCATAAGTAACCAGCACAAGGGCCATAGAGGATATCAGAGGTAAATTCAAGACATCATGATTCACTTTACATTACTTATTTGAGAACCACATCCAATATGCTGCAAAGAGATATGTACAGTGAACAAAAAATACCTCTTCTACTTCCGACTGCAGCCCTTGTAAGTTCCCCATTAATTAGAAAGCATATTTCATTTGTATTAGGACACACATTTATTTTGTATGTGTAGCTGCAGGCCAAGAGAAGCTGTGCATATATTCGAGGTATATTCATATTATTGATTACTGGTGCTTCAAGAATACTTCACCAAAAAGAGGATATTAAATGTATTCCATAGGTAAATAATGTAAGACCAATAATATTATTTAATTATATTAATTTAATAATTAATTAATTTTGTTCCATTTACTTCCACCACTATCATTCATTTGGTTTTAAACCATCAGTTTTAATGGGAAAGAGATTTCTGTTTCATCTGCATTAAAAATGTCTTTGGAATAGTAGTCAGAAAACAGAATGAGAAAGCATTAACCATCCATTCAGGAGTGATGTGGGGATCACACAGGATGCTACGCCTGGCAATTTATTTTCGTCTCCCTCTTCAAACCATGGCAGTGATAAAGCCAGTGCCATTCACACTGGCGGTAGCCGCTGTCTGTGATTTTTACCTGCGATTCTTCTTATCCACCAAACCTGACCAGCTGTGGGCTCACGACCCTCTGATTTCCACAAGAGGAAATCCTCCCCAGTGCTCCCACTCTTGGTAGGTATTAGTCACCGGTTGAACTAATTACTGCAAGGGGGGAAAGGAAAGCCTGTTTCACATCAGACCATCTTCAGCAGATCATACCTGGTGTTTCGGTGGGTTTATGAGTAGTGCACTGAGAGCCATTAGTGTCTGAACTGAGCTACATGAGGATAACAACAGGCGATTACCCTATTTAACAGCTGTTAAGTGGTGTTAATTGCCGGCTATAGACCACAAGCTGAGCAATTTTGTGCAAACTGTACAAACAGAACAAAACAAATGGATGATGTAGGGGAAAAATGGATCTGAAAAAAATCTCTCTATTAATCCAAAATATGCATACAGCTGGAGAGATTATATGCATTGCTGGTGTGAACTATTTGTAGCAAACACTTTGTCAAACCCAACCCATTACTGAATTGTCTGTGAATAGACAACAATTTATATTAATTTCTTCATTATTCACAGTCATTTAATGAATGGTTTGTGGGAACACATGTTTTTGCCTAAGGTTTTCTCCAGCAGGGCTAGTTCCTCATAACCTCATTCTTATTGAACGGTGCCTTAATTTCTGTGAAACAGGCTAAAAAATAAGATATTTTCAGAATCTAGCCTTAAATTATAAGGTAATAATCAGAGAATTATCTCTACAAATGGGAAGATATCTATAAATGAAATTATGTACAGTTTCTTTTCACTGAAATGTTGACAATAACTGGGAAAGTCCGGACAAAAAGTCTTTTTTAAAGACTTCAAGATTTTTTTAGATGCTCAGCTGATTTTCAGGTCTCTGATGCTGTGAGCATTTAGTAATCACAGTGCAGTATATGACCAGTAGAGGTGCTCACTGTGTACATTGTATTGCCTAATAGCATGCTTTAGATTTTACATGGCAGACGAAGGTTAACTTACTTGGAAGGTATAGGTACCAATGTTGGCTAAGGTCTGGATTGCCGTTAAGATATTTATACATTATGGAAGCAACCACGGAAGAGAGTAATTTTAGAGAAAGGCAGAGTTTTGTAGCTCCCAAAAAATCATTAGAGCAGAAGAAGGATATTTTGCAAATGAGCTCTGGATGCCTGTCTGAAATTATTCTTTGTGATAAACTACCCACAAACAAGCAAAGTAGCTGCCAACAAATGTGCCAGATAACAGCAAAGTAGTGGCATTGCTGATGTGCCTAAGTTGATGCTTCATGCTGGTTGCTTTTCCAAGTGTGAATCAGAAAGAAGACTCACTACCAAGTACACAGCATACTCAAGGACCTGTATGGTCTTATGTTTTCTGTTGTTCTTGCTCCTCCTCACCTTGATCAGCTGGTGTATTTCTCTCATTCTTTTTTTTGTTTAATTTTGGCAAGGGTATTATTTTCCCTAAAGTTTAGGCTGGTCTTTCTACACAAAAAGTATGTCCCACTACATGGACACTGCCATTACAGGGCATGACAAAATCCTTTCATACCAGTAAGACACATTTCAGTGGACTTCCATGGAACAAAGGACCTTAATTTTCAGGAAGCCTTGTGGCCCATGAAAGTTACAGAACTCTTATTTAGCTGAGAGATGAAATGCCAAACACACCATCAAATTTTTTACAACTGTGAATTAAAAGTGCTTCCTTTCTTTTCCCTCACTAGAGAGTTTCTGAAGGGGAGGGGAGTGCTGATATGCAATAAACATTGCTTAGCTCTAAGACGTGGCACTCGGGCTATGACATTAGATTCTTTGGTGATTTGGGTGTGAATTTTCTTGAACTGTGAAAATTGCAATTTTAGACTACATTTGATCTTCATAGAATTTGAATACTTACATGGAATTTGACTTTACAAAGTAAATTAGAAGTCTTCTGAATTCAATAATTTTCATATTATCAATGGGAAGGTCGTTTCTATAGTAACTTGTTAAAGGGTATTCAAACACTGAGCAGCATGCATTCTTTTTTCTGCTTTTTCTTTTTTTTTTGCTTGTTTGTTTCCCCTTACCATTTTTTTTCACTCAGCATCCTTCAAGAAGAAAGTCATAAAAAAGAAAAAAGGAAAAGAACAGAAGGACTGGTGCTGGTAAAATGGCCATTGATCACAGAACAATAACCAAGGATTGTGACGCTAGGATTTTATCTGTACATTATAATAGATTTAGGAACTGAGCTGCTAAAGTTCCTAGCCACCATCTCCCTGGAGGATCTAGTTATAGCTTAGTCCTTTCTTTAAATAATGTGCGTTGCAGTTTAAGTCTATAGTCTGTGTAAATACATACAGAGAAGAGACACATAAACCTAATCTTTCTCTGAATATGGCTATATTTTATATATGTCATTAAATATTTGTATGCTCTAAGACTGTTTCAGTCAATACAGAACCAAGGCTCCTTACCTTAATATGCAGCATTTGGTTTGAGTAAATTAATGAAAACCCTGATTTATAGATGCTAGAATTTGACAAATCCAGAAGCCTGATAGGGGTGAGGTTGTGAAAGCTCCATGCCCCCAGCTCCAATGAGCAGACAGGCTGGGCTTGTATTCCCACTAAACACACACCCATGGCACACACGTATGCACCATCCACACACATATATTCACAGCGAGCCACACAGGTCAACACAGACAAACAGAGCACTCACACAAACACCAACAGCACCAACAGCCCCATCCTGCTCCATTTTCTAGGTAAGAAAGATTAAGATCTTTTAATGGGGATATATATCTCTATGTACAATGTGGACAGCTCCAGTAGCTGCGCTCAGTCAGTCAGTCTGTCCAGTAGCTACCCCTGGATCCCAGTCTCCCCAGTTACTGGCACATGGACATACAAACCCTCGAGGCCACAGACCCACTGTAGCTGCAGGTACAGACACTCTTGCGTATACACACACACACAACTGAGTCTCCCAGTCCACCCTCAGATCCCACAGTCTCTCCAACAGTTGGCCTGGACCCCTGGTGCCTCCAGATGCCAGCTTCTCCTCTGGTCTCACCCTCATAGACAAACATCTTCTCCCCAGTTCCCAGCTCACATCACCTACTCTCTAGCTCATCTGGAAGGATCTTCACTAACAATCTCACCCATTGTCACACCAGTTGCTGGTGCCATGGACACATGGACGCCTCTGACTCCAGGTGCCAGTCCCAGGGGCTGTCACTGAGACCCACATATACACCTCTGCACACAGACCAGAGAGACCCTCCCTCAGGAATATAGCTAGAAATGGGGTTTGGAGGAAAGCAGGACACACTGAGCTGGTCAGGCGCAGGGCATGGCCAAGCAGGTGCACAGCCCCTGCTGCACACAATCACCTCCTCTACCCATTTATCCCTCTATTTTCCCACTTGTTCCCCACCAAACCATCTTGATCCCTCCCTTTTCCTACCCTTGGTTTGTCCCTAAAATATGTAGCAAATCCTGAGAAATCCCAGAATGCCCTTCCCTTGCACCCCATACTGAGCCCCATCCCCTTGATGGCAATGACCTCTCAGTCTGTGGGATAATGGGGACCCTCTCATGTTGGCCTGTGGTGACAGGTGTCCCCTGGCCAATGGGCTGAGGTTTCCCTAGAAAAGCCCTCCAGGGAAAGGTTGAGGCTCACGTCTGTGGCACAGTAACTGGGGGTCCTTCTTGCTTTTGTTCCCTGGGGTCTTTTGGGCTGGGAATGAGCCTTTGGGGGGCTTACAGCTCTCCTTGTAGGTTGCATTGGAAGCAGCTGAGTTAGGGTGTTACTGGGGCTCCCTATCTGCCATTGCTGCCTGGGGCTCTTTTTTGCGTGGAGGCCAGCTTTTTATCACATAACCTAACTAATTGGGCCTGATCTAAAATCCTGCAAAATCAATGGAAGAGTGTGGGTGTTCCTGTGAGCTTTGGATCAGGATCCAAAACCCTTCTGCCAGCACCTCTGTCTCCCTAGGAGATATAATCTAGCTACTGAGAAAATCTTAGAGATGTCCCCTTGGAATGCCCACATTGTCAAAACGAAAGTACGTAAAGTAGGATATCACTGCAGAAGGTGAGTTATACTTCAAATAAAAACAGCAGGCAGAGGCTAGTGTGCATCCAGGGAGTCGACAGCAGTACACTGTATACAAAACTACATATCAGTGAGGTAAGCAAAGAAGAGAAACAGTCGTTGCTTTTTTAAGATAATGTGGGCATAGTAGAGAAATTGTTTTCTTCTAACCTTACTAGACTGATGTATCCAGATACACCCCTTATCAGGCAGTACCTGGGAATGCCTGATGAAATACAATTACAAGTTTATGCATGTAATATATACTATCTCCCTTCTGCATAGATAATTATGGATTGGTGCTACTAAGTCTCTGAAACCCTCCCCCGCATGTCAAGATGACTATTTCTTCTGTGCTTGCTTTATTCATCCCCTGGCACAGTTGCAGTAGACAGTCAGTGTGAATAGGCAGTATGAGTGAAAAATATGTACTTCAGAGGAATGCTGCCAGCCTTTCTTGTACTCTTTGCTGTCTTGTCCACTTACACTGTAGATTCTTCAGCTTCTGAATGTAACCATAGGACAGATAGCACTAATAATATAGATAAAGAAGATTTCAAAACTGAAGAGGGATATTTTGACATTTTCTGTAACATCATGAAGCATCAGGTAAGATGAATCAGGGGGAAAGGAACTGACCAACCAAGGAAAAATCAAGTTCTCCTTCATATTGCTTCAGTGCTATAAATCAGAATATTTAACCTTGATATAGTTGACATGAGAGTCTAGAAAGTGTGCCACTATTCCTTTTTCACTATTAGACTTCAGTATTAATTTTTACTGGATAAAGTCTGAAATAATTCACATATGACTAGTAACATTGGCACCTGAGACTTTGGGGTGCTACTTGGGGTAGCACTCGGTGTAATAAATAGACTTCATATTTTGTAATTCTTGCATTTCACTGGAGAAGTTTTTCTTTTATTTCATCGTATGACTGAAGTGAAATGGAATGCAATGGAAATAAGCTCCTCCAAGTCCACAGTCAGATTTGGGATGTGGATTGTATCTTCCCAGTAGCAGTGGTACAAACAAGGCTGCAAACACGTTTGATTTGTTAGCACACCAAGTTTGTCTCTACTTGCTAGCAAAATAACACCTTCCTTTCTCTTTGTCTTAATGTGCTTACAGAATGGTGTTTTTTCAGAAATCGCTTCATAGTTGCATATCTTTTCTCATCAAGGCCTACAGTCCCATACGAATACTTCCCTTAATACTGCTTCTCAGTATTTGCTCCCACTTTGCTTTTCTCTGTCCAACGTTTTGTTAAGGATCATATCATAATGTTGCCACTCTCACCTTCATTTCAACAACTTCTTCTCATTTTAATAGAAACAGTACAGAAGAACTTGTCTGTCTCATGGATGACTCCATCTTCTGTTTAACTAACTTCTTAACTAATTCTAAAATCTTCCTGAACAATCCATTCTCCTTTTCCCTGCTCCCAACAGGCCTCTTGACAGCTAAATATTCTCCTTATTGCCAGTTATGACACTGTGCTCATTCTTTTATTAGTCACAAAAAGACTTCTCTCCTGGGTTTTACTCATTGTACATATTTGGTGGCTTAGGGTAATCCCCAGCCATAGAAGTTCCCTTTTCTTTTTCCCCTTTAACATTAATCACAGATTTTCAATCAGTTTATTCTCATGTAGCATCTAAACTAGTATTTACACCTTTGATGTAAAATACATTTCCTGCCTTTTTTCCTTGTGTGTCTCCCTGAACAAATTGTATTCTTTTATATCTGTGTCAGATGTGTAGTATATCCCACAAAGTCTCTGTGATGACAGTTATCATTTTGATCATGAATTAAGACATTGTACTTCTGTGTTAACCATATACAGACAGCTAAGATGATAGTCTAATTATTCTTCCTATAATTCTAATATAAACAAAGTCCTTGTTCTCTCCTTCCCCATAAATCTTGAGCTTTAATTGTATGGTTTTTATGTATTCCTTCAGACTTTAGTTCATTCTGTTAGAAAAGAGGTAGGTTTAGCTCTTCTAAGTGGTACAATCTGTAATAAATTCACAGAAATTGGAGTTGTACCAATATTAAATCTTTGGAATTGAGAAGAGAATTAGGTCAGCAATCTTTTTGGACTGGAACAGATGTCTGCTGATGATTTTTAAGAATTTTTATTACATTATTATTTGTGTTATTATGCTTACCACTGTAGAGACAACTACAATAGGACTGGGCCCATACTGTAGTGAAGACATTAAGTTTTCCCTTTGGAAACAATAATAAATTGTGTCAGTTTTCTAGGCCTAAGCAATTTCCTTGAACAGTGTAATTAATTTGTAAGAAGACCCCAGCCAACTGTAAAGACTGCAGTATAAAATTGCAAATCAGAAACTTGTGAAAAATAATACTTGCCATAAAAATAATAACAATAGCATGCAAAGTAATTGAAAAGTAACATGTAAATAAATTACTGTGGTGTTGTTCTTGCTGGTATGGTTAAAGTTATGTCAGCATTTCCATTACAAGATCCATTTTCAGGGTTTATGGGTCAGCTATAAAAATTAAATAAAATCTTTCTAAGTCTGATGTTGGATTGTCTTGCCCTAGGAAGAGTTTTGATTATAATATTATAGAGGAAAAACACCAACCACTCTTCACAAAATGCCTGGCACTGTCTCCAGTTGAAAAACGAGGAATCAGTTTGCAAATATAATTTAAAGTTTTTGAACTGAAATTGAAGTTGCGGATGCAGCCATAAAACTAACTTGGTTTTCCCATCATTCAGCTGTTTACAACTTAGTCTTAAATGCAATGGGACTGAAGCTAATGGGATGGAAGTTAAAGGATTTCTGTGGAGTGTCTGTGGAGAGTCTTCGAGTCGGAGAAGTTATAGTGCCATCTTAAATCTCACATTGCCTGCTCCACATACTCCTCTGTGGAAAAAAAAACTTGTTAGAACTAAGCTCCATGTCACAAAGAAGTGAAAATATAGGTAGTTGAGTCACTGCTGCAAGATATTTGTAGAGGAACAACACAGCAAAAGCATTTAAGAAAAGGTTTAGCAAAGTAAAACTGAAACTGCACTAAAACCTCTTTCTGCAGGTGAATTTTGTTGGATTATTTTCCTCCACAGGCATTAAGAGAAGATATTTATTAGTACTTTTTGCTTATACAGTACATTCTAGATTCAGAAAATATCTAAATAATGGAGTAATCAGTAATAATTTGGGGCCTGAATGATATAATAGGATACTATTAAGGGAAGATACCATATATGCTTTACTCAACTTTCTATTACTATTGTACACTGACTGCTGAATGTTATGGATCTTTGATCTGACTAAATATAGCATTCTTATGTTTTTATGAGGACTTGTGGTAGTGTTTGAGAGCATTAGCACTGAGATAATGTTGAAGGACTATAGGCATGATAAAGAGGTAAATCCAGTGCAGTCTCATTTCTACTGACTTTTGGGAAGAAGCCTGGTGTGAACCATTTCCTAATACTATTTTGAGGGTAAGTAGTTGAAATGCTTCAAAATAAAATCAAGGAATGAAATAATAGTTCTGTGTGAATGATCTGGATACCAAGAACCAGGAGTCACATGAGTCGTCAAGTTATTTATCAGCAAACAAATCCTTCAAAAACTGTTTTGCTTATGAGCAAAGATCCATGAATCTATAAAACCTCTATGTAGACCCCATGTCTGACCTACATATGCTTACAAGACATTGAAATCACATTTCTAACACAATGGTACATTAGAGAGAGAAAAGGGTCTACACAGTGACACCTTGCTTTGCTTCTCAGGTTGCAAGATAAGCTACCGTATTACCTTCTTCTGTGTCCACAATGTAGGTAATTTTGGATAGTGGACACATGTCAGTATGAATCAAGGAACTCCAGTTTAGCTGCCTGCATTGTTGTAAATACAAATACTAGAAAAGCTTTCTGGCAAAGGCATTCCTACCTTGCACATACCAGCAGAACAGAATCACAGAACAGCTGAGGTGAGAAGGCAGCTGGAGAGATCAAGTCCAGCCCCCTGCTCAGAGCAGGGTCGCAGACCACAGGCTGCCCAGGGCCATGTGAGCTGGGTTTTGTATATCTCAAAAAAATGAGATTTCTCCCCCTCTCTAGGCAACCAGTTCCAGTGTTTGACCACCCTCACCATAAAAAAAGTTTTTTTCCTAACATCTAAAACAAATTTATTTATTTCAGTTCATGCCCATTGCCGCATGTCTATTCACTGGGCAACACTGAGAAGACTGGCTCCATTTTCTTAATTCCCACCATCAGGTATTTATACACATTGACACAATTCCTCTCAGCCTTCTTTTCTCCAGGCTGTTCCAGCTCTCTCAGCCTCGCCTCATATGATGGATGCTCCAAGTCCTTCATCGCCTTTGTGTCCCTTTGCTGGACTTGCTGCAATAAGTCCATGTCTCTCTCATACTGGGCAGCCCAGTGCTTGGCACAGCACTCCAGATTGAGCAGAGGTGAAGGATCACCTGCCTAGGTCTGCTGGCAACATTCTGCCTGATGCAGACCATCAGGCTGTTGGACTTATTACAGTCATATCCCTTGGCTTTAGGCATTGACGTTAGGATCCCATTTGAGATTAAGACACCAACATTTAGGTCCAGGAGGGCACCAGGTATAATTCGTCTAGTTCTATTCAATATCATTAGTAGGGAATGGGAAGCTTTTCAGTTCACCTGAACATAGATACCCTGGTGGGATTCAGTTGCCTAAATGTAGGTGGTTTGTGCCTTTTTAGAGGGTATAGGGTATTCCCTATACCTTCTAGCTGCCACACATCAGCAGATCGTATTTGTTATCTTATGTGAATATCTTGGAAACCCTGTGGTACCCTAGAAGCCACTGGCAACCTGGTTTTAGACACTAATGTAACAACTAAAGTTACACAGCTAATGACCTTCCAGTTTCCATTGTCTGTATTATAACTTTATATATAACTGTGTTATATAACTTTATCCACATAGGCTAAGGTTCCCCCTGGAGTCACCAGGTCTTCTATCAGAGTCAGGTCAGAGGAGGAGGTCATCTCCTTCTACTTAACCAGCTGAATTCAAAAGAAATGGTATGAACATGACCTTGCCCCCTCTGTTCGTTCACTCCTTCTCCTGGACTTACATATTCAAAGCCTCTGCAAGGTGGAGAAGTGCTCTGACTAAGAGCACTAACAAGTAAAGGAACAAGAAAAGAAAAATGCAATCCCAAAATACCTGAGAATTAAAAAAGGCAAATGAAAAGCTGATTATAGGTCATCTTTTTTGTCCTCCAAATTTTGCAATAAAGAACATGTTTTTGTAGTGCTACATCTAGTATCTCCAAGTGATTTTGTTTACAAAGCCTCTCCTTATTACCCACTCCCGATGTGCACTTTAAAGAATGAATCGTATTAGCGTGATTACATTTGCATTAAACACATGGTTGGGTTTTTAAAAGTACAAATGCTTGCAATTTTATGACACACCCGCATGAATTATAAAATGATGTAAAATAAAACTTTGCTTGATTTCATAATTACCTGTTGTTATCCCTTGCTGATTATATATTCAGCACAGACATGTTAATCCTGAAAGTCTCCCTGGCATCCTCTCTTCTCCTCTCCTGACTCTTTTTCTTCTGCATTCCATTGAGTAACAAGTTGTTTCAGAGTCTGTAGAATGAAAAATGTTCAACAGCTATAGATATATGCAAATCTTCAAACAACCATACCCAAAGTTAAAAGTGGAAGTTTTAATACGTAACTATTATTTCTGGCAGACATATATTAAATTGCTTTGATCATATTTCTTTACTAAGCTTCCTCATCTGGTTGAAATATAGCCTTTTAGAGCTATTTTCCCCTCTTCATTTTCTCAGAAGGTTAGCTTGTATTTTATATAGCATAATCTTCTTGAAATAGGCTGTTTTCTATTTGTCAGTGGTGTACTATATGAGCATCTAAAGATACTTGGAAGTATGTGAAATGTGAGGCTTGAAATATCTTGTTTAAAAAACAGAATGTGTGGGACATTAATTACTATATTGTTGTACCTTAATTCCTGTTAATAAAATGTCCACCTTTGCTATCATTCAAGTTAGCAGCAAGGTCCTCAGTGGCTTCAGACAAAATTTATTATTAAACATGCAGAGGTGATGTTACTTTCATAGAAGGTAAAAGTCATTTTCTTAAGAATTAGGTATGCGACCTAGGCAAATCATCAAGCAACTTATTCTGCCATCAGAGAGAGAGCAGCACTGTCCCGACGATATTTCATTTCATCCTAACATAGGCATCTTCAGAAGGTGACACTAGAGGTCAGCTTATTTTACCTTTGTTGCTCCACTGGCTATAAAGCAAATTTGTTTTGACTTGGGAGGCAAATCATTTGCCAACACATAGACATCTAGTGTAGATATGTGTGTTGGTTTTAGCTGGGATAGAGTTAATTTTCTTCACAGTAGCTAGTATGGGGCTGTGTTCTGGATTCATGCTGAAAACAGTGTTGATAACACAGAGATATTTTAGTTACTGCTGAGCAGGGCTTACACAGACTCAAGGCCATTTCTGCTCCTCACCGCACCCCACCAGCAAGTAGGTTGGGGGTGCACAGGAAGTTGGGAGGGGACACAGCCAGGACAGCTGACCTCAGCTGACCAAAGGGGTATCCCTGACCATATGACATCATGCTTAGCATATAAATATGGGGAAAGAAAGAGGGAGAGGGGACATCTGGCTTGATGGCATTTGTCTTCCCAGGTAACCGTTAAGCATGATGGAGCCCTGCTTTCCTGGAGATGGCTGAACGCCTGCCCGCCTGTGGGAAGGAGTGAATGAATTCCTTGTTTCGCTTTGCTTGCATGGCTTTTGCTTTACCTATTAAACTGTCTTTATCTCAACCCACAAGTTTTCTCACTTTTATTCTTCTGAATCTCTCCCCATCCCACCAGTGGGGAGAGAGTGAGCAGCTGGGGGTCTTAGTTGCTGGCTGGGGTTAAACCATGACAATATGCCATGTGGTACCCAACCAGAAAGGCAAGAGGTTTACCCTTGGTCTTCTGTCAGATTCAAGCTGTATTTTGATGTCTCAGATATTGTAGGGAAACTGAAAAACAGCCAATACCTACATTTAAACTATTGAATCAACTTTAGATCACTACATTTGAAGCTGGCTAGAGATAGTTAAGGAACGTTATGAAACTACCCACTGTGCTTCCTTTAGTGACAAGTTTAGGTAGGTCTTTTTCCAAGAAAATAGTTTATTCACCAGAACAAGCACTTCAACATATGGAATCATAAACTTCAATTTTTAGTTACAGTGCTTGGTTTCATAATTTGTTTAAGCTTAAAAAGGAATGCTAAATTGAAAAAAAGTGAAAGAAATCTTTCATCACTGCAAAAAATAAAAATGTTGTTTGACAAGTTAAAATACTGGCTTAATTGTTTTTATTCATCCAGAACTGTTCCAACACAATTGCTACCAAAAAAAACCCAAAAGCCAACTAAACCCAACCCAAAACCAAACAAAAAACCCCATACCCCAACACCCCCCCCAAAATAAAACAAAGTAAACCCCAATCATTTGCTGTACAAGGTTAGGGTCTTATACGTGCCAGATTTTGTATCTGAAGATGCATGTGTTGTTCTCACAGCACTGCAATGTACATTAAAAAAATAATTACTTTGAGAAATTGCATGCTTCATACCTTTCTGGTGCATGAAACACAATTTCTTTACATCTGTACCTATCCTCATCTCCTTTGCTTCACACTGTTCCCTGTATGTACACCTGGCCTAAATTTAATATCTTAGTTTTAAACTACTATAATACTACTGCTTTCAGCACATTTAGTGGCGGCTTTTAGTGTGCAAATGAAAGGGGAGTCAATCATTATGCTTTTAGAGCCTTTTATTTCTCAGTTAATAATGATGATCTTTGAGCTTGGTCCTGCAAATGATCATTCATGTGAGTAAAATTAGGCATATAGATTTGCATTTGTAGGAGTACTGATAATGGAAGCTCTGGCATTGTTAGGTTGCTATGCAATTGCACAGCAATTCTCCTTTTGATTCCTGCATTCCCTTTCGTATCACCACACCTTCTGAGACAGGTGAACTGTTAGTCACCTTCTGTGAAAGTTTAATGCTTTGCAAGTCTGAACCCTTAGATATGCTCCTCTTAAACCATGTTTGAGCATTTAAGACTCATTGCAGCAAATCTAACATAGAAACTATGCTGGGAATGAAAGGGTTAGTTGCAGTTATATAAGCCTCTGATTTGAGTTGTTTTCCAACACACCAGTATTGGAAAAGACAATAATACCATCATCAAGACCCATGTGTACAAGGCTATTTGCATCTTTCACGTGTTATGCAAATAAGATATTTTATTAAAAATTTAAAGCAACTAATTCCCTCTCATACGTTTATGCTTTTATTAGTAGTACATAGCTGAGCCATTTTCAGTGCAGTCATTATTGTTAGTTTGTTCCTGCTCTCCACTCCACATGTGTTTTCCCCTAGCTTAACTGCCTTGTAGAAAATGCACCTGTCCATAGAATTATACAGAAGTCAGAAGAATAATAGCAGAGATGAAGCTAAAAATAATATATTACATTTTACAGTGGACAGACCTTAAAGACCCACAATTAGTACCACACAAAGCACTCCTGCATGGTTGGATTCTGTATCCTATGTTGCCAGATTGCAGACACACTCATTGTACTAATGGAAGTGTTATTTCCTCTGATAACCGTGGTAATTCATCAGAATATTTCTCCTTCTTCTTGAACATTTTTTCCCCAGTCTTCCTGCATTAAAATAAATTAAACAAATTTAGATCAGTTTTGGCTCGAGTCTCTTATTACTTTGTCAAAGTCTTTTAGAGCAAACCTCAGACTTGGTTCTCCTTGTCCTCTGTGGCAACAGTCATTGCAAACATCATTAAGGATGTGAGGTCTCTCCCTTAATTAAGAACTAAAAGGTTTCATTTCCTAAAACAAAAGCATGTGGCAGGTTTTATTGATCTGGTCTATGTCGCCAGCTGAACACATTAGCAGGGGTTATTGATTACTCTAGCGGTAATGAGCTTTGTTCCTCGTCAGGTAAAGCACACATTCCTAAGAAGATCTTTCCTAAAAAGGCCTATATGTATATGTATTCACCAAGATATACAATGAAGGAGGTTTTAAAAGTCCTTATTACCTATGTATCATTTTTCAAAATTTAACAGCAATCATTAGAAAGGCTATTTTCCCATCATTATCTTGTTATAATTCCTTCTGAATTCTAATGATGCACTTAGGAATGAATTCAAAACCAAAAGAACCACAGCATGATTTTTTTGAATGTAAGCACGTATGGCTAATACTGCTTTTAATAACCCCCAGCAAAAGAAACACCATTATACGTTAATAAGCAGCTATGGTGAAGTACAACTTGGGTAAATAATTGTCTAATGGAGCACGTAGGATCTATCCCCAATTTTGAAAGAATAATTTCAGAATGATGACTGTCTTAGTTAATACCTTAACAACAGCTAGTTCAAATTTGGATAAGGTTCTGCTATTTAAAAAGAAGCTTCCTATATTAAATAGTACTTCTGTGGAGAAAATACCTGACAGACAAAAAGGGGCTTAATAGTGTCTGGAAGCTGGAATTAGACAAGTTAAGATCAAGGTGTGCACAAGCGAGACCGTGCAACCAACAAAACAGGGCTGAAGGGAGGCCACCTCAAGTGTATGCACACAATAAGAAGTAGTGACAGGGCATCGTGAGGGGGGAAGCTCTTATGCCCTTTCTGGGAAATCAGCACGAGTGGGTGTACCTCTGAACTGCCTGTACCCAAACATTTGCAGCATGAGGAACAAACACAAGGGATTAGAGAACTGTGTGCAATTGCAGGGCTGCAATCTCATTGCAGTCGTGGAGACATGGTGGGATAGCTCAAACAGCTTGCACACTGCAATGGATGGATCTTACGGAATGGTCTTTAGGAAGGGCAGCATGGGAAGGTGAATAATCCTTTATGGGAGAGAGCAGCTAGAATGACTGGAGCTCTGCCTAGAGGTGGATGATGAGCCATTTAAGAGCTGATGGGCCAGGATTAGGAGGTGGATCACACTGGGTGACTGCCTGATAAGGAAGAACTAGCTGAGGTTTTCTCGTCTCTTCATATGCTGCCAATATCTCTTTTTCAGTTGGAGTATAGTGGGCTTCAGACACTCTGTATCCCTGACTCCAAAACCCTAGGGGTCAAACTCGGGTCTCCCCTGGCGCTTTCCGCCAGAGGCTCCAGGTAGGGCCATTCTCCCCGGCTGCAGTGTAGAGCACATTCTTTACATCTTGTCCTGCCCGGACTGGCCCAAGGGCTACTGCATGAACTATCTCCTGTTTAATCTGTTCAAAGGCTTGTTGTTGCTCAGGGCCCTGTTTGAAATCATTCTTCTTCCTGGTCACCTGATAGAGAGGGCTTACGATCAGATTGTAATTTGGAATATGCATTCTCCAAAAACCCACAACGCCCAAGAAAGCTTGTGTTTCCTTTTTGCTGGTTGGTGGAGACATGGCTGCTATTTTGTTGATCACATCCATTGGGATCTGACGACATCCATCTTGCCATTTGATTCTTAAGAACTGGATCTCTTGTGCGGGTCCCTTCACCTTACTTTGTTTTATGGCAAAACCAGCTTTCAGAAGGATTTGGACTATTTTCTTCCCTTTCTCAAAAACTTCTTCCGCTGTGCTGCCCCACACAATGATGTCATCAATGTACTGAAGGTGTTCTGGAGCTTCTCCCTGTTCCAGTACAGTCGGAATCAGTCCATGGCAAATGGTAGGACTGTGTTTCCACCCCTGGGGCAGTTGATTTCTGGTGTAATGGACGCCCCTCCAAATGAAAGTAAACTGTGGCGTGCACTCTGCTGCCAGAGGGATTGAGAAGAATGCATTAGCAATATCAATTGTGGCATACCACTTGGCCGCCTTTGACTCCAGTTCGTATTGAAGTTCTAGCATGTCTGGCACAGCAGCACTCAACGGTGGAGTGACTTTGTTCAGGCCACGATAGTCTACTGTTAGCCTCCGCTCTCCATTAGACTTCCGCACTGGCCATATGGGACTGTTAAAGGGTGAGTGGGTCTTACTGATGACTCCTTGGCTCCTCAGTTGGTGGATGAGCTCATGGATAGGAATCAGGGAGTCTCTGCTGGTGCGATTGCCGCCGGTGCACTGTTGTGGTGGCGAATGGCACCTGTTGTTCTTTGACCTTCAGCAACCCCACAACAAAAGGGTCCTTCGAGAGGCCAGGCAAGGCAGACAGCTTTTCTCCGTCTCCAAGGCAGCTACACCAAAAGCCCACCCGTACCCTTTTGGGTCTTTTAAATACCCTCTTCTGAGGTAGTCTATGCCAAGGATGCACGGAGCCTCTGGGCCAGTCACAATGGGGTGCTTTTACCACTCATTCCCAGAAAGGCTCGCTTTGGCCTCCAATACAGTTAGCTCTTGGGATCCCCCTGTCACTCCAGCAATGCTGATGGGTTCTGCCCCTAGTTTGATGGCATTAAGGTGCACTGTGCGCCAGTGTCCACTAAAGCCTTATACTCCTGTGGGTCAGATGTGCCAGGCCATCGGATCCACACAGTCCAGTAAGCCCGGTTATCCCTTTCCTCCACCCGGCTGGAGGCAGGGCCCCTCCAGTCCCAATCATGGCAGTCACAACTCACTTCCTGTAAATGTGAATCAAGAGTCTCTCTATTAATCTCAGAAATAAAATCAGCACTTCTACTCCTCTGTCTGGGAACTTGATCACTGGAAACTGGAGCAGCAGCTTTCCTGGAAGAGTCTCCCTGAGTGATTGTTCTTCCTTGCAACTCACATACCCCTGCCTGTAGGGTCGAGGTAGGCTTGCCATCCCACCTCATCATGTCCTCTCCATGGTCACGCAGGTAGAACCATAGGGTGGCCCATGGTGTGTATCCTCTCCTTTGAGCAAAAGGGCGCTTATTCCTAACAGCTGAGACACTACTCTGTAGAGGTGGGGAGTAGGACAGATCTTCTTTGAGTTGCTGGACCTCTTGGGATAGTTTCTCCACAGCAGAGACGAGCGAGGAAGAGATATTTGTTTCGTAATCCCGGAGTCTATCAACCACCTCCACCACTGTTGGTGCCTCATCATCTCTCCAGGACATCACTGCCAGTGAGTTTGCATGCGAAGATGGTGCGCTCCGTACAAACTTCCGCCACATGGGTCGTGTGCACTTGGCTTCATCTGGATCTTTGGATGACCGTTGATTGCCCAGGTCACTATGAATCACCTCAAGCACAGCTATTTCACTCTAGATACTGGATGCCTTTCTCCATAGTTGTCCATTTTCCTGGGCGATATGTAACATCTTCTTTAAAGGGATACCTTTCCTTCACTCCAGACAGGAGTCGCCTCCAGAGGCTGAGGGCTTGTGGTTTTTTTCCAATTGCTTTGTCAACGACCCCTTCCCCAGAAAGGGATCCCAGTTGTTTGGCTTCTTTTTCCTCTAATTCCAGGCTACTGGCCCCATTATCCCAACATCAGAGCAGCCATGTGGCAATTTGCTCACCTAGACGACGGCCAAAATCTTTTCACATATCTTACAGCTCACTCAAGGACAGGGATCAGGTAATCTCCGTTTCATTTATTACTTCTTCCTCCTCTTCTCCTCGTGATGGCCCTGGTTCTTCACCATCCAGTTCTAACTGAGTTGGCTTCCGCTTCCAAGATTTCTTCTTGTGTATGGGGGTGACTGATACTGGCATGGGTTGATTCTCCAAGTCAACTCCAGTGCCTGTTGTAGGGGTTTGAGCGGCCACAGTGCCTGTCATTGGGGTTGGAGTGACCACAGTGCCCACCACTTTGTCTTTCAATCCAGAGATCTTCTCTTGCCCTTGGGGGCACTGAATACTGTTGAGCAGGGCTCGGTACACATGGGCCAGGCCCCAGCACGTTGCAGTTATCTGTGTCTCTCTGGAGTTCCCAGCATAACATACTTTCTCCAAATATTCTACTAGTTCTTCAGGATTCTGCACTTGTTTGGGGGTGAAACTCCAAAACACTGGGGGTGCCCACTGCCCTAGGTATTTGCCCATGCTATCCCACATGCCCTGCCACTCATAATTATCAAGCCTTGAGTGAGATCTCTGAATGATATTCATAAGTTGCTTTCTAACCTTAGTCAAAACCAAAACAACATGCCCAAAAACTAACAATAAGTGCACCTTAACCACCAAAGGATGTTCAAGATACAAAAAGGTTGTTGTAATAGAGGCAGAGACATCATAGAAGAAAGTTGCAAAGATACTATTCTGTATTTCCTTCATATAAAGTCTCTCAGAGGAGGAGGTATAATTGCTAATTGCCTCAACAAAGTGGTATCCAAAGTACAGTAACGGTTCCAGCAAAAACCCCAAATACCAGATAAAGCTGAAAACCAGTGTTTGCATAACAAATCTTTTAGGCAAAACATCATTAATCACAGCAGACTAAACAAACCAACACTAATCTTTAACACCAACTGCAAAAAGGACAACATGGTGCTGTGACCAGCAGCTGTTATTATCTCCAACCCTCTAGCCTCACGTTGGGCACCAAAAGTGACTGTTGTGGTTTAGCGGCAGCTCAGCCCCACACAGTCACTCACTCCCCCACCAGTAGATGGGGGCGAGAATCAGAAGGGTAACGTTCGTGGGTTGAGATAAGAACAGTTTAATAATTAAATTAAAATTATAACAACAACAACAGCAATAATAATGCAATGGAAAGGAAAGCAATGAGAGAGGCGCGAAACCCGGGGTGGCACGGGGGAGAAGGGGAATGAACAGTCAAAACAAACCACACGTGATGCAGGCACTCATGGTCCGCTGACCTGACGCCGCCAGTCACCCTGCATGGCAACTGCCCCAGTTAATATACTGGTCATGGTGTCACATGGTATGGACTACTACAGGCACTACAGTGAAGAGAATTAACTATTTCTCAGCCAAAACCAGACTCATCTTTGGGAATCACAAGTTCCTGATATCTGTGGGAAAGTTTGGAGCAAGGAGGAGTTACCCTCAGTAGAAGAGGTTCAGTCTGGAGAATATCTTAAAAAATTGAACACACACAAATTAATGGGACCTGAGCACCCATGGGTGCTGATGGAGCTGGAAAATGTCATTGCAAGACCACACTCAATTATTTTGGAAAGATCATGGCAACTACAAGAGGTTCTTGGGCAATGGAAAAAAGGCAAACCAATCAAGACAGGCAAGAATGAGGATTGGGGAAACTAGAGGCCAGTCAGCCTCACCTCAATCCCTTGGAAAGTGAGAAAGCAAATAATCTCAAAATACATTTCCAATAATATTAAGGAAAATACGCTGATTGAGAGTAGTCAACGTGGATTTACAAAGGGGAAATCCTACCTGAACAACTTGGTAGCCTTCTGCAAAGAGGTGACTGGCTCAGCAGATTAGCTGATGTTATTTACTGTGTGACAGTTGACACTGTGTCCCATAAAATACTCAAGAACAAACTGATGAAATACAGACTAGAATTGTGGGCAGTGAGATGGATTAAAAAGTGGCTCAACTGCCAGGCTCAGACAGTTGAGATCAGCCACATAAAGTCCAGCTGGAGGCCAGTCACTAGTGGTGTGTGCCAGGGTTCAATACCAGAGCCAATTCTGTTCAAATGCAATGTGTTTGCAGATGTTACAAAACAGAGCAGTGGCTGATATACCATATGGCTGTGCTGCCATTCAAAGAGACCTCAACAGGCTGAAGAAATGGGCCAACAGAAACCTCATAGAATTCAATACAGGGAAATGCAATGTCCTGCACCTGGGGAGGAATAATCCCAGGTACCAGGACCAGGTTTGGTCTGAACAGCTGGAAAGCAGTTTGACTGGGAAGGATCTGATGGCTGCCAAGTTAAACATGAGCCAGAATATGCCCTCACAGGAAAAAAGGCTAACAGTAACCTGGGCTGCATTAAGCAAAGCATTGCCAGCTAGTGCAGCTAGTGAAAGGAGGTGATCCTTCCCCTCTGCTCAGCTCTGTTGAGACACCTCTGGAGTGCTGTGCCCAGTGCTGGCCTCCCCAGTACAAAAGAGACATGGACTTAGTGCAGCAAGACCAGAGAAGGACCTCAAAGATAAGGAAGGGCTTGAAGCACCTGTCATATGAGGAGAGGCTGAGACCGCTGAGGACTGTTCAGCCCAGAGAAGAGGAGGCTTAGAGGAATTGTGTCAATGTGTTTAAATACCTGATGGTGGGAATAAAGAAGATGGAGCCAGAGTCTTCTCAGTAGTGTCCAGTGAATAGATATGAGGCAATGGTTACTAACTGAAATTAAAAAAAAATCCTTTTAAACATTAAAAACCCTTCTCCTCTCCTTTCCTCTCCTCTCCTCTCCTTTCTTGTCCTGTCCTTTCCCCTGTCCTTTCTCCTATCCTTTCCTGTCCTTTTCTGTCCTTTCCTGTCCTCTGTCCTCTGTCCTTTCCTTTTTCCTTTCCATTCCTTTTACACTGAGGGTGGTCAAACACTGAGACAGGTTTCCCAAAAAGTAAATTTTATTTCTAAAGAAAATTTCTATTAAACTTAATCTAAATTCTCAAAACTATCTGAATTTTTGTCAGTAAGAATAATGATGTTAAACAGAGGAATAAAAACAGGTTCAGAACATAGAATATGGCTGAGATGTAAAATAAATCTTATAGAACTAACCCCTGCTTTAAAACATTGTAAGAACAAACACAGTAATTTACAAATTCAGTAGCAAAGGTGCTATACCGTCAGCCAACAGCATGATCTCAACTATGTACAAGGTTTTAGAATACATTTTGCAAGAAAGAAAAATCACATACATAGAAAAAAAAATAGAAAATAAGACAATATCACCAGAGCTCCTGTCATTGGGAAAATAATTAAGCAAAGGAAGATAAGAAATAATTTGGAACTGGGTATCAAAAAGCAGACAAAATTAGTTTAGCAGGATATAGAAAAAGCAGCCTGGATTAATGTTATGTGTGGAGCTACTTAAAAAAATAAACATATTGGGATCAACATGATTTAATTTTTTGTAATACAGAAAAATAGCATACCTTTGACAGAAAAAAAGGTTAGTATGTTACTAATGACTGTTAATCTGGAAGCATTGTTAACATGCCAAAAGGTCAGGATGTGTTTTACAGAGCACAACAAGGATGATACAGAAAAATGGTGAAATATAATCATTTAAGCTGTATGTCCAGGCACTTATCTCTTCATTTATCTCAATTTAGATGGGTCTGGGGGCTAGTTATTGTAGATTACTTCTATGATCAGTTGAGAGAAACAGGCACCTCCAGACTAAGATACAGAATCCCAACTGAATGGGTTGTTTTCCCGGGGAGCCTTTCATTGACTGTAAACGGAGTTTGAAGGGTGTCTAGTTATGACTAGGCCTGTTTTACAGGATTAATGAAATACATTTCAGCGATAAACTGAAAGCTCATCTGTTGAACTTTGCAAAACCTTACCGGTACAGAATTATATTTAATCTACTTCAACAGTTCAAAGCGGTTAGCCCTGTGTATCACCCTTAAACAGCTGCAGCAGCTCTGATGCCTGCTGAAATTGTAAATTCTTTTCTCTTTCTTGGCTTAGCATCCTAATATTCCTATTAAATATTCTCTGCTCAGTGATGCGATTACACAATACTTTGTTTTTTCCTGGTAGAAACCTGTCAGCATTTGCTTGGCAACTTTTAATTAGTCCTTTGCAAATCTGACCATAATGGGAAAGTTTCCAGCATTTGCTTTATCTCAGCAAACATCCACACATATGGTTTAGTGAAGCAATGAAAGGCCCACAGAATCTTTTTAATTCCCTATACCCCAAGTCCATTTGAGGAGCAGAAAACACAGTGCAGGCCCTAAAAGTAACTGTGTGAGTGTCAGTAGTTTTAGAGTGTAACTGTGACTAAGACATTTCTGCATATTAGGGATAAGTCTGATTTATTTGGAATATGAGAGAGAGTGACAAAGGAATTCTAAATTTTCAGTCAATTGGAGGACCATGGTGAGCTGCCATCATGACAAAGTCAGCATAAAGACAAACCCTTCGCTATACCAGTACCATCATATTTTCCCCAAACTATACTAGAGATGAATCAGCAATCAGTGACAAGATTTCATCTGGAATATTGCATACCCTAGTCATTCAGTATACATCTACATTAACTATAACACAGTCAGGAACAAGTTTAAATGCCTCACTTGGTTCTCCATACTTCTTAGCTGTCAGCTCACTGACCAGATCTGTCCTGGACAACTCCAGCAAGATTTCCACAATATAGGTCCATTCCTATTCAGGGGACCACGCCATCCAGGTTCTGTGTCCATAAGGCAGTATGCATACAACCACACAAGGTCTGTCTAACACAATTCTCTGTAGTCTCACAATATTATCCAAACCAGTTTTGTACCTTTGCATACTCCTACATATGCCATATGCCAGGGCATAGGAACCATGTTCTCATTTTCATGCTATAAAAACTTTTCCCTAGGAAACTGCAGTATAATCCTTGCATTATTTCAGGCACTTTGAAATTATCCCTACTACCACCACTGCTTCACATGATTGTAATTTTATATCTTAGGGGCACTAGCTGGGCCTGAAGATCCCACAGGCCAATGCGTGCCTGTGGGGGAGGGGCTATCCCTGGCACAGCGTGGATCAATTTTACATGACACCAGGGCCAGGGGCTGCTCCTTGTCCTTCTTTTATTCATCAGAATAGACACATGCCTAGGCTCCAGATAGATTAATTCTGACAGATAATCCAAGAAAGACAAATAGACTGGGGATTTGGACTTCCTGTTTTACAAGAAAAGACAAAAAAATTAAAACACATTAATTCCCAAAGGGCACATAACTAGTGCCTATAAACATATCTGTGGAGTAAGTACTAGTGAATCAGAATTATTTTTGAGCTGATCCAATGTTTTCCAACCTTTGCCAGTTTGTAAACACCTAACATTTCTTTAGGAGCTTTTGATGACTTGAGAAAAATCACATGTTATTCTTTACATGGAATATAAAAAGGAATTATCTGTTTATGTTTATTTATATATTTATATATATGAAATATGTTTGTGTATATATATTCCCTCCCTGAAAAGGAAATTCTCCAATTCCCTTTACATTCTCTTTCAAAGTAGTCCACAGACACACAAGGGTCTGCGGACACAGGGGAAAATCTCTAAACCCATCATCAGCAGAAGAACTGAGTGATGCAGAAATAAAGGTAGAGTGGGAAATAGGAAAATGTTTTTATTTATTAGAGCACTGAGGTTCTGGAAGGTATTTTAAACATGAGGAGTAGGCTCAAATTTAATATAAAGACTGTTATGAAAAAATTACTTCATAAGACCATTGTGATACCTAGGGACTAGATTGAGGAAGGCATTAATGTTCCTTATGGTGCAGAGAAATTATGGAGTAAACTGTGCTCCTTTGACATATTCAAATGATCTAAAAGTTCAGAAAAACAAAATCATTTCCCTGTATTGAAAAAAAATCAACTGTGAAGTACAGTTTAAAATTAATTCTCAGATCATAATTATAATTTAAAAAAATATTTTGAAACATAATTCTAGACCACTTATTCCATGCTGAGATGCTGCTTCTTATCTAACTTGTGGGCTAAAAAAGAATGTATTCTATGAATAGAATAAAAAATTGTCAGTCACAAAATAAAATAGAAAACATATGACTCATTCTAAATAAAACAGAAACCCATGAACTGATTTCCCTCAAATAAAAGTGAGAAATCCACATCGTGCACTACTACATTGTATTTTAGGATTGTTTATTTCTTTTGCAAGGACAAATGTAAGATATTCCTGATTCAGTGTAAACGTAAAGTTTTACAGTTCAGTTCACTTAAGCACTACAGACTTTAAATTTTCATTTTTACTCTTTTGGTTTGAGGTGGTAGATAATCCTCAGTGGCCCTTTGCGCAGTGCCCAGAGCTGTAACATCCTCTGGCCCAGTCAAATATGCCAGATCCCCACCGCAGTCTAAGTGGGGAATCCCAGGAAACACCACAGTCTAGATGCAGCCTCAAAAAAACTTAGCAATAGGGGGATTTTGTACAAGAATGAGACCATAATTAACAGTACTAAGTGAAATTCAACTTCTAGAACAGGAAAAAAAATAGGAAAGAAGAAGCAAATTCAAAATAATTTTGTGGAACATAAATTCTTTTAAAGAACCTATTTCTCATATTTTAATTAAAATGAAAAATCTGTGCATTCCCAAATGTAAATTCCCTGTAAAAATGAAAATGGGATTCATCAAGCCTAATTTTAGTCTTTGTCTGAGTCATTTTACATTCCTTCTGTAGCTGATAAAAGTACGCAAAGCTAGGGAGCAGTTCCTTTGGTTTATTCTAAACATCTATATCAGGATGAGATCCTAAAATGGTTTGTTTGGTTTTTTTTCCCCTCGCTATTTCACTGTAAAATGAACACAAAGGGACCAGTTCACTGTAGTCACACCCACCACACATAGCTAAAAGCGGCTGACATGGATCCAGCTATTTCTCACAAGTCAGTTCAATACTGAGCTGAAATTTTCTATACGGGAGCAGGACATAAGAGTAACAGCAATATGGAAGTGACAGGTTCCTGCTGTGAACAGGGAGCCTTATCCAAAGCACATGTCATGAGGCAGTGATTATGAACTCGATCCCCATGAATATCAGAAAACAGGGTTTACTGTTTTGCTAAAATGATAATAAAATGAAGTCAGTTTAGTAAAACTAAATATTCCTGTTCAGGTAATGTATTTAATTTTCCAACACAAATGTTAAAATAAGAAATATGCTTTTAATGACCTACAATTTTCAGGAAACTGGAATTGTTAGTGTATGTAAAATTGTCTTTAAGGAAAACTCCCAACTAAATCTGGAAGCTTATGTTCGGCTCTCTCCTCAGCCAGGAGCTGAGCACCCATGTAGTGGCTCACTTGCTGCCTCCCCCAATGGGATGGGGGGAAATACAAAAATCAAATTCAAAAAGCCTCTTGAGTCAGGATAAAGATAGTTTAATAAGTGAGGGAAAGGGGAGTGGTGTGGGAGAGAGTGATGCAAAGGAGATCACTCACCACCTTCCACAAGGAGACTGATGACTAGCCAATGTCTGAGCAATGGATACCTTTGAAGACAAACACCCCTCCACCCAATTTTTGTCACTGAGCATGATGTCATATGGTATGGAGTATTCCTTTTGCCATTTCAAGTCACTGGTCCCTGCTACATCCCATCACAGTTTCTTGCTCACCCCCAGCTTACTCACTCTAGAGAGGGTGGCAGAGCGAGAAAAAGGTAAAATCTGGGTGCTGTACCACCACTGTTCAGCCACAGACAAAACATGGGTGTGTTATCAACACTAGTTGAGTCACAGAACCAAAATAAAGCATCACACAGGCTGCTACAAAGAAGGTTAACTCCATTCCAGACAGACCCCGTACAAAGTTACATAATCATCCAAAGAGGTAATGCTAATATGAAAGATGAGGATTTAGTTTAATACCTCAACAGTACTTACTGTTCAAAATATTTCCAATGCAACTATTTTCTGTCAGAAAATACTAATGCATGAATACATATTTTGTTCAATAAGAAGAAACCTGTCCCTTTTCCCTGGATCATTGAAATCTTTTCTTTGGACTTCGTTGTTTCAACTTCTATGGTCAACAGTTTAGCATAGGCATAATAAAAAGGCAGAAGATTTCAGGGCAAATAATTTGGAACTGAGCTCAAGTTCCCCACCTCATGGCAAGTATATTTTGCATGCCAGTGGAAATATCAGGCTTCCATTACCTATGTACCTGTTACCACTATTATGGTGCAATGCACTCCTCTCTGCAGTTTACTATTGGACTAACTGTTGTGCACAAACTGAAACACAAGATGTTCTGTCTGAATATTAGGAAACACTTTTTTTTGTGAGGGTGACTAAGCACTGGCACAGGTTACCCTGGGAGGTGGTAGAGCCTCTATCCTTGGGATATTTAAAAACTGTCTGGACACAGTCCTGAGCAACTGGTTCTAGATGTCTCTGCTGTAGCAGAACTTTTGAACCAGATGTCCAGAGGTCCCTTCAAACCTCAACCATTCTATGACTCTGTGACCTTAGAGAAAAATTAATATTAAAATGCGCAAAGTGCACAAAATGGTGTTTGGTGAGAAGCCAGGACACATTGTGATAATTAGGCACAGGGCATGGCCATGGAGAATCATAGAATAAAATCATTGAATCATTAAGGTTGGAAAAGACCTCCAGAATCATCAAGTCCAACCATCATCCCAACACCACCATGCCTCCTAAACCATGACCTGAAGTGCCTCATCTACACATCTTTTAAATACCTCCAGGGATGGTGATTCCACCACCTCTCTGGGCAGCCTGTTCCAATGCCTGACCACTCTTTCAGTGAAGAAATTCTTCCTAATATCCAATCTAAACCTCCCCTGATGCAGCTTGAAGCTGTTTCCTCTCGTTCTATCACTAGTGTTGCACTGACAAAGAGGTGCACTGACGAGCCCCTGCTTGCATGCAACCGGCTCCTTCCACTTATCCCTCTATTTCCCACTTGTTCCTCCCAAAACCACCGTGATCTCTCCCTTTTCCCACCCTTGTTTCATCCCTAAAACATCCCATAGAAAACCTGTGAAATCCCAGAATGCCCTTCCCTTGCACCCTATACTGAGTCCCATCCCCTTGATGACAATAACCTCTCAGTCTGTGGGGTGGATGATGTCCTGGAAGCAGCTGAGTTAGGGTATCACTGTGACTCCCCATCTACCATTGTTCCCCAGGATGTGTAAATTTTCTCTAAATAATGCAGTACAATTCAAAATATCCTAAAATAATCCCTCAAATAGTTTCTTTGCCAACACCAAAAACCCTCAAGAAAAAAATAGAGTATGAATACCTGGATTCAACATATTTTCTAGAAAACAATAAAAATTCTATTCATCTAAAACATTATCTACTTCTCTGAAGTAAAATTCAAATGTTTGTCAGATGGCAAATAATCATTTACTTACATTTTATTACCTGTACCCTTTCCTCTGCAGATAAGCAACAGGCATCATTCTGTTGTTTTACATGGATGTCAAATCTAGGCTCATTTGTCAACTACATGTCTCAGCATATGAAATGTAACCACATAATACTGTGTGTTTCTGAAAATCATGAACTGAATACCTAGTAATGGTCGACTTCTCTTTTTTTCTTAAGTGTCTAAAGGTTTCAGTAATTAGGAAAATATATCTCCTTACAAAGTTGAAAGCATTGAAAGCCCTACTTGAACTAGACTAATTATTTAAATTGCACAGTAGCATAGCTTCTTCAAAACATAGCAAAAAGAAAAAAAAACCAAAACGTTTTTCTTTACCAAGAATGACAGGTTAATATTTAATTTCTTTTAAGTTGAAGTGCAGAATTTGGGAAAGACTTAAGGCACAGTCCAACCCCAGAGGTGCCCATGTGGTTTCTTCCTCTAGAACAGAATGCAGAATGCCTGCCCCAGTCCTGCACGCATGCTCCCTGTGGCATCGGGCAGAGTCTGCTGGGGACTCGGGACTCGGGAAAAGTGTATTTTCCTCTTAGGTGTTCATATATGTAGCAGATCAGCAACTAGTATGGGGTCCTCTCAGGTGTGTAGCCCGTATGTCAGGGTGAATTTACATCAGTCAACTTCTCTGCTAATGCTGCTGGTTTTGGGCTTTAGCATTCTGAGAGACTGTAAAAACTTTGATGAAAATTGTGTTCTGCTAATCATATACATCTTAAACAGTTAAACCTGAAATTTGTACTGCTGTCTATAGTAGAGACACGCTACCTATTGTCTTTTGTTTTCTGAGAGCAGTTTGATGCTATTTAATAGAAAGCAAAGGGAAGAGTTGGTTTAATAACAATTAGTTCTATCAGCAACAGATTAATGAAAATAAATTTTTATCTGGAAAAGGATCCTTTTATTAACATCTTTTGCTAGAATTATATTAAGCTTTTGCGTCTCTTTCTGGCTGTGAATCTTCATTACACTTTTTGAAACTTTGTGGGTTTTAGTGTCCTTATCATTCCACTACTGTTAAGTTTGTCTGAAAAGCTGCACCATGTTCCAAACTTCTGAAGTGAGCAGGTACACAAAAAAAGAGTGTGATTGTACAGGCTACTTCTGTCCAAAAATAAAGCCAAAAATTCAATATTGAACATGTAAATAACATTGCATTTTCTGGTGGAAGGATAAATGTACACCTGCTTTCTCCTCCAAATAATGTACAAACAGGAGGTGATCTGAGGCACAGTACACCTGACCATGAGCATCTATTTCTAACAAACCCAATCCTGAAGAAGATTCTGGTACACATGGCCATCTGTTTCCAAGTATCTGTGACATTCAAAAATCTGTTCAGCCTTCCCAAAAATCTATAAAACTTTTACTGTATTTTTTGACATTTAATTACATTTATTAAATTTTATTTTCTTTTTACATTCATAACAAATAATAGACAAAGCAGCTTTGAAATAGTTAGAAGTGTAATTTTTTTCTTTCTCTAGCATAATGAATTTCAAGCTCAAGCAGCTCAAAAAGAAAAAGTATTAAATACTGCAACACACACACCTTTAAAGACCCTTATTCTACATGTATCAGATCCCTATCTATATGATGAACATGACATTAATTTTTTCTTTTCTGAATCGTATTTAAAACACATGTAAAGAACGCTGCCTCTACCTCTTGTATTCAACCAACACTAACAGAGCTGACTAACTGAAACTTGGGAAATAGCTTAGTATTGCCTCTCTTGTGGTTTAATTTTTTCTTTGGGATGAGTGAAAAGAAAATAAGAGAACAGAAGCCCCATTATTGGTAACAATAAAATAGATCACCATCTTCTGCTTTAGGATTTTAGAAGAATAACATCAATAATAAAAGTTAAGTCACAGGTATGATTTATTCTTTTTTTTTTATTCAATTACTTTATATGAACTTATTTTTCATCAGTAATAATGGAACTTTTAAGTGTATTTCTTGTTTTATAAACAGGGTCTGTTTATAGAAAGATTCAAAGGACATGTTATAACATTATATAATACACGATATAACATGTAATAGCATTCATTTGTTAATTTAGCTTCATAGACTAATTTTGCATAGAATTATAGTGCTGTGTGGTTATAGTTTACCACTATAGATATAATTTGCTTTTAAGAACAAGCATAATTTTTTTTTTGTTAGAAGAGTTGAGTGCTGAGTGCTTTCACTTAATTTTATGGTGTGAACAGAACGAGCAGAGTTTCCCACAGGATACAGAGTTATGAGGCTGTGGCTATGCCACAGATCTCTGCTGGGACGTCTGTGCTTGTTAACACCTTGCAAAACCCCTCCCTAGCACCTTGCTAGCATCGCGTTGCAGAACCTCTGACAGATATTCAGCCCCACCAGCACAAACCACGCCGCTGGCTTAGGGCCTGCCATCCCTGCACCCCTGCAGGGTACTCACCCACCAGAACCAACCTCATCAGAGCACACCACATTCCCTCTCTGATTGCAGCATGCTGACAGCAAAGGCAGACCTCGGAAACAACACTGTTTCTTACTCGTCACGAAAGTCCCAGAGAAACAGAACTGGTCTGCTTTGTTTTTTAATGGAAAAAGAAATTATAGAATATTGCTAAGATTAGGATTTTGCTACAGGTTTTGTTCCTCTGCTTTCATAGATGTAAGATTTTCTGCAAAGACATATCTGGTGACTCTGTTGACCCCTGAAAACATAAGATCTGTGCTTCTGTTTAAAACTAAACCCCTTTCATTGCTAACCATTAAAATCTGAGAGACTTTATGACTAATAATAAACCCCAAGCTTTAATCAGCTTGATATTTGTTTATGTTGCAATTCAGCTAATTTTTTTATTTCTTAATTTGCAACACTCTGATATGTGTAGGAGAAACTTTTGGCATTTAAGAATGAAAGAAGATATCTAGGTGTGGTGTACTGACCCCAGCTAGTAGTTAAGCACCACACAGCCCGCTCACTCCACGCCCAAGGGTAACGGGAAAAAACAGGAAAAGCAAAAGCAATAAAAGTCATGTGTCAAGGCACAGACAGTTCAATAAGTGAAAGAAAGAGAAATCAAAAACCCCGCAAAACAAGTATCAAAAGGTAGTCACTCACCTCCTCCCACAAGAAGATCACCGATGCCCAGTCAGTCTTGAGCAATGCACCCAGTACATTGAATTTTGAAAACCAGCCATTGTGCAGCGCTTAGTGACTTTTTGAATTAAACTTCACATATATCTTCTCTAGACCCAATTCTACTACTTTTGGAAATAATGAAGTACATCAAAATGTACTGCCTTCAATATTCATTTAACCTCATCAGAAACTAAGATGAAACAATTTCTGAAGAATTATGCTTATAAAGTGTTGCCAAAGAGCGATACAGGGCTACTTCAGGTTGTTTTGCATCATCAGATTTTGATTTATATCATTTTAACTAGCTGTAAGAATGTAGTAAAGTTGGTACAGATCTCTAGATATCAGAAATTCACTGTTGTGATGCAAAGTTACTTTCTCTGCTCTACAAATGATATAGGAGATATAAGTGAGGGTGAAGAAGACATTGCCAGGACAGCCCTGTGTATGGAAAATAATGAGTGCAGTACCAATGCCATTTCATCAGCATGAACATTTCTGAAATGGTACATCAAATTTGAAAAAAATGGGTCTGAAAACATAGCTGAAGCAATAGAATATTTGGGCAATTTTGGAATGCAATATTTAGAATTTTCAGCTATTATTTTGAAATCTGAAACTTGAATTTTGAATTTGAAATTTAAATTCTGAAAACATAAATATATTTCTGTTTCAAAACATATTTCTTTATCTAGCATGAACCACAAATTGGCACAGGCTACTTTGATTTATGAAATGACATTCTGACGCTGACATTGATTCAAATCTGTCTCCCTAACTCCCACCCATCCAATAACTCCATGAGTTTTGTTCTTTGTTGTCACTATTGTTCTAAATACATGACAACTTCCTGCAGAAAAGATACTCTGAGTTTCGACAAGCTTAAAATCATACCAACTTATTGCTGTCTTCTGGATAAGGCTTTCCCAGGTGCTTAGATACATTACATTATAAATCCCCTACCTTGTCTCTATATCATTCAGAAAAGCATCTTTTTGCTGTAATTGCCATCATCCTTTTCTGTCACTAGAACAGTCTAAAAGAAATTTAGAGTAACTGAAGACTTCTAAAGAGATGAAAAGGTAAAGAGAAAGCTTTATTCTTCTTGTGTCTAGGAAGTGTGCTTCTATGTACAGATGTAACACAGAGGCTGAGGTGTTTGCTTAGGTGAAAAATACTTAAGTAA
The DNA here is from genome assembly GCF_963921805.1 of Phalacrocorax carbo. NCBI lineage: Eukaryota > Metazoa > Chordata > Aves > Suliformes > Phalacrocoracidae > Phalacrocorax > Phalacrocorax carbo. The sequence continues at coordinate 204,997,631 of NC_087513.1, forward strand.
AACAGTCGTGTGGCTAGACTTGAATATAAACTTTCTGGTCTAGCCTTTGACCCCCTCAGAACAAAGCAGATGTCTGAATCTGGCCAGCGTGGAACATCTTTATTGAAATCACTGTACTAGCATTAAAAAATATGAAGAGATATAAGATAGATAGATAGATAGATAGATAGATAGATAGATAGATAGATAGATAGATAGATAGATAGATAGATAGATAGATAGATAGATAGATAGATGGATGGATGGAAAGACATATATACATATGTATGTGTATATATACATATATACACATATTACCATAGATATATCCTCACTTCAAATCCCCTCACTGTTCCCTCTGCACACTGGAACACAGACATACTCTGGGAAGAAGATGGTTGTGCAGCACTGAAGTACTCAGACTCTAACAATTTTGCCCTTTGCTCAGTCAGAATCATATTTTCTCACAGAAGGCTTCACCTGAAAGATATTTACAAAAATGAAGAAACAGAGAAGTGAAGCCATTTACCCATTTTCACTCAAAAAGCTAAAGCCAGAATATGAACTAAAAAAAAGAGACAGAGATTAGACTTTTTTTCCCTTGAGTTTTCAGTTTGTTTGTTTTTCAAGGAAGAAGAGCAAAATCCCAGGGTAGCACTCTAATCACTAAGCTACAGAACAAAGAATTCTATTCTTGTTTTCATTTAAAGGAGATAAATACTGCCTTTGCTGAGACATTAGAGAAACTCTCCCACACTTCCATCTTAAATAATATTTTAGAGAAAGGGATTGCTTTTGGGTTTTTTTTTCCCCCAGAGGTTTGGGGCTAATAAAAATTTAGTTTTATTTTTTCTCAGAATTGCAGTATTTTTGTAACCTGCAGGTTTCTGGTTTCACACTAACATGGAACAACCTTATTTTCCTATGAGAGAATAAAATCTGCTTATAGTATTTCTCTCTCAAGCAGAATCAGAGCATAGAAATCTCACAAGGAAACTCTCCTGGAATTTCCTAGCTAACTTCATAGAGGGCTTTGGATGTGGCTTCATGTGAAGTGTTTGAAAAAAATTCCTGATTTTCAAATGCAAAATACCCCTTTGGTTTTTGTTTTTGTTTTTGTTTTTGTTTTTTAATTGGAAGTCTTTCCAATTCTGCAACCATAAATTTTACTGCTTTGCCTGAAACCAGCAGCGCTGAACAGCACTATCAGGAAGCACCACCCAGGAACAAGTTCCTCACAAGTAGTGATAATTTGCCACAGTAGTGGTGGAGGTGAGCCATATAACTGCATTAGCAGAGTTAGGATGAAGTCTTTTGTAAAAGACATTTAAAACTACTTAAATACAGTAAAGGAAATGAATAGAGGCTGGTTAACAAACCTCATGTGTGACTCTGAGCCCCTATCAGGAGCAAAATGAGTGAATCACTAGGATTTATGCTAATTTATAATCAGCAAAAATAAATGCAAGACCAATGCTCTGAGGATCAGCTCATGGATTTCCTGCAAAATACAGCAGGGGTAGCCAATGTTTAAGAATAATTAATGTGAAATACAGGCATGGGAAAAAAAACCCACAATACTTACCATTTTCTGTTGTGCTGTTTGCTCATGTGAATATACCAATGCTGGCTCTTCTCTCACACCCTGTGTCAAATGTTCCTACCTAGTGGCATTGGCCCCTTGCACCTAACACGCGCACACGGGTGAAGCTGTATTGGCGCTGCAGACAACCATGCAAAGGCACAGATTTCTCCCACCAGAGAAAACAGAACCCCAGGAATGGCAGCACTGGGAATGCTCTGGCCTCTTTAACAGCCAGTAAGTCTTCCTCTGCTGTACAGACAAAATGAAAACCAGCCCTTTACCAGAAACCTTGTAGTATAAACAAACAAACAAAAAAAGAGTAGAGTCAGCTTCTTTGGAGAATGGACCAGTTCTATTATGTGTTGGTGTATAGGAAATGTTGTGTATTTTATTGCATTAGTATTTTAATATGCATTGGTCTACCCAAATGGGGCAGCGCTCTGGATTTGGGCCTGAGGCTACTAATTCAACGATGTTAATAAAGAACAAAACAGTACAATAATTATGATTAATACTTTCTTTCAATGCAGCAGTCTGGTTCATCATCTTTAGCAAAGTGTTATTTTTAATTTAAACAAAGCACATTGCCAGCAAGCTAAATGTGTCAAATTGAACAGTTTAGTCTTCCCAGTATATATACCCTCAAGTGTACTTTTGCATCTGTTATATATTTGGAGGGTGAAGCAATGTTGTGCTTTTTACAAACAGCTTTCCATAAATTTAAGCAGGCAAACAGCTAAACTGACACAAAATTGCAATATCACAGCGCTGGAAGGAGTTTCTGGTAGCACTATCATTAGGTGGTGAAAAAGGCTTCAGTAGGGTTGTTTGGGATTATGTCTTTAAATCCTTGAGACAATGGGATTTGATGATACTTTATCAATGGGATTAAGCCTCTCTTTTCTTAGTCCCCTCCTCATGGGTGATTTCACATTAGTAGTACATTTCAAAAGTATTCCCATCACAGACAGGCCTGGTATTCTTCAGCACAGGTCTAGTACCATTGACATTCACAACCTGGATCTTGTTATACTACTATTCTTGGATTTGAAATAATTGCCAAAGGCAGAATAATCCCCAAATTTTTATAGTAGTTTATTTAAATAAATGAGACCTATCACTTTTTCTGCACAACCTCACAGCTGCTGCTATTAGTAAACACAGGGTCAGAAGGTTGTTATTCAAAGAGAAAAACAGTGAAAATATTACTTAATAAAATATTAAAAGTTTTAATTGGAAATGCACAAAAGTATTTTGCTGGTAATACTCTTTGAGGAAAAAACGAATTTTCCAATAAAATATAAAACCATATCCAAAGTCAAACTCACTGTCATGTGTATATATAGACCTGTATATATGTATATGCACAATAAAAAACACCAAACACACAGTTCCAAAACAAACAAGGCATATACTTATTAGTGAGTCTTCTTTCGTTGGTTAGAAGAAAGTCTAGAAGGTTCCTGGAGTATGCGGAAGATAACTTCCTGACACAGCTGGTGAGAGAGCTGATGAGGTGCCACACTGGACCTGTTGTTCACAAACAGAGAAGGACTGGTGGGTGGTGTGATGGTTGGAGGCCATCCAATAGCGATCATGAAATGATAGAGTTTTCAATTCTTAGAGAAGTAAACAGGGGAGTCAGAACTGCCACCTTGGACTTCTGGAGGGCAAACTTTGGCCTGTTTAGGAGGCTGATGGACAGAGTCCTCTCGGAGGAAGCCCTAAAGGGCAAAGGAGTCCAAGAAGGTTGAACATTTTTCAAGGAGGAAGTCTTAGAAGTGCAAGAACAGGCTGTCTCCATGTGCTGAAAGACAAACCGGTGGGGAAGAAGACTGGCGTGGCTGAACACAGAGCTTTGGCTGGAACTCAGGAGAAAAAGGAGAGTTTATGACTGTTGAAAGAAGGGGCAGGCAAGTCAAGAGAACTACAAAGTTGTAGTGAGGTTATTCAGGGAGAAAATTAGAAGGGCCAAAACCCAGAGTATCTGGCTACTGCCATAAAAAAGAATAACAAAATGTTTCTATAAATCCATTAGAAATGAAAGGAGGGCTAAGGATAATCTCCAGCCTTTGTTAGATGTGGAAGGAAACATAGTGACAAAGGATGAGGAAAAGCCTGAGGTACTTAATGCATTCTTTGCTTCAGTCTTTAGTAGTAAGGCCAGTTGTTCTCCGGGTAGCCAGCACCCTGAGCTGAAGACTGGGACAGGGAGCAGAATGAAACCCCATAATCCAAGGGGAAATGACTAGCGACCTGCTACACCAGCTAGACAGACACAAGTCTATGAGGCTGGATGGGATCCACCTCAGGGTACTGAAGGAACTGGCAGAAGTTCTCACTAAGCTGCTTTCCATTATTCACCAGCAGTCCTGGTTAACAGGGGAGGTCCCAATTGTCTGGAGATTAGCAAATGTGATGCCCATCTACAAGAAGGGCCAGAAGGAGGATCAGAGGAACTACAGGCCTGTCAGCCTGACCTCGGTGCCAGGGAAGGTTATGGAGCAGATCACCTTGAGTACCATCACACAGCATGTACCGGACATCTGGGTCATCCGGCCCAGGCAGCATGGGTTTATGAAAGGCAGGTCCTGCTTCACTAACCTGATCTCCTTCTATGACAAGGTGACCTGATTAGTTGAGAAGGGAAAGCCTGTGGATATTGTCTACCTAGACTTTAGTAAAGCCTTTGACATTTTCCCACAATATTATTCTGGATAATTTTCCTGCCTGCTCATGGCTTGGACAGGTGTGCTCTTCGCTGGGTTAAAAATTGGTAGGATGACCAAGCCCAGAGAGTTGTGGTGAATGGAGCTAAATCCAGTTGGCAACCGGTCATGAGCAGGGTTCCCCAGGGCTCAGTGTTGGGGACAGTTTCTGTTTAATATCTTTATCAATGATCTGGATGCGGGGATTGAGTGCACCCTCGGTAAGTTTGCAGACAACACCAAGTTGGGTGGGAGTGTTGATCTGCTTGAGGGTAGAAAGATTCTACAGAGGGATCTGGACAGGCTGGATCAATGGGCCAAGGCCAGTTGTATGAGGTTTAACAAGGCCAAGTGCCAGGTCCTGCACATCGGTCGCAACAACCCCATGCAATGATACAGGCTTTGGGAGAAATGTCTGGAAAGCTGCCTGGTGGAAAAGGACCTGTGGTTGGTGGTTGATAGTTGCCTGAATATGAGCTACCAGTGTGCCCAGGTGGCCAAGAAGACCAAGAGTATCCTGGCTTGTATCAGAAATAGTGTGGCCAGCAGGAATAGGGAAGTGGTTGTCCCCCTGTACTCGGCACTGGTGAGGCCACACCTCAAATACTGTGTTCAGTTTTGGGCCCCTCACTGCAAGAAGGACATTGAGGTACTGCAGCATGTCTAGAGAAGTGAAACGCAGCTGGTGAAGGGTCTAGAGCACAAGTCTTCTGAGGAGTGGATGAGGGGACAGGTTGTTTAGCCTGGAGAAAAGGAGGCTGAGGGGAAACCTTATCACTGTCTACAACTACCTGAAAGGAGGTTGCAGTGAGGTGTGAGTTGGTCTCTTCTCCCAAGGAATGAGTGATAGGATGAGAGGAAGTGGCTACAGGCTGTGCCAGAGGAGGTTTAAATTGGGTATTAGGAAAAATAACTTCACTGAGAGGGTTGTCAGTGATTGGAACAGGATGCCCAAGGAAGTGGTTGAGTCACCATCCCTGGAGGTATGTGAAAGATGTGTAGATGTGGTGTTTATGGATGTGGTTTAGTGGTGAACTGACAATGTTATGTTTACAGTTGGACTTGATGATTTTAAAGGTCTTTTCCGACCTATAGGCTTCTCTGTGTGTTTGTGTGTCCTTGGGATAACAACATGGTTAAAAAAATCAGTTCAATCATTAAACTTATTTGTTTCTTCAAAGAAATAACTGTGGAAAAGCATGTATCTAAAACATATATAAAATATTAATTCCTGTTTGTGGTAATAAACACAAAAATTTCTTACTGATTTACTCAAGTTTTCCATAATCAGAAAGAGGAGGATGAGAACTGGTTTTCATAGGGAAGTTTTCAAGGACCCCCTCTGCCATCTCATCAATGTTCTTGGAAATAAACCATACCCATACAGTGTCTGTCAAGGGCAACATTCACCTCTAAATTCTTAGATACTTACATTTTTATGTGTCTGAATGCTGTTGTCTGCTTGTGGTCTGGAGATCTGTTTTCCTATCATAACTGAAGGAGGTCTGTTCAAAAAGTATAATGGACTTCAGAAAGTAATAAAATATAAAGGATTTGGTTCTGCTGTGTATTCATAGACATTAAGTGTCATTTGAAATACCCTCCAGTATCTCCCTGGCCCTCAGATGCTGTTCCAACAAGGCTTAATGCTCCTTTAGGTCCTGAGTCACATTTGCAGATGTCCTAGATGTTCTAGAGTATCCAAGATGAAAGGAGATGCTTACAGTGAGGGAACTGCCTGAGGGCCAGTGATGGGATCCAAGATACCAAGCTCACATGCCAATGCAAAGTGTGGGTGTCTACAACTAGGAGTTTAATCCCATTCACATGCTGCTTCCTTAAATCAACTCAATGCAGCTGTATTTAAAGAAGAGTATTCTCTCATGAGCCATTCTGTATGCCTCCTATTTCAATAATTAGGTTTATTTCTTGATCTCAGGATACTAATTTACTTAACTGTAAAGGAAAGCATATTTCCCTAAGTCCCTTATAGTCAATTTTCATAACAATTTCTTGATTTGGTTCCCAAACTGTGATTGTTTATTGTGAAAGATCATAGAGTTTGCAACTAGATTAAGATGAACATTTTCAGTAATCTTCCCAATTTGCCACTTTGCTACTATTGAAAAATTAAGTATCCTTCAGGCCAGCTGGCTTTAGGTGCTTGTAGAAAAGATTTTTTTCCAAGACCAATTTCAAAGTAAAGGCTAAGACTCCTTTGACAGTGGAGCTCCTGGATTTATACAAAAATTCTACTTTTCCTCTTTTAAGACAAGAGATGTTTATAGAATGAGAGGTTAATACCAGGAACAAATTCAAAGCACAGTGTCCCTGCAGACAAGGAATGCCTAAAGGCTTTAAAGCTAGAAACTATACCACTTTTTTTTTTAAAAAGATAGCTTTCTGAATTCTTAAGACAGATATTTCCTGCAGGTTTTCAAATAGCTATAGGAATATGTCTAAAAGCTTTAGTTTTACCAGCATGTGAAAAATCTACAATAATGTTCATGAGGTGTTGGACATTTTTTAAAAAAGAGCAAATAAACACCAGTAGAAAGAGGAGATAACTTATAGTTTGATAATTGGCATAAACAGATTCTCATATGATCCAGGTGATTTTTTAAACATTAGAAATACATGCCTTCTGCCAAAAATTAACAAACAGAAAATTTACAAGAATTTATAGTATTACAGTAATTGATATTACACTACTAGTATTCCTGTATTGCAGTGGTATTACATTATTTAGTATCTTTATAGCATTGCATTAACGCATAGATCAAATGTATTATCATTGAATGAAGGACTAAAAATGTCTGCAACCAGTAAGGAGATTCCTTATGTTATGAGATCTAATTATTTTTAATACATGAAGTCACATGAAAATTATAATCCTGTTTTTATTATTTTGTCTATGCCATAAGGATGAACAATTTTAATAAAAAGCATATATAGTGGTCTACATGCAAGACCAGAGGGATATAAGAAATCAGATCTGGAAGAGAAAAATCACTGCTTAATTTACCTGTTCACAGAGGTAATGCAAGCATGTCAGGAAGCACAGTGCACACTGTGTACTTATGCTGTGCTCTTTCTGCAGCATTATTCGGTATGCCTCCCTGCAATTCAATCTCAGTTCAATCAATCTCGACTTGTAGAAAGAGAAAATCCATAGAGAAATGACCTAATTGGTTTCTCAATATCTAATTTAAAATTTTTTTTCATTTACTGGTTTCTTGGAATTGAACTTTGTTAATCTCAAGTGCTTGCTATGTAAGAAAATAAAGCCTCCAAAATCATGAAGTTATTTTTCTAAAAACATTCAGTTAAGAATATTAAAAGTTGGATTTTTCTCACTTTTTTTCTTCCTTTCACTGACCAGATAGATATTCTGCAGATGTTCACGCTATCTGTTTTTTTTGTGTGTGTGTGTGGTTTTTTATTTTAGTTTTCGTTTGTTTGGGGTTTTTGTTTTGTTTTGTTTTGTTTGGATTTTTTAAACAGAAAGGTTAGCAGATTACTTGTTCATTTTCTTTAAGATAAGGTTCTCTAGTGAGCACCTGATTCCAACAGCTGTAGAAATAATAATTTTATATCCTAAATGACTACGCACAACAAAATCATAAAAAGAGACAGCAGTGAATGCACTTTTCAGAGCTTTTAACAGAAGTACTCACCCATGGCTAGAGGATACCTGCCTGAGTAGTTATTCAAAATTTAATCTGGCTACACAAATAACAGGACCAGCTGATTCAATCACTGTTTAACTTGATCTCCTGTTTAATTTGATTAGAGCATTAGGGGCCAATATGTTTTCAGCTTAAAATAATTCAAGAAGTGTTTGTTTTTAGCAGTACATCAGGACAAGGTTATAAGGAAACCACATTTGCAGGAAGTTTAGTAAGGAAAGTTAGTAAGAAGGTTATTTTGGGAAGAAATATTAAACTTTGTCATGGTGAAAGGACATTGGGAAATCTGAGATGTCTCTAATGTGTGCAAGGCTACACAGCTCCCATCAAAGAAATCTGAGTGATTTTACCATGCAGATGGTAAAAGTATCAGGTGCATCAACTTTGCCATGTCACTGCAGCAAGGAAAAGTGTAATGGAAAGCTAGTATTCCCCTGAGAAAGACAGAGAGCAAGATCCAGACTATAAGCACTCTGCATTCACGTCAGTAGGCAGTACTGTGTAGGCAGTATTACAGTCCACAGTAAGAATACTCATGTTTCAGTTGTTCTGCCCATTTTCAACTACCCTGTGAACGTTTATCTTCACCTTTGTGTATTGGGAAGTCCTCTGTAAGCTCTTGGGCAAGACACTATTCCCATCCTCAATGTCACAGAATGGTTGATGTGTGAAGGAACTTCTGGAAGTCATCTACTCCAAATCCCTGCTCAAAGCAGGGTCATCTAGGGCCTTCTTTACTGCAAGGGCTCATTGCTGTGTTATGGTCAATTTGGTGTCAAACAGGACCTCCTGTTCTTCTGCAGGTTACCTCCCAGTCAGCCCCCAGCCTATACTTAACCTGGAGTTATTCCTCCACAGGGGCAGGAGTTGCTATTTCCCTGTGTTGAAGTTCATGAGGCTCCTGTTGGTCCATTTCTCCATTCTGTTGAGGATACTCTGAACGGCAGCACATCCATCTGGTGTACCAACTACTTTTCCCAGTTTTGTATCACCTGTGAACTTATTGAGGGTATACTCTGTCCCATCATTCAGGTTGTTCATGAAGATGTTAAAAAGTATTGATCCCAGTATCATCCCCTGGCGTACACCATTAGTGTCAGGTATCCAGCTGGACTTTGTGCCACTGATCACAATGCTTTGAGCCCAGTTGTTCAGCCAGTTTTCTAATCCAGCTCACTGTCCTTCTACAGCTCATACTTAATCAGTTTGTCCATGATGATGTTATGGAAAGCAGTGTTGAAAGCCTTGCTTAAGCCAAGATAAATAACACCTACTGGTCTTACTTCATCTGTCTCACCAGTCACCTCATCAAAGAAGATTATTGAGTTGGACAGATATCTTTCCTTTGACAATCCATTCTGACTATTCCTATTCATCTTGTTCTGCTTAATATGCTTGGAAAAGTCTTCCAGGAAGATATTCTCCATCACCTTTCCAGAGATCAAGATGAAGCTGACAGACCTGTAGTTTCCCTGATCCTACCCCTTGCCTTTCCTGAAGACAGGAGTGACATTTGCTTTCTGCCACAGCTCTGGAACACCCTTGTCCCCCAAATACCCGTGACTCTCCAAAGGTAATGAGAAGTATCCTCACAATGACATCAGGCAGATTCTTCAGCAATCATGTGTTCAATACATACATAAATTTAAGACAAGCAACTTAGTGTCTTTGGTCCAAGTCTGGCAAAATTATAAGAAACAGAATATGGACTTTAAAATGAAAACATGGAAAGCCTTATGCCACCGGACAGTAAATATAATATTACCAAAGGTTATAATATGTGGATTATTAGAGTTACAATGAAAATGCCTTTCCATAGAATCTAACTTCTACCAAAATAACAGTAAAATAACACCACAACCACCTGCCAGAATGATTAAAGGAGAAAGTATGACTCTAATCACTTTAGATCACTTTTCTGAGTATTGCTGGGGAGTCCAATACTTGAGGGGTTTTGAGGAGTGCCATGTTGACTGCACCAGACCAGTTTTCCATCCTCAGCTCTCTTCTGCCAATGCTTCTGCTTGGGAGTTTATTACTTCCTAGAACTGAGATGTCCATAAGCCACTAAAGGAGTTGTTCTGCTGCCAGTGCCACCAAAACAGGATGGCCAAAGCAGGACTACAGAGGAGAGGAAATGATTCCGGGGGGGAGTGGTGAATGATAGTAATGGTAATGTAAATGAGTTCAGACACTATGGTTAAGATGAGGCAACTCCCTCTACCTGCATTACGAGAGTTAAAACTCTGAGAGCTGATAAGTACATTTAAATGCTTGAAGATGCCATGTATTTTGGGAGAAAAAAGAAATAGAAATTCTTGCTGTGTTTATCATTATGAATATCATTGAAATCTTATTATATTCTTAAAATTCTACTTTACCTTTTCAAAATTGAGAAAATATTCATTTATTTTATATCAATAAACCTTTCAAGGGGTCTTTCCTACATGCATACTTTGAATGTAACTCCATGTACACTATGAAAAAATGTTCTGGATAAATATATCATGTATGGCTTCCAGGAAAACCCTTTCAAAGCTTGTCTTATTTAAAAGAAATAAGAGATTTCTGGGCATATTTGATCGAGTTGGAGCAAAGAATCAAGAACAGAGAGAAGAAGCATTGTGTGGTTGAGTGAGGAAAAGATACATGATATGAAAATCTTTTCCCTTGTGTTTTGCACAAGGCACATACATTGGATTAATTTGCCAGTCTGTCAATAGCATAATGCATGGAACTGTGGTCAGGGATCCAGAAAAAAATCAATCTCTGACATCTTCAAGAAGCCTATCAGATCATGTGTATAGAAAAGCACTTGGACGTCTACAGGTGATAAATGCTATCTAAACGCTAAATATTACTTTTATCTGTAGTGTAAGTAGCAGTGTTATGCTGAAGTGAGAATAGTGTACTTACAACCTTATATCTCATCTGTTATCTGCCTGTTCTCTTGCAGCACCTGTGCTTCAAATTATAGTGAAAATGAATCAAGTGTTCTGTATATGGTCTATTAACCAAAAGAGCCTAGATTTTCCCTATGTAATAGTACTTAACACACTTACTTTTTTTTTTTGTTCAGTTGTATCTCAAAATATTTGATTTCTTTGTCACTATTTACACAGGCAATTCTATCACTCTTTCTCAATGTTTGTCCAGAGGATTGAGTAACGCTATAATCTCTGTTCAAACCCTGCCTTTGTGATGTCTTTGACAAATGACTTGAAAGAAGTTTTCAACTACAGTGTTCACTTGTATGTATGTGAGACCTAAGTTATTACCTATTGCCTTATTGAAATCTGGGGACAGTGAGAGACACTGCACTGCAGAAATCAGAATATAATTGTCCTAGTTCTCAAGACCAGGATGCTTCTGGGCAGGGGAGACTCTTACCTTGGGGACAACGTCATCCATCCTCAGCAGAATTTTACAGCTTTCCTAAAAATCTTTCTGGATAACATTTCCCCCCTGCGCTAAGTACAGTGGCAGACACACTAGCACTGACTCTCCTCAGAGCACACTGGGGCAGGAATTGTAAACTGGAATAGGAAGCACCCAGGAGAACCAGAAGTACATTGTGCATGCACAGTGGCCCTCAGCGGGAGAGTTTTGATTTCTACTGAAGTTCCAGGATGACTGTGGAGGTCTTCAGGCCCTTTAGACAGTAGTTAGGCAGCTGGCTGTTCCCTTCAGTGCCATTCCTCAGGGATTTCTCTTCTGAAGTACAGAAGATGCTGAGATGACTGTGCTGGCTGTGACTCTTCTGAGAGAGAGAGTTTATCATCTTCGGTGTGGTGCCATGCAAACACAGCAATATTGCTTTCAGGCCTGAAGGACTATGCGTGTAGTCTCTCTGCATGTGACATGAATTAGCTGGACCCAACTGTTCCTATGTTTGCTATATCTGAGTGGAAGCCTCTGCTCCAGGAAAAGATATTTAATTCTCTGCAGATCAGTGTCTGCTGCCACAATAAGAATCTTTGGGCATATACCAGCCGCCTTTTATAATAAGCCAAACATATGCCATTAAGTATGAATACTGGTTCATACACTATGGATGCAACAAAGCACCTGCAGTCTACAGGTTAAAAGTATATATGTTTTATGAAGCAATTTCATCCACTGCTCATTAAGAAAGCCATCACCATGGTAACTTATATGTTACAAGTCACTACTACTATCTCTAAGATTTTTAAGCACATAGCAACAAAGATTCTGCTGGAACATACCCACTTTAGTAGTGTTTGAAACTTATAAATAAGGTTTACAAAGCACATTATAAGTATTAGAGAGAAGGCATGGGTGTTTGATACCCAGCTGGCATAAATCAAAATCACATTATTAATTTCTAGACTTACTGATCCTATAACAAATTATGCCAGCCAAAGACAGCCTATTGTCATGTTTTTCTTCTTGTCTTTATATTTCTCTTCACCTTGTCATGTTAAATATTCTTTTAAAAATGGTTGGTAATATGAATATTCTGAAGAGGAAACACTTTATGCAACTTGCCCTAAGTAATACGGTAGGTGTGGAAAAGCTGTGGAGATTCAAGTGGTTTTCCAAGGGGCGTGGAACCACTTGCTCTGACCCTATTGCTCAGTCCTCCACAGGAGTCTCAATGTCCAGATGCAGCTTCCCCAGTGACATCATTCACATCACAGTAACTTTATCTAGTTTTGTCACAGAGAGACTCAGCAAAAGACAGCTCCTGCTAGGTCTGTGTTTAATAAGGAGTACAGCCACATAAAGGAGATCCAAAGTCACAGACAAGGAATTTTTCTCAATAGATAGGTAACGGCAGAAAGGTAAAGTGAAAAAAAAGGGGTATCATTTCTTCATCAGTTTTTCTCTGTGTGGCTGTAAGAACAAAGACATGGCAAACTCCATGGGCTTTCATCCTTAAGGAAGTGATCTGCTCTTTGAAAATTAAGGGGAATTATCACCTCTCACTTTCCCTGTGGCTTTCCCTAACAAAATAGAAGATCTGGCTAACATATGTTATATGCATATTCATACATGCACAAAATTCCTCCTCTTCACTGACTGAACAAAATATTCTTGGCTAGACCAGGTAGAAATCTTTCCATTTCTATTTTGTGGGTATTGATTTTTTTAATGATTTGACTGTAGAGTTTTTAGGTCATAATAGTGTATTGCCCAAAATTACTTTTAATGGAAAAACATTTAACTTTAAATACTCTTGATCTTCTTCCCCAAATCTGGGAGAAAACAACTTTAAACTAATATATCTAACCAACTTGCTTATTTTATGTCAGCATTTTTGTTTGGTTGGTTTGGGGTTTTTTGTTGTTGTTGTTGTTGTTGGGTTTTTTTCTTGTGGTGGTAATAGTAAGAAAAAGCTCATTTAAACTTGCTTACTTGCTTTAGTGTAGTGATCTATCTTGCTAGTAATTTATACAACTATAGTATGGTCATCTGAAGCCAAAAAAACCAGGCTATTTTTTATTTAGAAAATAGGTTGATGTAATCTCAAAGAATAGAATTAAATGAGATAAAAGTTAAAAATAATAGGTTATGGTGTTTAAGAAAGTAATTAATATCCAAAGTGTGTGGATTCTATTGGTGTGCTGCACCCTTTTCAGCTCAGTTCTTTGCATACTATTATTAACATTCAAAAAGACTGTAACACAAGTACAGCAAGTTCCAATTCAGCAGTAAGTAGTGTCATGAAATGTAAGATCCCCACATAAAATAGGTTTTCACTTTCTATAACAGTAGCATTAGTCCCTTCCCTCTCAGAGCATCTTGGTAACGATGGGGCTTTACATCTTCAGCTCGCATTGCAGTCATGGACTACAAAGGCTGTAACTACTACTACTGCTGCATCAGTGGCTCTCAATTACATGTCATCTCTGAAGGCTGCTGTCTGTATATCACCATGTGTCTAGGGAAGTTTTCTGATCTCTTTTGTTGCCATATGACAAATATGATCCTTGGCATGAGAACTGTCTTCATGCACTCCGTTTGCATTGGTCCCCACAAACCCTCATGATTTTAATGTCAGTGTATTTTACCATATACCTAATGACAGCAGAATTATGCTTTACGTTTGTTGAGTAACATCTTGACTTTGACAATTCCTTGTAAGGTTACCATATTTACTGACTTGTATTTTCTACTTTGCTTGAGACTCAGTCCTCCAGTATGTGTCTGCACACCTCTGGCTCTCCGGACTTAAGGAAAGAGAAGTTTGCCAGAATTTCATGGACTAAGCTCAGCATCTTACAGATAATGCTCTATTTTAGATTTCATATTAGTACATCAACCCACTAAAGATGAAAAGTTATTTTCATGTCATAATCACATATTTTCTTTTTTTTCCCTTCAAATTATCCCTTGTTTTATTTCAGACCTGCAAACTTGAAGATCATTTCTAACTTCAGAAACAAGAAGGAACAATGCAACTAGGAAATTGTTTGAATAGCTAGTCACAGGGATATTTAAAGGCAGTGGAAAATATCAAGACTGTAAATTTAACTTTGACTTTAGTAGGAGGCTCAGAAAATGTTAAAGCACAACTTGAACAAGAGGGCAAGTTCCTGACAACAACAGTTATCATGCTTAATCAAAGTTAAGCTTCCATTGTATGAACATACTCAGCTTGACAGAACATTATGCTGTTTCTCTTTAAAATGATACCCCACCAATAATTTCCACTGTCAATTAAATGAGAAAAATATATATTTAAAGAACACACTGTAGGCTGTAATTATATTTTTTAATGTTTTCATTTGACTTGTGGCTTAAATATAGATTTTTTAATGAGATACAAAGCTGCTGGCAGAACTCTCCTTAGCAATCGGTGAACCTCAAAAGCTTCAGAGGTTTGGCTCATTTCTGATAAACAATGAAAATGTTAGGTGTTTAGTCAAATCTTAACTCGAACTCTGTAAGCCAACTGCAGATCTTCTTCAGTAGCTCCAAACTTTACCTGAGTTTCTGATGTTTTTTGAGTATTTCAGCTGACCTGAAAATTACATCAGAAACTTTTTATATTTTAGATAAAATTTCTGTGTTTATAAATGAACTACTGTTATCATCTGATCATAAACATCTTTCAGTTTGGGGTACCCAGTTGTTGTTATGGCTTTGACATTTTTTTTAAAAGAAGTAAAGACATGTGGATCATCCCCATTTTGGTATGGTTGAGGAGGCTGACTCCTTTTGTCCAACTATTCTGATGGGTTTGTGTGCTGGTTTTGGCTGGGATAGAGTTAATTCTCTTCACTGTAGCTGGAAAAGTGCCGATGGCACACTGATGCTTTAGTTGCTGTTAAGTAGCAGCTCAGTGTCGCTCAGTAGCGCCTGGAGCAGTCGGGGGCTTTTCCAGCTGCCCGCGCTCTGCCACGTGGGCAAGAGGCCAGGGGGGCGGGGCCACAGCCAAGTTGGCTGACCCCGACTGGCCAATGGGATGTTCGTTCCAGACCATGTGACGCCACGACCAGTACATTAACGGGGGCAGCTGGTGCACAGGGTGGTGGTTGTGTCTTGGTGGCTGGTGGTGTTGGGTTGGCTGCGTCACATGTGGTTTGTTTTGGTTGTTTATTCCACCTTCCACCCCAGATTTCACCTCTCATTGTTTTCCTTTCCATTACATTGTTGTTGCTGTTGTTATAATTTTATTTTAACTATTAAACTGTTCTTATCTCAACCCACGAGCGTTACCCTTCTGATTCTCTCCCCCAACCCACCGGTGGGGGAGTGAGCAAGCGGCTGGGTGGGGCTGAGTTGCCGGCTAAGCCACAACAGTCTCCTGTCCACACACTAGGGATAGCTAAGATGTGGTGAGTTTTCAATCCATGGACTAACTAAAATGGTTCAGTCATTTCGGGTTACTCTATTCACAAGCTTCCAACTCCCTGTATATCACTCAGTGCCCCAGACACCTCACTAAGACCTCTGGATCCTGCTGCTGCAGAACCTGTTTGTAGGTTTAATGGTGTGTGCAGCCACGCAAAAGGTCTGCATAGCAGTGCGTCCTTCATAATA
This sequence comes from Phalacrocorax carbo, assembly GCF_963921805.1. Lineage (NCBI taxonomy): Eukaryota > Metazoa > Chordata > Aves > Suliformes > Phalacrocoracidae > Phalacrocorax > Phalacrocorax carbo. The sequence goes on from NC_087513.1 coordinate 205,013,602, forward strand.
ACAATATGAGAATGTACCATCATATCCCCAGGTTGCAAAACACCATTAAGTGCTATGGGCAAGAATCACTGAAATATTAGAAGACTACACATGGGAGCACAAGTAATAGAAGGGAGCTCATCTGATTTTCCTTGGGGACTGGCACCTACTCCTAGAGGAATTCCTGAAACCTTCAGTTCCCTTCTCCCAATATATGTGAGAAAATGCTTCTCTGCTTCAGCAATTTGCTGGGAGCAGAAAGATGGGGATGTGACTTGCCTTTAGTTCCTCACCCTCAGTGCTGCTGGGAAGGAGGAGAGGCCAGTCAAGGGGACTTTGCCCCATTTCTGGGCAGGGGGTGGCAGGATGTAGGACACACTGAGCCTGCGTGGTAACATCTATAGCTGCTTACCATGAAGTTTTAGGTATACGGTGACGTACATAAACCTAATACCACACATAGTGAAATATAACACTGGCACTTAATAACATTGGTATCAGGTATACAGCATTGTTGGTCCAGCTGTATACTGCTAGATCCATGAAGTGCTCATTAAATCTGAGACATGAGAAAGAGGAGGAGCTCAAGTTTCATCCACTTTTAGGGTGTGCCTTGATATTAGAAGGTACCCATTTAAAGTTTTAAGGAAAAAATCCTTATTTAATCCCAAATATTTTATTGAGATGTAATTGTTATACCCAGCCTATAAGCTACCATCCCTTTTTGAAATACTTTGAAGGAAAGCTGTGTCCCAGATATTATCAGAGGTGGATTCAGCAGTCTACACCTGGTATTATGCTCCTGTCTGTACAACACATGTTGGATAAAGCATCCTCAGGTGAGATTTGTCCATTGGTAATTAAAAATCATAGAAAGAAGCCAAATGGTATTTTTACATTTCTCTAGTCTGTTTCTAATATAACCAGGAGACTTTCTGAGCTCTGGTGACAAGCTGAATTCACTGGTTCCACTATCCTGTCCTATATTACACTGGAGGCATTCAGCTTCTATCTATGTGTAGCCAAAACCTGCCACCCTTTGTCCTGCTGAACAGAACCCTTCTCTGTAATGAAATCTATTGACTTTATCTAGAGGTGAAGTTAAGATGCGGTAGATAAACATTGTATTAGTTACTGAAAGCATTAGAATTACTTGATAGCTGGCTTTTAAAAGATTGGTGTAGTATATACATTGAGGTAGTTATGTATTCTAGTCCACGTAATTAATAATACATCAGCATAACTGCAAAGTTCTGTACATAAATGGCTGCAATTGCCGTGTAAATAACTGTGTCATGTAACTACATTTAAAATGGGTTTGTAGGAATACAAAAGGAAAAGATATTAAAAAAGCAGTTCAACAAATGGGATTAGCTTCTCTGCTATTAGAAATATTAGTAGTTACACACAGCATAATAACATAAACTACAATAACTGTGTAATTACAGAATAGTTAGAGTTATAGTGTTATAAAGTGTGGTTGCTTCTTGTCTTAACATAACTCATGACCTGACATATAACTTAAAAATGACTTCAAAAGAAGCAAGATTAATTTTTAGTTTTATGGTCTTAGAATCTATTGAAGTAGATGGAAAATTCTGTTATTTCAATAGCTTTAGAGTGGAATATATAGATAAAGCTATAATATGAGTAGTAAAACTTAAGTCCTCTGACGAAAATATGAGTTGCTTCTTGCATTCATATCTAATACTCCACTGTTAAAATGATTTTGACAAGTAGGAGTTAAGGAAAGGAAGAGAAAGAAAGGTTTGGGAAGACTCTCCCCTTTTGGAACTATTAAGAATTAGGACCTAGTCAAGGCGCAGATTTAGGCACCTTGTCCTCCCATCTTGTTTTCTCCACTAGACTAAGCCTGTTGTTCTGTTATTAGTGAGGTTTCTCAATGCCTTGCTGTGATGCCGATTAGGAATGCTATTGCTATACAAACAATACTCTTATTTTTGTTTTTTTTTTTTTCTCCTGTGTATTTTAGTAGTCCTATGTTATGTTTGAGGATCTAGAAAACATGGAGCCAAATAAAATGTTGTTTTTGTAGATCTTGGATATCACATGTTATCTATGCTTACTAATATCATTGTCTGCAGAACGCAGAGGCTCTATACTCCCTTCTGGAAATACTTCTAAGATAAATTACAAGATAAATGCAATTCAGAAGTAAAGGGAAGAACTGTGAACTTCACTGTTTTTAAAGATCATTAGGATAAAGATATATGCTGATGTGACAAGAGAAACAGCTGCCAGATACAAAAGTTTGCTGGATTTAAAGACCAGGGAAAGAAATAAAACAAACAAAAAGAATGAAATATTAGATGTGGGATTCCACATACAGCAACTTTAATCATCACAGTAGGAAATCAAACAAGAAAATCTAATGAACCAGAGCTGTCAGAGAAATTTCTTAATAATTTGGAGAAAAGAACCATCAGTGATTTTTTAACTTGTGGCACTGGCCTGTTGGTTTCAAAATGTATTTGAGTGAATGTAATGGATTTGGAACAAAGCATGTGTTACAAAGTCTTATGTAAATTATAACCCTGTAAATATGTTGGAAATTTTAGGCTTCAATTTTCTTCTTCTTTTCAAGTCCTTTTTCTTTTTCTTTTTTTTTTTTTCTTCTTCCCTTGGGTAGGTTCTTTTTTGGTTTTTTTTGGCACTTGTCTGTTTCTAATGCCAGTTATCTTCATGATATCTGAGCTGAATTAATCCAGGTTAAAATTTCTCTTCCAGTCATGTTTTATTCCTATTTGTTTTACTAGGTCTCTGTTAAAAACATGATAAATAACCACTCAGCTGACAACATAAAAGAATTACATTTGGCTTATAGAAGCTGAAAGCTATTCATTACAATGACCTGCTACTGACTATCTGAGCATCCAAGAACCTAGTTTATAGCATGAGAAGGCATATCTTTTGTGTACTACAAAAAAATAGTGAAGAAAGTCCTGATCTGCCTGTCCTTGACCCAAAAGCAGTGTGAGGTAGTTCTTTGGCATCACACTGACCAACACTCTGCTGATACAGAACTTCACATTTACTTTGCTTCCAGTGATTCCTGTGATCCCCTGGATGCAGAAGTTACTTACCTTAGGAAGTGTACAAAGAGTTCTGACTGCCAGAGGAAGGAGGCACTGAAAGATCTCTCCCATAGGAGTAATAGACTTCAGAGCAGTTTTTAAGGAGTCTTCATTGTCACAATGATTGTCATCTTCATCTCTAATTCTTGCTGGTGAATCCAATTTCAACAAGCAATTGCAGAATTTGATCTTGTAATGCGAGAGAAATTAAATACTTCAGCATTTCCAAACTATTGGCATACCTGCTATTCATCAAACCTTTTCTTCTCGCAAGGAACTTTGAGGCAGAGGCAGAAACTCTAACTCTGTTGATGTCTTTAACCAAAGAAGAACCAAGGGATCAGCTAGATTTTACGACTTTTAAGAAATATCTAGTACTCTACAACCTGCTGGACATAATAAACACAAGAGAATGTCCTGCTGTCATTGCACACACTTTCCTGAGAGAAGATAAATCTTCATTTGTGTCTGCTGGACATTGACAAATGACGTTTTGTGTCTTTCATGTCTGAGTGTTTTTGTGTCTTTGTGTCTTTTATGTCTGAGCATTCACACAGTGCTCAGCTGCCTTTCTTGCTCTTCTGCCAAAGACTTTGCAGCAACGGAGGCAGAACAGAGTGCCTATCTGTCCGCTGTATTTAAAATGTCAATATGAACTCAGTTTGGCATTGCACAAGTGTCGTGGTGGAGCCCCAGTCAGCAACCAAGCACCACGCAGCTGCTTGCTCACTCACCCCTGGTGGGAGGGGGGAGAGATTCAGAAGAGTGAAAGCGAGAAAACTTGTGGGTTGAGATAAAGACAGTTTAATAGGTAAAGCAAAAGCCATGCAAGCAAAGCAAAACAAGGAATTCATTCACTCCTTCCCATGGGCAGGCAGGTGTTCAGCCGTCTCCAGGAAAGCAGGGCTCCATCACGCATAATGGTTACTTGGGAAGACAAACACCATTACTCCAAACGTCCCCCCTTCCTTCTTCTTCCCCCAGCTTTATATCCTGAGCATGATGTCATATGGTGTGGAATATCCCATTGGTCAGTTGGGGTCAGCTGTCCCGGCTGTGTCCCCTCCCAGCTCCTTGTGCACCCAGCAGAGCATGGGGAGCTGAAAAAGTCCTTGACCAGTGTAAGTGCTACTTAGCAACAACTAAAACATCTCCACATTATCACCACTGTTTCCAGCAAAAATCAAAAACATAGTCTCACACTAGCTACTATGAAGAAATTTAACTCTATCCCAGTGAAACCAGGACAACGAAGAACAAGGGAAGCTGAGTCACAGACATTTTTCCCACTCTGCCTCACTTACAAGGAAGCACTCACCCCTGGCAAAGACAGAGGAGCTCAGGAAAACTGGTCGCAAAAACAGACCTCAAAACAATGAAGGAATCTCTCAAAGATGTAAGACTAATCCTCCTTACATTATCCATTTAAGTTGCTCAAATGAATTAAATAGTACCAGCTTATAATTACTTAAGAATTGTTTCTCACCTATTAGGAATACATATAGTAATCCTGGTATGTTTATGATCACTTTGGATTTGAATTGGCAAGTGATAACCTGCAAGACAGCAGTTTGCAGGTGATTATAAACTAAGATCAAAGTTGTCATTAGACTATAGTGTTAATCGCTAGATGACAACAAGAAGAAAAGATGGTGTTGGTTTTAATAAGCTAAATTATTTGCTTTAACATTACAAGGGAATCTAATAACAATATAATAATAATTATATTCTTGAAAAAAACTACATCCAGAAGCATTTCAAATTTCTGAATTTAACCCCCCTGCCAAAGAGCAATGTAAACATCTGCTAACATTTAGCAATTAATTATTGATAACTCAATTTAACTCACTCTCTGTGCTGTTTACTGAAATTAAAGTCATTTAGTAATCAATAATCATCCTTATAAAACAAGGAAAAAAGTTAGCTAACAATAGTACAGATCAATAAATTAGCTCATCTAATAGAATCTAATATTTTAGTTCAGCACTCTATCTAAGCAATAGTATGCATTATTTTCACTGAAGCAATCATGAGGAACCTGTATCCTTTGTAAAATTTCCATCATGAAAACAATAAAAAAATTGCAGTGATGATGGACTTAGATATTTTTTTTCTTGGTTGCAAGTTTGGAAGTATTCAAGAAAGCAGAAATGGTCCTGTTCCCTTGAATACAGTTGGACTGTAAGTAAAATCACAAGGACATTAGGAAGCATTTCTTTACCGAGAGGGTGGTCAAACACTAGAAAAGGTAGTCAATGCTCCAAGCCTGTCAGTTTTTAAGAGGCATTTAGACAATGCCCTTAACAACATGCTTTAACTTGTTCAGCCCTGAACTGGTCACACAGTTGGACTAGAAGATCATTATAGGTCCTTTCCAACTGAAATAGTTCTATTCTATTCTATTCTATTCTATTCTATTCTATTCTATTCTATTCTATTCTATTCTATTCTATTCTATTCTATTCTATTCTATTCTATTCTGCCTTTTCCCATTTCTTGGTTCTCCTTTTATTCTGCCTTCATCCATACCTTTCTCTGTGTGAGTTCCCTCCCAAAAAGTCAGCGACAACCTAAGTACTTTCTTGTCTCAGTTTTGCTACATCCATATTCAAATCTGGTATTACTGACGTGTGTTGCTGGCCTTGCAAATTCTACTCTCCAAAAGTACATGTCCCCTGGCACAGCTTTGAACCATTCCCACATGTCCTATCACTGGATATCAGGGAGAAGAGACCAGCACCTCCCTCTCCACTTCTCCTCCTCAAGAAGCTGTAGAGAGCAATGACGTTTACCCTCAGCCTCCTTTTCTGCAGACTAGACAAACCCAGAGTACTCAGCCACTCTTTACAGGACATACCTTCCAGCCCTTTCACCAGCTTTGTTGCCCTCCTCTGGATGAATCCAAGGACCTTCACATCCTTCGTAAACTGTGGGACCCAGAACTGCACACAGCACTCAAGGTGAGTCTGCACCAGTGCTGAATACAGTGGGATAATCACCTCTTTCGACCAGCTACATACACTGTGTTTGATGCACCCCAGGATGGGGTTTGCCTTCTTGGCTGCCAGAGCACACTGCTGACTCATACCGAGCCTCTCCAGATCCCTTTCTGCAGGCCTGCTCTCCAGCCACTCCTTTCCCAGCTTATACTTGTGCCTGGCATTACTTCATCCTAGGTGCAGAATCCAGCATTTCAACTTGTTAAATTTCATCCCATTAATCTTAGCCCAATGCTCCAATTGACCTGGATCACTCTGCAAAGCCTCTCATCCCTCAAGACGGCCAACAGCACATCCCTGTTTGGTATCATCAGCAAACTTGCTAGTAATGCATTCGTCTTCTGCATCCAGATCATTGATAAATGTATTGAACAGAAATGGCCCTAGAATTGAGCCATGAGGAACGCTGCTGCTGACCAGTCACCAGCCAGATGTAGCCCCATCTGGCTACAGCCCTTTGAGCTCTGCCCTTCACTCAGCACACCATAAACTCACTCATCCCACAGTTGGACCTCTTGTCCAGAAGGATGCTGTGAGGGACAGTATCAAAAGTCTTAATAAAATCCAGAAAAACTACATCCACCATCTTCCCTTCATCCACTAAGTGGGTGACCCTAACATAGAAAGATATTAAATACGTTAAACAAGACTTTCCTTTTGTGAACCCATGTTGACTGTGCCCGATGACTGTATCTTTTAAAAAATGCATTTCAATAGTACTCAGTATATAATCTTCATATTTTTTCTAGAAACTGAGGTTAGACTATCAGGTCTGCGGTTGCCAGGGTCTTTCCTTATGCCCTTCTTGTAAATTAGAATAACATTGGCTAGCTTCCAGTCACTTCTTATTTATCTGAAACATCAGTGGCCAGTTTCAACTCTAACTGGGTTTTGGCCTTTCATGTCTTCTCCCTGCATATGTGAACCACTGCTCTGTAATCTTCCTGTGAAGCCTGACTTTGCTTCCAGAGATCACACAATTTCTTTTTCCTCGGGTGCCATGAGGAGTTCCCTGTTCAGCCAAGTTAGTCTTCTGCCCTGCTTGCTTGACTTATGACACAGTGGAATTGCCTGCTCCCGTGCCTCTAAAAGACTGACCAGAATTCTTGGACACCTAAGCCCTCAAATGCAGATTCTCAGGGTACTCTGATAAATAATTCCTGAATACTTTGCTCTCCTGAAATCCAGGGTAGCAACTCTGCTGTCCTTTTTTCTCATGACGCTAAGAATTTTAAACTCAGCCATTTAATGATCACTGTGGCCAAGACAGCCACCTACCATCACATCCCCCACAAGTCTTTCTCTATTCACAAATAGCAAGCCTAGGAGGGCATGTTTCCTAGTTGGCTCGCTGAGTACCTGTAACAAGAATTATCTGCTACAATCTTCAAGAATTTCCAAGACATGCTCATCACAACAGTATGATATTCTCAGTTGATGTCTGGGAAGTTGAAATCTCCCATAAGGACAAGGGCTACTGACGCTGAAATTTCTCCTATTTGCCTATAGAACAACTCATCAGTGCTTACATCCTGGCTGGGTGATCAGTATTAGACACCAGCTACAACATCTCCTTTGTCTTCCACCCTCCTAATCCTCACCCAGAGGCTCTCATCCACATCAGCACTAACTGTAAGGTCTGTACAATCAAACCTCTCGCTTACTTACAGTGCGATGCCTCCACCTCACCTGCCCTGCCTATCCCTCCTGAACAGCTAGTAGCCCTCCATCCCAGCACTCCAACCGAGGGACTCATTCCACTGAGTCTCGCTAATACCAAATATATCATAGCTCTGGGAGCTGACCAGTATTTCCAGCTCATCCTGTTTGTTTCTCATACTGTGTGTGCTGGTGTACAAGCATTACAGATATGTTCCTGAGCCCTCAGTGCTCCCAGGAGAAACGTAAATGTTCCCATTAGTATTGCCACCCTCAGGTGATGCCTTGCCAACCCTTGGCTTCCCTGCTGCAATCCTGTAGGTATCCCCTTTGCCCACCCTACCACAGTAAGGTAGGCAAGCCTTATGACTGGCTCTCTCTGGGTGTACCTGCCAGCAGCCCTGTGCTTGACCACCACAGCATAAAGCAGGACAATAAACTTACTTGTTGTACTGCCCTTACCAGCTGTGTCCAACCTGTTTCTGTTGCAGGAGGACAGGGAGAGGAAAAGGAACACCTTTCCCTGATAGCAGGAGAGGTCTTAGGACAAATGCATTGAACACGCTAGAATCCCCATGCCAGTGCCCTTTCCAGGCCTGGTGTCATCAGCATCTTTCTAAAAGCATCCTGACAAAGACATTGCTTATACAGACAGGCAAAAGCTTCTGGTGCAAATAGCAGACCACTGATAAACCGCTGTAAGGCTTAGGACTGCCAGATCTTCAGATCTAACCAAGAGTTTCTGAGCTGGGTGTCACCATACAAATGTCACCTTCTAGATTTGTTTAGAGAAAATTTCATGCCCAATAAAAGATGGGTGTCATAAAATCCTTCCAGAGACTATAAGTGACTCTAACTGAAAAGGAATCTTTCTTCAAAGAAAACTTAACAATTCCCATTCATCACAGCCTTTGTTATAATGACATATCAAGTTATCAGATACATCTTTCCCATTGAAGACTTTTGACTGGTTATTAAATTAATGTTTTCCACAGCACATTTTGTAGTTTCACAGGGGTTTATTTCCATATATGTGAAATCATCATGTAAGAGAATGAAAGTAGAAGGACATGGATGATGAGTCACAGTCTTCCTAGTTATTTAAGACTGTGGGTGAACACAAATCTGAGTTGCAGTAAATACTGAAGAAAGGGTAGTACCATGGAAGCCTGACTCATGCTTCTAAAGGAAATTTAAAAGCAAGTTAATCTGCTAGAGTAGAAAATACCATAACAAAATTTCACAAATGCTAACATTCAAAATGTTCTATTTTTCAGACAAAAACTATAACTAATACCATTATAACAATCTAAATAATTAATCAACACAATTTCATTTGCTTTATCTCCAAATTTGCAATAAATACAGTTATGAACTCATTCTAGCAATGTTTCCTGCAGAAACTATACACAACCAGCAGGAATCACAGTATTTTAACTATTCATGCATTATAGCGATGGACACTAAGCATGCATCTAATCCGGTGGGTTTTTTTACTGAACCTTTGTGTGTTCAAATATTCTAGTCAAATCTGAGGAAAGTGGTATGCATAACAAGGTCTTCAGGTAAGATGTTTCTTGTTTATGGTTCAGTAGAGTAAATTCTAAGGGAAAAACCCAGCTCTCTCCATAAGAGAACTTGAGTGCTGTTGGAAGGAGGAATTAAGAACAAGCATAACAACACTAAGAGTTATGTTCAACAAAGGATTTACATTGCAAAAGTTTAATATTTTGGTGTCCTGAGTTCATACCCTGGCTGATAAACATCAAAGGCTAGATTATTCCCACAGCTGAGCAAAAATAATAGCTTTCCTGAGTTTTCTTTTGAACTGCACTTAGGGGAAAAAAAAAAAAAAAGAACAAAGAAAGTTTACTGGGTCTATCTGCTAACTGGAATGCTTCTGATAAATGTCTTGCCATGAACTAGCCTCCCTACAAGGTGTTAAAAACCCTTTGATGTATTCTTGGAACACCTTTCTTACTGGGTTGCAGTCACTTCCACTTTTCATGTGAATGGACTATGTGTAAAAACCATTGTGCTTCATAGCCCAAACAGAGCCTCCATGCTGTTTTCCTGCTGTCCATTTCTAATTTCCCTGTAGACTTGAATCCAAAACACTTTGTCACAAGAATGCAACTCTGAAGTCTTGATCCCATAACAAACTGTGGACTTCTTGGGCCGCAACCTAAATAGATAAAGTTGGTGCTATTTCACTGAATCAATAGGATTTATTCCACCTATGGATTTTCTCCATCCATAAGGTGCTAAACACTATAAATTTCTAGATTTATTCTTCCAACCCCAAAGGAGCTACTTAAAACCTTTAGGCCAAGCATTAAAGACTTTAGTTAACAATTTAAAAAAGAGGAGAGAAACCTTTAGAAATGAAAGGTTAAATATACAGATTATTTTAAGGGTGTGTAATATCAATCAATATTCTTGAGAAGAAAACTGAAGCTCACATGTTGGAGGTGAGATTTATCACCAGTGAATTATTTTCATCTATAAAACAAAGAAGAAAAGAGAAACGTGCTGCTTAACTTTTAATACCAGGGTGTTCACCCAGGAAATAAAACTGGAAAAAATATTGTCAAGGCAACTTAATAAAGGACATTTATTGTTCAAAGTCAATTCAGAGCATCTGTCCACCTAATTATGACATTTTCAATTATTTTGTGAGACAAGCATTCATTTAAGTCAAAATAATTTGGAATAAAATAAAGATCAATGGAGAATTTAATACATGGAAGCTAATAACAGCAACTCAGATAGGCCAAGGGAAACATTGACAAGGTGGATAAACCAAGTAGCAAAGAGGAACATATATTTTGCACCATGGAATGGGAAATGCGGTATCCATTTCTTTGTATTGGCACTTAAAGCTAGCAGAGGGGACAAAGAACAATGAGAATCCGATATCTGGAAAATAAAATAACTGGATTTGTTTAGCTGGCAATAAAGAAAACTGAGGCAGACATGGTACAGCCTTCACCTACTAGAAAAACTACTGCAGAGGGGCAAGAACAATCTGTTCTCCATGTCCAGGGAGGATAGGAAAAGAATTAGTGGGTTTAAACTGCAGTGAGGGAGATTGGAATAGAAATATGAGGAAACTTTATAACAGTGAGGACAGTGAAGGACTGAAACAGACTGCCATGGACAGCTATGCAGTCCACATCACTAGAGCTCTATAAGGGCTGTTTAGATGCACATCTGCAAGGAACGATACAGATATTCTTGATCTTGCATTGGGACACAGGGATACAGAAGATGACCTTCACCTGCTTTGGGTCTGTGACATAGATAGTACAACACCTAATTACCATTCGTAACTTTCAGGAATGCTCAGGGCTTGTTACATTGACAAGGGATACTTTTCAGGTCTGGAGGAGGAATAACCAACAAGCAGACCAGGGCAGGCTAGGTCTGGACTGGAGAACAGTTTTTTCTCTTCCCTGGGTGTACAGTTTGATTGATAAGCCAACAAAATTGGGTAATGTGGGTGCTGGGAAATGGGAAAGGGCAGACTCTGATCAGGACTGAAAAGCTTTATTAAGTAAGCTATAGCTGTAGTTATATTGGTCTGAGCCCCAGGTTTCTGCAAGAAAATGTAAACACATAGAATTTGGCCAGCCCTAGCCTAGATATTGATTAGTCAGTCATAAGTTAAAACCAGAAGGAAACCTTAGATCATCTGCTTTAATCTCCTAAATTTCACACATACCACATTTCACTGTTACATTGCTTTGAGTCAGTTGTGTGAGTCTATCCAAAGCATGTTTACCAGACTGGTCTCCAGCTTGATCTGAAGACAAAAGAAACAAAGAAACCCATCACTGCTTGCCATTTTTCATCCTCTCCATCCCTGCCAATGCTTGATTATCCCATAGTTAAAAATATGTGTTGTATTTCCCATTTGAATTGTTCTAGCTTTCATTCTTGTAATAACTTCCCAAAAGATTAAAGAGCCCATTAGCACCTGCTATTCTCTCCCGTGAAGATCTTTATACACCTTAATCAAGTCACTGCTCAATCTTCTTTTGGTAAGTTATGCATACTGAACACTCACTGGAAAGCACTGTCTCTACCCATCAGAACGTTTTGCCACTCTCTATTTCATCAGTTTTTCCCTGTGAAAGAATGTGGCATATACAGTAGAAACCAGCAAGAAGAAATTCCAGTCCTGAAACTTTGTGTCAAAATTTCCTCAGGGCTCCTCATTCACTGTCCTGAAAACTTTTAGGAACAGCCATTGTCATGGCTTAGCCTCAGTCAGCAACCAAGCACCACGCAGCTGCTCGCTCACTCACCCCTGGTGGGAGGGGGGAGAGATTCAGAACAGTAGAAATGGTTTGAGATAAAGACAGTTTAATAGGTAAAGCAAAGGCTGCGCACAGAAGCAAAGCAAAACAAGGAATTCATTCACTCCTTCCCATGGGCAGGCAGGTGTTCAGCCGTCTCCAGGAAAGCAGGGCTCCATCACGTGTAATGGTTGTTTGGGAAGACAAACACCATTACTACAAACATCCCCTGCTTCCTTCTTCTTCCCCAGCTTTATACACTGAGCATGATGCCATATGGTATGGAATACCCCATTGGTCAGTTGGGGTCAGCTGTCCCGGCTGTGTCCTCTCCCAGCTCCTTGTGCACCCGGCAGAGCATGGGGAGCTGAAAAAGTCCTTGACCAGTGTAAGTGCTACTTAGCAACAACTAAAACATCTCCACATTATCACCGCTGTTTCCAGCAAAAATCAAAAACATAGTCTCATACTAGCTACTATGAAGAAATTTAACTCTATCCCAGTGAAACCAGGACAGCCATTTACCATTTTCCATCTATTTCTAGTTAGGTTGAATCAAACAGTACTCTGAAATGTCATTTCAAATCCTGATGGTTCATATTAATCACCTGCTCGAGTGGTGTTTGACATACCACTGAATGCTCTAACTTCATAAATAGCTGATCTGCTATTAGATAGCTGATGTTTAATATCATCATTGACAATTCTGCATGAGTTGAGCCACTGAATTTTATTGTGGTGCCAGACAAGACACAAATTCTTACTCTTTTCTTCCTCTATCAGACCTCTGAGTTCATAAATAATAAAGGAAATTTACTCCAAAACTTGCATGACAAATGTCAAAGGATTGTCAATTTTAATGCTTAGGAGGATTAAAAGGGGTATTTATGCTACCTCACTGTAGGCACCCAGAATGGGTGCCTAATTTAGCCTTTTTAGATTCCTAATGAGTGTGATTCAGTGCAGAAACTTACCTTTGGTGTCTGAAACTATGGCTTTTTTGGGGAGGAAACCATATGTTAGGAAATACCCTAAGTGTTATTTGAGGTGCCCACTTTTTCTTCCTGCTCACATTCTCAAATATTCTTTGCATGGAAACCAGAAAATAGGAAGAGAGAAACAAAAAGAAATGGCCTGTGCTTGGGTAGCTTCTCAAAAAAAAGAGTTATGACATGACACAAAATTTCTAGCATTAGAAAGTTTGAGTAGCACCTTTTGTTTATGCACCTATCAATATAATTCTTCAAGGGACATTTGACCTGCAACTCTGTGAACTCTAGTTTACCCTCTGTTATTCAATTTTATGAAAAAGCTGGTAGATAGAATGGAGTTGTCTAACATTAACTGAAAAAAAAAAAAAAAAAGCTACTTTACAAGAGCAGAATACGCTGCTGGGAAAATAAAAGGAAGACCTGCTTCTCAACATTATGAGATTAGAGGCCTCTGAGCATTAGAATTATATTAGAAGAGCAAACTTTCACTGATAAATTGAAGGTATGTGTTCAAAAATCATCTTAACATAATAAACATCCAGTAAAATACTCTCCCCTAAGGGACAAGTATCAGGGACAAGGAGCTAAGACAACCCAAACCTCTGCCTTGCCCTTGTCGAGTAGGCCAGGCAAGGTCCAGTAGACACCACAGTGCTAGAAATAGTCAGCTGATGCTGGCACCAGAAACAGGCAATAATGAATGCATTGGCATTCCTTGCACTTAGTTTTTAAACAAGAAGTAACAGTACTTAGTCCACAAGGAGGAAATAGAGGTAAACAGACTGATCAATGCTAGAAAGTCACAAAGCATCATAAGTTGGCAGCTAGAGCTGTCGTATGATCAGACCAGTGATCATATATGTGTGCATTAAATTTATTCTTTGACAACTTTATATTCTTCCAAAGAATATGCATTATCTGACGGCTTCATAAGTGGTGGGAATTGTTTTGTATGAAGTAAACACTGTTTCAGGCAGTAGAAATGGAAAATATAAAGTTTGTGGAGTCTTAATATAATGGTGTCAGAACAGGCACAATTACACCTCTGGCACAGATGGCACAGGTTAAGATTTAACATCTGCCTGTCTCATATCTGATGTTACAGTAACTCAAGGAATCCCTCAAGCATAACCAGAACAGATCTCTGTCATTCAGGTGACTGGTAAAAATATATTCTAGAAGCACTGAAAGGACAGGGCAAATTTAGCTATAAAATAATGCTGCCTGGCATAGTAAGTACAAGTCTGTACTCAGGTTTTCTGGAGTACAGAAATTAAACAGCGAATTTTATTGTGACATGTTCTCATGCCTACATTTCATAGAGAAATCTGTGAAAGTACTAAGAAAGCTAATAATCTTAACTAAAACACACAATGTAGCCTTCAGCACTGAACTGCTGGCTTACTTAGGCAAGTGCTTGAAATAAAACATGTTTAAATGCTATCCTGAATCAATGTGCTCTTTTAAATGGAGACTTCCAACAAGCAAAAGACATGTTACTGTCAATACATATGGGGCATTTTAATACTCATTTTCATCTGTGTTTGTATGTATTCCTCAGTGAGTTTTTTCTTTGTTCATTTTGTTATGGGTTTTTTTTTTTTTTAGATAGGACTGGAAAGTATTCTCCTAGGACACCAGCGCAGATCTATGCTTTTACAGACAGGCGCAGCATATATTGATTAAGAACCATCTTAAAAAAAAAAGAGGATTAGCTTTCTTACTGGAAGGCTATTCCAGAATATCTAGATTCCTCTAGCCCAAATCTCCAGTGCACATATACAAAGCATGCTCATATTGTATGTTATTGATTACCTTTCTTTGCAGGGGTTCAGTTTAGTCTCCTGTATCCCATGAAATTTCTTGTCAGGTTGGTAAATGAATACTGGGGGTCTCTCCTCATGCATCATTAGGAACTCTTTTCAGTAGCTCAAGCCACTAACTTGGAAGAAATGCAACAAGTAAAAATTTATTCTCAAGGGTGATGACTCACATATAGGGGTATACATGACACACATTTTCTTCTGAGACACACGATGGGTGTAAAGTAATATGTAAAAGTCAATAATTTACAATTATAATCATGAACATGTAAGCTGTAATTCTCAACCCAGAGGTTCATCTACCCATGATCCAGCACTAGTTCGGTGCAGCTGTGTGATGTCACTCAGTTTTACTAAGAAAATTGTGACAAGCTGTGACAAAGCATGTGAGCTAGATCCACGCAAGACAAGAAAAGAAAAAACACAGATAAAAATGTAATTGTTGAGGCACTAACAGTTAACACCTTGAGGATTTTAGGGGAAAAAAACTGATAAAAAAAGACAGAATTTCCCATAAGGGGGAAAAAAACAGAGAGACAGTCTAAAGAGTCTTTGGGATGGCAGCTCCATAACATTAAGGATCAGCTCCTTCCAAGGAATAATGAAGACCAACCCTTCCTGTGTGATTCACAGCTGAGTATCCTGGTGTCTCTCCAGGCACGTGAGGGTAAATCTTAGCCTTCTGGCTTGTTAGACCTGGCTGCCTATTTTCTCTATTAACCAGTAAGTTAAAAATCTACGTGTGTTTTTGTACACCTTCCTGCAGAGTCTCTGCATTCAGCAAATGTCACTTGAACTACATGTCCCAGAGAAGAATGTTTACCAAGATGCTTCACTGCTGCAACTGGTCTCAGCACCATTAACCACATCCTGTCTTTATCTCACCTACTTTCTAGCGTGCAAAAAACCTGTTTTCCCTTCTTGAACTTTGAGTTCTATATTCTCTGTGTCCACAGTAGTTATGATATAGGGTAATAAAAGTCAGGAAAGACTGAAGTCTCCTCTGCCTTTTGGACTAAATAGGCAAATATTTAGGTAGGAAGTGAGACTTCAGACAGGGATCTAAATTTCTCCTTTACTTGATTCCTTTTTTTGCCTATGGACTCTTCCTCACTCTACAGTCTCCATAATCCCACTCATCCTTAGGTACTTCAGGAGAAGACAACAGACTGTGATACTTAGAGTTCTGAGTTTACCCATATTTATTCCTAATGCCTGGTTTCTAACCCTGGGTACACCAGCATTCTGCTAAAAAAAGATAGAACAGGAATGGACTGTTTTTTAATTCAAAACCTGATCGTATTGAACACATCCAATACATGACCACAGAATTTATTGGCAAGAAACTTGTTTGTTGGAGCTTAATCTCTGATTAACAGCTCACTTTGGCTTTATTTGGCATTCATATGGGGTCATTCTGCTGAGAGGAAAAGTGCATTTAAAGCTCTTTCTCATTCTTTTCTGAGCAAAGCATGACCTAGATGCCAAGCCTATTACACTCTAATAGAAATAGCCTGACAATCAACAAACTCATTTAACTGTGCACATTTTCTGTGTATCTTTTCAGCTTTCTGAGACTTGTTTACAAAGCTCAAGGTGAGATGCTGCATGCGAGGTATGGGTATTTACAATAAGGTGATAATATAAAATTATTGAATTTGCACTTTTTGACCTTAGAGAAATATGTTGTACAATCCCTATGCTGCCCTTTACTCAAGGGTTATAAACAGTTGCTGTGAATCAAATTTTGCAGCATATTTTTGATATAAGGATACATTATATGCCCCATTTTATGGTTGTGCAAATAGCCACAGAAAAGTAGCATGAATTACGAAGTGCCACAGAGCCAGGCAAGATTTCTCTCATCATATATGACCTGTCTATGGGTCAAGTATAGCCAGATTGTCTCCATGACCTTTATTACTAAAAAGAAGAAACATTTGTCCAGAGGATGATGCATCTCACCTATCTTCCACCTTATGTTATGCTACAGTTCCACCTTAAACATTTATCTTAGGCTGAGATGGATCACCCTATGGATGAAGACACTCCTTTCCATTTGCTACAGAGGGAGCTTTGACAACTAGTTTAGACTTGACAACCTTTAGACAGCTAAATTAGACAGTATATTGGTAATATTAGGTAATAAAGAGGCCACCTTTAATGATAAATAGAAGCTGAACTCATCAGTTCTTCCTCTGTCTTGATTTACAAGATCTGAATTGGATATAATACGGGTCTGTGGTACTAACTAGCATTTACAATGTGTTGTCTTCCTTCTTCTGGAAAAAAACACTTCCAACAGCAACAGCAAAAAAACAGTCAAACACCCATCCCTGCAAATTTTTACAGAATTTCACAGCAAAACTGGAAGTTATACTTGATTAACACTACTTGAGCATCTGTCCTTTTAGAATAACTCTCACCTAACAAGAGACCTAAATGTAAGCAATTTTCTTGAGTAACTCTTACTGTGGCCATTTAGATGTTAAGCTACCTGGGCTTGAAGCAGTTACTATTGTAGAAACAAGAGTGAAAATATGCAACAAAAACTTTCAGGATTTCTTTTTCTGATTTTTGGTTTTGGGTTGGCTTTGGGATTGTTGGTCTTTTCTGGTTACATGATACTCTCAGTAGATGCCTGCAGTGAACTGATTGTCCTTTCAGATCTCTCAGCTCCACAAAAGAAAGGAGCAGAAGTTTTGGGAAAGTTTGGGGAAAAAACAACATTGGCTTTTTAAATGGTAGCACATTTTCATTTAGGTGTCAGAGCCCTACATAGTGTAATGACAGAGCCACATCCATGTTTGATCTCTCTGATGCCTCATTCTTCTTCAGGGGATTCATCACTAAGAAAATTGTTCAGAATGATTATCAGAGAACATAGACATAAATTAGAGACTAGATCCACAACATGAGATGAAATCCTATGGGGATCAAAAACTCAAAACAGTTTTCATACCATTGCTGAAACTGAAGAGAAAGTTGTTTCTGTGGCTTAGGAGTGGATCCTTGTATTGTGAGTAACACTGTAATGCTCAAGAAAATGAGATATAAATGATGGTAGTGCTCACAGGAGCAGCTCACAGGAGCAAGTCAAGAATGATTTTTCTGTCTATTAGAAGTGAACTGGGATTTAAAAATTACTTGAGTGGTTTGGCCTCTCTGACACTGTGACCCGGAGAAGTTGAGAATCATTGTGGAAAAGTGCTTGCTATTCGTTAGCTTTGGGAAGCTTCAGGAATTTAGTTAGTATGAAATAAACACAAACCAAGCTTTATTCAATGCCCCAAACCACCACACATTTCTTTCCTGCAACAGCCCCACCAAGCTAGTGGCAAATTACCTTTGCTTTGGGTCAAGATAAAAAAAAAGAACAAATGACAAATGGTTAATACCAGCCTTTGCTTTGGTTGGTTTAGCCATACCAGCTTTACTCTAGTGATATTTCTAAATTGGCAGTCAGGCTGTAACCCCGCAGTAGCTATTACTTTCAGGGAGTAATAATTGTAATAGCTTCAGTCAGGGGACAGTAGTGTCCCTGATTCTCTGAAAAGGAAGCTTGGAGAAAAATAGCAGCTTGCCTTTTAAAGTTTTTTCTTAAATTTATCTTAAGCAAAAAGGAGGAAGGTCACTAGAGACCTTTCTGGTAAAGTACTAGTAGCAGCAAAAGTAGATTTTCTAATATATAAACATATATATAAAAGAAAAATGAATTCTTTTCAAAAGTGTTTCAAAATATATACATTTTGTTCATGCTTGTATGTACTTTTCCTTTAGTGTCAGGACCTGTATCATACTCTCAAGGTCAGTTTTTCCCATTTATGAATCCTTTACTATTTCCCCCTCAGAGCCAGACAAGCCACCTGTTTTACCAAAAGGACAGAGGAAGGGAGAGGACTGCTGTAATCTACAGGTGAAGACTCTACCCTTCCTCCCTTCTCTGTTGCCATGAGGTAACAGAGAGCATGAGAACACAGGCTGTGCATCCTGTGAGTAATTTACATCAGTGTCTAAATGTTTTGTAGTAACATTTGGTGCATTTCCAGGAAAAGAACTTGCAGCCAAATTTTACACTACTGATTCAGTCTGAAAACAAAAAAGGGAACATATCTTTTTTTTACACATCCTCTTACATAAAACCGTCCAGGTGGTCAACCAGATATATATACGAGAAATATTTAAATATTAACATTTTACATGCTTCACTGAATAAAAATTATTATAAATGAGCTAATTTTCAATTACATTTTCTCAGCTGTTACTATGTAAGCATTCTGTCACCAGGAGTGTCAGTATGGTAGAGTACAAATATCAAGTGTCGATAAAGCTGGAGCCTCCAGCTCCTCAAGTCAGAGAGTGTGATAAAAATGGTTCTGTCTCAAACTGATCTTCTCTCCTCATATCAGATCAAGAGATCACTGGTAACACAATAGCATATTACGTGATTAGGCCGGGTCTGTAATATAGAGGTGATGTATTTACAGAATTTATTTTTGTGGAAGGGGTATTTTCCTATGGAATTCTTCTGTAAGTCTGTTAAATTAAACTTTTAGATTGGATATTAGGAAAAATTTCTTCACTGAAAATGTCAGGTTATCAAGCACTGGAATAGGCTTCCCAGGGAAGTGGATGAGTCACCATCCTTGGAAGTAATTAAAAAACGTGTAGGTGTGGCACTTAGGGACATGGTTTAGTGGTGGACTTATCAGTGTTAGGTTAATGGTTGGACTTGATGATCTTAAAGGTCTTTTCCAACCTAAAAACTTCTATGATTCTATGATTTTACACCAAATGGTGCCTTCCAGCACCCAAAAAGCCTTTGCCCATTTTCAAAGCCACTACTGTCAACACCTCCACGTACCCTCTGTCATCACCTTCCAAAGTACCTGTAGATGTGCTCATGTGTGCATTTGAGTGTACAGTCTTTAGAGAAGAAAATCTAATTCTGGTTATGTATTTTTGTCATGGTTTAACCCCAACCAGAACTAAGCACCAAACAGCCAGTTGCTCACTCCCCTCAGTGGGATGGGGGAAAGTATCAGAAAGGTGAAAGTAAGAAAACTCAGGGGTTGAGATGAAGACAGTTTAATAGGTAAAGCAAAAGCTGTGCATACAAGCAAAGCAAAACATGGAACCCATTCACTCCTTCCCATGGGCAGGCAGGTGTCCAGCCATCCCCAGGAAAGCAGGGCTCCATCACACGTAACGGTTACTTGGGAAGACAAATGTCATCACTCTGAACATCTGCCCCTTCTTCCTTCTTACCCTGGATTTATAGGCTGAGCACAATGTCTTAGGGTCTGGAATATCTCTCTGGTCAGTTGGGATCAGCTGTCCCAGCTGTGTCCCCTCCCAACTCCTTGTGCACTCCCAGTCTCTTCACTGGTGCGATGGTGTGAGAAGCAGAAAAGGCCTTGACTCTGTGTAAGCACTGCTCAGCAACAATGAAAAAATCACTGTGTTATGAACACTTTTTCCAGCACAAATCCAAAACATAGCCCCATCAAGCTGCTATAAAGACTCTCTCCCAGCCAAAACCAGCACATTTTTCCATAGTCGTTTTCAGTGTTTGCTTGTTTACAGGACACTGAATATTTTCTAGGCTATAACAGATACATCAGCAGAACATTTAAACTAACATGTCTACTCTTCAGTGTGAGAAATATAAAATCTGCAAGGTGCCTTCCAGGAACCTGAAAGTAACCTGTGAACTTTCAAGACCCAAGGAATACAATTTGAAAACCACTTCTCACATACAGTGGTAGTGAAGACTTCAAATACCACTCCACTACAAATATATTATAGCACATATTGGATACCCATTGTGCTCAGCACTAATCCATGGTAAGGAAAGGCATCTTTAGAGAAAGAAACGCTATGAAACATTTATAGGACTTCTGATTCTTGAAATAACTTAATTTCAACTTATTTTTGCTTTCTGTATATCTTTATTGTAAAAATATTTTGCCAGAACTCTCTTTTTATGAAATGGTACATTATCAATACCAAAATGGACCTTGAATCATGTCCTGTTTCACTTGTGTCTATTGCTAGTCACACCTAGCCTGCATTCCCATTTATGAAGGTAGATGCTTGACCATGCATAAACAGCAGGTTTTGTAACTTTAACTGGTATTTCAGATCATGACAGTCAAGAAGGCTTATGGAAGGACTGTCTTGAGTATCCTACCTTGGCATATTCATCCTTGCATTTCCTTTGTTTCACATTGCTGTTTAGATGTCAGTTTGTCCCTAATTTAGTTCACATTCAAATCATTCAGATTCTCTGTTTTCTTCATAAAGTTAGATCTAAGAGAAATGAAATTTCCACCAACTTTCTTTCTATGTCACTGCCAGCATGATTACTTGGATTTTGAATTTGTTATGTGCTTCATGCACTGGATTCAATTTTTCTTCCACCCATATTCTTGCCTATGTGGTTATGTTCCTTTATCATAAGGATTCCTCCTGCTTAGTACGCTGTTTTAAAAATTGACTGATTCAGAGTGACTGTAAATGTTATGAATGTGGGTTATTTGTTTTTACAAAGACATACTAGGACAATGAGGATCCTACCCATGCTCTGTTTTGTTTGTACTCTTCCCTAAGCTTTTGCTATACCTTCCAAGTAGAACAAAATTTCAGACTAGATTTTACATGGGGTCAAACTTTGAAAGACAATTCTTTGTATATTAATTTTACACATGCAAAATATGTGTTGCCTTTGGCCCAAAGGAAATATCACAGGGGGTGGAGGGCATTAAAATGGTGGCAATACTCAAGATGGGGTCCAGAGACGGGCAACCAAGATGATCAGAGGACTGGGAAGCTGCCATATGAGGATAGGCTGGGAGAACTGGGTTTGTTCAGCCTTGAGAAAAGGAGGCTCAGAGGGGAACTCATCACCATGTACCAGTCCTTAAGGGGTAGTTACAAAGAAGGTGGAGACTCCCTTTTTACATGAGTCCCATGGAGAGGACAAGGGGGAATGGACACAGGTTGCTGTTGGGGAGATTCTGATTGGACACGAGAGGGAAATTTTTCACAGTGAGGACAGTCACCCATTGGAATAATCTCCCCAGGGAAGTGGTTGACTCAGCCACGTTGGACACCTTCAAGACTTAGCTGGACAGGGTGCTGGGCCATCTTGTCTAGACCATGCTCTTCCTAGAAAGGTTGGACTAGATGATCCCTGAGGTCCCTTCCAACCTAAGATTCTGTGATTCACAGGAAAAATTTCTCGGCTCTCCACTTCTCATCCCACCTCAGCGTCTCAGCTTGAAATTGCCAGTAATTGATTCTGTGAAATTTAAAACAGAAAAAAAGTGACATGATACCTAAATTTTCAAAAATCCAGTTATATTCAAATAAATTGAGAGGTTGTTTTCAAATTTACATAATAAGTATAAAGGAACTACACACTCAATTACATATATATATATATGATCTCTCCTTAGCACTCAGGTCCTATTCTTAGGCATTTGAATTGTCTGTAATACAAAAAAAAAGCCTACTATAATATCTTTGTTTATATCAGAAACTCTTCAGTGAATGTGGAATACAGGCAATGATGTATACAAAACTACTTGTTGATATGAGGAATATGCAATTTGTATATGAATAACAGACTTGATTAACTGCTTCATTAGAGCACAAAAATCCCCACATTTACAATTAAATGAGGAATTGCCATTATACTACAACAATATTTTGTGTTCAGTTATATACAATTCTATCTCAGAAAACCAAACATCTGAATATAACTTTTTGGTTGGGCTCTTTTGGTTTTTTGCCTCACTGCCACACAATAGGCAATAACTTCATTGATGTGAAAAGAACCCGTTGGTCTAAATATTCCTAAAATAATTTTAAGATTTGCAATCATGTGAATCCCGGCACTTTTTAAAGGTCTTGTTTGATACATACGTAAGAAACAGAATGAGGAATACATGTTATTCTTCACATTTCAGTCAAAACCTGGGAGTACATATCCCATCTTTACTTAGATTAAAATGTCTATAACTTCTCACAATAACTTTTACCAAAGCGATGCAACATAATAGTTTTCTGCAAGTGTTGCATTTATCCTGAAATTTCTTGAGAGTTGGTTGCGAAAATCAAACTGAAACACTTTTTTCGTGTTCTACTTCACTGTTTCATTTTATTGCAATGAAGAGATTTACCAATTTGACCACTGAGATTCACTGCAAATGTTACTAGTAATTATTTAATGTATTCTTGCAAGTCACTGATAACAGAAGCAGCACATGCCAGGAACTGAACACTAAAAGAGATAACTAGTTGCACAGTAACTCCTACAGTGAAAATCCAAAATTAGCTAGATTCTGTTCTGCATAATTTGTGCAGCCTGTTCTTATATCATTCTGATGTCTTCATAACTGCTTGAGCAAATCCAGCGGAGAACTACCAAGGTGATGAGGAGACTGGATCATCGACCTTATGGGGAAAGGCTGAGAGTCTTGGGTTTGTCCAGCCTGGAGAAGAGAAGGCTGAGGGGGGATTTCATCAATAACAAATAAATATCTAAAAGGAGGGTGTCAGGACGATGGGACTAGGGTCTTTTCATTAGTGCCCAGTGACAGGACAAGGGACAATGGGCACAACCTGGAATGCGGCAAGTTCCACCTCAATATGAGAAAAAACTTCTTTCCTTTGAGGGTCTCAGAGCAGTGGCACAGGCTGCCCAGGGAGGCTGTGGGGTCCCTTCTCTGGAGACATTCACACCCCGCCTGGATGCGTTCCTGTGCCCCCTGCTCTGGGTGTGCCTGCTCAAGCAGGGGGGTTGGGCAAGGTGATCTCCAGAGGTCCCTTCCAACCCCTACCATTCTGTGATTCTGTAATAAACATGTACTTCAGTATCAAATCAAATGCTTTAGAGAAATCTGTACAAAAGAAATCAATTGTACTGCCTTATCTACTAAGCATAATACTGAATGATTTTCCTGTAAGTTTTTCCAGATTGTCATTAATTATATTGGTTCCTTTAACTTTTTAGTAGTTCATTTGCATATCAGGAGTATCACTATTTTGCCTAGGACTGACATTACAATGATGAGCCTGTAACTGTGAGCAGTTGACCAACTTACCCTCTTTAAAACAACTTGTGAAACATTAGCCTCTTCCAGAATATTGGAGCTTTTCCAGCATTTTAAGGCTTATTGAAAAATCAACATTAACAGCCCAGAGAGCTCCTTAGCCATATCCTTTAAACCTCTTAGTCATAAATTATGTGACAATGTTTTTAAGTGTGTAGTTTTAGAAACACTCATACCCTATTCATTGCTTTCATCAAATCTTCATGTGACATGATTCAGATACATGTTTATTCCCCAAATAGAATCATTTTATTTGTTGAACATCCAGTCGTTTACTCATAATTCTATCATTCTTCTCCAAAAACCACACAATATCAAGATAAAGATCCTTTTCTCTTTAACTATACATTTTTCCATTGAGATCTATTAAAAAGTATCTCCTTATGTTATTACTGTTTTTAATAGACATAACTTGGTCCTGTACCCCTTGGCATTCCATACCAATTTTTTTATAGCTCTTAGCTTATGAGAAATATTTATTAACTTTTATCTGTTTGTTTGTTTGTTTTATTTGTCACATGTAACTGCTCTCTTTCACAGCCATTCTAAATCAGGGTCATTTGTAACCAGTATGGCTCTCTTTCTCAAGAGTGACCATAGCTTTTCTGGTACCCACCACAGTATTCTTAAACAGCTCTTCGTTATCTGTCATATTTTTTCACACTTTTATTTCTTTCTCCCAACTTTTGCCTTCAGCCCACAATTGCATTTACCCTGCAATTTTTCCACTTTTTGACAAGAACATTGCCCATAACTATTTCTGAATGAAGACAACGAACTAGCATAGTGCATCAGTAAATGCTTAGAGTGTATCTGAAGAGATCTAAATATTTTACAGTAGAAGGTTTCAATATAGTAAAGCCAAAGATTTTTTTTTCTGTCTTTCTTTTCAAACATCACAATTCCTGTATTCTTATATCTGAAAGGAATAATGATAGAGATAACAAGGGTAAAGGTATTTGATAGCTTTCCTGAGTGCAACTGTGAGTACCATGTCCAGGTTTTTAGCCATACTCAATAGCACTGGTTTTGTACAACTGTTAAGAATTTCTACCTTGCTGCAACTCTTCATAAATAATGATATGTCTCTACCACATCCTGCCACACCAGAGAATTAGGAAAAGTGCACATGTATAATCACTCAGCAGTATAGCTGGATACAATAGGAACTAAACAGATATTCAAAACTTCAGTCAGTCTTGAGCCTTACAACAAATAAAAGACATCCAAATATTTTCTCAGACATCTTATATCTCTGTTTTTTTGTAACTGAAAACACAAAATATAAATTATCCGTATCTGGAGAAGGCCTGTATCCTTGCTTTTTCTTCCCTGCATAAGGTTTATACAGGTAGAGGCCCTGGCTCAACATCTCATCCATTAAAAATGGGTTTTTTTGCTTCACACAACACTTTCCTGGATGTGCCAAATCTGTTTCAGACACACATATTTAAAGGTACTGGAATCAGCAGCATAACTACCTTTCTGTTTCAATCGTCATTCATCCAGTCAACGCTACTATTTTGCTTTTGCACTTAGCCTCCTAATCCATTCCACTAATTAGGTTTTTTACCCTCTAAACCCCTATAATATGTGCCTGCTGTGTGGATGCTCTGACCTTTAATCACCAAACCTTCCATTTTCTACATAGATGTTTACTACTATTATCTCCCCCTTTTATCTTGGTTTATATATTGACTTCTCATCACTGGATTTGTCCTATTAACCTTGTCCTGTTTTTTTAAAGCAAGCCCCACACGGTATTTCTGTTTTTTTATAAATACATTAGATGACACAATGGTGTATGAAAGGTGTTGAATTCTGAGCCAAGTCATCTAAAGCCCTTTGTTTATCTATTGAGGTTCAAGGAAAGGTTTTTGCTAATGCCTCAAATGGGGGGCAATAGGGGTAGATAGCTACTGACTTAAGCTAAGGATAAAATGCTACATTAGGTTCTCAGAAATGACACTTCCTTAGAAAGAATAAATTTTATAGACTAGCCAAGACCACAAAGTCCAGGAATGTTGCACTTCTTTTCAGGACAACTCAGAATTTTGTAGAAATTCTATGTCTTACAGCCAGCCATGCCCACAAGCTACAGAAACATTAGTTTATTTACGCCAGAACATCTGCCCTTTTCCATCCTCAGAGCACAGCTGTGATGGGGCTTACACAGCTACACGGTGTGAGAAGCATGTTCTCTCTTTCTTATGCGTTTTATTCCCACCAGGTTTTATTTACACCAGACTGTAAATTCTTTGAACCATGCTAATATCTTTTTTGTTTGTACTGTGAAGCTCATTTGATGTATCAGTGCTAGAAAAGTGGTTAGGGTTCGGTTAACATTATCTCAGGGTACATTAGCTAGACATGACCTTCTGTCAAGACAGACTTTGCCCAGCTGAACCACATCTATCCCACAGACTATAGTTTGTTTGCTTTGTCTTGCCTTGGGGGTAGCAAAAACATTACAATGACTAAAAACTGCTATAAAGGCAGAAGAAGGAGGAATATAAACTGATTGGTTTTCTTACACTTTTGAAACCTCCTTTCAGTGTAGAAAAGCTTTATAGTGTTTTATCCATCAATGACTAGTGCCCAGGCATTGGTTTTAAACAAAACACAGGAGCAGGGGGAAGGTCTGCTGGCTGCACTACTTGATGGAAGATTATAACAATAACAATAACAATAATAATAATAATGATAATAATAATAAAAAATAAAATAAAGAAACCCCACAGTCTATATTCTTGATACTATTTCCCATTTGGTACCTTCTGAAACACTACCTTCCACTCCTTCCAGCAACATGTGTTCCAAACATGTTATTGCTCCCAAATAAACTTGATAACTCCTGTATCTGGACTTCCCTCATGATTAATAATGACCTGATGACCTCATCTCTATTTTATAGTGAACAAGTGGTTAAATCTGTTAAATTATCTCACTATTAAGATAGGGTTTCACAGAGTCATAGAGTAATGTGACTCCTAGTATGTTCTGTTGCCTGGGATTATTCCTCTGTAGGTGTAGGACTCTACCTTTCCCCCCATTTGGACTTCATGAGGTTTCTGTTAGCCCATTCCTCTAGCCTTTCAAGGTGCCTCTGTATGGTGGTGCACCCATCTGGTGTATCATCCACTCCTCCCAGTTTTGTATCATCTGCAGATATGCTGAGGGTGCAGTCCCTCGTGTTGTCCAGGCAATTACTGAAGCTTTTGACCAGTATTAGCCCAAGGATCATCCCCTGGAACACAACACTAATAACTGACTGGCCTCCAACTGCCACTGAACATAACCCTCTGAGCCTGACCAGGCAGCCAGATTACTTTGGTTTGGTAGGGTTCAGGTATAGACTAGGTTTATAATAGAGTTAATCCTAAATTAATTCATCATGCCAACAAGACAGAAAATATAAATAGAGGAATGCTTACCACACAGCACATCCAGGACAAAATGGTTTGATGCTATTATGATCCACCAAAAGAAAGGAAAACAACAGAAATATGCATCATCTGTTACTACACCTTGTTGGACCCCACAAGACTGGCTGATCACGGACAAGGACCATGTTCATAATTTCTTTCCAAAATGCTGTCTTGTGTACCAGCTGATCTACAGTTTCATGCCCTTAACTCTTACAAATTATGACCTTCTGTGTTTCCTCTTTCCATATACGTCTTACATATAATGAATAACATTTTCATTCAAACCTTTGCTTTTTTAGCCAATTACAAAACAACTATCATATTAAAATTTATATTTAAGATATGATTTGTTAATAGGCAGAATGCAGCCAACTGGATAACAATTTGGGGAGAGGAGTTATTTACTATACTTGTAGAGAATTATTTCTTAATCATGATTTTGTCTATATTTGCCACATATTGCTCCTTAATGCAGTTTAGGGCCTAAAAACTGAAATGGGATTCACTGAACCTGTGTTTACCTGTTGAAGAATCAGGGGTTTTACAGAAGCAGATATCTAGGACCATCTTTACTTAGTAAATGGTACTGTCAGGTGGAAAGCCATTCTGTCCAGCTTCATATCTGCTAAAGGGTTTAATGAAATTCCCTTTAGGAATAACTTACTCTTCTCCTTGAGTAAATATAGGTAATGAACTCAGGATACACAATTGACTTTTAAATGGCCATGGGTTTCCAGACTGAAATCTAGAGTGACTCTGCATTTTTGGTTTCATTACACTTTCCTCATATGTATTGTACATTGCCTTCATTTTATGTTTGTACAAAATATGTTTGTCATTGTACACTCTACCAAATGCTATGAACTTAAGTCAGCAATTAACAAAGTTCAAATCATTTGGTAAGATGAATTTATTTTATGGTAGTAAGTGATCTTTTTATACTCAGGCCAAGTAGCATTTTCTGCTCTCATTGGAGGTCACATCTGCTTGTAGTTGACTAGACGTTGAGTGTAGTTGAGTCCACACAGCAGTCACATCCCAGGGAGACAGCCAAGGAAATCCTTTTCTAATGAAGATAAATCCAGTGTTAGGCAGGATTCTGCAAGCACAGAAGAGATGCCCTGATTGCAATCACAAGGATGGAGGGTTTATAGGAAGTGGGTATAGGTGAATTTACTTTTAGCTGAAAAATATTGGCAGCTCTACTAAATTTAGGATCCTCTTTGAGGAAAGCAAAGCCTAAGGATTGGCCTTTCTAAAGTCTGGGTCACAGATATGTGATCTGTGGAAATCACTGGAGGAATTATCCAGTCTTCAGAGCCTTCAGTCTGACCAGAATGTGAAAATCATCTATAAGCTAAACCAGGATAAGTTACATTAAAGTGCATTACTATTTAATTTCTTATTATATTTCCAAGTAAAGGAATAGTCTTCAGAAAGTTTGCATTTCAGTAAGTAAATTCACTTTCACCTTTACTTTAATGTTTGTCTA
Organism: Phalacrocorax carbo; assembly: GCF_963921805.1. Taxonomy (NCBI): domain Eukaryota; kingdom Metazoa; phylum Chordata; class Aves; order Suliformes; family Phalacrocoracidae; genus Phalacrocorax; species Phalacrocorax carbo. The sequence continues at coordinate 205,042,489 of NC_087513.1, forward strand.
CTGTTAAGAATGATTTGAAGAGAGCTGCCAATCATTAGCATCCCAAGAGTGTGACAAGACTTTTTAAGGCTCATCAGTTGCCAAGCAGTGACACCTCATAAATAAGATAAAGTCCTCAAAGGTTTGCAGAGTGCTCCTCTACTGAGCTGCAAGAGTGCTCTCAAAGCCTCTTATTGCCAGAATGCATTTGACTTCCGACAGACAACGAAGCAAGAGCCTCAGATCCACTGGCGCTCTCAGGGTTCATCTAACAAAAAGTGGCAAATCTGCTTGTGCTATATTCATGAGATGATTTGGGGCTCAGCTTCACACTGTGCAACGTGCAGGCAATTTGTCAAGGAGCCACTGTAAACCCAAGGCAGTAACTAGTATCTCTACTGAGACAGAAGAGGAAGGAGCAACATCTAAGCTTAGGACCATGGAACGTTTGTATGATAGATTAGCAAAAGCAAATCAGAGGAAACTCTGCTCCGACTCACAAAGACTGGGAACACACTCTAATCAGGATTTGTTAGAAATACCATTGAGACAGGCATCTGCACTCAGTTGTTTCCTCCCTTTGAGACCATTCACCTGGTACCTGACATGCATGGAAGCATGAGAGCCCTCTGCTTCATCTGAAAGGTCAGGTTTGATCGAAGCTTAGGAAGTGCAATGTTTCCCAGACAGAAAATAATAATAATTTAAAAAGCAGACTCCCCTTTTTCCTGCAATGATTTTGAATGCTGTACAAAAAAAAAAAATTATTTTCTGTAGTAATAAGCCTCTGTTTGAAAATCCCTCTCTGTTATGTTATATTCTATGGCATCGGACCAGTTATGGTTTAAAGTGCCTTCCTAACCGAGCAGACCTGAAATTTACTGACAATGTGGGACGGCAGAAAAGTGAACATGATGTGAATTGTAAAAATTTGCTGGAAAATTCTTCTTGTTAAACTATTTAGAAATCCTGTGAAGATCTGTTACTGTAATTAGACAGGAACCAATACTTGTATTGGCTTTAGAAACTGTACTATTTTGAGTGTTGCTTTTAAAATTCTTTATTCAACATAGGTCAGAATTTAAATGTCAAAGAGTAAAGATGTTCTATTTTGGAGATTGTCCAAAAAGAAGCAGGTCTGAAATTTGGCAAATATCCATTTCTCACAGATTTCTCAGCTGGATAGAGATTAAAAATAATAGTGTAAGGGACTGACAGCTAACCTTCTTGTAATCACTGAACAGTTCATTTCAGTTATCTCATCTGTATTACTCCCACATCTCTTGATACTTCTCTATGACAGTAATTTCCTACTAATATAGGAAAGGCTTTTATGGATATATCAGTGTAAAAAGAGGTGTTAAGAAGAAAATGGGTCTATTAATGAATGAAGGAGAGACAATTATAAAGCATGTTTAAAATATTGAATTCTGTTCTATTCCTTTTCAGAATAAACTAAAACAAATTTTTAAAACCACACCAACCAAACAATTAAAAAAACAAAAACCACAACAGAAAAGAACCCTGAGCAGTTATGGTAAAAAAAAAAAGATATGGATATAGTGAAATGGATTAGTGATGAAAAAAATGAGGGGAAATACATTGGAAAGCCATCACTATTTCTAAAATCCTTGTAGACCAGGTGTTCTACATTTTTGTCAGGTAAAAGTCCATACTAAAGCCCTTTAAAGGCAACACAAAATTTGGTATTGACTGCAAGACCCTACAGATGTTAGTTAAGATTAACTGAAAATATTTTTTTTATATATTAAGGAACAACTGGGGAAATATGAGAATATAGTAGGAAAAATTGTTTATTTTCTAATATGGCAAGGAAAATATTCATGCTAAGAACTGTTAATAAAGCTTATAATTATTAAGAGAAATATAGCAAGCTATAAGGGTATAAAAATCTCTATACATCCTGAGAATCAATTTATAAAGAATATAAGTAATTAAGTAAAAAAATGATACATGAAATTAAAATCACAGAACTAATAATATAATATTTCTGAATTTAGGTGTTGTTTTTTAAAAAAATCATACAAAACATAATATGGAAATAGCCACTGATGTAGTAGGTGGAATGAAAACAAAGGTTTGAATCGAGAATAATGCTTTCAAGATTAATATTCCTAAACTCAGGTGAGAAATTATCTCCTCATCACACAGCTATGTTTAAGTTCCAAACTAGAATCAAATACCAGCACCTGAATAATTTCGCTAAAATTTACTGTAGTAAAATTAAATAAATTAACAGCACCAAAACTATATTGTTAAATAAGTTCCAAATACTTTTTTTCCCCCAGAAGTTTCTTTCAATGTAGATTTTTTCCTACTAAAAAAAATAATAATTTGAAATTGTTTTTGAAAAATTGGCATAGTTAATAAGAAAATTATCAGCTCTGGGCATTTTATACAGCTGTTTACAACCTGATTTTACTTCCATAGTGCATTAAGAATAACTAAAGATTTTTTTAACTCAGAACAGGTTTTTTAAACTAGTGAATTGATATGAAACTTCACAGATTCCATGGCTGCTAAGATGCAACACAGAGTGACAGGCTGAGACTACATCTCCCGACTCAGTAGCCAGATTAGCTGAGCACAGCAGTACAGTATCCTGATATACTTTAGCAGTACATCATTAGTGTTATTTACTTGCACTACTTTAACACTCAGCACTGAACATGGATCAAAAAAAGACAGCCCCTGTCTCAGAGAGCTCACAATCTAAATAAAAGACCTGAAACAAAAGATGAATGTAGACAGACAAGGAACAAAGAGAAAGCAATGAGAAGTGGCTGATCTTGGCATACCAGGAGACTTAAGTTTTTACTTTGTTTTGTTTTCAAAGAACTCTGTACAGTAAGAAAGCAAAGGAGGAATTTGGAAAAGGATAGAAGAAACATTTTTTTAGTTGTTTACAGAGATATTCTCCCAATAGGCAGTAGGAGGAAAAACATAAAGGTGCTTGTATAAAAGTCAAACGAGATGGCATCATAGATTTAGTAGGTGCAGAAATGACCTTTTGAAATACCAAGGTGTCAGCTGAATTATTTTGTTTGAATCAAGTGATTTAAAGAAGGAAAAACAGGGCAGCATAAAGACTCCACAAATATTTTCTTAGAGCTACAGGTAGCTGAGGAATTATTTAAAGGCCTGTTACTTCTAAGGCTTTCAGGATTGCATTGGCTGTGCAAATATTAAATCTATTTTAGGGTTCCAGTCCACTTTCTTACCCATCTTTAACTTCAGTTAATTGCCTAATTGTGCTGAAGTGAAGAGCATTATCTGAGTCTAATTGATAGCCATTGCTGGCAGATGAAGAGCAGCATTCATAAAGTGGAGGGTGGTACTTCAGAACAAGTTATCCTGTTCTTACTACAAGATGCTCTGCTGTTCTCAGTAGATCTGTATGGGGTTTTTTGCATCACTTCAAGGCCCTTCAAACACAGGAGATGTATATGTATTCAAGAAAAAAAAAATAACAGAAGGTTAAGAGGAATTAATATGAACTATAAGGACTTAAGCAACTGACAAAGATGATATCTCAGTTTAATGCATTAAAATACTCCTGCTGAATCATAGTAACTCTATGTGTCATGATCTTAGCTTGTAGGCAGACTTGCTTAGCACTCTTTCTTTTCAGAGCACTGCTGATAACTGGAGGACAGATCTCTGTTCCCCTTCCTCCACACAAAGATTGGCTCCATTCAGGCACTCCAGCATGTCTTTACATCAATAGTCAAATGGTTTGCTGCAAGACTACAGAGAAGCCATAGCCTGGAATCATACTATCAAAGTCAGAGGATTTACTATGATATAAAACTGTTGTTGGACAAGAAAGGAGCTAAAAAAAAATGTAATTTAAGGAAAACCTGAAGTTTTCCTGAAGCCTCCTAATTACCAAGCTACATTTCCTTTCTATTTTAAATGTGTGACTGTCTTTCTCTTCCATGGCATTCTTTAATCCTTATGACTTTATTAGCCCTAGGGATTGAGAATCAGATGGTTTACCTTACTTTGCTCTTAATAACAGCTTTTTTTTGATTTGTGATAAAAATGCATTAAGCTATATTTTGATTTATTTCGCAATAAGCCTTCTGGCCTAAATTTGCAAAATGTTAAAAAATTTTGAATTGGAGATTTCATTAAAATGATCTGAATAAAACTTTTTAGAAGTTTTGCTTATTGATTTTCTGAGTGGCTGTATATATCTAGTGGAACATATTTGATTTCACAGAAACATTAGAAGTACCATATTGATGATATTACTCCAGTCCAATATTATGTCCCACAGTAGCCCAAAACCACAACAACAGAGTTAAGTGCAACAAAACCCAAATGGAAAGCTATGGGATAAGAAAGGCAGTTAAAGTTCATGTCTCCTTACATTTCGATTCAATCTTACATGCTTATAGGTGTTTCTGTTTTTCTAATGCATCAAACTGTTCAATGACATTAAATGGTCTTATTATGGACACTTCCATTATCTCAACTGAAAGTAGGTGAGTGGCTGGGAGAGGTGGCACAAAGCCAAAAACTTTTGTGTTGCTTCTTGATGAACATATTATTGAAGTGAAGGTGAATGAGAGGGTATTCTTGCAAAGTCTAAAAAAATAAGGTACCTATAGTAACCAGATTCTGAATTTAAAGAAGTCAACTGGATAGAAGAAATTAAGAAAAACAATACAAAACACCAAAACTAAGCAAATATAATCTCAGTAAAAAGAGGAGAAAGTAAATGACTTTTTAAGCACTGTGCTAATATACCTGAGGTCTAGTAGTTTCTAAATTATTTCCAGAGACAGAGGTAGGTTCTGAAAGATGTCATAGAATCATAGAATCATAGAATGGTTTAGGTTGGAAGGGACCTTTGGAGGTCATCTAGTCCAACCCCGCTCCAGTAAGCAGGGACATCTTCATCTAGATCAGGTTGCTCAGAGCCCCGTCCAACCTGACCTGGAATGTTTCCAGGGTTGGGGCATCTACAGCCTCTCTGGGCAACCCGTTCCAGTGCTTCACCACCCTCATAGCAGAATTTTTTTTCCTTCTATCCAGACTACATCTACCCTCCTGTAGTTTAAAACCATTGACCTTTGTCCTGTCAAAACAGGCCTTGCTAAAGAGGTTGCCCCCATTTTTCCTGTGGTCCCCCTTTAAGTACTGGAAGGCCACAATAAGGTCTCCCTGCAACCTTCTCCCCTCCAGGCTGAACAACCCCAACTCTCTCAGCCTGTCTTCACAGAAGAGGTGCTCCAGCCCTCGGATCATTTTTGTGGTCTCCTCTGGACCCGCCCCAACAGTTCCATGTCCTTTCTGTGTTGGGGGCCCCAGAGCTGGACGCAGCACTGCAGGTGGGGTCCCACCAGAGTGGAGTAGAGGGGCAGAACCACCTCCCTCGACCTGCTGGCCACCCTTCTTCTGATGCAGCCCAGGATATGGTTGGCTGCCTGGGCTGTGAGCACACATTGTGGCTCACATCCAGCTTTTTGCCTACCAGTACCCCCAAGTCCTTCTTGGCAAGGCTGCTCTCAACCACTTTATACCTGTGCTGGTTTTGGCTGAGAAGGGGTTAATTCTTTTCACTGTAGTGCCTGTGGTGGTCAGGGACCTTTCCAGCTTCCCGTGCTCTGCCACGTCAGCAGGAGGCTGGGAGGGGCGGTGCCACGGCCAGGGTGGCTGACCCCGACTGGCCAATGGGATGTTCATTCCAGACCATGTGACAACATGACCAGTATATTAATGGGGGCAGTTGCGGCTCAGGGAGGTGTGGTGTTGAGTTGGTGGGTGGTGAGTGGCTGCATTGTGGGTGGTTTGTTTCCATGGTTCATCCCCCCCCACCCCCGCCCCGGTTTCACACCTCTTGTTGTTTTCCTTTCCATTTCATTTTTGTTGTGTTTTGTTTTTTTTTTTTTAAAAATTTAATTATTAAACTCTTCTCTCAACCATGAGCATTACCCTTCTCATTCTCTCCCCCATCCCACCGGTGGGGGAGTGAACGAGTGGCTGTGTGGGGCTGAGTCGCTGGGTAAACCACAACAATCCCCCAGCCTGTGTTGATATCAGGAGTTGCAATGACATCTCTTTCTAAAGAAATGTCATAGCTCAACTAAAAAATATTGGCAGAAAATGGCTGTACTTTAACATCTCTTGAAATGCAGAAGATGAGATTGATCAATGGACAAAATAAATTCCCCAGGCTCTTTAATTACTTTACTATAAATATTTCCATAAAAGCAAAATAGGAGTTATTCCTTATAGCTGAGGTATAGTTGCAGGTGCTTATGTGCATGCATCTTAGTGGTTTACATACACTTGTAGTATTGGTTTCATCCCCACTCTTTTCTGTCTTGCAGACTCTGTGAAGGAGTAATTTAATCTGTTCCTCCAAGTCTGTGTCAAACTGAAACTCTAAAAACCACCACGATTGAATTGGAAAAGGTTCTGTAGGCCAGTTACAAGCTATTTTCTTTAAAACAGTCATATAGTCTTTACTCTATGAATTCAGTAGATAGATAGACTGATACTATTAAACAATTTATAAAACCATAATCATATTTATCGGGAAGTAGTGGATGTCCTTTTCTGTGAACATATCTGGACTGTTCACCTTCAACACAAACCCTCAAGACAGAGTGCAGCGTAGAGGAAAATCTCTGTTTATGGGTAAACCATAACAGCCTGTTCCATTAAGAGTTGAATACTGTAGTAAGCATGTAGTGAACACTACTGAGAAAAAGGGGAACCTGTTTCCACTGACTGCTTTGCAGCTTTCTGTGGTTTCTGTAGTTTCTTGTTCATTCACATCTAGCCTACCAGGCGTGCATGTGAGCACAAAAGGCAATATCTGTCAGAAATAGAATGTTCTGGCCTGAATGAGCATGACTGCGTGTTTTCTCACTCCTCATTACACCAGGACAAAACTACGCTAAAAGAAAATTAATGTCAACTTTCATTTTAACCACAAAAATTCTGGATGAAGATAAATTCAGTAAAGAATATAGGGAACACAAAATGTGTGTAAATTGGGTTTTAAAACCAGAAGTGTATTTATTGAAATGGACCTCTGAGAATATGGACATTATGCTTGAATCAAGGCTGTATTTATGAAAGGAAAAAAGCTTTGATTTCTTTTAGGCTAAATAATAGACAACATGAATAGTCCACCCATGCATAATGAGGAGTTAACTGTTTCTATAATTTTATTTTCTGTTGTTTGTGCCAGCTGGGAAAACAGACTCATCTCACAGAGAGATGCACACAGGCACAAACACAGAACTTCAGATGCTGTTTTCAGCATACCGTTATATATTTATAATTCCACAGTTTGAGATATACATCCACTTCGTCTCTCAAAGTGCAACTGATTTTGCATAGCTAGCATTACAGATTGAAGGCAGGAAGGTTTTTACATGTGCTCAGTTCCATTTGGATACAGCTAACTGTAAGAGAGATCGAAAAAAGCCATAACTTATTGCCCCCTTAGCCTAACAGTCACATCCCACTGTAGAAGACAGCACATTACCCTTTGGAAATGATGGACAAAGAGTCAGCTCTAGCCCCAAATGAACTTAGTGTCAATGTCATCACTGTCATTAATGGCAGAAGCTGCCATTCAAAAGCAGCATGGGTTTATGTTGAGGCAAATTAAATGGTTGGAATAGACCTTCACCTGAAATAAATTAGTCTAGCTCCAGCTGAGGACATGGTCCATCACCTCTATGGCACACGGAGGGTCTCGTAATCTAAGTGCAGTATGACTATCGTTTTCTTTCCTTGTGGATTTACATTTAGCTATTGTCATAAACATTTGATAAAGAGCTCGCACATGCCTGGGGGCTATAGGACATGTTACTGTAGCAACCAGAAGAATAATCTTTTTTTTCTTACCTTAATAATCCAAAGTAAAATCAAAATGGGGATGGTGAAAGCCAAAGAAATCTGTGTAACAGTACACCAGAGAAGTACATCACAGTCATGTCAAGGGTTTTGAAGGAAATAGCATGTACTAGTTTTCCATTACAGCAGCAGAATCTGCACAAGGTCTAATGATCAAAAACATTGATTTATTCCTGTCACAAGCTTTCAGTCCACCCCCACCCCCCACCACCCCACCCTGGGCTTCTAATTAAATCCATCTTACATTCAGCTCTGGCATATAACCCTTCTGTTGTACAGAAGATAAAACCACTTGCTGTACCTAATGCCTGCAGCCCATATCATTACTCTGACAAAATGTTACCCTCAGACAAATGACCCAAGAGTGGTCCATGTAGACAGGAACAATATCTGAATCTTAAGACTCTAAAGTGATAGGACAGAGAGAGGGTGATTTCATCTCACCACTATGGTTTTGATATTTTTTCAGTTTGCAGAGATTATTTTAGCACTGAAAATAGCAATATGAGCGCAGCACAGCTCTTTGGAGCACAGTTGTGAGATTGATTATTGAATGAGAAAAAACCTAACTGTATGCAGCTAATGTCCTGTACATACAATGTACAGCGTTCAATAGAAGTACAAATCCCATTTTGCAAATAATTAACCATGTTTAAATACAATCACGTATGTGCATATATAAATATTCAAAATATAGTTTCAAATTTCTGGCCCATCCATTACCAAAAAAACCCCATAACCTGTCATTGTTAAAACTAGAGTGCTTGGTGCAAATTGATAAAGAAATAAGGACTCATGGATTTATTTTATATTTTATTTCAATCAATTAGTGTAAAAGCAAGGTTAAGTTAGTGTGTATTACAATTCCCTTAGGCTAAGAGGCTTGGGGAGAGAAAGGAACCTGTTTTTATATAAGCTTATATTTTATGCACCTGTGTTTATAAATCACTTAATACAGTGGCATTTCAATCTTAGTCTTTTTTTAAAAAATAATAGCTAAGAACCATGTAGTAGACTGGAAAGCAACCAAAAGTCAGCTTAGCTGGGATCAGTCATTTGGCATCTTGTTCCTGTCTTATCTTCACTCTAAACACAGAGTGTATGTGTGTGTGTGAAACAGAATTTTAAAATCTCTCCTAGTAAACCAAAGAATACTTAAAACTTGACTCTACATTTTTTCCAGATAAATTAAAAGCTTTTAGGATCAGAACAACTTAAAATTTTATTATAAATACATATTTTAATTTAAGCACTGAATATGGTGCATGCTATTGTCAAGGGTTGGGGGTTTTTTTTCAGTTTGCTAGCTTATTTAGTAAATATGAAAGTCACTGGTTTATAATTCAACAAATACCATCACTTTTCTATTAGAACAATGAAAAAGATATATTTATCCATGCTAGCTATTACTAACGGGCTTTCTTTTTCTTTTTTGTTCCATTTGATTTACTTTTACTATGTATGTTTTACTATTAATTGAGCAGTGTCACTTGGTTTTGAATTATATTCTCAAATAGCAGCAACAAGTTGTGTTGCCAGGATTTTAAAAAATATTGCATAAATTACAAAATTTTGTTTTTGACAGAATATTATCAAATGCACATAATGGCTCAGGGATTCTTCATTTAGTTGCTATTATCCTTCTCCAAACAATATGCTTTGCTTTAGGAAGACCAACACTTGACCTTCTGTTTCTCTGAAATATTTGTCTTTATAAGGGTTGATACTACATGGTGATGGGTGCTAAGCAGATCAGTCCTGCCTTGGGTAGTGAAAGAAAAGCACAGAAAGACCACTGCTTATTACTAGAACCTAGCAGAATAAATACTTTAACTGACAGAATGTTTACTATTATTAAAAGACCAATTCAAAGGTAAATGAAAAACCAAGTGGAAAACCAGGTGACTGGACACCATCTATAATCAGAGGACAAAATATTTTCCAGTGGTTGCACAATAAATCATACACAAATTGATGCATGTAACCTATTATTGCCTTAAATTGAATAACTAATTTATCATACGCCATATTGTCCCAATCCTTTCCTAAATGGAACATGTCATTATGAATTATAAACTTGCGTGAACAATTTAAAAGAGCAGACATTAATTCTCCTACACATTTCATCTGCTATCCAAAACTTTTGTGCAGGGACCTTTTTCCTCACATACCTTGGCTGTTTTATTTAGTAGGTGCTATATCTCTGGGGCAAGATGGTCTCTTTATGAAGCTGTATATTAGTTACATAATGGCCACTATGTTTCAGTTAGGGAATAACAGACTTCTGTTAAACAATTAATAAAATGTAAATCCTATTCAGCTTCTTTGTTAAATTATGTAGATAGCTTTTTAATTTTTTTGCTGATGTAAGCCAAGGTAACCGCACTGAAATCAACAGAGTGACGCTACTTTATATCATCCAAGAATTTGGCTTAGATTCCTGCTTGCTGTAATTCAATTTCAAATCACGCTGCCCTTGTGCAGTAAATTGAGAACACTAAATAGTTCTACCATAGTTTTGGGTGTGCAGGGAGAAAACTTTCACCATCCATTAAACACCTCCTTTAGAGCAGTTTCAGGGCCTGCTCATGTTTATCTTGCTCCTTTTCCTTCACGGTCTCTCTGCAAGAAGTCTTTTCCTCTCTACTGCATGAGTGCTATGAAGGCGTATCTTTCGCCCTGTGCCATAAGCATGCCAATGCCATGGTTAGAAGATTCCCTTATGAAGTGTTATTCAGGGCTTCTCATGCAAGACATCAGGAAGAAGGCATGAAACCTGGGGTTGCCTAGGAATTGTCATGGCTATAATGCATTTTGGTGATTACAATGACCTTATGAACCCGTAATTGTGTGTGTTCATACATCCCCTGTTACATTACAGGTATCCTCTAGTTCCTATAACTGCTCCAAACTTCCAGACCTCCTCTTCCTGGAGGTCCTCAGCTATGGACAAAGGGAGAGAACAGAGAATGACACCTTAAGGACAGATGTCAAGTGGACCAATACATCTTCTGAAAGGCAGCTTTGCATACCGAGAGGAGTATGGGATGGCTGAGCTCCCAGGGTAGGTGAAAACATTCATCAGGTGCAGTAAAGGTATGCTGAGCATGGTTAATAAATCCAGTGGGTTTGGGATGCATGTTTCACATGCTGGCCCACTCTGAAGGGAGGGCAGACATGGCAGACGGATTGAGAGACACATGACTAAAGCACAGGGTTACCCTCGCATCACTGATGGAAGAAGTTCATAGGCCAAGACCAGATATAAAAGTTAACTTCTGTATTGTGTGATATTTGCTGATAAATCCCCATATTTTGGTTGTGTTTTCATTAACCTGCTTCCCTTTTTTATTTATCTGTTAATCAGATTTTGAAAGCAGTTCTCCTTCAAGAATTGACTTACTGAGATACAACCATTGCTTCATTTAGCTGTGCTCAGACCCTAACATCCATGCTCGCATATCTAAAGCAAGACCTGGAGAGTAATAGAATAAATCCAGGCTCTGCTGGGTACCAACCTTACAAGTAGTAATTAGATGTGTAATTTTTTCCTTTGAGCATTGCTGGAGTTTTCTTCTCATGATGACTGTGAGGTAAAGCCTTCAATCAGATCCTCCAAAGTCTTATGAATATTAATTCCAGCAAGGATTTGAGCAAATAATTAAATTATGTTTTATGAAGCCACTGTGTTTAGTCATGTGCAAATTTTGTTGTAGGGACCACTGACAAATGCAGAATGAAAATTTCATTCAATCACCTTTTATTTTGTCATTCATTTTCCTTTGCTGGCAAAAAGGCTTTACTCTTACTTCTGCATTTATTTATGTAATTTCATGGAGTGATATAGTGGAGAAACAAACATTCACTTTAATATTTCTTCCCTAATACGTAAAACATGAGGGACCCTAGAGGACCAGGTTTTAAAAAACAATAGTGTATTTCCAACAGCAACATCAATAAGCAGAATTTTTTCTAGATACAAGTTATCTGAATCCCCAAATATAATATTTCTCTTTGATTCGCTGCTCTATCATGCCTGCAGTTAGCATAAGAATTATTTCAGCTTAACAAAACTACATACAGAGAATATACATGCAATTACATAGAATCTGGCTTAAAGGACATTTGGTTTCTGATAGGACACTGGAGGATATAAGCTTTCATTTTAATTTTGATATAGGACATTTAGTACCAAACCTGAAGCTGGTATACACTGTTCTTGATCCATTGACTACAAAGGAGAGGCATTGAACCCAACAGTGAGATTTATAAAAAAATCCAAAACCTACAGTAAACTGCCCCTGTATGCATGCAGGTGTTCACATTGACACATAAAAGGCAGTTGCATTAGCCACCTAATCAAAGCTCTCATAGAACAGCACAACACATTTTGAAATTAAAAACCCGGGGTGGGGGGGCATCAGTATTGCTTAGGCATACCATAAAATCTGGTAGCAAACATGAAGAATAATGCAGAATGACAGCCATGAAAGGTGGAATTAAAATAGTTATTTAATAAGAAGAATGGATTTGCTTTGTTGGAGCTTTCCAATGACATTTTTTGGTTCTTTTTTGAGCTGTTATCTCCCATTTGGTTAGTTGGGTCTGTTCTTTTCTGTCAGCAATGCTCCCCTTTGGCATGTAAAGTACCGAATCAAAATGATTAACAAAGTTTGTAACATGGCAGATATGACAGTTATACAACTGTTCCTTCCAGCTCATACATTAAGGTTAATTTGAGGCCAAGTTCATGTCATTCTAGACTAAGCTACCCAAACACCAAGCTACCCAAACATGCCTAGCCCTCATGGCCTTTGCAGGTGTTTCCCGCTTTCTGAACACTGTGGTGAAAAGGGAAGCAAAGAGGTGAGCAGCATTAAGATTTTAGTGTAAACTGACTGTGTCCTACCCTTTATTTCACAAGTTGAGGCGCTTAAGAAAGGAAATAATAAATCACTCTTTGGAGGTCTGTCCTAGGGCAATGTGGGCAGAAGACTAGGGGCAGACTTTCTCTAGAAGTTCTTGGATATACACAGTTAAGACAACTTTTAACACTTGAGCACAGTCAATTCTAAAATCCCATAACCTGCTTCTTGCATATAAAAGCGATGGATCTTACAAGGTTTCTACCTGCTTTACATTGTCAGCAAAGTACCCATGACATAACAGAAGAGAGGAAAGGACACAAAATTTAATTTTTCAGTGTTGATGTAAAAATAGAATCTTGACAACGGTACTCTCTGGAAGACTTCCAGGGCTTGGTACACAAGCTGACAAGGAACCATGTTGAAAAACAGTTGCGGAAGTAATCTGAGGAAGTGAGGGGATGAGTTTTAGAAACCTTTTAAATATATCAATTCTATATATAAAGGATAATTTCTGTCTAGGTCAATGTGGAACATGCACTGGTATTTGATTTATAAAAGAGTTGAGGTTGCTGTTTTGGACCTTGTTTTTGTTTTGATAAAGTTTAGGGGGAATCTTACAAGGGAATAAGAGAAAACAGTCTGAGATGAATCATGCTCTAAGAGTAAAATCTCCATCCTCAAAAAAGATAGAATTCAATAAACCTCATATAAGAAACATCAAAGAATAATCTCACCACATAAATATGGACCTAAAAATATACAACTAGATCAAAGGAAAACATGTGTTTCTATCATACTAGAAGTCTATAAATACTGAAAATCTATAAAATAAGATGAATGAACTGAAGGGACTGATTTAAAGTGAGGATATGGACATAATATACAGGAAAAACTGGTACTGAGAAATGGATCACTAGCATGCCTTGAGAAACAAGTAGATAATATACAAGACTGACAAAGTAGATCAGGCTGATAGCAAAAAGTTTCATAATGTGAAGAAAGCTTAGAGTTAAATATAGTAAATGCAGTAACCGTAACAATTATCACAATTTATGTGAACCAAAATATCATGCTTAGACTAAAGGAATACGTTATTTAGGTTACATTATATCATGTGTCCATGATAGTGACTCAGAAATGCTAACATTAAGGTGACTGCACAATAATAATTGGACACTTAAAAAAAAATCAGATTATCTGAGAAATTATGAGTTATGATAAAGAGTTAAATAATGAGATACCAAAATGACTGTTTTGTGAAATAATCAACAGGAGAATATGTATGGTTCAAATGCTGTAGCTGAAGCTGCAGCGGCACACTCTAAATAGTGCGTTGTCTCAGACTTCCCTCATTCAAAATCTCAGTATGTTTGAAAAGTTCTCCCTCCTCCCCAAACCACATCAGCTTCATACAAGAGAAACTTCTAGGGGAAAAAAAAAACACCACACCCCACTGAAAAAAAAACCCAAAACACCAAGAAATCACAATAAAAGCAAATTAGAAGGAATAATTGAAAAGAAAAAAAAAGTATGAAAATACACAGATGACATTGCTTAAAAGCATCATGCAACAAGAATTCTACAACCTCTGGCAAAAAGGCATTTTAAAAAAATCAGAGAACTAAAACCAGACTACATGCTTACGTGGCAGAGCAAAGAAGGCTTTTAGAGCATGAGAATAACAGTGCTGAGCCAGACCAAAGGTTGGCCAAGCCCCATCTCCCACTTCCATCAATGGCCACAAGCAGATTTCAAAGGAAGACCAAAATGATGAGGCACACAGTGAATACATTCTGAAGTCCTCAGTGTTTTACAACTCAGGAGCTTCTTGAAACAGAAATGGCCTTTTAGTAGAATTGGGTCTCTGGTGTTTCTATCTAATATCTCAAAGCAGTATTTTGTCCATGAACTAGTCCAGTTGCTTTTTCAATGCATGCAAACTGTTAGCATCCACAATATCCTGAGCAAAATTCTTCCAAAATATAAACCGTGGAGATGCAGCTGCCTCCAACTGAGTGGCCAGGTTTGGCTCAGTTTTACTGAGTAACCTGTTTTTCAACTGTAAGGGGGTATGTAAGTTAATGCCTTAAAAGAGAAGGAAAGTAAAGTACACAAACTGAAGTGAGAAGATGACAATTAGCAACTCAGGGATTCAAAAGGAAAATACTGACATGAAACTACTAAGACCTATGGAAAAAGCATAGAATCTGCTTCTTGGCAGCACTAAAGACCAACCCATGTCAGAGCATAACAGGGCTAACACTTCCCTACCACCATCCGACTGCTTATCCAGAGACTCCTCACATGTCTCACAGGCCCGCAGGCATAGGAATGGCAATCGTTGCTCCCTGTTGGGTGCACTAGCTGTTAAATAATTACACTGTGCTTGTAAGTGGTTCCTATACTACCTGCAGTGTCTTTTTGTGTGCAGTAAAGAATGCTGGAAGAATAGTGACCTGGTGAGGGAGGGTTATCTACACATAATGTAGAGAACTACCGCCTCTTTCTTTTTTTTTTTTTTTTTTTTTTTTTTGTTTGTTTTGAACCTACCACCTGTTAACAGCATGTGATACTCTCATTCTTTCTTTGGAAGAGAAAATGAACCATCTGTCTCTTTTCATCTTTTCCTTTTCCCTTATGATTGTACAGATTTCTGTCAAAGCCTTCCCTCAATTGTCACTTTTCAGACTGAATAGACCCGGTCTATTTATGAACTCCCTTGACTGCCATTCTATATTTTTGATTATTCCTGGTGCCTTTCTGTGAACCTCTTCCAGTTCTGTTACACCCTTTTTAGATTTTGGGAAAACAGCTTTTTACACTGATATTATTATGTTTTCTGTTTTCTTTTCTACTGTTTTCTTAATAATTCCTAAGATTCAATTTACTTTTTTGACCACTGCTGAGCACTGAGCTGACATTTTCATGGAGCTATTCATCATAACTCTTAAGATCCTATTTCTGAAAGAAACAGTCAATACAGACCACCTCACTAAAGAAGAAAGTATCCTTTAAAAGCAGAATTTGTATCCAGACAAGGAAAATAAAAAAGGAACATAAGCTCTGTCATTTGAAGAGCTGTCATCAGCAAAAAAAAGTATGCTGAAAAGGAATGGGCTTCTAAATCTGTAAAACTAGTATTAAAAATATATATACTGTATTTGGTTTACATGGAAAGATTTTGGTAGTGGAAGGGTTGCAAGGGCAGCCTCTGTAAGAAAAGACATGGGGCTGTCTCCATGTTGGACACAGCTGGTTCCAGCCACCTCCAAAATGGACCCGCCACTGGCCAAAGCTGAGCCCATCAGCAATGCTGGTACTGCCTCTTTGATAATGTATTTAAGAAGGGGCAAAAACCACTGCACTGCAGGTGTAAGACAGGAGTGAAAAAAATGTGAAAGAAACAGCCCTGCAGACACCAAGGTCAATGAAAAAGGAGAGGGAGGAGGTGCTCCAGGTGCCAGAGCAGATTCCTTTGCAGCTTGTAGCGAAGACCATAGTGAGGCAGGCTGTCCCCCTGCAGCCCATGGACGTTAATGGTGGAGCAGATATCCACCTGCAGATTGTGGGGGACCCCACACCAGAGCAGGTGGATGTGCCCTGAAGGAAGCGGCGGTCTGTGGAGAATCCTTATTGGAGCAAGGCCCTGGCAGTAGCTGAAGGGCATGGAGAGAAGCCCATGGAGAGAAGCCCACACTGGACCAGGTTTGCTGGCAGGACTTGTGACCCTGGGAGAGGACCCACGCTGGAGCAGTCCATTCTTGAAGGACTGCACCCCATGGAAAGGACACATGCTGGAGCAGTTCATGAAGAACTGCCACCTGTGAGAAGGACCCATGTTGGAGCAGGGGAAGACTATGAGGCGGAAGGAGCAGCAGAGATGAAGTGTTATGAACTGACCAGAGCCTCCATTCCCCACCCTCCGGTGCTGCTTATGGGGTCGAGGTAAAAGTCAGCAATGAAGTTGAGCCTGGGAAGAAAGGGGGGTGCGGGTTGAAGGTGTTTTTAGATTTGTTCTTTTTTCTCATTACCCTACTTTGTTGGATAAATAAATTAAATTTCTTTCCCCAAGTCAAGTGAGTTTTGCCTGTGATGATAATTAATGGGTGATCTCCCTGTTCTTATCTTGACCCACAAGCTTTTCTAACATATTTGCTTCCACTGTCCTGCTCAGGAGGAGATGATCAAGATGTAAAAAGAACAGAAAAGATGGGGCCACAACAGCAAAGCTGACTGAATAATTGCATCAGTGTTCACTGTGGAAGTCAAAGGGAGATTTTCCTATGACAAATGAGTTGTTGAAACAGTCTCAGACTGAGGTGTCAGTGGAAAAGGTTTTAGAATAAATTAATAAAACGAAGAGTAAACTGCCTCCTGTACCATTAATTCAAGAGCTCTGGAAGACCTCACACAGTAAATTGTGTAATTGTTCAATGTGGTACGAAATTTATTACTAAAATCACCATTAGTAAAGAAATAAAATTTGACAAAAGTTACAGATTTGGATATTGATCATTCAGGAAGACCTGAGAAATTATAGGTCTGTATATTTGACTTCTGTAGTCTGCAAATTGCTAGAAACAGTGGGTATATTTAGCAGAAAATGGTACGCAGAACAATAAGACATAGGAAAAAAAGGCTCTTGTAGAGGGAAATCATACTTCACAAAACTTTTAGAGTTCTTTAAAGCATCAATAAGTATGTAGATAACTGTGATCTAACTGGTATAGTGGTTTTGGACTTGAAAAATCTTTAGACAAATTCCTGGATAAAGAGAGACATCTATGACAAGATGGCAAGGAATATTGTTCTCACAGTGAAAGGATATTGCCATTGATCACAGAATCTTAGGTTGGAAGGGACCTCAGGGATCATCTAGTCCAACCTTTCTAGGAAGAGCATGGTCTAGACAAGATGGCCCAGCACCCTGTCCAGCTAAGTCTTGAAGGTGTCCAACGTGGCTGAGTCAACCACTTCCCTGGGGAGATTATTCCAATGGTTGACTGTACTCACTGTGAAAAATTTCCCTCTCATGTCCAATCAGAATCTCCCCCAAAGCAACTTGTGTCCATTCCCCCTTGTCCTCTCCATGGGACCCCTTGTAAAATGGGAGCCTCCATCTTCTTTGTAGCTACCCCTTAAGTACTGGTACATGGTGATGAGATCTCCTCTAAGCCTCCTTTTCTCAAGGCTGAACAAACCCAGTTCTCCCAGCCTATCCTCATATGGCAGCTTCCCAGTCCTCTGATCATCTTGGTGGCCCGTCTCTGGACCCCTTCCAGCCTGTCCACATACTTTTTGTATAGGGGGGACCAGAACTGTACACAGTACTCCAGGTGTGGCCTGACAAGCGCTGAGTAGAGTGGGATAATGACTTATTTCTCTCTGCTGGTGATGCCCTTTTTGATGCAACCCAGCATCCTGTTGGCCTTCTTGGCTGCAGCAGCACATATTCGCTCATACTGAGCTTCCTGTCCACCAGCACCCCCAAGTCCCTTTCCACAGAGCTGCTCTCCAGCCAGGTGGATCCCAGCCTGTGCTGCACTCCTGGATTATGTTTTCCCAGGTGCATGACCTTACACTTGTCCTTGTTGAACTTCATAAGGTTCTTGTTGGCCCACTCTTCCAGCCTATCCAGATCTCCCTGCAGAGCAGCTCTCCCTTCTGGAGTGTCTACTTCCCAACTCAATTTGGTGTCACCAGAAAACTTCATCAGGCTACACTTGATGCTGTCATCCAGATCACTTATAAAGTTATTGAATAATATTGGGCACAAAATCGATCCCTGGGGGACCCCACTAGTGACAGGTTGCCACTTTGAAAAAGAGCTATTTACCACCATCCTTTGGGTGCGGCCTGTCAGCCAGTTCCCCACCCACTGCACAGACCACTTGTCTAGGTCATAATGCATTAATTTATCCAGGAGGAGACTATGGGGGACCATATCAAAGGCCTTGGAGAAGTCCAGGTAGACAATGTCCATCACCCGCCCCATGTCAATCAGGCAAGTCACTTTGTCATAGAAGGCCACCAGGTTTGTCAAGCACGATCTGCCTTTAGTGAAGCCATGTTGGCTTTTCCCAATCACGTGCTTCATTTGACTGTGATGGCCCCCAGGAGGATTTGTTCCATAACTTTCCCAGGGACTGAAGTAAGGCTGATGGGCCTGTAGTTACCCAGATCCTCCCTCGAGCCTTTCTTGTAGATAGGGGTAACATTTGCCTTCCTCCAGTCCTCTGGGACATCCCCTGCTATTGATGTGGCTGAATGATTTGAACTAGGAAATATGATGTTCATCAGAAGAGAAATTCTGTGGTAAAGTGATGTGGAAAAGTTTGCTGATGACAAAAATATTACTCACAGTAGTCAAAATTGAAGTTATTGCAAAGGTTTGCAGAAAGATCTCACAAAACTGCCTGAGTGAATAAGGGAATTTCAATGAAACTGGGACATGCAAACTAAGAAAAAAAGATAAAACATACCCAGTTTGGGTCTTTAAATTACACGTTATCTCATGGTAAAAGCTCTTGGATGGCTTAGTGAAAAGATCCATCATAGTTAAAAAGACATTATTAAGAAATTATTAGGAATTATAAAAGAAAAATAAAGAACAAAACTGTCATTGTGCTGTTGCATAAACCCATGTCGGATTAAAAACTTGAATACCATCTGCAATTTTGGTAACCCAGTTAAAAATGACATATTATCTTGAAAAGTTGCCTTTCCCACTTCAAGGTGACATGTTCAGATAAAATTATAGAGGCACTCCTCTTCACCTGTCCTCCTTAAATAAAATGTCATTTATGTGATAACTAAGTGAGCTGGACTAGACCTCAGGTGTGCCTGACACCTGTCTATTTGATTTTATAATTATACCTATTGATCTAATAAAGGATATTGAATCTCCCTGCAAATCTTGTATCTTTAATTCTTCCAAGGTCTTTGGAAAACTAACTTAAAGAGCTTCCTATCAGCCTCTACTTATTTTTGGCCAGCCAAGGAGACAACTTGGGCTTCTCTGAACAACTTGTGGCCCCCTTGTCCACACTTCAGCCCTGAAAGGCGTGTTTCTATGTCTTCCAAAATCTGTTCAAAATTTCATCCTTTTTAGGAGGCCTTTCTAGATGAAATTCAATCTGAAACTTGACTTCTCCTCCTTTAAAATGAGTAAGATATGCCTCTTGCTTTTCACCACCTATTATTAGCAGAGAACTCTTTCCTCGACAGCTTTTCAGGAATATCTAGCTATGAATGTTAATATGTTACAAATGCCCAACTGATCTAATATTGCAGGAAACATGCACTGCTTTTAAGTATCTTTCATAGTTACTAATCTACAAGCAGGCTCTATTTACAGCTGAAATCAATGTCCTTGTACCTTTTCCATTTAAGCTAAAAAGCAATAAAAAGGTTTCACTCATCATAATATTCATGGCACTAGTAACAGAGGAACAAGAATTGTTTCTGGACTCTTTTGGAAATGTAGATGGAAGAAAAATCTTTGTCCTAAAGCATGTTGAAGTACCAATGCATTGCAATTTCAGATACAGATCAGGTGAATTTTGGGACTCTAGGTACAAAATGAATGCACCAGCATTCATTTTAATTCATGTCTTTACAGATAGAATTTAATGAATAATCCCTTACCAGAGAAAAAAAGAAGGACTAAAGCAGGGTCTCATGTTTATTTCCTCACTTTAATGACAAAACCAGAAAAGGGGCAGAAGTGTCACTAACAGTTCCATGTGATGGATTGGTCTATACACCTGAACACTAGGAACAAAACACCCTTAACATCTGAAAGAAGACTGACTAGCATGTAAACTTTAGATAGAATTGAAAGCGGCAGTTTCCATGGGCCCCCTACCAAGAGAATGCACAGGGGGTATATGTGCTTTATTGCTTGACACTCATGCATAAAGACAGCACAGCTTCTGCTATCTAAGTAAATCTCCTTAGGTTTAATGTTCCATTGAAATTTTGCTGAAATGTAAAACATATTTCAAAGGAACAAAACATTTTCTCAAGCAGAGACCATTTGACTGTCATGGTAGATTTTTCTCTTTTATGGAAGTTAATTCCTGGAATAGACATATACTGGAAAAGTCAAACTGCCAGGGTCACCGCTGGTACCACAAAATTTTCAAAGTAGCATTCTAACATCAAAGTACCATATGTAATCGAACTGATCATTCAAAGCATGCCAGCAATGCTGCAATAGTTGCACCCATGCAGCATCCCAAACCCTTCACAGACTGTGATGGAATCAGATTTCACTGATCCTTGTTTTGATTTGTATTTCTAACTTGGACAATTTCTTTCACAATATACATCCTGGATCAATTGTATTGGCACAACTAAGCAGTGTCAAAGGGCTGCACAAGGGTAAGAATAATTGGCTGAAGGTGGTGGCAAGCTGAGCTTCTTAAAACTGCTTTGCTGTCAAAGGCAGTTTTTCATTAAACTACAGATGAGGTACGCAAGAATGGAGAATCAGGCTCATATTTGTTTGAAGAACTGTAGGAAGGTTTTTTCCTCAGTTCTATTTTTTTTCCAGAAAAAGCATTGACTAAAATTTCTCTCTTCATTAAAAGGATTTTTTGTCCATGCAGTAGTTAGCCTTAGAGCATTAGTATCAGAAAAAGCAGTGCAGTTCTGAACAGAGAGCCTCTTTCAAAACCAGAAGGTATTTACAGTCTGAGAAAGCTCTCACAGCACCCACGTTGTAGAGAACTCATGGGGTAAAATACACATTTAAAAACAATTTGGTTTAAAAATTGAAATAAGAGCCTTCAGACAATTCTTCTGGAGAAACAGCAAGGGATAAAATACAGGTCTGCAGGAGGAAAATGCTGGGCAAAATTAAAGGAAACACATAAAAATGAATCCCCATTAACAACTATCTATAAGACACCTTTAGTCATAGCTCATGTTTTAAGAGGATAGCATAACTATTTCAGTATCAAGCCTGAATCATCATCTAAACAACCATGCTGTGGTAATACTTTCAGCACTTCTCACTCAGCATGTAGGACAAGCACTTCATAATGGGTTCATAAAAACAGGACAAATGTGAGTTTTGTAAGCATTATATTGCTTTGTTTCACAATCTTTCAGCTCTATAGCTAAGTACTTTGTCCATATTTCAGGCCAACTGCAATGAGTATTTGTTGTTTTGAAGGTTTTTTTCCCTTTCTCAGTTCTTTTTAAATCTTCCTTCGTGACTCTTTAAAAGTTCAGAGATGTCTTGTAGCTATTAAGTATCATCTGTCATCATTGGCCTGCTTCAACCACTCCCACTTCTTTAGGAGGAAACCTTGCTTCTTTCTGGGAGTCTTACTCCAGAATAACTCTGGATTAAAAAATCCTGGGGGTGACAGAGAGATGTAGAAACTGCAAGCTTATTCTGTTGGTTTTGTCAGTACAAAGACTGAATTTAAGCCTATTCACTTTTAGGTGCTGAAATAAACAGACAAATTCTCCCTCTGGAGGCTTTCAAAGATATCTACTGTTCTCCATTCACTATATACGAACCTTTGTCATTTACCAGAGGAGAATTAGGTATGAAACTTAGAACAAGTTTTGTGTTTATGCCAATCAAACTGGATTGCAGACATTTTTTTTTCTTTTGTAAGGAGAGGGAAATCCAAAACAAAAATTCTGAAATTCTCCATGGAAACTGACTGAGAAGCTTTGCACTTTTTTCTGTTTGGGTTGCTTTCTTTATTTAATGAAAAATTACACTGCAGATACTATAAAATATATTGTATATCAATCTGAGTTTTCAGGATTAAGCAATACTTTAATGTATTCTGCTAAACATTTTGGAAGCAACTGTTTTAAATAATTTAACACCTTATCTGTGCATTTGCTCTTGTATTTATTTGTTTACAAGTTTATGTGACCTAATTATTGCAAATAATTTTTAAATAAATTAATATTATAAATTAAAATTAAATTAGACAGTAACCTTTGCGTTATGTGAAACAATTCCTTTTTGGACAAACTCTTTCTGTTGATGGAAGAATGAAGTCACTAGAATAGCAACCCTGATACAAATTAAGACCTATTCCCAGAGATGTCCTATAAGCAATTCTGTGACCAGCCAACTCTTCGGAAGACCACTGGGAGTGGTAACAAATAACACCTAACCTTGTTTGTTAGATCATTTTGCTCAATGCCATAATGGTACAGATACTGACAGGAGATTAATCCTTCTACTGACACATGGGAAAATTGGGCTGCTGGAGTAGATTCTGGCTGCAGGCCTTCATAATAACAAAGATGATATTCCTCCTGGTGATATGTGAATATTATGAGAATTAGTTAGAGATTGCTTTCCTGCTATGTTTACAACTGACTGTGATACTGCAAGGAACATTGCCAGAGTAATACAAATAGGTCTGCCCACTGCTGGGATTAGTTTCAGAAAACTGTTTTGCTTGCTCATCCAACTACGAATCGTTTATGATATGCGAGTATAAAGGAACCATCAAACTGGTCTAGGTAAAACGGGGCAGTGAAGACATTTGTTAAGAACATCATTCTTGTTATTGTGGGTACCTTACTGCAGAAGTGAAGATATAGTTTTGATTTGATCCCTAATATTCACTTGTAATGTTTTGACGAGGGAGACTGTAAAACACAAGAAGCAGCTGAAGAAATAAGGTTAAAAGGGAACATACCATTGGTTACTCTATGCCCATTGCATGTGAAAAAAAGTAAGAGGGAGAAGGGTAACAGAACTGTATTTTGCTATTAAAACACTACCACAGAAAGGAACCAAGTCTGATACTCATGTTCCAATTAATTAATACCTTAGTTCTTGAAAATTCCTATTGTTTTTAATGGCATTACTTATAAAATAGGTTGCTCCTATTATGGTATGAGTCAGAGTGGCAGAGTCTGTCTTAAAATGAATATGGCCTTGTAATATGTAAATAAGTTAGGAACTGGTTTTATAGACAGCTCAGAAATGATTAGGGAAGGTAGAACTCTAGTAAATTATTTATGTTTTGTTTCTCACATACTGTTTTTATCTATTTTGATGTATTCAGCCTAGAGCTGTAACATGACAATACCATGAAACACAGACTTCATCTTCATTGTTACTGATCTGGCAATGTACCCAGGGAACAGGAAAATGCTTGTTGCAGATATGTTTATTGGTTTCCTTCCATTTCAACTAATAAAAAACTGACCATCGATATGTTTTCTGTAATATTGCCAAAAGTTGTTTCTGAATTGGGTTCATTTTATCACAAAAACTCACTATCCCCAGTAAGGATACCCTTATTCGACTTTCCTAAAGTATCTGAGTTCATAAAGGGAGTAGGATTCAGGACCTGAAATCCCTAATGCCAAAGCCTGGATGGACCATTCAACCGTAATTTCCAAGAACAGACGTAACACTCACTTTCAGCACTTCAGGTGTTTTATTTTCTGAATTCCCATAGGTTCTTCCCCTCTTTCTTTTTGAGAGGAGGTTGGTGTGACCTGGCCCTCACTGTCACAGCTGTCTGAGCTCTGCCAGTAAGTGACAGACTGTTCACATAGTTAGTAAAATGAGTTTCACTTCTAAATGGTACTGTTTTCCTTTCTGAAAGCATATTCAATGCAAGGTCAGTAGAAACACTTTGGAGGTTCACAGTTCATTAGGGAAATCAGCAGAAGGGCTTGTTGCAGCTGGAGTTTATTTTAAATCATACTGGCATCTGTGAAGCAACGGCATCAAAATATTATTGTCATCAACAATGCTCTATGTTTGCTGTGGTCACCTTCCAGGGAATTGATCCAAATGAACAGGCCAGCAGCTCAAGATTTCGATTTCAAAGCTATGCTCCCAGGGAAATTATATATGGTGACAGAAAATGTTGGACCAGATTTTCAGCTGGTGTAAATCAGTTAACATGTAGACTTTAAGACCTCAAGCTAGTTTGACAACATTAGAAATAAGCTAATTTACAGCAGCTGAGACCCTGACCTACAGCCTTTCTCTGTACAGTGCAATACCGTATATATTAGTTTAGTTTCATTTAGTTTAGTTAATGTGAACAATATCTCAGTATCTTTTATTCATTTTTGTTCTCTGCCCACACTATCATCTGCAAGTTTTCTTTTTATCCTGCTATCATAGAAATCCACCATCTGTTGCAAAGAACATCTACCATTCAACTTTTAACTGTCTCAATTGCCATATTGAGGTCAGTGTATGGTTTTGGGGTCAAAGTCCTTGGGTGAAAGAACTATGTCGGATAAATATGAATATAAGAAACTCCTATATTCTTTTCTAAATTTCTAGAGCACAGAAGGAGGTAACCTCCCATTTACTACCCATAGACCCTCCCATTCTGCTTTGCTTAACTAAATAAGCCTTTTCCCAGAGCTGTGCTCCCAAATTCCCCCATTTTTTTTTTCAAGGCAACTGCATCTCATTTCTTCCTACATTCACTGGCATCTGGATTTATTTTTGTGTTGTGGCACCTGATTCCCTCACTCAGAACAACTGCTCTCTATATAGAGATTAACTGATAAAAATTCATAATTCACCCACAACCCGACTGCCAGGCTCTCACAGGTTGCTCTTGTCTTGCCTTGATCTCTTTTGCCATGTTAAGCTAAGACTGTGTGTCACGGCAAGAAACAGAGCAGCACTACAGCATTGCTGCAGAGAGGAAAAGGCCCTTTATTTGACCTTCACCACATGTTACTTAGGACATATTCTTGGTTTCCTTGTGGGTCTTTGCTTCCTATTGATAGTCATTGCTAGGTAGGATTTCTCTGAGTCATCTTGCTCTGAAACATTTTCCAGTTCCCTGGGTGTGTGCCCAGATGCATGTCAGAGTAAAACATGCAGGTGCACCAAGTTTTGTCCTCTACAGCTGCATGTTCTAATCTCCAACGAGAGGGAAGTTGGACATGACAGAAACCACACCATGCTCCAAACAGGTGCCAGTTTGAATATTTAGGGAGACCAGAGTCCCAGTGTAAACTAGAGTGCTTATCAAAGCGGACACTCTGCAGAGCTTCAGTACCTTTTAGCAAGTTGATTCCTGCTGTGTGACAGGGCTAAAGCTGTGCAGCCAGAGTCTCAGGGATATTAGGTTTCTGTGGAAAAAGAAGCATAGTCCCCACAGGGGTTTTAATCCTGCTGGCTACACAAACTCAGACCTTTCTCTTCTACCTGAACAAGTTGAAATGTGCACTGAGTGAATTGGCCAACCTCTAGAAGGCAGGCTGCTGGAAATATTTTAGGTTTTGGAATACATACCTGCACTGCAACTTGGAGAAAATATCCAGAGTAGTCATGTCTTGTGAAGCAGAACTCCAGTGCCTACCAAAACTCACAGTCTTCCTGAATGTGTCAGGGATGGGTGGTAGCCCTAATTAAACCCTTCATGACCCAGTGATTAGAACATTATGCTTAGCTAGGGACACCACACGTTCACTAATACTAGCAGAGTAACTCTAGCAGAAGAGATACAGCTCTATAATATCTTAGTTCCTGCGATAAGGACATAGGTGTTTGCTCTGAAATATGCAGAAAACAATTATTCTGTTCCTACATCCCAAACACACAGATATTGCCACTGACTGCTCAGCATCCACTGAAGCCAGTCAACCTCAACGAAGTTCTAAGCAATTGTCCTCCAGGAAACTTGCATCTAGCATATACGTGATCTGAACGAGAGATACTACATGGGGCTAGAACTTACTACACGTATCCTCTCTCCTTCTTCCGTTTAAAAGGATGACCTTTTGGTACAGTCTCTGACAGATGGCAGACACTATAAAACAATGCTACAGATGTGGATCACATTATACATATTTAGTGCATTTTTTTTCTCTTTTCTTTCCATCAACTTCCTTCTCATTTTTTTTACCATGGTTAATCTCTTATATGCGTTCCTCTCTGTCTCTTTTCTTCAGGCTGCTTGTGGGTGTCTGTATGCAGGCCATTCGAAATGGGTGCTCTGGAAAAGGGAAGAAGCCCAGTAATCTTCTGAACTGACTCTACAAAGAAAAAAAAAAATCTCTCTTTTCATTTTCCATATACTCCATACTGTTTCTTAACTAAAACTAAAGCTTAACCTGTCAGGCTTGTTTTAATCCTTAAAAAATACAACTGCAGCAACGATCTTTGTAGAAGTAAACAAAGATAAGCCTACTCTGAGGAAGTGAGGGGATTAGTTGAATATCTCTGAATGGCTAAACCACTTATAATCATTATTTGTAGTGTACCCATCATGTGTTTATTATCCTACTATGTGCCAGGAAAGGCAGTCAGAATAAGTACGGGCAAAACCTTATTCCTTAATCAGCCTCTTTTTCACTGCATACATATGACTGCTTGTATAGCAGAGTTCCTAAAGAATTGCATGGCACCCAGGGCATTTGCTTACCTGGAGTGGAGGAAGTTCACACAGCTGCTGAAAAGCACAGATACCAGGCTCAGATACAGATTGTTATAGTTTGTCTCACTTCATGAGAATAACCTCCAGTAACTTTTTTAATGAACATCATTTTAAGTTACCATAGCTAAATAATTTCTGCTTTGGAAGTCTGGCAAATAATTCATTTGTCTCTCAGCAGGTATTCAGAAAAGAGATTTTCTTGACATGTTAAGCAATATATTATCATAAGTATTATCACTGTCCTCTCACTGAAAAGGAAAAGTGAGCAGATTTTGGTGCCTGGACTGGGAAATCTTGTTTTCAAGTTTGGTAAAGTTTATTTTAGTGTAAAAATAAACAACCAGATGGTAACCTGCTCTCAGAGAAGCATGTTATTTATCAGATTATTTGTTTTCAATACACTTTCTTCAGTGGATTAACATTGACAGTCATCTTGCAAGCTGTGTTTGAAATGAAGATTAGGTTAGGAGTTTTAGTAACGTGACTTTCCCTATTCTTTTCAGACACATTGATATTCTGGTATTAAAGCATGTCAAGACAGAACGTAGACAGGTATCATTGTGGCAGTAAGTGAAATTCTTTTAAACAGAAATACATCAGAGCCAAACTGTTAGATCAACATCCTGCAGTTTTAAACAAATTAAGCAGGATTTTTGGAGAAGTCGTGGATTCAAACAAATGTGTCTGTCTTCTAGTGGGCCCAGTCCAAAACAGTGTTGGAAACAGCTTTTAACAATTAATAAAATAAGGTTCTGGATAGTCTTCTTGTGGATGTTGTGGAGGAAAGGAAACAACCCAAACTGACTTTAATGATTTCATGCATGAGGTTATATGACTGCAATAACAGCAGCTAAATTTTGGCAGTTCAGAAGGTCCTTGTCAGTCTTATATTCCTTTTAAATTACTAGGAATAGGATTTTACTCTTCTCACAACCAGAAGAAATGTGGGGGGTTTTTTTCCTGAATACAGTGGAATTGTTTTCAGCCTACATGTGGGTCATCAAATATGCAGATATTTACCAATGATGACAGCTTCATGAAAACTGTATTGAGCTTCAGAAAAAAAGTTAGTGAGTTTAAGTTAGTCCCCTGGAGACTTTTAGAGCTGAAAATCAAGTATTTACTTAGAAATTTGACATGTAAGAAACACAACTAATCTATATATCCAGGAGAAGAACTCAGCTTACCAGTACTGAAAAGTAGGGTGATGTTTCCTTAGATTTCAGGATTTGCAGAGCTGGTCTAAGCTGTGTTTTCAGACATCTACACCTTTTATTTCCCTGGGAAAATTGTGCCATACAGCTGAATATATCGAGAAAGCAAGGAACCACTCTGCCAAGCAGATACGGCAGTCACAGCGGTGAGGGAGTAAAAGAAGCCTGGGGCACTATGGATTTTCATAACCAGTAAATCTACATGGTCACTGAGCAGAAGTTTGGGAATATGTTGTTCTCATTTGACTATCAAACAGTGGAGATTAGATAGTGAAGATTAGGTGGGATCTAAATGCCTAGATCATTTTGTGAGTTTTAGTTCATGGCATATGGACATATAAAGCATAGTTATAAACTTATACATAGTCGTATATTAAATATTAAGTTTCTTATAAGGCAGTTTCTACTGTAACGGTCTAAAAATTTTTGTATGAGACACTGTCATAAATGCTTGACATAATTATTATAACCAACTTATAACCAGTTGTTTTCTCTGCCCATCCTTTTTTCTTTGTGACACATTTACCCATGTATGGAACAGATATAATATACTAGCCTGCTACACTACTAAGAATATTTGAAGCTGTAATTGGATACAGGTGCACACATAGAAAAAAAGAAAGAAAGCAGAGAAAATATCATCCTAAAGCAAAAAGTGTTTGAAAACAAGTAATGAGGATATTCACAGAACCTGAAGCATTTGAAGTGCTAGTGACAGCTTTACTTTTAATCACAAGGACATTCTGGTGCTGTTTCTACAAACCTCTGCTTTGATATTTTGTTACCTCACTTCTTTACATTCTTGTTTATCCTACTACCATTTGTCTGTCTCTAGACTGTGAGCTCTGCAGAGCAGAGCATCTTACTGTGTTTGTTTAATAATGAGGATCCCAATCTCAGACAAAGCCTCTAGTCACTGCTGGAAGACAGCAATAATGATTTTGCATTCGCTTCAGAAACACATGTAGTAGCAACAGTTCAACGTTTCTGTTTCTTTGCAGAAGGCAACATACCACTGTGGGACTATGTCCTTTCTTTTCAGGCTCTGTTCCTGTACTTCCCCAATGCAATGCAATGCTTCTCCCGTCTTGTCTCAGTAGAGGTTGTTTACTGGGACTAACTTGATCTAGCTGAATCATTCCCCTCACAGCAATTAAAATTCATAGCCATGTCTGAGAACAGAATTTTAGCCAGGAAGCAAGTGGCTAGTTGATTACTTCTACATGACATATCTTTAAAGCAATGCAGAAGTAGAAAGACCACCC
Organism: Phalacrocorax carbo; assembly: GCF_963921805.1. Taxonomy (NCBI): domain Eukaryota; kingdom Metazoa; phylum Chordata; class Aves; order Suliformes; family Phalacrocoracidae; genus Phalacrocorax; species Phalacrocorax carbo. The sequence continues at coordinate 205,072,134 of NC_087513.1, forward strand.
TTCCTAGGCATAATAGCCACATTTTTAATGATCCTTTGATCTTTATGATAATATGTAAGCCTTAACATAACAAAATCCAACACTGCTCTCCTGAAACAGTCATATTTGTTTCCTCCTGCCTTTCAGCCCCCAGCTATTCTACTCAAGTGGATCAGAATTCACAGCTGATCATTTGAGATGCAGAGGGCCATGACAAATGGTGTTTTTATGTCTTTCAAATGGTAGAGAAGAGGGTTGGGATATGGTTTCCCATGTCAAAAATATTTTCTCTAATAGTATAATTTGGATTTAAAGGGATCCTTTAATGGACCATCCTGTTTACCCTTTTACATTATATCAGCTATTACACTTGATCATTAAATTACCAGACCAGGAGTCAGAAGATGTGTATTCAGTACCGTGTTTGCCTCAGATTTTCACTGTCACACTGAGGATCACTCCAACACTCCATGTGTCAAGTTCCCTAACTCTGGAACAGGGACTGTGAGACTATTTTTTCTTTTGTGCTTAGGAGATAAAGAGTATGTATAGGGGGTAGAGGAACAAAGTAATTCTTGTTATAGCACCTCTCTGAACTAATTTGGATACTACTGCAATACCAAGAGTGGCAAAACAGTCTGATTAAAACCAGAAACAGAACTTTTGAGCTCATACAACATAGTACCTAAAATTGGTTGTAAGGATCAAGAGCTAAGATGATTTATGTAACAATCTATTATAAATGATAAAACTGTTAATGGAACCTGAAAGTGTTTAATATTCAGTTGTGACTGGTGCTTTGATTACCTCAGGACTGGCCTCTAGTATGAGATCCTAAAGTATTAGCTTTGTACAACTGTAAACTTACCTGCTTTGCTTTCTGAATAACAACAGAAAAGCATTTGCATAAATGCAGTAGATTTGGATTCAAAACTTACTGCATAACACATCAGGCAAAGTTCCCATGCCTCTGGACTGTAGCAGCAAGGGACCAGAGGTGACTATACAGAATATCTCATCACCAGACAAGGAATCAAAACATTATATCAATATATAGGTATTTAATTATTTTTTATTTGATGCTTATGCTTCTAACCATTTAATTTGTATGCTGAGACTCACAGACAAGAAGCCATCTATTTTTCTGTCAGTGATTCAAATTTAAATATTCCTTTAAAGGGGCTTGAATGATGAGGTAGAAGTTAACCAGCAGATAGGGGTCAAGACACTTTCTAAGTGAAAACTGAAACCATGACCCCAGCTAAGAAAACCTGCACACAAAATTCTGGACTTAAAAAACATAAGCAGAGGTTAAAAAACTTTTTTTTTTCCTCTGATATGGTTTTATCATATCCGGTGCATAACAATTCAGATACAGCTATGCTACCAGCCCCCAAGGAAGTTTTCTATAATCTTGAGAAATGTGTTCTATGTCTATAAAATCTCTTACCGACCTTCTCTACTCAAACAGTGAGAAAATGTATTGAATAAATACCTATGCTCCTCATATTTGCTCAGAGCCAGACTGATTTATCATTGCCTTGACTCCAACACAATAATTTACTCCAGCACAGAGTGCAAAGTGCTATCACACTAATTTTGAATGGTTTTGGTATTACATTAGCTTTGCGTGCCTGACGGCACAAGTTTTAACTGAATTCTTTCAATTGTCTCACCTACAAATCCAAACACAATGTGTCTTATAAAACCAAGACCCCATAAGCACAGTCAAACTTCAGTCTCATGGTTACTGAAGCTTTTAACCAGTATTATGCACCAAAAAGAACCATATTGCTTCTGCCATCCATGTTGAAGTGATATTTTCCTGAATTATCTTAAAATTTACACCAAAAAATCTTAATATCCAGATTTCAGAGCAGTCTTCAGATACAATATGTAAAGGCATAGAATTTTCCAGAGGTATGCAATGAAAGTGATATAAATAAAACAGTTAAATGTAAAAGGCAGATCAATACTGTAATTATAATTTATTATAATTTATTATTTATAAAATAAGATAAGCATACTGAGCTGAATCCAGCCCCTCACAAATCCATTGGTGTCAGGACTAATTTTGGTACAATAGATTTGTATAATTTATATATAAGCTTTATGTCTTTGTTCTCCTTAATTTCTTAGATCCGAGACTTTTTTTAATCTTGTGTCTCTTCCTCTACACTAGCATTACAATTTTGACTTTACCTCTCTAGACAAAGTCCTTGTTCATCTTTTCATGTTTAGGTCTCCTTCCTCACGGTATCTGCCTCTTATGGCCTCTTTGCCTTTCATTTCACCCTTTTTCATTCCCCCTGTGTCTTAGAGCATGTTTCAAATATAAGGGTTTTTTTCCTTCGTAGTTTCCAAGCTTTTATTGCATCTCTATTGGTCTTTTCATGTGCTCCATTTCAAGGCTCTGAACAACAGATCATCCATTCAATCTCTCCAAGTCTCTTGACACTTTGTCCAAGATTATTTCTTAATTATCTTCTTTAACTGCTGAGACTTCTGTGCTTGATGTCATGCTGCCCTCACCTTTCAATTTAGTGTACAGGCCAAATATTGTGACAAATATGCTTGCCTGGATTATGCCTGTGCTGCCCACTTCTATCCATAGTCTCTAAAAATGTACATTCGTCCAGTTGCTAGGTAATAGAGCTGGTAATAATCCAGAGTGACTACGTACAGTCATTTGTCACAAGTGTGGTTATTTTGACTTTCCCTGATTGCATCAGTGTGCCCACAGATGCACAGATCTGTTGTTTTAAGCACTGCAATTTTAACTGAATATATGAAATCTACTGAACACATTCAAAAGGTGTATTAATCATTAATTATATCTAAAGTCAGATGGGCTTAAAAAAAATCAAAACCAGATGGCAAGCCTAAGATAAGTTTATCTATGGTGGCAAAGAAGAGGAAAAGGGAGAGCAGGAACATTAATAGCAACATAGGGGTTCTTGCAGCGTCGTTACAAAAACAATGGACCCAAACTCTCAGTAGAGCCCGATGACTTACTATAGATGCAAGTCCCTGGAGACTGGACATCAGGAAAGAATTCTTCAGACAGGCAGTGCAGGACAGGAACAGTTTGCCCAGATTGGGCATGGAATCTCTATCTTTGAAAGTTTTCAAGATTTGGCTAAAGAAAGCCATGGCTGATGTCATCTAGCATTGGCAGTGGTCCTACTTCAAGATGGATCTTGGATGTGACCTCTGTAAATCCCTTCCAAAGAACATTTCTATGACTCTATGCATTATGTTGGGTATGATTCTTCAGGCAAGGAATTGTTTTCTCATATGGAGACGTAGTCCTTCACTCCAGTGGAGTATCTTGTCCAAGTAAATTTGATCCTTCTAACTAAAGTTCACTGTCCATACCTTGATAATAACTGTATTAAAAAAACATATCAGGGAAAGAAGTGCCTATAAAATAGAGATCACTTACCTCAAACACCCTACAGTATAACGAGAAATTTAATACACAGATAGAAAGTCTTCTGCACAACAAGGTGTAGAGTACACAGAAAGAAGATCAGGTTTGCTCCTATGGCCTTGAAAAAGGTTTATTTTCATACTTCTTTTGTTGAACTTGTCCACAGAAAAATTAGACTTCTGTTTGAAGAAAAGATAGAATCACAGAATCATAGAATCATACAGGGTGGAAGAGACCTTTAAGATCATAAAGTCCAACTGTTAACCTAACACTTCCAAGTCCACCACTAAACCATGTCCCTACGCACCACCTCTATGTGTCTTTTAAATACATCCAGGGCTGGTGACTTAACCACTTCCTTGGGCAGCCTGTTCCAATGTTTGACAACCCTTTCAGTGAAGAATTTTTTCCTAATATCCCTTGGGACAACTTGAAGCCTTTTTTCTCTCATCCTGTCACTTGTTACTTAGGAAAAGAAACTGACACCCACCTCACTACAGCCTCCAGATATCCTGGTATTATCTTAGAACAAAGAAATTACAGCCCTTGGAAGTAATGAAAAAGTATTTGGCAAGGCATTCTTGGTGACTTACAGGAGCTGTGTTCAAAATTATTCTGGACCCTTCTTCATCAAATTCTATGGTCACGCTTTATCTGCCATGAAAAGTCTTCTTCTATTAAGAGACAAGTGGTCTGCCTAAGGCTAGAGGATAAAAACAAACTTAGGGTCTATTGTCAGGGATTTGGAATAAATTCTTACACTGTGTAGAAGATGATCAGTTTGATCGGATGGAGTACATGGAATAGGTTAAATTGCCTTATCTAGGACACAAAGTCTCTGAGGAATTTCTGAGCAGCCCAGGTAACTCAGAATGAAACCAGCCAAACAGAAGTCTCCTTAACTGGAAGAATGGAAGCTACAAAAATTAGTAGAACTAAAGCAATCTAGAAACACAGGAGAAGGTTCAAATAAGCCTGTACTGACAACTGAAAGCAGAAGAAAGAAAGGAAGCAGCTTTACTAGTACTATTACTGGAAATTTTAAATATTTTTCAGTAAAATTATATGGACATAGCTAATTATGGAACTATTTCAGAATGTGCTTCACATAAAAATGAATATAAAAGAACTACAAAAGACTGCCAAAAAGTAGGTGCAGAGTCAAATTAATGGGCTGGCAACTCTAGAAAATTTCAGGTTTGGTGACTCCTTTGAACAGTGATCTGTTTGTGAATGTAACAAATAGCACAGCTGGCCAAAAATCAAACTGTGAATGCCTCTTTGCAGAGAGGAACCGCTGACATGGGGTCTAAATCTTGGAAAAATTTCTGCTTCTGAAATATAGGATGGATCTTCATGGGAAGCAGGAATAATGAGTTGAAAGCCTTCAGTCTGAGATAGGTTTAAAATTCTGCTCTTTTATTTCATAAGCAATTTCCCAAGCCACAGGAATAATGTATGAAGGAAAGCACTTCTTTGGGCAGTTACATTCAGACCTCTTCACCAAACCAGCCCATCAGCTGTGGCCTGAGCTTGCTGCCTGCTCAGACCCTGCTGAAATGCCTAATGCTCCTTATTGGCCAGCTCTCCTAAACCTGGTACCACAAACCAAAACAGTGCAAGCAGCAGAATGAGTACACAAGGGGAAAGATAAAGGTGTTTTAATCAAAACAGGCTGACATTAAATGAAATAATTTTTTAAAAGATAAATAAAGAGCTGTAAATTAAAAACAAGGGAAAAACTGTACTTCCTCTGAAACACTGAAGAATAACAAATACAATGAATAGGTGAGCAAATAGAAATCTTTAAGCAAAACAAAAGAAAAATGGATAAGAGGAGCCTACCAAAACAGATACCTAATACATTTTTACTTTCAGGAAGAGTAGGACGGAGCCCTGGTTTCAGCTGGGATAGAGTTAATTTTCTTCCTAGTAGCTGGTATAGTATGAGAATAATGTTGGTAAAACACTGATATTTTAGTTGATGCTAAGTAGTGTTTATATTAGTCAAGGACTTTTCAGCTTCCCATACTCTGCACAAGAAGCTGGGAGGGACCATAGCCAGGACAGCTGACCCCAACTGGTCGAAGAGATATTCCATACCATATGACGTCATGCTCAGTATATAAACTGGGCGGAGTTGTCCAGGGGGCAGCAATCGCTGCTCGGGGACTGGCTGGGCATTGGTCAGCGAGTATTTGTACTGTACATCACTTGTTTTGTATATTTTTTTTCCTTCCTTTGCTGTCCTATTAAACTGCCTTTATATCAACCCATGGGTTTTACTTTTTTTTTTTATTGTCTCCGTCATCTCACTGGGTGAGGGGTGGGAGGGTGAGCGAACAGCTGTGTGGTACTTAGTTGCTGACTGGGGTTAAACCACAGCAGAGAGATATTTTTCTGAATTTTTATTAGTTTAGCTCCAGTGCCACAATGGTGCAGAAGCATAACATTTTTCTTTGCTTAAACCTGACAGCAAATGGAGGGACTGAGTGTGATACGGAAGATTAAAGGCATATTTTTCATCATACAGGTACACTGACGTCCTTGAAACCAGCTGACTAAGAACTTCACATATCTTTTCCTTGTTTTAGATGTGTTATTAAAGAGGTTACCGGCCCTTACAGCTGCTGGGTGCTGGTCACCCCCTTACAGACCTCACCACCCTCTCCAGTCTGCTAGTACAGTAACTAGTAAGGAATTAAAACCGCTCAGCATACTGAAATGTTAAGTTCTGGAATCTACTGGATTTTTTATTATATTTCTCCCCCCCACCTTTTAATTGCAACAGGGTAGAAAGTGACAAATCAAGCAGATTGAAGCTGTGGTAACCTCCAGCAGGAAGCCAGAGCAAGTAGAATTGCTTTTCAAGCGTGTATCACTGTACCCAGAAGGCAATTTGTAAGCAAGCTGCTTCTTATGTGAAAGGCAAGGGCTGTTTGTACGGCTAGATTTTCCCAGCCCATATTCCTGTGCAGGTAACATTTTCTCAACAGGAAGAGGGTGGAGGAGGCATTGAAAATAAACTTGGAAGAACCAAGAACTTGGATGGACCCTGTACTCACTGCAAGGAGCCAGCAGAGCAGGTATGCGTCTCAAAGATTTAACCATGAAACAGTGCTGACTGCACTTCAGAGCCATAACTCGGCTTAATATGGGCATAGCCAGCATACGCGGTGGTAGGAAAACTGGCTCAGGATACCATGAAGTGCTCTAGTTCTAAGGTGAATGCAATCACACCAACAAGGCATTTTGACCACCTCTGCAAGCCCAGCAAAAATCATCGATGCACTAGCCCATGTGAAATTATAGCATAGACATAGGAAGGCAAGGCTGGATATAGTAAAATTGTCTGTCACTATGAAAAGCCTTGAACCTCATGATCATGATCATAAAGGAGCATGAACCTCACAAATGAACTGCTAATATATCAGTCACTGAACATGAAAGATGCTAGTCCCAGACCAAATTCTGGATCCTGAAAAGTACTCTGTTCTGTCAGAAACTACTTTCCCTGCCTGCCTGTGGATTATGAGACATATTAAAATCACCTTAGAAGGAATTCAGAAAAAAAGCATGTTATTAACATCTTACTGCTGCTACACGGCAATCTTGCCATTGTGCAAAATATGAACAGGACCTGTTCCCAAATTCTGGCAGTCTTATTCATACTGAAGAGCAGTACCCTCTCCCAACACTGAGAAGCGACTCGTATGAGTAGTCCTAATAGTGTCACTGAAAGCTGTGTAATAAGCAATATCTCTCTGAGTCAAGACTCCATTATCTGGATTCATGACATGGATCTAATTTAGAATTGGTTAATTAGGGAGCAGGGTGAGCCTTGTACTAAGTTAAAGAACCAGAAGCTGTACTTTATACCTACCTGGACTTTTTTTTTTTTTAAAGCAAAGCAACAGACCTGGTTTAAGTCAATGTAAGCACTGATAGGACTCAGTCTCTTCTCCAAGTAACAAGCAATAGAATAAGAGGAAAAGGCCTCAAGTTGCACCGGGGGGGTGTGTGTGTGTGTGTGTGTGTGTTAGATTCTATATTAGGAAAAAATTCTTCACTGAAAGGGTTGTCAAACATTGGAACAGGCTGCCCAAGGAAGTGGTTAAGTCACCAGCCCTGGATGTATTTAAAAGACACATAGAGGTGGTGCGTAGGGACATGGTTTAGTGGTGGACTTGGAAGTGTTAGGTTAACAGTTGGACTTTATGATCTTAAAGGTCTCTTCCAACCTGTATGATTCTATGATTCTATGACTAAATAGATCAGTTAGGCACATCTCAGTCATCATTGCATTAAATGAGCCACCACAGCAATCACATGGTAAGCTGCAGATGGACTGAGGCACTCCTAGATAGCCAGAGACATGAACAAACACTGAATGGAGAAGGTGCAGTTGCAGTAGCATAACTGTGCAAATTGATGCTCCCTGCTTCTCATTGAGTATTACTTTTAATTAACACCTTTTACCATCAATTACAATCTTCTACATATCCAGCCAGCTCATATAAATTTGTTTTAAATTCTTGGTAAGAAACAACTTTTTATTATGAGAAAATCTTTTGCTCAAATTGGTCCTATAAAGAAAAAAAACACACGTATGTTTCTTATTCCTCCTCTCCCCTTTGTTCTGGCAATGGAGGAACGTGGTGTTTATTTCTGAAACAAGGACAATGTCTGTGGTATATTTCATACCTGAGTATGAAAGGTAAGAACAGTCATTGTCATGAGCTCTTCTGAAAGACTGAGTGCCACAACCCAGACCCTGCTGCTAAGAAAACCTAGCTGGGTTTCCCTAGTCTTGGTCTTGTCATAGAGAATTGTTCTTCATTTAAATAAAAGGATCATACGAAAAAAAGAAAAAAAAGGGAAAAAAGAAAACAATAAGGTTGTTAAAAAGGATTCCAAAGCTTAAGTCTGATATGACCCTATTCTACTAGAGAAGGAGAATTACAATTATACCATCACTGAAGGAAGCTTTAACTCAGGCAAACTTATTAATATTTACAATGTAATCAATTAGATCAAGTTTGTGCCTGGCACAGTGAAAACTCTGTCCATAAAAGAGGGCTCCCAGGCATTATAGTAATACAGATATGAAAAAAATAACCAGAGATGAGAAAGTACTAATGCAAAGAGGTGGATAAATTTCCTGCTGAAGTCAAATGGATTCCTGTTGACTTTAATGGGATCAAATGGTAAGACAGAGTGTGATTGCATTATGGTAGGATTTTTACATTCATTAGAAAGTACAAATACTGTTCCTTGTTTACATTTAAGCTTTCATTTTAATTATACCTTAATATGTTTTCCTTTGGAAACAAATAGATGTGATAAATTATGCCAGGGAATTTGTTGTAACAGATGCAAAGAACTAGAAGCCTGCTGTGAGCCATCAAACACATTTGGAGGTCAAAGCCATACTGTTTAATTTTTAGTTCTGGGAGAGAAATTATTCTGGTATGTTACCTGGATACTAAGTTACATACAGACATTTGACTCTGCAGTTAGCACATGAAAAACACTCCTTCAGCAACCACTGGGTCACAAGAAACTACAGTGGACTGTCTCACTTTTCATGTGGGTAAACTGCCTCTCCTCCTGTCATAGCTGTAGATAAAGTAAAGCCATATACATGGCTTCCAGCTTTAATTCCTTAAACACTATTTTACAAATGTCTCCTTTTCATATATTTTTAAAATTTAAATTATTATTTTTATATGTCCTTTTGGAGACTGCAGTTTCCTCTTGTTCTTTCCATTTCTGAGATACCAGCAGTGGACATTCTAACTTTGTGGACATCAACAGGTTCCTGTGTGTCAATTTTAAGCATTAATTTAAATGTGTTTGTGTTTATACAGAGAGGTATATGATGGCCTCTAGTGGTTCTCTCTATGTGTGCAGATACAATCTTCAATGCATTTTATGAGTATGCGTGCAGGAAGAAATAAAATATTGTCCAGCTGTTGTCTTTTACGAACAAAAACCTTTTGGGAAGAGTAAACCGAGTTGAACAATATGTCCAGCAGAGAGAAGGTGATCTCTTACATTAAAATATAAGCTGAAATGTTCCTAAGCGTTGCTTAAAATAGTCAACATAATGCAATTGCAAATCACCTAAAAAGTCCCTAGTCCTTTGGACTGAGCATCACAGATGAGATTATTCATTCTGAGTGGAGGCACCCTTCCTGATTTGGCAGTCAAAATCATAGCAACCTTGCATGCAGAATGGATTCCTAATTCTGTTTCCAGATGAAGAACTACATGATGGTTAACTGTTAGCCAACAAATGTGTCAGTCTCATCTTTCTTCTGAATCACATCCAGGTCTGTACACAAGAGCCCAAGCCTACAGATTCAGACGGATGGACGGATGCAATACATCAGTGTTCTCTGCACTCATCCAAACTGAATGTACCTGTCTCTCAGCACTGATTGCCACTCTAACAAACCTGTACCCCTTGGGACCTGACTTTGGCTGGCCAGAGTCAGCAACTCCCTGATCTGAGAGGCTAAAGAACTAAGACATTAGGACTAGCAGCATCCTTTCTCTGCATATTGCTGCAGGTGCTCAGGCTATTTGCCTCTTGGAACCCCTTACACGGAGGTCTGTGAAGTTTGGAGGAGCAGGTTTGCCAACACATCAGGATAAGCAGCATGTTCCAGCTCACTTGAACCCTATTACTCTCTGCAGGATGTATTTTTCTAGGCCAGGAAGTATTTTGATTTTGAAATGTAGTTATTGCATGTAGCTAGTTTTCCTCCAGAAAAAATGGATGCTATGGTGAATACATCATTGGAATAAAAAAATAATTATATCAGGTTAATCCTCTGAATGGATAAAATAATGTTACACTAGCTTACCCATGTGGCTCTTCAAAGGCCTTTTGATGTACTAGTGTTGGCATTTTTGAGGTTATAGCTCCTGTGTTTTAGGGATTTTACTTATTTTAGTTCAAAAGAAATCTGCATTCCCAATAATTTGGCATCCTCTATTGTTAAAAATTATCCATAAGAGAAATAAAAAACCATGGCAACAAGAAAGAAATACATTAAAAGTATAAATCCCAAAGTATTTTAAGTTCCTTATTCTTGCCTTTTTTTAGATTTTATTTTTTATGTTGATAATTTTTTTGCTTTTTTTCCATAAATTTAAACTTTGTTAAATTGAAAGGTGTAAGGAAAACAAAGAGCTAAACTATTCTACAGATACAACAGTAGATGACAATCGCAACTTTCTACATTAATACATTTGTGATATGTTCAAGTAGTCTTAAAATATTTCTTATTTACACAAATTACCAGGTAACATGCTTAAAAATATAACAGTGTCCAAGTGTAGGATTTCAATGTATTTGAGGATTGAAAGATTAGAAAAAATCCATAATGCCATACTTCACAAACAAAAAGAATCTAACAAAAAGCAACTTAGGAAAAAATAATGATGGGTTTTGATTCTTGCTATTGAAAACCTACCAACATAACTAATAATCAAGGGGTAGATTATTTGACTTTTGGCTTCCCAAGAATTTAGAGGGTGAAATATAAGATAATATAACTGAGGGAAGTTAAACACGAAGAAATGATGGGTGAAAGGCTGACAACCCTCAGAAATTATCTAAATCCCTTCACTGTACATTTTTAGGCATTCTAAGGTAATTTAAATTGCATCAAAAAGGTGTCAAAAAAATGTGTATCCAGCTGAGCTCTGTTGAGTTCAATTTCAGCATAACTTGTTTCCAAACTAAGTTTTCTGTTTATGACTTTCTATACGTGATCAGTGCTGCTCATCTGCCACAGAAGCTCTGTTCCTATGTCCCTTTGTTTATTTGCATTTTTGAAGGCAGAAATCCATTTGGAAAGAGAATTCAGTACAAAAAACCAACAAAACTGCTATGCATGGAATTTGTTTTAGTAAGGAATATTTACTGCATATAGATTTAAGTGGAAAAAAGGACCTAGTGAGCCTCCAATAGCAGTGGGCAATAAATATTTTATTCCATATACCAGTTGATGACGATGTTGAACCATTCACCTTTGCCTCCAGACTCATCTCATTCCCTACAGTACAATGTATTGTTTGTTTTGCTGACAACAAACACTCAAGCATATGACATTAGATCACGTTCATTTAAGTGTGTTAGAACTGGAGACTGAAGCTCCAGGGAAGAGGCATTTCCACTTAATGCCAGTTAAGTATAGAATGTCCCTGTACTGAAAAATACAGGCGATTTGAAACAAGTTCTTTAGACCATCTAGGTTGCTTCAGATCAGAACTGCTGTATGGCTTTATTTAAACTTGACATTTCCCTTTTGGATTTCTTTTTTGTGACACATGGGTATACATATTCTTTTCCAAGTGGCACATATATGAGCAAAATTCTGAAGCTATCTGTTTCAAGCTTAAAAATAACATATTAGCAAAATCCTTTGAAAACTGTGACTAGAATAAACAGCCTTTTTATTACTATAAGCATAAAAAGGATATCTAATAAAGATTAGAAGTGCCTATATGAGCAGTATGTGGAGGAGGAATCACATTGCAATGCAAAGAAGCATATCTATATTAACATACTGAATGCCTCCTTATAGCATGTTATGATACAGACTATTTGATGAGATAGTTGGTGGGCAGCTGCTGAACATGAGCCATTAGTGTGCTCAGGTGGCCAAGAAGGCCAAGAGCATCCTGGCTTGTATCAGGAATAGCGTGGCCAGCAGGAGCAGGGAAGTGGTCATCCTCCTGTACTCGATGTTGGTGAGCCCACACCTCGAATACTGTGTTCAGTTTTGGGCCCCTCACTACATGAAAGACATCGAGGTGCTGGAGCGTGTCCAAAGAAGAGCAGTGAAGCTGGTGAAGGGTCTAGAGAACAAGTCTTATGAGGAGTGGCTGAGGGAGCTGGGGGTGTTTAGTCTCGAAAAAAGCAGGCTGAAGGGAGACCTTATATCTCTCTGCAACTACCTGAAAGGAGGTTGTAGCAAGGTGGGGGTCTCAAGCTGCACCAGGGGAGGTTTAGACTGGATATTAGGAAATATTACTTCACTGAGAGGGTTGTCAGGAATTGTAACAGACTGCCCAAGGTAGTGGTTGAGTCACCATTTCTGGAGGTTTGGATGTGGTGCTTATGGACATGGTTTAGTGATGAACTGGCAGTGTTAGGTTTACAGTTGGACTCGATGGTCTTAAAGGTCTTTTCTAACCCATGTGAGACTGTGTGTCTGTGTGTAAGACTGTGTGCTTTATTGTCCTTTCTTGGACAGTATGTGTTTAGCTTAAGAGTTTTAAGAGAACTGGACAAGACATGAAGCTGATGATATAGAGCCTACAAAATTGGCCTGATTTACAGTGTTGCTAAGAGCTTGTTGAAGCAATCGGCTCCAAAGCTACTTAGCACTGCTGAAAACAAACCATTTTCTCTCTTAGTCACTAGTATGAAGTGAAGTATGACCCAAACCACCTGCCATCTACAGTTGGTTGGAAAGTTCAAGAAACTTAAAAAGCAACTGGAAATCAGATTTCCACTTTCTCTTCTATTTTTATATAACTTTTATTCTCTTTTTCACTTTTCATTCACGTTGCTTATGAACAGAAACCCTCATTTCGGATTCTTGCCTGAGACAATTTCTCTCACCAAACACAAGCCATACCAGCAGCCTTCTTCAAAAGGTGTGTGGGCTCAAAAATATCAAGCCCAAACATGAACTTACACTCCCAGTGAAATGTGAGGTGTTATTGAAAGGGAAAGAGAAAGATCAGTCTTGTTATCAGGAAGCTGACGCATTGCTGCTCCACCTATAACCATTCTTAGGGTACAAGGATGGTCTGTTTTCCTTCCATGCTGTCCCTCTGCTACTGTTTACAAACACTGCATTAAAAATCCTGTCCCTAGTGAGGTCAGGAGCAAAACTGCTATTGATTTCTGATAGCCAAGGATTCACGCAGTATCTTTATGTATTTATTTTTTTTTGCTCTGTGAAGTGATATACGTGTTTGTGTTTAGAATAGATAATTAAATTGTCATTGCACTATAAGCTGTAGTGTTTTTTGGATCATTTTCTGACTGTATATTTAAAGCACCAGACTTTTAAAATAAGCAAAATCTGTATTTAATTACTCTTCTCTAGACAAATTTGGTTTGTGTCTTTTTAAATGAAAAATCAACCACTTTTTTCCCTTGAAGTAAGAGGGCCCAGTGACATTCTGAGTAAACTGTATGCCACTTGAGCCAATGTTAATACAATTAGAATAGAATACATCAATTTAACTTCTGTGTGACAAACTACAGGAAAAATCAAGTTGTCGTCTTGCAGCAGATGATTTCAAAGGCAGAACTTCAGGATACAGTGCACACTTAAAAAAAAAAAAAAAAAGAAAGAAAATGGGGAGAAGTTTGCCTAACAAAGCAAAAACATGTCATTGATGCTTGGACATTAGAGAGCAATTTAGGTTTTGTGAAGAAAGTCCAAATTAGTAAGTACAACTGTGCTTCTGTGCATTCTCAGATGAACCATTTTCTTGGCGAAGATGAAATTTTTTATCTTGTGATTTCATCCCATCTATCGATGTCCTCAGAAAACCTCATTTTGCGATTATGTTGTTGAATGTATTTAACCTCCTCTGTTGAGATGGTTTGAAGCACAAATAAGATGGTTATTAGGACAGTTGTAGCAGATAATAGGTTAACTATGACAGTTGTAGCAGTCCATAATTGGTAGGATCCCTTATTCTGTGGAGAGTTTTTGTGGGAATCAGTTCTAAAGATACCTACATATAAGTGTATGCTTGTAGATTCCTACACATACATCAAATGTCTAAGCCCTCCTACAGGCAATATGGTCAAACAATGGCATGGTGTGTCAGGGTTCACCCTCAAGAAAACACCTGCAGCAAGATTTGGTTGTCCAAAAGTGTGTCTAGTGCTCTTGGAGATGCTCTGGGGTACTGTTTTTGTTTAACTCCAGCCAGCAGCTAAGCACCATACATCCACCTGCTTACTCCTGTCCAGTGGGGAGGGGGAGAGAATCAGAATGGCAAAAGAAAGAAACTCCTGTGTCAATATAAAGACAGTTTAATAGGTGAAAAAAAAAAAGCGCTGTGCATGTAAGCAAACCAAAGCAAGGAATTCATTCGATCCTTCCCATGGGCAGGCAGGTGTTCAGCCCTTCAGTCAGTTGGGGTCAGCTGTCCCAGCTGTGTCCCCTCCCAACCTCCTTGATGGTGGGTGGTGTGGGAGGCAGAAAAAACCTTGACTCTGCGTAAGCACTGCTCAACAGTAGCAAAAACACCCCTGTATTATCAATACTGCTTTGCCACAAATCTAAAACATAACCCCATACTAGCCACTCTGAAGAAAACTCTATTCCAGCCAAAACCAGCACATGCATCTATTTTGCTTGGCAACTATTCTATCATTCCCCCCAGAAAAAATCCCTAACAAAATATCCTAATCCTATTGTGTGGTTCTGCAATTCTTGAGTCAAACTAAGAAGCTTTTTTGCTGTTTAATATAATCCAAGTTGATTTGTCTACTGAAACAGTGACATTACCTGTGAAACAATCTACTCTTTCTTATTTGGCTTTGCTCTTTTAGATACTTGCAGAAATTTCAGCTATTGTCAAATTGCTAGTGAGCTTTCAGCTGTATGAATTCCTTTAAATTTCTTACACCTGTCTGTAAGGTAGCTTCTTTTCTTAGACTAAAAGGTATAATAATCTTGTAAAACTTGGGGAACAGCATTTTATTCTAAGGGATACATTACAGAGAGGAAAATTTATAGTTTCATCAAGATCATATATTCCTGCTAGTGGACAGTACTCTTGCCCTAATATTTACAATCCAATATTCATAAATTTTAATTAATTATTTAAAATGGTACTTAAAATCTATTTTAGTATATTTAAATACAGTTTATTAATTAAGTCATAAAACGTTTACTATACTATTAAAGTTAATTTTAATTTGTAGCTTCACCACAGCAGAATCTTTAGTAGATTTTTTGCTAAAGTCTGTTTAAACAATGAAAATATTCTTGCCGCGGATGTATGTAAGTGAAGAAGAATTAGCCATAATAAATTCCATGAGTCCTAAAAGATTGACAAAATTAGTGTCTGAGGATGGAATTTCAGACTGTTTCTTAATACAAGACTTCTGAAGCTGTTTACATACATTATTACTGTGCTCAGAACACAAACAATTCTGATCCAGCCTTTTGTCAAGTCTTAGCCTTTCTCTAAGCTTATCTGTCACTGAAAAAGGAAAAGGAGAGACAAAATAACAAAATCAGGTTAAAATATTTTTTTGTTCCTCAAATCCCAACAAGTAGTCAGGCATTTTGGAACAGCTATATTACTGAATGCCAATGTTCTGTAATTTTTTAAGCTTAATCATGACACATTTCTTAAAAGAAATCATATTTATGACTCAAGAATTTGCCACCGCTTCTCTGTTGCAATTTATCCTTTATTAAAAGTGAATTAGGTCAGAATGTTCAAAACAGACAGCCTGATTGTTCCTGATGTAGGAATTAAATAACAAGATGACACGAAAACTTTCTGCACTTTGGGAAAGAAATTCAGCTACTCTAAGTCTCTCCCTTTTCCATCATTCTTTAAGAACTTTAAAATTGCAAGTCTGCAATTCTCATTAACAGTCATTTTGCCTAACCCCTGCCATCCAGAATTTAAGTCTATGAACTTTGTCAATGATTCTAAATTAGTTTTCTAGGCTTCTTGTACTATAAATGAAGAGATATGTGAACCTTCTTGAATGGTTCAGATCCCGCTAAGGAATGTCCATTTCTCTCAGTCCATTTGCAGCAAGGATGTGCTCTGTACAAACGGCTGATTTAAGCTCCTTGGGATGTTCTCCCTTGCATAACACAGCCTTATCTGGGTTACAAGGCTGAGTATAGACCATGGTTTAAGAAACAAACTCTCATAAGCAATAATTTCAGGTACACAATTTAAATGTTGGTTTTGGACTTTTAATTTTTACAATATTTCTCAGATGGAATTGTACCCTGAAGAAAAATATCATGAAAAATAACCTTCCTCAGCTTTAGGTAATGTTTTATTTAGCCTTCCTGTTCACCATGTAATGAGTGAATGCTCTAAGGGACATAAACTCAAGACAATATGGTCACCTCACAGAACAACTAGGAAACAGATAGTCACCTATAAAAGTTTAGCATTAAATACATCATCCTCCTTATATAATCAAGAATTAACAAAGAGGAGGGATCATGGGTAACAGTGTTTGATACCTTTTTCTATCATTAACGTTTCCCTCTTTTTTCTGGAATATGTTTTCAGAAATAATTCCTGAGTATTTGATTGGAATGATTTTCCAGCTCAAAGGGCACTCTCTTAAAAAAAAAATGAAATCTATCAAAAGGGAAATAAAAATGACATATCACTATAAATAAATTGAAATTGAAATATCTTATTTCAAAATTGACCCCAAAATGCAGACCCTTAATTTCTTTCAAAAAGAAACTGGCATGCACTATTTTCTTCTGTTTCCTGTGTTTTATTAGAGGTAAATTATTTCATTTTCTGATTTGTCCCTACAGGACTGTTTCATGTATACTCTGTGTCTTACCCATAATTTGCTCCGAGTCCTGGAAATTACACAAGGCCTCCAGATGAGGTATAAACTCACCATCAAACCTGGCAAACCGGACAGAAAAGGAAATAGAAGTGTCACTCTTCTCTGACAATGAGAATTATTCAAAAATCCTAAGAAAAATAATTAAACTCTTTTAATGTTTTCCTCTTTAAGCTGGTTCTTTGTATAGCCAGAAACAGAAAAGGATTTTTGGCTACTATTAGCAAGAGTTGTGGTTTAGCCTCAGCCAGCAACTCAGCCCCACCCAGCCACTCATTCACTCCTCCACCTGTGGGATGGGGGAAAGAGAATCATAAGGATAAAGCTCATGGGTTGAGATAAGAACAGTTTAATAATTAAAATGAAACAATAATAACAACAATAATGCAATGAAAAGGAAAACAATGAGAGGTGAAACCAAGGCTGGGGGAAGGGGGTAGAGTAGGGTGTGGCATGGGAGTGAATGAACACCCAAAACAAACCACATGAAATGCCATCACCTACCACCACCAAGACACAACCACCCCACCATGGACCAGCTGCCCCCATTAATGTACTGGTCATGGCATCACATGGTCTGGAACGAACATCCCATTGGCCAGTCGGGGTCAGCTGCCCCAGCTGTGGCCCCGCCCCCCCAGCCTCCTGCCCACGTGGCAGAGCGCGGGCAGCTGGAAAGGCCCCCGACTGCTCCAGGCGCTACTGAGCAACACTGAGCTGCTGCTTAACAGCAGCTAAAGCATCAGTGTGCCATCGGCACTTTTCCAGCTACAGGGAAGAGAATTAACTCTATCCTGGCCAAAACCAGCACAGCAAGCTAGAGGAAAACTGACTAGATTTTACTGCAAAAGTTCCTTGTCTGGGATATGGGAAATCTAAAGATCTGCTTTATAATTTTCCTTTACATTTTAGTATTATTATTTTTAAACAAAGATTATCTGGTGCAAAATACACACAAGGTAAAATTTAGAGAAGATTGAGACACCTATATTTATCTCAGTTCTCCTATTCACATTCTAATACCTTATGTGATGACCAGGTGTCACTTTACCTGACCTCACAGAGGTTTTTTAGGCATTCCTGGACACCCTGCCAGAACCCTAGGTGCCTCTTCAGAAGGGTGTGGGTATCATACATCCTAACTTAGCTGGATGTCTCAAATACCTGTACTGGTTTCAGCTGGGATAGAATTAATTTTCTTCAGAGTAGCTAGTATAAGGCTGTTTTTGATTTGTGCTGAGAACAGTGTTGATAACACAGGGATGTTTTAGTTACTGCTGAGCCAGGCTTACACAGAGTCAAGGTTTTTTTCTGTCTCTCACCTCACCCCACCAGCGAGGAGGCTGGGGCGCACAAGGAGTTGGGAGGGGACACAGCCAGGACAGCTGACCCCAACTGATTGAAAGGATACTCCATAGTATTTAACACCATGCTCAGCAATAAAAGCTGGGGGAAGAAGGAGAAATGGGGGGACTTTGGAGTGATGGTGTTTGTTTTCCCAAGTCACCATTATGCATGATGGAGCCCTGCTTTCCTGGTGATGGATGAACACCTGCTTGCTGATGGGAAGGAGTGAATGAATTCCTTGTTTTGCCTTGCTCATGTGCACAGCTTTTGCTTCGCCTATTAAACCGCAACCCATGAGTTTTCTTTCTTTCACCTTTCAAATCCTCCTCCTCATCCAACCCGGGAAGAGTGAGTGAGTGGCCGTGTGGTGCTGAGTTGCTGGCTGGGGTTAAATCACGGCAATGTTACTACTCCCGAAAGCTGCTGAGAGCTAAGAGCTACAGCCACTTCTCACTTCAATTTAGTTTTCTTTGAGGTCTTGAGGAAAAAGTTCTGAGCCTGACTGAAATATGAGACAACAAAATGAATGTGAGATGTCATAGATCAGAAAACATTTAGAAAATATGAGAATGGTGGACATACAGGAACAGAAGTACCATTGTTAATGAAAAAAATTCACTAGGTAGCATTATTTTTTTACATTTTTAGCAGTGACTTTTTTTCTGCAGAGAACATATTTTACTTCGGTTTTGATGTATTTTACAAATGCTAATGAATTGAGCTTCATAACTGCAGCCTCCTGATGTTAAGTGGATAATATTAGTCACATATCACAGAGGGGAAAACTCATGCTAAGCCCTTGTAACAGCAGTGAATTTTGCCCTGTGTGATTCTGGAAAGTCAATGAGTCTCCACACTAACACGGGAATGCACCACTGAACAGATTAATGATGGGTTGTGTATATACTTGGTGTGATTGCTCCTCTGTGCACAAATGCATTGTACATGTAAATCAAGCCTCAGTGCTACTTGGCATGTATATTGTAAAGGTTCTTAAGAAACAAGGCACATACAAAGAAGGTAGAAGGAAACAAGCAATGCACAGGTAGGCAGGATCTGGGTGAATCGAGCTGATTACAGGCTCAAATTTTGGTTATATTTCAGTCTGCTGGCCAGAACACAAACAAGAATAATTGTAGAAAAAGGAAAAACCTGTGTCTGCAGGTGTAGATTTCTTAAGGAGAGCGTGGTGTAGATCACAACTGAATAGTCTGGCTTTTGCTCCCATCCCAAGGCAATAAAACTGCTCACTGTTCTCTACATTCAACTTTGAAGTCAAAATTAATCTCTGAGGGAAACAGCAAAGCCAGGAGTGGCAACAATGATTCTTGTCATCTCATCTCTTATTTAAAAGGGAACCCTCCTCACAGCTATTCAGAAATCTCTGTCCTGTATGAGTCTTACTGCCTTGCTCTTTGGCAAAAAAAAACCCCAAACAAACAAAAGAAGCATAACTCCTACTTAACCTTTGCTGAGGAGGAAGTGCTTTGGGAGATATTTTTCCCTCTTTTCATTTGTTATGCCATCTGTAAATATTATGCCATCACTGAGAGGAATAAAAGGGTCATTTTATGAGGACAGTAGTACCTGGATGAAAACATGTTTTACAACTTGCTTCATGAATAACAGCTCCAGCTTGCCAACAATATTCGGGACCTTCTCAGAAAAGTCTGGAGTCACCACCTGCTGCTTAATGTAGAAAACAACTTAAGTCCATTCTAGATACATTTTTCCTGAGCAAAAGTTATTATATTTGTTTTGTTGGATTCTATCTAATGCAAACAAAAATTTGGAGAACTTCTGAAATTGCTGAGATTAAAATATTCTTTAAGATACACCTGAATGCATACAAATTTGTCTGCCTGATCTGAGACCACTTAAGTTAGCTTCACTGTCATAATGTCCAAGCTCTATTTTAATACTTTTGGATGACAGAGAGTTAAATGATACGGTTACAAGGTACAAAAAAAGATGTTTTCTTGGATAATGAGATTTTAGAAATGATGTGCTGGGGCAGGGGGGGAGCTTTATTGATCTATGGTAAGGCTAAAGCAGTATGAAGTCACTAGTATCAATAAGATGGGAAGCTATTGCCTAATTAACTTTGGAGAAAAGGCAATCTGTAACTGATACTTGCAATAGCATTCGTACTTTATTACAAATTATTGTAAGATTAAGAAACATATTGAGGAATGCAGCTGGGCCTACTCTCCAGTATGCTGAAAGAGACTCCAGGTTTCATAGCAAAGAGAAAATAAATACCTTCTTGTGATTGATGAACTTGACCTCTTAATCAAATTAGCGGTAGGTTGAAACAGTCTCCAAAAAAGATAAAGACCTAAGCCATACCAGGCCAAGAACTTCTCTAGGTCCAATCTGTTCCCTGAAAACCCACAAGGGAACAGAATGACAGAGTAAGCTCCAATGCATACAAACTTAGAACACTGAACACGTGGTTAATAGCAGGTGGCTTTTCCAAGACTCATTTATCAAAGAGCAAATAAAGTTGTAGGTATCTCATTCACACCTTTTCCATTGCATGCAGTTTGACTACAAGCTGAACACTTTATTCTGTAAATACAACAGCCTAAGTGACCATTCTTTGAGTTCCTCTTGCTAGCCAGCTAGCTGCATGCTGGTGATCTCCCCTTGAGCTGGGACACCTCTCATGGTTGCTCCTCGAGGAAATCCTTCACCAACTCCAGATCTTTGGTAAGTGACTGATAACACATAGCCTTGCATTATAGTGCACTAAGATTTTGTATTGGTAATATCAGTTTTTGTCTTTGTAGCTTTGAATTTGTCTTGGTAACTTTGATTCTGTCTTAGTAGTTTTGAATCATTGTTATATCCTTTGTGCAGTAAGTAATAGAGTGAACCTTGCCATTGAACTTTGTTAAGTCACACTTTTACAACATCATATTTCAATAAAACCACTTTTGCTGATAGCTTTGACAGTGGTTCTTTAAGCAGTCTAAATCACCCATTCAGGACACCCCTCCCACAAAAAGCTCCAAAACTTGGTTATATGCTTGACAGGCATGGTTAGTGGATAAGGCAAAAAGCTTCAGGCATATTAAAATCTATTTCATGCCTGACAGACCATTTCCAAATTTTATTCCATGATTGTTTCAGATAAAATACATTCAAGGTCTTGCTTCACAGAAAGATCTTTTGGACCACCCTGGATAGTGTTACCAATCATTCAGAAAGCCATTAAATACTCACAAGGGTGTGTAAGGGTCACTCATCACAGGCATTTGTTAGACATGTTCCACAAAAACAAATTTTGATAAAAATCAGATGAAGGAGTGACTGGAAATGGGCAACAAATCTCAACACGTCTGTTTGTCTAAACAGTGTGGGCCATTTGCTGTTACAAACTGTACCACTGACATTTTCAACTGGTGATAATATCTCACCCTGCAAAATTCACCTCGTTTAGATCCCACTCTGTACAGTATCACTACTGTATTTTTCTTAACTTCACTGAAAATCCAGGGTCAGGGCAAACAGGCTCCAGTTCAGCAAATCTATTTCTGCACTGGCATAACTCTAGGGCCTGATTGACATTGATAAACAAAAGCTGAATCAAGGGTATAATGATTGCATTCGTGGTTCATACAAATTCATCAGCTGACAAAATTGTTTATATGAACATAACTCTACAGTAAATCTTATCTTCCTTGGTGAGTGTTAATCAGAAATTTGAAACTTTTTCACTGACTGCTACCAACCTTATTGCTTTTGTTCCTTACAATCTCCTTAACTCAGTCCAGATCCCTTTGTACTTTTTGACTTCCCATTGTTTAGCACATGATATTTGCATGTAGTAACTGTCACTTAGAACAAAGATTTGGCAGGTCTATCTCATTAATATGAATAACTCATTGGGTTTTCTTTAATATCATTAACATTTTAAGTAAGAGATATCTGATTAATATAGCAAAAAGGGCTTTACATTTTGGTTTGCAACTCAGCTCATATATTTTTCAATTATTTTTTATTCAGATAAAAGAAATTTGACAGATTATTAATATATTGTCAAAATCTTTGTTCAGGTAGAAGAATAGATCTGTCCAAACTGCAGCTGTTTTCCCAAAAATTGTGTCACAAAGAGCACACTCTTCAGAGGAAAAGGAGAAAAGGAAAAACCACACAAATTTTAGAACAGTACTATTCATATTTCAACTTGTCTATAAGAATATTGTCTCTTAACTTTGCAATACATTTTGAAAGAACAATTTCAATAAACTAAAGAAATAAAGCTAAAATAATAAATGGATCTCAATGTATCTACTTTGTTTTATGCTACTCTCATCATTACAGCATCTAAAAGGTTTCTGCTGTCCCCATAAGCAATACAATTAACACCTACTGAGTATGACACATTCGATTTCTCATCTTTCTAAAGCGCCAGATTTCTGTACATAGATCTCTTTCAGGGTTTTTGTAGGTATATGTGATGAGCCTCGTTTTTCAACATGCACTCAGAAAAGCACAGAATCACAGAATCACAAAATGGCAGGGATTGGAAGGAACCTCTGGAGATCATCTCATCCAACCCCCCCTGCACCCACTTGACAAAGTACACCTAGAGCAGGGGGCACAGGAACGTGTGAGTATTGAATGTCTCCAGGGAAGGAGACCCACAACCTCCCTGGGCAGCCTGTGCCCCTGCTCTGGCACCCTCACAGGAAAGAAGTTTTTTTTCTCATATTGAGGTGGAACTTCCTGTGTTCCAACTTGTGCCCATTGCCCCTTGTCCTGTCATTGGGTACTATTGAAAAGAGCCTAGTCCCATCATCCTGACACCTACCCTTTAGATATTTATAGGTATTTATGAAATCCCCCCCCGGTCTTCTCTTCTCCAGGCTGAACAAACCCAAGTGTCTCAGCCTTTCCTCAGAAGGTTGATGTTCCAGTCCCCTGATCATCTTTGTAGCTGTCCGCTGGGCATGCTCAAGCAGTTCTGTGTCCTCCTTAAACTGGGGAACCCAAAACTGGACACAGTACTCCAGATGTGACCTCACTAGGACTAAAAGGGCGGAGTAGAGGGGGAAGAGAACTTCTCTTGATCTGCTGGCTACACTCCTTTTAATGCATCCCAGGACACCGTTGGCCTTCTTGGCCACAAGGGCACAGTGCTGGCTCAGGGTCAGCCTGTTGTCCACCAGCACTCCCAGGTCCTTCTCAACAGAGCCACTTTCCAGCAGGTCAGCCCCCAGCCTGTACTGGTGCCTGGGGTTGTTCCTCCGCAGATGCAGAATCTTGCACTTGGTCCTGTTGAATGTCATGAGGTTCCCCTGGGCCCAGCTCTCCAGCCTGTCCAGGTCTCGCTGGATGGCAGCACAGCCTTCTGGTGTATCAGCCACTCCTCCCAGCTTGGTGTCATCAGTGAACTTGCTGAGGTAACACTCTGTCCCTTTGTCCAGGTCACTGATGTATGTAGTGAACATGGCTGGACCCAATACAGACCCCTGGGGAACAAGGATGCCAACCAGAATCTGCCCCATTGATCACAACCCTCTGAGTTCTGTTTTTCAGCCAGTTCTCTAACCACCTTACTGTTCTCTCATCTAACCCATACTTCCTTACCTTGTCCATGAGGATGTTATGGGAAACAGTGTTGAATGCCTTGCTGAAGTCAAGGTAAACAACATCCACTGCTCTCCCTTCATCGACCCAGCTAGTCATGCATCACAGAAGGCTATCAGGTTGGTCAAGCATGATATTCCCTTGGTGAATCCAGGTTGACTATTTCTGATAACTTTCTTGTCCTCTACATGTTTGGAGATGATCTCCAGGATGAACTGCTCCATAACCTTTCCAGGGATGGAGGTGAGGCTGACTGGCCTATAGTTTCCTAGGTCCTCCTTCTTGACCTTTAATAAGACTGGGGTGACATTTGCTTTCCTCCAGTCATCGGGCACCTCTCCTGTCCTTCATGACCTTTCAAAGATGATGGAGAGTGGCTTGGCAAGAACAATCACAAGGTCCCTCAATACTCGTGGGTGCATCCCATTGGGCCCCATGGATTTATGAGGATCCAGTTTGCCTAGTTGATCTCTGACCCAATCCTCCTCAGTCAAGGGGAAGTCCTCCTTTCCCCAGATTTTTTCTCTCTCCTCTGGGGGCTGAGATGTCTGAGGGCCAGCCTTAGCAGTAAAGACTGAAGCAAAGAAGGCATTCAGTAATTCTGTCTTCTCTGCATCCTGCATCACCAGGGCCCTGTCTCTGTTCAGCAATGGGCCCACAGTTTCCTCAGTCTTCCTTTTACTGCTGATGTATTTGAAGAAGCCCTTCTTGTTATCCTTGACATCCCTTGCCAGATTTAGTTCCAAGTGGGCCTTGGCCTTGCTCGTTGTACCTCTGCATATTAATATGCATAATTAATATGCTTCAATGGGTAAGTTTTAGGCTTTAGGTCAGAAGCTGGTGATGGATATCATTCCTTGCAGAAGTTTGTCTTAGATAATATTTTGCACTTCTATTTTGTGTCTTTCTTCTTAGCCTCCCAGGCTAATTTTCAATGTTGAATGACTCTTCATTATTATATATTAGATAGATAAGTAGACATAATAGCTGTTTCACTCTTGACCAGAGAAGATGTGATTCTCCTAGTACAATGTATTCATGTCAAAATTGGTCTTAAAAAACTAGACTGGTTGCAGTGTGCTCCAACTGATTAATTATACTTCCTACGGAAGTCCTCTTTACTTAGGTAGAGAGCTTCAAGTTGATACAATATGTATTCCAAATACAGCAGAAGTCTATTTAGATATTGGGGCAGAAGGGAAATTATGTACCAGCTTTGTGTATATGGCAATGAAAGAATTGCGTTCTGTGTGTACAGATGCACTGTTACCCACACCAGTTGAAACTATAATGTTTTGTGTTCAGAGAAGGAAGAACGCTGTCTGAACAGTTATATTCTGTGTCCATAGATAATTACATGCAGAGCATTGTTTCAGCATGACAACTATAGAAATTAATTCCTTGATGCTTTGCTGGTTATTTGATAGTGATAACTATGTACATATAATATGCTCAGAGCTTTATAACTGTTTGATTTTTTACAGTTATTATTTTAGGATTAAGAATGTCACATTATTAACATAAATGTACCAGAAATTAAAGGCATCAGTCACAGACTGACAGTTCTCTAAAACAGGGAGATTGCCATCGACAGATCATGTATCTACAACGATTTTGCAAGGATCATAGTTAGGGAATTATTAGAATCTTTTATCAATACGCAGAAGTGAATCTCAAATAACTGTTGATAAATTTGTGGATG
Source organism: Phalacrocorax carbo (assembly GCF_963921805.1). Lineage (NCBI taxonomy): Eukaryota > Metazoa > Chordata > Aves > Suliformes > Phalacrocoracidae > Phalacrocorax > Phalacrocorax carbo. The sequence goes on from NC_087513.1 coordinate 205,097,811, forward strand.
GCTAAAAGACCTCTGAAAACATAATTAATTACAAAGAGAAAACAGTCAGAGCCAAGCAAGGATAATTCCAACAACCTCTTTAAAAGAGCCACAGTTATTGCTGTACATATAGAAAGGACATACCTTAAGAAGAGAGTATCACAGCTTGAAAACCATTACACTGGAAAATATTTTAGTATCTTAGGAGTTAATTCTTTATATCCTAGAAAGTATTTTATGGATAAGAAAATGTTACTGTGTTTTCTGAATGTGTAAGCAAGGAAGTAGGACATAATATGTTGGAGATTAATTTACCCATGGATATGAAAATAATGAAACTGATAGGAGAATACTGCATACTGCTCTCACATCTGATTTTTGGAATAAATATAAAACAATAGGAGATATCACAGAAAATGGCATGAGTGATTCCTGAGCTCTTACCCTGACAGCACTGATGATTTCAATCTGATTTCAGTTTAGCTGTATGCTTATTACAGTATAGAACTGTCTTCATCAGAAGAAAATACTGGATACTAAGCAACTCTTTAATTTAGTAGAAGAAATCAAGACAAAACCAATGATCAGGAATTGAAACTTTAAAAATTAAAATAGTCAATAGAAAAACTTTTCAACTGCCAGACTGTTTAATAATGCAAACAAATAATTAATGGCTGGAATAAAGGGACCAGTTGGTATTCTGTCCCTTCATGTTAAACTGAAAACAGATATTAGCTAAATGAAGTTTTAGGACTTTAGAAAGCTTTGGAATGCAAAGCAAGTGTGGAAGTATTCAACAGATGACCAGATAAACTAATGGTCCCTCTGGTCAAACCTCCAAAAATAGAAAAGAAAAATAATCTGTAAATTACAAACTCTGGTATTTCTTTAATGCACAGTTGCCCAGATTCTGATCTCAGTGACCCTATGCAAGTCCAAAGAGTGTATAGGTAATGAGTAATTTACAATATGCTTTTATCCAGATTTAATACAACAGGCTTTTATCGAAGTTTCAAACTACTAGGATGTGTTACATTAGTAAATATACCATTTTTTTGATCTAAATTTTAGTGTCAGAAAAGACTACAGAGCCTTTTGCATAGACCAGGGAAGATGTCCGGAGCCCAGATGAATTTCAGCTCTTCTCCGTCTTAATTTTCTATCATTTGGCTGGTGCCAAAGAAAAATATATTTCAAAGACTTAAATTTTTACATTATATAAACAACTGATATCACCAGGTTAGCATAAACAAATATATTCTACAATGTGCAAAGAGTTTAAAAATGTCGCACGTATCCAGGAGATAAAAATTACTTATAGTCTTATAGGTAAGTATAAGAGAACTAGATTGGCATGACTAGCATATTTTAAGGCAGTAGTCCAAAACACTTATCTACTGTTCAGCAACACTGGCAAGAAGACAAAAGATTGCATTGCACAGATGGGTAGAATATGAGTTCATGTGAAATCAGGGGAGAATAAAACCTCTCTCAATAATTAAGGATCACTTCAATCTACAGTTTATTTTAATTACCTTCCTGAACAAAGCTGCTTGTCACTAACACAAATCTGAGCAAGGAAAGGTGAGACAGACTGGATGGGGACCTAACTCAGCACTTTGCTGCCAGCTGCAAAATTAACTTTAGTAGATCATCAGAAACAGGAGTTACCTCTGGTTCATAGTGTGAGCTTCCATTCCTGAGCTAAAGATCTAGCAGGTCCATGAGGACTAAGTGACACTGTTACAGAGAGACAGAGTGCTGAGTACAAACCTATGCAAACACATCCTGACCCTCAGGACTCTTGCATTGCTCCCACTGTCACAGCTCACGCCAAGAAACTTTTTTACCTAGTCGTGGCCCTGGAAAACACATATGCTGAGTGACTTCAGCACTATCAACTCCTAAACTAGTCTGTGCAGCTGTGTGTTTCTTGCTACCTCCGTATTTCTAGAATTGTCTTGGAGTGGTAAGTGATTCAAGAAGGTTCCAATAACCTGATTTTAAGATTCCCATTCAGAAAGTACCTGTCACTCAATACAGGCTGCAGGGAAATCAGACAGTCAAAACCCTTTCATTCAAAAAATTAATAGACAAAACATTATTTTACAAGAAAAATGGCCAAGAAGGTTCCAAATGCTTGTTAAAGTTATAGGTCAAAAAGGAATAAAAAAGATATATTTAATCTGTTCTTGATCCCAATATGAAATCCATCTGGCATTTCTCTCTATTCCAGAATTCAGGAGACAAGTTTGAGATGTTTATTAACCTAGTCAAGGTCTTTGTGCTTTTTTTGACATTCCACAACTGCAATTGGATTTTGTAGGAGAAAATCTAGCAAGCATGTTAGATTTTGTGCTTCCATTATTACTTAAGGTCTGTTCAGGGGTTCATTACTGTTTAAACTCTCTCCTCTTTTTTCCTGCCTTACAGCACTGAATAATTCTTAAGGAGGCAGATTCAATCTTCTTCTCCTGAACTTCACCTCTTTGGGGTGGAACTGCTAATGTCATTTAAGCAGTTCAGCTAAGTTGTTTCCGCTGCTAGACTAAACTACTAATAACTTGTTAAATTACTGAGATAAGGCCATAGGCACATTTCACAGTAAAGCTTTTCTAGAGACCTTCTGAGAAGATATTGAATCTATTTTAATTCTTCATGACAAGTTAACTTTTGGGTCCACAACCCCTGCAGCAGATTTGAGAACAAGGAGTTAACTCTCTACAAGGGCAGTGTAGTTTTTAACAGGAAAAAGCTTACTGAGTTTCTGACAATGCTTCTCATGGAATTGCCAAACTCCCTTGCAAGGAAGTACTGAGCCCATCTGGGAAGGATGTGAATCAGTGCCTTGAGCCTGTGTCTGAAAGAGAATTCTTCATTTGTAACAAGGGTAGGCACAGAGGGAGAAGAGACTTCCGTTTTTCAGTAAATCGCAAGATCATGAAGAATTGCTAGGATGGTAAGACCATGAAAAACATCAACAAAACCTTGAGATATACTGAGTAATGAAGTTATATCCAGTGGTAATTTACAGCTTTTTATTGCACTGTGACAGACACTAGGGAAACCTCTTCTGGACTACTGTTTACAATCTGGATGACCCATGTTCCAAATGCTGAATTCAGGTTGGAACAGGTGCCAATAGAATACTATAGGGAATGCAGACTTACAAAGATACCTAAAAGCTTCTACCAGTTTATATCCAATGAGCTTCTTAGAGCTCAGATGCAAGGCATGAACCTACAGACCCTAAAACAGGATATTCAAACATTGTTTCACCTTACTCTATAAATGTACTCTGAAGACGTTTGAAGTCCAACACTTGTGAGACTGAAGTGAAGGAATAAGGCAATATGATGCTAAAGGAATGAATGGCATAATATGTGTCCTTCCACATATACAGACTGTGCAGGAAATGAGATATCTGATTTCAAAAGACAAAACTCTGATTTAGGCACCAGGTTCTCTCACCTCCAAAATGGAAACTTAAATTAAAAGACTAATAGATAATCTGGAGGTGAATTTGCCTCAGTCTCTCCAGTGGCACTTAATGCATAGAACTCTTGAGAGAAGCAAGGACTTTAGTATGGGTTTCATCACATGGGTTTATGGACATTTTGCCTGGAAGGACATGCTGAATTGCAAACTCACATGAGGATGTAGCTCCAGTGCCTCTGATAAGCTTCTTGCATGGAAATACCATCTGTTTTTACAACAATCAATATCAAAGATCTCCAAGAGAGGAGATCTACCTGTACCCTGCCACATTCTACTGATAAGGAACTGGCTAGATGGCCACATCCAAAGAGTTACAGTCAATGACTCAATGTCCAAATGCAGATCAGTAACACGTGGTATCCCTCAGGGGTCTGTACCATTTATTATCTTAATCAACAACTGGGATTGAGTGCAGCCTCAGCAAGTTTGCAGATGACACAAAGCTGAGTGGTGCAGTAGATTCACTTAAGGGAAGGGATGCCATCCAGAGGGACATTGACAGGACTGGGGAGAGAGCCTGTATGAATCTCATGAGGTTCAACAAAGCCAATTTAATGGGATGAAATTTAACAAGTTGAAATGCCAGATTCTGCATGTATGGTGGAGTAATATCAGCCACAAGCATAAACTGGCAGAAGAGTGGCTGGAGAGCAGCTGTGCAGAAAGGGATCTGGGGATGCTTGCTGACAGAAGGCTCAGTGTGAGTCAGCAGTGTGCCCTGGCAGCCAAGAAGGCAAACCGCATCCTGGGGTGCATCAAAGACAATATAACACGATATAATAAGGGTCCAGTCCTGTTCAACATATTCATCAATGACCTGGACAAAGGGACAGAGTGTTACCTCAGCGAGTTCGCTGATGACACCAAGCTGGGAGGAGTGGCTGATGCTCCAGAAGGCTGTGCTGTCATCCAGCGAGACCTGGACAGGCTGGAGAGCTGGGCCCAGGGGAACCTCATGACATTCAACAGGACCAAGTGCAAGATTCTGCATCTGCGGAGGAACAACCCCAGGCACCAGTACAGGCTGGGGGCTGACCTGCTGGAAAGTGGCTCTGTTGAGAAGGACCTGGGAGTGCTGGTGGACAACAGGCTGACCCTGAGCCAACAATGTGCCCTTGTGGCCAAGAAGGCCAACGGTGTCCTGGGATGCATTAAAAGGAGTGTAGCCAGCTGATTGAGAGAGGTTATCCTCCCCCTCTACTCTGCCCTAATGAGGTCACATCTGGAGTACTGTGTCCAGTTTTGGGTTCCCCAGTTCAAGAAGGACACAGAACTGCTTGAGCATGCCCAGCGGACAGCTACAAAGATGATCAGGGGACTGGAACATCAACCTTCTGAGGAAAGGCTGAGACACTTGGGTTTGTTCAGCCTGGAGAAGAGAAGACCGGGGGGGGATTTCATAAATACCTATAAATATCTAAAGGGTAGGTGTCAGGACGATGGGACTAGGCTCTTTTCAATAGTACCCAATGACAGGACAAGGGGCAATGGGCACAAGTTGGAACACAGGAAGTTCCACCTCAATATGAGAAAAAAAACTTCTTTCCTGTGAGGGTGCCAGAGCAGGGGCACAGGCTGCCCAGGGAGGTTGTGGGTCTCCTTCCCTGGAGACATTCAATACTCACCTGGACACGTTCCTGTGCCCCCTGCTCTAGGTGAACTTTGTCAAGCAGTATGGCTGGACAAGATGATCTCCAGAGGTCCCTTCCAACTCCTACTTTCTGTGATTCTGTGATAACTAGCTGGTTAAAAAAGGTGATTATCCCACTCTATTCAGCTTTGGTGCAGAATCATTATGTACAGTTCTGAACAACACAATTTACAAAGGATATGAAGGTCCTTGAGTGCATCCAGAGGAGGGCAACAAAGCTGGTGAAAGAGCTGGAAGGAATGTCCTATGAAGAGCAGCTATGGACCTTGGGCTTGTTTAGTTTGGAGGAAAGGAGGCTAAGGGGCAGCCTCATTGCTCTCTGTAGTTTCTTCAGGAGGGAAAGTAGATAGAGAGGTGCTGATCTCTTCTCCCTGATATCCAGTGATAGGATATGTGAGAATGGTTCAAAGCTACCACCAGGGGAAGTTTAGACTAGACATTAGGAAGCATTTCTTTACTGAAAGGGTGGTCAAACACTGGAAAAAGTAGTCAATGCCCCAAGCCTGTCAGTTTTTAAAAGGCATTTGGACAATGCCCTTAATAAAATGCTTTAACTTGTTCAGCTCTGAATTGGTCACACAGTTGGACTAGATGATTGCTATAGGTCCCTTACAACTGAAATAGTCTATTCTAGTCTAGTCTATTGTATTCTAGTCTAGCCTAGTCTAAAGTGCAAGGTCCTGTACCTGGGTCAGGGCCGTTACCAGTGTCAATACAGATGGGTGATGGATGGATTGAGAACAGCCCTGGGAAGAAGGACTTGAGGATACTGATGGATGAAAAAATGGACATGGGCTCTCACAGCCCAGATGGCAAACCATATCCTGGGCTGCATCAAAAGAAGTGTGACCAGCAGGTGAACAGAGGTGATTCTCTCCCTCTACTTTGCTCTTGTGAGACACCACCTGCAGTGCTGCATCCAGTTCTGAGGTCCCCAACACATGAAAGACATGGAGATGTTGGAGTGGCTCCAGAGGAGGACTAAGAAAATTATCAAAGGGCTGGAACACCTCTCCCGTGAAGGAAGGCTGAGAGATTTGGGGTTGTTCAGCCTGGAGGAGGCTCTGGGGAGACCTTATTGCAGCCCTTCAGTACGTAAAGGGAGTTTATAAGAAAGATAGAGAGACCTTTTACAAGGGCCTGTAATGACAAGACAAGGGGTAACAGAAAAGTGGGTACGTTTAGATTAGATGTAAGGTTGGATGGGACTTTAAGCAACCTAATCTAGTGAGAGATGTTGTTGCTTCCAACATGGTGGTTAGAGCTAGGTGAGCTTTGAAGGTTCCTTCTAGACCTGCTAATGTTCATTTGGAGCATACATTGCTGGATTCTACCAGCACTGAGTGCACTCCAGGCTTCCCTGCAGAGGACAGCTATATTACCTCAAAACTGATTTTGAGGATTATCCCAGTGCAAGACAGAGGGTATGGGGGACTATTTTGATTCCAGTGTCATTCTGGTAGCCATTCCACATGATGCCTAAATACACAAAACAAATCCTTTGATGCACAGATATCCACAACCAACTGATGCTCCCAAGCAGCAGCTGGTTAGGTACCAAGACCGCTTCTTCAGTATTCTCATCTTGGATATCTCAGGATGTCAAGTATGACTACTCTGAATATCTTGTCTTTAAGTGTGAAAGAGCACTTTTTGAACTTCAGGCTACCTTCAGAAAGGAAATCCTACTCACTTCCTAGTTATCACTGCTCATTTCCAGCCCTCCCTTTCATTAGACCTTGTAACTGAGTAAGCTGGTTCCACAGACTAATCCAAAGGAAGGCATTTTCTTGATGACTTACATCCACATCACATAATCAAGCTAAACTGATCTACCTTATAGCTACATAAACGTGATATTTTCAAGAGAAGATAAAGAGATGTAACCTGTGATGACAAGGTGAACCCTTTTTGACATCATCCTGCAGTAACACAGCATAAGGTGTACCGTCAGCTAGCAGGCTAATTCTCCCGGTGCCCTGACTGGAGAACTGATTACCTAATTCAAGCTGCGGGGCCCATTGCAAGGCTTGTTTGCACATTTCAAAAGCTTTGACACTCCTTGCTGTTGGAGCTTAGATATGATTTTTTTATGAAAGAAATAAATATAAAAATTAAGATTTCAAGAAAAGTTCTGTACTAAGGTCTGCCTCAGAACAGAAATTTAAAACTACAGAAAGTAGTGTAGGTCTTGTTATGCCTTTATGGTTGGTAACAATATAAAGAAAAGTAGGATATATTATGGGTGTGTTTACTTAGATGTCACCTACAAGAATGCTTTTCCAACCCACAGTTCTTTTTGCATTTGAGCGCTGGAAAAAACCTGAGGGATGTTTGTTGTGATGGTAAAATGTCTAGGCATTTTTCAGAATAATTTTCCAGCCACAACTGCAGAAAGCCTCAGCCACTTTCAGAATGATGCAGTCTGCAGTTGGGAAAGATACATTTGTTCACCTAATAGAGTTATGCTGGCTACAGGTAGCAAGAAATGTAGATAGTTCAGGCACCTGGAAATCTTCTAATTACCAATATCTCCAAGGTTTTTAGGAGTCTGTATGAAGAGCTTGGAAAAGAGTACTGCCAATGGCCATTTAAGGAAGCTTCTGCCTTTAGCCATGATGGGCTCATTTGTCATTTCCCAGTATGTTCTCTGAAATAAAAAGGAGTTCTCAACTAGTAATTCTTTTTTTTTCTGGCAGTTATTCCTCCACTGAAGCAGCTAGCCATGTAGTCACTTTTTAACTGTTCACTTTGATTTGTATATATTATCTCTTGGGAGTTTTTGTTCATTTTAGCGTTTGTTGGTTTTTTGTTGGGTTCTTTTTTAGACTCTTAAAAAAGAATAATTCCATATAGAGAATCAGATCACATAGGATTTTAACAGCTACAATTGAATAGGCAGTTTAGGAAACAGATTTTTTTTTAATAAATATAATAGTTTGCAATCCTTATTTGTATGATAGGAAGAAGTAAGCTTGCAGATAAGGCACAAAATTCAAAGGGTGTGGGCCTCATCGCCTACACATTGCATATAGTCCCTGTCAAAGACTGCTAAAGCATATTACTGAATTGAAAGAAAGTAGAAACAGTTCTTGAAATGTGGGTCCACATCAATTTTGTGGTCCTAATCACTGTGAGAAAAGAGGGGAAAGATGTTAAATGAAGAAAAGTGTACATACTTTCATTTCAGCTGAGGATATCCATGGCTAAGATTGTCACATTAAAATTTAGAAAAATGTATTATTGGCATTTACATTTTAGCTGTATAATCAAGGGAAAGATACAGGCAGTTTACATGATTCTTGGGGGATAGGTATGTTTCAGGAGGAGATGAATCTTGTCCTAAGCTTCTCTGTTTTTCTGTGTTTACTATAAAGATATCCAGGCCAACAAGCTCAGATGTAGATGTTGACTTTGGTCTGATACATACCATTCTCTGAGTCCAACCCTGCCTCTGCTCTTTGGGCTTAGTAAGCAGTCATCCATATCACAGAGGCTAACACAGAGTCTTTCAACTCTCCATCTGGCCAGAGAAAAAGTGTAACCATTGTTTCTCTCCCGTGGTGCTGGATTGCTGGCACAACACTACTCAGAACCCTTCCTTCCAAAGCTTTGACATACCCTTCAGGAAAGTGCTTTTATCCATAGTATCATTCAGAGAAAATGGTAGTGTTGACCACTTTCTGAAGATCAACACACAACCTAAGTAAGTTCATTGTCCATACTCTTGGGGGAAGGAATGGTTGGGTCATGTGGGATGCAGATATTATTTTTCCTTAAAAATAACGTATAAGAAAAGAAGCAAGCAGAGGTTACAGAGGCAGTGGCTTGTCATTCTGAGAGATCAACAACTTTCTTTTCTAAGGAGACCATGCAACTTCTTTAGAAAAATGACTGGGGAGTAGAAATAGAGTGGCTTCTGGTTTGTCTCTATTTTATTTGAGAAAAAATTAATGTCTGGCATGAAGGAGCAGAAATACCTGCTGTGGCAGTACAGGGCCTGGTTCAGAGTGTCCATATCCTAATAACTTTTCTTGGCTTTGAACAGAAGAAATATTTTCTACCACTCTCTATATTCCAGGATATCTTTTCCAAACATGTATCCATCATCATGACAATATTGAAATAATATGTTGTTATGTTCCTCAACCCTCCAACAGAGACAAAAGAATCAGAAAAAAATGAAATGAAACAAGGAAACACAATTCAGTCATATTAACAGCCTTCTGTTTTACCAGTTTACCATTCCTCCAGAGAATAGCGCCATACAGCTGTTTCAAGCGTTTAACAGCATGAAAGTGACTAATACTAGGAGATTTCCTTAAAAGTAGCAAAAAACTCTTAACAGTCCAGTTTTTCTGGAGCACTAACAAAAAACACTGGTGCTTAACCTGATGTGATACATAAGCACACCCAAGAAAATTATACATATGAGTATAGTTCTAGGGCACCTGTCAGTAACAAATTCCTCTTTAACAGAGGTGAAGTAATGAAGGTTAATTCAGCAGCAGCAGCATCCTTCCTTAAAGTTATTCATGCTCTCCCTAGAGACTGTTATTTGCAGCTTTTGATAATGTGAATCTATGAGTGGTAAAAGGGCTGGGTGTCCTAGACTTCTTACTCAGCACAGGTTTGAACATTTGCTGCTGTCTTTTCTACGCTGCTGTTATCCTTCCTCATGGCCGATTGCAGATTGTAATGGATTGGCCCTGGCTAACAGCAAAACTCCCACCCAGCTCCTTGTTCATGCCTTGCCTCAGTGGGACAGGGGAGAGAAAATAGGAATAACTGGACTCAGAAGTCTTGTGCGTTGAGATAAAGACAGGGAGATCACTTATCATCATGGAAGAAACAGATTTGACTTGGGGAATATTAGTTAAATTTATTACCAATTAAAATAGTTTTTGAATAGAAATAATCAAAATTACAAATATTAAAACATTCCCTTTCCCAGGCTAAACTTCACTCCAGACCTCCTTAACCCTCCAAGTTTTGCAGAGGTGTGTGGGGAATGGGGGCTTACAGTCAGTACCTCACTATTTAACTCTGTTTCCCCTTCCTCCTCACAGTTTTGCTCTGCTCCAGTGTGGGTTCTACCCTCCTTCTCCTGAAACTGTATATTCAAACTCAGTACTTTTACTTCCTCTGTAGTTTAAATTCCCTGCATTATGTCTACTAAGAGCCATGGTTCCAGAATATTTATTAAAATACTAATTAGATACATGTATCCCCAAAAATCATCACTGAACTTTAGTACAAATATGTAGAGAGGAATTTTTGTAGGATGCTCTGTACCACTAATAATTTTACTGTTAGTTCAAGCGTGGCTGAAGTTAAGGTATCAACTAGCTTGAGATTTCTCAGTGGATAAAAGAACAGGGACCTATGGTGCAAAACACTCCCATGTAAGCCATAAGGGCTTTTTTTAATTAAAAAAAAAAAAAAGATAGAAAGCTTAGATTGACGATAGAAGTTAGACCTTCCTAAACATTTGAAGAGAGCACTTCAAAAATCTGTCATATGAGAAATTGTACTGCAGCATCCAGAAGAATGGGATTCCTGGGAGCCAATATTTGCAGATCCCTATTAGTGAACATATAGGGTGAGTTGCGACTTTTAACTGTTTCCATTGCCAGTTCAGTCAATGATAAATGTAGGTTCTGAGTTTAGATTCAAATTCCAAAACTGCTAATTCCAGAAGGATAAGGATCTCTATTAAGTTCTGATTCATATGTACCACACAGCTCAGATCTCTTAGATACCTTTTGTTATTCAATTAAAAAAAAAAGTCTCATTCAGAAATAGCTTCTATTAACCTTAGTAAAGTTTTATGTAGGTTTAAAAATTAATAACGATAGAATTGGAAATGCCTAGTGATTTTTGGTGTCTCTATTTTTAGATATTCACCTTGAGAAAAAAACGTTAGGGGACATGAAAGTGCTGATTACCTGTTTCTGATAACCTTGTGTTAAAAAACATACCCACTGAGAAGCCCAAGGTCCTCTCACAATTTTTTTGCAAAGAGTTCTTTTCTATAGATGTTATTAAAATGATACACTAAATTTTGGATACAACATATTTCCTCAATAAAACTTTATTCATCCTGTTATGTCTGTTTACTTCTGCTGGTTCCAAGCTACCAAAGATTTGTTGCTTCTGTGTTCACTTTCTCCAAGTTATAATGAAACTCTACTGAAACTGCTTAAATGAACTAGATATATCAAGGTACATTTTCTCCTGCAGGAAATCAGTTCAACATCTTTGATTTATACCAGAATAAGCCCTAAAATCAGGTTATATGACATCTACTGCTCTTACTCTACTTATGGTCTCTCTTACTTTATTTGTAGAAGCACAATAGATAGGTTTGACAGAAGTTGTCCTTGACAAATCTCTGTTATCTGCTGCTCATCTCCTTATCTTCCAGATACTTGCAAATAATCGTATTATGTGCCTTTGTCTTTTTTTTTCTGGGGACTGAATTCAAGCTGTCTGATCCATAATTCCATTCTTAGCCATTTTAACAAGAGTGGCAGTTTCACTCTTTTCCATATTTCTTCTACCATCACACCCATCTTATACAAAATTCTGAAATATAAACATTAATGGTCCTTAGCCTACATAAAATAACTTTTTTCAGATACCTGAGGATTAAATTAATAGTGTCAATCTGCTTAAAACATCAATTTAAGAACATATCTTAATCTACTTTTTCCCTATTCTAAGTCAGAAATCCATACTTTTTCACTGGGCATTGCCTGTGCTTACAACCTCCTACTGTTAGCATTTTTAGTGAATACTAGCACAAACCCCAAACACTGAAATTAAGCTGTTCTTGGCATCATTTGTTGATAGTTTTCACTCAGCTGAGAAGCAGATCCAAAATTCTCTCCCTTCCTACCATAGACATAGAATGATATTTCTTACTTTTAATTTCTCATGCAAGCTACTTCACAGCTTGTGCTTTGACTTTTGGAATTTTGTCACTGAAAACTCACACTATTCTTTACTGTGTTTGAAGTCAGTTCATGAGTTAACCAAGTTGGCCACATACTTCTTGTCCTTACTCTTCGTTGGGATAGTTTATTTCTTTGTAATATCATTGTCTCAGAGAAACTGCCAGCTCTCTTCATTCTTTTTCCATTAGAATAGCATCCTTGGAGAATGCATTTATCACTTCTCTCAGTTTGTACCAGGAACATGTACACTGAAGCATCAGCTTCACAACCTAGCAAAAAGCTGCCAGTAATAGATAATGTAAGAGGAGTATATTGCACAAAGCTTAAGGGAAGCATAAGTGAAGAGGGGAAAAAAGCAAATCTTAGCAGGCCTCCTGTGCTATATATACATACTCCAATCCTATATATCACATGCAGTATATGTAGTAAAGACAGAGGTGCAGGAATTAGGTTTTTTGGGTTTCCCTAACAGTGAGGACATGTGTCTGGATATATATCAGCATAGCTCTGGTCCTTATAGCATCATATCTGGAACCCGACAGAAGCCTACTCACAACATCTGGCCCATTAAAATTAAAACAAAACAAAACAAAACAAAACAAAACAAACAAACAAACAAAAAAAACCCACCTCACTATTTTCATATTTTCAAAGCCCAGTACTTCTGTGAGTGCTGAGTTCTAGTGTCACTATCCACATTCCCCACTACATTTACCTCTTTATATTCTACCACCAGATCCATGACATTATTGAAAAATCATTTTTTGCTTTCAAACCTTCATTTTGTTTAGTACTTTTACCTCACCAAATGCTGACATGTTCAGCTGTCAACAGCTGTTCACAGTTGTTAAATCAGGATTTTGCAGAACCAAAGAGTGGACTGGATCAGGATTTTGTAAATTTCAAAAAGAAGTGGTTTCAGTTCTTTAAGTTTACATATGGAGGGTATCTTAAGGGGGGATAGCAGCCTGGCAGATATTTTGGATTTGTAGAGGCTACTTTTACTCTGCCTTCCATTCAATATGTAGAACAGTTGATTGCAATGGGACCCTGTGAAGCCAGGTAGACTTTTATAAGTTTCTTTTGTCATTGCAGGGCTTTCTCATGATCATACATTTCTGACTACAGTCCAACCATCGCAGTATCACACCAGCAAAGGGAATTTGCTCTTTCCTGCTGTGTGCCAGACTTCTCATACCAGAGCTATCACACATCCAGAGATTGTACACACTGTCTTTACAAAAGTATCACGCTGACCAGGAACACTGACTTGCAGCAGTAGTTGAGAACAGACAGACTCCCCTACTGGGTAGGCTTAAAATGGTGTATAAAGAAGGCTTAAAACCCTCTGGGTTGGTCTGGACAGAGAGTTGTGAATTATTTATGTGATTAAAACTATGCACTTGCAAAAAGAATATAAATTACCCAAAAAGTTTAAAAGCAAAACTTATTCATTTTATTCCTCAGCAGCCTGAGGATTTGGAAAGGAAAAAGAGGAAAGGAAATTTTGTCCAGCAGAAAGAAACTACAAAACATATTTGAAAGCAAAAGGAGGAGCTCAGCCGTTCTCTAAACAGCAACCACTGTTGAGTTGCAGTGAGAGTTGCCACAGAAGCAGGATCAGTACAACTTTCTATGGCAAAGTAGGTAAATCAGAGCTTATGCCCAGTGTGTACAACATGATGAAGACAAAGACATTCTTCCCTCCTGCACCAGCCATAGGACCATCTCTAGGAAACTATGCATGGCATCTTCAGGTCCTACGTGGAAGTAATCCCAACCCTCTGCTGAAACGCACGCACTGAATAGTTACAGTGCTCAAGATGGTTTGGACATTGAACACTCATATTCTGCGCTTTCGAATCACCTCCAACAGCATCATCATCATCTAATCACTGGAACATTTATAATTTTTTAGCTCCCTTACTGGTTTATTGTTTTGACATCCGTCATGCCTTTGCACCTCACAGTTTTTCAAGGCGAGCAGAATTACCTGCTTTCAGGACTAGCTTCATCATCACCTCGGTGCCCATTATCTGCTGAAATGAGCCTGTGTTCCAGAGTCTGACACTGTGCTCTGTTGCTGTCAGTGTGATTGGCATTACCTCTCTTCTCATTGAGCGTTCCTCTTTTGCTAACACCTCCCGCTTACACAATAGGTATGGGACCCACCCACCTCACTGACAAATTAGGTAGGGTCAGTTACTTAAAAATTATTACAGGTGGTCACAGACCCAGCACGGCACACTGGGGGACATGTCTGTATTCTCCACACATTTCGTAGCTCAGGCTTCTTTAACACAGAGCATCTGATGCTTGCATGAACGCAATGTTCGTTTATACTGACTATCACTGTACACTTAGCACTGTGGTTTTATTACTACAATTTGATCTTCAGGTAGCTTACTAACCTAATTGTAATTCATAGACCAAATGTTTCAACTTAACAAAAATAACATCGCTATGTTTTTCTCTGATAAAATATAAAGTTAATTTAGACTTCTGGGTAATAAGGTAACTTCCAATATCAGCATATTCCTAGTTCATTTACTTACACATAGTACGCTTTTTAGACCTACATTTTCTCCCACTTGCTTTTCTGAAAAAGTAAAAATCTCAGCATGATGACTGCATTGTGTTCATGCCACAATATCAAAAATAATTTCTTTTCTTAAAATTCTACTATAACACTTTTGGACTGGAGACTCAGAAATGACAAATATAATTAAAGCTTTGCTTTAAAATACTTTTCAGAGCTTATTGGTAGTGTGAAGTACTTCCCCTGCTGTCTGAGTGTTCTGACAGCTGTGTTCACTGAAATCAGGTTAGTTTTCTCTTAACAAGTGCAAAAATAAATATTTCTACTTTTGTTTGAGGTGTAACAAGTGGAACAACAAGTAACAACTAGTGGAAATAACACAGGGCACCAAACCAAACTATTTTAAAAGAGCACACAACATGATAATTTAGTGCTACAAAAACCCCATTTGTATTGTGCTTACACTATTCCACTTTCTAAGGTACATAGCCATTCCTGCTACATTTTTTATAGGTTTAGCATGCTGTAATTCCATAATGTGTGTCTTTGATAAAGTAACTAACTGATCTGGGGGAGAAAAGGTGTACAATATGCTGAACCTAACTAGGATGCAGCAAAATCTTTGACAAATTCCACATGAAAAATTCCTAATGAACGTGGACGGAAGAAACAAAAGAAGCCACAAAAATAAGTAAAAAAGGTGTTTCAACAACAGTGTTGCAATGCAGGAATTACTGAACAAACTGTATCAGTGGAAGAATGGTCTTGCAACTTAATGAGTATTTTCATTAAAGAACTTTGGCACAAAAAGTAGGACTATGCTAATGAAATTTGTCACTGAAGCAAATCTGAGAAGCATTATCGATAGCAAAGAAGATCAAGATAAACACAGAAGCAGCTATGGATGACCTTGAGGACTTAGACTACAATTTGAATTACATTCTGCAGTAGAACAAAACCAAGGGACTAAACCCAAGGATTTCTGCTATACAATTAGTTTGAAATACAAAAGGAGAGAAGGACCAGGGGCTTTGCCAGTTACAGCGTGACTACAGTGTTATGCACCTGCAAAAAGGCATAGCAGATAAAATATTCCAGTAGATCTGGGTAAATATTAGGGCCATTATACAAGAGCTTTGCAAGCACCGCAGGGGATGCTGCATTGCACCTGGCTGAAGAGGAGTGTTCAGGCTGAACAAGTGAACAGAAAGGTTGCTAGGATGAGCAGGCAAACAAGCATCCCATTAAATTTGGAGAAAACTGGCTGGTTTAGAGGAGCCATAAGTGTTCTCTACAAAATACCAGAATAACAACAACAGAAAACAAACTCCAGAAGAGAAGGATGTATTGTAAAGGACAATTTTTGAATAAGTCCCATTTGGTTGAATATTAAATTATTTTTAGCCTTAAGAAGGTCATTCTGCAACAAACCTCCTAAGAATTAGGGGAAGGAACATTTAAAGTATGTATTCCAAAAGTGACAGGGTAAATTTGTACGTGGGGTTATCTTCCATGTATCCCCGACATAGCAGAGAACTACATCCAGTGACCATGGTCACTGGGTTAGAAGCTAGTGACGGATGAAGGATTGTGCTTTGCTCTTTCTCCCACTATATTCTTACTCAGTCTTCTTCCTAGGAAATAGCCTTACTTATTTTGTTAGATCTAGCAATAGGCTTTGTACATAAACCTTGATATATAACAAAAATTATTATTTGTTAATTAGTTTTGAGTTGGTTTTGGGTTTTAAATAATAATTGTAATGAAAAATAACTAATCAGATATATTTTTGTCCATGTGATTTTTAGTTTTAGGCCTCTCGAAATACGAAGAGATGTGGCAAGTATGGTAAAGGCAAACGTTTGAGTTATTGAACTATCACTTTATTCAATTTTATTTGAAAAATAATTCAAATATTCAACCAACTAGAAATACGCCTAAATATTCACAGAAAATGAGATTGTCCACTTTGAATGACTACTGCAGGTCAGTTAAATCTTTCATCCAATGAATCAGAAAGTATTTATGTCTTTGTGATACAATCTCTTCATGACATCATAGACATTTACAAGTTGTAAATTTCTGCCAGGCGTACCTGAGTTGCTTCGTAAAGGATATTGTGTAATTATTGTTATTCCTTCAATTTACAGTTATTGGTTTGTTCTCCATGGACATGTAGGAATTTTTTAAGATAATATTCACTTTCATTTGAAGATTGCAGTATAAACATACTCAAAAAATGAAAAAGTGTTATTCGGTGGAATGAGTTCTCCCTTTTGAAATGAAAGGGAAATTACAAATTGAACAGAAAGTAAATATTTAATCTGGCTACTGAAGTCAAAATGTGAAAGGAGAGCAGTGGGTGGAGATAAAGGTGTGTCCTGGTTTTGGCTGGAATAGAGTTAGTTTTCTTTGTATTAGGTGGTATAGTGCTGTGTTTTGTATTTAGCATGAGAATAATGTAATAACACATGATGTTTTAGTTGTTGCGAAGCAGTGTTTATAACAGTCAATAACTTTTCTGCTTCCCACACTCTTCTAGCAAGGAGGTGCACAAGAAGATGGGAGGGGACACAGCAAGGACAGCTGACCCAAACTGACCAAAAAGATATTCCATACCATATGACACTATGCTCAGTATATAAACTGGAGGTTGTTGGCTGGGGGACAGTGACCACTGATTGGGGACTGGTGGATGGTGAGTGGCTGTAGCACTTGTTTTTCCTGGGTTTTGTTCCTCTCTCCCTCTTTTGCAGTTTTCCTTTTCATTATGTTATTATTATCATCATCATCATTATAATTATTATTATTTTCTTTGAATTATTAAACTGTTCTTATCTCAACCCATGATTTTTCTTACTTTTGCCCTTCCAATTCTCTCCCCCATTCCTGGTGGGGAGGGTGAGTGAGTGGCTGTGCGGGGCTTGGTTGCTGACTGGGTTTAAACCAGAACAAGACAGGAGAGGTTAACAGCTCTTATAGGCTACCTTTGGGCTCCTTTTGAAGGAGTAAGACTGTGGAGAGTCATTTCCTCCCTAAAATCTGAGAAGATTATGGAAGAAAACAGAAACAAACCTGACTTGAAAAAATTGGAATAAAAGCCAAATCTCAGCAGTCAGGGGCTCTGGAAGGAGCATTGTCCTGTTATTCCTTAGAATGGATGAGAAGAAGTAATCTGAGGATATTTCCTCCAGTTTCTTGAGTCTTGGAGTCCTTTTCCTTTGATATGAACTCCTCCACATCTGGCAAAGACCCTCTTTACAAAATGGGATAAAGGATATTTTTTATCCTACCCATTAGTCCTTAGAGTGAAGTTGCCACAGCCTTCTGCTGCTGAAGGATTTTTTCCTCTTCTTAGTACCAGCACAAGAACCAAATTTCTTTTCTTTTGTTTGAAGTGTAACAGATATGCAAGCAAGGCCACAGTAAATTCCTGCATAGTTAGCCAGAGCAGGAGTGATAGTCAGACATCTAGAAATTGGAGTCATATCTCTTGTGTAGTTGTAGTGGTTGATATGACATCTGGCTAAATCTGAAATTGGGTTTCCAAATATCTCTCTGCTCTTAGTTCTTCTGTCAACAGTCAGATTTTATCGGAATTCACATATAGCTTGTTGACTCACTGTTAATGTCAGTTGTTGCTTCGCTAATCCTACAACTCCAATTTTACAGCTCCTTTGTGTGTTGCCCTTTTCCTGGTCACTGAATCTCAGGTTCACTCAGAAGCTCTCAGTCCTGAAAGTGAAATAAATATGTTCTGCATCCAAAAAGGAAAGTGGCAGAAAGACGAATGACCTTTGGCCAGTGCATCTGAAAAGGAGAATGGCAGAAAGAGGAATGACCTTTGGCCAGTACACCTTCTGTAAAAACCCAGAAGACAAGCAAAAGCTTTGCACTCATCTGCATGAAAATAAATTCTCAACCATCTGAAAGAATTGTTTTCTTCCATTTTTCATAGAAGCATGCAGAGTTACTATACACTAACCTTACACCAGAATCATACAGAAATTAAAAATATTCTCACCTTTCTCCAGGTGTCAGTGCACCAGTGAAAGTGCAACTCCATCTGACAGGCATAACAAACAAAACCCCTGAAGTACGCATCGCCAACCCAGCAACATACACAAAGTTGTGCAAAACAAGAAATTTTGCCCTTACGCAGACCAAGAGGGAAGATAACTTTCCAAGCCAACAGCCACCTGTGAGGCATACCTTGCTTGCAGATGTTTTCCATTTAAAACCATAAGGACCCTTGCTCGAATGATGCCAGAGCTATGATAATATTGTACTCATGCTGGATTTTTTCTTTTGGAGAATGTTGAGCTGTTTAAAAAACAAACACAAAACAACTCGCATGAAGACTCTAGACCTCAGATTAAAAACTCTTATGGTAGAAGATAATAATTACTGTTGTCAATCACGGACCTTGATAAAACACATAGAAATGATAGGCCCCTATAATTCATGGTAATTAATGAGCAGTGGGATGCTTTTCATTTCATGATAACTAGAAACAATAGGAAGCCACCAGCCAAAGCACTAGTTTGCATAACAAAGCTAAGGGGAGGTCTTTGGGGATTTGGCTTCCTTCCAGGTGTAAGTCCCAGTGCAGAGTTGCTGGTTGGTCAAGGTGCACATGTGCACACATGTTCAAGTGCAGGTTTGAGCAAACCTCCAGATTCAGGGGCAAAACCCCTTTTTTTTTTGTCTTAATGGGTAAAAGGGAAGGAATTGAGCTGTAGGCCTTTCCACCAGGACATATCCAGAGCAAGATTTTGTTTCTTAGTATGACACATGACATTCAGTTGGTCAAATAAAGAACTCTGATCTGATTATTTAATTATCTTTATATATAATAGGGAAAACGAACATTTTTATGGAGCGCTTCATTTCATCCTAAAGTAAATATATACAATAAAACCAATTACTTGCCTTCCAGAAATACCTGTTTCTCTCTGTAAGTTTACGAACTCAGGTGTAGCCTTCTAAAGTCAGGCGAGTCTTTTTTCTTGAGTCAAGCTGCATTCCAGCACCCACAAGTCCGTAGGTCATCACTTGATATAATGAAGTTTACTCTTAGCTTTACAACCAGGAATGGGTAGTTGCTTAGAGTCTGAGAGTGTGATTTACAGCAGCCATGATGGTGTTTGAGAAACATGGAAAGCCAGTAGGAAGGAATGTCTGTAGCCCTACACTGACAATGAAAACAGAAAGGTCTCTGAGGCAGTTTATTGGAAACACAAGCTGGCAGACCGTGGGAGGAAAAACCGCTTACCAAACACATAAATTATAAAAAGGAGGCTGAGCTTTCTTCTCCACTCCTTCTTCTCTCCACAGCAGTATTCAGAAAAAAAATGACTTTGCATACAGATAAACAGAATAAAATTTTAAAAATACCAGACTAATAACATCAAGTTTTTTCTCTGAGAAACAGCCCAGAAAAGGCCCAGGTATTAGTTATTAGCTAAGCCCAGAATTCAAAGGGTTAGTAATATTGCAGGAAGGCATGGCCCTGGATGCTGAAATTTTCCATGCTAAACGGCATGCAGAAGGTTCCAGACAGAAGAAAATCCATTGTTGCCAAGGGAAAAGATACTGTCTCTGATCAAGCTAAAAAAACCAGATCTTTCTCTGAGCAGCCTAGAATCCTTGTGTTTCAATATAGGGTCTGATTGTGAATTTTGATCAATGATATGCTTGTTGTACATTTGACGGGATCTTTGGTCTGATAAAATGGGTTTGAGAGCAAGGAAGTGAAAAAGGATAATCTGACTAAAAGGAAACTATGAGTCAGATGGTTAAGGGAAAAACTGGATTGCTTTCTGGGTTTCTAAATGGGTGCTTAAGGGTCTGATTTGCAGAGATGTTAATCCTTCACAGCTGCACTGAGAGATGCTAGGATCTGTTCTTGACCATATGAGATCCTATATAGTGCTAAGTACTCCACTGGGGGTGGGGAAAGACCTCAACCTAAATCAGTGAAAACTTGGTCCTTGTTTATTTTATACAGTAGAGCTTCAACTGTGATACTGGGAAACGGTATGCCTCCATGAAGGTACTGTGGGAATGAATAAATTCATATTCCTGAAACTCATGGATACCACAGTGATGACTGCAGTAGCCAAGATTATGAGAGTATTAATATTCCTGTATTCACAGAAGGATTTGAGGAACTCGTTGAGGCATGAGTCCTATGGGTGAGGGAGAAAGCATATGTATATAAAACCCATAATGTAATCTTAATTCTGGTATTTTCTAGCTTTTAAGTGCTAGGTTTCACAGCTTTAAAAATATTCTTTTCTGTTTTTGGTGTTTGTCTGTAATAAATATAGAAAGAGACAGAAGTTAAAATGTTCATAATTTATCTAAAAGCAGGCTTTGTGTTCCCTCCCCTTTGTCTTTGGAGTGATGTCCCTAATGCTTATGTAATGTTAATAAAAGGAATGAAAACTTGGATCCTTAATCATTCACTGCAGAAAACACAATTATGTATTTACACAGCACAAAATATGAATTATTTACCTGATGGACCACAGCGGTCTCTGAAGAACAATGCTATCTGTCTTACTAATACATTTTGAACACTTGCATGGGGGAAAACCAACAAAAATTGTAGAAAATCTTAATCCAGTGCTTGTAAATTAGCAATACACCAAAATAAGCATATAGATACCTTTGACTTTCCTTTAAAAACCCAGACTCATTAGGTTTTCCTAGATAAAGGATAACATTCTAAATACTTACTGACACTGAGGTTCAAAATTTTCTTGAAATCTTTCTCCAAGATATTTTTTCCCAAAAACCACCTTCAAAACAAATATTTCTATTCTAAGAGTGTGCATTTTTACTTTTAACATTTCCCTGATGCATTAGAAATGCACTATGCTATCAACTCTTACCATTTCTAATATTGTCATAGGCAGAAAATGTGTGATTAAAATTAACAAAGTGTTTAATCTAACTCAGGTGTTGTTCAATATATTTGTGGGGGTTTTGTTATATAATTACAAGAGGTCCAATAGGCCTTGGCTTTTGTGTATACCATTTATGTAGCTGGCTAAAAATGAACAATTCAGCTTATTAATTAATTTAGGCTTATCGGAATGATATAGTATGTTTTGAAAACTTAGGCTCTTAAAGCAGTACTTGTTAATTCAATGAGTGTATAACTTAGAATATCTGTGTAATACTTTGAAAAAAACTTCCTATACAGGAAGGGAAACTTTGGGTTTGTATAAACCTTTTTAATTGTGCAAATAAGAAAGTAAAAAAATGAAAAAGTATAGTCAATTAGGGCCTGCTGTAAAAAGTTCTGGAGCCTGGTTTTCTTTTATCCATATTGTATTTACAAGATTACTGCTTGAAGCTTAACTCAAAACTGAAATTTATTTTCCAGTAAATCAAATGATTTACCAAGGGAGCAAGAGGTAAATAAAGACAACAGGGGCAATTATCACGTAGGAGAAACAAAAAAACAAACCATGAAGAAAGTCATAGCTAACACCAGGGCTCAGAGGCTGAAGCAATTTATTCCTTTTAATAAATTCCATATTTGTAATAAATCTTATAAAATACTGAACTGTTAACACAGACAATAGGGCTGTAGAATACTAGGGAATTAGTAGATTAACAGAATGACAGAGTTGGAGAAGATAGGAAAATTATAATAGAAAATATAATATATATATAAGAAAAAAAGCAGGTATCAGAAAATGAAGCCAAGAACAATTCTTTGTTAAAATGTTATTGATTCACAGCAAGTAAGAAAGGCCATAATCAGAGGAGGTGTTCAGCAACATCTGAAAATTCAAATACTCCCCAGACAGGCTTTCCAAAATTGTTGAGACACAAAACCTGCATCCACTTCTGAAAAATCTTGTTTTAAGAACATTATACATTAAAAACCAACAAACAAAAACTCCCAGTCTGCAAGGAGACAAGATCCTGAAAATGATGGTCTCAGAAAACTGCACCTCCACTAAAATAGAATAACGTGAATAAAAGATAAAGAATGTAAGACCACTAAAACAGTTTGACGTTGTTACCTGATGACTATTGCGCCCTACCGGGATGTTGCTTTATTCCCTCAGCTGATACTGGTCTACTGACTACCATAGGCAAATCACTTTAATCCTCCCCACCTCAGCTTCCTTACAGTAAATCAGGGCTGTCACTTAAGCTATTTTGTAAAGTGCTCTAAGTTCTAATGACAGAACCCTGAGCTGGGAGCTCAGCACTATGATAAATATGAGATTTTGACGTACAAGAATGATTATGCTTTTAATGGAATTACAAAATATAACTAACCCTCAAGCTTGGTATTATGTGATAAAAACAATCAAAATGTGTGACAAATTATCTGTTTTATTTTGTCTTATATCATAATTATGTTTTCTTAAAGTATGCTACAAAACTTAGGGATGGTTTTCTTACTGTTGAAATGATAAACCTCTAGCAGGAATCTTTTTTGTTTTGATTCAAGTCAAGAAAATTTGTTCTATTATGAAGGGCCATGAGGATCCCTCAAGCAGGTTGTGTAGCACTGTGGAACATTTTGAACTGTGACCAAAGAGGAACTATAAATTTTTGAATGCTGTTTAAGAGTACACCAGAATAACAATAACAAAAATATGGCTTGATGGCAAAGTATAATTGGACAAATATTAATAGTTGCTTTGGTGTTAATTTGGATATGTAACACCATGGTTTGAATCATTTGAAGTTCTTTGCCAAACCTTGGTTATGCAAAATTAAAGTTAAATAAAATAATCTGAGGACAGTT
The DNA here is from genome assembly GCF_963921805.1 of Phalacrocorax carbo. Taxonomy (NCBI): domain Eukaryota; kingdom Metazoa; phylum Chordata; class Aves; order Suliformes; family Phalacrocoracidae; genus Phalacrocorax; species Phalacrocorax carbo. Next base: position 205,121,219 of record NC_087513.1, read on the forward strand.
ATTAAATTATGACAGCTCCACTGAATAGCGTCTACTTTATCATTATGGAAAGAAATGGATAAATATACGCATAATAAATACTGGTTATCCCACCTACAACCTCTTCTTGATTTTCTTCTATACAGTCTCCTAAAAGTGGATAGGAGTTTAACCTCTAGACGAGTGAAAAACAAAGCAGACACCCTATATCACTAATGCTTGAGACTCATGTCCATTCTAACAGCAGGTGACTAAATCCATGGAAGAATATAATCCATCGAGTGATATTAAATACCAGGACTCCCCCTTACTCAAGTGCAAGTTTCTGAAAGCTGGAAGGTTATTCTGGGGAACTCTCATTTCATTGTTCTTAAATTCCTCTTTATGTATTAGCTTTTGACCTCTACTTACATATGATTTTGAACACGTGTGCCATCAAAATAAATAATTACTGCTCATATTAGAACAGTAGGTGGTTAGACAGCTGCCTGTTTGTTTCAGAGAACAAGTGCAAGTACGTCCTCTCTGTAGGGTAGGCTTAAAGCATAGAGTACATTCAGAATAATGAAATACACAAAGTGCATTAGAAAACACATTAGAATAGTAGAATTTCTTAAGCTGATAGAGATTAGATAGAGGTTAAAATCAAGTCCACTGTTCACACCTTACCCACCAGTCCTCACTCATCATAAAAGGTCATACATTTAGTCAGGCAAAATTTAACCATCACAAATCCATACTAGTTGCTCTCAGTCACCCTCTAGTCCTTCATGTGAGGTTTGTCACCTTAACCTTCCAAATACATGAGATTAAGCTGACCAGCCTGCAGTTTCCCAGGTCCTCTTTCCTGATCATCCTGAAGATTGCTGCGTTGTCTGTTTTTTCTAGTCATCAGAAACCTCTCTCAGTCATAATGGTATTTGGAAGATGAAAAAGGAGCAGTCATGAAATGACATCAACACTCTCCTTCAGCTCCCTTAGATGAATCCAGCCTGGTGCCAGAGACTTGTGTAAGTGTTGCTTAAGTGGCCCTTACCTTAATATTACTCTACTGTAGGGAATGCTTCGGTTCCTTAGACTATACCACCAGGTGCACTAGCCTTCCCATTGTAAATGGAGGTGGCAAAACCATTGACTGCCTTGGCCTTTTCCATGTCTTTTGTCAATAGGTCCATTGTCCCACTAAAGAGTAGATCCACATGTTCTATAGCCTCCCTTTCCCTGCCAATATACATATAGAAGCTCTTCTTGTTACTCTTCAGATCACTTCCAATTACATGTTACTGACCTTTGTCCTTCCTAACTCTATTGCTGTACTTTCAGGCATTTCTTTTTTTATATTCCTCCTGTCCAGATTATCTTCCCATCTTCTGTACACTTTTGTATGTGTGTATTTGAGTTCAAACAGGTATTCTCCCTTCTGCCAGGCTTGACTTTTGCCCTCTCTTCTTGAGTTCCTGTACACTGTAATGAACCTCAGAATGTCCTTGAAGATCAGTCTGCTCTCCTTGGTCCCTTTCCCCTCCAGAAGAGTATAACATGATAACATGTCCATCACATACCCGATCAAGCTGAAGTTCACACTCTTAAGTTCAGAGTCTTTAGTTTTGTACTCACTTTATTTCCTTCCTTCAGGATCTAAAAGTCTAGCATGTCATGGTCAGTACAACCAGGGCTGCCTCTAATCTTCTCAGTCTTAATTCTTTCTCATTGGACCTACAGGTTTGTCAGTAAACACATCCTAGTCAGCGCATTCAACACCCGAATAAAAACTAGTACAGACTCCAGAAATCTAGATTTCTGGTGTCCCAATATATTGCTTTCCAGAAGATATTAGAGTGGCTAATATTCCCCATGAGAACCAAGGACTATAATCGTGAAACTTCTTCCAGTTTAAAGAAGACTTCATTTGCCTCCTTTTTCTTTTGATCAGGTAGTCTATAGCAGACACCCACCATGACCTCCTCTTGTTGGCCTCTGCTTTGAACATGACACAGAAGCTCCATGCATCTGAGCTGCTTCTTTTTGGAAGTACAAGACCTTGCCTGTTGTCTTCTTTGCCTGTCCTGACTAAAAAGACTCTATACACCTGTCACAGCACTCCAGTTGTGCAAACAATTCTACCTTAGCTCCATAATCCCAGGAGCTGCTCTGGGATTTATAATTCCTTCCATGTCTTTCCCGTACTGCATGCGCTTATGTAAAGGCATTTCAAGTGGTCTTCTGCTCACCTCATTTTCTCCAGAGTATGAGAGACTACCAATTCATGCCTTCCCATGCACTATTTTCCCTCTGTTCTCCTACTTATGATTTTATGTCTATCTTCCAGCAGAGTTAATTTGATCTCTCTTCAGTAAATTAACAAGCCTGCTGGCAAAGTGGTTCTTGCCACACCTCATCAGGTGGATGCTGCCTTTTTCCAGCAACACTGATTTTTTGGAGAGGATTCCACAGTCAAGAAGCCAAACAAACTTTCTGGCAACACCAGCCATGAAGAGCAGAGCTGATCTGTACCTGGGCTTCTGTGATCTTCACCTATCTTCAAAAGTCCTGTATTCATACTTGAACTTGCTGTGTCTCCATAGGTAGTACCATGGTGCCCTTATGGCAGAACAGCAAAGAGCAGCAGTCTGGATGCCAGACACAATGCTCAGTCAAGTGCACCTTCCATCTGACCAAGCGTAGCCAGTCTGTTATTCTTGCCATACATCACTGAAGAAATGTTTGTATGGATTTCCACAAGCAGACGTGACAATGGCAGCTCCAGCCAGCAGTTTTAGAGACACGTTAACAGGTGTTGGGCACAAGATGGCAAGTTCTATGAAGAGGTGATGTGTTTATGTGTGAGCTTTGAGGAAGGGCAAGATGGATTCATTGTTTCACTGAACCTATACCAGGCCCACCAGCATGTGGCTTTAGTCTGGGGACATGGTGACAAAATAAAGAACGCATGATCATATTTCCTGACAAGGGCATCCTTGACTTTATATTAATGTTCCATCTACCCTTTTAAATACAATGTAGGGTTCACCATTCAGCCAAGTATGCACTATGAGACAATGGACTACGTCCTGTCTGTCCTTACAGAAGGATGAACAAGTCTCCCTACTCCCACTGTGCAGAAATATGTCTTTCATCGCTTACCATGCCCCCCCACTAATCCTTAGGTAATTTCACATGATGTTCATTGGTGAATACATTACTTTAATGTAAAAGTGATTATATCAGTTTGTACTAATTGCATCAAATAAAAAACTTTCCAGGAGTTAAATACATTTGATAAGAACAACTGCCTGCTCTCTGCCTCGATCTAGTATTTAAGGATGATCCTTTTACCTGGGTCCAATCTAATGTCCATTTCCATCACTGAAGCTAGTTTTAAATTCACATTCCTATTTTCTCTGATTTTTCTCCAAAGAAGGAGGAATAGAATCATAGCTAACCTTTGCCTTCCAGCAATGTATCTTTATTTATTTATTTTTATCTCAGTTACATTAATGCTCAGCAAAAGCTAAGCGGATCCTGATTTCTCAGTTAATGTTTTTTTCTTTAAAATGGGAATTATTAATCATTTAGTGTTCAATCCCACAAGGCTGAGGATGAACATCTGTTGATAACCATCACTGAGCTACTCAGCTGCTGCTGATTGTGTTGCTATCACACTCAGAGACTGATAAACTGAAGCAGATTATTTAGATCCCAAACTCTTTGCAGTGGGGATTATGTCTGCTTTCTCCCATGCCACATCTATGAGAGCAGAGAGCTGACTGGTAGCATTTAGCAAATGCTGAGAAAAAGGAAAGGGGCTGCTCATTAAGGCAGGGGGGAAACTGGATTCATTTTACACTACAGAGTTTTACACAGGTGGCTGTAAGAGATGCTGATCCATAAAGATCATTGCTGTCTGGCCACAGGAGAACAACTGGCAATACCTGTCCCCTAGGAAGTGTGCAGTGCAAAGTGTCCCTTCAGGTACTTCCAGTAACTCCCACATAAACTACTAACCCTTTTAGATGTTTTCCTTCTTCTTCTCGCAAAAGCAATCTCAGCTCCCAGCACTTGGTGTCAAAGGAAAAAGAACAAAAACAGAAAAAATAACGAAACCAAAATTCAGCAAGCAAAACAAACCCTGCTTCTTTCTGTGAGTGTTCCTAACCTTTTCAGGCACTGTCAAGAAATATCAACACTGTATAAGTTCCCTTTGCCTCCTTCCTATGCCATGTTGCCGTCCCACTACACCTCATCCCCAACTCTCACTGCTCATTTCATCCATGACACATAGGCTTGCAAACCTGGGATGCAGGATTTGTCCTGCCTAAATAAATGCAGCAGGGCAAGCTGAGAATTCCCAAGGTTATGCTCAGCAGCTCATTGCCCCACTGTCCCTATTCAAAAGGCTATCTTGAGGAAAAGAGCTCTGTGCCAATATGGCCATGGAGCAAAGGCAGATTGAGTCTGTCTGTTCCCATCTGTGCAGATATGCCCTGAGAGAGCCCTTGCCTGCATCAGCCTCTCTTCTGGGAGCAAGAGAAACAGGGCTGTGCAAGATCTCAGATTTTTATTTCATGGAAATGTTCATGACAGTGAAAGCTGTATCCATTCATGTTCTTAATGAAAACAGAGGTAATTCAGTATTTCCCAGAAACATGAAAAAAGTACCAGTAAAAATTCAATTAATCACTCAGGACCCTGCACCCTGAAAAGCTGATTTTTTATTTAACTCCTGTGCTTAAAGTATAACATTTGTAATGCAAGAACACATATCCAAAGAAAACGGACTCTGAAAAAAAACCAACCACAAAGCCCAAAACCACTTACTTTGCTCCATTTTGAAAACATTTTCTGATTTTGACTCAGAATTTCACATGGATGGACAAGTTCCTGGGAAAAGAGTTGGTTTTGATCAAAAGGTAATTCTCTCATGAAAAAATATTCTGTTGGGAAATCCTAGAGCAACTCTACAGAAATCCTTAAAATGGCTGCCCCATTCATCAGCTGTATTCACTAGACCATGCAAGACATACTGGGTTTGATCTCAGCTAGTGTAAATTGATTTAGTTGTACTGGCTTCTGATGTGTTTCTGATACTTTCTATACAGCCTGCTTCTGAGCTCGCACACTGAATTTCGTCCTGTGACTATTAGCAATGCTTTGCTAACACAGGGAATAAAAGTTCATCCTTCATGTTTACTATAGGCAATGAGTAGAAAAAGGCATTTCCATAAGATGATTTCAGCTGGGCTTAATCACTCTGTAACAGAGCCAGTACCTTCCTTTGATTACACACAGAAGATAGGATGACCCTGCTTGGACAGGTAAAAGCCTGAATCTGTTCTGCAGTGTTCTTTGTACATGATGCAGAAATATCTCCATGCCGGCCTCTGGAGACCTTTGTTTTTCCAGCCTTTGCAGCTTGAAGTATGACAGTGACAAGCAAGAAGACGAAGGAGAATTATGAAGGCTGAGTAACCCTTCCCTAGGACAGAGCTATCTCTTATAAACAGGTGCATTTTTAACAAGAGGATGGGGAATAGAGCTCTATTAGGCACAGTTAGTGTGGCATTTGTGCTGTAGGTTATGTTACACAGCAATGGCTTCGCAAGTCCTGTTTCATCCAGAGTTTGGATTTGAATGCATTTGACTTTTCTTATTACATAAAATCTATGGTTTTTAAATTTATTTACCTATAGTCCCAAGTATGAGGTAGGTATGTGCATATACAAATGGAAAGATAAGGGATCTTTCCCAAAGAGTTTTGGGGCCTATTCTGGATAAAGAACAGACAGTCCAATTCATCTTGTATCCAAAGTCTATTTCAAAGTATCCCATCTATTTAAATCCTCTAGGTGTGGAATTAACAAGGATTAGATAAATTTAATAAACTATATAATCTTCAGAAAGTGATAACATTGTTTAGCTTTCTATCTCTTTATAGCAATAATCTCTTTATCCATGCTAATAGAAAATGCCAAAGTTTCTATTACCATATATCTCAGTCTGAAGCCCTTACAAAGGCAAAAAATCCCCTGAAAAGAATATAAAAGAAATGGCTTTGTGTCTAGAGCAGTGGGTTGCTATTCACTCTAAGGAAAATATACACCATTTATATACCGATGGTTTTTTAAGCAGTGTTTAAATATTACATATGACTTGTGCTAAATTCTGTGTGGGGAGAAATGAAGAAATTCACTCCCAAAGAATATCTGAGGACAACAGCACAGGAGCCCTGAGGATTAAGAACCTTCAAACATTTCTAAAGATATCATATCTTTATTGGTTTTCAGTTCATCCCTAGAGAAGGATTTGACAGTTGTCCCCAATTAGTAAAGTCCAAAATTAATTTGCTTCAATCAACAGAACTAAAAACCTTAATGTGTTCACTAAGAACACAACTAAAGACCCTACCTAAAGAGATTTTCAAGAACTGGAACAGGAAGTTAATTCCATTGAAGTCTGGCGAAATACTAGTTACTAATACGAAAATGCATGTGTATTTTTTTTCCAGGAACACTGCTTGATTAATCAAGATAAAGAAAACACCTCTGTGTACATAGCCTTTTGCTTAATTGTTATTAATAGTCAATATTCACCAAAAATATTGGCCTAATTGTGTTATGAACCTTCTTCATATTTTCTTCCATTTCACCATTACCTTAAATCTCCTATCAAATCTTTAATTAACATGAAAAGAGAGTTGATAATTAGGGTGATCATCTAGAGGTCAAGCAACTCAATGAGATTTATTAAAGGCTAAGAGCAGAGTTCTAATCAAAGGAGTGTAATTTCAAATCAAACCTTTAGAAGATAATTTTCATGGCTTGAATTTGCAAACATTTAGGTAAGTATGCTAATAAACTTTACATATGCAAATAACCCTGTTGAGGATAATAAAACTAGTCAGAGGTGAAATGATACAGTTGTAAGTGTAGGGAAGGTGCAGGAATTGAGCAGCAGAGTTTTAAACAGCAAGGGAGTTCCCCAAGATCTGCCAAAGTCATTGGAGGGCAGCAGAACAGCAGCACATACATATAAGTTTTATGAGACACTGGATGCAGATGCACACATGTGTAATCCTATAGCACCAGTTATTCAGAATCTGCTTCTAGGAGCTTTCTTATTCTTCTGGCTACACAGAAAGCAAAATTTTTTGCATGGTCAAACTTGTCATTTCTTCCACCTCTTCCAGGTGCAATCTACACATTTCAAAATAACAGCAAACACCTTTTCCTCTGTTGTTGTTTTAAGGACCAAAGCAGATGTTCCAAAACAAGCTATTTCAAGGGGAGGGGACACTTACACTTCAGCTTGCTTTCTTCTTTTTCAATGCTGTTTCTCAAACCAAACATGGTTAACAGTGTGACAACGAGGGATTCTGCAGTCAGTCAGGTGAAAGTCCCTTTGCCCATACAGGTAGAACAAGCTGTTGCTCTTTCTTTCCAAGATGCATTACCACTGTGCTGCAGCCAGGAAGAAGAATCTGATTTAGACAGTAAGGTGAACAAAAGTGTTAAATAGGAAAGAATATTCCATTTTACACTTGCTTCTTTCTGGACTGTGGTGGTCTCTTATTAGACTATATTTGACTTAGCAAAACTCAAAGAATCCTCTAATTTCCTCTATTATTCACTGCACAAAAATGTTCACACAGGTTATATTCACAATTTGCACATCTACAGTTGAAAGCACCACCTTCTGGCCCGTGCACACTGAAATGTGAGCAGCAAGCAGCTATAGTTTTTACAGCTATCAACTGAAACTCCTCATGCATCTTTACCTAATGTATACTACACAAAACGACACTTTTCTGTTAATGCAAGAGTGATAGCTCTATATATGCACTTGCAGTACAGAAACTAGTAATAAATGGGTTAGTCCAACAAGATGAAGATCTGTTTTTCTTATGTCACTGTAATATTAAAATTAATATTTTAAAGACATGAAGAAAAACTGGTGTAAAAGCTCTCAGTGAAATATCTTGGAAAATATTCATCTTCCCACTTTTCTTCTAGGTATTTGGCAAAAAGGGTCAGTTCATGACTGAGTCTAATTATTTTTATGTATGCAAGTATAATTGAATTTAGTAAGACTATTTTCATGACTAGAGCACACATATGTGATTGGAGCTGGTAACAGACATTACATTTGCAGCTGCTGCATTTGCAGTCACTGTGTACCCTGTCACATTTCCTATAGCTATTATACAATCTGAAAAAAGATACTAACAATTTAAGACCTGTCACAGTATTATAAAAGGCAAAATAAGGAGTTATTTAGCAGAAACACACGGTGGAGATTAAGGAAATCATTCTGCACTGCTCTGTGACTCGTTCAGCTTCTTCCAATTGTTCTCCCTTTATTGCCTTTTTCATGTTTGATCTCTCTGTGGACCCAATCAAATCCTCTCACTTATGTTTCTGCTAAAAGAAGATGGATCACACCTCTTCATTAATTTCTCAGGAAGAAAAAAAAATCAACCTCTAACTTAGATTTAACAAAAATATCTTTTCCATTTCTTATTTATGTGGAGGATATATGGAACATACTTTTTTAATGGTGAGATATTGATTATCTGAATAAAGCTGATTATTTATTCACTGAAAACTCACTACCTGTATTTAGCTCATTGATCTCATATTTGTCTCACCAAAATTGATAATACATACACAGAAATTCTAGGTTTGCAAGATTTTTTTGTAATCAGTTTTTAAGGAATGGTATTCCTGGCTCAACAAGTATGAACCCTACAGCCTGTATGTCAAGCACTTGGAGCACTATTTTGGCCCCTGGACTCCACAGCAAAAATTCTCAGTGGCTTTAAGTGGGCCAGACTTCCACCTGTGTGTTCCAAAATGCACAAGCTGACACTGCATGCAGAATTACTACAGAAACTGGGGGTTTTTTTGCTTTTTGTAGGCTGTAAGCATTTGGGGAGTTTTGTGCAGCACTTCCTACTTTACGCTTATTTTCTAAAGGCAAGCATAGAATGATAAAAATCAAATGAGCAACTGGAGAGCATTAATGAGGAAATAAACACAAGGCACATCCTGAACAATAATTCTTTGTAACCACCTCTGTTAAATCAAGGCAGGACTTTCAGGGAGTTGTATAGTTACACTCCTTGGCACTAAGCTCCTTGCGGCTTGTTAATACTTTTTGTTTGTAGCCCCACTGCCCATTTTATGTCCACCTGGTGGTATTTAAAGTAATATTGTAATATTTCCACAAGAGATAGAGACCAACAAATGAGAATTAGAAATTATGTGACAGATCTACAGGGCAATCCAGGTCAGTATCTAAAATACTGGTTGGTGGAGGCCATTCTGCTTCATTAAAGAGGTCCAGCAGAGGGCTGGTGCAGTGGCAGAGACCTCAATCAGGATGAATTGGAAGTCACTAGAAGTGCACGATGCTCCCCTTTGAACATATCTCATTTCTGGTGGTAGAGGAAGGTGGCTAGTCCAGACTGGTGGTACAAGGTCTGAGTGACCCGGGTACACCTCACCATCATGATGGGTTACAATCCTAGACCTGTTCCCGTTCAAGTAGATATCTCAGATCCTGACACACATTTCCTTCAAATTCTCTCCTCTGCCTTTCATAACAATTGACCAAGTTCAACAATGTACTGTTAAGTGTATGCATCGATGGCCCATCATTTCTTCCACTTTCCCCACAATTTAATATCCCCTATTCTTTCTGAAGTACTGCACTTCTCTGCTATAATCATAACGCTTGAGTATTGAAGACATTAAACAAAAACAGCTCAGTTAGTCACTGATATCTATCCCAGTGATTTCTCATGAGAAACACAGAGTACTCATCTTCCAGAAATACCAAGCTTTCCTATAAAGCATGTTATAGAACTGGACCCTATAAATTGTTGTGCAATATGTCTTCACTAAAGTGGTGATTTATTCATAGTAGCTTACCAGGAGGTATCTCAGTATATCTTTCTTAATCGTATGATAAAATCTTGGCTTCATGTTGATTTTTGGCTGGTTTTGTTTCACCCAGTGCCTGATTTTATTTTATGTTATATTTTTTGCCCTTTTGTTTTTAGGAAAAAGAAATCTGCATCTGTGATGAGATGTTTGACTATGTACTTTATCCTTCTAGAAATTAGTGGAAGATACATTCCTGGCACAATAGCACCAAATTCTATGCCTGTTTCTGTTCCCTTCCAGGCACCATCAAGACTCACTTTCATGTCAGGATTTTCTTCTAGCAAAGTAATTTATATAAGTCAAATGATTTCTAATTTTCACAAGAGAAATTTATAAAACCAGCACAGCTCAATTTTTGCTACAGCTGCCTCCTCCTTAGTTATTTATATGGCAATACAGCACAGCAAAGCAGGAATAGGAAAGCCGTGCTGACAGAAAATGAAGATAGCATAAACAATACAGATTACAGTAGTAAAAGCAAAGCTGGATATAAACCACTACAAGTGGAATCAAGAAGGGAGAAAACTGTATGAAATATCAGATTGTTGAGAGCAAGTTAAGCAGTACAGTTGGAGCTGGGAAGTGGAAATTACTGACATGATCTAGAGTCTGTTGCCATCTCTTACTTTCTGTACCTGCCTTTAATGTTTAGATTATGGTTTCTCTGGGATCAGGAAAGTATTTACTTATTCATTTAAGCTACATTTAACCCACAAAGGCCCTGACTTTGTAGGATATTCTAAGCACTGCAGAGAAAGAAAAGGAAGGAAGGAAGAAAAGGAGGGAAAGGGAAAGGGAGGAAGGGAAGAAGGGAGGGAAGGAGGGAGGGAGGGAGGGAGGGAGGGAGGGAGGGAGGGAGGGAGGGAGGGAGGGAGGGAGGGAGGGAGGGAGGGAGGGAGGAAGCAAGCAAGCAAGCAAGCAAGCTTTGTTTAAAGATATTTTAGGTGTTCACAGTATCAGATACTCTAGTTCTTTAAGCAGTAGACCAACTTTCCAAAAAATTGATATTTTAGTCATCCTGTAATGTGCTTGAACAACCTCCTCTGCAGACATGTTAAGAAATCACCCTATGTGAAAGGCAAATCTTTTCTGTATGTCCACCCAAGGTACCACTTTATAATTGCTGCCACCAGGGATCTAGCTGCTTGGTGACACTCTTGACCAAGGAGCATGTGGAATCATCCCTGCAACAGTAAGCCTGGATGGACATTTGCTTGATCGTGTTTTCAAAGGCATTCACACATCTTTACTGCCCAGAAGTGTCTCTTCTGAACTGAGCTTACTTTTAAGAAAGGTCACCTTGATTGGTGGCAACTCTGGAAAATAAAGCTTGAAAGAACACAAGGCTGCTTTCACTTTGCTGAATAAATGGGCTTCAAATACAAACTGAAAGTGAAGTCAGACCAGGCTTTTAGCTGGCATATCTCTGGACAGTATAAATAAGCATCTCAGTGCTTACTCAGTCTGACAATTCTTCACATGTTAAAGGTCAGGATACAAAGTCTAGTGCCCAGTACCTTTTGCATTCACTGACTTTTAGCCAAAGCAGCAAAGACCAAAATGTTTGGAGCTCAATGTTTTTTGTCATTCTTGGTCATATCTAACTGGAAATAATTCCAGCTGTGTTCCTCCTTCTCACCTGATACCAACCGATACCAACACTTTCACTTCAGTGGAGTAATGGTTATTTACAGGATGTGTTCCTGTTTAAATAAATGTCAGAGGATAAGGTCTTAATGCTTGTGATCATAGCTAATAACCATATCTAGCTGGTCATGCACACATTTTAATTACCGCAGATTACTTCACATTAATAAGCAAAACGGGTTTTGTCCACTCTCTGAGCAAACAGGTTACACACTTTAGCATAAAGAGAAAGAGAAGAAGCCAGAATCCCAGCTGTCATAAATATCAGTCTCTTGGAAAAACCACATCAGGATCAGGGGCTGCTGTTTTAGAACAAATCTTTAGCACAACTGTCATAGCAAATAAAGCCACTGCAAGTTGAATAAAATAATATTGTTTACTATCAAGATGCTTATTAGTGATATGTTAAATCATCAGAACAATCATTTCAATGAAATCTCTCTCTGGTTTGGGACTGAAATGTCTTTCAGAAGGGGAAAAACAAATTATTTTTTTCTATTTCAACTCTACAGCCAGGAGTTGTTCAAGCATTAGAAATGCCTTTGTCAGGGGACTAGCAGTGTCAGTTCATATTTGTGTCTCAAAACTTTAGGGAAATGGCTACTTAACCAAACAGGTGTTCAGGGAGAATAAAGAAGGGGGGTTCAGAGGAGGAAAAAAAAAAAAAGGAAAAAGATAAAAAGCTGATGGTGACCAAGAGAAATGGGAGGTGGTTTGTGTGTGTAGTAGTCATGATTTAAAAAAACCAACCAAACAAACAAAACCAGCCAAAAAAAAAACCTAAAAACCCTCCACACAAAACGCTCTTTTTACTCAGGACAAGGAATTGTACAGCTTTAGCATCCAGCACCATAACAACCATCCTTCCCCACCAGTTACTTACTCCTGCATTGAGCTAATCAGACATCAGACAATGAAAGCTCAGTTATATAAAAAGAGAAGGAATATAAAAGAAGAGCGGCTTGAGGGTTCACCTTCCCTCAGTGCAAGTGCCAAAAAAAAAAAAAAAAAAAGTGAAGGAAATAATAGCTTGTACCTGCTTTTTCATTTATTTTTCTTGGTTTGACTTAGGCTTCTTATTACTGGCAACTAAGTTTGGCTCCCCCGAGTATACTGAAAGACAGGGGAAGACTTGTGCCTGCAGTACAGGCAGCACCAGGAGCAGAGGATCTTGCACCAGCTCACCTGCTTCTTCATAGAATCATAGAATGGTTTGGGTTGGAGGGACCTTCAAAGATCATCTACTCCAACCCCGCTGCCACGGGCAGAGACATCTTTCACTACACCAAGTTGCTCAAAGCCCTGTCCAACCTGACCTTGAACACTTTCAGGGACAGGGCATCCACAGCTTCTCTAGGACAACCTGTTCCAGTGTCTCACCACCCTCATCATAAAAAATTTCTTCCTTATATCCAAACTAAACCTACCTTCTTTCAGTTTAAAATCATTGAGCCTTGTCCTGTTACTAAAGGCCTTAGTAAAAAGTCTTTCTCCATCTTTCTTGTAAGCCCCCTTTACATATTGAAAAGCCACAATAAGGTCTCCCCAGAGCTTTATCTTCTCCAGGTGGAACAACCCCAACTCTCTCAGACTTCCTTCGCAAAAGAGGTGTTCCAGCCCTCTGATCATTTTCATGGATCTCCTCTGGACTGACTCTAATGGGTCCATGTCTCTCCTGTGCTGAAAACCCCAGAGCTGGACACACTACTCCAGGTGGGGTCTCATGAAAACAGAGTAGAGGGGCAGAATCACCTCCCTCAACCTGCTGTCCATGCTTCTTTTTATACAGCCCAGGATACAATTGACTTTCTGGGCTGCAAGTGCACATTACCAGCTCATGCTCAGGTTTTCATCCACCAGTACCCCAAGTCCTTTCCCACAGGGTTGCTTTCATTCCCTTCATCCCATGGCCTGTATTAATACTGGGGGTCACCCCAACCCTTGTGCAGGACCTTGCACTTGGCCTTGTTGAACCTCATGAGGTTTACATAGGCCCACTCCTCAAGCCTGTCAAGGTCCCTGTGGATGGCAGTTCTTCCCTCAAGGGAATCAACTGCACCACTTAGCTTGGTGTCATCCGTAAACTTGCTGAAGGTGCACTCAATCCCACTCTCTATGCCAATGATGAAGATATTAAATAGTATTTGTCCCAGTATGGGCCCCTGAGGGACAACATCAATTACTTGTTTCCACTTTGACATTGAGCCTTTGACCGTAACTTTTTGGACGCGGACATCCAGCCAAGTCCTTATCCATCTAAGAGTACATCTGTCTAACAAACCCATATCTCTCCAATTTAGTGACAAGGGTGCTTTGGAGGGCTGTATCAAAGGCCTTACAGAAGTCTAGGTAGATGACATCTGTAGCTCTTTCCTTATCTACTGATGCAGTCACTCCATCATAGAAAGCCCCTAAATTAGTCAGAAATGATTTGCCCTTGCTGAAGCCATGTTGGCTGTCTCTACCCACATCCCTGTCTTTCATATTCTTCAACATGTCTTCCAGGAGGATCTGTTCCACAATCTTACCAGGCACAGAGGTGAGGTTGACTGGTTGGTAGTTCCCAGGGTCCTCCTTTTTACATTTTTTTCTGAGCACAAAGTTGACAAAGTGCTGAAGAATCTCTACTGTCCCACAGTAGAGATCACAGCAGAGGACACAAGACCTATGGAAAGTGTAGCCACACAGCGAGGCAAGTGTTGCTTTGTTGTTGCTTCTAACAAATAGTAGGCTTTGTGTTACATTAACAACACAGGCCTCAGGACTTGTTGGACCTTGTCTTGGTCTGTCTGGAGCTTTGTATGAGCTTTTTTTTATTTTCAAATGTAATGGCAATGGTCTAATGTTCAGATGATGATTGCCTTTATTTTTCGTTTCCTTTTAGCTTTGAATGATTGTGCAATGCAACACTTATACATATTTTTTTAACTAATAGATAGCAATAACAAGTAATGACTGCATAGAATGGGCTACCCATGACTCTAGAACAAAACACAGAGGAGGATATGGACGGAATGATAGCAGAGGGTTTGAAAGCACAGACATGGGATGATACCAGAGGGCCCAGGGCTATGAACAGTGCACCCTAGGATACTGGCAAAATAAGGGTCACAAAAAGAACAGATAACAGCTATGTAACATATGTAAAACACATGCACCATATACAGTAAATTCAGGTGCAATCTGAGCTTGCAGACAACTGATGAAATAGCAAGGAGTAGAGTATATTGGTAAACACATACAAATAACCCCAAGAAGATCTTAGAGGGAGGAAGAAGAAACCATCACCATCAGCTTTGTGCTTTTCCCAGTGGTTGAAAGACCCAGAGGGGTAATGGAAGAGGTGAGGATAACATCATAGAATAGGGTAAATACCAGAAAGTTTGTGTACAGATCACTTTAGCTGAATATAAACTGTATTTTAAGTGCTAATAGCAGTGTTGCTCGATTAATAATGATTCTCTGATTAGGCAGTTAAGACTTTAATTAGACTAATAATAAATCCTTGACTATGCATACAAAGTATGTTGCTTCTGGCTACAGCAACAAGGTTTTGAGTGGAATAAATTGATGGGAGTTCAAGCAACTTGTTCTGTAACTTGGATGCAACAAATAAGTAACAAAAGGAGGGTGTAAAAAGTGCTCTCTGAGCACATATTTTTACTTGTATTTTTACTTCATGCAGACTAACCATCAATAGTCTCTGGAGGAAGAAAGGAGAACATGAGAAAAAATGCCAGATGATGTCTCTTCACAGGATTTTGTCTGCCCATCATTGCAAGGGAGAGGTTTGTTGCAAGAAGATTGGGTTTGTGTTATCAGGATCTCCATCCATATAAATTTACTCTATAGCTGTTTAGGAATGAATGCACAGGCTTTGAAACAGCAAAATATGTCTTGATCCCGGGTCCACCATGTGCCTCAAATTCCTGGCGCAGGATGCAAGACCCCAATGTAGACTCACACACTTTTCACCCTTTTCTCCTCCATCACAGGCCTTCCCAGGCAGATAAGGAGGTGCTCCAAGCTGCACAATGAGTGTATTTCCTGATTTGTGAAGACCTCCCAGAGCATTCCCCTGGACTCCTCCTTGCTGTGGCGAAATAACTGCCGTCACAAAGCCAACAGTAATAGGGCATTTCTCGGAAAGCTAAAAACTCATTGGTAAGCTAGTCAAAGGAGGAAGGGAAACTTTGCCTGGCTTTTTCTTAAGCTGTGTGTCTCCAATTTGGTTTCCTTTGCCTAACCATTTTGTCCCATACAACTTCTGTTCTACACCCAAAAGTACTTCCTACTTTCCAAAAAAGTTCAAATGCTGCCTTTTGCAATGCTGCTCCAAAACATGCCACATGCTGCCTGTTCCGAGGTGGCAATCAGTCTATCCACATGTTTTCATGCCATGATGGTAATTTGTTGTCCTTGTAGGCCATACAGAGACTGCACATCCCAGTTTTTCTTTTGAACAGCCCCTGACCAGAGGACTGTTTCTCTGTGGGTAGGTTACTTTCATTTGTTTCAGTGATACTTACTTTGTCTTTGAAATAAAAATCTTTTCTAATTAGATAAAAATGGAGAGGATACTTTGTAACATATAAGAAGAGCAAAATATGTGTAACCCAGAAGAAATAGTATATTCAGCTCAAGATTGTTCTTGAACATGGGTTTGTCTTGTGCAGTAAATGAACATCAATAAACAAGTGAAACAAAAACTCCCCAAACCTCCCCAGTTTCTGTTTGGCTGAGCTTGCACACAAAGTCTGTTTGCAGTTGTGGCCTCAATACTCTGCATTTCTTATTCCAAGCTGGGGAGTATAACTGATTTTTGCTTTCCCTTTTTTCAAGTCCACCTGTAAATTTACTAGCTTCAGGAAATTTTACATGTATCTAATGTAATAATATCATTAGAGACACAACTTTTATTGAAAGAGTATATTTCTCTATTGATCCTTTGTAAAAAAAGTATTTCATATATGCACTCAAATCATTAAATGTTGAAAATAATGACTGTTTCCTTATTCAGGGCTTAACACTGAGTAGCTGACTAAATCATTAAGTTGCTGAATACATTTCATTCTGAATGACATCAGTGTAAATCTGGTGAGTGAAAGTCCTATAGTGCATAGACAATAAGAACAAGTTAGTTCAAGTGTGTTAAAATCTTAATCTACTACTTTGACATTGTACACAGTAACAAATAAATAATTCCAGATCGGCA
Source organism: Phalacrocorax carbo (assembly GCF_963921805.1). Lineage (NCBI taxonomy): Eukaryota > Metazoa > Chordata > Aves > Suliformes > Phalacrocoracidae > Phalacrocorax > Phalacrocorax carbo. The sequence continues at coordinate 205,138,004 of NC_087513.1, forward strand.
GCATTAATAAGTAAAAATATCCATATTGGCAGATCAGCCACAAATGAAAAGCAGCAACCAGCCTTTTATAAAGAAAGAATTTTTATTTTGTCAAATCAAGCAAGATCTCATTAATAAAGTAAGGATTTTGCTCAAAAGACCCTTCGTCATTAAACTGTAAGCCAGATGAGAGAGACCACATTGAGGAAAGGGCTGATAAAAATAACATTAGAAAATGAGTCCTTGCTGCCAGTCAAATCCTGCATCAATGCATCAATTATACATTACATGTGAAAGACCTTGCTGGCTGTAGCCTCCTCCACATTAGCCAAATCTTATAACCAGGCAAAGGGAGAATCTTTTCATTAAAGAACAACCTGGATCGCACCGAGTCTTTTATTATCTTGCAGTGGAGGTGGTGCCTCAGCACTGCTAAGATAAGAGAGATAAAATGCAGATCAACATCCTTGTGCGGAATTCCTTTATGCACTCTGATGTGGTCTGTCTTATGCATCAATATGTTCTCTTTCCCTTTTAGACGAGATGGTGCAACAGGGCTCTTCCTCCGTAGACACACTGTATAACACAAGCAACAAAAAATCTAAGCCACTTTCTGAAAAATAATTACACATTAACACTTCAGGGAGTTGGCAGGGCAGCACAGGCAAAAAGACATCAATTTGTGCTTTTTGCTTTTTCTGAAAAAAAAAAAACCAAACAAACTAGTCCATTTTAACTTTAAAAAAATGAATGCAAAGTCTTTCTTTCTTATAATTAAAATAAAAACATGGACAAAGTTCCAGTTTCATCAAAGCAAATCCAGAGTTACTATAGGAATACAAATGGAGTTTCTTCAAATTTACCCAGCAAACACTGTGATTGGAATCTGGATTTTTAAGTGTCCCTATATGGAAACACTACACCATAATCTATCTGGAAGAAAATACAGAAAAATGTAGAGCATTAAAGTGGATAAATTGCATACATCATCTCTGCTGTAGATATAATTAGATAAGACACTTTTCTGGCAGAAAGAAAAAAAGAAATAGTTCCAAAAGAGAGAACTTACATCAGTGGCTGCGCTCATAACGCATCAATTAATCTATCAATCAATATTTTATGGACAGATCTGTCTTATTACTCAGGCTGTATTTTGATCTGCCTTCAGCTCATCAGAAGTACCAGTTCACTTCTGTATTCCCACTACACTGTTTCTACTTGTATTTAAAACACACTGTGCCAGCTTGGGTCACTTCTAATAAATTAATCAGAGCAGAGGACTGAGCTGCAATTTCCCACATCCTAAAGCAGCATGCTACAACTTGGGCACCGCAGAATCCTTCCCCCTGGCTCAAGGAATAGGCAATATTTTGTACAAAACAATATAGCTCCCAGATAGACTCCCAGACTTTTCTCTCAGAATATGGCACTCACATCCTGAATTGGACCTAAAGGGAATTGAACAAACCCCCACACACACTTGAAAGACCTTAGAGGTATTGGGTAAGACTGGGTAAGATTCAGTTCAAGAACTTCAGTGTGAACTTCAGCATAAAAGAAGGGTAGATGTGGTGTTTGAGGATATGGTTTAGTGGTGGACTTGGCAGTGATAGGTTAGCGGTTGGACTCGATGATCTTAACGGTCTTTTCCAGCCTTAACAATTCTATGATTCTATAACACTGGCACAGACATGTTTTTGTGTGGTACACATGGATTTGTCCATGTGCACTAGTTCTTTGAGTTCCTTGTATAGTAAATAAAGATCCAGACCACAATTTAGTTGCCTGCACTTACGTGTCTAATGTCACTTCAGACCCATGAGGGGATCCCACCTGGCACCCAGACACAAACAGAAAAGGACTCTGAGCCTTCCATAGATCCTGCTTCACATATGCCAACTTCAGGGGCAGGCCCCACGTGCCTCTGGGCATTCCAGCTAGCTCTGGGTGACTGTGTCTCTCATCATGCCAGTTAACGGAAACAAGAGAATGATATACATGTCTGTAAATCTGCTGTATCTACTGCAGCATTAGTCCAGAAACACTGTGGGCTCTATTGGCTATAGAGCAAATGACTCACCAGTGACTCTATAAGAAGCTTTGACACTTTCATATTAAACCCAAACTACAGAGGAGCTGAATGTTCACTTGAATTTCGCCAATGGACATTCTGAAGTGGGTATTTCTTGCTTTATGGTGAGCTGTTTTTTTCAGTTCTCCAGTATTGCATATTCCTCAATAACCACCAGCAAGTTGTCAACCTGTCAACACCTACACTGCATTTCTGCTTTAGACCTTCATAGGACGGTCTTAGAAGTCTCTAAATAACATGTTGCACAAAGGCTTCCAGCTTTAAAATACTTGCTCCATACCTCACTCTAACTCATGGCTCAAGTCAGAAAGAGATAGAGGTGCCTAACCCTGAACGAAATCTCTACATCTTCATTTGTCTGTCAGGATTACTACCAAGATAAACTCGAAGCCTAACACCAAGGACAGTAAAAAGTTTAAGGAGTTGAGGTACACAACTATGCCAAAGCAGAGGAGCTCTGCTCATGCAGAAATACTTCTTACACAAACAATTCCTCATCTGTTCCAGTCCAGCATCTGATTCAAAGCCTGCCTGTACAGTCTCATTAACACCTCAAGGTATCGAGACAAACCCTTCTGCTGTCAGCCCAAACAATCTGGGATAAATTGTGACACTTTTGTTGACATCCAGTTAATGTCCAGAAATTAATTTGATGACACAAAGAGTAAACTGTCCATTACAAGTAGGAGAACAGAACAGTAACCTTCAAGATCATGGGGAATATGGTAGTAGTGTCACTGAACAATAAACCATGCTCGCAGAAAAAGGAAAAAAAAATATTTTTTTCAGCAAAGAATTAAAAACAAGACATTGACGGTCTGTAATAAACCTCAGAAAATTCTTCCATTAAGAATGCAGGTTTCTTATATGATCTTTGGCTGCTAATTACTTAAATGTATTCTAAAACAAGGATTGCAATCCTATACTGATATTGCAACAAAGTGTTTGTATGGAACATTTACAATCGCATGATAATAAAATTGGTAAACACCAGTTGCTAGGGGGCTTAATTTGTAATTTTGTTATCTACTGAAGGCAGAAGAAAAGAAAATATGAGTAGACAAAACAGGACATTTTAGGAACCCTTGACAATCACACTGTTCTGTCATTGGTTTGTATTTTATTTAATTTTACATTAGTTTTGTGGTACACCTGCTACCTTCTATTTAGAAACATAACCCTTCTCTTCCACTTTATTCATATTAATGAAGATAAATTAAGTAGTCATGTGATATTCATGCAGGGAAACAGGTGACTTCAGAGACTTTTGGAGTCCCTGTTCTACCTCTGTTGATGCCAAATTTTTAAAATGTTTAAAATTCAATCTTTACTGATTTTGGCATATGAAGCAAAATTTATATAAATAGAAAGTTATCATGTCTCAAAGTGACCACAAGATTTGCTGAGTCCCATTATGTACAGCACGTGTTACCTTGGACACATGAGTTTACGTCAATCCTAAAAAGCTGTAAAGCTCAGGGCAACCCGGAGGTGTGCTTACAGCATCTTCTTATAGATGGATCAGGAGACAGCTACAGGCCAGTTTGCTACTGATCAAACCAATTAATGTTTCAGTTATACCAACCACGTTTGGTCCTAAATGTGTCTGTAAAGAAGAAAGAAAATATTTATCTCAAATACTTCTCCTGTGTTCAGTGCTAGAAAGAAAGTATGAAATAATCTGATCACAGCATTAAATTTCCTTCTGCTGCTACTCAGACTCCATCCTATTAGAGACTTGGTTTCTTAGCTGAGCCTGGAGGAACAATTGTTTTTGAAGGATGACAAAGGAATTTTAACAAACTTATACCTAATTAGAAGGATCTCCTCAAATCTGATGAGTTACAACATCATTAATCTAGTTAGAACATAGTTCTTTCAATAACTAAAACCAACATCTTCTAAAGCATTTTGTAGCACTTTCTGAATCCAGTTTTGGTTATCTGCCAACATTATAGTGATCCAGTTTAAAGGACTCCTGAGATTTCCATGTGTGAAACAATCCCAAATTCAATTTTTCATGTAGCCGTTGAAGTGTGTCAGTTCACTCTCCTCCTGCCTTTCATCTTAAACCTAATCAGGAAAAGACAGTCAGAGAATACAGGTTGCGCAAGTGCTGTTAGGGATAGGAGCAATCACACAAATAAGAGGATGAGCTTTTTTTCTTGATGCCATCCTGCCACTACAATAGACTAAGATTCAGATGGATGAAATGCTTCTTTCCTTTCAGAAGAGTACCTGTTCTGCTGCTTCATGCCTTACTCCTCTTTGCAGTAGAGGAATCTGTACTCCTTCTGAGTCTTAACTGCATCTTCCTAGCATGATCTACACCTGCGAGGGCACTTCTTGTATTTTCTTTGACTCTAGCACGTTCAGATAGATAACTACTTTTCTTTCTCAGGGGAAAAGGAAGCCTCAGGCAGAATTGTTTCACACAGTACAAAGCCCAGAATTATTCAGCTGTCTTTCCTCTTCTTGTTCCTCTTTTTACTATCATCTTTTCTCTCTTCTCCCTCCATAATCTTGTCTTTTTCTCCGTTTCCCCTTTTGTTTTAATTTCTGCCTTTAAACAGTAATGTTGTTGGTTCTTAAAAATCAATAGCTTTGTAATAACCTTTTTCCTAAATTGTTGTTCTCATTCTTATTCACCTCAAGGTGGAAGATTGAAATGCAGACTAATCATTATGGTAAAAGTTCTAAGTATGGTAGCTTCTTCGTGCTGTTTACAGCATAGAGCAGATTTTGCCTGATTAGGCAGATTCTCTGTAAAATATTTGATCAATTTTGTAAAAAGCAGAAGAAGCTGCTTAATTGAACCTGTCATGGTTTTAGCTGGGATAGAGTTAATTTTCTTTATGCAGCTGGCATAGTGCTGTGCTTTAGACTTAGTATGAAAACAATGTTGATAACACACCGATGTTTCAGTTGTCGCTAAGTAGTGCTTGTACTAGTCAAGGACTTTTCCAGCTCCCCATGCTCTGCCGGGTGCACAAGAAGCCAGGAGGGGAGGGGGAACAGCTAAGAGAGCAGATGCAAACTGGCCAAAGGGATATTCCCTATCATGTAATGTCATGCCCAGTATGTTACTGGGAGGAACTGGCCGGGGCAGGGAGGCAGCAATCGTGGCTCGGGGACAGGCAGCATTGGTCAGCAGGTGGTGAATGGTTGTATCGTTCGTGGTTTTGGGTTTTTTTTTCCTTTTTATTACATTATCATTATTATTATTATCATAATCAAGTTTATATTGAAGCCATTACTATACGTCGGGTACCACCTCATGGATACAATTAGCAATTATACCTTCTCCTATGAGAGTATTTTTATGGGGGAAATACAGAATGGCACCATAGCTACCATCTTCTATAATGCCTCCTCCTTCATTACAACAACTTTTCAGTATCTTGAACATCCTTGGGTAGTTAAGATACATCTGTTGATATTGCTTTGGCAGACCATTTCAGCTCTGTCTAAGGTTAATAAGCAATTCAAAAATATCATCCAGAGATCTGCCGCAAGGCTCAATAGCTATGTGTCGAAGGGTATGTGGGGTAGTATGGGCAAATGCCTAAGATGGTGGGCACCCCCAGTGTCTTGGGACTTTACCCCTGAACAAGTGCAGAATCCTGAAAAATTAGTAGAATATTTGGAGGAAGTATGTTGTCACCCTGGCAATCCCAGAGAGATACAAATCACTGCAATGTCCTGGGGCCTGGCCTGTGCCTATTGAGCCCTGTTTAACACTATTCAGTACCCCCAAGGGGAAGAGAAGGCCTTTGGATCTAAAAAGACAAAGACAAGGAAAGCGAGAAGCACTGCAGCCATTCAAACCCCCATGACAGACGCTGCAGCTACTCAAATCCCAGTGACAAGCACTGAGGTGACAGCATCTATTGTGGGGGTTTGAGTGGCTGAAGTCCTACTGCCAGAAGGCATGAGAACACTAGTGAAAGAAATGAAGCCAAACAGAAGTTCAGAAGCTCCACAAAGGTAGCTGTAGCCTACATGGGGTTACTGAGGCAGCCCACCACTGTGGAGCAAACCCAGTCAATCTGTTGGCTATGGAAGGAAAAGACACGTATGAGCATCATCTGAAAGTTAACACTCTTTTCTTGCTTGCTTCCTAAATCAATGTCCCAGCCCTTTGTAAACTTGTGTATATGTAGGCCTTCCAAAAGGATACCTCAGAACAACAGTCTAAAAAGGTTCCTCTGAAACGCCTTTAAGGAATTCCACTTTGTTCTTTGAATTAAGACAAAATTTGAGGATATCAGCTAGCTAAGTTAGGTATCTGAATTTTGATGTTGTTGCTATTCCTATTATTCTCTATGCTCTCAGTTTCTTATCTGTAGCATGAGAATACCCACACTAAATGGATGTCAAAGGAATGTTGAAATGATAAATGTGTCAAAATGGTTGTAGGGTTATAGTTAGACAATAGAAAAAGTATTATCATATTCGTAGATAAATTGTCCTGTAATACCATTACTGATCCCTCATTTATTATTTTTATTCATAGATAATAACATGATGTGCTCTCAGTTTGTAGGAGGAAACTGTTTTGCAAATGTTTTACTGTCAAATATCAAAAAAGACAATTCTTCCCTAAGAGTTTACAACCTAAGACACAGTGAGAAACAAAGCATAACTGTAGCAAGTTCCATCTTAGCAAAACAAAGATGTCCATTATCTAATAGCACATCAACTCATGTGCAGGTATGTTCCTGCCCTCAATAAAACACATAGCCAAAAAAACCCAAAGCAACCCTATATGATAGATTCATGGCTTTAGTCACATATTTCCTCAGCCTTGTGAGATGCAACAATCTGATTATATACAGAAAAACACAGAATCATATAGGTTGGAAAAGACCTTTAAGATCATCATCAAGTCCAACCATAAACCTAACACTACCAGTTCACCACTAAACCATGTCCATAGGCATCACATCCAAATATCTTTTCAATATCTCGAGGGATGGTGACTCAATGACCTCACTGGGCAGCCTGTTACAATCCCTGACAACCCTCTCAGTGAGGTAATATTTCCTAATATCCAGTTTAAACCTCCCCTGGAGCAACCTGAGGCAATTTCCTCTCATCCTGTCACTCATGACTTGGGAGAAGAGAGCAACCCCCACCTCGCTACAACCTCCTTTCAGGTAGTTGTAGAGTGATAAGGTCTCCCTTCAGCCTCCTCTTCTCCAGACTAAACAACCCCAGTTCCTTCAGCTGACTCTCATAACATTTGTTCTTTAGACCCTTCACCAGCCTCGTTGCCCTTCTCTAGACATGCTGCAGTACCTCAATGTCCTTCTTGCAGTGAGGGGCCCAAAACTGAACACAGTATTAGAGGTGTGACCTCACCAGTGCCGAGTACAGGGGGACAACCACTTCCCTATTCCTGCTGGCCACACTATTTCTGATACAAGCCAGGATGCTGTTGACCTTCTTGGCCACCTGGGCACACTGCTGGCTCATGTTCAGCTGGCTATTGACCAACACCTCCAGTTCCTTTGCCACTGGGCAGCTTACCATCTGCTATTCCCCAAGCCTGTAGCACTGCATGGGGTTGTTGTGACCGATGTGCAGGACCCAGCACTTGGCCTTGTTAAACCTCATATAATTGGCCTCGGCACATCAATCCAGCCTGCCCAGGTCCCTCTGCAGAGCCTCCCTACCCTCAAGCAGACCAGCACTCCTGTCCAGCTTGGTGTTGTCTTCAAACTTAGTGAGGGTGAGCTCGATCCCCACATCCAGATCATTGATAAAGATATTAAACAGAAATTGCCCCCAACACTGAGCCCTGGGGAACCCTGCTCATGACCAGCCGCCGACTGGATTTAGCTCTGTTCACCACAGCTCTCTGGGCTCGGCCATCCAGCCAGTTTTTTACCCAGTGAAGAGCACACCCATCCAAGCCATGAGCCACCAGCTTCTCTAGGAGGATACTGTGGGAGACAGTGTCAAAGGCTTTGCTAAAGTCCAGGCAGACAACATCCACAGCCTTCCCCTCATCCACTAGGCGGGTCAACCTGTCATAGAAGGAGACCAGGTTGGTCAAATGCAAGTTTCTGAGCTTTTCCAAGGGAATGATTCAAAGCCTTAATCAGTCCATTGAAAACTCCCTACTGACTTTAAAGCCATTTGGATCAGGTGCTTGAGGTTGGTTTGATCTCACCTAACTTTATCCATCTAAAACTTAGTCATACAATCTAAGATAGTTATCATACTTTAAATTGTAAATTAAGAGAGAATGCCACCTCTGGAGAGTAATGTACCTATCACAGGCATGTATGCTTTTGGACAGGAAGGAAGCCTCCGGAAATGCCTCTATGAACTATAAAGGGAACCTAGAAGGCTAGTTAGATGGCTTAAAATATATGACAAAATCTCATCCTCACTTCACAGAGTCATGAAAGACAGTGTAAGGCTACAATTCTAGAAAGAAAGCTTTCACTTTAAATTTAAGCTTAACTTCAACTACTTTCAACTCCCTTCTTGAAAATCCTGCCCTGTGGCTTGAAAGCAGAAGTAGAGATGGCAAACATGAAGCCACAGCAAGAAAAGATGAGTTGTGATATCAACAGAGAGCCTTAAGACTCTAGGAGATATGCATGGTTTTGAAGGAAACTCGTATCATGTTCAAAAAGGCAAGAATATAATATCAGCACTCACTAGTGGTTAGATTAGTTGTCAGTGCCTAGGTAATGTGGATTTGCATAAATTCTTAAGCCAGCATTTTTGTACTTCACTAGAGCAAACTCTCAAAGTCTGAGAACCAGACCTCTATTTGTTATGTTTATTTGTTGGTTATCGGTGCATTATTTTGCTGCATGCTCATTATAAGGGCATTTGTTGTGTGAGCTCCCCTCTGGCACTTTTTGTGAAAGGTGGTTGTCATAGCACATGAGAAAAACACATAACTGGGGCCAAGCTCCCATGTAAAGTTCAGAGTGAGAACAATTAGTCAATGAGAGCCTATAGTTTCCACTTTAGCCTCTTCCTTTTGGCCCTTGACAGGACAAAAATTTCTATCTACAATCTGGCTTGTGGAGCTGAAGAATTGGTTATAAACTTTTGCATGAGCTAGATGGGCAGGGACTTCCAGTGCCAGGGCATGACAAGAGCCTACAACCTGCTGATGATCAGAGCAGTGTACCAGCTTCAGTATGTGTGTGCTGCTGTTTGCCATCACTGAACTGGAGAGATATGAGCACTTTCAGCACACTGACTGCAAAAAGGAATTCAAGTGTTGGATGAAATAGATGTGACTTCCACAGATAAGAAACTATTTGTCCAAAGAAAATTGAGCTTCTTTTATTCATTTGAACCATTCCACAGGCTGCTGTAGTTGAAGAGCAGGAGAACTGTGCAGGAAAAGGTGGCTGGGTTAGGCTGGAGAAAGGCTAAATTCTCTCTTTCTGTCAGTGTTGTACAGCTCTCCCCACAGACTCTCAAACATGGTATTGCTGGCTGTGGCAGAGCTTTCCTATTTATCCAGTTTGATGGAGTTTGTGAAAGCACTGATGTAACTTTGTAGCAAATTTGCAAAACAAAGTGACAATGTATACAGTTCATCCTTACAGTACTTTGATTATATTGTGCAATGGGTAGTTTGTGAGGGTAGGTTACAAGCTTTTCTTAAGACCTGTACAATCACCCAAACACACCTTGCCAGCAGGAGAGGTAAATAAATAGGAGTACCAATTCACTACTGTATTGTACCTCACTGAAGCACTTAAAACTTTTCAAAATAGTGCAAAAGTAAATTTTCTGATCTAAGAGTCTCTCGTGCACACTGCCATTCTGTAGATAACTCTATCAGATGCAAAGCAACAGGGAAATCAAAGCTGCCACAGATATCAGAAAGACAGATCTCAGCATTCATGATGGTATCAATCTCAGTCACAGGGATAAATCTAAATATTTTAATATTGCTCATGAAGTCACAATGCTTCATTGCCTTCTTAGAGCTAGCGAGTAAATAAAGTGGATGTACTGTAACAGCAAGACCCAGAAAACTAGGCAGCCAAGGTTTGTCCCATTCATTTGTAAAGTTTATAGCTTTGGATAACACAGATTGTAGAAAGTGTAAATGGCCCTCTACCAGAATTTACTGACCTAGAATGAAAAGGGTGGGAAATAAACACCCTCACTGGTAATAAAACTGGGAGCAGGGGCAGTCCTGTCTGCCAGTTGCCTGAAATATTTTACTGTGGTTCAGCACATCTTCGCTAAACAATTTATTGTCCTGTGTTGTATAATTAAAAGAATTGTCAGCCAAAAGTCATTTTCTTTGCAGTGAAGACTATGAGTAGATATGGTATTTTGGAAGCACCCTGCGGTGGGCAGGTTAAATCTATCTGCTCATGTGACACTCACAGAACAGGATGCAGAAAGGTAATTTATTTTCCTTTACAGAATTGAGGAAGCCCACATATTCCTCTGGGCATACAGAGCCTATACAGAGGCTCTGTATGCCCAGAAGAAGCCAAGAGAAGCTTAGAGGGGTCATAACTTTTTTTCAGATATTAGTCATGGGAATAAGCATTACAGTCCCTGTACAAGTTATTTGCCCTGGGAACACCTACAACAGACTGCTTGTAATTAAAAAAAAAAAAAAAACCCCAAACAAAAAACAACAACAACAACAAAAATAACAAACACCACACACAAAAAAACCAACCAAACAAAAAAAAACAATAAACCCTCTAAACATGTAATCCAAAATGTATTTTAAAAATATCATTAAAAAAGATCAAGGATCATCGCAGTAGCTCAAGACATGGTAAGGTAAATATTCAGACAGCCCTGGGTAATGGATCACATCTGATCCATTAGAAGAAAGTTAAACAAATAAACAAAGTGTAATCAGTGGTGCTTGCCAATTTGCCTGAAGTCTGTCCATAGGTTTAATACCCAGCACATGAGCAGGCATCTTGGTTTTCTTCGTATTCAGGTTGTTCACACCTCCTTTCAAAATCCTCTGTCCACAGTTAAATCCTATTTCTCCAACAGCAGAAGAAAAATTCCTAAGCATGCTAATATTTTGTCATTTAGGATCAGTGAAAATCCTCCTTTAATTCTAATCTTTGTTCCTAAAGATTCGCAAGCGTGGCCTTCTGACTATGGCACCTCTTCCTTCTCCTGTTCCCATTGCAGCTTCTTAACTCACTGGCAAGTATCCTCAACATACACCAGGCCTTCCTCTTGGTCAAAAATTATGGGAAGTTAGAGGAGAAAGCAGTGTGAAAGGAGCGTTCCTTTCACAAGCAACGCATGAAGCTGCTTCAGTACTGAAGCACTAAGAACAAACCTGTGGGAGGTGAACTAAATGACCTAATACATTTTATTCACTTCTACATCCTACCTCAAAAAATGTAATTATATCTGGATTTGCTCCAGGCTGTGACTTGTTCATTTTTCACAGGTGTTTAAAACCAGTTGTTTTTTAAAAAAAATTAATTTCCCTTCCAGAAAGAGTGCCTTTCAACTCCATGAAAAATTGGAGGAGACAAAGTACAAGTATTTGGCTTTTGGAACAAACACAGAACTTCCTCAAAATCCATACATGCGTTTTTCAGACAGTTTTAGTAGCAATTGTTTAAGATACAATTTATATTCCCTTAACATCTACAGAATGAGATAGACATCACAATTACTTTTTACTAGGTGCAGTACGTACAAATATCTTAAATTCAATGTAGAAAAAAAAAGGAAAAAAAAAAAAAGACAGTTAACCACCTCCTACAGAGGAAAGACAATACAGAGAGGTCAATCAGGAGATCTGGAATAGACCTGGGACTGGAACTTTTATTTTCTACAGGGAGTTCACTGCCTCAACAGCAGAACTACTTTGTTGAAAAGCACTAAATAAAAATCAATCCAATTTTAAATATAACTTTACCCATACTTTAGCTAAATACTCTGTGAGCACGTTTTGTGTTCATTAAACTGAAGGGCAGACAGTTAAAAATCTTTCCTAATTACCCACCTTTCTGAAAATATTTTATAACATTTAATAATTCAATCTTTTCAAATAATGAAAAGACTTCTAATTATTTTTCAATTAAAATGTCACATCCTTCAGAATATTTGTTATTTGCATAAACCTCTGTTATTTCCCTTCAACTTAAACAAAATTCTCACTTACTGCTGTTCATGCAGTGTTATGAATTATTTCTATAGCTACACTTCTGGAGAGGGGAAATTTGATATAATTGCCTTAAATATTTATTTGCATGACTAAGTACACCTTTGGTAGAGAAATGGAGTTTACAGGGCACATAATATGCAGTTAAAGTGATGAAAAACAGCAAATTTAGGGCATATTTAACACCGATGAGATTCCATGCTATGTCTGAGGCTGAAAAGAAAGCTTTTAGTTTGGTGAACCATATTTAATTTTGAAATATGACAGCCCTTCAGCTGAGTGATACCTTCATGCCACAGTCTTCTTTATGCTTCAAAGTAGCATAAAGATTTATCTAAGAAATGGAGTAATATAATAACTTACTAAACTTGCCAACAAGCTACCAAAAAACCCAGGTTCTCCATTTTACAGAATACACAGCATACAAACACATTCAGCATTATCAGATGCCATGTTTCTCTCACATATCTTATACATAGCTAAACTCCATAAATTACTAGTACCACAAAGTGATACTGATGACACATTCTCTAACAACGCCTCATACAGTAACTGCTGCTGAAGAGAGAAACTGCATTACTGATATTTGATTTGGGTTTGCAGAAGAGAAGTTTCTGGTGGAGATTATCAAAGAAGGTCAAAACAACTTTCAGTTCAATTTCAGAACTATTTCTCTAGCCCTTTAGATTTCTTGCCACACCTAGTTTCATTATAAAAAATACAGGAGGCAAATTCATCTCTCCAGAATTCTTACACTAGAGCACCAGGAGTCCCTCCTGTCCCTCCCTAGGAGTACTGTCCAGATAGGTCAACCTTTATGTGGTCCATGCGGGGTCTATGGTTAGGCAGCTTCAGTAGCAACTGAAATGATGGGTTCATGAAACTCACTCCTCACTTGTTTTGTGCATGGATGACACTTCACTCATCCCTAGGTGATGGAATTACAGCTCTGCAGACTCAGAAACCATGGCTGGCTACAATGTGAACTAAGGTTTCGCAGCCGCTGGAAATTTCAGTTCACAGATTTAGTAGAGCACTGTTGCAAGTCCTGTGACACACTCTCTCCCATCCACCAACAGAAAGGAAGGAGTTCTCTTAGACTTCGGAGCTGTGTAAGGATGGAAAAGAGAAACTTCATGGAGATCTTCAAGGAAGGAAGAGATTTGAGGTCATTCTTAGGTAGTTGCTCTGGACTAGGCCTGAAACCTAATTCCTTATATCCTTTCCGGTCACCTTGGATATGTGTTTTCCCCCAAGGAAATTAAGCATAAAATACTGTCATTTTAGATAGCATTTCTGATAACTATTTTGCACAGGTGTAAGTTATCATCTACTTGCAATGTTAAGGAGCTAGAGATTAGGGCAGGGAGCAACCCTTCATGGCTGCTTCTACTCACCCAAAACTCTGCATTTGAAAATTGATTTATTTAAAGACCAAAAGAATCCTGAAAGGCCAGATGTCCTTTTTTTAAGTATAGCTGATGGTATAAGAGAAGTTACTTGAGAAGAGGGCTGGTTTTCTAGAGAAGGGCAGTGAATCTGATTGGGATATAAAGGAAATCGGCCTTCACTTGGACAGATCAGGCCACATATCAAATATTAGTCTTGCTCACCTATAAATCCCACAAAGTAACATTTCTTTAATTGCCTCCTTACACTCCCACTACAGTCACAAAATCAGGAGCTCTTGCAGTGAAACATTGATTTTTCAAATTCTTTTTGACTCTTTGAATGATATAAACCAAGGAATGTAGTGATTTTTACATAGTTTAAAGCCACAGTGGACTGAAAATTTCAAAAAGGATGAAGGGGGGGGGGGAAGAACAGCACTCCAGATGGCAAAGGTAAAACAATAATTAAAGAGGCAGTGATACCTAAAATCTGAAAGAGTAAAGATAAAAAAATAAACAAAAAAAAAAGATCTGTCTCATCAGAGACTAGGGGTAGGGTATGGTAACATCAAAGAAAAGAAACCCAACAGTGCTTTTATAAGTATAACAAATTCAAAGAGTTGATGGAAAAGAGGTGACTAGAAACTCAGAGGCAGAAAAAGAGACAAACTGTAAAAAGAGTTGGAGAAAGGGAATCAGATGTGTGAAATGAGGTCACTAGATAAGTGAGAAAAGAAGTGTGACCTCGATCATACTCTAGCAGCTGCTAACTTGTTTGGGGGTTTGTAACAACCCATGTGGGGGACAGGACAGATGCGCTGGGCTGCACGGCACACATGGGGCTGGCGGGTGGCCTGAGGGCAGGTACAGTGTGCCCCACCGAGCTGGCAGCAGCAAATATTTTCTCTGGTACAAGGAAAGAGAGCCCCATGCAGCAGACTATTTTAGTTAATGGGTGGGGTGAGAATATCTGACAGACGAAGTTTATTGTAGACACCTGGCAGAGCATGAAACAGGTAGATGCTCTTAATGACTGTATACAAGGTGAGTTGCTCACTCCTATCTGTTGAACAGCTTGAAGGGAGGACATTTTACCCTGAGGAAGAAAGACCTGTCTTCTTCATACCTAATTTTTTTTTTCTTTTAACATTTAAAAATAAAAGTTTCCTCTTGTGCAACAGACTGGCTGCTGCCACGATGTCCCCATGGCCATGAAGCCAACACTGTCCAACAAGCTCCAGATAATCTTTGTCCTGCAGAACCATGGAAAATGGCTCTGTGAAAAGCTTTTGGCAGGGCATGAGCTGTATGTAGGAAACCTGAGGGTTGATCTCAGTGGTTGATCAGCCAAGTGGGTTGAACTCTGGTGTAGCTAGCTGATTACACAGCTTTGAAGCTACAGGGCACTGAGTCTGTGTCACAGAGTTTCTTTTCCTCAGTGCTGTTCATAATAGGACTGCTAGATAATATTATAATACATTCTCACTCGTCTCATCATGTCTCTGACCACTGCTGAAACCGATAGTGCATTACAAAGTCCTCTTGGAGAAAAATAGGCTAACGTTCAAGGAATAGACAAGCCGTGGGGGTTTGGATTAGAGCTATTTCAGAGACAGAAAAAGAATGAAATTTTATATGGGTCACAGTGTGAGTAGGTGGAACACAGAAGTATCTTCTCATTCTTGCAAATACACTTTTCTGTGTTTGTGACTGTATCTACAAGGGAGAGACAGCAGTACTGACTAAAAGCAAATTTCAGCTTGAGCGTCTGAGGAGATTTGGGACATGATGAGTACAGACTGTTGTCTGACATTCCTAATAATGGTTCAAATTTGGCCATTCCCACAATGATTGTGCTGTGGTTTATGTTTCCCATCAGTAAAATAGGCTACAGCCCAACTCATATGCCTACAGTTATTTACTGTAAGTAAACAAGCTATTTCTACTCTCCATGGACAAAACAGATTTAGCATAATATACAGTATAACACAGGGATAAATTTCCTGGCAGACTGCTGGGAGCAGCATCGGCACTGCTCTGTGCAGAACAAATACTCCTGATTGACCACAGTATTACCTCCTCATCCATGTCACAGCTTCATCTGGCCCTTGTATAATCAATGGGTATTCAGCAGAAACACTTGTCTATAGCAAATGTTACATGAGGACTGTGAAGTGAAACACAGAGTGATTTGGGAGAAAAAGCCAAGTAATAAGACCAGGTCTGTATATTTGTGTTTTCCTGTAGGGTCAAAGCATTCACAGTAGATATGGTGGGGATCATGTAGAAGGATGAGTCTCTTTTCCCCAGCAGACAGGTGCAGGAACTCCCAGGTCTGTGATGCTATAGGTGTGGGGAGGAGAAGCCTCTTGTCGAGCTAAGCACAGACACTGCAGCTCTCAGGAGACAGCAGCAGTGGGGGACTGGGTTTCCTGGAGACATTTTCTAAATGCTGTTTCTACTGAGCCAGACTGAGTCACCTCAGTGGAGCAGATTCTACTCTGACAGGCCACCTCTGGGATTTTGTGCAGCATCACAGTAAAACATATGTGTCAGTTTGGTGTGTATCTTAATAGGGATTCATCTCACCTGACTCCTTGTGGGCAAGCCACCAAGGCCCAGCCACAGCAAATGGAGGGAACGAGGCAGTTCCCCTCACTTACTTCAGATATCTGCCTTGAATAAGATGGTTTCTGTCTGTGAAGTGCCTGGTTTTCTCCACTGACTACAAAGGGATGGTAAACAGGCTCACATGTAGATGAGCTACACATGTCTAAATTTAGTAAGCTGAATCACCCTCTACCTATCTGTACCAAACTACAAACTCTATTTTGTTCATGAAAATACGTCCTGTCATCTTCCAGCTTCTATTTTAAACTCATAATTCAGGAAGTGTTGTTGAAGGGCAAACATTGGAAATCAATGAACCATCAATTCCCCTTTTAAGTCAACCAGTGTAAAGCAGCTCGGTCAAATGGCATTAATTAGAAATGGCCCTCAGGAAGGATCGTCTGGATTATTCAATACCTCACTATCCCTTCTACTGACACAAAACAAGAAGTACAAGTAGAGCAGAGTAAATGCAAGCAGCAGAGTAGAAGTAAGCAAAGAATATATAATTTGGGTAGGAAGGAGGGTAAGAACATCTTTAAACAGCTTTGCAGGCAGCTGTGATGAACCAAACATAGAAGGAAGCCTGAGCTGAGGAATTGTATCTTATGACCCTGAAGAGAGTTATCAAAGACTGCAGGGCTGTCAGAAATGTGACAACAATGAAGACAGAGATTTTGTGTGAGATTTCGCACTTAGGTATCTGGTTAACTACAATAGGAAATGCAGTAACAGACCACCAGGCAAAGAAGATGCTGAGCATACCCTCTGTCTAGTCTCTCCCCGTAAGTGAAAGCTGTGTTTAAGAAGTTGTTTTGCGAAGTCATTTTGCTTTACTTTTACTACCAGAATAATTTGAACATTTGCATTATCTGGGTAAAGGTAAATCTTTGTTATGGAGAGCAACTAGGGATAGAAAGTTTCAACATCATTTCAAATAAGTCGTCAAGCAGAGTCTAAGTATGTGACTATGCCTTAAAGACAAACACATAACTCTGCTCAGACTCAGCAAGCAAGTACTGAGGAACCACAAGCTGGATCCAGTGTATCAACCTGGGAGTACCCAGCTGTGGTAAGGGCAATAACTGCATGCACTGCAGGATAGTTTAGCTTAGTTAAGTTGGTCTGCTATATGCTCAGATATACAAGTAGTCAAATGAGTCAGCTTTGTATAGATTGATTCCAGCAACACAGTCATAAGAAACGATACTGAAAAGGATTTCAGGAGGCCATCCAGTCTATTGCCTGCCCCCAAACAGATTTTATGGCTAGCTCTGATCTTCTTACAGATGAAGGAAAAAAACGACTCCCACATGGGGACGTATATTATTCAATGGTTGTTAAAGTCACCCGAACACAAAAAGTGCACCAATTTTTCACAATGTTTCCTCCATATCTTATGGTAATTTATTACATGGCTTAGTAAATTCACATGGCAGTTTGCTCTAGTGTGAGATTTTTCAATAAAGCACTCATTGAACATACCAAACCTGCCACATCACTTCATTTTTTAAAAATATTTTGTCAGCTTCTTTGCTAGATATTGTGATGCAACATGATATCTTTTCTGACTGATTAGAGAGTTTATTTCTTGGCTGACAGTTTTGTTTCAAATAGAAAGGAAAGAAAAAAAAGTCACAACCCACGTTGAAAAATATATCTTTTTGTTGCACATATTCCCAGCCATTACCTGGAACAATACAAAACAATTTGTTGAATTTTAAAAGATAAAACAGCTACTTCAATTTCAGACCTCATGGAGGACTAGTTCATGAAACGTGTTTGGAATTCCTCATAAATAATAATCTGTAGCTCACAAACCATCATAACTATTTCCTGGTCTGGTTCCTTCCGATAATAAATGTAGTAGCTCACAACTTGGTAGACAAGGAAAACATTTATTTATTCCAAATAGTAAAGCAAATCCTGCTCTATTTAATGCAGGTATAAGCACTCCAGGCTAGAACCTTTGTACTTAGAAAATTCAGCTCACAATTAAAATAACTGACAGAGATGGGCCACAATTCTTCTGGTTTTCAGGACACCCAACAGAGTAAGAAAAGCTCATCAATTTTTATATGTACTGGTAAGACATTTGTTGACAGCATAGTGGCTTTTATCTATCAATATAGCCCCCCTGGCAATATATGTCAGTGCGTCCTGAGACTTTATGGATTTATCCTTGTAAGGATTTTGACATGAGTTACAGCAGTTTTACCCTCAGTGTACAGACAGCAGAGATGAGGTATTTGTCCAGAACAATAAAGCAGCTATATCTAGTTTTCTTGAAACCTGTCCTAAAGTCTTAAACACAATGCACCATTATTCCTATCTTATGTCTTTTGGATGTCATCTAAAGACATTTAGAATCAACAGAGGTCATTTTGCCAGTTCCTGTGGAGTTTGAACTGATTCTTTAGAAAAGCAGAAAAGTAGTTTATGCCAGATCTTTCTTTTTGGACTGGTGGAAATCACTGCACCAAGGCATCCAGTCATGCAGCATAGAATAGGAGGAAAACATTTTCTGATGGCATGGGACATGTAGCTGCTCCCAGTTCTTTCTCCCCTTCAATACTTTCTTCCTTTGGATTAGAACCCAGACTTCTGCAAGTAGCAGTCGGTGGGCAACCTAAGTAACATCCAAATTGTCCAATACTTGGCACAGTCATGTGGATCACAACCCTGTCCTCAGGGAAGTGCAGCAGAAGCCTCCCCCCAGGTGTGAGAAATGAACCTGTAGCACTCTTTTTACCTGCAAATGCACATGCATGAAGCAAGGGTCACAAGCAGGCTGGTATGAGCACACACATACATGCATGCACACAAAAATATCTCATGCTTTTTGTGGTTTTCCCCTTTTCTAGAAGGAAATGATAAATGTATTCTAGAAGGAATGATAAAGAGCATTCAGCAGAATGGCTTTTGATGTGGGTTGTCCAATATTTCTAGGGTCCTGAATCCTGTGCATCTGCTTCAGTCCTTGAGGCCATTTCTGCCATATCTTCACTGTGACATTGAGCCGCATGAAATAGATCCCAGCTGAATTTATCTTACAGGGCAGATCAATTAGAACCCCTCCACAACAGTCCCTAGCACCCAGCAGCTGGACACAAGTGTAGCCTTTCCTCCAAGCCTTTCTCACCTAAAGTGCAAAATCACTTCCCGCCTAGAAAACAGACACGCAGAATCAAAAGGCCAAGAAAGTCTGCTCTGCCTGTAATCCACCTCTATCCTTTGGGAATAACTAGATTGCTGTTTTCTGTGATTTGTAGCCTCTCCTTCAATCCTGTAAATCACAAACATGGTATACGACTTTCAGAGATGTCTGTAATGCTTTGCTTCACATTCAGAACCAGAGCTGATCCTTAAATCTGTACCAGGTTTGATGGTTTCATTGGGCTGGTTTTTAGACAGCACCCCATTGTTGAAAATTATTTTTGTATTTTTTAGTCAAGTTTGAGAAAATGTGGTCCTGGGGCAGGCATAGGAGTAGATCCCAGAAAACTTGCATGATGTCTTTTTTCTCAATAGTCTACAGCATCATTTTTTCACAACCTCCAGTCCTGTAAGGAGGCTATTTATGGCTAGATCTGAATCAAATTGCATCTTTTTTCAGCTTGAACTTTTAGATTGCATAAGTTTAAGCTTATTATTAAATTTTGTGAAATAAAAATTATGAGAATTATGGGCTGTTGTACTATGAGAAAAATAGTAAAGCTTTTAAATGGTATCAGTCAGAATAACACATTTTAAGGATAAATATTTTGGTTAATAAGTAAATGTTTAACAATATTCACTTGAAAAATAGCTATACATACAACTTTATGTCAAACAGCTCTCAGTTCCAGTTCTGCAGATAATACCTCTTCCATTAAAGTCTTAGAGGGCAAAGGGTAGCTGTGAGCACTGACACCTCTCCCATCTTGTGCAGATTCTGACACGTGTGACTGTAGTATGTGTATTGAGCCAAGTGACTAATATCTATCCAGTCTTTGCTTTCTCCTCCCCTTCCTAGGAGAGGCAGTATCAAAAGTATAACACTGTTGGAAGTAATCTGTGCTAAACATTGTGTTAAAGAGTACCCTGGGTTAAATATGGTCAATATCATGTTAATTAAATATGCCTTATGATTTAACCAGACAATGGTGATATTGATTTTTTTCTTTTTTTTTTTTCCAATATCATCTGAATTTATGTTGAGATCTGGCTGTAGCTATGCTGTGAGTATGCCCTAAACCACCAAGAGATCCAAGTGTGATTCAAACCACATCACAGCCAGCCCATAGAGTGGAACAGCATACACCTAATTTACTTATTAAATGATATAGAGTAGTATATGTTATGTCCCTTTAACAGAGTAGAGCGTTTGAAGGAAGTAAGTCGGGCAAAAAGTCTGCTAAACTCAGAGAAGAAAGACAAGGAAGAACATCCAGATTAGTCTGAGGAATATTTCTGAAACTATGCAGGAGAGAGAAGCTCCCAGAAGTTTGTAAGTAAAATTCAGGTGAGGGATATAACCTTGGATGACACAAATTAATTCCTAATAAGTCTTTGTATGTATTGCCTAATAAGAAACTTCATTCTTTAAAATTAACTCTTAGCATCAGAAAAACACATCCAAATCTTGTGTTAGAAATAAGTCAATGTATTAAATGAGTAATCTATAGTTTGAGCAAATCCCTCTTTCCATTTCTTCACACAGAGGTCTCTAGAGTTTTTTATGTGAATGGCAATAATTCCCAAAAGAAAACAAACATATCCCTAACTTGTGAGGCTAGATGAAAAATGTCTCCATCTGATCTCTGTTGCATGCATCAGTTAGCACTCTTGCTAACAGCTTTGTGCAGCTTCTCTCAAAATTTTCTTCTTGCAACCTACAAAGCGACCAGAAATGTAACATCTCCATGAGAGTTAGAGGCCCTGTCTCACTATATACCCAGTAAATCAGAAGATCTAGCTTTTAAAATATTCTCCCCAGATCCAGATAATTCCCTATTAACTTGAGATATCACATCCAAAAATATGTTTTAGGAGAAAGTGGCTGAACTGGAGCGGTTACACAGCATCACTGAACACCAATATCACTGCTGAATCTAGCAGCTTGGCACACATACATACATTAGGGAAGCGTTTTGCATATCATCTCCTCAGTGATACTCACAGTGTTTTACAGAAGAGCCCCAATTACATCATAAATGGTTCCATTAACAGATTTACATTTTGGACTCTGATAAATCCTCTGTGATGGGGTGTTAAAAGCTGCAATTAGGCAAGAAGTATGTGGAATGAACTCAATTCATTAACTGGCTGTTGACATGGAGTTTACAGGTCTAATTCTGATCTCACCTGTAGGAAGATCACAAGTATACATCACATGTAGCTTATGGAAATACTTTATGTTACCAGTTAGCGAGGGACACCAGAGTAGAAAAAAGAGCAAGTGCAAGGTCCTGCACCTGGGGAGGAACAACCCCAGGCACCAGTACAGGCTGGGGGATGAACTACTGGAAAGTGGCTCTGCTGAGAAGGACCTGGGCGTGCTGGAGGACAGCAAGGTGACCCTGAGCCAACAATGTGCCCTTGTGGCCAAGAAGGCCAACGGTGTCCTGGGATGCATTAAAAGGAGTGTAGCCAGCAGGTCGAGAGAGGTTATCCTCCCCCTCTATTCCACCCTAGCGAGGTCACATTTGGAGTACTGTGTCCAGTTTTGGGTCCCCCAGTTTAAGAAGGACACAGAACTGCTTGAGCAAGTCCAGCAGAGAACTACAAAGATGATCAGGGGACTGGAGCATCTCCCTTCTGAGGAAAGGCTGAGACACTTGGGTTTGTTCAGCCTGGAGAAGAGAAGACTGAGGGGGGATTTCATAAATACCTATAAATATCTAAAGGGTGGGTGTCAGGATGATGGGACTTGGCTCTTTTCAAGAGTGCCCAGTGACAGGCAATGGGCTCAAGTTGGAACACAGGAAGTTCCACCTCAATATGAGAAAAAAAACTTCTTTCCTGTGAGGGTGACAGAGCAGGGGCACAGGCTGCCCAGGGAGGTTGTGGGTCTCCTTCCCTGGAGACATTCAAACCCCGCCTGGACGCGTTCCTGTGCCCCCTGCTTTAGGTGTACTTTGTCAAACAGTGTGGTTGGACAAGATGATCTCCAGAGGTCCCTTCCAACCCCTACATTTCTGTGATTCTGTGAAACAGATGACCCAGGAGTATTTGTTGTGGTCTGTATCTCACAGCCTGTTTAAAATTACTTAAAGGAGTTGGGCCATATATAAGCTTGAAGACGGTGTATCTCTCCTAATGTCTAAGAACATATACTGGTTTGATTCCCTTGAAGGTATGAGTTACTCCACACATTATTAATGAAAAACGTAAGACGATTTATCAGAAGATATCAATGTCTATCAACATCATCAATCACATTAATGCATTAGAATTACACCATTCCTCCCCTGACTGTTGCAAAGACACAAGAGTTTTATGCATGTCCAGAAAGTACCCTTCTGGTACAGAGAGTACATCTGGAGCAATCCATTGTTTCCCTAGTATTGCTCCAAATTTATACCCATAAATCTCAGAACACTATTTTGCCTCTTTATTTTAAGCATGAACTGAGAGTTAAAAGCAATAACTCATGCTAGACCAGGAAAAGCCATCCTGTCAAAGAATACCATTAAAAAGAGCATATTTCAATAATAAATTGAGGCTGTATGGTCAGAAAATGTCATGTTTTGTAGAAAAAAAACCCAAACTTACCATTACTACTACCTCAAGAATGTGCAGTAAGAGCTAGAGAAAGTTATTTAATGGGTATATATTTCAGATTATTTCTTTTCTGAATTTAATCATTCTTCATACAAAAGATACCAGATCAGATAAGGAGAAACTTTGATAGAAGCTACTGGTAGGTAAATCTAATTGAACTGCAAGAAAAAAGGAGAATTGAACAAATAATTTTCCTTTGTAACAAAGAAAAAAGGAATAGAATTGAATGCTTTCTCTTTTTTTTTTTTCAATACAAAGAATAATCAGAACACACTGCAGTGTTGAAAACAACCATATTAAAACAGATATCTGATTTCACTGGAGTAACAGATGCTTGGCTAATTCAAGATATCAACAATGATGTGAAAACAGTAGGACATAAAGTCACCCCATGATGTGTCAAAGCTGGGTAAATTTTAAAAGACGCAATTCACTGAGTCACCAGCTTAATTGTATGAACTGCTGCTACTTTCAAACTTGATGTTAAAAACTTCATTTTATCACTGTGTCCTGTCCTGCACAGACCCTGTAAGCTGACCTTGCTTATTAACTAGCTTTTCCTCAACCTTCATCTTTCCTGTCTATCGAGGACCCGATTTGGAAAAGGCTTTTGTGTATGTATCTTACTTGTTGATATATTTCATGCTATTATTCTTGCAATTGTTCTGTAGGATGTGGTGGCTTTACTTTTCAAATAAAGAAACACATCTGGGCACCAAAAGAGACTGTCGTGGTTTAGCTGGCAACTCAGCCCCACACAGCTGCTCGCTCACTCCCCCTCCGGTGGGATGGGGGAGAGAATCAGAAGGGTAATACTCATGGATTGGGATAAGAACAGTTTAATAATTAAAATAAAATGATAACAATAACACAGTGAAAAGGAAAACAATGAGAGAGACGCAAAACCCAGGGTGGGGCTGAGGATGAAGGGGACATGAACAACCCACACATGGCAGCCACCCACCAGCCCAACACCACCAGTCCCCAAGCCACAACCACCCCAATATGGACCAGCTGCCCCCATTAATGTACTGGCCATGGCATCACATGGTCTGGAACAAACATCCCATTGGCCAGTCGGGGTCAGCCATCTTGGCTGTGGCCCCGCCCCCCCGGCCTCCTGCCCACGTGGCAGAGCGCGGGCAGCTGGAAAGGTCCCTGACTACTACAGATGCTACGGTGAAGAGAATTAACTCTTTCTCAGCCAAAAAGAGCACAGCACAGAAAAAACATGATGTTAAAATGCACACTAGATGTCAGGGATAGAGGAAGGATTTGAGCTCCTGATTCCTTGCCTGGTTTCTTCTTTAATTAGCTGAGCTATTTTACTGATGGCACAGTAAGAGTATAAAAGCTAAATATTTGTTAAAAATTCTTTACACCAGTGAGCAGTGGGAAGATGAGGAACCACAAATATGTGGGTAGGAAAAGCAATATAAGTTTTCTTTTAGCCTTCTACATTCATAAGTCTAAATGTCCCTGTCTCAATACAGATTCCTGTTCAGCATGGCACGATGGATTACAGCACGTAGCACAAAGCTGTGCACCCTAATTTTTCTGGTCCACTGCAGAGAGGAACTTTTCATACAAAACATTTCAAACATAGGGGTTTGAAATGTTCATTTCAAAACAGCATTTCAAAAATAGGTTTGGAAGTGGATTGTGCATAGTGTACATGGTGTACAGGAATCTGGACAATATTAGCCAGGGTGCAGAGATAAAGATCTGGGCAAGCACCACAAAATCATTAGATGCCAAACAAGTCCACAGTGCTGTGCAACGTCTTAACATGTTTATAACTTTCATACGTTAATGAGTGTAAAACTAAATTAGCCACTGCTTTTAAGAAAATCTTCCGATACATATCTAATGTGTACACTACAGACTGAGCACTCATTTCCCCTTACAAACTCTTACTTCCAGAGGCTGCTCATTTTCTCATGCTTTTATGCTGGTTTCTGTATTCAGAAAACATTTAATTAAATGAAATTAATTCAAATAAATGAAATTATATGCAGCCATCAATAAGTGTTTCCCAACCGTAGACCATAGTATTGACTAGAATGTGATTACAGAAAAAATAGAGGAAGGTTGGGAAAATATCATGAGCTAGGTTACATCATGGTCCATCTTCTTTGAAGGTCCATGGCAGAAAATGAACTAGACTTTGCTGCAAGTTCCCTGCTACGGATCATGCCCAGTTCCTGCAGATCACTGCTCCTGTTACAGGAACAAAAAGAGTGGGGGAGAAAAAGATCTTGTAAACCCCACTTCAGCTAATCCTTCAGAGTGCCTTAACGTCTGCCCCAAATCCACTTTCAAGTACCTGGTATGAGCTAGAAGAGCTGTGTGTACAGTTTGTTGTACCCAGGGAAATCAGAAAGAAAAAGAACTTACTATGTTTCAACAAAACAGGCTAAAACAAATAATGGGTGTAAAACATGTGAAGGGTGTAAAGAAAACAATTCTGTCCTGGAAGTTAATAAGACTGTCTGAGGAAAGGGCCAAGGACATAAACAAGAATAATAAATGTTTACAAAGGAAGAGAGAAAAAGTCAGGGTTCCTAGGTTCCTAACAAACCCATTTTCTATATGTTTATACTTCACTCTTCTGTCATTTAAATATTGTAATTCTATACCTTTGGTGAGTCAGATGATCAAATTCTATTAACTCCAAAATCTTGACCCTTACAAATTAATACTTCCTCCCTTGTCAATCACGGTACCGTCCACCTATATGACAAGAATGATGGCATGTAAATGCATGTGATTTACAGCCCTTATCACTCTCTGCCAGTAATTTCTTCATCTCTAATTTCAAATCCTGGCTTACACCTGTCTTCCTCTAACTAAACCATGATAAAATGAATATCTTACTTCTAGATTCTCATTATTTCTTAAAGCTGTTTCCTACTTCTCAACCTTCACTTCATGAA
The DNA here is from genome assembly GCF_963921805.1 of Phalacrocorax carbo. Taxonomy (NCBI): domain Eukaryota; kingdom Metazoa; phylum Chordata; class Aves; order Suliformes; family Phalacrocoracidae; genus Phalacrocorax; species Phalacrocorax carbo. The sequence goes on from NC_087513.1 coordinate 205,163,930, forward strand.
TATAGCTGTCAAAAAACTGGGCATGAACCCAGAAATGAAGTTTTCTTACATGATTTATTTTAGCTATGTTGTTGGGATCTCTTTGCAGTTGCAGTTCACCATAATGAAGGACATTATAAGCTGATTCAAATAAATAAACAATTAAAGACACATTATGAAATAGCACAACTAAGTAATGTGCTATTTACCACCCATCTGATCTTGTACATTAGCTTATGCCTACTGCCATAAACAAATTGTATTTCCCTTTTAGATGAGAAGAATCTGCTTTCACATCTGATATGAATGTATGCAAACACTGTTCTGGTGAAAGGATACTGTTGCTTAAAATAATCACAATGATAATGATACTAATACCACCACATAATAAACACAAATTTTTGAAGAAAACCAAATATATTAAGCATAGCACTAGGTTTTTCATGAGAGGTTTTTTGTTTAGAGAGATGGTCTTTCCTTATGCTTTACAATAATCCAGGGAAAGACTTTAAGAATCAGATAAAATAAAGGTGAGTTGGTCCACAGGACTCACTAAAAGCCATGAAATAAGTGGAAACACAGGAAATAAGTTAAATAAATTCAACAAAAACAATACACATACAGAGCTATTTTAAAAGTCTCTTTACTGCCATACTACGCCTGTAAGTGAAAGTAAAGACAAGGGTAAGGAGTATTAGAAAGAAAGCTTGTACTGATCTGTCCCGGTGTACCTCCCTAGTTTGTGAAAATCTGAAATTAGGATCTCCTAACACTAGCTGATGTATGCAAACCAGCATCTAGACACTGATGAATCTACTTCCCGTTCATTTCTGTAGTTGAATAAGGGAAGATATATACAGAAGGTAAGATGTGTTTCAGTAACAAAAGGGGTGTTTTAGGGCTTGCAAAGAAAACTCAAATATGGAAAATTAAAATTTAAAAAAAAACAAGCAATCCAAGATCTCAGTAAAAAGAGTAAATAAAGGATGAAATCAATACAGAATGGCAAACAGGAATACCCTGATATTACAAAACGTGGCACAGACAAGTGGAGCAGAGCTCAACAGCTATTAAGTATAAGGATTAACGTGTATGCTTCTGATAAACGACTGCATAAAGCTGATGCCTTCTCTGTCAGTAGATCTGAAATTATGTTCTGTTCTGGCTCTATTGTAGAATGACTTTGAGGTGATGAACAGAAAATCTGGTTTTTTGCATGCTTTGTCTAGTTAAATGTGAAGTCAGTTCCATACTGAAGCTGATTTATAAACAAAAGAGAAGTCTTGGTTGTTGACTTAGGTTTGTTTTATGATGTTGATACCTTCTGGTGCCACTCCAGTAAATCCATGAGACTGCACACGTTCTGAAATCATAACCTGAGTGAATCAATCAATGGTGGATTAAGGAGGCCTATTAGAAATCTGAGATGGTTCTCCCTCTTCTGATGTTACACATTCCTAATGTAAACACTCTTCTATGTGCTTATAATTGTTAGTGTATCATGCGTCCACTTCTACAGTGGTGCATCTCATTTACTATGAATTTATATTGTAAAGTGAGACGATCAACCTTCCAAAGGTACCTAATTCTTTCTATTGATTATTTAGACAGGCCAAAGTATTAATTTAGAATAAATATCTAATTTTTATGTGGCTGAAGGTAGGTGACATAAATCCCCCCTTTGTAGGTGGTGTAATTAAAGGCAAGAGTAACTCAACTTTACTCAAAGAGGTCAGATTTAATTCCAGAGCTATCAGGAAAAAAATGCATTGTTATTTGCTTAAGCAAATTTCATTGGAAAAAAAAAAAAAGAAGATTGAAGTAATAGAAAATTCAGCTTCTGTTTGGTACATTTGGTATATTTACCATTTTTCTGGGGGGAAAAAAAAAGCAACAAACCAAAAAGGCTGATTCTGAAAGAAGATACTATATGTATCATGGTACCTGTAACAGAAAACTATTATAATATCACTGTGTGTTAGACAAGGGCTTAGAAGCATTTCTAGGGACACTTGGGTTTATTTCACTCTTCACTAAATGACTGCTTCTAGTAAGTAGTGGATTTTTACCATGGTGTAATCTGGAGAACAATACAGTGTCAGTGCAGTTTTGTTCCTTTCTTTTTTGCGCACTCCTTGAGTGTCACCTCACCCTGGGACCCTTTTTCTGACCCATTTTCCTGCCTGGAACTGAGGGCTCCATACTGACTCAATAAGTCCAACTGATCTGCTTTGCTCCGGTGCAGTAGAAGGGAGTGGGGAAAACTGCCCTAGAAGAAGAAGAAGAGATGGATATGGATGAGAGGGTGGAGAGGGCAAAGAGCAACAGCATGTACAGGACATGGTGCTGAGAGAAATGTGGCTCTGTAATAGTATCGGTTGCCTAGTCACGTTGGTCTTGTTTGTCATAATGTACTCTTACTGTTATTTTACCATTATATATATGGATGTATGGAAAGAAGTAGGAAGATGTAAAAGAAAATATCAAATACCAGAGAAAAAGTCAATCATGCTGACAGGAAGATCCATAAAAGTAATTAAGATGATTTTCCCTAGAACGATGGGATCCATTTAACTGCATTTGGAAAGGTATTAAAAATCTGCAATAGACAAAGGTGGAAAAGTATCACTTTTGATAGACTATATATAGAATACAAGGAAGAGTTTTAAACAGATTACATGACTAGAAGGAGAACTATGTGTTTGGGGAAAATATTATTGCAACAAAAAATATCCTGTCTGTGTTCAGTTCTAACCACTTAGTAAGACGCTGTCTGGTCTGATCAACAGCCTTCAGACCTCAGTGGTGATGAATCCTGAGGATTAGAGAGGCTTCCCCATCCTGAAACACTGCAGGGGAGTAAATAAGTCAATGTAATTTTGACCTAATTATAAGAATGTGAACATCTAATAGAGTTACTTACACTGGTTAAAGCTTCACTTTTATCCAGTGAGCTGAAACTAACCCTTTGAAGTCAGTCAATGTAAACATTATTTTAAACTGGTTTGAGTATCCAAGGATGTGGACTACGTAACTCAATTGCTTTAGTTACACTAGGACAACTTGTCTAATAAACCCAGTGAGTTAGAAGTACATCCAGATGAACATGGCTTTACCTTGGGGGTGGAAACACTATTGTGTTTCAGTGAGCAGCCACCCATCTGTAATTCTGCCAACTTTCAGGAAGAAGCCTGAAAAAGAGATTGAACTCCAGTGAGTCAGGGAATAATTTCAGATTTATTTAATTAGTAGGAATCAAGAGGTTTTTGAAATGTGTTTCTTGTGAGAGGAACCCTCCCTCCAGCCCTCTGCATTCTCTAAAGATCACAGCTGCCCTCTGCTTGATCTTACAGTGCCCACAGGTTTCCTCCACAACCTGAGCTGCTCTGTAGGTCTTCTGGGCCAGAGTTGGGGGTGGGAAGATCTCCTGCTTCTGCAGGCTCTTCAAATCTTGCACAGACAAAAATATTCACAATTATATTTTAGGATACAAAGCCCTCCATTAGACTGAAGCTGTCTAGGCAAAATTTACTGTTCATACATGAATTAATCTGCATCAAGTTTAAACTTCATAGCTAAGAGTTCAGTATTTTAACCACCAAGACTGGTAAATTAGTACTTAGTTTATCAGATTGGCTTGATTCTCTAGCCTCACTAACAGAAGGCAGGGATGGCTTTCTGGAAACAAATTAAGTTGCATTGGTTTGACACCGATGGAAGTGGAGAGAAGGATTGAATCCATTCCAGATGCATTGTAAGGTACTTTTTCCTACATATGCTAAAGTCAATGAGATTGAGGGAGGACATGTTCCCACCCACACAAAACAGTCGTGCTGTCAAGAACAGAGATGATGACGCTCACGGGGGCTCTCAGGGCGACAGGGCTGCATGGCAAACCACAAACAAAGGAAGGCAGGAGTATCAGCATTTTCTTTATCACCATCAGCCTCTAGCCCATTCTCTTTGACATGGCCATTTCATTGCTGATCAGCCAGTGCTGGCCAGGGCTTCTGAGGCAAAGTCCAACCCTGAACTGAAAAGCATAGTAGCACTGCCAGCAACCCTGACAATCACTTCCCCACCTAGAAAATGGTCTTCAGGCTTATTTCTCTCCAAACCATCCTAGCGCCTCTGCCTCTTCAGGGTGGCAGAATGTGATCCAGCCAACAGCAATTTCTCTCCTGTTGCACCACTGTCTGTTACCCACCACTGCTGGAATATCAAAGGAGGCACCTCTCTTTGAGCCTCCTTTGCTGTTCAGCAAGAACGTTGCTGAAACTATGAGGTTGTGAGTTTGGGTTTTTTTGCAAGGGTGGATGCAATGGTCAACATCAAGTGGGAAGAACAATGACTGTGATTAACATGCAGCATCTGCTAGTGAGACTTTCATACCAGTGAAACATAATCAAGTTTTTAAGGCAGGACCAAAAAAGCAAGCTCATCACTTTTGTCATTATTGGCGTTACCGATAACAATTACTCTCCTGGTGGCAGGGACAGGGACAGGGGTCTTCTCTCCCTTTTGGTTTTGGCCTTTGTAAATCTTTTGGCATTGATACAGAAATTACTGCTTAAACATATTACAGACATGGGGATGGAGTTATGATCAGTCATCACTTTTTGAAGGACCAGCATCCTGTTGTACTACACACTGCATGAACACTGAGCAAAAGGCTGGTCCAAGCAATTACCTTTTTCTGTTTAATAATCAAGGGGGAATCAACTGCCTGGGAATCAGACCAACATGTTAAATCTAAAGATACATCATTCCTGGTTCTACAGTGACCTTCCAACATCTGTTCTGTTGTCTATTTACAGTTCATACCACTTGTGTAACTGCACTAGGGGAGCATCAAAATTTTTTTCAATAGTTGCTTAATGGTCAAACAGCAGCTAATCAAGGAGGCAAACAACAGTTTCCTTGTACCTACTCCACACAGAAAAACCAGGCCAGAAACATTTTTCTTTGTTTTAAGATCAAGTGCTTTTATAAAAACACACAAGGTGAAGTATACCCTAGTGTTACCTGTAGCAAAATGCTCCTGTACAGGGCACAGCAACTGCTGTCACAAAGGTGCAAATCAGGTGCTGGAGTTACTACATGAGCCGCAGGTAAAGAGCACACTTAGTTAAACATGTGAATGTTGGGTGGGAACAGCTAAACGGGCTTCCCGAGAGCACAGGCCAGATGCTGAAAGTAGGATGACTTTTTAGGCTTTCTGGTTGGAAATGTTGCTTGAAACCATGAACAGCAAAGCATGCAAAGGGAGAGCCCTGATTTTACAGAGCAGTGCAATCAAATTGCATTTAGCTGTGAACCATTAAGACCCTACAAAAGCGAGAACATGCCATGATAATGCGAAAGTCGCTTGTGCAGTATAAATGTTGCCCTTGACTGAGGCGATGGGTAATTCCAACCATTGCCAAAAAGACCTCAGCTGTAATGCACAATTTATGTTACTTTCCACTTAAGATCCACTGGTCCCCCAGCCATCTGCACCTTAAATATTTCACAAATACCTACAGCAGAAGTGCTGTGCTTGTTCGTTTGTTTGTTTGTTTTCTAACTTCCAGGAAGTAGTTTGTCTTATTTAGTTCTGAAAAGATTTCTCAGCATTCTCTCAGAATCTGTTTCTAATCCTGGCAAAAATAGAAATTGTATAGGATCTTATGAAGGTGATCATCTTCTAGAAGGTACTTGTGATGGCTATACTTCCACAGTATGTTGCAGTCAAGTATTGTACAGAAATTTAACATAGAAGTTCAGAAGTAATAAGTGTTACTGTTTCCAATGCCTTGGCTTCAAACTCCAGTATGGACTGAAATCCGTAATAAAAAGGTCTTGTCCCCCATTAAAGTGGGTCAGCTGCAGAAACAGACTTAGAGAGATATGAAAGATCATTCCCCTAGCAATCAGCATATAAAATCCCCTTCTCCAAAAGATGGGGTTTTAACTAGTGTTACCTTGTTATTTTCTTTCCACAGTTTCAGGTGTTTGTTCTCCTCAAAATTAGAAGAGCATGCAGAGGCAGAGACCCTCAGCTTCAGATTGTGTCTTGAACTGGTTGGAAATGAGGGAACTCAATTGTGTCTGTGCTAATAAACCTGGCAGCATCATCTAACTCCTGCAGCGAAGGTTAAGGCTGGCTTTGTGACACAGCTCATATGCAGTCCTCTGCAGGAGAACTCAGCCTCTGGAGTTTTAAGTTTGCAAGAGGAGACTAGATTTATGAAAGTTTTTGGAGAAGGAAGGATGGGCCATTTATTGGTTGAGATTTTGGGAGGCATCCAAGGAAACTGAATAAGTGTCTGGCACAGTACAAATAGCTTTTGCATGGGATACTTGAAGCCAGGGAGTCATGAGAGGTAATGTGGGAGAAGAAACATAACATCTGACTCTGTGCTCATTAATAAGGACCTCTAGCTCTTTCTGACAGCAGTTTTACAGACATTTGGCATTTCACAGGGTCCACCAAGATCAAATCTTCAGCCCCCTTAAGTCTGTCAAGCATGCACGATTCAGCTGTTGCAGAGGGACACAGGTGCCCAGAGCTGAACAAAGGAAAAGGCAATGATAAGAACTCAGAGCAAAATTGCAGTGGGTGATCCAATTCATGCTGTCTGCCAAAGGCCCTACCAAGGTTGTCCCCACCAGGCTAGGACTGATTCCCTAGACCTCAGAGTGTCAATGCCCAGCTGTTCTACATGTAAATTTGAACATAGAGGTTTGGTACTAAATGCCTTAGACAAAAGCATTACGGAAACTCCCTATCTTGCTCCCCAGTTTTTGCATTCTCTATGATGCCTACATGAAAATGCCTCTGCCACTCTCAGGGAAGTCAGTTTTCTCTTCCCAGCTTAATAATTAAATAGGCATTGTAAGCTGCCTGATGGAAGGCAGCTGGCAAAATTGACTGATTTGCTGAGAAAACTGCAGCTCCAAATTGTAGTCTTTGTAACTACTGAGCCAAGTTCACTTCTAATACAAGAGTCTATTAAAATATCCAAAGGCAAGAGAAGAACTAATCTGGGTGGGAATGTCTCCCAAACTACCTGTAAGCAGTGACAGCTCAATAATGTTTGATTCATCCCGTGAAATGTATTTGTCAAGAAACATCTCTTGTGATAGGTAGGGCAGATAAGACTTTCAAGAGAACTGGCCATGAGGAATGATCTCCATAAACAAAGGCAGTCAGACACACAGATGGTGCAATATATACATGTATGATGTCTCTGTCTGTCTCTTTCTCCCACTTAAAAAAGAACAGAAGAAAGTGAAGAACCTTCTACTCAATGTAGTGGTGACTTTGAGACCTCAAACAATTTTACTGATTCTGAATTGGCATCAAGAACACTAAAAAGCCTAAATTAAACCTTTTTTCTTTTCCATTTCCCACTCCTCTTTATAAATCAGATTACAAGATACAGCAACTGGAAAAGGTCTGCAAAAGTTAGACCAGTATGGTAAAGGCAACAAATCCTTTCTGAAAACAATGCTGTAATATGCCAGAGACATCAGGCTCAAAGACTGTAAATACAACTTGGGGCTGTATTCCCTCCCTCCAGTCCATAGAGTTAGGAACAGTCCAAGTCTCAGCATAATTTAAAGCAGCTCATGAAACTCTTGAACCTCTGGGATCCAGCAATGACCACAGCTGTACCAGCAGGATCACTGACATCCTGCAACATTTTCGTCCCTAGTGTGCTTCCAGCACAGCTCAACCACTGAGACGTTGAGGAGGGACTGAGGTAGTCAGTCACCTTAGCTCCTCACTGATCTTAGACTTCACAGCAGAAGGGAAATCTTCAGCTCTCCATTTACAGAATACAAAGAGTTATAAAGGCAGGACAGATTTAGTCGAGACACAGACTACATGCAACCAGTATCAGAATACAGAGAAAGTATCACACAAGAAATCACTTGATGGTGTTAATAGGCAGCAAAACTTACCTCGTCCCACCAAAAAAGGATTTTAGATAAAAGTCTAGGCCTTAATGGCTGAAAACTCAAGTTATCCAAATTCTCCAGAAAGCCACTAGGTTTTCTTAAAATATTTCCTGTCTTAAAATATTTCAGCCCAAGCACTTAAGCTGTAGGCGTTAAATTAGTTTGGCTGGAGTCTATCACTGGTAATCTTTCACCACAATTCATTTTCAGGGTAACTGTCTGGGTTTTTTTACAGGACATGCTTGTATAAATAAGTTTTTATCAATAATAACAAAAGAGACCAGAAACATTTCCCAGTTCACTTGTCCAGGGAGATGTAGCCAGAGCTATTCATTGAACAAATCCATCAATTGCCCGTGGTGTATCACCCTGACTGAAACAGGGCCCAGATCTAACAAACAACAAAATACTGTTTGTTATCAGACCACCTCTTTGGTCTTGCCCTCATACATGTACACCAGATGTACATGCCCTCATGCATGTACACCATGCTTTTAATTTTTTTTTTCTCCTTCAAATATATAGATATTACCTGGTAGTTTGTTTTCTTTATTTTGGAAATTCAATGCATGAAGATTTTTGGTCTGGCCTACTGAATTCAAGATTACTTTCCAAACATTTTAACATAATCATAAACTTAATTACATGGCTCCAGGGAAAAAAAAAAAAAAAGGCAAATCTTTTTTTCTGCCTTGACTTGGTCTAGAGATTTTTGGTTTGAACCAGTGCTTGTCATGGTTACAAATTAATATTATAGGTAGAAGTCCTGCATTTTGACAGAATTATTCTGAGGAAGGTTGAACAGAATTACTTGAAACAATAACAAATGCTTCACAGAAGCCCTTTGTGATAATTGCTTTGCTAATGCCTTTGATTTTGGGGAGGTTTGATTGGGATGCCTAAAGATTGTGAATTTATTGTTTTATGCTGCCTCTACTCACCTCTAAGCACCTCTAGAGGATAAACAAAGTCACAGAAATTTAAAATTACTTTTGAGATTATTTAGTTATCTCAAATTAAGTAGAATTAGTCTTTGCCAAAATGTTTTTTAAAATACTAAATAAGTAATGTGAAAGAGTTAAGTGTCACTTTCCACAGTGCAAATTTCCATGAGATACAGAAGGACAGAAGATTTGTTCCTCTTTCTCTATATCAAATATTTTCATTGCTCAATCTAAATAATTAATTTGTGACAGTGAATTTGAAAGAGGAAAGCACTTCCGGACATTAATATTTTTCCTGATATAAAAGTAGAAGTGTTTCCAGTTAAAAAACAAACAAACAAACAGAAAACACTAAAAATACCCAGATTATGGGGAAAGAAATAGGAGACTCCTTAGAGTCATATAAAAGTTGAGACCTCACATAAGACTGTATGATTACACTGTGGTTACAAAGGATGGCGTTTTCCCTACTATATCTAAAAGTCTTTAGTGAGATTTAAGGAATCTAGCTGCGTCCCTCTATAATCAACAGCAAAGGACAGACAGGCTTACAGGATGATGCTTCAACCCTTCTAAGCTGTGGATGAGATGGTGTTGCCTGGATATAAAATTAGCCAGAAGACTCCACAGAGAGTGATTATCAGTCATTCTATGTTACCATGGAAAGACTAAGAAGGGGCCCATGTCCTGCAAAAGTATGTTCTGGGTGTGGTGCTCCTCCTCCATCAACTCAGCCATAACCTCAATGGTGGAACACAGAGTTTATTAAGTTCACAGAGGATAATGACCTCTGAGTGTGAGGGCATAGGCAGTACATAGCTGCTAATACCTTGGAGAACAGATTTCTTCATAACTTGAAAATATGAACTAGAAAAAATATGAAAAAAATTCAGTAGGGCCAAATATAAAATGTTGTAGGTAGCTAGAAATAATCAACTAGACTTAATGGAAAGGGCTGCAAGATGATATATGAGATGACACCTTGAGATCTTTTGTTCCTCTGTGCATTGTTGTCTGGAGGTGCCTATCTTCCCTTGATAGCTAAAGACTGCATGTAGAGTGTTTAGGATCCTAGTATTTGCCCTTTATGTACATAAGATTAAGAGAAAGAAAGAAATAAGTTTGGATCACTGTGTATTCACCTTCTATCAATAACTCGTCTCGTCACGTGCCTGGTCACTGTTCTTCGAAGGTTTTATTAAAAAGTCATCACCTTGGTACACCAGCCATTCAATGGCATATAGTTCCTTACCTTACCAGATGAGAGGAGGAACATTTCAGTACTTGTCCCTATTCTTTCATGAGCCAAATGAATTTCAGAACCTGCACTTGAAACATTGGCATTTTATTGGTATCTGGTAGCTATGAAGTGCCCCAGACAAAACACCTCAAATAGAGAAGATACAGGATGATGGTTACAACCTATGCCAGGAAAGAGGAAGGATTATATTGCACTTGAGAAAGAGAGTGCCTAAGTAAACCTGCAAGGTACTTGAGCTCTTCTGGGAATATACAGTTCTGCACATTCCCTGGCCATACTAAATTTCAACATGGCATTAACATGAAGGAACAGGGGAAAAGAGGAGTGTGATATTTATAGAAAATATTTCTTTGGTAAGTAATATCCATTACATAAAATGACAAGATGACTTACAAAGGTGATAAATTGTTCCTGAAGACAGATCAACATAATAACATAAGGAAAAGAATAACTGCAACTATCATACGTTGTCCTTGACCTTTCTCTCTACCGTGCTGAGCAGTATTTATCTGTGTTTAGTCAGAATACTCTTTGCTGGATTTCATTCCTCTGAGACATGCCGAACAATCAGACAGAGCTTCTCTAAGCTGACTGGGTCACTTCTGCCAACCCCCCTTCTCAAGTTGTCCTAAAAGTGAAGATCTGGAAAAACTGTATTATTACGCAGCAGCAGTTCGCTTTTTTTGTCCAAGGAGAGCTTTCTCTAAATTGCCAAACATCTGCTTTAATGGCTGGATGTCACTAGCTTCTGTCTTCTAACTGACTTCTTAACGTAGCCTTTCTTCCAAATCAGAATGAAGACTAATGACAACTTAAATACAAGGAATAGTCTGAGAGGCTAAATTAAGCTCATGCTTTCATCCAAGCACAAGAAAAATTTCGTGATTTCAGGTGGAACTCATGGGTTGCATGCATATGAGTCCCTGAAAACATCACAGATTCCAGTTAACACCATCAAATTTTGCACTGATTTACGCCATCTGCCACCATATTAGAGTCACTCACTAAAATCTGTGGCAGATTTGGCTCATTACACAGAGATTCATTTATTTGTTATCAGATGCTGCAAAGGAACGGAAAAACTTCATGTTGTAAAAACCTCTAATCCTTTCTCATAACAGCAAAGCTTAAACTCTTGCTTTCATTTGTGCTGACAGAATAGTCATTACTCAGGTGTTCATTTAGAATGCTTTGTTTCACCCATTTTTATCTTTTGAATTGACTGTTTCCACTTACGCCTTAAACATTTAAGATAACTTAGTCACTATTGTCAGACAGCTGTGGGCTGTGCTATATAAAAGGGATGTTAGACACTTCATCTTTGTTTGTGATGTGAACACACTTTTGAGTTTTCGTCATTGAAGAACACTTTGATAGTACTATGATTCATAGTAGTAGGCATTCATTGTAAAAATTTTGTCCTTTTGTGCCAGTTAACTTGCAGTGATAATGGCAGATACTAGGTGCTGCAGTTGTAGTGGTTGTTTCAAGATACGTGATTGAGGTCAACTGGGTACTTAATCCACCAGTAACCTACTCTTTTACTGCTCTGCAGCATCCTCCAAAACTGTTTTGTCAACTGCAGAAATCAAACCATCTATTTCAATTCTCCTCAAGAAAGCAGGGCAACTTATCACCAATGACTTTTCCTCCTGCTGTCTTTCTAGCAGATTCTGAATCTGTAGCACGTTCTGTTAATCCTAAATACACTGAATTATTTTCTTCTATACAATTCCAGCATTATATTGTAAGTCCTGAATGTTAATGGTGATTCTGAGCCAAGAATAACAGTTTCAGATTGTTTAAAGATATCAAACTTTACACCTCTGTTGAACTTCATCCTCTATCTTTTTTTCTAGGTTCTGGTGGGAGGTTTTATCATCTTGGAGCTATATTCAGACGACCTACAATGGCCTCTAAAACCAACATTGTTATTAGTAGTTCAGGCCCTACTTTTCAGAACTGCCAGATTTAGGCTTCACACAGTAACAAAATGGTCGAAGGTATATGCTATATCCAAATCTCCAATTAGAAGCTTCAGTTTGGTCTGGGCTTACTGATTCCATAGCCAAGAAGTGTAGAAGATGGTTGGAATCACTTGCAGCTCTCATACATATAGATTAGGAGACACCTAGTCCAAAGCTATATACAGAGAGGATCAGAACATGGAAAATGGTGCAAATTAGTCTGATGGAGGTGACAGAATCTCTACTGACACAATACACCCTTGAACAGTAAACCACAGCAAAGGGGGTTAGTCTTCTTCCCCATTTCACACAGGCAGGGCCACAAGCTGATGCTGGAGGAATGCAACCCAGTGCTTACTTTGAAGCAATGTGAGACACTGCTTGATCCATATTATAGGAATTATGCATACAAAAACTGAACCAGAAGACTCAGAGGAGACTGTTTCCTACAAGAACGATGATTCTTTCAGATAGAATGAAGAATGTTTTAACAGCCATTTTGTCTAGACATTTCTAGACATACACTTTCTCTGAACATGACCAGAAACAGAATGGATATTCAAAGGGAACAGAAACTTAATTCTAACTCAAAAAACCTAACAAATTTAATTTTAGGTAAGTCTTGCAAAAAGGTAAGGTCTTATATGCTTCAAACAAGATCCATGCCTTATGGAAGATGGTTGAAGAACAAGGCTTGTAAGTACCTGTGAAATTGAGGTACTTCCATTTTGGGATACCCAGCTTGAAAAAGTAGCACTTCTAGTTCTTTCAAACAGGGATATGGGTGGCATAGCTGTATTACCCTTCTCTTGGAAACCACAGTTGTGTTTTGAACACTGATAGCTTTGGCTTTACATTCTAATTTGAAGAGACTATGAGCCGAGGCACAATTAAGGCAGAGAAGGAAAAATACAAATGAAAAATTTAATGAACTATAAAAAGGATACAAAACTCTATTTCTCCCACCAGTCAGAACAGATTCTGGGAGGAAAACTGAGGGCTATTACTATCAATGTTTTCACTTAGCCAGAAAATAATATTCACAAGAGAAATCAAGAAACATTGAGATGACAGAAGACGGTGATTCCAGCTAGTGTTGGGAAACATGAGTTCAAAAATAATTCAACAGTTTTGTGGATGTTTACACTCCATAATGTCTTCCATCCACTTGGTCCTATTAAGATCCTTCTAGCCTATAAGACTTCTGAAAGTGTCAGCTATTAGCCAGTGTACTGTAAAAGACCTTCATTTGTATCCTTGGCTTTGGCACTGTACTGTCTGCATCCCGTTCCTGTGATGAATACCTGCGCTGACATTCCTTCTCAGCAAATAGATTTTGTTACAAACGATCCCATTATTGATTTTGTAGTAAGTTGAGTAAATCCTAAACCTCAAATACGGTGTGGTGGTTATGTTTCACAGCTCTCAGTACCTTATTGGCATTCAGGTTGTGCTAGCCTCTACTAAAATCATTTTGTTGCAGCATGAAGCACAAATACATTTTACTGTTACACTTGCTGCAATGCTGCCAATTATTTTAATGCTGCCATATGAGAAATAAATGAATGCTTATATATTTGTTTCGGCAGCTGATTTTTAAGCAAAACCATCTTCTGCATTCTTTGCAAATTGTACTTTGATCATGACAAATTCTGGATCACAGAAGCTAGCCAATTTCTTGTGAGAGAGGTAAGCTCACCTGTTACAGACAGACACAGCATAGGTGCCTCTTTTTTATTATTTTGCATTAGGTGTGGCATATTGTTATGTTTAATATATTAAAATTAGCAAGGCATGCAATAGCAGGTTGCAAAACAGATCTGCTCACGTTTTAACTACTCCTTTCACTGCTGCTTTCTTTGTCACTAACTACCATTAGAACTAGGAGTAGGTCTTTTTAAAAATCACTCACTGAGAAAATTAATAATCCTTGCTCTGCTCCCTCCCCCCCAGATTATTTCTTTTTGGTCCCAAACGGTGCTTTCATTTGAATGACAGACCTTCAGTTCATCACATGCCACTAAGTGAAGTTACCTATGTTCAAGAATAATGAGGCCTGTGACATTACAATTCACCAATAAAAGGTTAAACAAGTTTGACAGGTATATCTAAGAAATTTTGGAGGTCAAGAGGTTAGCAGAACCCACTGTGCATCTATTGAAACTCAGAGCTGAATCTAGTATTTTTTAAGGGACCAAATATAGAGAAGTACAGCTTAGCTTCTCTGAAGATTGTGGAAGAACACAGCTGATGGAGAGAGACAGTCGACATGCTCTTTGAAAGCACCTGCTTCTCCCCTGTTCCTGTTAGGGAGCTTGGGACCAAGAAAGCATGCTGAATCAACCTGCTGGGCCAGACATCCTCTGCTGATGTGTGCCACCACCCCAAGATCGATGTGTGAGTGCTGACCCTGCTAACTGCACTGCATGCATGCTGTCACGGAGTGGAAAAAGGACAGTCACAGGAGACCTGGCAGCAAATATGACATTAACCCTTTGACAGCTGAACTCCTGGATCTCTGCACACAGGTCCTGATAGTCTGCACATGGGATTTTAAGTTTACACTTACTTATGCACAGCTAGCTAAAAACCAAGGAGTTTTTTCTGTCAAAGCCGTGGTTGGGAAGTAGGTAGGCAGCCAAAGGGAGAAGCTTTGTGCCCCTATCTGATCTTTGGAGGTTGAGGTCCTTTCTCAGCAAATTACCATGCACAGGACAAAAGACAGAGAGGTGCAGACCTGCCTCTGATGGGTTTATGTCATGAACAATGTCTTGTGAAGATATTTATAGATAAGTTGTAGAGGTTACACAACTAACAAACCAGAAACCAGAAACAGGGCTTGAGCCATCCCTTTTGGATATCTATGCTGCCTACATCCCAGTCATTCTGAGCTCCCTGTACGGTCAATGGAAGAAAATACACTTTCCTTGGGAGCACTTCACCTGACAGTGACTTTGGTGTTCAAGACTCAGACCTTTACAGGGAAATCCTTTGGCTGCTGGCATTCAATGAATGGCACTGGCACCACAGTGTATGAAAAACCTTTGTTCAGCATTGGACACACCAAAAGCTCACCCTGATTTATGTCCTAGCTGGCTTCTTAAGGGCAGAAGGCACAATGGGTAGAAAGAAGCCATCCAGGAAGTTTTCTTTACCCTATATATTTCCATTGCTTCCTAGGGCAGTGGCAAGACGAGCTGCACTTGCTGACAGCCATTGCATTCATATTTGTTACACACATCCACTGTCTTGATTAGATATTTTCTCTGTAGTATGGATTTTTGTCCAGGATTTAGGCTGCTTTTCTAGGTAGCTAGGGAAAGGGAGTGGAAGGTTATTTACAGGCTGTAGAAGTGGAGGAAGGTTGTGTGAGGAAGTGAAATGAAAAAGCTGCTTCTTGGCACAAAATCATCTTGCCACAGTGTGTTGTGCTTGCCTGTCTGCCCCAGAGCCTGGCTGTCAGTGTACACTGTGTAAGTGTATTTACTTCAAAGAGCTACTTCAGTTTACTCCAGCTGAGAATTTGCACCCCAGGCTATAAAGTACTTACCAGGCACATGATATATATCTTTACCTGCTTTTTACGTAGATGTTATGCATCCTTCTTTTTGATGTAGCGTTACTATTAAATGACACAATGAATACTTGAAGAAGAAAAACACTCCTTTCATTGGCAAACCTTTCTGTTAGCTAAATCAGAGACAGAGAAGCACTACAGTGTTTATAATTTGAATACTGTTCTATGCATCTGGATTAAAAAAACATTAGTTAGAATTATGGAAAGTCCATTAAAAGGAAATGGAGTCTACTTATTAATATTTGTTCTGGAGGAGTGCATGCTCCACGATGACATGTTTTTCCTGGACTACACAAACTCATGCTTTTATAAGCACATCAGAACAAAAGTGACACAGCTCAAATCAATCATTACCATAGGACTACAAAACTGTTCCATTGCTGGACCAAAAGGTAGCTATGATTAGCTAGACAGGCATCTTCATGCTTATTTCTCCTTGAAAAAGGGATAGATAGTTTAATGTAGACATTAAAATCAAGAAAAATTACCATTTGCAAAGGCATTTAGCCCACAGCTTACTAGTTTAAGGGCTCTAGAACATCCTTCTGCTGAGCAGCGAAGAGGTGAACTATTTATCAAGGCAATGAAGTTTAGCTTTATGGTCACAGTAGGCATCACCTTGCAATGGATGGCAAACACATGCATTTCCATCAAAATGACATTTACTGCTTAAAAACCTGAGCCTTTTTTAGCACACGGCTTAGAAACAAACACAAATTGCTAAAGAATCCAAAACACAACAGGCTGTTACAGATGTAATTTTAAAGAACATCTGAAAAACATGCAATGCTAAGGGGAAATGCAATACTGGGCAGCTAAGAGAAGGTAGCTTGAGTTTCCGAGCTCTCTCTAACCACTAAGTCTCTAAACTGCAGATGCAACACTACAAAGATTTGATGGCAACAAAGTTTACAGGTTTTACCTCCTCTCTTGTGTCTTTTCCCTGCTACAGGACACTCCCTTTGGCTGTCCTGTAACAGCCATTCATGGGGTTGTGTAGTCAAATTGATACAGTCAAACCCCAATGTTATCGTTTCTTACATAAAACAAAGAAATTGCTGTTTAGGTCAGGGCATAGTCCCTTGTGCAAGAAAGCATGTCGTGGCCTAGTTGTGGGATTATGAAGTGGTATGAACAGGTGTAGCTTAATGTGATGCAAAAGTCTTCATAGCATATAATCACAGCCTAAAGCTAATCATCCAGTGTTCTTATGGAGTCCTTTTAGATATGAGACCTCCACTCTGACTTGGCAAGCTTGCCCACACAAGCATTGTCAGAAAATTTTATATCTGACCCAAAGTAGACAAATTTGATGTAGACACCTACATGTGAGCTCATGGCCCGAAGATCCCTTTGTAGTCAGCAAAGAGAGAGTTACATTCAGAATGAGATTCATACGATTTATTTTTTATGGTTCCTTCAGGATTCAGATGAATAAAACAATAAAATGGGCAATCTGTCTTCACTGCCTACAAAGAGAGCCTGGGGTAATTAGCTCAGATACAGACTGGAGATACCTACTTTTGTGCAAAGGAAATGCACTGTTTTTGCTCTCCGTACCTTCTGCTGCCCCTGATTCAGTTCATAGTCTGTTAACTGAATTCAGAAAGTCAAATCAGCAATTATATGTAAAACATATATGTTTATATATAGCAAGTTGATAGAGAGGACAATTTGCTGACCTCGTATGGAGTATAAAAGCAGGGTTATATGAAATTATATTGCATTGCACAGGTTTTTATGGACAGGTCTCTGTTTAACATTGCCAACGTTCTTCAGCAGTCAGCTGTTTTAAACTTCAGTGCCTTTTACATAGCCACAAGTAGGACAATTTTCAGCTACTACTAACAATGAGTCAGCTGAAGGTGTAGAGTGTGTGTTTGTGATATCTCCCCTAACTTCTTTTGAAGTGGGAGAAAAGTCTTGATGAACACTAGAAATCCCATGGCAGCAGCTGGGAATCAAAGCTATCCCTGAAGAATCCTGTAATGACCCACAAACAAGGCTTCCTCAGAACAGTTTTTCTCTAGGCTTGTCCATTCCAGCACATTTGCGGGGCAGTCAGAACCAAGATAGGACTTTCTATACTGACTGTTTAGCTAGTAAATTTATTAATACCCAGAAAAGTAATCACAGTTTGAAGATATAACATTGTGAATGATGAATGAAATACAGCCCCAGCTCAGGCATAGGAACAAGGGTTATGATTCAACATGCGTTTTTCTTACCCACTTTAGGATAGGCCAAATTGCAATCTATAGAACTAGCCTGCCTCCATTAATGAGAGAGGTAACACAGATGAATAGATTAGACTGGTTGTTTAATTTTCATATAAGAAAGCAAGATTAAATGAAACCCACCACTAAATGAATTTTGTAAGTAATTTGCTGCAAGTTATGAGGAAAACTGTACGAGGAAGTTGCAGGATGGATTTTGCCTTTATTTTAATATAATGCCTCCAGATCATGGGGTACTTTAGAATCAAGAGCTGCCATTTCTTTAACCAGTATCTTCTCTTTTCAATGAAAGCCTCTTTTGATGGAACTTACCTGATAAAGATATACACCCACGTGCACCAAAAAAAAAAAAAGAAAAAATCAAATTAATCAATTCACTACTTTCTGCCAAAATAATAAAATCAGATTCATACACCCAACACATTCTTGTTAGAAAAGCATGAATTAATTTCACTAGTGTTTCATTAATAACATGGAGGAAAATAAAAACTCTGTTCATACCTTCTCTGTTCAACCAGCCATAAAATGAACTAATAATTTTGTAGCTGGTTTTTTTTTACTGTAACCTTAGGTGTTGTTTTTAACTGCAAGAAAAAATCTGACATGGCTGTTCTCACTGTTGAAGAAAAGCAAAAAAATTATTTTTATTTAATGAAAAAAAAATACTTTTCTTCCACATATTTCAAAACCCAGCTTATAGCCTGTTGTGTTCCTGATTGTTTCTGCAAAATAAAAGGGATCAGTATGCTCCAACATACTCGAAGACTACTTTATAAAGTCACTCTAATTTAGCTCTGAGGTTGTCAGCATTTTAGGTGAGGATGATCTTGCACTTTCTGAAGGACAAGTGAAAAGTAAACCTGCTGAAAACTGTGTTTATTTGCATTGTAGTTTCTTAGAAAAACATATATTTTTAATAGTGCTTATTACTATTTTGCATTTTTAAGGAACCAGATTTTGTTCTCAGATATTTCATTAAAATATTCAAGATCTGTCTACAAGACACTGTACATGTGCACACTGAGGAGAGAGGGTGTAGAACAGGACTTTATTCTTTGCTTATATTAGTAAATGCTGTACCCATGCACCCCTTTCCAGCCAGGACCAAGCTCCAGGGCAGCCTTCCACACATCCATTCCCCAAGTCTGCTGAACAAGGAAGACAAACTGACTAAACTCATCTGTGTGGGGTAGACCTGCTTTTACCTGCTTTCCTCAGTGGTAAGGCAAGCATCATGAAAAAAGGTTGGAATTAAACTCGCATAACAGTATAAAAACAAAAACTAAGCAGCTAGTCTAAATTAATCTTCTAGTCTCCCTGTATAGTCCATGGAATGAGGCTAAATCAGTGTTTTACAGGCCTGGAAAAAACCCCCGTCTAATTATCATGACTATGTAAGTGAAACAGAGGGGAGCTTGAGAGCGTGACTGATCCAGTTAAGAGAGAAATGAGCAAACCAGTAGTCCATCAAGTAACTAAAAAGATCTACAAAGGTAATATTGTAAGATGTGCAAACTAAGATCAAAACATTTCAGAACATTATATACAGCAAGAACTAAATGCAGCATGCTGCTATTCACTGGAGCTTGAGCATGTGTGCCTGGAATATGAGTAATTAACTAAGAACTAAATGACAATCACGCAACAGGAAAATTATCACTATTAGTTTATATGCAAAAGGAAGTTTTAGCTTGGATTCTTTGGACATGGGCTGGTGGATGGCTGCATGCTTCTGGCTGCCAGCTGGTGCCAAGCACACCAAGTTATGCTTGTGACTTGCAAGACAATCTGCATAACAAAACCTGTGTAGAAATCCAGCCTTGAATCAAATTTTTGGTTGTGTGATTCATGGCGATGGAAAAGAAGCAATCTCTTGGAGCAGATGATGTTACTGCTGGCTAGCAAATTAACAGCCAGTCTTGGAATGAAAGCAAGGGGGGTTTGGAGGGGGAGAGGAGCAAACTGTAGAAAGAAGACAAAGTTGATAAATGACTAGGTGTTCCAGAGGGTGACATTGGCTCCAAAGGGAGCCTGCTTATAGAAATTCAGCTACATGCTTAACTTTTGCACAGATGAAGTTATGTAAGAGAAATTCCACTCCAGTAAGTTAACAGAGGAAGTTTTCCCTCTGTTCTTAGAGGGTATGGCAGTTTTCACATAATCTTGTGCATGTTATGTTTTTGGGAACAATGGGTCCAGAAGCAGGCAATGCTTTTACAACCGAAGTGTCCCATATTGGAAAAAAAATTTTATCACAATGCAAAAAATCATCATTCTAAGGGCAACATGATGCACTGTATAGCAAGTTTCAATTCAAAATGAATATTTACAGCAACAGAATAAACTCCTGGAAATGCATAGGAAAGGGAAATACAGAAGCAGCCTTTCCTATAGCAGCATGAACGGTGCTGCTTTAATGTTGTTTAGAATTTTGGCTGGAGGCACTGAGAACATCAACTTTTTAATGAAAACTCAAAGCGTCCATAGCAGTGTGAAAATTCTAACATTGTTGTATCCCCATATCACTTTTTAACAGCTTGAAGGGAGAAAAACTTTCATTTTAAATGATTCTTGGTTAATTTACAAAGAAATTAGTAGAAGAAAACTTCTAGAAGGTAATAGAATAGCATTACTTGTGCATGTCACACAACATCAAGCCTAGAAATGTTGCCATAAACTGCTTTTTCTTATAGCAGAATTATCTTGCCTTTTTCAGAGCCACTTATCAGAGACTCATGAATTAGGATCTGGTTTCAGGTGGGCTAGTATCTTCAGGTGCCATGAGGTGGTGTAACTCCTCTGACTTTGCTTGCTAAGGCTATGGCTCATATACAAATTCCTTGAGGAAATGTGCCATATGAATTAATTGCCTGCTTTAAGATGGAGTATTTATTCAGTCATTCCAATCAGCAAAAGGCTGATCTCCTGAAGTCCCCATAGCTTGATAAAAGAGAGCAAGAATTGCAGTATTGAGGTGGTCATCAATATTTTGGAAAGTGGGGAAGTTAATGGAGAGAAATAAGGCTTTGTCTCCCTAAGGAGCACAGTGCAGGAATTCCTAAGCTTGTAGAGTGTCATGGTTTAAGCCCAGCCAGCAACTAAGCCACACACGGCTGCTTGATCACTCCCCCCCACAGTGGGAGGGGGGAGAGAATTCAAAGATTAAAGTAAGAAAACTCATGGGTTGAGATAAAGACAGTTTAATAGGTAAAGTAAAAGCTGTGCACACAAGCAAAGCAAAATAAAGAATTCATTCACTCCTTCCCACAGGCAGGCAGGTGTTCAGCCATCGCCAGGAAAGCAGGGCTCCATCATGCATAACTGTTACTTGGGAAGACAAACGCTGTCACACAAAATGCTTCCCCCTTTCCCTCTTCTTCCTCCAGCTTTATATGCTAAGCATGATGTCATATGGTATGGAATATCCCTCTGGTCAGTTGGGGTCAGCTGCCCCAGCTGTGTCCCCTCCCAACTCCTTGTGCACACCCAAACTACTCGCTGGTGGGGTGGGGTGAGAGGCAGAAAAGGCTTCATCTCTGTGTAAGCCCTGCTCAGCAATAATGAAAACACCTCTGTATTATCAACACTGTTTTCAGCACAAATCCAAAACATAGTCCCATACTAGCTACTATGAAGAAATTTTATTTTATCCCAGATAAAACCAGTACAAAAGTCCAATAAATCCAATAGCAGTATCCAGGGCAGTAAGTCCATCTTTTTCAGGACCACATCACACAGATGTCTGAAAGCTGTGTAGGCTGACACAAAAGCTTATTATTTCATATGGTTGGTGGCACAAACATGGCTTCTAGACTGACTCTGGGTGTCTGGGTTCCTCAGTCTCCAATACAGGTATTAGGCTGGTGTAGGTATGCCTAGCTGCACTGTCTCCATACCCACCAGTTTCATCACATAGTGGAAAGCTTAGAGGAGTGTAGTTGTTTTTCAGTGCCCAGGATAAGTGGCCTGGCACCTTGCAGGACATGACTGCTAAATCAAGTGGCAGAGTAATGCTTAGAAAAAACAGGTTATCCTTCACCTTTCTGAAGATTTTGTTGTTGCTGCAGCTAACCCAGCACTCCTCTGATAAATCCTCTCAGTGACTGAAGGAAAGTGTCACTTCAGAAAGATTGTGGTGGTTTTTTCTTAATACCAACCATTCTCATACCCCTCACAGCAATGTGACAAATTGCCCAGACAGTATATGCTTACCTTGTGTCAACCATGCATCCCAACACATCTGACAAGGCAAAAATGTATTCTTACAAGTGGGAGATGGAACTGGGAAGGGTAGTGAGGAGAGCATGAAAAAAGAAATTTCAGCATAAGACTTAAAATCAAGTGGAGAACTGAGGAGATCCAGAGAGAGGTTCAGCTACTGCTCCAGGTGACAGATATTACACAGGATAAAGTTTTTGCCTGGACAAATTAGAGGAGAGTTTGGAGTGAAAGTCAGACGGCCAAAGAGGGGAATTTATACCTGGAGAGGGCAGCCCAATCTAAAAAGGCTGTCTGAAAAAGGCCAGAAAAGACTTCTTAACCTGATTTTCTGAGGAAATTATGTTTAAGCAATCACACTGTTTCTGTGCACACATCTCTATGTTCTCCAACTTCCTTCCCTTGTATAGCTGGGAAAAAAAATTACAGTCAGATTTGGCAGTAGAGCTGAACTATCAAAAAGAGAAAGTTCTTAGTAGCTTCATAGAAGCAGGTGTCCAGGTGAAGGGGAGGAAAAAAAAATAGTTTCCCGACTACCAGAAAAGTTGCAGTGCGGAAGAGGTCACTGTTAGAAATCAGAGGCTACGTATGGGACAGCAACCTTGAGACACAATGGTAGGCTTCATTCCACCACTCCCAGATCAGCCTGTTAAAACAAGGTTGTGATTTTGACCTGGACCCAGAAATGCAGAAGAAGATGCAGGAGTTTATTCCAGGTTGAGTTAATATTCATTGGGATTATTTTTGTGTACTAGCTTCATAGATTTTTAAAGCCAAGAGAACTGACAGATCCTTGTCGGAATTAGACCTAAGTCGATATGACATAGGGCAAGAAACCTTACCTTAATCATTTCTTCAATAAGAGTAGATAGGTCAAGTCACAGAATAGTCTTAGGAGAGGAAGGAACGGTTATATGTTAGCTGTTTTCAGGGAACATGACATCTAGAAAGAATTTTCACAGTGAATTCACAATAAAAATTGTGGATTTGGCCATGAAAAGTTATTCATATAATTAGTTGGCTTCACTGAGTATTTTCAGTTCTTATTCTAGGGTCAGCTCATTCCTCTGTCTGAGAGGGAATCAACTGACTTTTTCTCAGAAGTAGCATCAGAACTGCAGGGTGATGACAGGGTAGGGAATGAATGACCAGCTCTTCTGTTCATGCTTTTATATTTTATATAGATAAACAAATACTCCCTGGATCACAGCCTAAACCAAAGGATCCTACTTCCAAGATAATGATCCCAGCTTCTGCATGCACTGCCTTATTGCCTCTTTACAACTTGGCTGGTGGTGCTAATATCCAGAACAGTCCTGAGGTGCTATGAGCAAAGGCAGAAGGGCTGGAGAAAGCAATATATCCTTTAGTGAATGACATGGACACCTCTTTGTGCCTGTTTTCAAGTGACAGGAGTGAGACATCAGATCTGTTAGATCAAACCATGGAAAGCCAGTCTTTTACCCTGTGTTACGGTGATTTTACATGATTCTTTAACTCAAACCTGCATGACCTTCTACTTGCCGTTGCATGGGAGTATGTAGCACAGTGAGGTTTAATTTTCAAATGTATTTATCTCAAGCTTATTCATATTTTTTTTCCGTAAATGTATTTCTTTTCCTTCCCATTTTTGTCTAGAAAAACAGACACTTCCCCTCATCTCAGTTTTAATGAAGTTTTTGTTAATTGTCCCCGGGTCAGACCACACCGTTTAATCTCTGCATTAAAGGGGCTAAAGAAGTGTGCATCTTCAGAGGCATGCTGCTCTGTGTGGCACAGAGCTGTTCTCTTAAAGATAAACCGGCTCGACTTGAATGCCATACCTCAGGCTCACCACATTTTTAGGAAAAGAATTAAAAAATAAAAATCACAGCTGTGGTCCCTCCACCTTTTTATTTTTTACTGTGGAGGTTTCTTATTCAATCATCTTCATGAAAGTGCCAAGCATTTCAGCAGTCCGGCTGCTCTTAAGACTTCCAAGGAGGGTTAGAATGAGCCTCATGGGGAAGGTTAGAAGCAGGCTAGAATGCTGAATTTTGGCAGTCTCATAAAGGAGAGGAAGAAATATGTACCTACTTGGGGGTAATTTGGAGTTAAGAATAATTTGGGGCCTTTGTAAACAATAGCATCTTAAACTGGTTTCCACAAAGTTCTTTCATTTTTCACTAAAAGCTTTTCAACATCAGATCATTTCAGTACTGAATGCACTACAATTCCCCTCCTTTCCCCCTCCCCTTGTTCACTTAGTAACTTTTGTTCATCAAAAAGTATTTTTCTACTTTATTGTATATATTTCAAAGTCTATTATTTTTATATCTCAGCCTTCATCTCTGATTTTGCTTCTTGGGTCTAGGCATGGGCAAGAGATTCTATTATGTGCAAAAAGATGCACTTAAATAATATTAAATCTCTCATCTGAATAGTTATTCAAAATAGAATCATACTTCTCACACTTCATTTGTTTAATTAATAGTTCTACAAATAACTTTATTGCAGTGTTAGTTTTCTGCATGTAAATCAGCCCTGAACACTACAGAAGCAAGAAGCAAAGACCAGAAACACTGATTTGTCACAGTACTTCAAGACTACTTTTAGATCTCAAATGTTTTCGAAGTAGCACACACTCACTAAGATTTAGATAGAGAGATACCTAAAGTAAGTTTCTCCTGTTTATATTGAGATCCCTTCTTTAACATTACCACAATTATGTTTTATACAGTAGTGAAAAACTGACCTGTCGTTGGGGATTGCTAGTCAACAACCTCCAGTCGAGAAAGAGACCATACTGATATTGTCTGCTGCAGATTATTAATTCAAGATTCATAGCCAATTGCCTCAATAGCTGGAAAAGAAGCCAGTGTCTGTTAGTCTTTGAAAACTGAGATCTTGATTTGAATTTTCTTCTCTTGGATGATAGAGTTCACAGACCTAAGCACCTATTGCAGAAAATCTATACACAGCTCTGGACCTAGATCATCAAAGATGTGCTGGAGACGCACATCCACACAATTCAGCAGAAAACGGGCCTCCAAATATGTTTCTGGATTTGTGGTTATACACCTGAATAAAAACCTGATTCAGAGAGGCTGCTGAGACCAGCCACTGATGTGGAAGATTTTAAGTTTTAATGCCTGCTGTTATGTATACAAAACATCTTGGGTGAGTGAAACACATAATCACTGTACAAAATATATCAGGGAGCAGAATGGAGGTGAAGAAAATATGTGATGGGTTGCATAGACACAGGATGAAATAAATGCTCTCTTAGGTATTAACTGTCCTTGACCCCCTACAAAATGCAGTGCAGGCAGATCACAACAGTAAATAACACACTTAATCTGCAGTGAGAAAAGAAAACAATTGACAGAGCACTGTGAATTATCAAACAGGGAATGTGCGAAAGGCCAGAGCAGTGTGGGAGAAAACTCAAACATTATTACATAGACTTTTCTTGGGCCAGATCATGAGCTGGTGCAAGTGGCAGCGGGCTTAGTCATTTGAGCTGGCTGTTTATGTTTACAAATTTTCATTTTTCCCCATGAGACATACTTCCTCTCTTTACCTTTTTTTCTTGTTTTTATTTTACAACGACTAGATTCCCTCCCCTGTGTATCTGAAATCAGCATCTTGTCACAGCTTTCAATCACATTTATGTGTGTGAACACAAAGAAGAGTTTTGCATAGCCAAACCTGGAAATGAGTACATTTTCAAAACCAAAAAACATTTAGCCATTATATTCCTGTGTTCTTTGCTATTGACAATGATATTAATCTTAACTCTGCCAACAGAGCTTCCCCTGCAGTGAATTCATAATCATGCATTACAGAAATACAGGCATTGGTGGTAGAAGAGAGCAAAACAAGATAGTTCCCTTTCTTGTGAATGTTTTGTCGTCTCTAGCCCCAAATGACTAAGTGACAAGGCTTCTGCTGCACCCCTTGGGACACTGTTCCACAGCCCAATACATCTCACTGTCAGGTTATGAGCACAAAAAGATTTCCATGAAGATTCAGTGAAAAAATTCCTCTTGCAATTCCATCTCATTACTCCTAGCTACAACCTTGTCTGCTGCACTATGTAATTTCTCTCACCTGCCTCATGTCAATGTTGTGGTATGTTATCCTATCCCCTCTGGCAAACCAAACTCATTTAGCTATTTAGATCTTTCTTCATAAGTCACCCCTCCTGACTTCCTCAATCATTTCTGTTGCTCTTCTCTGAACTGCCTTCAATTTATCAGCCTTTTTTTTTCAAAGCAGTGGTGCTTAGCAGTGACTGAAGCAAAGACCACAACCTCCTGCTTCACCAGTCCCACTGATGTAAATAGGAATGATTACACCCTGCTGGATAGTTGAGACAGGAAAAAAAAAGTAAATTGCAGAAAAAAATCTTATTAATACTGAGTTGGTTGAAAAAAAATATAATGAAATTTTGTTTCATTGGAACTTCTTACTTCAGCATGTGCACATAGAAGAAATGACTGCCTTTCTCCAAGTTTTTGGTAAAACTGTATTTGGTTTCTGCCAGATCTCTGACATGGTCTTCACCTATCCAGCCTGTAAACTTGATTAAACAAAAATAAGACCCTGAAAATCCCCTTCATGGTCAAATTTCAAATTTGGGGATTTTATTTCTAATTGAAATTCAATCAGATTTAGAAATCCATAGGAAAAAATGGATTTCTTTTATTCTTTGTGTCTCAGAACAACAAGCATACAAAATAACCACATAAAGGTAAAAGCCCAGTTTGGTCTTTATCCAACAAAGACTTTAAAGAGCACTACTCAAATACTTTAGGTTAAATATATACAAAGGCTCTGCTGGATCCATGTTTCTGAACAAATTTTCATTAGACCTGATCCATCTGAGAATTAGTTACCAACATGAAAGACCTTTGTTCATTTTTCTATCATAACAGCGAATTCCTGTTCCTCATAACAGGTAGTATGTGGCAGCTTCTTAGACTGGCAGTTCCTAATTTCCCATCTTAACTGGGTGAGAAGAAATACAGAAGAGATACAGGAAAAAGCCTAGACACCATCAGTGCTAGGCTAAGGGAAAACCATACCACTGTAATCTTCAGAAATTGTTTGAGTGCATTCACACAATAACAGATTAAGGAAAATCAGCTGAGGCACTTTATTTTAGCTGAGATTCTAACAATTTACATGGGCTTTTGCTGGAGAGAAAAGATTGTGTGAGACATGCCAGGCTGCCGGTCTCCAGGCGTGTGACTAGAAAGCTGGAGACAGAAACATGACTTTGTAAGCATTCTTATGAATAAACAGCTAAGATAAGATTCTTGTGAAATTATTGTCCAGCAATAACATTTAAAGCAGGATTATTTTTTTCCTTGTTCAGTACAAATTGCAGTTTTCACTTCATCAGCCCATCACCACCACTACTTATATTGCACAAAGTGTAAAAACTTCTTTATCTGTGCAATAAATAGTACGATATAGCCTATATTCCACATGGAAATTCTGGAGTGAAACTAACAATAATTGCCTTTTTCAAAATCCTTATATAAAACCATCAAAACAAACATTTAAAAAGTGAAGAATCTAAAAAGAAAAGAAAATATATAATTTCTTGTATCAGAAAATGATTAAAAAGTACAGAGCGGGGTAAATTTTTATTGGTGAGGGTGAGGCTAAATCTGTATTGAGCTGTATGTCTCACAAGTTGCACCTTTTGACTAGCATCTTTTTAAAAAAAAAAAAACAAACAACAAACAAACAACACAAAACATAACAAAAAAAAAAACCCTCTTTTTATTCAGGCTAGAAGTTTTCAGGTCTGATTTCATTGTGTTTGTGCAAGAAACAGTCTTCCCCTGGCAGCTGGCTATAGACGAGGTGACATAAAAGGTTTCTTCCAGCTCTCATCTCTGATTCATTTATCTTTCAAGCATGTCATGAGTTTTCATCATCATTTCTGAATTATCCAAAGATCAACATTAGTTCCAAACAACCTCACATGGTCCCCTGTACTTTTCTGTAGAGGCTGAATTTCTGCTTCATGTCACTGTCTTTATTGATTGAGGAAGACAGAC
The DNA here is from genome assembly GCF_963921805.1 of Phalacrocorax carbo. NCBI lineage: Eukaryota > Metazoa > Chordata > Aves > Suliformes > Phalacrocoracidae > Phalacrocorax > Phalacrocorax carbo. The sequence goes on from NC_087513.1 coordinate 205,192,116, forward strand.
ATGGCACCAGCACTTGCCCCTCTCCATTCAGAACCACCAGTGAAGCCCCGTGAAGTGCCTCTGTAACTGGCAGACACAAAAGCATTTGTCCCCATCTCATGACAGGTACACCTCTGAGGAAAGGTGATGTTGAATATTCATTCGGCAGAGGTCAGAGTGGAAGATATAAACAGAATGTGTTTATATGTATAGTGCCTCAACTTTCTAAAGCATTATTTAATCTATTTCCTTCATGAGTATGTATTGTGTTGAATATGCATGGGTCTGTATAAAGCATTTCTGGAGTCTTCTTCTCCAAGAGGTCAGGGTAGTAACCTTGCATATATAGAAAACAGCAAACAGCAATAACAACTACCACACTTTATTAATATACTTTCTAGCTTGAAAAGAGATGAAAGAAAAAGCCAGGCTGCTGTGAAGGGGATGGGAGAGCTGAAATGAGAGAGCTGGAGCAGCATTACACAGCCAGTACTACCCTGGGCTTCTGAGGCAGGTGACATAATTGTAAATTTTTGAAAGCAGCCACTGATTTTTGAATATTAGCTAGAGATAAAAGCAGTCTGGCTGCCAGAGTTTTGTGTAACTCCTCTTACGCCAAGTGGCCCTCTACTCAGAACCTCTGAAAAATGCATAAAACATATATGAAACCTGGCACACACCGAAAGAGATTAAAAAAATATCCAGATGGACACAGCTGAAAATCTAGGTATTCCTGTTCTACATTCTTCTTTTCCCACAAGAAAAATCAATGACTGTACTTTACAGAAGATATTCCAAAAAGTTCACTGATGGTGGGAAACAGCTTTTTACAGTGAAGGAATGTTCACAGAATTGCAATTTAATTACAGTTTCCTACTTCAAAAAGGGCTTATTGTCAGCATGCTCCTTTGGCTGTGTAGTGTTTCCCCACCAGCCAGACTATGTTGCCTCGTGGAAGGTGAGGTCACCAGGACTCAGTACAGCAGCTCTTCTTTGATCACTTTCCTTCACAAGACGAGTCTTTGGGATAGCAACATAAATCAGCCATGCCTGTTATGAGTGAGACCCTAGTAACACCTGAGAAAATGCTTGTCTAAAGAAGCAGCAGCCTGATCCTTTTTAATTTGATAGACTTTCTTTAAGGAGGTCTAACATAGCAACTGATTTTCAGGACAGATAGGACAAAATATATATTAGATGCTTGCTAGATATGTGGAAGTTAACTCCAGGCAAAAAGGAAAGCATAAGGCCAAGGTTGTGAGGAGAAACAAAAAATTCATGTGGAAGAGCTGGAAAGGATATGTAGGAGAGAAGAAAAGCAGATATTAATCTTCTAAAAGCATATTGAATATATGTCCAAGAGTCACTATTCCACTTGTGGCCCTGCTGTCCTCAATGACAGACAAACAAAAAAATAACCTGTGTGCCAGAGAGGGTACAGTCTAAGGGAGGGTAATGTGTCACAAATATATTACAAGCAGAAGAGAATGATATAGCAGCTGCCATTTTGGTTGTTCAATTTGCCTAGTTATTGTGGTGTTTATTGAGGGGCTGGAAACATTGACTCTTGTGGGAATATTTTCTGTGTTTTGTGACACTGTTGGAGATTCAAAATAAAAAGAATTCTGATTCCAAGTTGAACTGAATGAGATTTTCCCATTCCGTCTTCATTTTTCATCTCTCTGAGACTGAGGAGGCAGAAATCTTAAAAAGAATGCTTGTCTTTTTCTTAGTTTAACAAAATCAAGAATGTAAAAAATGTTTTGAAAAACATTTTGTCAAAATATTTGGAGATGATGGATTTTATTTGTTTTCAAATTGCAGTTGCCTGTGAAAGGTGTCTTCACCATTTTCCAAGCTCAAGCCTTCTGTAACAGCAAAGAGACTGTCCGTTAGCATTCTCAATGGACGTGAGGAGGCTGACATTACAGTATTGGTGGTTACCCCACTGGTCATTTCAAGCAATAATAAGAGACACTGGAGGTGATGGAGTTGCAAAAGCTGACAAAACAAAATGCAATCAAGAAAATCAATGAAATCAAGACTGCAATAATGATCAGGGGTGTTAAATTACCTGATAGGTCACAGGCCATGAAATTGGACTATGCTCTTTGATGCAGACACGAAGAAGTTATTAGAAATGTCAGCAGCATCACAGAAAAGTCAGAAATGTCACACTTACTTGTCTGAAGAGAGTTTACAATGGAAGCAGAAAAGAGAAAATTCACATGATAGTAATAGGTAGTATATTCAAGTTATCTGGAAGTGAGAGAAGAAAAAAATTAATAGTTTGAGTATAAACAAAGGATCAGTGTTCTGAGGTGGATGAAAATTACATAGAGACATAGCCATAGAGGTACTGAGTCCTCTTAAAATATGTAAAATAAAAGGATGTTTGTAGAGAATGGCACAGCGAAGAACAGCCCCTTAGACTGTAAAGGGCAATGTCTTCTCCAGCAGTACACCTTTTATAGGCTCAAGCATGTTGGTGCACAGAAATAAGAACATACTTATATAGTGATTTATGTAAAATATTAGTAGTTATAGAAGTCTAGAACTTAGTTTAAATCACTGCATTATAAATTTACATGCGCATTGGTGAAACTGGTCACGTCTATCCTTATATTTTGTTTAACTCCAGTTAAAAAAAAAAATTAGAAGATTGGAAATAGTTGTCTGTCAGCTCCAGCGCTAAATACTGGAACATTTCCTTTAGTCATTGTTCACAGTGGCCATTTAATCTGGTCATGAGAATTGCAGTTTTCCAAGGGAAAGAAAGCAATGTTGGGAGCAGAAGAGGAAGTAAATGAAGGGTGCTCCATCACTGGGAAACAAGTCAGTGACCAGAATGTCAGTGACCAGAATGGTCACCAGAAAGGGGGAATGGACACAGGTTGCTCTTGGGGAGATTCCGACTGGACACCAGAGGGAGATTTTTCACAGTGAGGACAGTCACGCATTGGAATAATCTCCCCAGGGAAGTGGTTGACTCAGCCACGTTGGACACCTTCAAGAGTCATCTGGACAGGGTGCTGGGCCATCTTGTCTAGACTGTGCTCTTCCCAGAAAGGTTGGACTAGATGATCCCTGAGGTCCCTTCCAACCTGTGATTCTGTGAATGTCCTGAAGTCTGCTACAGTGCAAATAGTCAACCCTTACTCAGTTTCATTTAAACAAGCTAGTATTAGTGCAGAGAAAGTGGATCCAGAAGATGGTATGTATCTTCTTCCCTGGCACAGGAGAGTTTATATGCCTTTCAGATGAAGCTATAATCCATTATAAAGAATGTTCTTAGAAACATAGTTTGAAAATTGTTCTAATGAAAGTCTGTTTTCCAGCTCTACAAAATACATCATTTCTTTCATTTACAATAAAACCAGCAAATAAATGGTATATATATGAGCTCCTCAGTATCACTGCTTTGACTTGGCTCTTCTTAAGCAAGAAGAGTTATTTCAGAACTCATCTTGTTTGGAAATCAAGCTTACTTTGAAAACATACAGAGTATCTGGCACTGATTTAGAAAGTCATACCATAAATACAAGGAATATTTTAAACCTGATTATAGCAGCCTGTGTACTAGATTAGACTTATCTTTAACAACAATTTATGTATAAATGTGTAACTGCAATCTAGAATTTATAGGATTCTAGAACAAAGATGGGTGTTACACCAAGAATGATACAATCCATGTAATAAGGTATAGAAAACAGACAGCTATAAATAGATAGACAGAAATACATAGAAGTTGTGAGGACTACACAGTAAGCATGATGGAAAGAAACATTAACAAAACAGCATTAACAACACAGGAAAAGTGATTTGTGTGGAGGGGTATGGTGCAGAGGAACAAAATGCTTTATAGTTGTTTACAGGTAGTTTCTCCCACATACAAAGGACAGCATAGGAGCTAGTCCCAAAATGCTATTTGGTTGTGTAATAAGTGATCCAACAATCAATGGGTCAGTGACAGTAGGCATCATCACCCAGAGGCAGGTGTCAAAAATTTAATTGAAAAAAAGAAAAGACAGGACATAAGGGTTCTTGAAGGCAGGGATGGCAAGTGTACTTCAGAGTGAACGACCATGAAGGAAACCGAAAATGAGGGGCTAGGGGATGGTTCAAGACACAGAGTAAAGCAGTAAGTTTTATGGGAGCTGTTGTGGTTTAGCCGGCAGCTCAGCCCCACACAGCTGCTCGCTCACTCCCCCACCAGTGGGATGGGGGAGAGAATCAGAGGGGTAACGCTCATGGGTTGAGATAAGAACAGTTTAATAATTAAAATATAACAATAATAACAACAGCAACAATAATACAATGGAAAGGAAAACAGTAAGAAATGTGAAACCTGGTATGGGGAATGAACAACCAAAACAACCCACACATGACGCAGCCACTCACCACCCACTGAGCCAACACCAGCAGTCCCCAAGCCACAACCACCCAAGCCACAAGCCCCCACCCTCCCCACACACCAACTGCCCTGCTAATGTGCTGGTTGTGGTGTCACGTGGTGCGGCGTGAGCATCCCATTGGCCAGTCGGGGTCAGCTGCCCCGGCCATGGCCCTGCCCCCCCGGCCTCCTGCCCACGTGGCAGAGCGCGGGCAGCTGGAAAGGCCCCTGACTGCTCCAGGCACTACTGAGCGACACTGAGCTGCTACTTAACAGCAGCTAAAGCATCAGTGTGCCATCGGCACTTTTCCAGCTACAGGGAAGAGAATTAACTCTATCCCAGCCAAAACCAGCACAGACCGTAATTCAACATTGACATGGCTGAGGCAAGGTCATATCTCCCAGCCAGCAAAGGCATCCCATTGTAATTAATGCACAAGAGCTTGGAAGACAGTTTCAGCTACGTGCTTGAAGGCCATTGGGGGAAATAATTGGAAGATGTTGCCTTATCCCAGCTGGAAGAGCTTAAAGACATATTATAGTTGAAGCTAATGCACAAGTTACACCCTTCAGTGACAAGCACTGTGATGATGTAGTCCTGAGAGGTCAAAACAAAAATAGAGAAGAAGAGCTCTGGGGCAAAAATTAAAAGCTCTCTTTTAACCAAACAGAACCTGAAGTTTGACATCCATAAGGAGTGTCAAAATGGTAGGTGGATCTGCTAGCTTTGACATTCTGGTTAGGCCCAAGATAGGTTGACCATCCTGCACAGATATCATTGCTGCTGCCAGATGCCCAGAAACAATGCACAAGAGAGAAAACCAAAACTGAGCGCAGGGAATTTGTTAAAAAGAAAGAAGCAGAAGATGGCAGAACCATACAAATGAAGTTAGATATGCTTTAGATCTTTACCCTGAAATTCAATTTATTTAATGCTGAAGCATTAAAAAGTTCTTTCTTGGATAGAGGCCAGAATGTTTGGTATCTTTCAAGATGAAGTCATTAGTTAAAATATTAAGGTTCTAAAGAAGTATCAAATAAAAAAGTAATAAACTGACAAAGAAATATCTCCTTGGATACATATTCAAATTAATTGCTATAACCTATACAAATATAGCATACTCTAAAGTTCTTGGCCTCTGCGGGCTGCAAAGCACTTTTTCTTGCTATACAAATCTTGAACTATGATCAGGAGCTGACAGAGCAGAAGTTGACATTTTAAGCCACTAACACAATGCAATTTTCCTCTCTTCATGCCTTTTCTTTCCTGGATGTTGATTTTGTTTATATTCTAAAATGAAATCATTGCCTTCCTTAAATTGGCATTTTGTTTGAAGTTTTCCTTTCAGAATAAATCTTGGCTGACTGATAATTATACTGCAGATTGCTGTGCATTTTCGTTAACCCCCAGACCTGTTATTTTCATACTACTTTGGATGTTTTTGAATTTTTTAAGTGTCAAACCACATAAATTTCAAATGTCCCTTTAAGGTATTTAGACACTTTTCTCATTATTGATGATGAGGTAAAATCATTTTTGGAGGGCACACGATATGAGTTTATCTATCTCATTTACCCTGGATATGAGTTTGTTACTTTCCCAATTTTATAGGCAATAATGCAGCTGTGCTAGGCACTTGCCAATTGTTACTATGTCTTTTTTTTTTTATTTTAAACTTGTGTGCTAAGGGTTATGAAGACTTAACACTCCAACTACTCAGTGAAATTATAACTTTTGTCAAAATACATAAAGCACTGTATCTAGGGAACATCAGAGTTCCCAGGATATTACAGAAAGCTTACATTATTAAGTTGGTTCTGTTGCTTCTCTTGACTACTTGTCCTTATATCTAGAATTAGGATTCGTCTTGCACCTTTTTTCCAATACAGAATGACAATTAACTGAGCTATTCTATTTCCCTAAAAAAAAAATCCTTAGAAAAAAAGAACCCCATTATGAAGATGAAAATTATGATCAAAATGAGAAGGGAACAGAGAGTACTTTTGCTGACAGCAAGAACCTGAAAGAGGATTACCCACAGCTCAGATGAGTGCCTTAATCTCCCAGCTATAAAGGCGGCTCTTCTCTCATTCCCTGGCTGGAGTGCTCTCAATTTGCATAAACAGTTCAGTAACTAACAGGACAGCAGGAAAAAATTAGGCAGTGCAGAAACACTCACCAGGGTCTAAGCACTGGAGTTCATTTCCTTCCTTTTTTCATGACTACATTTGAAGGCTTTAATTTCATTCTAGAATGAATGAAGATAGTGTTAAACCACTCATGTATTTCACAAAACATTTTGATTTTTGACTATTTATGACTACCATCATTCTTCAAGCTTTTAACTCTATCTAAAGGCATAAAAGAAGAAGTATGAACCATATTCAGGAGCATATTTAACTGCTTAAACCCAAGTTTGGACTTGTGTCGCTCTGAAGACAAAGCAACATAGATCTGTACACAAATGCCTTTCTAAATTATCACACACGGGATGTTAAATCTGGAATGTTTCTGAGAACAAAAGAGAATAAACAATATCCTGATGGGAGCCATTTATCCTTATCAAAGTGAAGGAAATTAGAGTTACCAAATAACAAAGTCTGAGATTTCTGTGGTTTACATAGGTTGCAGCAGTAGGGCATATGATCTTAAATGTTTATTTCTGAATTTGTACAGAGAAGCATTCATTCCATACTTGACAGTCACAGTATGGCTATAGTAATGATTAAATAATGCATGTAAGATCCAATCCCAAGTGTTTAGAAGTGCATGTGTGTTCACTCTAAAGTCAGTGAAGAGAAATCATCTCCAGGCAGTCCTTTGAACCTAAGACATGAAGTCCACTGTGAAGATGCCTCTCCCTCTCCAGTGACTGCAGAGGGGGCTGAGCCTCCTTGGTTAGACTGAAGTCTTTAATTCAGGCACTTCTACAAGGTGCCTACATTCAGGTAAGATAAGCCCTAGAGCCTAAAAAAAATCCTTTAACCATTAAAACAAATTAAAAACTGAAGTATATTTTCCGCAAAGATCATTCATAAAATTGAGTGATTTAGTTAAGATTTTATTCTGTTCCTGAAGACCTAAATGGAAAAATCTTCCACTGACTCTCGTAGATACAGGATTGTGCCTCTAATGAGCCTTACCTAGCTTAACAAATCATGCAAAGGCAATTAGTACTATCTTATATCACGAGAAACTAGAGAACTTAAGATAAACAAAGAGTATTGCTTCCATAAAGATTGTATTTTTGTACTCTGACAAATCCAGTTTTGTACAACTTTCCCGACAACCAGTATGAAGTTTATAGTTAAGTCAACAGGCTTCACATTCACTGAAATTGCTTGTGTTAAAATCCTATAATCCAGACTGAACTAATTGATTATCTCTACCAAGGCAAAAGCAAGCAGCTGCAATGCTGTAAAGCCAAAGAAAAGATGGGTCAGCATGAGTCACTGGTATTTGCATAATCAATTTTTCCAGTACTAGCAAGTTTCTCTGAATTTTTAAACAATAACAGTAGGCTACCAAGATGTCTTTCATATCTACATGATTCAAAGCTTTACCAAGGTGTTATTTTTTTCTTTTATTTTTTTCCCTCCTACCTGAAATGAGGCTAAGGAAACAAAAAATAAAGATAGAAAACTCACCATCTGAAATTTTGGGGTTGTAAACAAAAGTCACTGATAAAGGCCGATTACACCAAATACTGTCATTTCTATTTCTCAGCAAGATTAGAGATGTTTTCCCCAGACACATAAGTTAGTAGGTATTTTTTTACTCCCAATAAACACTGTACTTCCATAATTGTAATTGGTTACTTTATTTTATACTTATCATCCAGTGGTTTACTAAACAAAAGAGCAGTAATGAAAATCCCCACCTGATTTAAATGCAGTAAATCATCATTTGGTTTACATGTATTGACTAGCTTAATTGTCACTCATTTAGAAGCTTTCTTTTTCGTAGACACCTAAAGGAAATTCAATAACTAAATTATCAGGAATTATTGTGAGCTAGAGATGAAGAAGCACTTGGCTTACAATTTTTATGGCCAGACATTATCACTAAACCAAAACAGAACTCTGTTTTCCAAGCTGCATATTTTAAAACTGAAGATTTGGATTCCATAAAAAATTAATTTCTGGCTATGTTGTTAGAGAGAACTGTCTTATTGTTTTGTTTTGTCTTTTTCTTTTAGATTGATTTATTTTTCTGAAAACAGGGCCTCGGCAAAGGAGTGAGAGAGGTCAAGGCCATCACCCTGTTCCCTGGACCACATCTTGTGCAATATATACTTCAGGTCTAAAACTTCTGTATCCCGTCCAGCTTAGTCATCAAGCTCCCAGCCCCATCAATGGAAAGAGGCATGTCTGAGAGGTACTTATCAAGACTACTGTATACAACCATTGCAGGGCTTTGGGAATTATCCTCTGGAGATGGTTGATGCACTTTATTTACTGTGGAAGATGTACAGACATCTCAGACAAAGTATTTTGTTTTAGATAGCTAAAGTTAGCTATGATCAATCCCACCATAAACTTTCAAACTACTAAATGTATATGAGAAAACAGGAGAAATATGCTGAAGATATTGAGTCAGATACTACAATATATAACCATCCCAAGGTGTTGGAAGCTGGTGAGGATTCCAGCCCAAGTGTAGAGCTGACTTCTGGTTTAGTTACAGGCTGAAGCTTCCACTTGAGGCCATTTCCTGAATTCACACTTTGTTATAGTTCGCATGAGTCCTCCTGATTTGCACAGGTAGCAGCATGTAGGGCAGCAGCTACACAGCAATGCTGGACTTAAAGCTGTGTTTATTGTTAAAATTTGAGGCCATAATAATATAGTTGTATGCTAGACTCCTAAAGCAAGTACATGTTCAAAACTTCATAAATATAATAATGCAGTCAGGTGACTCTACATCAAAAATGGTACCCAGAAGTTTTTTCTGCCTCCATTTTCTCTCGAAAGATTTGATTGTTTTTCAAGGTTCACAGTTCATTAAACTGCATCTATATATTTCTTGGGGTTCAAAGGAAATGCATGAGCAAGCTTTAGGAAAACAAAGTTGGTATCAGCTGTCACTATCAGAAAATAAAATTTGTATTAGCCTTAGGGACATAATTATCACATCAATCTTTGTTTTAAATGCGGAAGACTTTATCCAGCACTGGAAACAAGTTCTGTGGCATTTCCCAATCATGAAACACTCTTTCAGAGACAGTAAATCACTTCTCAGTCTTTAAATGTTAACTCTCACCAGTACCATGAGTTAAGCAGCAGGACTGACATACATAAACCTTCATGCATTTCCTTTTGGGATGGAAAATAATTGTAGTAGGAAAGAACACGTCAAGAGAAAGGGAAAATATTCAGAACTGATCAATTTTTTCTAACCTTTCGTTCCCCCTGAAACAGAGGGGGAAAGTACAAACAGGTACTTGCTGCCATGTGGGTGTTTTGATAAGAAAAGTCTGTTATCTCAAAGATAGCATGTATGAAGTACAAAGCAGTTTCCAAGGAAACTATTTTTCAAATAGCTCTCTTGTCAGAAATTCATTGTTTTTATTGGCATCAATCTCGCTCAACCACACTCTCCTCCTTTAACAGGATGATAAAATCCAAGTGCTTCCAGATTCTGAGTTTTGGGTTTGGCTATCACACCATCTTTAATGATTGACTGCTCAGAATATACAGAAAATTGAACATCTACTCCAAATACTTTCTTAGTAAAGATAACTCAACTGTCCTGATGCAAACAATTCAAATCAAAACATAAATAGCACTTTAAGTACCCAAGGAAAACCCACCTCTAAACTGGGCACCAAGCTGCTTGGAAATGCAAAAAAATCTGATGTAGACATGCTCTAGATATATTTTCTCTCATTTCAAGTTGGCTTAATAAAAAAAAAGATTTATAATAGCAATAATGGATATATATTTCTGGTTGGGTAATGGTCAATTAGAGCACTAATGACCTGAGGCAAAACAAAGGCTTTTTACTTTTTCGAATCAGGTATAATCCGACTTGCAAAGATCAGCAGTTCGAAAGCTGCTTGGAATGATTACGTGACTAAATGTACTTCATGGCCATCCATGGAGAAAAAGCTCAAGAACTGAGGTCTGAGAGACACCTGTCTTCAGCTCAGAAATCACCTCTGCACTAAAAGGTTTACATCAAATACATTCCTGAATGCTGGCCATTACAGCTACATGAATATGCCTGACTTCCAACACAGCAGAAGGCAATGACTTGGGCTTATATTTTGCAGGACCTGGATGATGTCATTTAATTCCACATAAGACCCTGTAACCTTGCAAGTAAAACACTTAAGCACACACTTAACATCACGGCCTAGCTTGTACACAGCTTTCAGTGGTGTAACAGTTGACTGAAACAAAGCAGATGGTTATGAGTTTTGTTGGACGGAGGCCTACATGCTTAAAAGGATGGTGGCAAAGTGTTCTAAGACTCTCCTTAAGTAATTTTTCCCTTCCTTTTTTTTGCTTGGATGCTAATACAGGAAATATATTTTCTTTAACCAAGTGATTCCCTCTTCTGCAACTTCAGACTCCATCAGCATCCTTTCATTTTCATCATCTGAAGTGCACTGCTTTGCAAAGTTACAGAGAAAAGTATATCATTTTGTATCAGTAAAATTCTTAACATGATAAAATAATATAAAACTTAGCAGAACTAAATTAGGAAAAAAATGATCATAAAAAATTGATCAGATCATCAGTACTAGCACAGTACTCATTAAAACTACTTGCCTAACAGGACTTTTTTTGTGCCAGGGATAGTATTAGTGCAGCACAAACCCACGGTCTCTGTGCAATGAGTTTCCCATCCGTGTATCAGACGAGACACAGCAGATGGAAACAATCAGGTGGGTGAGGACAGGAAAATAAGAAAATATTAATCAGCATGACAGTGTTCTCAACATCTCTGCAGTTAAATCTTGCAAAGCATTTCTAGTTTTCTTTGTGAAGCAGACTTTGAATAGGCATCTGAATGAACATATGGCTCCAGTCTGCTGGCCCATACTTTTTATTTCTATCTGACACTCATATCACTAGATTTGCGCAGAGGAGTGATAGATTGTATCTTGCTGCATGGTCATTATTCATAATTTAAACACAATTTTATTTGTGAATATAAATGACAAATGGCTTCATCTATTCATTGATGGCAGGGTGCCATGCTATCAAGAGATGTCCACTGAAAAGTTGTGAATTTGCTGCTCATGGAATAATGACAGAACTCTAATTAAAGATGTTGTTGAACATTTTCTTATCACTGTAATCTTTTATTCTCAAATAGAAAGTCACATAGACTTGGGGAATAGATAATATATTAATATATTAATATACGTCAGTGGTGAGTTGGCCTTAGCTCACACCCAGGCACCCACACAGCTACTCATAACTGTCCCCACCCCATCCCATCAGTATGGGGGGAGAAAATAGGAAGAACAGGAGCAAGATTTGTGGGCTGAGATAAAGATGGAAAGATAACTAGGGCAGCTGCTACTGCAGGCAAAATAGATTCAGCTTTGGGTGCTTTAACATAATTTATTGTGGGTCCATTGCAGAGTCAGCTGGAACTGACTGTGTCTGGCATGGGGCACCCTTGGCATCTTCCCACGGAGGCCACCCCTGCAGGCCTCAATTGCCAAAACCTTGCCATGTAAACCAAATACAACAACAACCCCATGCAGTGCTACAGGCTTGGGGAAGAGTGGCTGGAATGCTGCCCAGCGGAAAAGGACGTGGAGGTGTTGGTCAATAGCCAGCTGAACATGAACCAGCAGTGTGCTCAGGTGGCCAAGAAGGTCAACAGCATCCTGGCTTCTATCAGAAATAGTGTGGCCAGCAGGAATAGGGAAGTGGTTGTCCCCCTGTACTCGGCACTGGTAAGGTCACACCTCTAATACTGTGTTCAGTTTTGGGCCCCTCACTGCAAGAAGGACATTGAGGTACTGCAGCATGTCTAGAGAAGGGCAATGAAGCTGGTGAAGGGTCTAGAGAACAAATGTTGAGCGTCAGGTGAAGGAACTGGGGTTGTTTAGTCTAGAGAAGAGGAGGCTGAAGGGAGACCTCATCGCTCCCTACAACTACCTGAAAGGAGTTTGTAGTGAGATGGGCGTTGGTCTCTCCTCCCGAGGAACGAGCAATAGGACAAGAGGAAATGGCCTCAGGTTATGCCACGGGAGGTTTGGATTGGATATTAGGAAAAATTTCTTCACTGAAACTGTTGCAGGGATTGCAACAGGCTGCGCAGGGAAGTGGCTGAGTCACTATCCCTGGAGATATTGAAAAGATATTTGGATGTGGTGTTTATGGACATGGTTTAGTGGTGGATTTTGGTGTTAGGTTTACAGTTGGACTTGACAATCTTAATCTTTTCCAACCTATATGATTCTGTAATTCTGTCATTCTAGGTTTCTTTGCCAAAGCTAACTAAAATCTCAGTCCCAGTGAAGCCAAAATAGTTTCTATGTATATGTGTGTGTGTATATATGTATGTATGCACGCATAACTTTGACACCAAGAGTGTTTCCAAGATCCTGGGTTAGGGTACATGAGGGTCCATCTGTATCCTGACTTCTCATTGGGTAATTCCCAGACAGAAATAAGATGCAATTCCACTCCACTCTCTGTGCAATTGAAATTCAGGTATGGGTCCCCGCGCCCTTCTTAGAAGCACCCAGTGTGGACAATGAGGGTCATACTCCAGCCATGCATTTCTTGTAAGCAAATTCCATGCAGCTTGGAGAACAAGCCGGGAGTTACAGACTTTGGAACAGGCCAAAAAATGTATCTGGGAACTGTTGCCATCTGATTACTGCTGTGCCTTTTCTAATGAAACCTATGGTCTCCTTAGTCTATCAGCTCTTTGCTACTCAAAGAACAAAACTGGGAGGCCACCCTGCCAAGTCAAAGCTCTTAGTCCAAATGGAAAAGAAAACAAACCTTGAGATTCTTAATAGCATGACAGGAGAGCAGTCCCTTGGCTTGACCCTATTTTCAGGGGACTTTTCTACACAGGAACTTCTGCAAAGCCACAGAAAATTTCCTATAGCTTCCTGCAGGTGCTGAAGACCATCACTACAGACCACAAGTCCACTTATAGATCAGTGTGTCTGCCTCTGTAAGGATTTACTTTCTTTAACAGCCCATCTCAGTGGATCTAAAGAAGGGAAGAAACATCGTCCCATCCAGGGTCAGGTATGTAAGCTAGAGGAAACACTGTGCAAAGTTCTCACAGTTTGGACTTTGGGGGAACAGAATGAAAGTCAGGTTCAATGTCATTATGGATAAATAGAGGATATTATGACATAAATCTGCTTTTTAATCAGTCTTTTGTAATGAGTTGGAAGTATTTTTAAATTACCCCATAATTTATATGTTATTTGCTTAATGAGGTATTTCCTTATGGCTTGTTAATGACTATTGTCAGGAAGATATCTAAAATGCAGACTCATCTTGATCTTGCAGTATTTCTGTATATGCTTACCTTAAGAAAAAGAGGCAGCCTCTTGCATCTCCAACCCCAAAATCAGCTATATATTTTGTAATGTTCTTGTTGTTTTTAAATTAATATTTGTAAAAAAATTAAAGTCAAGGCATTTTTTAACAATATTTTCTGAATTCTTGATAACATCTTGAAAAGAAACTTACAGAGACAAGATCTGTGCTCTTTTATTTTGTTGCTGGCAATCCGTACCAAAATACTTCTGCAAAATTTGGTATTCAGATAAGCCCTTCCTATGATCTGAGAACATCACTGGGACACCAGCACATGTGAAAGAAAAGAACTGGTTGCAGAAATAGGTTTACTTTGCCTTTCCTTGCTCCTTTTTGAGTTCCTCTGATAATACCCATGTTGACTCTGGGCAGCTGCTGTCATTGCTTGGGGATTTTTGATCATTACTTTTTTTTAAAATCCACAACCTTTTTTTTTTTATTTTTTAAAATAAGGAGCTGTTTCTGCAGGTTCAACTGTCAGATCAGCAGGCTGAGCTGCAACAGGGAAGGGGTTTTGTACTGTGCCAGGCATTATCAGTGGGGCTTTGAAATGAATTCTTTTTAATGGGCAATATAACTTTACATTTTCTTTGGCCATGCCTTTTTCCTGTCTATTTATTATCTTTAACAGGTTTTTTTAGTGCGAGTCACAGTTAGCTACATACAAACCTTAACTGGAAAGGCCTCTCTCAAGTTTGGGAAGAAAGCATTCCCCTTTGTGGTTCACTTTTTACTCCTCTGCTAAGAAGACTTCAAACCAGGCTGTGCATAAGACTGCTAGTTGTGTGCTTGTGCAGTGTGTTTATCTTGGAGAACAGAAGCACTACAGAGGAGTGAACAGGAAAAAATATGTGGGGATGAACTGTTTACCTTTTATAGGATTTATGTATTTATTTTTTATTTGCTTCTTTTACTTCTCTAGTTTCTCATAGTCACTGAAACAGAAGATTTGTCTGCCTTTAAGACAAATACTACCAGCTGAATGAGAAAACCTGTGTGCTGTGATCAGCTGTGGTTCTGCACAAAACTCAAGTCTATGGAATCCTCAGCTCAGTTCCTGCTTTCTACCTTTTTTAAAAATTACGTAATGGTCAATCCACTGGTCAGCTTTGTCACTTTTCACAAAGTCCACGTCTTTGAAGAACCTAAACATTAGCAAATCAGTGGTGGTCTCTCCTTTACTCCAGCTAAGCAAGCTTTATCCCTCAGCCACTCTGCAGTGCCTTGCCTGCATCATCGTTCAAGATAATAGAGGCACAAAGAAAACTAATAGTGTATAAACAACAGACAAGGCACAACTCTGCTGTAAGCCCATCAGGTCTCCCCCAGAGGAGTGGTGCATGCATCAGCTTCTCCTCGCCTCTGGAACGAGTGCAGCCATGGAACCATTCAGTAGGACCTTGCAGGGTTCAGTGCTCTAGCCTCAGCATCAACCTCTCCAGCCACATGGCAACACCATAACCCTTCCCCAGGGCATGATCATCTCACTAATCAGACAGAGCACAGCTGATGTACTCCTGGATATCTGCTCTGTGCATCTCCAAATTGTCCCCAAGAAAGAGCATGAAAACAAGTGAGCGTAGTCACACCACATCCTACTTCTCATGGGAGGAGCAAGGGTCACATCCCAAATAACAGGGACATCCCGCTTTAGACTGCTGATGCCAAGCTAGTTAAGCAAAAACATTATGCATTTCTCTTAAGTGCTTCTTTTTTCACAAGGCTTTCTTTTTGCCAAAGCTGAATTCCCTGTATGCTGTGCAAAACTCACAGATCACTTTTCTTCCAATAGTCAAAAGCATCCTCCCCCTCCCAAACTGTCGCAGCCACACTTGGGGATTCAGGGGTTTATTGCAATGTGTGTAACAGACAAAATTGGAACTGATGTATATTACTTCTGAGGACGCTAGCCCCATTTCCAGTAATTACTGCCAGTCGCTAGAGCAGTTACACCAAGTCTATGGAAATATGTCCAAATTTAAGTGTTGGTGAAATTAAATGTGATAATATTCACATTCCTTTGCATTTGAGGAAGAAAAAAGAAAAAATATAACACACACCACCACCACCCCAAAACACCCTAGTGAATATTATCCAAGCAGCCTGAAGCCATAAACACTGAGAATCACAGGAGGATGTGATTCAACAATTTATTGTTTAGCAATGGGTGTGGTTTTGCTCTAATACATTGTATTGGGACTCAATGCAAATTATGTGTTTTCAGATACATACATTTTGCAAGCCTTTAGAGTGACTGGCTTAAAATGTAGAACAGTTGTCTCTGTATTTCATGCCTACAGTATATCAATTTATGTTTTGTGGAATTTGTTTCGGTTACTTAATTTTGTTTCTAACCCCATGAAAGAGACAAAGATATCTGAAAAAGTTTCTACCTGAATCCAATGGTACTCCAGCCAAATAAAAAAGGATGATGTTTTACTGCATTATGGAGAAAATAAAATAATATTTGGGGGGGCTGAGTTATGACTTCTCTGAAATGCCCATAAAAAAATTCCTATGTTGCCCACTGCTAAAATATACCCAGTATCAAATAATGTGGATAAAAGAGACAGTGCAAGGATACAGGAGATAGTTACCATATATATAGGCATGCAGTAACAGTCAAAAGGGGCTCACAGAGCAGTTGCACCTGACAATTGGCTGACACGGTATTTACAACATACAGAAAATTTGGAATGAGCAAGAGGACTCAAATTTTAGCAGAAAATTCTGGCCTTTCCTGAAGTTTGAAAATTAGCAAGTCACTTAGAAAATAAGAGTGTTCATGGATACCTGTCCATTTCTTATTTATAGTTAGAACCAAAGGACAAGTGACAGACCATGAAAAAGCTGTTCTCACAGTACAATCACCCAGATCTGAGACAGCTAGAGAAGAGAGCTGGCAAGAAAGTGTGTATATCTTCCTCTCCTCCTTCCCTTTCCCCCCATTACAGTGACAGCAAAGTCGAGACGGTTTAGTGAGGATACACGCTGCTGCATTGCAGCCAAGGAACATAAACAGAAGAATGAAAGACCTTCTGTCTCCAATGGGGCTGAAAAATAGATAGCTAGGGAAGAATATAAGAACAGGATAGCTATAGACTGATAATTCCCAGAACCCTTTCCCAGCATAGAACAATTTATGGCTCAGGAGTTCTTCAGCTTCTTTGAGAGAGGGTAGGCAGAAAGTTTCTTTCTGCAGTGCTGCACACAAGATGTGGTAGGTAACATCCCCACCACCTAACTGATCCTCCTTCTATGATAGCCCACCTTTTGGCTGCATCGATGACCCAGCATCACTCCCCCCCATCCTTTCCTCCCTTTTCACTCAGGTGGCCTTGAATCCACTTACACACACACTTCAGAAAGTCCTGTGCCATATTTTCTCAGTGCCTGAGAACTTGATAAGGATATATGCATTTGTTTAGTCTCAGAGTTTTTGTGGAGGAAGGTATAAAACAGACATAAGGTTGCAGACTTTACCATATAGCTAAGTGTATCGACAGGAACTTGGAGCAGTAGCCATACATACAGACTGATCCACAAAAATGGTGGATGATGTACAGAGCTTTCACACTCAGTTATTTTAGGGGTTATTTCAACCAGAAGATCTATAGTAAGTCAGAAAAGGTCAGTCAGATCTGGGGCTGTGATCCACAGTACCATGGAAACACCAGCTCAGCACTGAAGGCAGCTCAGGCAGTGAGAAGAAATGTTAGAAATTATACAAAAAGGAACACAATAGAAACTGTCATGCCAGATCGCACCCACACCTTCATACCATTGATTCCCACACCTGAAAATTTCAGCAAACACACAAAAGAACTGTGGTAACACTGTAAAAAGCCAAGAGGAAGTCAACAAGGAAATCCAAGGTATAGAATTGCTTCTATCCAAAGGAGAGGTTGGACTCTTCAGCTGGCAAGGATATGCCCTGCAGTGAAATAAAACTGAGGTTTTCAAAATCCAGAGAGTTTCCAAAAAAGAAGACAAAGATTGGACCTTCACTGTCTCCTCCAGTACAAGAACTAGGAGCCCTAAGATGAGGCTGACTGGAGACACTAAAAGCAAAGGTAAAAACATTTTTTTCATGCAACATATTACAACTGATTGGTGGAACCCTGTGCCAAAGGAGGTCATGAATGCAAAATGCTTGGAGAACCGCTTTGTCTGTTGAGTGCTACTAGATCAAACCCAACAGGCTCAGGTAATCCTGGAAGATTAAAATACCTAGAAGGGGGGAAAATATAAGGTGAAGAATGCTTGCCTGGTTCTTGTTCTTCCCCACGCATCCTTTAAAGACAGGCTACTAAGCTAAGTGAAACCTTATTCCAGAGAAGGATGGCCATTCACTTATGCTATGACAACTTTGTTCTCCTGCACCAGTTCATTGACAGGCAATGGGAAAGAGCGAAGGAGCAAGACAGATGGGCAGAAAAACCTCTTCCCCTCCCAGGAGTACTGCTATAGGAGATGGTAACAGGAATACTGTGGACGGACATAAAATTATGTCTTTGCTTGACCATTTGGCATACCTTAGGAGGGCCAAGTTAGAGAGGAAGAAGTCTTCAGAAGTTGAATACCTAGTGCACATCTGCATCCAGGTGCTCAGGGGTGCAAAATCCCTCCTCTCCAAACACACTTTTGGAGGTAGCAATTTTGTCCCAGGGAAAATACTGTCCTAGACAATGAAGAAAAAGCCTTATTTCCATGAAGAACACCACACTGTGTCAGATCTCATCCCTAGCAGCCCAGACATGCTGAAAGGATGCCAGCACACTGGGAGGCTGCATCTTACTGCTGACAGGAGACAGATGCACAGCTCCCCCAGCTCAGCCTGGATGTCTTCCACTGTTACAGAAAGGGACTGAAGTTGTCATATGCTGTGGCCAAAGCTATCGACACCATTCTCATGGACTAGAAAGAACCCCATTAATGATTTCTTTGTTTAGATTTCTTTAATGAAAAGAAACATCAATATGCAATGGAAGCTTCTATGAACAACACTGTTAAAGCAGCAGCTTTCGTAATTTAGGAACAATACTCAAAGGGAACGTCACTGAAGAGTGTATCAGTTAGATAGCTGTTCCATTATGTGACGGTGTCCTAAAATAAAATAAAAATGGGAGACAAAAGGCAATAGGTGTTCTGTCCAGTGATAGAAGACTTCATAAAGTCAGAGGGAAAAAAAATCCCAGTTAGAAATGGGAGGAAAGAAGGGATGGAGGCTGCACTGGCTTACAGCTGCACCACAGGGTAAGGAACTTTGTAGCAGGCGAAGAGGGGAATACAGACCTCTCAGCATACCTCTCCCCATGCCTATGCAGCTGCCCCCAGTAAGCAACTTATTGCCACCATCTAAACTGGGCCTGCCGATCCTTTCTCAGAAGAATCTTTCAGCAGAAAGGGCAATGTAATAATCAGGAAAAAAAATTGCACTAAGATGCTAACAAACATATGACTGCACATATCATTTGCGGCATCGTTCCTCTGCCTGACATAAAGACTGTTTTGAATAAGGTTCTTCACTGACCTCACAGAAAACACTGGCATTATTTAAAAAGCCTGTGGGTCTCACAGTGTCTCAGCAGAAAATTGTCTGAAGCAGAGTGAGACCCTGGGATATCACATAGCAAGAAGTGAGACCATACCAGCAAATCTGAGCAGTGAAACCCGATCAAGAGCAGAACAAAATGAGAGAAATACCAGAGTGGATTCCTAAGCATGTTTTTAACGAGCAAGTACAGCACTAATTATATCATTGTTATAAATTTATTATATAAATATTAATAAAGAAGCATCCCCTTAAAAGATATTTTCCTTATCTGCCCACATGCAAGATATGAAATTACTTCCTAGCTATAAGACTTACTGCATAATAGCATATTATCCTAACTACTTGCCTCTTCACTGCCTCAAACCTTATTTGAAAAAGTTCAAATGATTGCCTGTTTTAAAAACAGTTTCAAAATGTAACCAGTAAAGAGAAGAAAAATACATTTTGTTTCCTTCATGTTCCTGTGTAATGTAATAAAACAAGGCTTGAAGTAATCTTTAATTTGGTATTTTTTCCCTTGAAAAAAATCAAGTCAGATATTTGCCACTGTTTTTTGTTTGGGTTTTTTTGCCATCAGTGGCTACTTACATGATTTTTTTCAGTCTATATATTATTTTTCACATGCGTCAAAGATTAAGTACAGGATATTTTTCTTAACCACAGTTAAAAAGATAGGGTTGGTGAACATTTGACAAAGAAAGCTTTTCTACCAACTGTTCCAGTCAAACAGATGTTAATCACCTACATATTTTTATGTCTGGTTTTCAATCATTCCAACAGCCTTTAAAAATGTAAGTGTGAATTTCAAATACATTTCTAATGCAGAAAATCAAAACAGGAAGAATTTGATGTATAATTTTCAGCCATCTTCATTCATCATAAAGAAAATGGATAAAAAAACCCTTTATTCTTTTCTGCCTGTTCTTCGTCAGCATGAACGAATACTGTTTTTCTCCAATTCTGAAGTCTGAAAGGGACTGCAGTGCAACTGCAGATCCTACCAAGGAGATAGACAAAAAGTAAAAGTCTAAGAACACTCTAAGACATTTTGATGATTTCTGTATCCCAGTGTCCCCTAAAGTAGTCCAGCAGCTGAAACATTTCTACAGTAGAGTGCACCTTTCACCAGTCACTCTTCGGGGGAGTTTGAGACTTTCCCATCCTTTTGACATCCTCCACCCCCAACCCTGCAGTCTTAGGGCTGGTTAAGTCTGCACTATATTGCTTTTTATTCCTCTGCTAATGTGCCCATTTCAAAGAGTCTCCCCAAAGCTACTAAATTTAGTATAGAGCACCTCTGAAATGGAAGCAATTTCACTGCAGAGTCAAAGTGACTGACCAATACCCCAAAAAAAATTTAAAGAAAAAGAAAACCCCACAGCTCTTATGTGTTTAAAAGTGTTGACTGATGAACGCACACCCTGATATATATTACTTGTACCTGCTGCAAAAGTCAGTCAAAGATAGCTACATTTACTATCTGCCATAAAACATTTAGAAAATTGCAAAGCTGGACCATAACATTTTCCCCCTCCAGAAAAGTATTGCATGTCATTCTGCTTCATCTGTGGACTCTGATTATATGAAGATTTATTTTGAAAAGCTGAAATAGTCTTAAGCCAGGTCAAATTTTTAAAAATTATTCATGTATTAATTTTAAATTTTGGCAAAGTTCCAGAGATAACTCAAAGTTACAAAACAGACAGCTTCAACATGGAAATAGCTACATAGACGGGAAAAACACCACATAAAATATGCATCTTTATTTGTATTTGCCAATCTTCTCTGATGCCTAATCCAATACATTCTCATTTGCCTGCTGCCTTCACACCCAGTATAAAGCTAAAATTAATACTATGAAATACTGAAATCTTAGCTGCAGTCACTGAAAATGGCTGAGCTAAGGTGAAAATAGCTTTTCCCTTTCACGGCTGTGGAGAACTAGGCTAACATCACATCTTTTTAAAAAGAATAGGTATTCGCAGCAATTTGTACACTTACACATACTTTTGTGTATCTGTGCACACATTTGTTGATATACACTTCAGAAAGCTCTGTTTTCTTTGAAAACTATTGGAATTTGGGTGAGGAAAAAAAGAATGAGGCTCCAGAGCATTAACACAAGATTAACATAGGTGGAAAATACTTTTCTGCCTGTCTGTTTAAAACAATCTTGATTTGTTCAACCCTTTTCTAACCAGAAGTGCACTAGAGAATGAATGAGAATTTTTTTCTATTAATTTCTTGATCTCTCAGTTAAGAGAAAGGAATATAAACAGCTCTGATGACAACTCCAAAGGGTTGTTCAGAAGCTATGGGGAAACCTCAAAAGCCCAAGCTTGTCCTTTCTGATATTCCTAAGGTAAAACATCACCAGGGCAGTCTTCATACACTGTAAAGTGGAGGAAGCAGTAAACAGAAATGCAAGCTGAATACAGACTCATAATGTAGATTACTACTAGACTTTGAGGATTATCTCAGTTTCCCATGTTTAAATGTGATTATTTGTGTGCCTGCATTTATACCAACTAAATAGCTGTTTGTCTCTTTGCATTTTCATTTTTCTATCCCCAGAGATTCCACACAAAAATACCTAGGTCTGTTAGTAAGAATGATGTTGTTTCCAGTTACTTCTTCAACATGTTTAAGAAAACAAACCATCACTTGCATCTTGACAAACACAGAGCGAGATTGCCAGTGATGCTGCAGAATATTGTCCCCTGAAGGGAAGGGATGGACTTCCAGCCCCTAAAATGAAACTCTGCTCATGATATAAGGTCATCTGCAGAAGACAGATGTTTGCCAAGGGTATGGCACTAGGCTATAGTAACCCCATACAACAGCAAACATTTCCAGGAAAAAAACCTGGTGTTTTGATGGCTGCATATCTGGTCTCCAAAATCCCAGCAGTGCACTGCTTCCATAAGCACCACTTCGTTCAGTGCAGCACAGTCTGCAAGAAGGCACAGTTATTTATGAAAAATAAGTCTGTTTTATTTCAGTTGTTCAGCACAGAGTGTGCATGTAAGCCAACTACTGTGTGTTTTAGTACGTCACTTTCTTAGCAGCCCTGCTTTTAACTCCAGTAAATTGATAGTTAACTCAAGGCTACAGACAGAAGAAGAAGGCAGGAACCTAGAAAAACATCTCCCATGGCATTTCCCATGGCACCTCAGCAACAACAAACAGTCTGTGCCTTGAAAGACAGACATCTAAAAGTATTATTTACTCCCAGGTGACAAAGAGGAATGTGCCCAACTCATTTGCAGTGCTGAGCCCACAGGATGGCTTACCATAGAGACTCAGTTACATGTCTATATAACGTACCATCTTCACCTGGGGTTTTCTGGATGAGCCCAATGGTTAGAATTGTTAATAGATATATGCATGGATGTATATAGCTTTAGATGTATTGATCTGGCTTTTTTTTTTTTTTTCCAGTGGTATGGGTATTGCCACCTTCAGAGACTGAACCCTCCTGGGAACCATAAATAGCCATTGAGTACTGACAAAAGAAAGTTCTGTGTTATCAGAATTTGCCCACACTGGAAAGCTTGATTGATTCAGCTATTTCAGTACAGAAATGAGAAGCACTGTCTTCCACATCCTTAATATGGAAACATATAACAACACAGATATAGCAAAACATCTCTCACTTTGCAAGAAAAAATTATATTTGTAGATATCACATATCTGTTTATATAATCACATAGGATTTATATTTATTTTCATAAATTAAATGTGCAAGCAAAATAAACTAGGTTTAATTAGGATTATTTAGTAGACCTTCATAGTTAAGGCCCAAAGGAACATAAATTGGTACATTCAGTGATTTACTCAGGAGGGGAAGGGATACTTAGGAGTATCATTGCCTCAGCATCACCTTGTGTACTGCATAGAGCCACATGTTCAGTAATGCTTCCTCTCTTGCTCTCCCTTATCTCTGACAAGTTAATGAGGACCTTGCTATAAGTTAGATAGAAAACTACGTATATTAGGATTACACTGATAAACCCTCCACATCTAAAAGCCCTCCACAGACCACCTGTGACCGCTCTGCATATATATGGAGAAAGAGGAGAGGGCAACAGAGATATTTTTTGTATAAATTTCACCCCAGGTCATCCTACAGGTGTTCCTATACTGTGACAAATGACTTTTGAAATAAGCCAGTTCTCCTCTGGCAAAAGTCCCTGACTAATTTTAATCCTTCACCCCTGCTTCACCTCTCTTTAGAGGTCCTACACAACAGGAGACTGCTGTGATTCCAATGTTTCAGGCATCAGTAAAGAGCTCTCTCCAAGGCAAAGTGAGGTCAAAGATAAGTTTAGACGCACATAAGGCTACCAAGGTTAAGGCAGCTTCTGGCACCAGTCCAATGCCAGAATGTAATAAAGATGCACCCCCTAGGTGGTCCTTTTTTGTTTTGCCCAAATGACCAGGGACAGCATTACAGCTCAATTGACTGTAAAGGGCCCATGTCAACTCAAGTTTAAAGTAAAGCTTGAACTCTGCCACCGCACCCTGAAAATGTACAAACCAGTAGTAACCTTCAGTCCTAACAAACCAGAATATATTTTGTTCCTCCATTTTATGGTCTTCCAGAAGATGATTTTACCACCATGATGTTAAAGCAATCCTGTACTCCTGTGATACAGTACTTGAGCCATTAGTGCTTGCATCTGCTCCAATGTCATCCCATTAATAATACCTCCTCCCCCTCTTCTTTTTTTTCCTTTGAGACACAGTAAGTCTGAAGGGGTCTTTTCTCCACCTCCTGCAGGGAAGAATTTTCACTTGCTGCAGAATTCATTATAAAAGCCCGTCACTAATTTCCTTAGCCTCAAATCTCCATGCACCTTCCTTTCTTTTTTTTTTTTTTTTTCTAGTTTCCTAGAGCTTTTTTTTCTGTCCTTTGGGGAGTCCTGTAATTTTGTCTTCTTGGAGATCTTTTTACAAACTCTTCATGGTCTAGGTGAGTACAAAATCCTATGCACAGATTCTTCTTCCAGAAGGCGGGGAGGAAGGAGGTTTAGTTGCCATTTATATCCCCTGACACAAGGAATTACATTTCTAGAAAAAGTCAGGAATTTCAGAAGCCTGTCCAGAAACTGCATTTTCCCTTTTTCTTGGGAGAATCAATCATAAATTTTGGAATCCTCTCCAGAGACTGCATTTCCCTCTTTTCTTGGGAGAATCAGTTTAAGGCTATGATTGATCTGTGGGTTCTGTAGGTCCAGTACATTGCCCATTACCATTTAAAACAGGGAAGAGTGAGCAAGAAACTATGGGCAGGATTTCTGTCCTCTCCCTCCCCTCAGCACATAAAACAGTTAATGAAGGGTCCCTCATAACATTATCAGCACTTCCAAAGTTTCCAAAATTCAGCTGTCCTAATCCTGGTTTATATTAGAGCACGGTAAGTGCAGTTATAAGAAGGTATCATGGCCCCTAAGGAAAACTCCTTTGACAGAATGTTGGAAGAAATTATTTCCTATCATCACCCTCATTTTTGTCACTGTCTGCAAAGGAGAAAATTAAAAAGAATAATCTGTCTCTAAACATTATTTCCAGGTTCAACGCATACAACCTGAGTCAGGATTCAGAGGAAATGTTCTCCTCCTTAATGAAGTGACTCCAGAAGTTGCATATTTAATACTTTCTATTCTGAGAGTCAGTAGGCATTGGATTTTTGCCCCTCTCTTTACTTTCTCTGTGATTAACTGAGAAACCTCTTCCCTGGATGGCATCAATTCACCATAATCTCTGCTGCCTATTAGACAATTTCATTCCAGCATCTCATTTTTTATGTTTGAGGCATGAATGTAATCAGTCCAGCCCAGCTGCTGGATACTTGTGAGAAACAACTGTAAAAGGCACCAGCCATTTTTCTTTCCATTTGATGAGTTACCTGTGGTGGCAGTTCATAAAGACTTCTATCTTCTTCTATTGCTAAGTACCTGTCAAATGCACAGTGTATCTAAGGACATAGCAGAGCTGCTTTGTAGTCGTTAGGGTTTTGTTGTTCCTTTTTTTCTAACACACTGATCTTATCAAATCTTTGCGAGTGTTGCCATACTTGACTAAACCTTTGTCAGCCTGGCTTCTACAAAGTATCTCCTGGGAATGGTTCTGGGTTTTATTCATCCCAGGACTCAGATAATTAAGCAGTCTATCAACTGTGAGGCTCGCTGGGTTGTGATGCTTTCTTGTTGTCTTGACCTTGATGTTTTGGATGCTCTAAGCTATGACGAATATACCAACCATAACCATTCCCTCAAGGTTGTGGACAGCTTTGTTCATCCAAGACAAGAACGACAGACACATTTATACTCTTCAAATTACCCAGTCTTCTGCCTTCGCTCTGCAGTTTCTCCACAGAACCCTGGCCTATACTGTTATTTGACTTGCTGTGTTAAGTACAAATGCAGTAAGAGAAGAAATGTCCATCTCAGAGCCAATTTCTCTAGCTCCTTCTGTTGATTTCATCTATATCTTAAAGAGGTCATATTATCAGGATCACAGTACCAAGAATTCAGACTTTCAGAATATAGAATCTGTAATTTCTTTGTGATTGCTGCTTGTTGTGGAGCCCTCTCACTCCTATGACTTTCTATTATAACAAAGCCCTTTTAACTCCTCAGTTTATGCAGATCGTGAAAGACAGTGAAATACCTTTCAGCATGGAAGCAGACCTCAGAAGGGACTCATGGCTGAGAACGAAGCAGCGAGGAGCAATTCTGCAGCAGTACGACTCCTGCAGCTATAGCTATCTCATTGCTGGTAAACTATGTTTTCATGGGAAGAGGCTTCCTTTCCTTTCACAATGGAAAAGCAGAGACTGCTTTACAGCATGAAGACTGGTGTGACACTTTAGTATTAATGGGTCGTGGGAGATTGATGTGTAGCTGATTTTCTCTGTCCTAATGATAGTGAGTGGACAGGGTGTGAGATCTAATGAAGTTCTCCACAATGAAAAACGTCTCAGGATGTTCTGAAACTAAAATGGCCACATTGACAGTCAGCCCTGGGGGATATGCTGAATGACGAGAAATAGCTGTTAGAAATGCTGCAGACCAACAGATCCCATGGAAGTGTGCTGGTTTTGGCTGGGATAGAATTAATTTTCTTCAGAGTAGCTAGTATGGGGCTATGTTTTGGATTTGTGCTGAAAACAGTGTTGATAACACAGGGATGTTTTAGTTACTGCTGAGCAGGGCTATCACAGAGTCAAGGCCTTTTCTGCCTCTCACCCCACCCCACCAGTGAGTAGACTGGGGGTGCACAAGGAGTTGAGAGGGGACACAGCCGGGACAGCTGACCCCAACTGACCAAAGGGGTATTCCAGACCATGTGATATCATGCTCTGCAATAAAAGCTGAAGGAAGAAGGAAGCAGGGGACATTTGGAGTGATGGCATTTGTCTTCCAAAGTAACTGTTATGTGTGATGGAGCCCTGCTTTCCTGGTGATGGATGAACACCTGCTTGCTGATGGGAAGGAGAGAATTAATTCCTTGTTTTGCTTTGCTTGTGTGGCTTTTGCTTTTGCTTTACCTATTAAACTGTTTTTATCTCAACCCACGAGTTTTCTTACTTTTACCTTGCTGATTCTTTCCCCATTCCCACTATGGGAGAGGAGTGAGCAAGCAGGTGTGTGGGGCTTAGTTGCTGGCTGGGATTAAACCATGACAGGAAGTTAATATCAAATGCAAGGGCTCAGCCATGGGGCTAGACGTGGGTAATCAGAGCCCAAGAGCACTGTTCTCAATTTTGGATTTTGTATCAGACCAACAGTACAAGTTCAGTTTAAACCAGAATATTTTCTCCTTCAAAATGGGAGAAGACTCTACTCATACAAGTAGTTGGATTCATCTCTGCTTCTCTCCCTGTCAGTACAATGTCATCAACACTAGGAGGACATGTGTTAGAACCGGTAGAAACCAGACATGTAAAAATGTACCAAAATAAGAAAGTGAGGTGAAATGTGCTTTAAGCATGCTTAACAAGCTATCAAGACATTCCATCATATCGTCTTTCTGAATTTAAACCTCTCCCTTATTTAAACTCATCAGTTTAAACATCTTGTTTGTTGAATTTGCTCAAGACAGTCTGGTTTTCCCACTCCCCTGCAGTTCTGGGAAAATCTCAATGGCCTTGTGAATTACTGCAGTCATGTAAGATATATTGCATATTTTATAATTTGCTTAGTACACTCTAAGCATACTTAATATGGGTAATAGAAGTATACACTGTCTTTTTTGTGTAACTTATCATATAATTCAGAAATAAATAAATCATATAAAAGCAAATACAATTTTTCAAACTGTCATTAAATGTTCTATATTTAAAACAAATGCTGAGAAAAATATTAAAAGCTTAGCTCTGAAATTGAAGAGGCACGATGAAAATGAAAATGTAATTTCTCCCTGAAAATCTAGTGCCTGTTATAGTTACAATCAACTCCTAAAATTACTATAGGTGGAAGAAGAATGTCCTCTATTTCCTGCAGTTTGTTACATTGTGCATTTGACAGTACTTTGTGTGTAGTCATTTATTAAATCAATTTCTCCTCTGCTGAGAAGACTTTCATCAATACCAAGAAGAGAACAAAACAAAACAAAAAATATGTATGTTTTTAAAAAGGAAGTTTGTAAATCATTTCAAAGGCATCCTAGCTACTGTTAATCCATGGAAATCAATGGATCTATATTGATTATTCTCTCAAAGTCTGGCCTACCTGTTAATAAATGGTGTTTATTAAAATCTTTTCACATCAGAAGCTATATTTTCAATACACTAACATCCCTTTAATGTTTCTTACTGCTTGGCAAGCTAAGAGGTACATGTGAAATACAGCTAGGAGAAAATGCAGAGTGGACGTACTGGCATAGCTTCTATAGTTCCCTTTAGCCACCACCTCTGGTCTGTAAAAAAGGTCCATTTCTGGGGAATCCCTGCCCACCTGTGGCACCACAGTGGGCAACCACCCTCCCCAGAGCAGCGTGGGCAGTGCAGGATGGAGGCAACTGCCTTTGCAGGAGCACTGTTTTGTGCCTCCTGCCCTCTTGAAGACTTCGGGTATCACATGTGGTCTTCAGCTGACATTCAAGGTGGGATATTCCATAGGGCCTGTGTCTTATCCACCAGCCCCATAGGGATGCCTTAGACACTGAAGAAACATATTTAAGTCCCTAAACTGAGGTGCCTCCATCTGGAGACAGGTCTCAACTGCCAACCTATGCTCAAAGCAAGAAACCCTGTAAAGCAGCCCATGACAGCCACTGGTGGGAGGCACAGCAACCACACTAGGACATCACACTCCTGTTTTCCACAAAAGGGAAAATGAATCTATGTTTCCTGCCCTACTTCATCTACTTCTTCCTTTTAAAGTGTCTTAAAGTTTTCATCAAAGTTTTGCACCTTCCACATGTTTTCATGTGTCAATACTTCCCACAGCTAGCTTGTGATATGAAAGATGTTTTATCATCCTGTGCTGGTTTTGTCTGGGATAGAGTTAATTTTCTTCACTGTAGCTGGTATACTGTGTTTTGGATCTGGTATGAGAATAGTGCTGATGGCACATTGATGTTTTAGTTGTTGTTAAGTAGCGGCTAAGTGTCCCTAAGTAGTGCCTATACTAGTCGAGAGCTTCCCATGCCCTGCTGGGTGCACAAGAAGCCGGGAGGGGAGAGGAGGGGACACAGCCAGGACAGCTGATCCCAACTGACTAAAGGGATATTCCACACCATATGACAACATGCTCAGTATATAAAGCTGGGGGAAGAAGAAGGAAGGAGGGGACATTCACAGTGATGGCATTTGTCTTCCCAAGTAACCGTTATGTGTGATGGAGCCCTGCTTTCCTGGAGATGGTTGAACACCTGCCTGCCCATGGGAAGGAGAGAAGGAATTCCTTATTTTGCTTTGCTTGCGTGTGCAGCTTTTGCTTTTCCTTTTCATGATATTATTATTATTTTTATTATTATTATTACTGTTTTGCTTTACCTATTAAACTGTCTTTACCTCAACCCATGAGTTTTCTCACTTTTACCCTTCTGTTTCTCTTCCCAATCTCACTGTGAGGGGCTGTGTGGGGGTTAGTTGCTGGCTGGGGCTAAACCACAACACATCCCTAAGGGCTCATCTTACATGGGCATCCCCTTAAAGTTCAGCCATGTCCATGACATTGCAGAAGACAGTCACTGCTCTATTTCTGATTTGAAAAAAGCCCACACCACTCAACAGTGAGCAAATAAACCTTATCGAGAGGACACTATTTCAATGTGACACTGTATCTGCAGGAACATATTTCCCAGATCACTATTGAAATTCTATAATCTGAATAAGAGAGGTACAAATGAGTTGGAAGGAAAAACAAATATTTTCAATTGCATTTCATTTTTCACTTCAAAATTATAATGATTGACTGTGATCCATAACAGACGGATCATTACCCCGAACTGTAATATATCCTCAGCTCTCAAGTCAAAGTACTTACAGAGTAGAAGCTCAAGTAAAGCATGCATTTCACAGACATTTCAGATTATTCAGGATATACTTGGATCACAGCATAATACAATTAACACAAATTTTTACGCAAAGGTGCAACTACAGTCCAGGCCCACTAGGTACAAATGTCCAGTGTAATTTTCCTTCTGTTTTCCAAGCAAGTGCAAAGACTGTCACTTGTTCACTGAGCATTAACTGACAGGTCTGAAACCAAGACTGCCTTCACCTCCAAAGTCCCTCAGTCCTATTCCATATTCATGTGAGATAGATCTAGCTAAGCCCTGGTTTTTTGTGTTTCATGATTCCTACTAGAATATTAAATTTTCTGAATGAGATTTCAGTAGTATCTGTTTGCAATTTATATGAAAGATTTCTACCAGATACAACACAACACCTCTGGGAGGCCAGGTCCAAAAGCATTACCTATGCAGGTAAAGTTTCTACGCAAGTTCTGCCTGGCACATGACAGACAATTTCTGGTGTGTAAATGGACTCCCGCAAAGAGAGACAATCCCTTTCTTTGCCAGGAGGTGCTTATGTCTTTTGCATTAATGACTGCTACAACACAATCTATGAACCAATAAAAGTACAGATCACCTACCTATGACATATTGAAAATTCATGAAAACAAGACTGAGTAGACCCCAGTACTTAGGAGGAAGAAAGGACCAGTGCCATGAACATCAAACACCCTCTGAGGTATTCACTAGAACTCTGGATGACTTGTTGTTAACAAACACCCACAAACACCCTCCCCATACTGCTTGAGGAAGGCACAGGCTATCAGTCGTGGGAGCCAGGCACCCTTGAGAAGTAGGTCTGACACCAGAGAAAAGGGACAGATATTAGTAAGAGGCTTTTTCTAAAAATTATTCTGAGTGTGTGAGGCTTTTTCTATATTATCATGGACCATAAGCATCCATATCACTGTGATTGGACTAAGAATATATTTGCTGAATTTTGATTATTCAGTTATGATATTTATTACACTAACAGTAAATTTTTTTCTCCATATGTACAGCGTACCCACCCTATAGATCCAAAGCCAGGTTCTCAATGTAACAGCAGGAACAGAAGCAAAGTTGAGAAGGACCACAGAAGCAGTGTATATTGACAGGGCTGCTGTCTGCACCCAAATGCAGTTGCTGATGCTGACTGGCTGGATCCTTCCAGTAGCCAAAGCTCAACACCATTCACTGTGCTGAGGAACTGCCTGCAGGCACAGCACTTCGAGGAAGAGGCACACAGAGAGCCACCCAGTCAGGGATTATGCACAAAATGCATGAGCTCCTTGGGAGACAGGGGCTGCCCAGGTTTCTCCAGCAGTGAGCCAGGAAAGAAGGGCAGAGTTAAAGTAGGGAACTGGCAGTGTTCTGGTCACAGCTTTTCTTTGCACCACCCAATACAGGTGGCTCAGACTGGAAAAGCCCTGAGAAAGGATTTCTAGAGCATGAGCTTTTCCATCATCCCTGTGCAAAGCCACTCCATTCCCTGGAGAGGGCTGTAATGTGAATGCCTTGGCTGGTACTCTGAAGGAATTAATTCTTCCTCCTCCTTTTTCATCAGTATTTCTTTGAATAAAGTTACAGTAACCTCTATATAAATCAAACACACAGGGAATATTAGTCCCATCCTTATAAAGAACAATTTACTGCGATGTGTTTGTCTGAAACTTCAGTGCATGATGGTTTGTTGCCTGTTCCTGTGCAAATGATACAGTAAATCATCCGACCGCGCAGCAATTTCTCAGCACTGTCTTTATATTTTACCTGTGCAGGAACAGGGATTTTTCACTCGCAATATCATTTTCAGCCCTGTGTGGAAAGTCTGCAGAATGAGCACCTGAACCTGCATCTGCAGTGAGCTCTGCTGGACTCAGCTCTGCACGGGCTCTCCTGTGGTGAGGACAAATTACCCCCCTGTGCAAGGACCCAAGGGGCTCCACAAAATAAACAGCATCTATGTGGGCCTGAGTCCAGGAAATATTTGTTTGCTTTTAGTTTGTACAGTTAATACAATGAAGAAGGTGAAGGACTACAGCAGAGTAATTCGGTTTTGGTGAGAGAAAGAGGGGGAGAGTTGCTGCTGTTTTATTCATTAATAAAAAAGCCAAATAACTTTAAAATACCACTGACCTCAGTTTTTAAGGGTCTATAGCAAGGGCTGTTGTACTTTTTTCCCCCACAACACTGCTAGCATAAGCAGCATTGTGAGAAAGATATCCACCTATAAATATGTATTTGACAGATCTGTTGGCTGAAAACAACATGTACGTTACACTGTGCCAAATTACCCATAGTCTTCAACAACCAAAATATATTACTCCACAGGACAATATAATGCTTCCATCCTTTCTTGTTATTTTAAACCTATATTCCTTCTGGGAAGTGTATTCTGTATTTCACTGTAGTCTGACCTCTACTCACCCGTGAATTGTATGATTCTGTAATGAAATACCAAACGTTTATTTTCCCTTTTAACATAGAACTCACTCCAGAGTATGTTTAGCTTTCTTGTATAAAGTTATTTTAAGGCCTCATGAAAAGCTTATGCATGCAAAAGCAACATGATTAAAGCTTTGCATTGTGGGTGCTATAAACCTTTTAAGTGCCTACTAAAGCCTAAGGACAAAATATAACAGTGGAGGAAGGAACTGTATAAGAAATGTTACCTGGAGTTACTCTAAGTGTCCATATCACAGTTTCTGTTTGGTCCATCATACACCACCGTGACAGAAATTACTGGAAACAAACCTTTTCAGTATGGCTGCTTCTTACATACCAGCCCATGGTTTAAATTATAGTAACAAACACCTTGATACATGTAACCTCCTTTTCCTTCATTTCCAGTACAATATAACAATGGCCAGGGGGAAGGAGAAGAATAGCAGAAGAAAAGTATTTGGAAAAATAAGCAAGGACAACAAACCCAGGCAGAGGCACCATAGTGTCCTCAAATTTCCATCACTAGAACCTCTTATCTGGCAGCAAAGAAATAAAATATTTGACAGTAGATGGGATGCAGCAGGCAGGACCAAAACCTGTGGTGAAAACAGAGAGAAAGAACTCCATGGCGTATTTCTAAAATGTTTTCTAAAGAAAAGCAAAAATCAGAAGACAAACTAGCAAGGAATCTAAGAGAAAAGAAAAGAAGAGATGGTAACCAGATGCTAATGTCATCCCAGCTGCCTCCAAATTTCTTCAGAGCTACCATTGGAAAGCAGGATGGTCCCTAACTAGCTTTTGTCAGACTATAAATGAATGACAAGAAATCAATAAGGTGTAGAAATTAGAACCTAGAAAGACCTGTCCATCATCTTCTCTGCAGAAAAAGAATCATGTCTGATCCTCTTAGTAGACACTAAGTCTCAGCCAGCATCCAAGTTTCCCTGTTTCCTTACCAGCATACCTCTTTAACAGCCAGTGTAGCTGAAAACTACTGTTAGTAACATTTTCAGCCAACTATATCAGTGTCAGAAATCATTCTGCTTAGTGATCTTCTACTGACAACAGATATATCATTTCTGTAATGTGTCACTGCTCCAAAACCTAACAATACTGTAAGGACCAGCATCTAAAAGAGCAAACCACATCCTGCTTGTGTCACTGGAATGCAAGATTCAATACCAATGTATAGGCAACAGCAAAATAGCTGTGGATGTTAAATTAACAGCAACCTTCTATTAACTCAGCTCTTCAACACCACGTCTGTTCTGGACATGTGTGCAACCTTTCTCAACACCCTCAGGTCCAGAACTATTTCTTTAGGGTTTCTTATTATGTGATGGACTTAATGTACAATTATTTTTTGACACAAAATCCGCCTCAGGAGCATTGAATCCAGATTCATTGTCATGGTTAAGTAACTAAACACAGATTCAAACTTAGCATGAGAAGTCCATTCTCAGAGATAATCCATGCCAGTTATGATCAGCTATCACAGAGGTTCATATTCAACTCACAGTTGACAAAAGGCCTGCATTTCATCATACCAAACCAAGAACAGCATAACACCTTGTCAGCAGAAGGCAGTGTCATCAGTGACAACAAACAAGCTGCTGATCACAGATCCTACCACCTGCCCTGCTGGTTTTGGCCTTTTACACTGCCAAAACCTGTTCCTCGATTGATCCATGACAGCATGCTGCCAGTCTTCACAGACTCCACATGTCAACCCATGCTACAGCTTTGGGTAAGTACAAGTGATAAAACACTGCAAATGCATCAGCTGTCATTGGCTTGGCAAGTCTTGCTGAGGAACCATTAAGGTATTCAGATAACAAATATCAAATGAAATTCAGTGAGACTTGGAGATATGAATAATTATATGGAATTAGACCTCAGTGCTTTGCCCTGTTCGGGTTTATTTATCCTACTAGGCTTTCTCTTAGCTTTTGACCTGCCTATCTACTCTTCATTTTAGTTCTCTCCAGCAATTACTGTCAGTCCTTCAGATTTATATTTGCCTGACTTGCAGCCAGGCAAAGTCTCCACTTGCTAGCTGAAATATCTGTCTCCTTTAACATTTTGTTAAAAGTCTTTTCAGTTCTTTAATAATTTTTGGTTTTCATCTAAGAAACAGTCCCAGTTCATCAGGATCTATCTGGCGGTTATGTGTTCCGGTCTGAACACAATATGTTGTCTGAGGTTATACCACAGTGAAAGAAAGAAGAAATATAACTACACTGCTCTGATACATGCCACCTCTGAACATGAAACTCTGAATGACTCCAGCCTTTTTTCCTGTCTTATTATATTGCAAAAATATGTGCAGGTCCTTTCCAGCACAATTACTTTCTTCCACTTCATCTTGGCACTCGGCCAAACTGTTTCAGACTATTCTTCCTCTAATTTTGTCTTGCATGTTTTCAAGTTGTAACTAGTCACCTGAGTTTTTTTATCCTGCAGATGTGTAAAGATTCTTAGAAGATCTATACTGTCATATAGAGGGCAATCGAGAAACTTCAGGGCCTTGGGACAACTGTTTAAAGCATCAGGAGCACAGGTACTCTTCTCTGTCCTTCCAGTTGCAGGAAATATGAGGGAAGAAACAGGAAAAGCCAGCAGACCAATACCTGGCTCCAACCCTGGTGTCACCAGCAGAATTTTGGGGTTTTTGATTATGGGTTGGATTCCATGACAACAGGCCTGCTGCTAACAGATAGGGTACACCTGCCCCAAAGCAGGAAAAGGGTCTTTGCACAGGAGTTAGCAGGGCTAATTGAAAGAGCTTTAAACTAGATTTGAAGGGGGAAATGGATAAAACCAGGCTTGCTAGAGATAAGCCTAGGGACAGCACGCCAGTGTTTGAGGGATGGTGTGTTACTGAGGACTTTTGGTCTGCCATCTCAGTAGAGGTAGGGGATGGAGATCCATGCAACAGCAAAGACACAAGAGTTGTTGATGTGTTAGAAACCACAGACATGCCTGAGAATGGTCACGTAGGAATAAGGGGTTGTGTCTCCAAAAAGGTGATGGGATCAGTAGCCCAGCTGAAGTACATCTACACCAATGCACACCACGTGGGCGAGAAAGAGGAGGAGCTGGAAGTCATTGTACAGCAGGAAAACTATGATATAGGTGCTGTCATGGAAACACGGCAAGGTGACTTGCACAACTGGAGTGCTGCAACGGATGGCTATAAACTCTTCAGAAGGGATAGGCAAGGCAGGAGAGGAGGTGGGGTAGCTCTGTATGTTAGGGAGTGTTTTGACTGTCTAGAGCTTAATGATGGTGACGATAGGGTTGAGTGTTTATGGGTAAGAGTCAGGGGGAAGGCCAACAAGGCAGATATCATGGTTAGAGTCTGTTACAGACCACCCAACCAGGATGAAGAGGCAGAAGAATTATTCTACAAGCAGATGGGAGAAGCCTCATGATCACTAGCCCTTGTCCTTGTGGGGCACTTCAATCTACCAGATGTGTGTGGGAAATACAACAGAGAGGAAACAGTCTAGGAGGTTCCTGGAGTGTGTGGAAGATAACTTCTTGACACAGCTGGTGAGGGAGCCAACTAGGGAAAACGCCTTACTGGACCTGTTGTTTGTGAACAGAGAAGGACTTGTGGGTGATGTGATGGTTGGAGGCCATCTTGTGCATAGCAATCATGAGATGACAGAGTTTTTGATTCTTGGAGAAGTAAGGAGGGTGGTCAGCAGCACTGCCACCTTGGAATTCTAGAGGGCAGACTTTGGCCTGTTGAGGACACTGATTAACAGAGTCTCTTGGGAGGCAGTCATGAAGTGCAAAGGAGTCCAGGAAGGATGGACATTCTTCAAGAAGGAAATCTTAAAAGCTCAGGAGCCAGCTGCCCCCATGTGCTGAGAGACAATCCAGTGTGGAAGAAGACTGACCTGACTGAACAGAGTGCTTTGGCTGGAACTCAGAAAAAAAAAAGGAGAGTTTATGACCTTTGGAAGAAGGTGTAGGCCACTCAGGAGGACTATAAGGATGTTGTGAGGTTATGCAGGGAGAAAATTAGAAGGGCCAAAGCCTAGCTAGAGCTTAATCTGGCTACTAACATAAAAAAAAATGTTTCTGTAAATACATTAGAAACAAAAGGAGGGCTAAGGAGAACCTCTGTCCCTTATTGGATGTGGGAGGAAGCATTATGACCAAGGATGAGGATAAGGCTGAGGTACTTACTGCCTTTGCCTCAGTCATTAATAGTAAGACCAGTTGCTCTCTGAGTACCCAGCACCCTGAGCTGGAAGACAGGGACAGGGAGCAGAATGAAGCCCCCATAATCCAAAGGGAAATAGTTAATGTCCTGCTACACCACTTAGACACACACAAGGCTTTAGAGCTGGATGGGATCCACCTAAGAGTACTGGGTACTCCAGCATCCTGGCTTGTATCAGGAATAGTGTGGCCAGCAAGAATAGGGAACAGATTGTCCCCCTGTACTCAACACTGGTGAGGCCACACCTCTAATACTGTGTTCAGTTTTGGGCCCTTCATTGCAAGAAGGACATTGAGGTGCTGGAGCGTGTCCAAAGAAGGGCACCAAAGCTCGTGAAGGATCTAGAGAACAAGTGTTATGAGAGGAGGCTAAGGGAACAGGGATTGTTCAACCTGGAGAAAAGGAGGCTGAGGGGAGACCTTATCACTCTCTACAATTACCTGAAAGGAGTTTGTAGTAACATGGGGGCCAGTCTCTTCTCCCATGTAACAAGTGATAGGACAAGAAGAAATGGCCTCGGGCTAGGGAAATGGCTGAGTCACCATCCCTGGAGGTATTTAGAAGATGTATAAGTGTGGTGCTTAGGGACATGGTTTAGTGGTGGACTTGACAGTGCTAGGGTATCAGTTTGACTTGATGGTTTTAAAGGTCTTTTCCAACATTAAAAAATCCATGATTCTGTAACAAACTTATCAGCTTAAGCAGTGCTATGACAATTCAAATTGGCTGAGAATCTATTCTAAAATACAGCATTGCATGCTCATGATGTCAGTCAAGAAAATATTGCCATGGAGATAAATAATTTTTCACGTGCTTTGCTGAAAAGAGAACTTCAGCCCAGCAGCAGAAGTTCCCAGTAACAAAGATTTTGGAGTGAGATTTCATCTTAGTCATCGTTTCTTGTTCTAAGAACAAAAAGAATTGTGTGTATGTAGGCATTTATATATACATCTATCTCTCTATATATTTTGTAATAGTCATGCCATTCTCCAAGAAATAAAATTCACAGATTTGAGAGTCATATTGGATTTTAGAAGCACTCATTGTTTATCAGTACACGTCCATGTACAAACCACTAGGTATCAGTGTTTACATCTAATCTTTGATATTAATATAATCATATTCCCAGATAAACAAAACATGTAGAAAACTAATTTTGTTATTTTTTAACCTATACCCAGATCATATGTTCTCCCAAGTGCATGCATTTCTTCTACTCTGTACTATTTTTATTAATTTGCTTTTCTGACTATAGGAGCAAATAATACCCAAATCAAAGTAAATAAGCACAGTTTTAAGCCCCTCACCTTTTCAGATTTGAAATGCCCAACCCAATAAGCCTCTGAAAGCTCTCTTGTTTTCAGCTAAGTTGTTCTGAATTATCACAGCCCTGTTATGGCCCTATGCCATGGCTTCCTTCAGCAATATTTCTGATAAAGGTTGATGCTGAAAGCAAGCCTGCAAACACCTCTTTCCTCTGATACTTCTGGAACCATGGAGACCACTTCTCCCGCTTGTCCTGATCAGAACAGGGTTTTCAAAACAAAGCTAGATTTGATTGTGCTAATCTTTCCTCCAGGCAGCCTTTGGCAGCTCCAGGTACTCCTTCTTCCAAGGCACTTGCAATAATAACATATATAATCAGAACAACACATATTCATTTAGGGAAACATGGTGAAAGAAAGGGATGCCCAAGGTGATAAATACTATCGGTAGAACAGATGCAACCCCCTGTTTTTTTTTCCCTCGAAAAATGCTTGGTTTCTCAAACACCCCCTACCAGTATTGAAATATTCTTAATTGCCTATATATAGGTGTGCTTCACAGAACACTTCAACAAAGAGAGCTCAACTTTTGCTGAAAAGGCAGCATGACTTAAGAAACAGCACACTAGACCCTAGTTAGCCATTCTGTATTTTCTTCAGCACCTGCCTTGAGCTAGAGCAAAAATCACTTTTCTGTATCCCAGTTTCCCTTCTGTGAAAGGGGCAATGATCCACAAACTATTCACAAGAAGTGCACTTTTAGCAGTGCCCTGCTTTACATTGATCAGACAATACTGTGGGATTTTAAGATGCTGTAAATGTAGCCTTAGAAGTTCTGTCAAACTGCCTTAAGAGTAACACACCAGCCAAGATTCTGTTCCTACAGTGTATTAAGTGTCCCCAGGGGAAGGGCAAGCGGGAAAGAAGTGGAGCTGTACAGTCATTGAAGTCTAATTCCTATATAGGTATGGTTTCTTTAAAGTTGTCACATCAAATGTAGTCCTCCTCTTCTTTTCTTTGTTTAATGTCAGTAGTAAAACTGCACACTTTCACCATAAGTGGGATAAAGTTTTATTCCACACAAAAGGAAAAATTAATTAATTATAATTAATTGGTATTCTGTACAGTCCTTAACACAGAATTCATGCTTCTTGCAATATTCTGTACAGCAGCTTAAGAAAAAATATAGGAAATAAGATCAGCATCTGGGGAATGGCATTGAGTAATTTTAAGAAACCTTCAGCTTTAATTCAGTGATAACTCATGTAGAAACGTATCTAGCTAACTTTTATTGTTATGATTTGTTTTACTGGCTCTTAGAAGTACCTTAATCCTGTAGACAGACCAGCTGAGTGAGATGAGATGTAAATGACTGTATAGAAGTGCTACAATCCAAGCCCCACTCTGATGTCACTGGGGTACACTTTAGTGTATGTTATTTTGTTCATTTCAGAAACCTTATCCATTATGAAATCAATTTCATTTCCCCAATGTCTTGCA
This sequence comes from Phalacrocorax carbo, assembly GCF_963921805.1. Lineage (NCBI taxonomy): Eukaryota > Metazoa > Chordata > Aves > Suliformes > Phalacrocoracidae > Phalacrocorax > Phalacrocorax carbo. The sequence continues at coordinate 205,231,535 of NC_087513.1, forward strand.
TACTGCATTTTGGAAAAAATAATGTACAAATAGTGTTAAAAGAATATTAGTTCAAGAAGCTAAATTCTGAACAATTTTTAACTTAAAAGAACAATCCATAAACTCAAATTTCCAAACCAGTCAGAGTAAAGATTAATGAAATATTAAAAATACTCAAAACATCTTGCATTTTGAAGCTATGACTATTTAATTCTAAGACAAACATCCCACAATCAATACAACCTTCATGAATATATTAAACAGCTGTTCCAGTCCAATTTAATAAGCTCCCAAAACATTTTACTCAAGATACTGAAGTCATTTCAGCAATAACTCCACAAGCATTGTATTGTATTTAGTAGCTCCCCATATGAAGTTTAGAGGGTATGTTTAAAATATCTGGACAATTCATGTTCTTATAAATGCAAACTACTGGATATATAGCATAACCTTCATTCTGATCTTCAAAGGCAGCTTATACATCCCAGGCTGCATACAACTCTCTCCTTATTCGAGAGCATCTTACCTTTCTTCTGGACCATGAGGCTGGTACAGGCGCTGTGGGACAATCCCACATCCTCAGCTGCACAAAGGAGGTGGTCTGTTGGGATCAACCTGGCCACATTCCTCCAGCACACAGCTGTACTTATCCTTCAAGGATATCATTGTCATCTTCTACCTGGCTCTGCTCCTGGCAGTTCTCCCCTTGGTTCTCTGTCATGTGGTAGTGACCTTTTAGCTTTCACACACGTGACAACTTCTCTGTGCTTCTCATGGCCCAAGAAAATCCAAGTCTTTTGTAGGTAAATGAATGGGTTGTTTTACTGCAATTGCATACAGGTATATTTTTAGAATTATCTTCCATCTATGGGCTGTCTCAGGCCATATGAGCAGAATTTCAGACTACTGGAACAGTGAGAGCTGATATCTCCCATATTCATGCTGACTCTGATATTGGCCAGTGTCAGTCATGCCCTGCAGCTGATTTCTGTCCTTAAACCTAATCTAAACCAATCTGTAAGAGTTCTCTGTTCTTCCACTCCAGCACAGACTCTTTCTGTTCCTTCCATCTACCCTCAGTCTGGCAGCAGGGATGCATCCTGGTAAGATCAAGAATCTGAAAAATCTCCGAGGCACTGAAGGTTCTTTACAAACCTGAGAGGACAGTTGATGCAGGCAAGGAACTTTGTCTCTTTTTGAGATCTTGCCATGTTCATTATTATGATAAACTGTTCAATGTATCCTGACCATCAACTTAATGTGGTTTATCTGATGTTTCCTCCATGCTTAGCAATAATGTAAAGAATGTTACTGCCTATGGCTATCTATCCGTTTTTCTTTATGTATGTTATTTTGCTTTAAGGGTAAAACTAGCACAGTAAACTAATAATAGATCTGTTTATCCCATAAGGGATTCATATCTGATTACGCTGAAGTACCAGAATTTTCCAGTCCAAATTTTCTGACCACCAAAGATCAAATAAAACTCTAATGTTGGATAAAAATGTAGTTCCAATAAACCTGAAAACTTCTTCTGTCACTGCACAGATTACTGATGGCACTTTGTTCAAGGCATGATAATATTTTTTAGAAGAAATAATTGTTTAGCAGCTTTTACCAGAACACAAACGCCAATTACCTTATAAGTTATCTAATCTTTGCCTGACAGTTTTAAAATGTAGCTCTATATTTATCTTTTATTGTTATTAGACTTCTATGAATTAGGTTACAAATTACCTGTCAAGTAATCCTATTGTGCACAGATTTATGCAACTCATTTTTCTGATATATATTAAACATTTGCTTACATGTTGTATGGTGTTGCCTTGTTCTATATTTAAGAAAGACGTAGATCTTGGATTACTTTTAGTGAATTTCTGTCATACAGAAGTATAGAAGTCCAAGGTTTGTGTTGATCAGGCTGTCTAATCTACCTGTATTTGTTGGATTTTTAAAATTATGATTATTCTCAGGACTGGACTTTTTTACTAAAATCAGGCAAAATATTGCCATCTCCAGTCATTCAGCCACAGAGTTAATCCAAAGGTTTTGTTCCTGAAAAAAAAATAAAATACTTGGGGACATATATCCATATGATCTGACCGTTTAACTTTTAGAATAGTATTTTTTCTGAAATCAGTTACATTTAGCATGCTGCAGGAAGAGGTCTATGGTGAAAGCACCAAATGTGCCTGGCAGTCATGATCATAATGAGAGCAGAGACATTTGTGACCCTACAGTGGAGAGGCATGACACGCTATCTGTACCACCAAGCCAATCCACCAGCAAGGGAGGACTGAGACCCACAGCTCCAGGTCTCATGTTTCCTGCCCCAATTTTTTTTCTTTTCCCTTGGAGGTTCTGTGATTCTTCTGAGGAACCACCTCAGAATATAAGGTTTTAATCCAGGTTTGCTCTTGCCCAAGAGCCAAGAGGGAACTCCAAACTTTTCCTCTCTCCCACTGTGCAAGTCAGTCAGAGCTCAGCCCTAAAGGAGTGTCTTCTCCAGCAGAGCACTGTGAAACTAGCACAGACCAGCTTTAAATGAGCTGTCTCAGGCACCAGCAGCAGCCTCTTTCAACACAGAGTGCCTCACAGGATGTTTTAACCTATGCTTTGGACTGCTGCCAGCTCCTACATCACTAAAGCAAGTCTGAATGTTTCTCTGCTGCATAGTAATTTCTTCCATAGCTGTGAGACGAAAATCCTTTAAGCAACAGATATACCAAGGATCAAGAACTTTTGCACTCTAAATGACAGTGCATGCACTAAGTCATCTCTCACTGAAGAGATGTTACGTGTCATCTGTACAGCAGAGGTCATCATTCTTACCTGTGTCAGTGTGCAGATGAAAACTAGCAAAGATTCAGAAAACAGTATTTTTACTGACTTATTTGGATACTTCCAAAACTCAGTGTGCTATATTGCTGTTGGGTAGAAAAAGCTCCATATAAATATTCATCATTATCGTTGGTTTATTGAGAACCACCATAACTGCAACCTCCTCTTAACACAGTTAAAACAACTCTTCTCCATACTGAATTTTCATTTTCCTCACACTCCTGTGCCAAACAAGAGCTCTCTGCACCATCATTTTGCAGCCTCTGGTACAGTTCCATAGGCAATAATACTGTGGGGAGAAAAGGTGGTATCCAGAAATGAAAGGACTGTCAGGTTGGATTTTTTGCAATCACAGGCAGCCATGACCTGCAAATGCCTCACATGACAGGATCCTTCTGCCAGCCAAACAAGGTGTCCTAGTTGCTGGAAGGCCAAAGACTTTAGATGACCCTTGGCAGTCACGCTGCAGCTCTCTGTGTATTTGAGATGTATGAGGTGAGTACAGGGAATGCAGGAGAGTGTAGATAGTAAATTCATATGCTTACTTGAGTTAGACATAACAGATTACAATGTTTGGCATAAAGCCACAGCAGAAATTGGATTTACAGCTCAAATTTGAATTAAAGAAGGTCAGATCATCTCTTCTTATACAAAGAACTATAGAAAAAAAAAACTAAAATAATTTCAAGAATGTAAATATCACAGAATCACAGAATGGCAGGGGTTGGAAGGGACCTCTGGAGATCATCTTGTCCAACAACCCTGCTTGAGCAGGCACACCCAGAGCAGGGGGCACAGGAATGTGTCTAGGTAGGGTTTGAATGTCTCCAGGGAAGGAGACCCACAACCTTCCTGGGCAGCCTGTGCCACTGCTCTGGCACCCTCACAGGAAAGAAGATTTTTCTCATATTGAGGTGGAACTTCCTGTGCTCCAACTTGTGCCTGTTGTCCCTTGTCCTGTCACTAGGCAGTATTGAAAAGAGCCTAGTCACATCACCCTGACACCCACCCTTTAGATATTTATAGGTGTTTATTAAATCTCCCTTCAGTCTTCTCTTCTCCGGGCTGAACAAACCCAGGTCTCTCAGCCTTTCCTCATAAGGGAGATGCTCCAGGCCCCTCATCATCTTGGTAGCTCTCCGCTGGACTTGCTCAAGCAGTTCCACATCCTTCTTAAACTGGGGAGCCCAGAACTGGACGCAGCACTCCAAATGTGGCCTCACTAGGGCAGAGCAGAGAGGGAAGATAACCCCTCTCCATATGCTGGCCACACTCCTTTTAATGCACCCCAGGATATTGTTGGCCTTCTTGGCCACAAGGGCACATTGTTGTCTCAGGGTCAGCTTGCTATACACCACGCTGTCTGCCTGATGTTAGTGCTATATCATGGAGTAGCTGGAAAACTGGATGTAAAGAAACACTGGCCATCTTCATGGCGCCCATTACCTTCTTTATTTTTTCCCCAGGAGAATGGACTGATCTGCTCTTGACCAGCTTCAGAGGCACTCTGGTAAATAGCATGCATTAAAATGGCCAGCCTCGATGCTGTTACTGTCCAGTGGGTTAGATGTCACCTAGAAGTTCCTGCGGAGGAGAGATTGGTGGACTACTGCAAGCTCAGGGAACCACACAACACACTTTACCACCCTCGTCCAGCAAATACTGACCATTGGAGTGAATTTCCAAACTATTTCACACTTCACTGACTCTAAGCAGCCATCTGCTGCAGGGAGTTCCTGAAGCAGCTAGGAACTCTGAAGATGGACAAAAGTAACCCATTGGATGCTTGCCCAAATCCCCAAAATGCTTTGGGCAATCTCTGTTTAGCTGATGCATACTTGGCAGATTTGCCTGAGCCTTTTCCATTAATCCCTTTCTCAGTTTGGAGAATCTCTGCTATGCCAGCACAAAACCTTATCTCAGCCACTAAAAACACACCCTGGTTCCTCAGGCAAATGCCTCTGAGACCAAATCTGTCTGCTCCCTATTGCACCCTCATGGGTACTTATGTCTTTTCTTAGGTGTGATGTTCAGTGTTGTTTATAGTGCTCTAGGTGCAGTCTAACTACTTTATATACAATAATACTATCTTCTCTGATTTATATTGTATTCCTGGCAATTCTGTTTGCCTTCTCCAATACAGAAGCACAGTGGGTTGAAGGCCATGGGGAATATCTCCATAATAACTCCCCAAATTTATTCCAAACTCCTAGTAACACACTGCAGTGACATTCTATTTGTTACCTCATTGGATTCTTTGCTATTCTACATTGTCTCTTAGAAAAAGGCATTTAAATGATTTAAGCCATCTGTGTTGAGCTTCATTGTTCTTCATTATTTTCTGTATTTCCTGCATTAGTATCATATCCACACCTGAAAATTCAACTCTCAATAGCATTAGGTAAACCATTAAAAATAACACAAAGCTGAGGAGGGTACATTGATTCTAGTGATCCTTTATGCTTTCTATTTGCAGTAAATCAGCCCATCCTTTTTTACAGAGGACTTTTATTTTGTTGAGAAAATGTTCTTTCTTCTTCCAAGGCTTAGGCATTACAAAAACTTCTTCTGTTCTTGCCCATGGCTATATTTTCTCTCCATGGCAGATTTTTTTTTTTCTCTGCAGCAAGATAGAGGCAATGGCTTAAACAGTATTCATCAAAATGTGTATTTGGAACATGCAATAACTACTCAGTGATACTGGAACAGTGGTGGATTTAGTCCACCTAAATAAACAAAGATTTAAGAGACCTGTTACAGTGGCAGAATATTTTGTGTAACGCTATGAATTACTTTAAATAAATTATCCCTATATATTGCTGCAGAATATTAACCAGAGATGAAAAAGTAGATTTTAAATATTAAACCTCAAACTTTAAAGCAAATGTAATAACAATTTTGCAAGCAAGCTTGTAAAGCAGGGATGTGCTTGGAGGAAGGGTGGTTTTCTCAGCTGATGCCACCACTCACCATGACCAATATGCTAGAAAACTTAGGGGAGGTAAAATGAAAGGAAGGTAGAAGTGGCCACAATGGACTACCAAATTTTTAGAAAGCTAAAATGCTTTTAAATATGTTTTACCAGAAATATGAGCCAATAATTGGCCATCAATATTTCCACTTTTTAAAATGGTATTGAAGCGCTGGATCTGGTGTCCCATAGTAGACCAGTAAAAAATGTGTTTGTTAACATCTACCTTGCTGTACTCTATTCTCTCCTACTTTTACATGTTTGTGGGAGTCAGACTGTAATTCAGTATATTAGGGACCAAATCAACAGGACTCCATTTGTGGATGGGGCTGCCCATCCTCCTTGTGGGCAGTTCCCCAGTAACAAAGCAAGTTTCTCTTCAGGAGAGGCTATTCTTCATTCGCTTCCAATGTCAAAGACATTGGCTTTTATCTTCAAAACAACTAAAAATCAAGCCAAATTACATTAAAGATGAAATTCATATCTTAGAGTCACTATGATATTTGCACTCCCCAGGAAATTATGCAGAGCAGAGTACTCATCATGAATTATACAAGAGCCAACCAGCCCAGACACATGACAAGCTTTCAGTGGAAAAGAAGCATATCTGGTGTGTCTTGCTTTAGTAATTGTTACAGAACATGACCCTTCAGGAAAGACATTTCCACAAACATAATTTCTAGTGGAAAAATGCCAGTGGTCTCTTCCCCTTCCACAACCAAAAAGGAAATGGACAAAATCTAAAGCAGAACTTGATCTCAAATGGTTTTTCATTGAGAAAAAGGCAATAAGGGAGTTATGGGCACAAAATCTTAGAAAAGTGGCTGAAAATGACCTTGAGTTGTCATTTTCTACTACTGTTAATACTTATCTACCTATTTAGTAGTACTCAGTACACTCCCTCTGCCACTGACTTTGCATGGAAGGTAATTAGATGCTGTACTGTGGTGGATAGTATTATGAAGGTAAAAAACAGTTGCTAAAGCATTTGAGCTTGAAACTTCATATTGGGATAAGCATAGTCTCCAAATGCTTTAAGGCTGCGCTTTTTTAAAAATCTTTAGCTTCAGGAACTTTATGGTTTGCTCTTTGGTAGCCCATTTATTGGAATGTTATCCTTATGATCATGCTGATTTTTGGGGAACAGCTACCTCAGTGTTTAACACCAAGTACCCCATCTCCATCATTCTTAGATCTGGGAGAAATATAGAGGTCTTTGTATGGAGACTTCCTTGAACGATTCCATTCCTAACCATTTCAGTGTCAGTTGACAGGCTTCACATAACTGAATGCAACTGTTTAGGCAGACACAGCCCTTGAGGACTTGACTAAGTAGCTTGGAAAATGACTAAATAACTTGGAAAATGGTCACTCAGCATGGTGCAAAAGCTGCCTCAGTGAACACTAGGAGATACCTTGATCACCAAGGAATATCTTGCTGCCACGGTGCAGCAATGGGTGGCTGTTGCTGAAGGGAAGGGAGCCAGCAACCAAGGGGAATCCCAGCAGACCCCATGGGTGACATCCCAAAGGATCCAAACATAGAAGGCAGAGCTGGAGGCTGGTAACAGGGTCCTTCAACAGTCCTGGATATGGCAAGCAATGAACCAGAGCCAGGGTCCCTCCAGGGAACCTTCGCAGGAAGAAAAGGAAACAGGACTGGAGGCAGAGCTGGAGACAAGGCAGGGTCCATCCAAGAGGTGGGACCAGAGTCAGAGCTCGAGACCAACACTCTTATGGTGTTGCTGAGGTGGGGACTGATGACCATCACCTGAGTCATGGGGTTCCTGCGCCCATGGACAGGGAGTGGAGGAAGACCCCAGGTGAGGTTTACTGGTGCCCTCAAGGGCCCGATACTTGCTTCTCAGCCTCAGGGGACTATTCTAGTGATGTTCCTGCACCCATGGTAGTTATAACCCTTCTGCTTGATGACTAATGCCACTGGGAGTTTTGCTAACGAGCAGGTCTAGATGCCTGACCTACAGTCACACACAGTACAGCAAAGAGGATTTCTTCATGTGTACAGTACAATCATAAGAGAAGCTTCAGAACCTTACATGCTAATGAATACTACATTATCCTTAAAAATATCTGAGGCAAGTAGGGACTAAATTACCAGGACACATTTTCAACATAGCAGGGATTGAATCTTGACTTCTTAAGGGGAATACCAAAGCCCTAACCACAACCTAAATTTTCTTCTGTTCTTCAAGTAATTTCAATTTATTCCTTCTAGATATGGAACCGGCCCCTTCCATTACTCAAGTGAATGCATAAAAATGTTACCTTGTACACAAGACCCTTCTATTACCATGTAATTCCAATGAATGCAGCATAGAATGATCAAAAAAAATTGCCACTTTAACTCCAACTTTCACAGCCGAGGAAAAATATATTCCTGTTTCACACATCAAATATTTGCAACTGCAGTCAAAAATTGCCTTAATCCTGAATCAAATTCTATTGACACTCATGGAGTGAAAGACTTTACAATTTATTATTTAGGTATGAGGTATTTTATCTGAATGTAAAACAAGCCTCAATTCTGAGACAGGCTGAGAGATGTCATGACAGTGGCATTTTAATTTTTATTGGAGAATGGACAAAAGTAAACATAATTTTTAGTAAGATTCAAACACTGAGAAAAATAAGAGATTGAAAATGAGAAACCATGGCATGTCAGCCCAAAACAAGCAGAACGTAGAGGAAAACTGCTAGAATACAATGACGGGTGATGAGCCTCAGATATGGACAGCTGTATTTCTTCTCAAAAAAAAAACCCCCAAATTCATATCTGTATAGGAACCTATACAAGTTTTACTATTGTCATGGTTTTAGCTGGGATAGAGTTAATTTTCTTCACTGCAGCTGGCATAGTGCTGTGCTTTGGACTTAGCATGAAAACAATGTTGATAACAAACTGACTTTTTAGTTGTTGCTGGGTAGTGCTTGTACTAGTCAAGGACTTTTCCAGCTCCCCATGCTCTGCCGGGTGCACAAGAAGCCGGGAGGGGAAGGGACACAGCTAAGAGAGCGGATTCAAACTGGCCAAAGGGATATTCCATATCATATAATGTCATGGCCAGTATGTTAAATGGGAGGGGCTGGCTGGGGGAGGGAGGCAGCAATCGTGGCTCGTGGATGGGCAGCGTCGGGCGGCAGGTGGTAGCGGCTGTATCATTTGTGTTTCTGGTTTTTTTTCCCTTTTCAATTTTATTATCTTATCATTATTGTTATTATTTTTGTAATTATTATTTTATTGTAATTATTAAACTGTTCTTATCTCAATCCACAAGTTTTTTTTTTTCTTTTGCTCTTCCTATTCTCTCCCCCATCCCATAGGGGTGGGGGGAGTGAGCGAGCGGCTGCGCGGTGTTCAGTTGCCGCCTGAGGCTGAACCATGACAACAATCTACTATATCCAAAGAGAAAAAGTGGAAAACTTATCAAAAGATAACACTTATCTTTTATTTTTAGGGATGCCATATCTGATTAACCTCAACATGTCTAACATAAACTACCCCCCAGTGTGAGAGCAGCTGTTTTGGAGTGGTCACCTTGGAGATTGCTAGATTTCTAGAAGCACCTATAGAAGAGATCCCTGTGCCTTTGGACAAAGGCATGAACTGACTTTTATGTCCTTCTACTGCAAACCTGTAGGATTGCAAAATATCACAGGGAAATTACTTGGGATTTATCCTTTCCTTGCTTTGAAACAGCCAAGCCTTACAGACAATTGTATTGTTTGCTCTGAATTCACATCTGAACAGAGATCAAGTCTGAGACCAAGGTTTTAACTTCAGTAGCTAAGATTTAATATTTATAAGGAATCAAAGTCAGGATTTCCTCTAACGAGGTCAAGGTACTGTTCCCTGTTTTGTTGTAAACATTGCAACCCACCACTGTAATATTCAGGGCTTGCTTTCATCTAGTCTAAATTCAGCTGCGGTCCCAGATCTTCTACCTCCCATCAGCTGGCTCCAGGCCTGCCATGCTCCCTAGTCAATAAAGGAGTACAGAGTAAAGCCACTCAGATGATATTTAGGCCTAATAAAACTAGGTCAGTTTGTTCTGAGGGCCCTGATAGAATGATCACCCCACTACCCTCTGCTAATGTAAGCTTTGTTGTTCAGGAAATGTTCCTAGAAAAATGGCCAATCTGGTGTTTCACATCTGCTGTTCCTTTTTCCCTTTTGTGGAACTTGCTCATTCAGTCTATTCTGGAAAATGAATGTCATTAAGAATGAAAGGGAGACAGGTAGTATTATTAATGACAAGGCAAATACTATATACATTGTATGGAGAAAAGCCAACACAGAGAGCTGTCATTTATAAACACTAGGGAAATAATTCAGCATGGGAATAAAATTGGTGAAAAAATATATCCTGTCAAACTGATAGGAAAAGTTACTGCAGAGCATTCACCTGCAGAAGTATAGGAGGGAAACCGCTATTTTCTGCTTTCCTTCTTATAAAAGAGTATTTCTTTTTATATTTATTCACATGCATGCAGAGAGATCTAGGTTCATAGGGGCTAGTTTTGAAAGATTTTGATAACACCTATTTAGCCCACAATAGTTTGCCCACTAAGTATCAATTGGACCAAGAGTCAAGATGTCCTGTGCAGGGACAGGAGTTGGACTTGATCCCTGTGGGTCCCTTCCAACTCAGGACATTCTATGATTCTATGATTTTAAGGCTGAAGTGACAGAATCTACTAGGAGGTCTCTTGGGATTAATACAAAACTGCATTTCACAACCTGCCTGGACCATGGGAAGCGGCAAACAAACTGCTTTCTCTTTCCTTAGAGGTAGATCTCACAACTGCTGACTCTGATGACCAACATAAATAGAAAACAAGAGACTCAAAGGCAGCAGAGGACAAGGGAGGGTGAGAAGAGAGCACGCCCTGCATCTCCGAGGAGAACTGGCCAAGCAGCTGAATTTCAGTTTTGCAGTAACTAACTAAAACAAAGTTGTCTTTCCCTTCTCTAATCTTTCCAGAAGACAAGAATACCAATATTTCCTTCCAAAGCATTGAGAAGTATTTCTTTAAAAAATGGAGCGGGTGGACTTCAGCAAAACAGCAGTACTAGAAGAAACAAGTGCCATTGGTCATATTCAAAGTATATCTAAATCATATAACCAGTTTCACTGTTTCTAACCACTAATTCCCCTTGAAGGTCTCAGTGTGGGCAGAGTCATGTTACGCTAACAACTCGGAAGCCTTGGACGAAGATGCCATCTAAGTAATAAATAGGCTGTCCTGGAACCATGCTTTCAGCCGGCTGCTGCAAACTTCTGGGGCACCTGGAATTCTAAATTTGGCTTTGCCTCCATTTCAAACATTTAAATCTGTGATCCACATGTGACCATCCTAAGTGACACATAGAGACAATGAGAGAAAGTCAGAACCTCTGAAGATCTCCAGAAGAAAATCCAATCCATCTAAGTTAAGTACCTATCTCCTTTCAGAGACTTCAAAGAAACAAGTAAGAATTTTCAAGGCATTAAACATCTTTTCAGCATCCAGGTGACTTTCCTCCTTTAAAAATGAATTCTTAGTGGTGCAGGACCACCTATTTGCAAAAATTATAGTAGCAGCAACTCTTCAGTTTTACAAAAAACCCTAATAGCCAGAACACATAAGAAGGGGCAGGACAATCAGGTTCTAGGCTGACCTGGGAGAGTTTGAACACCTGTCTCCAGTGAGTGCTTCAAAGCACATGGGATGAGGAACTCTGCCTCACTTGACGAAACCAACATATCATGCAGCCAAGATAGGCATTTGTACAAGAAACAAGGCAAGATAAAGAAATCTGATAAACTTCTGATGTGGAGGCTGGCAGAAAGGAACAAAACTGGGCTCTTGGCCCGGAGATGTATGTGCAGTTCACATGAGAACTGGATTTTACTGTTTGCTAGCAGCATCCTAGGCTGCATTAGATGGAGCATTGTCAACAGCTTGAGGGAGGTGCTCAACCTCCCAGTTGTCCAGTTCTGGGATCCCCCCGAACATGAAAGATGTAAACATACTGGAGAGGGACCAGCAAAAGGCCACAAAGATAGTTAAGGGACTGGAGCATCTGTCATACAAGCAGAGGCTGAGAGAGCTGGGACTGTTATGACTGGAGAAAAGAAAGCTTAGGGGGATTTAATCAATGTGTATAAATACCTAGTGGGGGGCAGTAAAGAGAACAGAGCCACGCTTTATTCATTTGTGCCCAGTGACAGGAGTAATGAACATATGCATAAACTGAAATGCAAGAAATTTCCATTTAAACATAAATAAAAATATTCATAGTGAGGGTGGTATGACACTGGAACAAGTTCCCCAGAGGTGCTGTGGAGACTCCATCCTTGGAGACATTCAAACAACTGTACATGGCCCTGAGCAACCTACTGTAGGTGACCCTGCTTTGAGCAGGGGATTGGATTAGATGATCAGCAGACATGACTTCCCACCTCAGTCACTCTGTGATTCTGTGAAAATTAGAAGCAGCCATGGAGACAGAGACCAAAACATGGGGTTTGGTGGGGGATGATTAAAGCTAGATACACCCAATTCAAGCCAGGTGACAGCAAAAGGGTTAACCAGGTCTGGGAAATAACTGGGTTCAATTGTTGTCCAAGAATAAAAGCAGGTTCTCTCCATTGGCATGTTTTGATGAATAGCAGTTGTATAGCTGAGAAAATGCTTCCAAGACTAGTACTGATAGTCACAGCCCCACAATGCTCCTGAAACCTTCAGCAGGCTGCAAGCACCCTTCCTCCCATAAGATCCAGACAAAATATGGCCTTGCTGTGTTGCATATTTAACTGCTGTCACTGTTATTTTGCCTAAATTATCTGAAGATCTCAGCCCCTGGCTCTTTACGCAAATTTTATGCTGCAGGGCAAGAATAGCCAGCTATGTCTTTCTGACAGATACTGCAACTAAGAAAGCAGGTGCAATTTTTGGCATGAAAGCAGCGGGGGTACAGTGATGAGAAGTAAAGAGAGATTATTACTATGACACATAGAATTAATGAGACCTTTTCTGGAAACCTTTGCTGAGCCTTATACTTTGTAAAAAGAGGCAGAAAAAATTTGAAAGATTTTAGAAAAAAAGAGCCAGAAGATGGAACCGAGGTTTCAAAAGGCACATTTAAGTATAAGAAAGCAAAGACACTTCCTTTATTTAATTTCTCAAAACATTACACCATCACTTGATCACAGCCTACATGTAGTACACAGGAAAAGAGTTCAGAGAGCAGAGGAATCCTGCTAGTAGATAAAGGTATATAGAAATCTATTATCCAAAAGCTGAACCTAGAGGAATTGGAGGTAAGAAATAAGGTGTCAATCTTCAAATGGCAATAAGTACCCAGTGAAACAATTTAATGACTGACACAATGGATTTTCCATCATCTGAATTTAGTACATCACTACTGGATGACAATAGTGTTACCGAATACAACCAGCAAAGGTGATTGCTGAAAGAAGGATGTGCTGGCAGACCTCATTGACACCTGTTTTAAACACCTGATTGATACATCTGATTCTGAATCTGAGAGGCTGGGTTTTTGAGTGGTGGTAATTATCTTACCATTAATTAATGTGGCATTAGTAAGCCTCTAATGATTGGTTTATACTCAAGATGTTTAGCATGAGAAGTATCTGTTCTGCAAATAAATAAATCTCCTTCTATGTTAATGTGTGTTATAATGAAAAGTCTTTCATTTTCCCGATCCATTTTTTGTTGTTTTTTTTTCTCTCCTCTTGATATTACATTATGACTAAGAAAAAGAGACAAAATTAATCCTTAAGTCTATAATGTTCAAAAATATCCATCACCAAGCCCAAATACTCAAAAGACAAATGCAAGATGGCCTTGTACTGCCTAAATAATACTTCAAACTAACAAAGAGTGAGACAGTAATGCATCGATGTCAGCTGGCTGTGAACTGTCAAATATAGAGATGTGTGGAATGGTGAAGGTTACACAAAGAGTAAGCAGGTACATGCAAGTGGACTGTATTGTTCAGGTCACCATTTCAAATTTAGAAGTCTCATGGACAGTCTCGTTTCAGTCACCACTTTCAGAAGACAACACCTGCTTGATAATCTGTCCAGATTATCATCTTTGAAAGGTTGTGGAGATGAGGGGCATTCCCTGACAAATGGAGGAAGGTAAATGTTGCATCCACTTTCAAAGAAGGCCAAGAGGAAGGTCCAGAGAATTAAATATTGAACAGTCTCATTTCAGTCCCTGGGAAAATCACTGAGTGAATCCACTTGGAGCACATTTCAGCATACATGAAGGACAATAGTGTGGTTGAGAACACTCAGCAAGGATTTACAAAGGATAAATCAATGCTGACCAATCTAATTGCTTTCTAAGATAAAATGTCTAGATGAGGGAAGGGCAGTGCATGTCATTAATCTCAATTTCAGCAAGGTTTTCAACATATTTCCTGTAATATTCTTGTATCTAAATTGAGATGTCATGGTTTGGACGGGTGGATCAAACCAAGGCACAAAACTCTGGTTGCATGATCATTCTCAGCACATAGTGGTTAATGGTCATTCTCTACCTCAAGGTTGGTAACAAGTAGAATACCACAGGGGACAGTCCTGCAACCTGCTTACCATCTTCATCAGTGACCTGGAGTAGGTGACAGAGTGTAGCCTTGTCAGATTTGCACATGACACTGAACTGGAGGACCAGTCAATATGCTGAAGGGCAGGCCTAACATCCAGATGGACTTAGGCAGGCAGGCAGGAGCGGGCTAACAGGAACCTGAGCAAAACAACATGGACAAATGCGAAGTTCCTCACCTGGGAAGGACAAGACCCTGCAGTAGCACCAGCTGGGCACTGCCTGCCTGTGTAGCTGGTCTATAGGAAAGGCCCTGGAGGTCCTGCTGGGGACAAGCTGAGCCTGGGACCACAAGAACACTGGCAGCAGAGAGGCCACTAGTACCCTGGGCTGTAGGAACAGAGGCAGAACCAGGACAGCCAGAAAAGACATTATCACCCTTTACTCAGCACTCATTGCATTATGCCTAGACACTCTGCTCTGTTTCGAACCCCCTCATGCAGGAATGACATTAATAAACTGGTAGGCGTTCAGGGGCAGCCACTGTGATGGTGGGGGCTGGAGCACTTGCCCTGTGAGGAGAGGCTAGGGGATTTGAGCTTGTTCATCCTGGAGCAGCAATGGGTTCAGGGACCTGACAGCAGCCTCCAGTGCCTACAGCAAGGTCATTGAGTTGAAAGAGCTGGGCATAAACAGAAACAGGAGAAGGTGAAACTGGACATAAGGACAAATTTTTTCACCTCAAGGACAGTCAGATGGTGGCACAGGTTGCCTAGAAAGGATGAAAATCTCATCCTTGGAGGTTTTCAACACTTAACTGTATAAACCCCTGAACAAGCTGGTCAGACCTCATAGCTGATCCTGAGGTTCCCTCCAACATGAATTATAATATTTATGGGATTCTAAGGGTAAGTCTATATCCGATAGCTCAGAAATATAATTCATTGCCCACAGGACCCCAGATAAAGTTTAGAGCAGGATATGAAGAAAGGTGAGCTTGGGCAGCTGGGGAATAAAATTATACCAGGAATAATGTAGGCTTGTAAGAAGGTTTTGCTCATGATTATCCAGATAGGAATTGATTATAAAAGTTATGATGGAATTAAAGAGAGTTGTGTTATTAGTAAAATCTTATGAAATTAAGCATCCTGTATGGCTGGTATGGTGAAAGGCTAGTTTTGTCTGAATCAGAGGAAATTAATAAAGCAGTGTAAGATCTGTCACTATATTAAACACATTTGGTAGCTGATCCTTTCCCAGCCAACAGAGTCACTGCAAAAATACCAGGGTATCTGTAAATATTTCCATTCACTCTCTCCATCACAACAGTATTTCTGCAGTGCGACCATTCCGTCATGGTGTGTTTTCAAGCTCAACAAGAAGTAGGTTCATGAGCATTTCTGCACAGGTATTATCAACCTCATTAACCTCGTTAAATGGTAGATGCCTATAAAGGCAATGCCTGCTTTTGAACTACTTGTCCCAGCCACTTTCAGATCTGGTTTTCAACATCTCACTTAGGATGAGATTAATTGCACCCTAAATGTGCCTACCTCACTC
Organism: Phalacrocorax carbo; assembly: GCF_963921805.1. Lineage (NCBI taxonomy): Eukaryota > Metazoa > Chordata > Aves > Suliformes > Phalacrocoracidae > Phalacrocorax > Phalacrocorax carbo. Next base: position 205,247,466 of record NC_087513.1, read on the forward strand.
TAGGTGAGTTGCTCACCTGTAAACACATGCCTTGTACATGATTTCATATGGCCAAATGAATCTCACCTGAGGTGTTTTTCCTACTAGCTGGAAAGTTTTGTGGAGGCTGTTTGGTGAGATGGAGATGGGAGAAGGTGAAATGGTGGTAACTCTAAACACAGGTGGACCTATATGTAACCAAAGGCAAGGCTGTTCTCCTAAATTTTGGGTGCCTGAGGGTTACCTTTGTGTCACACATGATTCCCAGCCTCAGGGTGACTCTTTCCGGCACTGACTTGCAATGGCTGCTTGGAAGTAAGTAACTGGGCAATCCCAAAAGACAGACACTGTGCAGGCACTGTCCCCAGCACATGACCTGGCTGCATCACAAATTCCCTTATTTTAAGAAGCACAGGAAAATATAGTATTAAACCACTTCTGGCCCAGAAGGGGAAGAAATAAAGTCCCAAAACATGCAAGGCAGCTTTAAAGACTTGACCACAGCAGTGCCAAGGCAGCCTTACAGTGAGGTGCAGAGACACACACCCCCCCTCCAAGGACTAGGTGATATAGATTTAAGTTGAAAACCAGGGCTGTTCAGCTTGGCACAGCACTAAGCAAATGCAGCCCCAAAGCTTCTGGATCCAAATCAGTATGTCCAGGTCCCACAGAACTGTGCAGGGATTCAGGCAACTCTGTGCTGCACAGCATATGAAAGGCTCTGCTTCCCCTCTCCTCTCTGCTAAAACAAATGGGAGGGTGGGGGGTGGGGGGTGGGGGATGGGGTGTCCTTGCCCCAACACCTCATGTGAAAGCATTTACAAGGAAACAATAGAGTTTCTGAATTAAAGAACATTTTTACAAAGTTTCTGCACTTCTATAACAAAGGCCCTAGTGTGTGTTTGCCAGAGAATAATTTCAACAAAAATGGATGTGGCATCATGAGCCCCTGAAACTGGCCATGGAAATGGGGTGTAAATTCCCAATTCATACTAAACTACACATACTTCTCACTCTAGTTGTATGCTGGTCCACCCCAGGAGCCCAGACCATACACAGACCTCTGGGGTTCGCCTACCCAAGTCCTCCCTTCCAGCTACTCAGATCAGGATGTGACACAAACATGCTCTGACTCCTTTCCACCCACACACCCCATTTTTCTTCTCAGAGAAAAAAGCACTGAAGGGAGACATGTCTTTTGCTCAAGTCTCATCTTGGCACAGAGCCTGGGTACGATGGAAGGTGAATATGTGCAGCTGCACCTGGGAGCTGGCAAATGTCCCAAGGTCTCGTAGTGTAGCACTTCGTATTCAGGGCAACTTTGTACAGTCGGCTCCTCATGGAGTTCACACAAAGTTAAAAGGCAAATGCGAATTCTTACTCATTCTAGCAAAGGTAAAGACAAACACAGAACTGTGATATTTTTGAAATAAGACTATAAAAATAAAATTATTAAATGCATTAACCCACTACTGGAAATCCTTGACTTGCTGGCTCTTTAAGTTTCTTTTCAATCTCTCCCTCAGTCATAAAAATTCAAGAATTATTTCCAGCTATTACAGCTCTCCTGTTAACACAAAATCCCTGGAATTGAGCAGTGGGATGTAACTGAGCATGTGGCTGTGGTCCCAATCTGCAAAGCTTAATCCTCTTGTCTAGGGACTGCCTTACTAAATATCCCAGTTCTCACTGTCTCATTGCAGCTTGGGGTAGCAGCAGGTTGTGGTATAGAAACAAATCCTTGCTGCTTTTCTCTGCCTTGTCAGTTTGCTATATCAAGACCCACTGTAACATCCCAATGTACTTCTGAGTGGGCACACAGAGATCCATGTGGGAGTGCTTTTCAAATGTGCTATGGATGAGGTAACTCCCCTTTTCAAGAGACCCCTTTGATTTAATTGAAGTAGATATGAAGGCATCTATAAAGTTGCCTAACTGGCTTGGTTGTTGGTTAGCTCTGCTGCTAAATTAGAATCTTATACTTTCTCAAAAATGGACGTTCTGAACTAATTCACAGGCTCAGCCTTTAATATGGAATGTGATATTTAGGAAGCATGTAACTTGAAAATAGTCCTTGCATCCATGTCTTCACAATAAAATTTTGTTCTTGATGTACACAAAGTGTAACTATGCTGCCCAAACAACAGAAAACAGATTAACCATACCCCCAAGGTTCAGGCCTTTCTGCCTTTTGCAACACCATTTTGCAACAGAAATTTAGAGTCAGGATTGCCTATTACAATGAAGGTCTTATTTTTACAACATTTTGAACAACAAAACCAAAAGCCTTCCTTTTAAGAAGCCAAGAGATGTAACACATCCGGATGGTTTCTGTAGTGATTTCTTACAGTTTCCTAGAACACAGATACACTCTGAGAATTTATTAATACATTGAAATCAAACAAGTCAACAAGCAGAAATAGTACAAATGATTACTACTTTGGGTTTTGATAAAATGTGTTTTAGAAACTGTTTAGAAGCCAGAGAGAAGCCTATAATTAAGGAACAAACAGAATGAGTGCCACTGAATTTAATCTTGCTGGTATCAAAACAGATGAAAGGGCATTATGCATTGCTATTGTTTAGAGCTGTAAAGTGTGGCTTTTTATAAACCAAAGGGAAAGCTGTTGGAAAAAATCCTGCGTTGAAGTTGGAAAAAACAAGTGAAACATGAAATAATAAGCAGAATATGGTTAAAAGAATAATTAAGAAGGTGAATAGAAATACTGAAGGTTGAATTTCCAAATACTCTTTGACCTACAATTAAAACTTTTCAAAAATACATTTTCTACATTTACTCAAAATAAAACCACTCAGAAATGGTGGGGACCAATTAAGGAGATGATGGCCTTGTTATAAAAAGCTGCCAGTGCTTTGTCTTGTGCATGAAAGAGAGGGAGAGGCAATCACAAAATCATGGGCAGTGAAAGCAGCAAAAAAGAGATCAGGAGGAGAGACGGCACGCCAGCCTCCATGGATGAGGCTGCAAAAAAATGGATGCTAAATATTGTTCTCAAGCAAAGTCCTGAAGCACTTTTGTAGAAGGGTTTATTGACCTTTCACTAGTCCCACAGGTAAAGTGAAATATTGGCCAGCTCTGTCTCTGCCAAAATGAAACAAACACACCATGTTTGGACTATTTATGGTCTTCCATCATCAGTCTGCAGCAAAAAGAAACTTTATAATCACACAGCTAAATTAAATAAGAACAGAACTACAACTTAACAATTTATGGTCCACAATTTTTCTGTTCGCATTGGGTTGGCAATCATATTTTGCTTCTCAGTTCACTGCTGTAGCACTTCAGCTTGACAACCCCTGTGGCTCTCTGAGAGTCAGTGGAGTTACACCACAGTAAAACTGGAGAGGCGCAAAGGAGACTCCAGCCCTTTTTTTACTGACTGCTGTGGAATTTAAAATAACTAGTATCAAAAAGATTCTTTTCTCCCTGTTGCAAGTGTGAACAGTTGCCAGGATAAAAACATAAGAAACTGTGGTTTAAAATGAAGTCTTTTCTGTGAAATCTACAAGTGATTCAACCAGACAGACATTCAAATTACACTAGTCCAGCACGCTCTTACCCAAACCCCCATCCTGTGCACTTCCATTACTATCATGGCACCTTTGCTATTCCCAGTAAAATCAATGACAAAATTTCCATTAATGGAAAAGACCAAAGCTGCTTGTCAGAGAATTCTTTGTCTTTCTTTACCCTATCTTCTTTTTCTCTATCCTCTGTTCCCTATCCTTTCTCTAGCAAATTTTTGGGCTTTTGAGGGCTGTGTTGCCTGTTCCAGAAATGCCTCCAAGAAGTAAAACCATACAGTTTTGCAAGCTCCTTCTGCCATCCCAAAACATACCTCTTGCCTCCTTTTCCAGGTGTGCTTATGGCAGAAACACACAGGCTCAAAACACCACCGGAGACTGAGGGCTTTATACAGATGGGCACAAATCATTCTGAGGTTCTCTGGTCCTGAGCTGATGGCTGTAATGAAACAGACTGGGATATCTTTGGAGAATGTCTGAGAGATTTGCTGGGGATGATCTGGCTTCATTAACTGTCTGGCAAGTGAGAGTAATTTAATCATCTAAGAACTAATAGGCAAACGGCATGAGAAATTCCGTCAAATCAAAACTCTATGCTGATCCAAAAAACTGGATACAAATTCTTCACCTCAGTGAAATGGTAGTGCAGATGGTGAGGATTTCTATAGATGAACCATGTTTTGCCTCATTCAGGATGTTAATTTGGTCCCAATCCTGCAATTCTTAGCTATATAAGGAAACTAACAATCTGGGGAAGAAATTCTTAAGCTGCTACCAGATTGCTCCTGTGTATTAGGGTAGCAGGATCTAAATCTGTACTGTCTGTTGCTGGAGTTGTTGTGCATGGGAAAAATCATACAAAATTTTAACAACAAAGCAGAAATTGGTTGTCACAAAAAAAAGCAGCTTTTGCCAATAAGCCAAGTGACTGGTAGTTGAAAGATGGGTTTATTGTCTGCTTGGAAACCTGTAGCATATAGATTTTGACATCTATATCAGGTCTATAAAGATTCATACAGAGATATGCTGACTTTATGTCACATGCTGTTCTGGAGACCGTACGTAGGTGGTTCTGGGATTTGTGTATGTACATATTCTCTGTAATGCTTTATGTTGTTCTGAGTTTTTATTAGTACAGAGAAATATAATAACTTGCCAGTGTTTTTGTAACTCCAAATTACCCACTGGTTTCACCAGCTATAGAAAAAAATTTGCCCTAGCAGAAATGAGTGGTGGTTGGGACTAGATTTTCTCTCTGGTACAGATGGAAGGATAGGGTTTGGGTTTTGGGTTGTTTGAGAGTTTTTTGGTTCATTTTTTGGTAAGGAGAAAGGAGATTGTGGGATGTTTCTACCTCAGTACTAAACAGGTACTTGCAATTTTTTTATTGCAATGGCAAAATTAAATCTACAAGCTAGCTTATAGTGTTCTTGTAAATAAGCAACAATCTCCTGAAATAACCAACTCTCTGTCACTTACTGTGTCTCTGAAAAATGGTCCTACAGTGCTGCCTTTGCAGACTACGGTATAAATTAATGTGCAAAAGATAGTGATTAATAGAGTAAGGATGGAGTTCATTTTATCCCATTTTAGTGATCTCAAAGTGCAAAGGCATTATCTAGGGTCATCCTAAGCATCACCAGGGTCACTATAAACAACAGCAAGAGGCACCTGAGGGGGAGAATTTCACCATCTTCAAGAGCTTCTTTATGAAAGGCCACATCACCCTGCAGAGCTGCTTACTCCTCTGTAACAGCCGAAGCAATGAACAGGTTCAGCCATACCAAGGAGCCTCTTAAAATTAATGAATGGATCATTTCACATCTTTGATCAAGAAAACTCAGAAAACTCCAGATGACTGTTGTATGGACATACATTCTTATTGATCTTTTTGTTTGTTTACACAATCTACTCTTTCCTTTTCCTTTTGGAAAACCAGTAGGAAATAAAACATAGAAAAGAACTTAAAGAAAAGAATTGCAAAACTTGAGAGGTTTTCTGGTAGCTGTACCACCTGCACCAAAACTGCCCAGGCTACCGGGAAAGCCTCCAGATGCTGCTGAGGTCTCCATTGCATGAAGATCTAAAAACCACACTTTTAGATGTGAAATACAGCAACAGTTCTGAAAAAAAATCAGAGTGAAATTAGACAGATACCACCAGGTTCTCCTGCACGATCACATATCTTGCCTGTCAGGACAGAACTGGAGGCAGACGTATGGCACAGCAGTAAACAAAGCGACAAACAGAAGCCCTGCCAAATCCATGCCACCGTTCCAAGGCCATGAATTCAATGAGCCTTTCACATCAACTCTTTCTCTTGGGTCAATGCATGACATGTCACACTGCATGTGAGAAGCTGGGATAAGACCCTGTCACTCTATTGTCTTGGCCTCTTCTGAAGAATCTCATTACAAACCTGAAGAGCTCGGCTAATGGAGTTTAAAGTGACAGAGTCTTTTATAGTGCAATAAAACCTTTTAAGATGTACTTCAGGGGCTTCTAATTCTCTCAGCAACACAGTAAATATAATGAACGTAAAAATTATCCTTGCAGATGTTGTGGTGTCAGTAACAATAACAAAATCTCAGCACGGCACAGGACCAAAATAGCATCTGGGATTTTGATTCACCCAATTTAATCACACAGTCTTTGAGCATTTTCGGTTTTACAGTTTTTGTTTATTGATTTACAGTATTTTAATAAGATTACTGTGAAAACATATATGCTGAACTGGTACTTATATGCGACATATACCAATGCCCATCACTTCCCTCATTGCTTTCTATGGAGTGGTAATTTGCAGCCCTCTGGAGCTCACAGGAAGATTTAACATTAAACAGCCTGCTGCCTAGTATGAGGGGAAGAAGATGACTAATAACTATTTCCCAAACCCATCAAAAGACCACGAAGCCTTCTAAGACTTTGCAATAAGGGAAAATAAAAAATACAGAATGAAGCCATTTATATTTCTGCTGATTTAAAACTGAGTGGGGAAGTATTAACAAGCAACACGCTGATCTATCGGTCACTGCTCAGGCAATTTCCAAAGCATTCCAAAGAGTATAAAAGTCATTTGTTGCTTTGTGGCCTACACAAAAGTGCCAGTAGTTTCAAATTTGTGAGCAAGAGGCCACAGGGAAGCAATTTTTCCCATACACATGCTCTTGAGCACGTACACGCATGCAGCGAGGGATTTCTCATGTGTAAGTTTTGCCATCTAAAAGTTAGGTATCTCAGTTAGGCAGCTGCCCAGAACAGTTCACACATCAGTGACTTCCATGTCAGGTGGCAATTCACACCACCTACTAAAATGCCATCCAAATTTCATATAAAGGTAGCCCTGCCTCTCTTTCTTGTTCTCTCTCTCCCCTTAGTGTCTCCACTGGCTCTAACAGGAGCCCAGCCACTGCATGAGGCTATTCTTCATTTTTGGATGGCTAAAGTTGGGGGAAATGAAGCCCAGCTTTGGGTAGTAAAGAGGCAAAAAGCTGAGCAGACATGAAGAGTGAACTACTCTATAGATTTTTCTGCAAATGTACTTCCTCCACTTGGTGATCAGGGCACCTGGGGAAAGCAGTACAGGTATCCATTTTCTGCAAGTCAGTAGAACATCTAGCCTCAGGAGATGTCATGCTGTCACCTCCCCTGAAAGCCCATTTAGTAACCCAGGGTTTCCCACAGGATATATGAAATAAGTACTCAGGGTGGTCTATGGCCCTGCATGGTGAAAGACACCACTGCCAGGGCTGTGCTCACCACCAGCACCACTGCTGTTCCCAGTCCCTGTCAGAAACAACTCCTGTGAATGATTGCATCAAAGACAGGAGGAAGAAAGGCTGCTGGGAAGATTATTTCATTTCTGAACACATGTAAATGACGTTTGTCAACTTCACCCATGGGCATAGTTTTTCACTTGGAGTCTCAGATATCTCTTGTCATAAAAAGGACACTGTGAAACCAAGGTTTTCCAGAAGACTTGCCAGCCCTTGCCCTGTGATCCAAATTCCAGAGCACAACAACCCCTGTCCTCTCAGCAGCTCCCATCACACAAGCCATGCCACCCCCTCCTAACATCAATGGTAAGGCTAACTCCCAGGTTAGCTGTCAGTCAGTGTAACTCCATGGCAAGTACAGTGATTGTTTCCAGCTTGACAAGTGGTCAAATTACGACTGTGCTTGGTAAAGGCAGGGAACACACTGGACCAAAGAAAGAGTTTGGTGTTAATTTTTGAGCAAGACACATTTTTATTTAGAGTGAATGGTCATTCCTTATATTACTGGAAATATTTGCTTTCTTCCTTCCTGGCCAGATAGCAGCTCTGAGTCAGACTTTTTCTTATATGCCGTTGTCCTTTACATCTTTCAGGTGACCCAGAATGTATTACCATGGCAGTGCTTGACCTGGTACTCCTTCAACTGTGTGGGACATGAGACGTAACATCTCTCCTCTTTGTAATGGTTAATGTTCACTTTCTGCTCTAACGTGTTTGGCCTCAGAGTTTCATGTATGTGGTTGGAGATATTAGATGAAATTAAGATTCCTCTCCCTGTAATGAATGTGTGTTTGTAGTAGCATTTTTTTCTTGTGCTGGTTCAGAATAGTCAACAGCAGTAGTAAAGTGGTTTTTACTCCTTCCCAGATTAAGTCTTTATACTTCCTTTAGTTTCTACTTTCTAAGGAAGGTTTGCTATCAATATCAACTGATCCAGCTTGCCATCACTTGATGAATCAAGAACATTATTATTAATATCCCAACAGCCAGAGAAGCAGCATATAACTTCGTATGCCCACCTCCAGGGTTTTAATCTATTCAGGTGGGAACTCTTTAGCTGATAATTCAGTAGCATTAGATTTTTCACTTTAGAGTCAATGATTCACTCTCACATTTTATTTCTTTCTGTCATATAACAAACAGCAGTTCATTTGTGTGCTGCTCTGTGTAGGTAACATAGCTAAACAACCACTTTGGTGAGAAGAGAAAGCAGGCATGTCGAGGAAGACAAGAAATTGGGGATTATTTAGATTTTTTAAACATTTTTTTCTATTTAAAAATGTCAATTCCTTTACTGTAACAAGGGAAACAAAAGGAAATGTCAGCTATTACTGTGAACAAAGCATAATTTACTTCAACCATGAGTTTCACCATTATTTCTTAGTCAGAACATCCCATGAACAATAAATTTTGGTATCTACTGACATTAGCAACAAAGGCCACCCCAGGCAGAGCATTTATTTCAGTCAAGCATTATGTATTCTTAAGCTGCCAAACATGAGATCTGTCAGAAACAGCAGCAGGGACACTAATGACAGCTGCACACTGATATATCACAATAAGCTTATCAAGAAAAAATTTTAAATATATTTTAAAATCATTGAAATAGTTATTATTCTGAGTGGGCCTTGCATTTTCCTATAATAGTTCTATATTGAAAGCTCTTACAATTCAGCAAAGGAAATGGGTTAGTGGATGCAAACAGCTGGGTCCCTTTTATTTAAAAAAAAATAAAATAAATACTCCTGAGGATTTTGATCCCTGAAAGAGAATTATTTTTACAGTAAGAAAATGCTGTTGCTATTTTTTTTTTTTTGGCATTACGTAAACAAATATTTAGCCTCCTGCATATCATTTCTAAATACATACTTGCTTTGATGTCTCAGTGCTGGGACTTAAATTCTTTGCTGAATCATACCCTGTCAAATCAGTGCAGCAATTTCACGTAAACTATTACATTTCAAAGCCTTGTCTATCCTAGTCTTGCAAACTCAGCTTTATGTTAATATAAGAAAATTATATTTTACCCTGGATTCTCTCTTACGTGCTCTAAACTATCTCACCCATGATCCCCAAGGGCGATCACGTTCCACTCACCATTGTGCTCCTTGGGGTGGAATTCTGATCTTGAGAGTGTTTCAAAGAGCACTTCGCTGAAATATTTTTAATTTTCATGTTCTTTTTTTAGCTAATAGGGGAAATTGGTGCTGATTTCTTTGGGGTTTTAATCCATCAACCTTTTAAAAATGGAATTTGAGAGTTAAGTGTGATGTAGTAACAGCTCAGGTGAGCCATTCACGATGAACCCACTGTCCCCAACATCTCCATGAAGGAGCCGGCAAAACACCAGACTCCAAAGTGCTTCACAAGGACAGGGGCTGGGGTGTGCTGGGCAGCTCCTGTGACCCAGCACAGCTCGGCACTGGGAGATCTGTGGGATATTAAATTACATTAGCGGAAGGAAGACACATCAACAGATTCAGGAGAGCAGTCATAGGAAGAAGAACTAGATCTGACTTTTTAAGCTGCCTTGGTGAAGTTATGCAATTGTCACTCACAGCCTGATATGGTAGAAGAATCCTTACCTATTTTGTTTTCATTGGGGCATAACTGTCATCTCTTTTGATGATAATTCCTTGAAAATTAATTTACATTTCACAGGGCTTTATATAATACCTATAGTTGGTCAAGTCACAACAGAAGATGCAAATAAAGTGCTGTGCTGATTCTTCAAAAGCAACATTTGGCACAGGAATATATCAAGTTCTGATGAAATTTCATCAGGAAAAGTTTCTTAGCTGCAGAAGGATACTCTTTCCCTCTGTAAGAGCTGTTCCAGACTGTATGTATAATTAAATATTCATTGTGTGAGAGAGACAGAAATACAGAAATTGATACGGAGAGGCTGCCCCCAAAGCCTAATGGCTAGAGCAGTCATCTCAGATGTTGGAAGTCTTAATCCCAGAGGCCAACTCCAGCTCTGTCAGAGAGTTTACTTCAGATGTCACACATAAGGGAAAAATGTGTATTGTATACAGTAAAATGCACTTCAGAAGACTTTGTTTCCTCCCTTAACATGTCACTTCAATATTCTACCTTAACCTAAATCCAGCACAAAGCTACCCGTCTCTTTTAATGCTGTGTGACACTTTGGGGGCAGTTAGCTTAAAAATCAATTAAAATTAATTTTTGTAGGACTTCTGTAGAGAAAATATACCATCTATATATATTTTTAGCCAAATACTGACATTTACTTCACCTATTTAATAATGATATGGATGGATTTTAGAATCATAAAATATTGATGTGGAAAACAGAGGTGGCCACTGTGAAATATATTTAATTTACTATCTGAAAACTACTCACATCTTCTTAGGGACTCTGTGTTATTGACAAAGTTATAAATAGCTGTCATTCTAACATGCCAGGTTAAAAAAATGCTATTGCTATTATTACACACATTTATAATGTTTCTGGGGAGTGTAATTGGCCCATCAAGATAATTACGACTCTCATTTTTCCTTCTTCTTGGCTGCCTGCAGTAACTGGTGGGTTGTTTCATTGTCTTTTTTATTTATTTCAGAAAGCAATGAAACAGTTACATACCACTGCTGGACCCCAGCATGAACGAGAAATGAACTGCTACCAGTGACCAAAGGATGAGGGCAGTGGGCAGGACCACTTCCAGCAGCAGAAGAAAGGGCTTCATCCCTTCCTCAGGCAAACTCAGGTCTATCCAGAAATATTCCTGTGCACATATGGTGGAAGGAAATCGGGCAGAAGTTGTGAAAGCAGGTGGAAGTGCCACCACTGAGCCTGGAAAAGCCTCTGGGCAGAGCACTGATACCACTGTCTAGCCATGGCAGCGATCATGGTGCTGCTAAACTCCCTTCTCATTACCGGAGTGTCATCTTGAACTTCTCCCTTAAGCAGTTAACTTGCTTCAAGTCTTTGCTTAAAGAGTTGGTTCACTCTAATTAGCTGAATCTTTTTTTTATATATGAACAATGTCTATTCACACATATACACTCACCCCTATTCAAAGACATGTATATACAAGTATAAACATGTTTATATATAGCCATGTTTAAGTATATGATATACACAATTAAAATGAATTCACACACATATATAGCCCCTTGCTGTCAGCTGAAAGGGGGAAGAAAAAAGAGGAGAGAAGAAATAGAATGAGAGAGAGGAAGAGGGAGAAATTAAGGGAAGGCAGGCAGGCTCGCAGTGGGGGAGGAAGGAAGAGAGGAGAAAAGGAAGGACAGAAGGAAAATATGAGACCCAAAACCCACAGGTCATGTATTTTGTCTTTGAACTCTATGGCACCAGGCATTTCCACAGAAAGGCACGTGCTCCCTGAAGTATCAGAACATGAGACCATATGAGCCCTTTCTTCAGCAGATAGCAATCTAATCTTTAAGTTTTTAAACACTTGGTTTAATTTCCACAACACTTGATAAAATAGCCTTTTATATGTTTTGCTGTCCTTAGTATACAAAATACATATTCTCAACCTGTCTATAAATTGGAATTCCTTTTTTTCTAATTGAAAGCATGAAACCAGAAGAAATATTTTCATTTGAAATACCATAAATTATTGTGCTTTCCTATCTTAAAAAAAAAAACAAACAAACAGCCAACACCAAAGACTGAAGCAGAAGGAGAATAATAACATTTTATATAAATGCTTTATACAAATGTAAGTGGTGTCTTGTATCTCAGAAGGCTTCATATATTTTACACAACTTACCATGCAGCCTGTGTACCTCAGAGGACTTAAATTGTATTCCATTTCCATGAAACAGAATAGGGAGTTGTAGACAAGATTATTATTCAATCAAGTAGGGATCTGATCTTTGGGTTACATTAAAAAACACAATAACGAGCAATATGAGTTTACTTTTCTGAATAAGGTATTAAATAGACCAAAATATACCAAATGATAGACAAAAAAAATTTTTTTAAAAAAGAAACTTTGTTCTATAGTGGCTAGAGTTCATATGCACATAACCAACATGAGCAACGAAGCAGAAAGTTAAATCACTTAACAGTACCGGCATTATGCTCTTTCACCCACAGGTCATCACCTAACCATCACTATGAGTATAGCTTCCAACAGATTGCACACTGCTCCACATAAATCTCTGCACAACTTAGGGCTGTCTGCAGCTGGGGAAAGGTGCATATGGTACAATTTTGGGAGGACATAAGCTAATTCACAGAAAGAAAGAGACTCCACTGTCATGCCGATTTATGCGTACCGCTCATATAATTACATAATGATAAACGTACTTACAAAAGAAAATCTCCAGTGACATTTTCTATATTCTTTTGCTTATTAATGACTTGGGAAAAAAGTACCTGTTATCCATAAAAAAATAATTTAGATGCATGTTGCACATTAACACATCCCGAGTATACTCAGGATATTTCATTCTGACAATTTTTGTGTAATGGCTGTGTATTTTTAAAAGATATTAATCAATAAAGAAAGGTGAACAGATAAAATAGTTTCAGGGAGAGATCCACATTTCAAACTCCTTTCCTAGTAGAAAATCATGAATAGAAATGAAAATTGCATGAAGAATTCAAAGGCCCTGGAAGCTAGACTTGTCTGGAATTTCACACAGTCAAGCTTTAAAGAAGCAGAAATCCTGTCCTATTTTGAACACATTTTAACCCTTCAGTACAGAGTTGTTATCAACACATGATAGTAGAAAAGGTAACCTACAAAGGAAAAGCAAACCCCTATATATTATCTATTTCCCTTATAAAGTAATACAACTGTGTTGTGGAAGATACTAAAAATGTCACATATAATCTTATATATTATTACAGGAGTGGAAGTGAGGAAGAATCCCTTGTGAGTGTTAAAGAATATTCTTACTCGTTTTTCCTTCCAGTCTAAGCTCTGTGGATTTATTCTGGCCTAAAAGACTTACAGGTTGTTTTCTTTAATGAAACCAACTCAGGTCTTCGCAGTACTGGAGAACAGCAGGAGATTTTAAGCTAAGGGGTGAGTGGACATCTAGAGGGAACAGAATGCTATTGATATTTTGTGGAATCTCATCCAAAAAAGAGGGTTTTATTTTTCCTCTAGGCAGACTTTAATAAATTTGGTGTCAGTAGGAAGCATGTGACATCTCTCCTAGTGTTTAAGTAACTATACAGAGCTATTAAGATGTTAAATATTCAAGCATCTGGAGAAAAGAAGTTGGGTTGTTTATTTTCATTGTGAAAAATTGCTGGAAGAAAAGGAGCGTGAGGTATCACTCACTATCTTGGTCGAGATGGCTAACTAACAGATGGCTTAGTGTAGGAGAGGTGAAAGATACACTGGATTACTTGCTCAAGCTGAAAGAAGGAAGCTTTTATCAGAGCAAGCCACTGATCTTGGACTTTGCTACACAGTGATCCAAACCTCCATCTTCGCTGCTTCATAAAAAAGTTTGCATCTTCTATGGTGCTCAAAATAAATGAGTTTACTCCTAAAATTTTACATTTCTTATATACCTTTCTTACTGCATCAGAGGTCTACGTATGATGGTCTAACCTTGGGGAAAATGCTGAGTGTTCTATTTCTGCAAAATGAATTCATACGATTCATCTCAGTCCCAGCTATCAATTTGTTGCCTGGCTGAAGAAAGGAAAGGAAAACAGATCTTGGGACTTTGGTGGTGGGCTGCCATCCAAGAGACACATGCTAAAAAGCCAGGTATTTCTATGGTCTTTGTGATTTTTGGCAAGCCAAGTAATTCCTCTGTACCTTAGTAATTCACCGGCTAAATGGAAATCTGTTTAAAGTGTGCTCATGTGAGGATAGAGGCCACCTCTGTCTTCTAAACTCAGATTCCCTGAATTTTATCCACATCTATTCACCCATCTGTCCTATATTCCCTATTGGCAACTGATGTCAAACCCATGGGATACACCAGGCTCAGGGTAGAAGTAAGGCTGTCTGTGGCGAACAGCATGCCTGACACAGTGGATCTGTAGGTACATCTTGCGCTGCTACTCCTCTATTTCGCACAAAAAATAGAATGTCAGTTTTACACAGCTGTGTCACTTGTATATTTGGGTACGGATGAAATCTGCCCAGAAAGCAGCCATTTTCTCCTCACAGAAGTGCTTTATGTAGAAAATATATTTTTTTTTTCTGCATCAAACATGGTCCCTTCCCAAAAAACAAGAACATCCCAGTTGTATTTTTTTGAGATGCCCTCTGTTTCCTCAGTTTCCTTTCTATAACAATGATATACATTTTCTGGCAAGATAATTAGATTAGCCAAGTTAGAGGACACCACTGGCTTTTTCAGGTCTTCTGCAAGCTGCAAAACGAGCAGTTTGTCAAAATACAGAGAATTTCATATTCAGGTGGCAGAGGAAGCCAAGCCTGAACATTTTGTGTACATTTAAATGTGCACTCAAGCAGTGACATGGAAATCTGTAAAGCAGCTACTAATGATCTGGTTCCATTAACAAATGCTCATTTGGATGTTAAGTGACCTGAGACAGAGAGAAAATGCAATTTTCGCTGCCAATACAATAAAAAATGTCTGCTCTTAGTGCTATATAGGAGTTATAATCAATTATACCTTTTATTGGCTCAATTCAGCTACACTGCAACCAATTAAACCTCTGTTTTGAATAAAGAAAGGAGTATAGTGGGTTTTAGAAAACCACCTCATGTACAGTTCCTTTAGCTTATGTTATTAATATTGCCTTGCTTACTGGGTTGATGGAACGTAATCCTGACATAATGTTTTTAGCTTTTGCCTTATTAGCCTAAAGTTTTCCAAAATACTTTACCAGGAGAGGAAGTATCACTTCTGGACATAAAATTAAACTTAGTTCACGTAACACAACACAATCATTTTAGCCAATGACTAGAATATAACCTGATTCTGCCATCCTACTTTATGCTGAGTAGGAATTTATTCTAAGGCTTCCTACAGATGCTTACAAATACCTTTTATGACGTTTATTATAATTTGAAGTGTATTTTTTTCAGTAGAATCTATTAATCAAAATGTTTAAGCCCATTACGTTACAGGCTGCAGAAATTCATAGAAAACTATCCATTTCCCCAAGTAGCTTTGAGTCTTAAAGAAAAGTGACCATACAGAAGATTAATATCTCTATCACAGCAGTACCGCTTTGTCCTTTTTGGACATCAGTCTTAGAAATGACAGATCCTGCTCACTGAACAATCCCCTTGAAATCAGGTGAAATCACTGTGTCAAGAAGACAGGGTATACTTGCCCCAAGTTTAAACAAGCAAAAGTTTACAAATAACCTTTAATTCACTGCCTTAATCTGTTCTTCAGATCTCACTGACAGACTTTAAAGCAGAGACATTTTAAGCAAAGACTGCATTCTCTATTTCTAGCTGGTTTTGGAACTGGATCAGTCCTGATCTCTATGCTTTGCAGTTACATACAAAGGTGTGGCTATTTCATTTGTGAGTGCCTTTTTCAGTAACAAGCCTTTTTATAACCGGAGCCCAAAGGAATAAATGGACCTGTCGACTGAAGTTAGAAAATAAGATGGATAGCACACCTAATGACAATGGGATGGGCAACTGAGGAACAGGTGGTTGGAGTGTGTTGGGACAATCAAGACAATGGGTGAAAACAGGAATTCAGAAGCAGGAAAGTGGGGCTGGAAATGGGGGAACAGTGAGCACAGGAAAACCAGTAGGGAGGTTTAATCATAGGCCTCGGAGAAGGATATGTAGTTGAGGCTGAGTGAACTTGCAAACAAATCAGGGGACCCTTTCCTCCCATGATCCTCTTACTTGAACTTTTGAAGGAACAAGTAGTTTAGAAGCACAGGTGGGTGCAGTGAAAGCATGAGGAGGCAGCGGGACTAAGACCAGGTCCTCTCGAAAGCCTGTCCTTTTAAGTCCGTCCACCTTGACAAGAATGCTAAGACCAATGCAGCACTCTGCTTTTCACAGAATCCCAGAATCCCAGAATCCCAGTTTGGAAGGGACCTCAGGGATCATCTAGTCCAACCTTTCTAGGAAGAGCACAGTCTAGACAAGATGGCCCAGCACCCTGTCCAGACAACTCTTGAAGGTGTCCAATGTGGCTGAGTCAACCACTTCCCTGGGGAGATTATTCCAACGGTGACTGTCCTCACTGTGAAAAATATCCCTCTCATGTCCAGTCGAAATCTCCCCAAAAGCAACTTGTGTCCATTCTCCCTTGTCCTCTCCGTGGGACTCCGTGTATAAAGGGAGCCTCCATCTTCTTTGTAACTACCCCTTAAGGACTGGTACATGGTGATGAGATCCCCTCTGAGCCTCCTTTTCTCAAGGCTGAACAAACCCAGTTCTCCCAGCCTATCCTCGTATGGCAGCTTCCCAGTCCTCTGATCATCTTGGAGGCCCTTCTCTGGACCCCTTCCAGCCTGTCCACATCCATTTTGTATAGCGGGGACCAGAACTGTACACAGTGCTCCAGGTGTGGCCTGACAAGCCCTGAGTAGAATGGGAACAAGTGCTGAGTATCAGAGCATCAGAGCATCAGAGCATCAGAGCATGATCTACCAGGTCACATTGAACATACAAAGACTTTGAATGATAAAGCTTTTAATGAGTGCACTAAGGACCACCAAGAAGAAACAAGAGTTCTGCGTCACCTGCACACACCCAGTAACTTCAGGAGGCTTTAGTCCAAACCTTTGGCAGTAGTCACTGTTTACCCTTAATGTCATCAACTGGCTGACAAGTCAGGGTGTTTTCACCTCTCCCTTTTACTAATAAATGCATTTCCGTATTAAATATTTTATTCAACACTGATTCCTGGAAGGACCCCAGACTCCAGCACTTGAGAAGATTACCATCTGAATGGCTCACTAAAGTCCCAGTTTGAGGAATGCTTTGCTATAGTCAAAAGGTTGCACATTCATAGTTATCCTCACTGGGGTAAATTTCCATCTACAATATTTTTTTCCACACATCTTTGTCATGGTTTCTATGGATTGGGAGTCAGTGGCTCAAAAAAAAAATCCATTAAAATATTTTCCTACCCCATAACTCCTTCCGGCTAAGTAAGCACAAGTTAAAAGAGTTAAGCTACATTTTCATCTTGCGCTCAATTTGATTTTCAGTACTCACCACTGATGAAATATCTAAAAGTGATTTATTGGAACATACCAGCTATATTTAAGCAGCAGCCAAAACAACTACATTTAATTAAAATTAAGGTCAAAGAAACACAACAAACTAATGTGACACTTCAGACATCAGCCTGGAATACGTGTTACGTTGGTTGATTATCAGTTAGGAACAGTAAATGTGTTCAGCAGGCAATTCTCAGTGAAACCAGTTCAGGCAAGCAAACAAGTGCCGTGCCTGAAAATTTTCTCACTTCTCTGTATTCAGAATCATCCTGCACACTGTGCTGTTCTTTCTATCCTTAACCTGCTTCAGTGATTTATTCTTTTTCCTTGAGGAAAAAGTATTCTGCCAGAAGCTCTCACTGGAGAGCCAGAGAAATACAGAACTGTGGGGGAAGGGGTTTAGTTTTTATTGTGTTGTTTTATCTCTTCACCATGAAAGCACAAAAAGTCGTCTCTTCACAAGCCTTAGGCTAATCAGGCTGTGAGAGAAATTTGAGCATCTTTTACATGGCTGCATATCAGCAAGCTTGGAAAAAGGGTTTACTATGAAATGGTTAGTTGCTTAGTCCTGTCTGTAGCAAAGATTACACAACTGTGATTTTCTCTGTGTTTGTTTTCAGGATGAAGCACTGCTTATAAAGGTATCTTTTAAAAGAGGGCACTTTCACCTTGTATATTTATTTAACAGGACAAATACCTTAAGGCTTGATGGCAGTTTTCTCCTAAACCCAATGATCAGAAGGAAAGGGTACTGTATGAATAAAAACTACTCTGAGAGTCCCCTGACAATAGGGATTCAGTCATGCCCAAAATTCCTTCAAGTCCCTCAAGTCTGAAATCAAGACGGTGATCTGGTAGTGGTGTAAATGGATGCAGGATCTTGCCTTCAGTCTCCCTGGATGTTTTGTTTCCCACAGCTCTAGACAAAGCAACAAATAGAAGCCCTGCCAAATACATCTTTTGTTTTCCACTTGTAAAAATAGCCATGGATATAATGCAGAAATAAGTTCTCCTGCAGCCTCTGCCTATCAGGCAGGGACAGTAAGCACATCTACATCGTGTAGTGGAGCACACTGCAGACACTGAAGCTCACAATAGGTTGTTTGGGTGCATCCACACACTACAGTGTGTACACTATGTAAAAATACTAGCTGATATGCCAAGACCATTGCTCTTGCTTAGCTGAAACCTGCCCCCCAGGTCACCAATTCCCACCGTAATGTCTAGTCCAAGTGCTCATTCAGCACAAGCACAAATGGTGCTGTTCTAGGTATGCCTGTGCAGCCAACAGATGTCCACACAACCCCAGCACAGTGGATTTCTGATCTCCACTGGTGATGCCTCTGTCTAAATAGCAATGTGGGAATTTCTGCTCTGAAGCCTTAGACTTTTAGGGATGCTGCAAGAGGCTTACAGGCAAACACAAATGGAAAAATAAAGCTATCGGCGTAGCACAGGGGAAAGGATGACTGATTCCTTTTGTACATTCATTGGAACAACACATCTTTGGGGACATGCCAGACCAAATCTGAATACAAATCAGAAAGCATTAGAGTAGCAGCTGGGGCTACAGGCAGCCAAGTTAAAGTGCAGCAGGGTCACTGCTGAGGCTGCTGGAAACCAAACATAGCAACTGTGTGGAGGGAAGTCACCAGTAAAGTAGGAAAAGGAAAGGCAGAGAGGAAATCACCTTGACTAGGGAGGAATTGGGGCAATGTTTCTGTACTGGTGACCTTTTAGCTTTTCCTGTAAGAAAAAGATAAAAAGGACCTAAGTGGGTTTCACAAAAGCAGCAGCCCTTGCTTACCAGTGATTAAATGATCAGAAAGACTTTTTCTTGGACACCTTCCTAATGTAGTCCTTGTTTTTCCTGATCAAGGCAAAATATCATGATGGAATAAATCCTGATCTGATGATAATATTACTTCAGCCTTCAGCTAGGATAGGCTTATGGTTTTCTGCTTTCTTCTGAAGACGGAAAAAGCTTAACATCTCTGTAGGAAGATCCGGACTAGGCTTTGGTCCTTCAGGCTACTTTGTGTGGTGCTTTCAAAAGTGTCAAAGATGGCAGCCACTAAGAGATGATACAAGCATATGTTATGCTGAATCTGGTGGGTTTTGGACTAGATTTCTCTCCTTTCAGCAGGCTTTTCCAATTTAGTCCTCCAAGCTATCATCCACAATATTTCAAAAACTCCTTGTGGCACTCAAATGTCCAAGAAAAAAAGACGACAAATCAGAGATCATCTGGCCCAACCCTGCTCAAGGCGGGGCCAATTTCAAAGTTCACTGGGTTTTGCAGGTCTGTGTCCAGCTGAGTCTTGACCGCCTCTGAAGATGGAGGCTCCACAGCCTCTCTGGACCCTATTCCAGTTACTGACCTCCCTCACTATTAAATATGTTTTCAGTATATCTAGTCACATTTCCTGTGTTGCAGTTATGGTTTGTTGCCTGTCATCACACAACACCTATCATTAAATATTTGCAGAAAGCTATTAGGTGCACCCAAAGCCAATGCTACACCAGGCTGACCAAGCCCAGCTCCCCCAGTTTCTCCTTACAGGGCAAGCGCTCCAGTCCCACCATCCTGGGGACCTCCCCTGAACTCCCTGCTTTCTTGCACTGCAGACAAAAACCACGCACAGATGCAATCTCAGAAGTGCTAAAAAGATGGGAGGAATCCTTTACCTTGACTTGCTACTGCTAGGACTTGTCAGCTTGGGGAGGAGGATCATAACTGAGTTTTTTAAAATCTCAGACAGTAGGTAGGTTGAATGCAGAACAGTTGTTTATCAAATCCTGCAATGCAAGAGGCATTTTCTGAAACTAGCTTAAAAAACCATCAGTTTAAAACAGTGAAAAGAAAATATTTCTACACACAGCAGGCAATGAATTTGTAAAATTTGCTGTCATGGGAGGCTGAGTAGACAGCATCAGTAGGCTCACAAAAGGATCAGACAAATACATGAACAGAAGATGCTAAAAGTGCTGGGCAGGGATGCGCGTACTGCTGCTATTCCAGCTGCAACACTTGTGGGTGCTGGGAAGCACAAAGAGACCAGGGAAAGCAGTCGGGCTTGCATGCTGTCCCTGAATGGCCTCTCCTCTGGTCACTGTCAGAAGCAGATGGACCTCTGGTGACTTCTTGTTCTCTTGTTCAGCTGAGCCCTGTGGGAGGCTACCAGGCTGACACTTACTAAATAAAAGAGACACAGGGACAGTAACTGAGTTCTTTTACATGAGAGATTTTGCCGTACTGAGAATCATCAGAAGTTATGACAAACCATATCCAGAATTGTTGTCCTGTAGAAGTTAGACCAGAGAACCATAAGATCCAGTTCAGGAGATTTATTGCTAGTGATTTCCATGGCTGCAGGGGTCTGACAGCCCTGCAGGCTGTGGTCTTAGTGGCAGGGGTGGTAAATCAAGTATATGCAATTGTCTATCATCTCCAAAAAAATAAATAGAAATCACCAGCATAAGAATTTAAACTAACTGAAACAATTCAAAATATCAAGCCATGAGAAGCAAATCTAAATGTGCAGAACTGAGGGGGTTTACACACAGAAAGTTTTGATAAAAGATTTCTTATTTAGGTATTCTTTCCTTTTGCTTTTTTGCTGCCAGACAACACTAAACCATTTTTTATCAGAATCACTAAAATGTGAGCCATGGTATTTATGAATTGAATGTTTGTAATTTTATCTTTGAGTTTAAAAAAAGTAAAAATTTTTATTCATCCCTCAAAAAAACCTCAAAAAATATGTTCTGTTACCATTAAACAAAAAAAAGGATTGTATTTTTTTCATTTATATTTTGCCGTTAAAGTAATTTCTTGTTCTTCGATAGTTAGACAAAGGCATTTACCTTTCATTTGCAAACTTCAGACATTTTAGGACTTAGGGGATATATATAAAAGTAGAGGGAACTGAAATAGTAAAAAAGCCCATATGGGACAGAAGACTGAATGTTCCCTCTTCACTAATTATTCCTACAGAAAGAAACATGGAGAACCTCTTTTTTGGGGTAGGTTCAAACAAATTGTTTTCAGTAAGTAAAATCTAAGAATGTCTAATAGCAATGCACGGCTCCACTTCCACAATGTATAGCTCAGTTGAGGAGTTTTTATAAAATAGAATGTCAAAATATGTTAAGAAGAAGAAAAACAAACCTTCAACACAGCAACAACATGCTGAAGTTGAACAAAGCTGAAGTTTCCATCTGAGAAAGACACTAGATAAGGAATTATAAAAATGTAAATTTTCTGATTCCCCTTCCCTGTTAAGATAGTGAATGCATTTCAGTATGGTTATAAAATGACTGTCTGAAAGCAAAATCATGATTTGTGTAGCTCTGGTATAACCTAGAAGTTTGCCAATCATAACGCTGGAAGAATTTCCTGGTGTAACAGGTACTCGTGAAACTGTGCTTTCTGATATAGTTTAACCCAATATCTAAACGTAAGCAAGGCCATGCTTTTTTTTCTAGTTCCAATATATCTGGGAAAATGTTTTTACCTTCATTATAAAGAGAAGAAAACCCAGAAACCACCAGGAAATCAAAAATACCTTTTACTTTCTTTAAAAAAAAGAAAAGAAATAAGAACCAACAAATCAAAAATACCAACACCACACCTAAAGAAGGTTGTTATTCTCAGAAGAATATTTAATACAACTGTATCTAGGTTTCGTTCATCCCCTTCTGTGCACTATGATGAAAGTAAAGATGATCACAGCAATTATC
The DNA here is from genome assembly GCF_963921805.1 of Phalacrocorax carbo. NCBI lineage: Eukaryota > Metazoa > Chordata > Aves > Suliformes > Phalacrocoracidae > Phalacrocorax > Phalacrocorax carbo. The sequence goes on from NC_087513.1 coordinate 205,269,647, forward strand.
TTAACAAGTATTAAGAAATTACTGCTTATGTTGTAGGAAGTGACCACTGTTCTGCATTTCAGCTCACCCTGACAGTAAAAAGGTTAGCTTAAACCACCTATTTAGATTCTAATTTGTGCTGACCACTGCAGAAGAGGTTTAAACTCCCCCGCTCAGCCAAAGCCAGCTGAGGGCAGACATCTGAGCAGTTACCATAAATCAGCTTGACAAATAATATAAAAATTGCTTGAATTGTGTAAACATAAGTAAAAAAATGTACTGAGAATTAAAAAGAAGGTGGAATTACAACCCATAAGGGTGAAAGAAATAAGAAATCAACATAAAGTTGCAGTTCTCCAGGGCAGATGGAATGGCCTGTGAAAGCTTCAATTCTGACAGTGCTTTGTGACAATCAATTTCATGCTGTTGTACAGAGCTCTTAGTACTGTCTTATCTATTGACTAAACACCCTTCTCCAAAGAAAATGAGCCATCAGTTTGAGAAATTTCCCTAGTTATAGCTGTGTCAGCCTGCTTAAACTGACCTTTAGAGGATTCGCATGAGAATAAAGGACATCTTATTATTCAGCGTGCATTTTTGTGAGACCAAAGTAGGAACTGCCTATCTTAGACAAAGCACAAGATTTCCTCCTAAAAGAAGCTATGAGGATTTGCAATTAATCATTCTCCTGAGTAGTTTATAATCTGACATCAGAAAACACTTGGGGGAAGATTGATCCCTGAGGCAATTTCATTTTTGTACAATAAGGTAAAATCTGGCCCATTTGAGTATGTTTCTACTGGCCAATGTAGGATATGCATGCAGGGGTGGAGAGTAATTGAGTAAAGGGAATGGAAACTGGTTTTTTTTTATGTAGAGTGAATTTGTTGTGTACACAGGCCAAATAGTCTTAAAATATGAGTTGTTATAATAATGTTTGTAATATCAAACAACATTATTATGTCTTTTATTCTGTAATTTCAAAGTAATTTTCAAATCTTAATGTGCCAAGTCATAATAGCTGCATGGGGAAAATTAATACCATGTATTCCCAGCTTGCATAAAGGCAAAACTGAAGCATAGAGCTGTTCATGAACATGCTCCGGGTTCCTGGGAGGAGAATTCGAGGTTCCATATTTCCACTACAGCACCTGAATAAAGCATGGTAGGAGGTAAAGGGGAAAAAAAAAATAAACCATATCCAGTAGGAATTTTTATATATAGTGCCTGGCACTCAAAGAGTTATAACAAACTAGTTCTTCACTCAAAGTGACCTCCTGAAAAACTGACTTTGACTCACTGAAAGTATAAGGATATCCCTCAGCCCGTGTGATTTTGCTTATCTACCTGAAGGAAAAAAAATCTCTTTGGACTGATTTTGACTAATGGCAGGGAGCCACATGAATCCTGGAATGATGACAAGAGTGTAATATGAAGTGATCAGGGAACGCTCAAGCATTGCATCCTGAATAGCACCAGCTTGATTTTGATTTCAGAGTAAAGGGATGGTGAATGGGAAGAAGGAGAAGGAAATAGGGAAGATAAGATTTCCCATGGGCTATTTTTGCAGCCCTGATTTCCTCTAGCACTTGTTACACTAAAATAAACAATTTTTTTTAAGCTACTTGTGATTTTCAGAAACTTACAATGAAGGGGGGTAACTGACAATTGACAGTGTTAATTTTATAATTTGCCCTAAAACTAGGGAAGGAGGGAAAAGGGGGGGGGGGGATTGTGTAGGACAGGAAGAGCAAAACAAGGTAATTACAGCATTGATTCAGTATCTACACTTAGGGCATGTACAGTACATCAACTTTCTTTTGATGGGCAGAGGAATTCACTGTACATTATTGTAATGAGTAGTAATGAATAATGATAAGACTATGGGAGCCTTCTCTGTACAGTACCATTACTGGCATGAGTGGATAAACAGATTTTGATTGAGATAGTCCCTAGTAAATCAGGGCTGAGGTTTTTTTCTATGCCATTTGAAATAGCTTCTGAGTCTATTTTTATCCTCAACCCATCATTTTGCAGTTTCTTATCTTCCATACTTATTACCTTAGTGATTTTGAAATCCAGGAGATTGCTAACTACTTGTGTGTCAGACACTGTTTCAAGGACCTTCAAATTTACCAGTGGAAGATGGAAAGGAATGAGCAAGATTTTGTCTGACTTCACGCTTCAGTTTTGCCAGTGACCTATACACTAATAGGAAAACTTATGCTGTTACTAAAGGAGAGAATGTTCTGGAAAACTTTATGTCAGTTAAAAACCCATTACAGAAAGTGCAGCTTGCTCTCAGTTGCAGATTTGAGGTGACTAACGTTTCCTGAAATCAGTGCTCTGGGGAGAGGAGTATCTGGGTATTGTCCTCCTGGCGGATGGGAGCTTGGGTCACTGGACAAAAGTCAAAGTGAACATGAGTGTTTGGATGATGAACCCAGAGAAAAGCAGAGAAGCCCATCTACTTCCTGGAAATCTAATGTATGAGACAAACGCTTTGCCATGTGTGGCATGTTGGCCACCTTGTCCAGAGGTGTCCACACATGTAGACATCCATGAAGCAGGAGGGGAGACTCATACCTTTCAGCAAGTGGGAGGCTCCTTCCTCATTAACATTTGCAGTCCTAAAGAAACAGATTGAAGATTCATCAGCAGGAAAAAAATGCAATAAACTGGTCCTCACAAAGCACCAGAGTCCTGAGATGGAACTGCCTCTTTTGCCTGAATCAAGGCTGAATCAAAGCTGTCCATACATGCAGTGTACTGTACAGATGTGCCCTTAAATGGCAGCTCTTGCCTGCCTTGACACTAGGACAAGGCAGTAATGTCCTCTTCACATGAATCAGGAGAATAATGCAACACACAACCCAGAAAGTGAGGGGTGTGCTGAGTTTGGCAGATATTCAGTAAACTTAACTGAAGAAAAAGTGAGGACTTGAGAGCAAGGAAAAGTGTAAAAAAACACCCCAAACTCAGAAAAACTACTAGTGCACTGACACAGTTCAAGCACAATTCAGTGCATGACTTTCAGCTTTAGGTCCACTTTGAATAAGCAACTTTGAGTCTGTGATAGTTACTGCTTCTAATGGTACAATCACTTAAATACAAAGGTTTCATCAGCAGGATCACATCTCTGAACGTGATGAGTCAGCTGAAATTTGCCTTCAACCTCTACTGCTATTTCAGAGGTAATTCAAACACAGTCTGATGATTCTTAAAAGAAGAAAAAGACATTGATGAGCTGATTATTAGATTTCTTGGGATATCTGTGCATTCAAAAGACATAGAATTTTTGAAAAATTTTGGGCATAACTCATCTAACCAAATGTAGAAATCAATAATGCACTTAGATCTACCCTAGTCATGTTGATTGCTTTTATAGTCAGAAAAGAGAAATAAACTCCTTTAAGTCACCACCAGTTCACTTGAAACAGATATTTAAAGCAGATGAACAAACAGTGCCAATTTTTTCTGGAATGCCTCCATTGCAAGTGACTAAAATTAAGCAACATCAATCTTGCCCTTTCTCAACAAATAGCTAAAAGAGGTGAGTGGTAACTGAGCTTCTGAGGTTTTCCAGCCACTGAAAATGAGGATCACCAGCCACTGTGCTCTGAAACACTGTCCTTTGCCTAGACTGTTCCTGTCCATAGCCAGTCTCTCCCAGCATCTCACCTCTGACTTGAATGGCTACCAGGTTCAGAGGGACCATTTCCACGGCAGGACAGTAAAGTATAATGGTCCCACAAAATGCACCATCTTGAGCACAGGTACCTCACTGATGTACAGGTACATCATTTACTAATTAACGATTTCTTTGAACACCAGCACAGACAACTAACCTAAGGATATAGATCTAAGGATAAGTTGAGGACCATGTGTTTGTGCCAAGGGCTTGCAGTTTCCCTAGAAAGCTTTTCTCAATACCTATCATAATCTATTTCTCCCTACAAACTGGGGCAACTCTGGCATGGGAGTAAGGAAAGGGTCGCAGCCTTTATATATAACTGTACATAGAGACAATATATTAAACAAACGAGTTTTTCCAAATCCCCCAATTTAAAAAAAATTAATGTCAATAGGGATTGCGATATCATGTACACACACTGTGCAGGAGGGGGCTACCCCTCATTACTCATTGAGATCAGAGACTGGGCAAACATTGCCTCCCAGGCACAGAATAGTCTGACAAGCACAAATAGGGCTTATTCTTTTGATTTAACTTTATCAAAATGTAAGGAAACATCTCCCTTTTCCTCTTGTTTTCCTATCCTCTCTTGATCTTCCTATCACCTTGAGGACATCACCCTAAAGTCATTCAGTTTTATCTAACGCAGCACAGTTTCTAGATGGAATTAGAACGATCACTGAATGCATGGAAATTACTTGGTAAGCATTATATTTTTCAAAATGTCATTTCCTTTTTTTTCAGGGGTGAGGAGAAGGGAAATAATGGTGTCTTTTTATGTCTTTCTCGTATTCTCTAGAAAAGTATACCCATTCTTTTTATAGCATCTGCTTATATGATTTCTGCATGCTTTTGCATATAATAAAATATTCTAATAGAGGTCCTTCAGTTCTTTGATTAAAATAAATAAGAATGCACAGGCTCCTTGAAAACATGTAGAATAACTGAAAAAGGGTTGTTTGTAATAGCGCTTAACATCCAAAACTCCCTCACATTGCCATGAAAAAGTCAACTGATTATTTCTGAGTGATATATGCTATGCTGTTAGTCTAATTGCTAGCAGTGGCATTGCTCAGCCATAAAGAAGTTCACTGCATCAACAAAATTTAATTGGGGCATCTCAATATAGTGACATTTTCTTGCAGAGCTAGTTAAAAAAAAATATAGAAACTGCTTTGCACAAGGACTGAAGTGTACATTCTTCACCCGAACCAGAGAAATCCACAGAAAAACTCATTTTACAACAGCACATCGTGATTCTGCTTCCTGCTTTTTACTCCAGCAATCATTAGCTGAACAACAACAACAAAAAGTCTCATTTACTTTATCATATGACTATTTGGGACTGTTTAACTCACCAAGGCATTGGCTTTACTCTCATGCAAAAATTTTAGACAAGAAAAGAGAGAAACAACAAACAAAAAGGAAAAAAAAATGGCATAGCAGTTTTGTCCAAATTTAATTTCATTAGGTACCAGAATTAATGACTCCGGTATTGTTGATGACAACTGTATTAACATGCTATTGCTTTCCTAATGTACAGAAGTTCTTTTAACAAAAATCACAAAAAAAAAAAAATTTATATTAAAGCATAAAACCCTAGCAATACAAAGCACTACAAAAGTTCTATTTTTATTACTCACATCCTCCGTGGGAGGAAGATTTATTAAGATAAGGGAGAATCCTAAGCTATCTACTGACATTAAAGTGACCTGCAGGCAAAAAAACAAATAGTGATGTTGAAAACAGAAAAAAATTCATTCTCTCTCTGTGAGTCCATGGGAGAAAATGAGTGTACCAGAGTTTAAATGGGTAACAGGGCATGTTTCAGAAGTGGCGTATGAAAGCATTTGTTGAAACGCTGAACTTTACCTTCTTTCATTAAGTTGATTCACTGAGTAGGTAACAAGGGAAAAACTGGCAAGTGCTGACTACTTTTTGAGCCCCCACATTGTACACATCGATCCTTCAAAACCTTGAAGCAAATATGCTCACCCAGCTTTGCCTTTCAGAGCTCATGTCTCTTTCTTCCATCATGCTAAAATTTTTTTTTTTGCCATCACAGCTTAGGAAAGCCACTGCCTCCTGCCAGAACTATTTCAAGTACAGGCTTGTACAAATAAAGCAAGAGACAGATCATAGAATGAAGGAATAGTTTGGTTGGTAGGAGCCTTTAAAGATCATCTAGTCCAACCTCTGTCATTGCCAGGGACTTATTTCACTGGATTAGGCTAGTCAAAGCCCCAACCAACCTAACCTTCAATGCAGTGATGGGGCATCCACAATTTCTCTGGGCAACCTGTTCCAGTGTTTCACCACTGTCACATAAAAAATATATCTTCCTTATTTCTGAAATAAATATGTTCAATTAGAACTGTTACCCCTTGTCCTATCGCAACAGGCCCTGCTAAAGAGCTTATCCCAATCTTTCTTATAAGTCTCCTTTAAGTACTGAAAGGCCTCAATAAGGTCTTCCCAGAGCCTTCTTTTCTCCAGGCTGAACAACACCAACTCTCTCAGCCTGTCCTTGTAGAAGAGGTGCTCCAGCCCTCAGGTCATTTTTGGGACCCTCCTCTGGACCCACTCCAACAGGTCCATGTCTTTCTTGTACTGGGAACCCTAGAGCTGACACAGTACTCCAGGTGGGGTTTCATGAGGGTGGATCCCTCAGCCTTCTGGCCACACTTCTTTTGATGCAGCCCAGGATATGGTCGGCTTTCTGGGCAGTGAGCACACATTGCTGCCTCATGTCCAATTTTTCATCCATCAGTATTACCAAGCCCTTCTTCCCTGGACTGCTCTCAATCCATTCGTCATCTAGACTGTACTGATACTGGTGATTGTGCTGCCCCACATGCAAAGTCCTGCAGTCCAAACTGTCCATCCAGTATCTGTACAGCCTGGGTGATTAACGGATTGAGGGCAGATCCTTGAAGGGACAGACCCACATATCATTGGACACAATGGAAATACTCTCCTGGGCTTCAAGACTCGTAAGCACTTAAAATGAACTTCCTCATCTAGAAAGTCTCCCAAGTGGAGTGCAAATCAGGCCCTAAATCTGCTTAGTGTAACTATTTCACGGACTTATTTCAGAAATGGATACTTGGCACTGATTAATCAGAAACAGAGGTGATGTCTTTTTGCTTGAGTGGGGTGCTTTGAGGGTCAGGGGACTATTGATTGTTCTGATTAATACACTGCACTTCCACGGCTGGGAAATGGCAACTCAAAATGAAAGGGCCCTATTCTGCCCTGCTTTTGTGGGCATAATTCCCTGCTGAAATCTGTGTCTCAGAGAAAAAAGAGAATCAATGGTCCCAGGCGCTAGTGAAGGTCAGAGTGCAAGACATACAGGGCAGATCATTGGACATTGTAAATCATGGCCACTCTCTTAACTCAGTGGATCTATTGCACTTTAGTCAGAGATTTGACCCTGAGAGCAATCTGTATTCTTCCTTCATATCTATTGTTTCCTTACACGATTTTGATTGTTCTTTGGTTTTACAATCAGTGCTGTTCAAAATGGATTACGGTTAGTGTTCTGTTAATTTCTGATTTTCACAAATACTTTGAGAACAAAGTTTTGATATTTTCTATGCCTTTAAATTAATCTTATTATGCTGCATAGGTATATATTTCCTACCTTTCACTACACAAAGAATAACCCTCTTGGATTTTTCTTTTTCTTCTTTTTTTATTCTCCACACAAGTTCTCCACACAAAATCATTCATTTTTCTCCTTAGTATTTCAGATGAAAAATATTCTTTAATATTTCTTCAAGGAGAAAAACTTTTCAAGGAGGAAAACATAGCTCTTAAATAATTACACTTAAGTATATATTTTTTTTCCAAGAATGAACTTACAAATATACTCTAGGCCTGAACTTAATGTGTAAGTGTAAGGAAAAAAGAAATTCTGTTTGATATATTCATCCCAAATTTTCAGAAACAGAAAACTCTGGTAGTTCAGAAAAACTTAATTGCTAATTGAGTTGACTTCTGATAATTAGAGATTCACTTCTGGGCTAAGATGGCTTTTTAAGCATTTCTAGTGCTGTCTTTTAACATGAAGAATGGAGAAACCTCCATTAGATATTTCTCAGAAACAAATCCAAACTCTGTCAGTGTAATTTCTAAAGGGTTCTGAAAAGACCAATTACTCATCTCCCACTAAAAGACAGCCTATGGTCACAAGTAATGCTTATAGTTGCCTTTGGAAATCCCAGCAAAAAACTCCCCTAGCTTCATTATCCATTGCCCCTGTATAAGGAATAGGATAAAGAATGAAATACAAATAGATGTGGATGGATGAGAATGTAATTTAATAACTACTCAATATAACTGCCCACTGTCTGATGCATTGCTGCATAATGTGCTATTGATTTGGGAAAAAAAAAAAAAGATTATAGGATAGCTGGGAGCAAATGCCTAGCTCTCTTTCTCACAGGTTTTATATTTTTTGATAATGAGTAAATATATTTTATGCATGAAAACCTAGCAAGGCTTTTTCTAACGGTCTTAATATTGTCAGCTCCAAGGACAAGACCCCTTATATCTTCATGGACACTATAAAAAAAAATCTGCATGCATATACTTCAGTCAGCTAATGAAGGTTCCCACAGAGTGCAAGTAGCTCCAGCAGACAGGAGAGGCTGAAAGAGGACCCCTTCATACACTTAGTTTCTGATGCTACAAATTCTCTGATTTTCTATAAGCAGCATAGAGGATTTTGGGCTTCCCTTTGAGTCAGTATTAAATCCCATAAAAAAAAAGACACTAATTTTCTGGCTAGGACAGGTAGCAGGTGCTACTGGGCTAGGTACTCCTCAAAGGAAAATGTGCCCTGTCTCAGGACTCATAGCTGGTGGTTTGACTGGTATCGTTCATCAGTCCAGCCTTCTAAGGGTTGTCTGGACCAAAAAACCTCATTTATGGCAGTGAGGGATAACTCTTATTTATAGAGCAATTAGGTCTGCCAAAACCCTTTATCCTCCTCTTCACCTTCATGGTCCTATTTGAGGTTGCTCTCTGTCTACACTGAAGATCATCCTGGGTAACTTTGTGAGCTCTAATATAGCTGAATACAGCATTGCTTTCAGCTCTTTGGGCAATTCTGCAATAAGCTTAATAAGCTGGCTGGTGAAAAAGCTCCTAATTCACACAATCACAGAACCACAGGTTGGAAGGGACCTCAGGGATCATCTAGTCCAACCTTTCTAGGAAGAGCACAGTCTAGACAAGATGGCCCAGCACCCTGTCCAGACAACTCTTGAAGGTGTCCAACGTGGCCAAGTCAACCACTTCCCTGGGGAGAATATTCCAAGGTTGACTGTACTCACTGTGAAAAATTTCCCTCTGGTGTCCAATCAGAATCTCCCCAAAAGCAACTTGTGTCCATTCCCCCTTGTCCTCTCCATGGGACTCCGTGTGTAAAGGGAGCCTCCATCTTCTTTGTAACTACCCCTTAAGGATTGGTACATGGTGATGAGATCCCCTCTGAGCCTCCTTTTCTCCAGGCTGAACAAACCCAGTTCTCCCAGCCTATCCCCGTATGGCAGCTTCTCAGTCCTTTGATCATCTTGGAGGCCCTTCTCTGGACCCCTTCCAGCCTGTCCACGTCCTTTTTGTATAGAGGGGACCAGAACTGTACACAGTACTCCAGGTGTGGCCCGACAAGCGCTGAGTAGGGTGGGATAATGACTTCGTTACCTCTGCTGGCGATGCCCTTTTTGATGCAACCCAGCATCCTGTTGGCCTTCTTGGCCGCAGCAGCACACTGTTTGCTCATACTGAGCTTCCTGTCCACCAGCACCCCCAGGTCCCTTTCCACAGAGCTGCTCTCCAGCCAGGTGGATCCCAGCCTGTGCTGCACTCCTGGATTATGTTTTCCCAGGTGCATGACCTTACACTTGTCCTTGTTGAACTTCATAAGGTTCTTGCTGGCCCACTCTTCCAGCTTATCCAGGTCTCCCTGCAGAGCAGCTCTCCCTTCTGGAGTGTCTACTTTCCCACTCAATTTGGTGTCAGCAGAAAACTTCATCAGGCTACACTTGATCCCCTTATCCAGATCACTTATAAAGATGTTCAATAACATTGGGCCCAATATTGATCCCTGGGGGACACCACTTGTGACAGCTTGCTGCTTGGAAGGGGAGCTATTTATCACCACCCTTTGGGTGCAGCCTGTCAGCCAGTTCCCCACCCGCTGCACAGACCACTTTTCTGGGCCATAATGCATTAATTTCTCCAGGAGGAGGCTGTGGGGGACCATATCAAAGGCCTTGGAGAAGTCCAGGTAGACAATGTCCACCACCCGCCCCATGTCAATCAGGCAAGTCACTTTGTCATAGAAGGCCACCAGGTTTGTCAAGCACGATCTGCCTTTAGTGAAGCCAAGTTGGCTTTTCCCAATCACGTGCTTCATTTGACTTGTCATGGCCCCCAGGAGGATTTGTTCCATAACTTTCCCAGGGACTGAAGTAAGGCTGATGGGCCTATTGTTATCCAGATCCTCCCTCGAGCCTTTCTTGTAGATAGGGGTAACATTTGCCTTCCTCCAGTCCTCTGGGACATCCCCAGTTCTCCATGACTTCTCAAAGATTATGGAGAGTGGCCTTGTGATGATGTCAGCCAGCTCTCTCAACACCCTCGGGTGGATGTCGTCAGGGCCCATTGATTTGTAGGGGTCAAGCTTCTGTAATAATTCATGTACTAGCTCTTCCTTCACTGATGGTGGGTCGGTGTTTGGATCAATTGGCAATTTCATTCCCAAAGCCTGGGACCCAACAGTGCTGGGAAAGACAGAGGTGAAGGAAGTGTTGAGGACCTCTGCCTTTTTAGCTTCATTGGTGATTGACTCTCCTTTTCTGTTTAACAGTGGGCCTATGTTTTCCTTCTTTTTCTGCTTGTGGTCGACATACCTGAAGGAACCTTTCTTGTTATTTTTGTCATTTACAGGCAGTTTCAATTCAAGCTGGGCTTTTGCTTTTCTAACTGCATCTCTGCATACTCTGGCAATGCCCGTGTATCTCTCAACGGATAATCCTCCACTTCTCCATCTCTGGTATACTTCACTTTTGGATTAGAGTAGACCCGGGAGGTCATGGTTGAGCCATTGGGGCCTCTTGCTCTGCTTACTTCCCTTTCATTTGTAGCGGATAAATTGGCTTTGTGCTTCCAATAGAGAGTCCTTGAAGAACTCCCAGCACTCACTAGCTCCTTTGCCTTCCATGGAAGCTTCCCATGGAATCCCTCCCAGCTGAGCCCTGAGTGCACTGAAGTTTGCTCTTCTAAAATCCAGAACCCTTGTCTTAGAGCTGACCTTCAGCACGCTCAGCAGGATCCCAAACTCCACAATATTGTGATCACCACAGCAAGGCTACCACTAACCGAGATATTACAAAGCAGGTTTTCTCGGTTTGTGAATAGCAAGTCCAGCAGTGCCTCATTCTGGTTGTCACATCTAACATTTGTATGAGGAAACAGTCCTCTATACATTCCAGGAACTTGGTGGATGACATGCGAGCTGCTGTATTGTTCTTCCATCAGATGTCTGGGTAGTTGAACTCACCCATCAGGATCAGGTTCTGTTGGCCAGAAGCTTGCTCTAGTGCCCCAAATATCGCTTCATCGGCATTGTCATCGTTGTTAGGAGGTCGATAGCAGATGCCCGCTGTGAGGTCCTGCTGGAAGATGACCCCTTTGACTTTAACCCAGAGGCATTTGATAGAGCAGTCGCAATCACCAGAATTGACTTCAATACATTAGAGGTTTTCCTTAATGTAGAGTGCGACTCCTCCACTCCTCCTACCCTGCCTGTCCTTACGAAAGAGCCTGTAACCATCCATTGTGATCCCCAGTCATTTGAGTTGTCCCACCATGTTTCAGTTACCCTATGATGTCATACCCTTCTGAGTGGGCACGGAGCTCCAGTTCCTCCTGTTTGTTACCTAGACTGCGTGCATTCATGTACGTACACTTGAGGTGATTACTCTTCTGTTTCACACCTTGGGAGACAACTACAGAACATTTGTCACTGCACTGCTTGGCCTGACTTACTCCCCCATTGGACGTGCTGGTGTGAGCGTTTTCACAATGGATCCCACCTGCCAAGTCCTTCAGTTTAAAGCCTGCCTCACCGAGTTAGCCAGCCTACTACTGAAGATTCCCTTACCTCTTTTGGACAGGTGGATTCCATCCCTCCCTAGCATGTTGTAGTCATTGAAGAACACCCCATTGTCATATAAGCTAATTCACTGTTTCCCTAAGAAAGGATTCACTTGCGATGGGCCCATCAGTTAAAAGACTTTATTATTCTTTATTCCCTTACCCTTAAATTGCTGCCATCTCTTAGCTGAATTTCTTGTCCACCTAAGTAACACGGTTTTAGGTCCTTGGGTTTGAAAGAGACTGAGCTAATGATTTTGTCTGGCAAAGCATTTGACTGGAAACATTTAGAAGCATATGTCACTGCATTACCAGATTTCCATCACTGGTTCCTACATACTTTAACTGGATTAGAATGGGTGGGAAGTGCAAAAAGAGCTGTGATTTATCCTCCATCCCCATGACATTCCAGACACCCATATGGAGCAGTACAACTATATCCTGAAAGGCACAGCTCTTAACAGTTGTGTTAAAACTATACCTACAATAATGAGGGAAGTGTGCCCACTGCTGGGAAAATGCAAAGATGCTTCAACTCTCATGCAATGCTTTCCTCTGGAACACATCTTTTATATGCAAATATATCAATGTAGACAGAGATGGATATATGTTTATATATGTTTAAGAAGGAGAACAGACTGAGCCCCAAATTTCATAAAGCTCAATATCTTTATAAAATGTCACTTGTAATTCGCTGAAATTGGAAAGCCTGTTGAAATTAATAAGAGGGTACTTAAAAACTGCGTAAAACAATCTAATTATTCTGGAAAGCTCTTGGAGAACAAATGAAGTGGCAAAAGAAAAAGGGAAAAAATGTCTCTTTAAAAAGTGAGAATAGAAGAGGATGTGAGTCACAGCTCAACAGCTTAACCTGAATTCCTAGAAAAACTCTGAAACAATAAACAAACTGTAAGTATAAAGAAGATAATAAAGTGCCATGCAGCAACTCCACACAAATCAGTCAAAATCAATTTTATTTCCTTCTGTCATAAAACAGCAAATCCAGTGAACAGAGGCAAAGAGTTGATTCCAAGTTTGGTAAGGTTTTTGACACTGTTTCAGATGGATGTTCTGAGGTAACCTGGGGAAATATGGACACATAAAAATACTAGGGAAATTAAAAGCTGCTTGGATATGATAATCAGAGGTTAGATCTCAATTATTTACCATCAAAATGGAAAGATACAATGGGATAATCAGGTCTGCAACCAGTAGTATTAAATATTTTCATTGTGACTTGGATGACAATACCAACCTGGGGAGGACCATGCAGACAGGATTAGAATCCATGGTGATCTCAAGATTTTGGAGGTACGAGCTAAGTCATATGGTGGGAGATGGGGAGCAATTCACTGTAAATAAATACAAAGTTCTACACTTCACTAAAAATAATCTCCTCTACAAACATGGGATGATGTTTAACCTAGACAGCAGTGCTACAGGAAAGAATCTGGAAATCCCTTGATGAATAGTCATCAACAGTGCTACCAGGTAAGCATTATAGAAGAGTATGAGAAATATCATCTGAAAGACACATGATGTAATCTTTCCAATCTATTTGTCATTCACTTACCAACTGGAGTAGTACATCTATTTTGGGACACCGCTTTCTGAGAAAGACGTGGGCAAGGAAAACAAGGAGAACAGCCTGAAGTCTACAAAATATGATCAGTGGGAGAAAATTAAAATATTGTGGGTTGTTTCTGCTGAAGAATACAAGAGGGACAAATGATACTGTATTTATCAACTGCACTGTAACAAAGATGAAAGAAAATTACTACATAGTTTATTGTTTAATAGGCTAAAATTGATCAAAAAATATTTAAGGTAATTTTGGGGAAAACTTGGCTAGTGGAACAGATTGCTTAGGGTGGGAAGATGGAAGGTAGTTTTGAAATCTCCTTTGTAGAAGGTTTTAAGGAATTATTTAGACAAGTATCTGTCAGGTTTATAGTTGGTCATTCTTTGAGGTTAGCCCTACTTTCTATTATCACTGTCCATTCACACTAACTGTAAGCAATGCCTCTGTTTTCAGAACGAGTGAGAGTCATTTCACCTGAGTTTCCTTAGCATTTCTGAAACTTACTCAACACATGGTACTCAGAAGTAATATTATAGTACTTCTCGTTCAGTTTTGGTCACTGTTCCTCATTTTTATAAGTCTTCAGGATTCTATGGAATCCTTGAAGTTGATCCACCTCAGAAGGAATGTGACTGGAATTACCTATCCCTCAGTGATAACTTTGTTTTGCTTTGTGTGTATAAAAGATCCCAGCAAACTGCAGCTTCCACTGACTGGAGTGGGATGCCCCATGAGCCCTTGATTTTCTTGTAGGCAAGAAGCCACGAACAAGGTGCTTATTGTTATCTGTCATCCTGCAAGATGCAGTTCTTTGGAATACAAGATTGTCTTCAGTGAGTTCACTTCGGCTGTCTTAGTCAGAAAAGCAAAATAATAGTTTTTACTACATACAAGACTCTTGTCTTCATGGTCCTGCCCTTCCCACCCACAGTGTCTTTCAAACCAAAACATATACTACTTGTACTTCTTTAAGCATAACCTAAACTCTGGTTGAGACACAGTTTTGACACTATTTGTATTGCTTTTTGAGAGATAAAACATGAAGCCGATTTGTTGCTGCCAAGCTCTCTTTAATACAACACTGATTATTTCAGACCTTGACAAGTTTAGTTCCATGTTCCAAATGATTTGGTTACTTTTGTTGTTTAAGATATATGCAGTTCGAACCTGTCTTCAAGTCAATAGTATTCTCATGAAACCTTCCAGGAATTATCCAAAATCATTTCTACTAGCCACCAAGTTGTAAAGTCTAAGAGTCATTATTAATCTCTGTGAAGAAAATATTTTCCGAGGATGATGTTTTCCAGATAATTCATGCTTTGGCAGTTCTAACTGCATAATGGTTTTAGCAAACTGAGGGAGATTTCTAATTTTGTATGAATGAAAATCAATATATATTTCTCTGGTTTTAATGTGTATAATGGTTATATTTCTCACAAGCATTTTGTCAACTATTGCTCTGGGTCAGTCTGAGTGACTTCCTAATGTAAGACAAACACTGAAACGCTCCCTGTGGAAACTGATTTCATTTCACCTGCCACATTGTCCCAGGTAGAATTGTCCTTTTCAGTGTGATTAGACTAGTGAAAGTTGCATTTGTTCATTTTCCCTGTATATAATGCGTATGATAGTCCAGCATACATAGCAATAGCTACTAAGTTCAGGCCACGGGTACCCTGTCCTGCGCTCTGTCAAGAGGCTCTGATGCTGAAGCATGGCATTCCAGGGAGGTGGGAACTGGTGTGGTTCTCAGCAGCATCAGATCTCTTGTGTCCAGATGCCGCAATTTCTGTAGTCAAAGAGTGCATGTGCAGGCACAGTATCCACACCTCCAGCTCTGGACCATAGTGAAGGTGTTAATATGATAACAGCAGTAGACTTAGTCTTTTACTGCCTCTTTAGATGGCAACAAGATCAATGACTAGACCATCTCAGTAGATCATTCAAACAATCCTTTAATAAAACCTCAGGCTAAATGTTACGGTATACTTGCTGTTGCTCCAGACACAATTACCAGTGAAGCAGATTCATCAGAGCTGTAATATAATTTTAAGTGATTAAGTGATTAAGATGATTAAGTGATCCTACTGCAAACAGGATCAACCCAAGATGCTGTGGGACCCTCTTCATGCACTGAATGTGTTCCACAAGGACAGGCAACAAAACTGAGCTTCAAGATGTTGTTTTGCCTCTTGGGATTTCACTTGTCTCTTTCCGTGGCCTCTATCTTTACTAGTTTGAAACCCTCTGGAGTTGTCTCTCATTTGCCATAATGCTTCCACTTACCTCTGTCTTACCCAAGCTATAGCTTTGGTGCAGAAGAGTTATAACAGTCAGGGTGTAAAAAAGATAGGACTGCAGGGACAATACAGCCAAAAAAGCAAAACAAATCACAGGGGGAAAAAAAATTAAAGACTAGACAAACTCTGAGTCTCAGAAACCCATTATCACCCTAAAGCTGTTATCTACATTTTTCTGTATCTCCCTGTATCTCATACAATGGCATCTTAAGTATTCTACCTCACCTAGGTAACATATGGACTGCTGACACAAGAATTCTTCTACATCAGTGATGTACCTCATTTAAAACACCTCTTATTTCCTCCCTGGCTCAGCTCAGCACCCATAGCATATTTTGTACTGCTGTTTCATCAACGCTTGGGCTTCTTCAACTCCAGCTGCCTCAGAGACTGATGGGGATGTGTAAGCACCTTTTCATGGGTGTAGCAACAAAGACACAGACACTAATTATGTAACCCATTAATTTTTAGCTATGTATTTACATCTTATTTTTTTTAGGAAAAAATATCTGCATTTGCTTGTCTTCAGTGCAGAGAAGAGGTTATCATCCTCCTGTGACAAACAAAAGCACTGAATTTTACCAAATCACTTGAAATAACAAATAAAACACTGATGATGAATCTTTGTTCCTTGAAATTACCCTGTGTATGACTATTTTGCAAACAACTTACCAAATCTGGTGATGCAACTATAAATACATATACTTTGCAGCTAGATCAGGTGAGCTGCGCTGCTGTCCTCATTGTCCAAAGATTAATTCTCTATTTCCCCATATTAGGAAATGGATTTCAAAAGCCCAGGAGACAGAAATAGAATTATTGTTCTGAAATATCTTTCACCTTAGTCTAAAAAGGAAGGAGAAACTGAAGCAGAGTAGATTCACCATTTCTTTAGCAGAAGAGAACATATTGGACTGTGGTCATTTTTCAGAAGAGAAACCTTATGAAAATTATTTCAGGGTCAAACAGTATTTTATGGACCTAGAGGGAATGCTGAGAAGACAAATCCTTGTCACTCTTAACAGACTATGAAATTAACATTATATATCCATTGGTTATCTTTAATTGAGAATCTGTTTTAGCGGAGTTAGTGAAGAGCAGAAGCGGAACTCAAGAATGTGAAGATGATCCCTCTAATCCCTCAGGTGATACAGTTAAATCTTTTGGAAAACAAAAATGCCATGAGTAAATGGGAAACTCTTTGACATCAAGGAGCTATTTGTGTTGTGCGCTGAGTTTGTACGATTTCATCCGCAACCAAGATTTTCCTCATGAGCCAGAATGGCTTGACTATTTGAATTTTCTTTTTTGTGCCAATTTGGGCATAAGCTGAGGAATGCAACCATGCCCATTCTGGTTCTTTGTTCTGTGAGAAGTCTTCCCTTGCTTACATGCGTATTTCATTTTGTATGTATGAAGAAAAGCCAGACCATAAACACTACACTGCCAGTTTTAAGTTATGTCAATATTTTTATATATTTTTCTATTATACCATGAATATGCATTTGTTTACATAAATATAGTATCTCTCCAAAGCTTTAGAAGATATATAATTATTACAAGCCAGAAAATAAATACGTACAAGAAGAAAACAGAAAATAACTATTCTTCTGTGCCATGCTTCCTTCAGAATTTCTGTTATAGTACTAATGTAATCAAATGCCATGGACCTAACCTGGAGAACCTTCTAGAAGTGCTCAGAAGGAGTTTCAGGACCAAACCACATCTGCTCAGATATTTTGATCTGTCATCAGTGGGTCCCTAGTTAGGAATTATGCCAGCAGGTTAGGGTTTCTACAGCTTTAAAAGAGCAAGAAACAATCCAGAAGCAGACACTGAAGAGAGGCTGAATATGGGTACATTTCCTCTCTCCACATCAGTGCCCAAGTAGGTATCTTGTTTCCTTTCTCTCTCCTTCTTGGCTTCTCTCCATGGAATAACAAAATTTCCCTTTGGCACGTGATCAGACACACCAGGATGATCTTTATCTTCATGTTCTCATGTTGACTCAGTTTTTAGAAATGTGTTCAGTGGTTGTGTCTCAATTGGAAAATGAATTTGAGCAGTCTACTTGATTTAAGTCACAGAGAACCAAGACTGAAAATAACTTTACAGTGGCTGGACTTTAATCTTTGTATTTGGTTTGAATTCTCCTACAGCAGACTATGGCACTTTCCCAGCCCAAAGGGACACAGAGAGGATCCAAGGCTGCAACATGCTCTATAAGAAAGACCATAAACTCCCCTAGAGTGCTAAAATATCCTCTCTTTTTAAAAATAAATCTTGAAAAAGGTAGTGTTCCCTATATTATAATCTATTACAATTAACCTAGACATGGGATGTATTTCCAATTGTAAGGTATTGTAGCATTCCTTAAAAGAGGTGTCAAAAACAATCATGGGCTAATGAGATTTTACATGAACCACCTGCTGGTTGCTTTCAATTAGATAAAACACCTTTGCTGGAAGTGAGGAAACCCTCTTCGTTATTTGCAAATGAGTTACACAACAGAAAGCAATAACAGGAAAAAAAAAGAGAAACTAATAGAACTGTCTGAGCTTCTCACATCTAATCCCATCCCCATAATTCCTCTCTGGGGGAAAAAAACCAAAACCAAACCTAAAACCCATCCCCCAAAAAAACCCAACACAACAAAAACAAAAAAAACATAAAACACACCCCACAAAACCAAAAAACCCAAACCAAAACCCCCCAAAATGGCAAAATTGAGTGTCCAAAGACATTGAGGAAAATCACAGAACAAAGCTGCATGAATAACTGACATGTCAGTTCACTGCCATCCCCCAAAAAGTGTTAAATACTTTGCTTTGGGTCAGATCAAGCATTTTGTTCAATTCAGGAGGAAATATTTTGTTTTATATTTCAGATGTCAATTTTTTAGAAGAAAAATGTACAAAAAACCTGTTTAAAAATACAAAGTTTATTTTAAATAATACAGTTAGTGTCTTTAAAATATATTAATGATTGCAGATTTCAGAATATCTCTGAGGGGGAAGGATGTGATCAAGAAGAACAGTTTGACAAAACCTGATATAAATTTGCAAAATGTCACAGTTTAGCTAGATCTAGTTTTTATACTTTTGTTTACTCAAGAAACCTTGACCAAAACATAGTCTTCTGTCCCACTGAGATCTGGGCTTTCCAGTATAAGATCAAAAATCACTTTAGATAAGTCTACGTTTAGAGGATGACTGATGTAAATCAGAAGGCATAACATCCAACACAGACACCTTCTAATAGATGAAGAAGAGTACAGAGCAGAAAAATGACAGATTCCTTCGATTTTATTTTATAGACATTCCATAATTGCAAATTTAAAAAAAAAAAAAAAATTATACAGCACAGAACTAAAGGGCTTACACTCATTATATTTCTACCTACCTCATATGAGGGTGTAATGGACACTGACAACAGAATTTGTGAGCCTAAAAGCTGTTTATATAGACATAAGACTTTCAGATTGGCAAGAAACTTTCAAGTTAGATGTTTTTTTCTCACACAGAATCATAGAATTATTAAGGTTGGAAAAGACCTCTAGGATCATGAAGTCCAACTGTCAACACAACACTACGATGTCTCCTAAACCATGCCCTGAAGTGCTATGTCTACACATTTTTTTAATACCTCCAGGGATGGTGACTCCACCACCTCTCTGGGCAGCCTCTTCCAATAACTGACCGCTCCTTCAGTAAAGAAATTTATCCTAATATCCAATCTAAACCTCCCCTGGTGCAGCTTTAAGCCATTTCCTCTTGTTCTATCGCTGGTGAGCTGGGAGAAGTGACCAACACCCACCTCGCTACAACCTCCTTTCAGGTAGTTGTAGAGAGTGTTAAGGTCTCCCCATCAGCCTCCTCTTCTCCAGACTAAACAACCCCAGTCCCCTCAACCTCTCCTCATTAAGACCTGCTCTCCAGACCCTTCATCAGCTTCATTACCTTTCTTTGACCACACTCCATCTAAATTCTGACCTTTATTTTGTTTGCCAACCCATCTTTTCAGTATTGAAAAACATATAAAATATTTCCCATTATTCTTGTTCTACATGAATCAATGTGCTTTTAGCAAATTATAAACAAAAAAAAAAAAAACAACAAAAAAAACCAAACAACAGTAGGTGTTACCCAGTTCTATGAAAGAGGCAGTTTCCTTACAGAAGGAGATGGAAAATAAATAGTAAACACCTTCCCCACTGGCCGACATTTGGGAAGGGAAAGGGGAAACCAGGGTGAAAGGAAAAGTACAGCCCCCATGACAATGAAAGACCTGCCGTGCTTGTTTTGGCTGAGAAGTGGTTAATTCTCTTAACTGTAGTGCCTGTAGTGGTCAGGGACATTTCCAGCTTCCCATCTCTGCCATGTGGTTAGGAGGCTGGGAGGGGCGGGGCCACGGCAGATGACCCCGGATGCAGAGATGCAGTTAGAAAAGCAAAAGCCCAGCTTGAATTGAAACTGCCTGTAAATTACAAAAATAACAGGAAAGGTTCCTTCAGGTATGTCGACCACAAGCAGAAAAAGAAGGAAAACATAGGCCCACTGTTAAACAGAAAAGGAGAGTCAATCACCAATGAAGCTAAAAAGGCAGAGGACCTCAACACTTTCTTCACCTCTGTCTTTCCCAGCACTGTTGGGTCCCAGGCTTTGGGAATGAAATTGCCAATTGATCCAAACACCGACCCACCATCAGTGAAGGAAGAGCTAGTACATGAATTATTACAGAAGCTTGACCCCTACAAATCAATGGGCCCTGACGACATCCACCCGAGGGTGTTGAGAGAGCTGGCTGACATCATCACAAGGCCACTCTCCATAATCTTTGAGAAGTCATGGAGAACTGGGGATGTCCCAGAGGACTGGAGGAAGGCAAATGTTACCCCTATCTACAAGAAAGGCTCGAGGGAGGATCTGGGTAACTATAGGCCCATCAGCCTTACTTCAGTCCCTGGGAAAGTTATGGAACAAATCCTCCTGGGGGCCATGACAAGTCAAATGAAGCACGTGATTGGGAAAAGCCAACTTGGCTTCACTAAAGGCAGATCGTGCTTGACAAACCTGGTGGCCTTCTATGACAAAGTGACTTGCCTGATTGACATGGGGCGGGTGGTGGACATTGTCTACCTGGACTTCTCCAAGGCCTTTGATATGGTCCCCCACAGCCTCCTCCTGGAGAAATTAATGCATTATGGCCCAGAAAAGTGGTCTGTGCAGCGGGTGGGGAACTGGCTGACAGGCTGCACCCAAAGGGTGGTGATAAATAGCTCCCCTTCCAAGCAGCAAGCTGTCACAAGTGGTGTCCCCCAGGGATCAATATTGGGCCCAATGTTATTGAACATCTTTATAAGTGATCTGGATAAGGGGATCAAGTGTAGCCTGATGAAGTTTTCTGCTGACACCAAATTGAGTGGGAAAGTAGACACTCCAGAAGGGAGAGCTGCTCTGCAGGGAGACCTGGATAAGCTGGAAGAGTGGGCCAACAAGAACCTTATGAAGTTCAACAAGGACAAGTGTAAGGTCATGCACCTGGGAAAACATAATCCAGGAGTGCAGCACAGGCTGGGATCCACCTGGCTGGAGAGCAGCTCTGTGGAAAGGGACCTGGGGGTGCTGGTGGACAGGAAGCTCAGTATGAGCAAACAGTGTGCTGCTGCGGCCAAGAAGGCCAACAGGATGCTGGGTTGCATCAAAAAGGGCATCGCCAGCAGAGGTAACGAAGTCATTATCCCACCCTACTCAGCGCTTGTCGGGCCACACCTGGAGTACTGTGTACAGTTCTGGTCCCCTCTATACAAAAAGGACGTGGACAGGCTGGAAGGGGTCCAGAGAAGGGCCTCCAAGATGATCAAAGGACTGAGAAGCTGCCATACGGGGATAGGCTGGGAGAACTGGGTTTGTTCAGCCTGGAGAAAAGGAGGCTCAGAGGGGATCTCATCACCATGTACCAATCCTTAAGGGGTAGTTACAAAGAAGATGGAGGCTCCCTTTACACACGGAGTCCCATGGAGAGGACAAGGGGGAATGGACACAAGTTGCTTTTGGGGAGATTCTGATTGGACACCAGAGGGAAATTTTTCACAGTGAGTACAGTCAACCTTGGAATATTCTCCCCAGGGAAGTGGTTGACTTGGCCACGTTGGACACCTTCAAGAGTTGTCTGGACAGGGTGCTGGGCCATCTTGTCTAGACTGTGCTCTTCCTAGAAAGGTTGGACTAGATGATCCCTGAGGTCCCTTCCAACCTGTGGTTCTGTGATTGTGTGAATTAGGAGCTTTTTCACCAGCCAGCTTATTAAGCTTATTGCAGAATTGCCCAAAGAGCTGAAAGCAATGCTGTATTCAGCTATATTAGAGCTCACAAAGTTACCCAGGATGATCTTCAGTGTAGACAGAGAGCAACCTCAAATAGGACCATGAAGGTGAAGAGGAGGATAAAGGGTTTTGGCAGACCTAATTGCTCTATAAATAAGAGTTATCCTTAACCTCGCAGTATCCTGAACTCAACCATCTCACGGTCACTGCAGCCAAGGCAACCCCCAACTCTCACATCCTCAACCAGCCCTTCCATCTTTGTTAGGATAAGGTCCAGCATCTCACCTCGTTGGCTCCTCCACCACTTGCATCAAAATGTTGTCCTCGATGCTCAGCAGGAACCTTCTGGATTGTGCATGGCTCAACGTGTTGCTTTTCCAGCAAATATCAGGGTGGTTGAAGTCCCCCATGAGGACCAGGGCCTGCAATTGCAAGGCTACTTCCAGCTGCCTGTAGAAGGCGTCATCTACTTCCTCTTCTTGATCAGCTGGCCCGTAGCAAACACCCACAACGGTGTTGCCCATATTTGTCTGTCCCTTAATTTCTACCCACAAACTCTCAAACTGTTCTCCTTCCACCCCAAGGCAGAGCTCGATGCATTCCAGTTGCTCCCTCACAGAAAGAGCAACTCCCCCACCTTGCCTTGCTGGTCTGTCTTTCCTGAGAAGCCTGTAGCCAGCCATGACCATGTTCCAGTCCTGCGAGCCACCCGATCATGTCTCTGTGATCATGCAGTCAGATCATGGCCATGCGACTGCACACAGACCTCTAGTTCCTCTGGTTTATTCCCCATGCTCCGTGCGTTGGTGTACAGGCATTTCAGAAAGGTGCTTGAGCACACAGCTTTCCCCGGAGGGGTGCAGGAGGACCCACGATAGCCATGCAAACCCTTGAGGTGATTGGTCTCCTGGTTGCCATCGCATGAGGCCACTACGGCACCTTTATCACTGCTCTGGTTGACTTGTCTTATTCCTCCATTGCATGTGATGGCATTAGCATTGCCACTTTTTCCCCCTTCCCCTGAGCTCCTCAGCCCTCCTCACAAGTTTGCCAGCCTGCTGCCAAAGATTCCTTTGCCCCTTCAGACAGGTGGAGTCCATCCCTCCCTAGCAGCCTATGGTTGTTGAAGACCATCCAATTGCTTCAGTTACCAGTTGCTCCAATTGCCAGGAGTTTCCCCAGATCAGCACATCCTCTGGAGAGCAGAGTGTGGCTTTGCACTGGCACAGGTGGCCCCAGCTGGAGTTCTGCTTGGCCACCTGTCTCTTATATCTCCCTTCAGCAATGCTCAGGTGGATGCCCTTTCCACGGGGCAGGGGGATCCACGGCTTGTTGCCCTGCAGCAAGGGACAAACAGCCACCTCACAGCGTGACACCCAGACAGGGGCAGAGGTCTCCCTCTCAGGGGGGAGCAGCAGCAGGTGCCAGCCCCTGCCCATGCTGGGCCACGCACACATGGCCGTCTGTGGCAACGGCCCAGCAAAAGCCCCTTGGGAAGGTGCCCAAGGTGTACAGGCCTACATCTGCCTCTTCCAGTCACCTCCATGAAGAAAGCACGTCAGCCAAAACAGAAACACCCCCTCTTTCCAAGCGTGACAAAAGACCCCATCAGGGATGGTGGGCAAGAGAGCAGAGGCACTGGCGGGGAGGGCGCTCTCACTCGGAGCGGCTGCCCGGGTCACATCGAGGTCTGAGCACTGGGCACTGCACTGCTCCCAACTCTCAGAAGTTTTAGAAAACCACAGGGCTGCTTCTTGAAAACGTCCCCATTGCTAATTTTACTGATGCTTCCCCTTCCCCGAGTGGTCAGCCTGGAGCAGGCAGAAGCACTGGGAGCGGAGCCAGCAGTGGAGCTTCCCTGTGTGACGGGGCCTGCGGGTCTCCCCTGCGTTCCTCTGAGCCCACAGGCACCCCAGCACCCCCAGGCCCGGGGGCCCTGTGTGGGAGCAATGCCTGGGGACAAGGCCACGGCAGTGGCACCCAGAGTGCCCGAATGCACACAGGAGGGAGCTCTGCAGCAGCCACTGGCCCTGGGAGTATGTGGGAGGTGTTGGCTTAGGCCGGGCCGGAGCCTTGGGGAGGGCAGAGCAGGGGCTGGGCCAGGCCGGTCCCAGCCGGTCCCAGCCAACCGTGGGCATGGGCATCTCCATAGCGACCCCCAGGGCTTTGTGATAGGGGATCCTCATCATGGCTGGAGAGCAGCACTGTTGAAAGGGAGCTGGGGGACAGGAAGCTCAACATGAGCAAACAGTGTGCTGCTGCGGCCAAGAAGGCCAACAGGATGCTAGGTTGCATCAAAAAGGCCATCACCAGCAGAGATAAAGAAGACATTATCCCACTCTAGTAGTGCTTGTCAGGCCACACCTGGAGTACTGTGTACAGTTCCTGTAGTGCACTTAAAATATATGCTAGGCAAAACAGTCTGGGTTCTTCCTGCCTCAGGAAAGAGGCAAACCCATTCATGGGATTCCTTTTGCTTGAGGACAAAGGTGCACTTGGTTGGTGATGCAGGAGGGTGGTAAAGTCCAATGTGTGCCTCAAGGGGATTTGATTTTGGATTAAAACTGCCAATGAACTGAATGGTACGCTGTTAATTGCTATATAATGTTGTATGTCATCTCTTCTGTGGTTGCTATATGCCACATCAATATCATAGTACAAATCTCCCAATCCATGGAAGATGAACTTTGACAAAACAAGCAAAGCGCAGCAGTGATGTAACGAAGACTGACTTGGTATGCAGCAACCCAACACCACACACACCATCTCTCCTGCCCTGAAAGACTGATATGACAGATGGAGCCCAGAGTCACGGACTGAGTGAACTCAATGGACACATATATGGACATTTTACAGGGAAGGCCCATGAACTAAGGGAATGATGTCTGTGTATTATGTCAAAGGATGGGAAGGGGAGGGGTGGTGGTTGGCAAGGTTGTATTGCATGGTATGGGACCTGGGCATGGAGTAAATGGTATGGAATAAGGGGTGGAGAATGTGCTGGTTTTGGCTGAGAATGGGTTAATTCTCTTCACTCTAATGCCTGTAGTAGTAAGAGGCCTTTCCAGCTTCCCACACTCTGCCATGTGGGCAGGAGGCTGGGAGGGGCAGGGCCATGGCAGCTGACCCTGACTGGCCAATGGGATGTTCCTTCCATACCATTTGATGCCATGACCAGTATATTAAAAGGGGCAGATAGTGCACGGGGGTGCAGTTGCAGCTTGGGGACTGGCAGCATTGGGTCGGCGGGCAGTGAGCAGCTGCGTCACGTGTGGGTTTTTTCGGTGGTTCATTCCCCTGCCCCGCCCCCCCCCCCCCCCGGGTTTCACGCCTCTCATTGTTTTCCTTTCCATTTAATTTTTGTTGTTGTTGTTTTATTTTAATTATTAAACTGTTCTTATCTCAACCCACGAGCATTACCCTTCTGATTCTTCCCCCCATCCCACCAATGGGGGAGTGAACGAGCAGCTGTGTGCGGCTGAGTTGCCAGGTAAAACGCAACACCTACCTTTAAAGAAAAATAAATAAATAAATAGAAGCACCTTTGCCTTCCTAGGTGTTTGTAATGAATTACCATAGCTTTTGTGATTAATTACCTTAGCTGAAGGAAGGTTTGAAGGATGTTTGGATCCCACGGAAATCCAGCAAGCCTTGTGGGGGGAAGAACCCTTATCCCCCTGAGACTTGGAAAAGTGCTTACAAAAGGATTACTTCAGTCAACCGAAAAAAGGTCAGATCCTCTGGTGACTGATAGAAGCTGAATTCATTGTCACACTTCTTGAAGTTTCAACAGCTGTATACCCTGAAGATATTATTCAAAAAGATGCATTTGGAACCTGAGTCACAGGCAGAATACAATTTGAGAGTCTGCTATGGCACTAAAAAATGCTCACACTTTAGAAGGTTCATCATCCAGAACCATGGCTTTAATACAGACTGCTGTGGCAACCAGTTCTTGCCTGCAGAGTCGGACAGGGATGAGAGAGAGAGATAATGTATCATTTAGAGGCTGAAGCACTGCATGGATTTCCAGGTTAATTCAAATAAGACAAGCAGGCCACAAAAATAAAAAGTGTGTACGTAAAAGCAGGCTGAAAACCAGAAGGTGACTAAACATGTTTTTTCATAATGTATCATATGCAAATTAATTTAAAAATTAAGGAAATGGAGCTGTGGATTAGTTTGATTTTTCAATATTTAAAAACAAGAAAAGATTAGTTTTAAATATAAGGCAGTAAGAAGACTTATTTATCATCATTTGTTGTTTGTTAGTTGGTAAAGGTCAGATTAGGTCCCAAAGACACAAATTTACTCAGGGTCACACTAGTCTCAGATCAATCCACGGAGAGGACTGGAGTGCATTAAAGCTTACTTCCCTTTGCTTTGTAGGATAATATTTTTCTTCTGAGTTAGCTCAGCAGCATATAACCTCTCTCTCCACATCCATCCCTTAGCTTACCAGCCTGACAAGAAGGTGGGGTCATCAGTGCTCCTTTGGCTATGTTCCTTTAGTGTTTCAACTTTTGAAGCATACACATATATTTAAAAAAACGATGCCTCCCTCTGAATTAGTGGTTCAGTTTGGCATAGACAGTTATTCCAAAACAACCCCATATATTCACATTAAACGTAGGTCATTTGTAAAACAGAGTTTCTTCTGGGGAGGAAGAAAACTATAACTTCTCCCCCTTGCCCTTTTTGTCCATTCATGCCCACAGTTAAAATTCAGAAAGTCAAATCAAATTTTATTCCCATTTACATTTTTGCTGGGATGCTTAATCCAAGCTGCAGTCTAGCCCTAAAGAAATAAGAACAGTATTTTATTTATGACAAGGCTGGGCAACGTGTCTAGCTTTTAAATCTCATATTTAAGCTATTTCTACATGAAGTTTTCCCAATGAATCATAATACTGATGTGTTACCTTACAGCACTGCCTACCAGGGCACAAGCAGGTAGCATATCCAGAGCCGCTACAGTAGACTGATTGAGAATCATTAACAAGACAAAAGGGCAGATGACAGACATTAATGTGAGGGAAGGAAAAATTACCTCATGCCAGGCCCAGGAAGAGTTATAATTGAGTTGTTTCTAAATGGAAAAAGAGAAACCACTTGCAGAAGAGAAGCCTGCTGATACCCCTATACTGACTGCCAGGAGGACTGGAACATCGTTTTGCATCCTAGTTCCTACTGTGAGATAGTGTTTGTTGCTTTGCCTCTGGAAGACCATGACTTTGTCATGACTGGTCTCCAGGGCCACCACAACATCTGCAAAGAGTCATCTCCTATGTTCATTCCTCTAATGTTCATTATTGGCTACATGGACCACCAGTGGATGAAGAACAGCCTGGTGGTGGTCACCTACCTCCGCTGGCTGTAAAATAACTGTCCCCTCCATGGCTTCCAGCCCCTTGCTCTGACATGTGTATAAATCTACTGTGTCCATGGGATCTGAATGGAGAGTCTTCACAACACACTCAGGTCACCCTCAGTGAGAGACAACAGCTAGCTCAAGGAGAAACAGCTTTAGATTGAGAAAGAGAGAGAAGATGTTCCTCTGTCTTGTGAAAGTTGCAAGTAGCTTAGAAAACAGGACCAGCCTACTGGTCCTGTTTGAGACCTTCTCAAACCTGTTTTGTCACCCATGGTGTGCTTTCTTCTGCTATATTGTACCCTCAGAACTGTCAGAAGATGCATGTCAATCCTTAAGTCTGGGCCTCAGTGGCATATATACAGATCAAGTTGAAAGATAACAAGCATATATACCCAAATGAATTTTCTTGTTTTGTTTTATTTTGTTTGGACTGAATCATTAACATAGTATAGTTGTAAAAATATTGTCCTTGGATCTCTTTCATATTGCATACTACAGACAGTATAAATGCATTATACGGACAGTGTAAAGTTGACAACATGGGCAGTCTTTTCTATCCAAACAGCTGCCATGCAAGGATCATTCATTCAACTGGAAAACATTTTTTGAGCAGTCCATTAAGTAAAAGTGGCAAAAGGTTCAGTGATAAGTAAAGGAGTGAGCAAACCCACAATGCTGGTTCAAAGGGTGTAAGCTTCTTGTTTGTCCTTCAGCTGCAGCAATGAGAAGCAGTAATCCTGAAAGAATGCAATTTTCCACTTGGATCCAAGGATGACAATTTTTTTATATAACCAGCTATATTACTGTATTACTTAATATCATAAAATATAACCCTGAATATTCACATCAAGTACCTGAAAGGAGAAAACCTAGGAAATTATATCCTTCTGGTACAAGTTAGAGGAAACCATTTCCTCTGTATTCAGCATAGTGTACAACTTTGAATGAGCCCACCAAACTCTTACACTCTAGCTCTGATAAGAAGTGTCTGTCTATATATATCAAACCCATATCGTCAGGACCATTTCACGTGTCACTGAAATGCAGACACCACTGAAGAAAAGCAAACACTTAACAAAGCAATATATTTGCTGTAAACAGGCAAGTGTGAGACTCCAGGGAGCCAAAAGCAAAAGATGAGACTATGACCCTGAAGCTGAATTTCTACTTAAGTGGAGTCATAGCAAATTGCCTCATTTCCCCCTTTCTCCATAACAGGAATGCAATGTGTTGCAGTGTTTTCCATGGTGTGGTTCTCCAGTTTGAATATGCAGACAGGAAGGTCACACACCCAGGGCCAGAGCCAGCATGGCTGGCTGGTCTAGCCATACTCCAGGGAAAAGCACATGGATTAAACACCAAAACAGAAAGATGCCACAATAAGTCACTCAGTTCAAGCTGGACAGTTCTCAAAAAAAGGACTCTCACTTTAGTTACCTGTAAGACTGTACCTCAGATGAACCTTTTGTGAGTACTGAATCCTCTGGAAGCAGGCATCCATCCTTTGCTCCACAGTTTGATCCAGGTGGTGTTGAGTTATCCACAGTGCAGTGGATCCCATTATGCCAGGAGATGGTTGTCCCGTCATCCTCTCCACTAAGGCTGCAAATAGCAATAAGCCACAGTAGCAGTCAGCCACTATTCAGCAGTGCTGGTGCCATTTCCAGTACATCTAGATTAGGATTATGTCATTCTTTTTCATAATGCAATGTTTAACTCCTAACCTCTTTTATACCTGCCATAAATGAGATTTCAAAGACTTACAGATGTGACAACAATACACTAAGGAAAAGAAAACTAATATGGGAAGCCATACTTAGATTTTAATTCTTTCAGAAACTTTCTGGAGTCTGTAATTTCAGCAACAGGGAAAGAATCTGACAGTCAAAGGCAATCACTTCTCCAGTCAGCTGCCTTATTTACCAGGCTATTAGATGTGCAATTATTCCATCTGCATAAAGATTGCTTTAATTTTTAACTTGCATATAAGACCATAAAAGATACAAGATTGACAGCACTGGAAATGGAAAGCCTCTAATTTATTTAAAAAAAAAAAAGGCAAACTGCTTTTACCAAAGGCAAAAGCAAAGCAAGGCAAGAGCAATGCAAGGTTTCATTTTCACACTTGTGATGTGCCTCAGCTTTAGAAACAGAGGGGCCAGTTTTAAGATGAGTACATGCAAAATAATAAAAATTATATACAAGAGGACTTGAAAATTTAAGTATTGCAAGTCTCTTTATGATTTTTTAAAATAGATCATGTCTGAAACAAACTTTTTCTAAGACAGACAAATTCTCTAAGAAAACCTGGTTAATTTACCAGTGAAATAGGGCAGGAACTGAGTAGGAAAAAATAGGATCACCTTTGTGAGGAGCTATTTTACAGAAAAGCATTTGGAGTCCTCATCTTTGCCTGTTTCCGAACATAATCATTTTCTGCAGACAAACAATACATGTGAACAGCATGGACAGATGGACAAAATGGAGCAGATATTGGAAGCAAAGCAGACCAACAATGAATGTCGGAGGTGAAAATGGACCTGATGGGAGTTTCCACTTTAAACAAGCAAGTTTTTAAAAAATGCACAGAAAAGTCAAAATATCTGGACTCTGAACTTTGTGCAGCTTTCATATCCCACCAGAACTCACACCGCATTTCATTCTGACTGGGCAGACCAACTAAGGTCACCCATCTATCATGAGAAATGGCTGGTCAAAAGTACCAGTCAGTAACATATGTAGTCTGTCAGTAATATGGTCCTCAATTCCCTGTGGCATCTCCTGGGAGTCCTAGTCCTTGGTACAGAGAAAGAAAAATCGATGATTCTAAATCATATTCAGGTATTTTCAGGCTAGAGAATACTATTTCGATGCATGTATTCCTTCCCCAGTTCCTTAATCTTTCCTGCATACTATTAATTGCACTAAAATAACCCTTCAGGTTTAAAGTAGGGTTAGAGAAACATTATTTTGCTGAACCCTGATCCTTTCCAACACAAAAAATTCTCCAGCAGAATGGCACGTGGGACTTCAAGGAGCTACAAAAATGTACAGAAAAGCCTTTTCAGGGTGGCATTGCAAATGGTAATAGTAAATGCATCTTTGTGAAGTCACATTATCTAGGAATTTATTAAAAGGGAATCATCTGCAAGGCAAAAGAACAGAGAAAAGAACCAAAAGTCTAACCTTAAAAAACAGATACCAACTGTGAGAGCTAATGATAAATAGATGAAAAATAATAGTGAGCAGTAGGTGGATGAAAGCAAAGGTATTTTATAGCTACCAGCTTTAATTTATCTCCAGAGGCTCTTTGAAACAGAAACAGCAGAAACTTAACTGCTTTCCCCTTCCTTTCCTCTGCAAGGCAAACGTGAACTTGATGACTTCAGAAGTTTGTGATATTGAGACAAGTCTAGAATTCTTGAGGCCATCAGCTAAGCAGGGAGGGGGGACAGCATGTGCATTTAGGAAAATTTTGCCAAAAACATCCACTCTGAAGTGGGTGCAAATTATGAGAGACACAATGACCACAACAGTTCATTTGCACATCAGTATTGGTTTGTTGCCAAGAGGGAGGTGTTTATGCTGTTGTTTGCCCTGTGTATTTCAAGCAAGAAGACATTGTAATCCAGGGCTGATGAGTCTTGTAAATGCTAGTGTCCAAGCTGCATGCTAGTGTGTTAGTTTCATACCAAAGCCTCAGCAGAGATTTTCACAAACAGAATCATGAAGTTATATCTCTAAATTAGTTAAGAAAGTGTCATGATTTAATCCCAGCCAGCAACTAAGCACCACCCAGCCACTCATTCACTCTCTGCAGTGGGAGGCAGGGAGAGAATTGGAAGGGTAACAGTGAAAAACTTGTGGGCTGAGATAAAAACAGTTTAATAATTGAAGTATAATAATAATAACAACAACAATAACAACAACAAGAAGCACAACAACAGTAGTAGTAGTAGTAGTAGTAGTAGTAGTAGTAGTAGTAGTAGTAGTAGTAGTAGTAGTAGGGAAACAACAAAAAAAAGAGAGAGGAACAAAACCAAGGAAAAACAAGTGATGTAATTGCTCACCACCTGCTGACCAATGCCCAGCCAGCACCCGAGCAGCGATCACTGTCCTCCCAGCCAGCTCCCAGCTTATATATTGAGCATGACATCATACGGTATGGAATATCCCTTTGGCTAGTTTGGGTCAGCTGTTCTCTCTCCCAGCTTCTTCTGTGCCTCCTCGCTAGCAGAATATGGGAAGTAGAAAAGTCCTTGAGTAATATAAAGATTACTTAGCAACAACTAAAACATCAGCGTGTCATCACATTGTTCTCATGTTAAGTCCAAAACACAGCACTGTACCAGCTACTAGGAAGAAAATGAACTCTATCCCAGCCAAAACCAGGACAGAAAGGTACGCAAGAACTTGATCTCCAAAATGCTAAGAATCCAATTGCCTCCAGAAACGTCTACAATTAAGTTAGCAGAACCATCCTGTTTCTTTCTGTCATGGTTTAGCCCCAGCCAGCAACTAAGCCCCACACACCTGCTCGCTCACTTACCTTCGAGTGGGATGGGGGAGAGAATCAGAAGAGTAAAAGTGAGAAAACTCATGGATTGAGATTGTCATGGTTCAACCTCAGTCGGCAACTAAACACCACGCGGGCACTCGCTCACTCCCCCCACCCCTGTGGGATGGGGGAGAGAATCAGAAGAGCAAAAGCAAAAAAAAAACTTGTGGGTTGAGATAAGAACAGGTTAATAATTAAAATAAAATAATAATTATTATAATGGTTATTATTATAGTAATAACAATAATGATAATATAATATAATATAAAGGAAAAGGGAAAAAGGGATAAAACCAGAAACACAAATGATACAACCACTCACAACCCGCTGCCCGACGCTGCCCGACCTGGAGCTGCAATTGCTGCCTCCCTCTCCTGGCCAGCCCCTCCCAGTAACATACTGGGCATGACATTACATGATATGGAATATCCTTTTGGTCAGTTTGAATCTGCTCTCTTAGCTGTGCCCCCTCCCCCCCCGGCTTCTTGTGCACCCGGCAGAGCATGGGGAGCTGGAAAAGTCCTTGACTAGTACAAGCATTACCCAGCAACAGCCAAAACGTCGGTGTGTTACCAACATTGTTTTCATGCTAAGTCCAAAGCACAGCACTGTGCCAGCTGCAGTGAAGAAAATTAACTCTATCTCAGCTAAAACCATGACAGAAATAAAGAGAGTTTAACAGGTAAAGCAAAAGCACAAGCCACGCAAGCAAAGCAAAACAAGAAATTCATTCACACCCCTCCCATGAGTAGGCAGGTGTTCTTCCATCACGAGGAAAGCAGGGCTCCATCACGCATAAAGGTAACTTGGGAACACAAACACCATCACTCCAAATGTCTGCCCTACCCTCTTCTTCCCCCAGCTTTATACTCAGATCATTACGTCATATGGTACAGAATGATAGAATTATTAAGGTTGGAAAAGACCTCTAAGATCATGAAGTCCAACCGTCAACAAAACACTACCATGTCTCCGAAACCTTGCCCTGAAGTGTTACATCTACACATTTTTTTTAATGCCTCCAGGGATGGTGACTCTACCACCTCTCTGAACAGCCTGTTCCAATAATTGACCACTCTTTCAGTACAGAAATTTTTCCTAATCTCCAATCTAAACCTCCCCTGGTGCAGCTTGAAGCCATTTCCTCTTGTGCTATCGCTAGTGACCTGGGAGAACAGACCATCACACACCTTCCTGTCCAACCAAGCAGGACTGATGATAAATGATGGAGAGTAGCTTGGCAAGCTCTTCCTCCAGCTCCCTTGGGTCTCTTGCGTGGGTCCTATCCAGCCCCATAGACTTGTTAGTGTCCAGGTGGAGCAACAGTTTATAAACTGCTTCCTCCTGGATTATGGGGGCTTTACTCTGCTCCCCGTCCCTGCCTACCAGCTCAGGGGGCTGAATACCCTGTGGGTAACTTGTCTGATGGTTAAAGACTGAGGCAAAGAAGGCATTTAGTACCTCAGCTTTTTCCTCATCCTTAGCTGCAATGTTCCCTTCTGCGCCCAATAGAGGATGGAGATTCTCTTTGGTTCTTTTTGTTGTTAATGTGTTTTTAAAAACATTTTTTGTTATCCCTAACATCAGTGGCCAGGTTGAGTTCTAGCTGAGCTTTTGCTTGCCTGATTTTCCCCCTGCGAGACCTAACGAGGTCTCTGTACTCTTCTTGTGTTTCCTGCCCCTTCTTCCAAAAGCAGTAGATATCCTTTTTTCCCTCAGTGCCAGCAAAAGCATTCTGTTCAGCCAGGCTTGTCATCTTCCCCCCTGGTTTGTCTTGTGGCACTTGGGGATAGCCTGACCCTGTGCTTGCAAGGCTTTGTTCCTGAAGAAGGCCCAGCCTTCCTGGACTCCTTTGCCCTTCAGGACATCCTCCCAAGGGACTCTCCCAACCAGTTGCCCTGAACAGGCCAAAGTCTGCTCTCCGGAAGTCCATGGTACTGGTTCTGCTGACCCCTCTTCTTACTTCACCAAGAATTGAGAACTCAGTCATATCATGGTCCCTATGCCCAAGACAGCCGCCGACCACCACATCTCCCACCAGTCCTTCTCTGTTTGCGAACAGGAGGTCAAGAGAGGCACCTCCCCTCATAGGCTCGCTTACTAGCTGTGTCAGGCTGTTATTTTCCACACACTCCAGGAACCTCCTAGACTCTTTCCTCTCTGCTGTTTTGTATTTCTAGCAGACATATGGTAAACTGAAGTCTCCCACTAGAACAAGGGCAACCAATTGTGATACTTCCTCCAACTGCTTGTAGGAAACTTCATCTACTTCTTCATCCTGGTTGGGTGGTCTATAACACACCCCAGCAACATAATTGCCTTGTTGGCCTTCCCCCTCATCCTTACCGATAAGCACTTGATCTTATCATCAAAGTCGCTAAGCTCTCTGCAATTGAAGCACTCCCTAAAATACAGAGCAACCCCACCACCTCTCCTTCCTTGCCTATTTTGTCTGAAGAGCTTACAGCCATCCATTGCAGCACTCCAGTCATCAGAGTCAAACAGAATCACAGAATCACGGAATGGTAGGGGATGGAAGGGACCTCTGGAGATCACCTTGTCCAATCATCCTCCTCGAGCAGGTACACCTAGAGCAGGGGGCACAGGAATGCATCTAGGCATGTTTTGAATGTCTCCAAGGAAGGAGACTCCACAACTTCTCTGGGCGGATGTTCTTGCTGAGCCACTCTTCATCATCTTTGGAAGGTTGTGGAGGACAGGAGAGGTGCCTGAGGACTGGAGGACAGCAAATGTCACTCCAATCTTCAAAAAGGGTAAGAAGGAGGGCCTGGGGAAGTATAGGCCGGTCAGCCTCACCTCTGCTCCTGGAAAGTGATGGAGCAGTTCATCCTGGAGGTCATCTCCAAGCATGTAGAGGACAAGAAGGTTATCAGAAATAGTCAGCCTGGATTCACCAAGGGAAGATTGTGCTTTACCAACCTGATAGCCTTCTATGATGGCATGACTGGCTGGGTCGATGAAGGGAGAGCAGTGGATGTTGTCTATCTTGACTTCAGTAGGGCATTCAACTCTGTGTCCCACAGCATCCTCACAGGCAAGCTAAGGAAGTGTGGGTTGGATGAATGGACAGTGAGGTGGACAGAGAACTGGCTCAACAACAGAACTCACAGTGTCATGATCAACGAGGCAGAGTCTGACTGGAGGCCTGTCACTAGTGGTGTTCCCCAGGGGTCTGTGCTGGGTCCGGTCCTGTTCAACATATTCATCAATGACTGGGACAAAGGGACAGAGTGTAACCTCAGCAAGGTCACTGATGATAGCAAGCTGGGAGGAGTGGCTGATACATCAGAAGGCTGTGCTGCCATCCAGTGAGACCTGGACAAGCTAAAGAGCTGGGCTGAGGGGAACCTCATGACATTCAACAAGAGCAAGCGTAAGGTCCTGCACCTGGGGACGAACAATCCCATTCACTAGTACAGGCTGGGGCTTGACCTGCTGGACAGCAGCTCTGTTGAGAAGGACCTGGGAGTGCTGGTAGGCAACAAGCTGACCCCGAGCCAGCAATGTGCCTTTGTGGCCAAGAAGGCCAATGTTATCCTGGGATGCACTAAAAGATGTGGCCAGCACATCAAGAAAGGTTATCCTCCTCCTCTACTCTAGTGAGACCACATTTGGAGTACTGTGTCCAGTTTTGGGCCCCCCAGTTTAAGAAGGACACAGAACTGCTTGAGCACGTCCAGTGGAGAGCTACCAAGTTTATCACGGTGCTCAAGCACCTTTCTGAAATGCCTGTACACCAATGCACGGAGCATGGGGAATAAACCAGAGGAACTAGAGGTCTGTGTGCAGTCGCATGGCCATGATCTGACTGCATGATCACAGAGACATGATGGGATGGCTCGCAGGACTGGAACGTGGTCATGGCTGGCTACAGGCTTTTCAGGAAAGACAGACCAGCAAGGCGAGGTGGGGAAGTTGCTCTTTCTGTGAGGGAGCAACTGGAATGCATCGAGCTCTGCCTTGGGGTGGAGGGAGAACAGTTTGAGAGTTTGTGGGTAGAAATTAAGGGACAGACAAATATGGGCGACACTGTTGTGGGTGTTTGCTACGGGCCAGCTGATCAAGAAGAGGAAGTAGATGACGCCTTCTACAGGCAGCTGGAAGTAGCCTTGCAATTGCAGGCCCTGGTCCTCATGGGGGACTTCAACCACCCTGATATTTGCTGGAAAAGCAACACGTTGAGCCATGCACAATCCAGAAGGTTCCTACAGAGCATCGAGGACAACTTTTTGAAGCAGGTGGTGGAGAAGCCAATGAGGTGAGATGTGCATCCCACCATGTGTCCGTGATGGCAACTAAACCATAGCTATCCCGCTCCACAATGGCTTCCAGCTCCTGTTTGTTGCCCATGCTGTGTGCTTGAGCTGGACTATTGGTTTCACCCCCAACCCTGGCACGCCACCCCTAGGGATATCCTTTCGCTGGTTTGGGTCAGCTCTCCAACTGTGTCCCCTCCCAGCTTCTTGAGCCCCCAGCAGAGCATGGGGAGCTGAAAAAGTCCTTGATTAGTGAGATCAGTACTTAGCAAAAACTAAAACATCTCCACATTATAAACACTGTTTTTGTCACAAATCCAAAACAGAGCCCCATACTAGCTATTCTATCCCAGCTGAAAACAGGACACTTTCTTATCAGGTGTTAAGCACCTATTATTTATTTGTGTTTTCCCTCATCAGGTCACCAATATTCCTTTTGCTGCATCTAACCCTGAGGGATTTTGATAGTTACATCTGACCAAAACCTTTGATCTAAAACCCCTCATGCAATTAGCACAGCAGTCATAAAACTAGACCAACAGTCCATCAGTATAACCCAAGAACTCTTAGAAGAATAAATATGAATTGCTATCAAATGAGAATCAAATAAGAATCATTTCAAAGCCAAGACATAAAGGACTTCTGTGTTCTTAGTTTGTTTAAGGTCTTGGAGGAAGTCAGTGGCAGTGACAGAATGAAAATGTCTTTCCTGTCACCGGAGAACAAAGTCCTCTCAAATTCCTCATACAGTCCCTGTTTTTAAGATGAGATGGTGTAATAAATCCTACCCTAGTGAACAGGGGAAAAAAAATCTAAGGAGCTTCTTTCTTTTAGTGGGATAAATCAGAACAAGAAGGTACCCAGGACTGTGTTCAGAAGGTAAACACAGTTTTTGTAATTGGTCCCCTTTTCTTGGGCTGAGTGTCTCACCCAGCTGGGCTCATCATTCTGCCGCAATCACAGAGGAATACTCTGCTTTCATTCAGTATGACATTTCCTTTGTGTATGACTTATTAGTTGCAGCCTACAGCAAAAATGAAAGCTCAGCCTCTACTAAGCACTCTCTTCCAGCTAAGTAGAAGTAGTTTACAGCCTTTTAGCTATAAGTAGATCCGATTTTGACTAAAGAATCAGAGTACAAGAGTATCAAATCTAATTGCAGTAGGCTGAGTGACATTACTTGAATCCTTGTTCCCCAGTACATTTCAGTAATGTACTAAGAATTTGCACAATCCCATCAGAATTAAAACAAATCAGTAATGGAAGGAGGAACTGAACCCATAGCTTCCAGAAAAAACAAGTCAGAGTTTTTAATAGGGATTTAAATTCTGCCTAAATTTTCTGCCTAAATGCTTCACAGATATTGGTATAGCTAAAATAAATGGCATAAAAGATAATCAAATAACTTCAGAAAAGCAAACTGTTCATATTTCAAAAAGTAAAGGACAAAACATTGCATTCAAAAATATTAGTTTCAGGGAACAGTAAAATCAACCCTGTGAAAAGAACTCCAGTAAAAACTAGCTAATAAAGTTGTTGTGATGTATCAACTTATAAGGGGGTATCTTTTTATCATTTCCTGAGAAGCTATTGATAAATTGTACAGAAAGATAGTGAAAGAATTTTTGTTTTTGAAAAAACTACAGCAAAAAGGAATAGAGTGCCAGAGTAGCCAGCATTTCACTTATTTATAAAGGTTAGAAAAATTAGAACTAGCGACATTGCTGCTTATGCCCTCCAAACAAGTTAAATGAGGTGGAGATGTAAAGGGAGCTGACCTCTCATGGCTGATCATTTCAGTGGTCATGTTCTATAATCAGCTGGTGTTTCTCGCTGCATGAAATAAAACCCACGGACCTGCTGGGTACAGGTGCCATGCTGCTGAGCTGTAATGTCATCCCAGGACACATAGGATACATTGCCCAGACACAGGATTTCTCTGCCAAGACTTACAACAGGATGGCAAAGGCAGCTGGGAGCTTGCGCCAACACCATCAGGTCCCACCAGCTTCATACTGAAATGCGCTCAAATTATTCCATGCTATATTTCTACCACTTCACCAAGCCACCAATTTCAAACAGGTCTTTTCTATGTCCTTCTATTCCACATCTCAGTAAGAGGGTTTCCAGCATGGGAATGATCTTTGCTTGGTCCACAGTAAGCCCTTATGCAGAAATGTCACTCTGCCCCACTCCCTCTTACAGTTTGAAGGATGCTCTGCTTCTAAACAGTCTATTCTTTGGTGTCTTTGTAAGAGATCCTTTGAGATCTTTATATCCCCATCCTTCCCATACGACCTTCTCATTTGTTCACAATACAGTACCATGAGAAATAATCCCCTCGCAACTATTTTTTCTCCTTTTCAGATTTGAAAAAGATGCCTTCTCAATTAACTTTTGTGATCTTTCAGTCGATGATGAAACATTTTTCAATGTCTTGCAAGCATCTTTTCAGCTCACAATATGTTTTCACAGCACCTAGTACACTTCAAAATTCACCATATTACGTATTTTTATCTTTATTTTTACACTGATGTTGCCTAATTTCCAGAATTTACAGAACCTAAAAAATGTTGCTCTACTCTTAACTTTGTGAACTGTTAACCCACACAAGGACTCCTCATCTCTATCAGAGAAATGCTGGCTTCAAACCATATGTTTTTTCACTTGTTTCAGGTCCATATTTGCAGTTTGCATATCTAGGTTTATCACTTCAAACTCCTCCTCACTGGCCTTCAATAGCCGTCAGGAGCAGCCAACCCTCCAGCCTTCTCTATCTTCTTTAGGTAACTGTCTTTTCAGCAGATACGTAATCTCACCAGCAAAATCCCAGTGATGCATCCTATCTGATATAGCCCTTGTCT
Organism: Phalacrocorax carbo; assembly: GCF_963921805.1. NCBI lineage: Eukaryota > Metazoa > Chordata > Aves > Suliformes > Phalacrocoracidae > Phalacrocorax > Phalacrocorax carbo. The sequence continues at coordinate 205,308,769 of NC_087513.1, forward strand.
GCTGTATTTCCATCCTGTTACAGACAACCAGGTTATTCACCATATCCAGTTACACATCTAATTCAAAAAACAAAGATGAGAGGACAATTTCCTCTTTTTGGCTTCCTCTAGTAATCAAGCCTGGGTATTTTTGGCTAACATAAAGATGATACTCTTTCTATTAATTTACATTTTAGCAAGACCATAACTTCATTGTATATTCACAGGCACAGGCTCTGTGCTCTTCAAAATCAATACTTTACAGAATTGATGAAATAAGCTTCTATTAGCCTTTGATATTCCAATCACATTGCTATAATTTCCTTTAGTATGAATTAAATGAAACCACACCCATCTACAAGACCTTTCTCAACTGCTTCTTTGATCCCTATTGATATTACTGTTGAAACTGCCTTATCTGATATTCAAAAGAAGGGAATAGCCCTGAAGTCCTCACTTTGTCTAGTATCACCATTCATTGAAAATGGTGCATCTAGCTTTGAACATTTCTGAAGAAGCATTTTCCAAAGGATAACACAAGGAGGTTGGACACCACAGGGTGTGCTCTCCACCTTCAGCGCTTCTGCAGGGATGTGATCCAGTCTAGGGGAGATGTCAGTCCTTATTTTCATTATGGCCCTCTCTTTATTTCCAGTTCCCTGATGTTATCTCAATAATAAAGTTTAGATTCCTAACAAATTTTTATTACTATTAATTATGGTGCAGCTACCAGAAGTGGACAGTGCAGTGATGCATCTTTTTCATTAAGACTTTTTATCCCTGTTTTTAATGCAGTTTTCACAAAACACATTTCCTGTATAACTTCATGCACTTTATATGCACCATTGCTTCTACTGGAATCCATAATTTCTGAGAGAAATTCTACCTTCCCTTGTAGCTGGTCCATATCCAATTGAGACAAAAGACATAGCACAAAAGAAGGATGACTGAAGAGAGGACAGTACAAGGTAGATTTCCCCCTATGGTTGGTTTAGTAATGGCTTGTCTGAAATGCTTTTCTTCATACCCAGAATGGCCCAATCGCCTCAAAGAAGATATCCTTCAATTTCAGTGGCATCACAGAGTTCATCTTTTTGAACTTAAATCTGTGGTTTCTGGAAGCTTGGGTCATCACATGAAGTTTGACAGGTTTTAGGAAATTTTAGTTACAGTAGACAGGAGAATTGAAACCTTTTCATCTCAGGTAAAAAATGAAGAAGTTTATATCATAGGCTTTGGAAGTACCACATGGGGAAATCTCCAGATGTACTCGATTAGACATCTCAATAAAAAAGAACAAGGCCAGCAATGTAAAACGAAGCACATGAAAGAAGGTCAGCACTGCTACCTTTCAATTAAACTTGTGCTTCAGAAAGGTTGAGGTGAGGACCTCAGGGCCTCCCATATCAACATTTGATGCTGAACTGAGTGTCCATATTGAAGTTTGATCTTAGAAAAGAAATAACTGGACATTGTCTTGTAACACATGGCTGGTACCACAGATTAAAAAATTAAAAAGGGTCTGATTTGCTATTGATTTTTCTCCTTTTTGGCTATATTCTGAGCTGGTGCGAATCAGTTTAGCCTATTGACGTAGTAGAACTATGCCATCTTTGACCTGCTGAAAGGTCCGTACTGAGCAATGATTTACATTTGTGAAAAGTGGTTTAAAGAAAAATTAATAACACATGGAAGGGCATCACCTCTCTTTCCACCAAAACCAGAGGGAAACATTTCTTTTCCTGGCTTGAGGGAAAAGGATCTCTGTCCTTACTGACAGGTGGAGCAAGGATTGCCTTTTCTGTTACAGACTAAATTAGCAATCAAGCAAACACTCATTTAAAGAGACTTTCCACAGCTATTTTGATTCAGAAGAAGATTTACCGTGGGAAGATATGAGGCCTGTAATAGCCTTTTTAGCAGTGCGCAGTGCAACAAATAGTCTGTAGCAGAAGGTGTTGAACCACCAGTGGTTTCCCTCATTTTCTATTAATATCACAGCTTTACCCACCCCTCACTGTGACTATAGTACATGCAAATGGGTTCAAAATCTGGCTTCATATGTCATCATGCACCAGAAATCTGACATAAAATTCCAGAGGCTACTTTGTAATTAATTCTTGGGAAAAAGAAAGGGGAAAATGTGTATATAAATAGATATTGCATATATGTACATAGGTATTTTCAAATTTTGCTAACATTTATTTGATATCTGACTTTCAGAGCATACCAGCCGGCTTTCATTCACACATACACCCATGCATACATGTGCACCCCACAAATACAAACATAAATCCGACAGACTTGATTAATATAATTTATAAATGTTTTACTGTGATATTTTTAGCAAGGACTAAGATACTGAAAATCAGAAGAGGGAATGATTGCTTTTGTAACAAAAAGGTACTCAAGAAAAAAAGCTGACAAACTGATGAACTGTAGGCAAGAATAAAAAAAATTTCTTTGACATGACAATATGTAAGAGAAATAAAATAATATATTTTCAAATGGATGGTATTTTTCTACTTGAGGGGAACATATGTCTACAAAAAGGAAGATTATGGACCACTATTATAATGACACATTTTTAGTAAAAGAACATTATTCCATTTATAGGTGCTGTTTACATTTTTCCTCTATTGAATAATATTTTAATCAAAAATTGTACATTCAAAAAAGTTCCTCTATATAATATTATATATTATATAGATATACTATTATATATAATTATGCAATATTACATATTTATACAATATAATATAGGTAAATGTTTCTTCAGATAATATTGCTTTTCTTATGGGAAACTGAAATCACCAGGCTAAAAATTAAATTTCAGACAAAAAGGTGGTATGTTTTTGAACTATGGCAGTTTTAAAACAAAAGGTTGGTTCTGGTGTTTCAACAATAAAGGTGTTTATTTTCTGCTGACAAGAAGCCCCTGTTTTCATCACAGTTTTCCATGGGGAAAGTCGGGTCTCGGAAAAGACATCCCTGAGACTGGCATTTCATATCCTAGTTCTCCATAGATAATCATGAGCATTCATTGTAATCAGAGATATCACCATCATGACATGACACATCATGACCTACAATGTAATACCTTATAACAGGATGTAGCAGAATCTTGATTTGATAGATATTTTTCATCTGTTAATGTCAAATTAGGGGCACTTCTGAATTATTCATCTACAGTCCCTGCATACTTTTAAGTCAAATTGACTTTGATGCCATGCAAGTTTCAAACTTACTACAAGTGAGGTTTTTGCTTTTGTCTGTAACTAATGTCAAAGAAAAAAAGTAATAAAACTCTACTGAAATCAAGAAATGTTTTAATTTCATGACTGTTTGCAACGCTTGCAAAGCAGTAAGTATACCAGATTCAGAGAAGCCAACAATTTACCAGACTTCATTAAAGAAAGTTAAAAAATGAAAAAAAACAAAGCAGTGTTTTACCGTTGTTTGTTTACTTTGCTAACTTCCATGTAATTAAATTATGTATAGACGCTCCAATGAAAATATGTGACTTTCAATGAAGTTGTACAGGTTGCTATTTACTGTATTTATTCACGCTGATATATACAGAAAATATAATGGATTTAAGGAGAGACAAATGTCTCTTTAATAAAACCAACTGATTACAATGAGAGTCAATATATTTTTATATTGATGAGTTCATTAGCACTGGAACATTCTATTTAAAAACCAATAAACGTACCTTCATACTGGGATTAAAAAATCAGCTTTCTTAGAGCAGCTCAGCAGAAGGAATCAATAGAGCCTCTGGTGCTGTAAATCTTCCATGACAGTCAGATCTTTCTTCCTTTCATGAATGTCCAAATGCTGTAGTCATCTACACCAACTCGGCTAAAGGGGTTTCTGAGTGCTCCAAGCCATTACCCTCTGTGAGGATGGGATTCATCTCAACCTAGCCAAAAAATTCATCTGATGAAAATCTATATCCAGGCTAATGAAATCTAGGCTAACTCTGTTAAGAATGGAGAAGGACAGAAATCTCCAGAAAGTGCCTTGTTCCTCCTACTGTGGATACAGCTTATCAGAGTCTAAATTGCTATCTTGGGTCTTCCACCTTTCCCCACTATTATAGACCTGGCCTAGATGCCTAGGTCTGCATTTTGAGTGCCACTGGACATAGTCTTTCCTGTTCTATGTGCTGGTTATAGTATTGTGGAGATGAGTTTTGTGGACATGAGTTGAAACAAGTTCAGACTGGACATAAGGAAAACTTTTTGCCTACAAGGAGAGTCAAGAAGTAGAAGAGGTTGCCAAGAGATGTTATGCAGTCTCCAGCCTTAGAGCTTTTCAAGGCCTGACTGTATAAAACCCAGATTAACCTTGCCTAACCTCACAGCTGACCCTGCTGTGAGTGGGAGGTTGAACTAGTGATGTCCTGAGGTCCCTTCCAATAGGAATTATCCTTTGATTCTATGGTATTTATCCAGTATTATCTTTGTACTGAACTGACTCCCCTGATGGCATTTTGGGGGGTTCAAAGTGAACATGAAGCTGAGTCAACTCAATTGGAGTTTTGACTTTGATTTCTGTTGAGAAGTTTCAAGAGTTTCATACTAGTGCCTGTTGAGAACCTGTTGAGGAGGGACATGACCTTTTGGGGACTTTGGGCTTATTAACAAAAGAGCAATGAAGCACAAAAATTGGATTTAACTCACTTTCTTCCTCAGTACATCTTCAAGAAGTACTTTCATCTTCAGAAACCTACAGATATTCTACGATGAGCCCCACAAGAAAATACAGAACTATGAAATCAAATTATAATTTCTCCAAATGACTGTCAGTTTTCTGAAAATTCTTTACTTCACTCCTTTTACCCTATCTGCTAGAACCTGCTTGACTGTTGACAGCTAGGAGGGAGGAGAAGACTTATCAAATACCTCTTCTCCTTCAGTCCAGTGGTCAGGGGCAACTCCTGTCCCTACACTGCTTTAATGCACATGAGGGCTTGGGCACCTGGAAGGGACAGGGTAGAATGTGGGACAATAATACAGTGGAAAGATGATATAGCAGGTGTCTGCATGTGGGAACAATGCTGTTCCCTCTCCAGGGGTTTCAGTGTCAGCACCACCAGCAGTGATGGCTCTGGGGTCAGGTACCATGTCTGCTTGCGGCATGGCAGGGCAGCTCTCTGGGAAGCAGGGCACCCAAGCCAGCTGTAATGCACTGCCGCAGCCCCTTGGAGCACAGTCAGCAAATCTGTGTGCTTGAAAAGGCAGAACTTGAAAGAAGATATTAGGTTCTAAGAGGCAAAATCAGTTTAGTAAGATTAAAAAATGATTAGGCATTTATAGGAATAAGAATATGCCTTATAATTACACTAACTAGGCTAAAAATTATAGGGCAAACAGCCTTTATTTCAGATGTAAGACGATCACCAGCTGGGGACAGACAGAGATTTCATCTCCTTGTATAATATTACACAATCAGGTGCATTATGTGAGTATTCTACCTTCTTGTGAAACATCTGGCATGAGCCACTGTCAGAGACAGGATGCCAGACTAGATGGACCATTTATCTGTTCTGGTGCATAATTCTTATGCTACTTTAGCTTACAGACTTAACTGACTGCTTAAGAATATCTATGAAATTGCAGAGAAGGGAAGAGAGATGTTATTTCTGATTGAAGAACTTGCTATCTCTCACCACCTGTTGTTTGTACATAAGATGATAGGGTTCCAATCACAAGATTAATGTCCAATTTAGACTGGGAAAATATCAGCAAATCTGTCTGATTCTCTTATTTTAAACCCTTTCATGATCTTCAGAAATATTTTACAGTGCCAAGAACAATTTCAAAAATAAACCACAGGACTTCCAAAAAAAAACTTCAAAAGGCTACATCTGCTATTTGCTTATGCAAAAGTTGCCTTGCAGATTCATTACTTTGGTTACATAATTGCTGTAAAATTTATGGGAGTTCTGATTAAATGCATTTCTTATTTTTCCTTTATATGACAGGAACATTTGCAGCTGAGGTGCTGAATAAAAGTGTAGAGGTAAAAATCTAGGCCCCACTGTAACTTTCTCGATTCCAATATTTTGCTCTATGCTAATTACTGCATTCCTTTTTTTTCCCCTGTACTGATTCCCACTCAGAATTCTCACTCAGAATGCTTACTTTCTTGTAGAAAATAACAACCTAAAACTCATTAAAGTTGAAGAAATTCCATGCCATTACCTCCATTACCTCCATTATTTCCTCTCCCATAAAAAATGGATATATCTTAAAACCAATTTTTCCATCAAAAAAAACATTTCCTCTGAAATTTCAACTGCCTTAGTGAATACCAGCTCTGCTAGCATTTGACATCCACTTGTAATGCACTTTGTGGATCAGGAATAGAGCCCAGGTTCTTATTCGATTAACAACTCTATGTTTGCTAAGAATAACAAGATGCTTCCAGATTCTTGACTGGTTTCAGGTTTTGCTCAGAGATCACAGTTCTGTGAAACCACTTTTACTCTTTAACCAGCTTTCTGAGTGCCATTACAGATCAATTGAGATAATTAAGCATTCCTACATCCAACATTAGCCATTTAAAAGTTAGGTAGGATCAACTGCGTGTCTTCATAATCAGTGTGACAAGATAGACACTTCCAGAGAATAAATTATGCCATCTTAGCAGGAACATCTAAAATAGTGGGGTACATCCAAAAAGGAGATGCTTCTCTGCCTTTTCCCAGGTAAGAGGCCTAGAAAACTAGTTTAACCTGAACACCTTGTGCTTAATTCAGCTGAACACACACAGGTTTCTAAGGACCATACAGGTATAAGGACTGATCTACAGACCAATAGTCTATCTAGCTGGTTACTTTGTCTTCAGCCAAAGTAAAAGGAGAGGTGGTTTGGAGACAACCAGTGATGTCCCAAGATGTTCAGAGCTTCCACACCAGGCGCAAAAATCTGCCCAGGCATATGGGAGAACCCTTCCCTTCCGGACAGGCAACTGGAGATCAGCCAGGATAACTTCCACATCTGAAATAACTCCAAATAATTGCACACAGGAAACTAAGTCAAGACCCTAGTTTTTTAGATAGATGACATTATAGAAGACAAATGCCAGTTTATAATATTAAAACTTCATTAGCTGTTTGGCTTTTTTTGTTGTAGTCATGGCTGATTATTCTTGTTAGGATATCCAGTTGTATGCCTGAGCCTTTCCTCCCAAGGCTTTGCAACTGTACCTGAAGCTGAAGACACATGTAACAGGAATGTAAATTTTTAGGAAAAATTACATCAGTGCTGTTTTGTAATCACAGCTTTTATGTCACAAGCCTGTGGTTTAGCTTTGTCAATAACATCACTGCTTTCCCCATCTCCCTTTAAAGAGTAGCACTGAACTTCTCTGATGCCCATGGCTCCTTATTTTTCCTGAGTTTACCCACCTCGTCTTAACATGAGAACAAGGACAGTAGGTTTGCAAAGCTGTCCCCTCCTCAAAAGAGGTTGCTTAGGTTTTTTTGTCCAGACTTCTTTAGTATTTCACAAATGCAGATTGAGAGGAGAATTACTCTTCTTGAAAACATCAGGGCTTTTGTGAAAGGCTCAGCCACAATCTGTCAGGATCCTTTTTCGGGCCATCCTTTTAGTACTCTCACATAGAACTAATTTTATCTCCTTGAAAAAAGAAGAAAGAAAGAAGTCCAGCAAACTACAGTAATGTAAAGGGAACCATCTATTATTAACCAAAGCCTTTAGCCCAAAACTAGTTGCTCTTAGGCCCTGAATCATATAAGCATCCCTAATCATAAAAGTAATTAATCATGTGCTTAATACTTCAGCTTGAAGTCAATGGGACTGAAGCAGATGTTAAAACTAATCAAATTTTTAAGTGACACCTCACATGGGTGAAAGCCAGAAAAACAGTTACTTGCTTTCCTGAATTAGGGCTTAGAAAATGAGCAGAAACACAGAGATTAATTTAGCATTAGATCTTGCAACAGGAAAGAGTATGCATATTTGAAGATACTTGTAACCTTGTTAAGCCTGGATCAGGAGCAAAGGATAGACAAATCCTGTGTACAGCTCGCTCCTCAGAGACCAGTATTCTTCATAGGCCAGAGCCTTTCGTGGGACTGCCACAGCCCAAAACTCACATGTAACCCACTTAACCCACATGTGGAACACTAAGAAAGTGTTCAAAATGGAAGCCGTAGCACTATCTTCCACAGTTTATAGACTCGGATCTCTCCATGGCTGATGAGACATGGAGGGTCTTCCTACACCAAAAAAGAGTTAAGGACACTTCAACCCTGTAAATACTGTCTTTATCCAGTGAATAGCAAAAACACATGACTGCTTTGTAATTCAAAAGAAACCTTGAAAGCCTGCTGAAATGAACTCTTTGGTTCAATTGTTATTTAGTGTCTACAGTAGCAGATATTTAAGCTGTTGATATATCATTGGGTAGAACTATTTGTGCCATACATCTAATACCCAGAATAATAACATTTTTTCTGTAATCTGTAGTAGAAGCAATACTGAATTTGTAAATTGTTCTAATATTTTGTTGATATCTAACAGTATTTTGAATATTTAATGGTCATCATAGTCTAAGAGAAAGACAGCAGCACATTTTATTAGACTTCATCTTCCATATTAATTTTGACAAGTTATCAACTTTCCAGTCATAAAAAAGATCATGGTTTTACTATGAGTTAATTTAATGAATTTAAAATTCTTTTTACCTTTTTACCTCTTTTTCTCTTTTAATGATGGATTCAACCTTAGGAGAGCATTTCTTTTTCTCCAAATGAATAAAATAAAATGGAGAGTGGTTCATCTCAGGCTTACTGTTTCCCACGTCCAACACATACCTTTAACAAAAGGAATTTTGATATTTGACTCTGAATCAGAAGAAAGACTGCTCTTCCCAAATGTTTACCAGTTTAAGAGATAATTATTGAGGGAAAATAAACACAACTTAGCTTAAATAAATTAATTAATAAATACTGATTATAATACCCTGTCTTTACATGTTAATAACACCTTCAGACAGCCAATTTTGGGGAGAAAGTATTCTTTTTCTAGTTTAAAAATCCTTAAATTTTTATTTTTTAAGTCTAATGAAAATCTGTTTCTAGTGCATACAATAATCACTTAAAATGGATTTTTTAAAGATCGGGTGTGAATTATTTTATTACTACATTTTCTCTTCTTCAAATCAGATAAAAAATCTGCTAATGCATTTTTCAAGAAAAGGTCTCTAAATCAGTATTTGAGGGAAAATGAATAAAACAATAAGTGTAAGGTCTCATTTTGGAGAGAGATGAGAAATATTTCAGATCTCATGGTTGAAAAATAATTTCTGATTATACCCAGTAAAGAATTCAGGAACACAATTTTTTACATTAAAGATTGTATTCTTTCATTTGATTTATCAACAAGTTAAAGAAAGTATGTTGGTTTTTGGCTACTGTTGGAAGAATACACAAGATAAGGGTAAAACCCTCATGTTTAACATTCAGAAGAGGGAAAAAAGTATTGCCAACCTATAAAAAGTGCAAAAATGTTTATAGAAACATACTCTGAAGTAGCATAAAATATTGAAGCCAGCAGAACTGCTGATTTCTATTAACTAAGCACAGAACTGAAGACTAATGTGTTCTACCCTAAATCCAGCAAAATCCTGCTAAATAGTTCTTGTTTGGAGTCGTAGCAATCCAAAGCCTGCATGAGCTCTCTGTGTCAGGTAGACTGGTATGTTATCTAGCATACATTCCTTTAATAGACCTATAAAAATGCATGGATTCAGATATACTCAAACTATTACCTTTATTCATGTACATTCATGTATAAATGCATATATGTATGCATTCAAAAATAAAAAATATTAATTTTGTTGATATCCCTGCATTACTTATATGTTGGAAACCTTTTTCCTAGCATTTGTTTCCTGACTTTTATTTATGATGTTTGCAAAGATCACTTTTCACCACAAGATGAGCTATAATACTGTTGAAGGTCATCAGATAAAGGAAAAACAAAACAGTACAATATTCTTTAAAAGCATACATATTTAAATTCCTATTTATTTACCATTTAGGTGGAGAGTCCATCAAAAACCCATTTATAACCCTTGCCATTCCTGAGAAAGCTGAATATCTTCTGATTCCAGTAAGCACATTATACATTCTGGAGCTGAAAGCTCTGTACATTTAGCATCAGCAAGTTTATCCAAGTGCTTAACTAAAGACTTCAGATTTTGCCTTTTACATAATGATTAGAAGGTGCCCTGCTTTCTGCTGAGATCCTGGAACTCCATCCTGTGCAAATGAGGTAGTCCTAAGGGCAATCGCTGCTGCATTTGGGGAATTAGAATATAGCATCAACATTTTGTTCATAGAATCACAGAATGGTTGAGGTTGGACGGGACCTCTGAAGGACATCTGGTCCATGCTGCTTTCCTCAAGTCTGTCACTGCTAACAGCCCAACACCTGCCTACCCAAAAGTCCAGCTATTCTCATTTTGGTGAAAAGGCTCAGGAGTCAAGGGTCACTGTCACCGAAGTCTCCTACCACCCTGACAGGCTGCTCAAGGGCCTGGGGCTCTTTTCCGTCTGGTGGCAAGCCAGCCTGGGAGGGTTAGCACCCAGAAAATCCCACATGTGATGCTGCAGAAATAATTAGATCAAGTTTTCCCTCAGTATTGGCCCAATAACTTTTCTGCCTTTACAATACGTAACTTCTAATGCAACACCATTCCCCAAGAAGGCTCAGCTCTTCAGCTCAAACAGGGCAGAAAACAGCTGAAACTGTCATCTAATTTAAATGCAACTAATTAACGGCTATCAAACAGCAGTGACTTTCTGCCATTACCAACTTTGATTCAAACAAATGAACTAATGAAGAGAGGGTCTATTTCTCATTGCCAGGCATTTAAGCTTAAGCAATCACTCTTTTAAGGTTGTCTGGAATAACAGTCCTAATTCTAATCTCTGGCAAGTGCCAATGAGCAATGACTCCATTGAAGCCCACAGACACTCTGGTGGAGAAACAGAATGGAAATGAGAGTGAGCTGTCACTATTTGCCAGCCTGAACAGCTATCAACCAGACAATACAAATGCATGAACAGCTGGGAGCTTGTATGCTCTTGTGGTTTAACTTGCAGAGTTTTTAAACAAACCTTGCAATGCTGCATGCTTTTAGAGGCAGCTGATGCACCAGAAGAATTCATGTCAGCTCAGGCAATAGCATTTTCATTACAATAGCAGGAGGAGAAAATAGTTCACTGCCAGGTGTAGTTGCTTAAACACATGGGATCTCTGCTGCATTTGACTTACAAGAATATTAACTAATAAATATACTTCATTTTCTTACCTGGAAAGCCAAAGACTAGCTGCAGCATAGGCAAGTGTTACCTGCATCAAAAAAGCTTCCAAATCTTTCAGCCCTCTGATGATGGAATTAACTTGTTTCATTGCTTTTCCCATTAGGGACTGATGATAGCAAACACCATACTCTCTTGCAAAACAACAGCGTGGAACCCTCCACACAGCTTAAATGGCATTGGAGGAACTCTAAGTGGAAAAACTTTAAGTGTTTCTGCTTCAAAAAGAAGGCAGGCAAATATGGCAATTTCTTACTGAACAATTCTACTTACTGAATATAGTTGGAGTCATCTGTTTACTCCAGTAACTAAATTTTTTTTATTGCTTTTTGTTCCTCTTATCCTGCTGCTCCAATGCAGTTAAGAGAGACGCCTCTGAATCCTGCTCCATTTTGTGCAACATAAACAGAATTTATGCTACAATTACAAAGTCAGATTCTGCCTGCAGTTATACCTTGTAACTCCCATGAAGAAAGCAAGCTGAGTACAGCCGAACCCAGAGTGAGGCCTCTGGATCTTTATTGCCGATAGCAAAACAAGACCCAGGGAGAACCCAGCTTGACTTCCAGGCACAAGGCTGAGTTTATCCTGGTAGCCCTGCTAAAGCCTAGTGGTGGAAGCCTTATAATAAAACACAAGGGCAGGTGTGTCAGCAGGGACAGCATTACATACAGCTTTGTAGGGTAGGAATTTACTACATCAGAGAAGAAGGGTTTGAAACCTCTGAGGAGTGTTTTCCAAGAAGTACATATGTGTTTCCCACTGACAAATGGAAGCCTTACAGCCAATTCTATTCTCCACTCTGAAATTATAATGTATATTTTAAACTATTTTGGTTTATCTCTTCCTGTGGGAAAGGTATTATTTAGGGCTTGTCAACCCAAGGAAATTGTCCAGAATATCTACTGCAGAATAAACTGTCCTAAAATATCTTTGTGAACTTGAAGAGGTTATTTATTCTCTGACCACCACTGGATCAAGCCCATGAACTACATTCAGTTTCTTCTCCTCCGTCTTCTCCAGCGTCTTTCAAAATAATTACAATACTCCTAACGGAGAGTAAAACTTTCATTTATTATTAGGGTTTCCTATATGTCCTTACATCAGGTAGCTAAGATAGAAGGCTGGTAATGGTAGGCTTCCCAGAAAGTTAACATGAAGAGAGAGAAAGCGTTCCTCTGTCAGCCTACTCCTGATAGGAGAAACCTATTTTCCTATTAGCTGTAGAGAACACTTCTAGATTAAAAGTGTTTCAGTATGGACTAGTTAGATGTGATGAAACTGGGTTAGACCATTCCTGTGAGCAGCTGTTCTAGAAGGGTTTGTTTCACAATACCTGGCATCCCTCAGAGACAAAGCCATTGTCTGCAGGTGTGGTTTCAGACCTGTCCACACTTTCATGCTGGTCAATGTGCTCATCATGCTCCCTCTTCCTGCAACCAACACTGGTGACCATGAGACCCTACACCTGATGGCGCAGGAGCTGATCGGAGTGAACAGTGACCCTACAGGGGAAAAAAAAAAAAAGCTAGTATTCATTTGGGTTAGAGCCCTACACAGATTTATCACCCTGTCAAACCAGAGCTGGAGCTTGCACAAAGAAGGAGGCTGGGAGGATCACACTGTCACATGTGGAGAGCAAGGCTATCTTTCTGGGTGCCAGTCAGACTTGGATCAGCTCAAGAAAGCAGTGAAACTGCCTCCAGAAGCTCTGGAAGAGATCCAGGCCAAAAAGCCAAGATTTTGAGAACATTCCGTATGTCATTTTAAATTCTTACTAGCTCCTTCTTTACATATAAAGCCTTTGTCTTTAATAACCTTTATTTGCTGATGCAAAGAGCTTTGGAAACAAGGCATTGTGCAGAGGGGTAAACAAGAAATTTAAAAGCATGAGATGGCTCCTACCTAGAAAGTTCTGACCTGGTGGACCATGCAGGAGAAGAAATAGGTTCCAAAATACTAGAACTGATGAGCAAACTGCTTTGTGTCTCTCATGCACGTGGGCTTTTTACAGCTGCCTCTAAGGTGCTGTGCCTTGGCTGCAGCACATAACTGCAGGGTTGCGCAGCCCACACCACCACCTTCCCCCACATTATCCTACACAGAGAGAATACGCTTCATGCTCCACAAACCAGTACAAATGGATTGCAGTGACTCTGGGTATCAGAAAATGGCTCAAGGAAAGATAAACAGATGAACTGCCTGAGCTTTCTCACTGAAGTCTACAGCTTCAAAAGGACACCCTATGTCCACCCTATTCCACTATGTGGAAGCAAATAAGGTAGTGGGATCAAAATTCCTCCTAGTGGGGTCCATGCACATCCAGCAAAATTATCTCATCCAGAAACTAGCGCTTCTCTGAACCACCAGCAAGTCTGACTGAGACAGCAGTCGATCCCAATCTGCATCTGTGTCCACACAAGGTGACACTAGCAAAGCCAGAGTTTCCCCTTATGACTCCTTCAAGGACAACCATTTGTCTGGATCCACAGGGTTTTTTGTCAATATTTCTGAAGCAGTTTGAGGACTTTTGAAATCATAATTAAAAATAAATAATTGGGAATAACATGTATAGTTCATTTATTAATCATTAATAAAGATTTTTAATTAAACTAAGAAAGAAAATCCATTTCATTACTCAAAACTGATTTCTTTGTTGTTTGTTTTTTTTTTAAATTGTCACCTTTTCTTGAGACCCTCTGAAGTGATTCAGCAGCACATCTCTCGTGTACTGACCCAGTGCTGCCTACATATCTCACAGCTCAGGATGAAGATTTGGGAAGGCTTTCATAACTTTGAAAGAATCAGGTGATTTTTTAAGAATACAGAAATCTCTATCAAAGTGTTTGTTCAAACGAAATTGTGTTATCTTCCAGAGCCTAACAGTTTGGACCATTATAGCCTCTCTCCAAAAGGACTTTGGAAAAGTCTTTCTCAGTTTTCAGTCTTCCACTGTAGGCAGGTTTCAAAACTCTCCATCACTTTTTCTTCTTCTCTTGTTCTCTTTCTCTCTTCCCATCTTTCTCCTACATTTTTCATTTTCTTTTTTCCCTAGTATTTCTTAGTTCTCCAGTTTCAATGATACCTTTTTCCATTCAGACTGTTGGTGTGTCCCTGTTTCCCCTTGATTCCACATCAGGAACCCAGGATCCCTGTATCCCTACAACAATCCATAAAGTGCTTCTAACCCTCTTATCTCAGCACTTGCCAGCCTAAATATTCTCTAGTCAAGGCCTCCCTCATTCTCCCCTCAGTCTTCCACTTTCCTAAGGCTCCTCTAGTTTTCTCCTTTCCTCTTTTTTCTCACTTACTTCTACAGCATTGCAATTACTATGACACTCATGCTGATGCCAGGGTCCATCACAAGAGCAAGGGGTATGTCAAGGTGGTCAGACTTCCACAGCTCAATATGGTCTTTCATTTCCCCTCTCCCTGCACAAAGATATGTTCAATGGCACCTGTTAGTCCTCTGCATTTTTAATATCTCTTTCCCATCCTTGGGTTTTATCACATGAGCTCACCAGCTCACTGGGCACACTGTTAGGTGCCACTTAAAAAACCACAAGTATGATGTTTACTTTTTGGGGTAAACTGTCTCTGTGTAACAGATCTGGTGTCAGCACTGCAGCACAACCTGTGCTGACAGATTTGTACCTGTGAATTAACATGCAGGTCTGTCAAGGAGAAGCGGCCGTGTAATTGGTGAGGTCCTGCAGTTTGACTGTTCGGCAGTGTAAAGGCACTTGGGGCACCTATTGTGTTTATCATTGCTCCCCACGGATAGTACAGAAGCATCACTTCAAATTGATGGAACATGACAGTGAACACGAAATCAATGCCAGATGTGCCCAGACATTACTGAACTCTTTATGCTACTTTATAAGGGTGGGGAAGAAAAAGAAAAAAATTTTTTCCTTTAGTTTTGTTCTTTTAAAGTGACACACCATCTCAGTAGCTCCAGCTGAAATTGTTTAGGTTAGTCTCTGTACATGCGAAAGGACACCCAAATTTTCACAGGTGCAGATCTGAAACCATTTATATAACTCTTCTATGTTTTTGTTACATGCACGGGCCCATTGTCATTATATTAAAATATTAATTAGAAATCACTGACAATACTCTAAAGGGGGCAAGAAATAACTATTTTCCCCTTCTAGAAACAAAGCATGGTGATCTGATCCAAAATAGGCAGCTATTTGCAGTGACAAAAGGGACTCAGTTGCAAATAAGTCAATTTTCAGATGTCGAACTGGACATTCCCTCAAGGGGTTTGTTTTTCAGAAAAGCTCATCACTCAGTCTGCAGGAAACCAAATTCTTTAAGGAGTCTCCACTTCATCAATAACTGAGGCAACTAGAATCACTAGGCTCTGGTGAAAATCACCTCTGTGTTCCCCTATTCCTCTAAATAAAACAGAGATGTTTTTCCAAGAAATAAAGCTCAGATCCATTAACTTTTCTGTAGGGGAAGCAATTTGGTCCTATATTTCTAAACATATTTTACATTGGCTTGCAAACACTTTGAATTGTACTGAATGAAAGCAGACTATTTCTGAAATAGCTTTTTGCACATGTACTCTGATTGTATTTTGCTTTCTTTGATCATTTTGTTGCTCTGCTATTGATTTTTTCATTAAAACAGAGACACAATTCCCAACAAAATACATGCTTAAAAGTATAGCAATCTTTCCCCTTTTCTAATTAGTTCCCCCTTTTCTAGCCCCATTTGATGAAATCTCAAGGGCCAAAACCCCCATTAATCCATATATGTTACCATAATAATCTGTTATGAAAAAAGCAGTCATATCAGGTTATAGTTTTCTAATATCATTATGCGGAAGAGGAAAGAGAAGGGGATGGATTGTATGGAAAATAAGCTTTTATTGTAAACCAAAACCATCCAAAATAATTAGCTATATCTGGGAAACATTCATGATTACCAAAAGGAAATGGATTAACTTTAATTAATGTCTCTGTTTTACCATGGTATCATTCATACTGCAGAAGGGATATTTTCCCTGTTTATTTTCTTCTGTGGGATTGTATCTCTCCTCCTCCCTCCCATCCCCAAAAATTCCAATTGTTTTACTTGTCAGCTTGATCAAAGTATGGCCTTCAGTGATTTCACATCCTAAGCCCATTCATCAGAAAGTCTAATAAAAGTGTTGAACTCTTTTATTGATAGACAGTGGCACAAAATATGGGGCCTGGGAAAGATCAGCCACCTCTGACTTTCCCACCTCAGCTGTCATATGAAAGTATTGCTTAGCCAGTGACAGAGGGGCCTTGTTTTGTGCCCTCAATAAAATTAATCCTGCTGGAAAATAACACCAAAGATGGCTATTCTTCTGAAAAGTGTTGTCCATCACAGCCTTCCAGAAATCCTCAAAGGCCAGTTCAGCTTTCAGCTATGGGTTACCCATTGCTTTATATGTCAGAATGAAGATTATCAAATAAGAAATCAGTGGGATGTCACAGGCCATCATAATTTATAACACTACAGATACATCTCAGGCTGAGTCTACATCTCCTCCTCCAGACTGAAGGGCTGTCTTGTTTCTGCGGAAGAAGAGGCAGCCTCAGCAAATCCAGCAGCACAGATACACATCTTGGCAGAGGGAGGGCCAGAGGACAAGCAGAAAGCGCCAAGGTTAGAGGTGGTTAACAGATTCCAGCTAACCCTATTGTTGATGAGAAAATTGTGGTTTTGATTAAAGAACATCTCTTTTTTTTCCCAGGGGTCAACTTTCTTTGGCACATGATTTATTGATTTCTTCATTTTTTGTAATTGGAAGCATATTCTATCGCTCACATGATAGTGAACTGGAACTACTTAAATAGGGAGCCTGTCGTCCATCACAAGAGATGAAATCAAGCCAGTGACACCAATTTACCACAGAGATTGGGAGCACAAGATAATACAGTAGTATTTTATCTTAGAATACTTTTGGGAGAACTGTATTTTTTCAGTATTCAGACATTTGCCAAGGAAATTAAACTTTCCATAGGAAAAAGAATCCCACTCAAATTCATATTAAATTGTAAGTGCAGCATGTTCCTTTCACAATAGAGACTGGATCATTGAGAATCAGCTGTTCATGAGTGTCTCATATAGCATTAACACTAACAAGTCCAGTAGCAACACTTCAGCCTGCTTACTGCTGCAAGCATAATACTTAAAAATACTTTAAAAATATCTATTCAAGAAACAAAAACACAGGTGAAGTATTGCCTTCTAGCAAGGAAACAGTTCTAGAAGTTGGACCAGCTTTAAAGTACAATAATTTTCATTTATCTCTGAAAAAGACTGTGAAAAGACAGAATAACGTTATTATACTAGAGGGAAGAAAGAAATACAGTAAAAAACTGGTATAGCTGCATCAGCTATATCAGGGGACTTCTAATGACTTGAAAGTCTAACAGAAAACATAACACTAATAGAAACAAGGACATGACAAAGAGCAGCATAAACCCTTGTGTCTTCAATCTTTACCAAAAATGATTAAGAATGAACAGACATTTAACTAAACCTGTTTAAGTGAGGTGGCAGTAGTACAAGCCAAATGAAGAACAGGTTAATGAATGCTAAGATAAATTAGATGTATCTGAGTCAGCAGGAACAGATGAAATTCACCATAGACTACTTAGGAATACAGCCAATGTAATCATCAAATCATTAATAATTATCTCTAAAAATGCAAGAAAAGTAGGGGTGCTCCAAGAGGACTGCAAATTATTGATCATGTTACCTATACTTATAAACAAAAACCAGGAAAATATCTAGGGAATTGTAGACCAGTTAATCTAACACTGATTCTCAGAAAAATGTTGCATTAAAATTGTGAAACCATCGATTTATAAACACTTAGCACATACAAAGCAGATAACATGTAATTGTGAAAGAAAAATCAGGTACAACCAAATTAACTTCATTTGGTGGCCCAGTGGAATGGGGGGAATGGGAGCTGTAAAACATCCGGACTTAAGAAAACTTTGGACATCGTACCATAAAATAATCTTAAGAGCAAACTAAGGAAACAAGCTTTGAATAAGATAATCACAGAATCACAGATTCACAGGTTGGAAGGGACCTCAGGGATCATCTAGTCCAACCTTTCTAGGAAGAGCACAGTCTAGACAAGATGGCCCAGCACCATGTCCAGCCAGGTCTTGAAAGGGTCCATGTAGCCGAGTCAATCACTCCCCTGGGGAGAATATTCCAAGGTTGACTGTACTCACTGTGAAAAATTTCCCTCTGGTGTCCAATCAGAATCTCCCCAAAAGCAACTTGTGTCCATTCCCCCTTGTCCTCTCCATGGGACTTCATGTATAAAGGGAGCCTCCATCTTCTTTGTAACTACCCCTTAAGGACTGGTACATGGTGATGAGATCCCCTCTGAGCCTCCTTTTCTCAAGGCTGAACAAACCCAGTTCTCCCAGCCTATCCTCATATGGCAGCTTCCCAGTCCTTTGATCATCTTGGTGGCCCTTCTCTATACCCCTTCCAGCCTGTCCACACCCTTTTTGTACAGCAGGGACCAGAACTGTACACAGTACTCCAGGTGTGGCCTGACAAGTGCTGAGTAGAGCGGGATGATGACTTCTTTCTCTCTGCTGCCGATGCCCTTTCTGATGCAACCCAGCATCCTGTTGGCCTTCTTGGCCGCAGCAGCACACTGTTTGCTCATACTGAGCTTCCTGTCCACCAGGACCGCCAGGTCCCTTTCCACAGAGCTGCTCTCCAGCCAGGTGGATCCCAGCCTGTGCTGCACTCCTGGATTATGTTTTCCCAGGTGCATGACCTTACACTTCTCCTTGTTGAACTTCATAAGGTTCTTGCCGGCCCACTCTTCCAGCCTATCCAGATCTCCCTGCAGAGCAGCTCTCCCTTCTGGAGTGTCTACTTCCCCACTCAATTTGGTGTCACCAGAAAACTTCATCAGGCTACACTTGATCCCCTTATCCAGATCACTTATAAAGATGTTCAATAAGCACACATTTAATTGAAAAACTACATTCAGTGAGATGCTAGTTCACTACTGAATTAGAGAATGAGGGCTCTTCTTGAGTACTCAGGTAAATGAGTCTGGCTGGTATTATTGGTATTTTCACTAACAACTTGGATGAATGTGTTTTCTAGTACTATAGAGCTATAGAGAGCTGTGTAGTTTTGAAAAGTATCCTGATAAATAAAAGCTGCCCAGAAAGCATCAAAACTGAAATACATAAGCACAAATCCAAAATTATTCAAAGACAAATATGTAAATTTACAAATACATAATAGAGAATACCTGTCTATGCAGAAATGCTGCAGGAAAGTATCAGCATACTGGACTCAAATTAAGTGAGCCAACAATACAATGCTGCTGCAAAAGAGGATAAACCTAATTCTCAGCATTAATAGCAGGAATTTCCAAAGTGAAAGGCAAGAGACAATTACTGGTTCTGAGTGAGGCATGAGATGAACTGGTGCATTCAGTTGGGGGACTTACTCTCAAGGAAATGAAAGGAAAAATTGAAACGAATGAAAAGAGATAATTAAGAATGATATGGGTTAAAAAACAGTAGCAGTGATGAAAGGGTGAAGGACCTGAACTACAGTCCAGAAATACAAAAGCTGACAGCAGTCTTCAATGATATAAGAGCGCATTAGAAGGATGATGGCAGTCCGTAACTAAACCTGCTGTAGGACCAGGCATAATCAGATTAATTTCTATGCAGTAGATCGAGGTTAGATTTGAGGAGGCAGCTAACCAGACATGTAGGGAAATAAACAGAAATTAGAAAGAATTGGTATTAGAAATTAGAAAGCAAGGTAGAATGTCTCCTGAGGAAGATGCTTTTTCTGGCTCCATTGTGAAGAGGGGTAATTTAAGTAAATCACTTTAAACATTGCTTAACAAAGTTTACAAAGAATTTCTATACTTTTATGAGTCTACTATTTAAATACTAAAATAACAGATAAGTCACTCACCCTCAACACCCTTCTTCCTCTTCCACTGAGCTGCCAAGAAAGCATGCCTAGAAAACTTTTTGTTGGGCAGTGCTTTAAGTGCAGTAAGGCAAAGGGTAGCATTTGCAGTTCTGTCTCCTGCCTTTCACTTGCAGCTCTGTGCCTTTCACCTGTGCTACTGTGGCAGGGTTTTTCCCAGGGTAGGGTTTTTGCCTTGTTCTCATGCTGTTGTTCTCAGGTTCCCATTGTCGTAGTCCTGCATCTGCAAAACCCAATATTCTTGTTATATCATATATCTCATGGGAGGCAATGCATGAAACACCTCTTCTTTCTCTCCCTTTTCTTACCCCTTCCTTTATAGCTTTTAGTTTATATTAGAGGGTTACTCCAAATGGAAGTATGAGTAGTCCCCTGTCAAAGTATACAGTGCTAGAGAAAAAGCACAGTGAAAATTCACTGTGTCATCTTTATTGTTATCACCTGCTGCGCTGTAACTTTCACTGTTAGAATTGATGTCTGCCATCATCCATGGGCACCCTAGTAAAGTTTTGTGCATGTAAGCCTGTCTCAGCATCCTTTGTCCAAAATGTTAAATTATATAAAAATAGAAATTTCTTGAGAGTAAGCAGAAAGTACCAGCTGAGAGGCTGAAATTGTTATTAGTAGAACCCAGGCCTTTTTTCCTGTAGTCAAAACAAGAAAAAAACCTAATGGAAAGTGGATAACCAAAAAGCCAGAAATTCTGCTTTTAGTAATGAACCTTACCCATATCAGCTAGAGAAAAAACCAGGCACAGCAAATATGTTATCAGCCCTGCTGAAAGACAGCAAAATTCTGTGAGCTTGGGCGATTTCAGACGTTGCTTGTAGCTGCTTCTCTGTTTACAGCAGTACTACAGAATCTGCCACATTCCTGCATGTGCCAAAGCCTATTTAAAAATATATAGAGAGCAAGCAAGACGGGGAAAAGCTATTTTGAGAGTGAGAAGGAAGACACAACTGAAGGAACTGATGCTCCCATTTCCAGTGTGGTAAAAAGATCATGGTGGGTACCTTCCTCTCCTTCATTGTGATCTGGACAATGAAAACTCAGTACAAACACTGTGGTCTGATGTCTCTGAAGACAGTAAGATTAAGACTCACAGAGGTAAATATCTCTCCCTTCAGCCTGAATCTGATGGTATCAGTGTTGTACCAGGAGCCCCAAAGGTGGTTGATAGGTAAAAATGGTGCCATTCTTTCACTATATTTGCTAATGCCATAGACCATATTTCTCACACAACTATATCTGATCATGATTTGCAGTCCTATCCTCTTATTGAGCAGGCATGATCTCAACACAGCCTTTTCATCAAAGGAATAGACCTTTATGTCTGGACTAATTCAATCCTCCTATCTCTTTTTTGTCTACTCTTATAAACAACTGCAGGATGGGCTGAGTTATACTTCCACAGTTTTGGACAATTTCAAGTACAAGGCCTTTTCACAATAGGATATTTGTCTGCAACCAGTGTAATTTACAGAAAATTACTATTTTAAGATGTATAATTATTCTATTCCTCTAAAAGATTGAAGCTAGTCACAGCAGCTGCAAGTAATATTATAGCAAGATCTTTTCTACCCATTGCCTGCACATAAGTAATTTATATCTGAAATTATTAGGAAGTTTAATATTTATATGTAACTACTTTAAAGTTTGAAGAAGAAAAGTTTACATTCATACAGCAGTAGTCTGAGCTGCAAAAATGGCTAACAAAAAATCATAATTTCTTATTGCATATGGATTTGTGAGGGTTGTACAAGTTCTGTATTACATTTAAACTGTATACAATAAAAGGATCAGTAAATCACATATCACAAAGTACTACACAGATTACAGTTAATGTTAGTTAATGGATTCTTAGTTAATGGATTCTTAGTTAATGGATTACCTTACAATACTCTAGAAAATGCTACAAACATTAGTCTTTTGAAACACTGATATATTATGCCAACCTTTTCTACAGACATAGTTGGTTTCTCTTAAATTAATATCTGTAAAATAAGTAATCTAGCAAATAATATGTGTCATGTTTCTCTTTATCTAATTTAGGCCAAGTCTTTAAATTATTTAGTCAGAGAATATGAAACAAAAAGCCACTTTTTTCTCTATATGAACAAAATGACAATTAAAAAAAAGGCATGCCCTCTTACTGGTAAAGATTAAAGATAGCCTGGGAATTGTCCAACATGAAATGTGTGTTTTGCTACAGTTTTCAGTGAGAATAATGGCATTGGACTGGGAGGAAATTGAGATGACTGTAAGCAAACAGGCATTACCCACAGAAGGGGAAGCAAGAAGCGCTTTGGGAGGAAAATGATCTTCCAATTCACAATTTTGAGAGAACTGGCATCTGCAGAAAAAATATTTAATAAATCCGTCAGCAGGGTCATAGTGGAGCATAAACTCAATCAGATGACAATGACGTGCCATTGCAAAAATTCTCTCGATCCCACAAGTATTCAGAAAGTACCATACACTTGAAGAAATGTGGTTATCCCACTAAGTGCTGTTAGACTGTGTCCTCTTGTGGGCCTCACACTAGGAAGGATGCAGACAATCTGGAGACAGTCAGGAGATTTGGTAAACATATCTACTGGGAGCGACATAATGCCAGAAGGTTTACAAAATGTGGCTTACAAGGAAAGGCTGAAGGAATCAGCATTGGTTTTGCCAGCAAAAAGACAGTGTAGCTGAAACATGGCAACAGACTTCTTACTGTGTAAAAACACGTTATGAGGAAGGCAGTGATAATCTTTTCTCTGTGTATGTTGTAGGTTTGACAAGAAATAAACTGAATTTTCATGTGGTGTCTCAGGTTAGATAATAGGAAAAGCTTTCTACTGACTCCTTGTCACCTGAAGCTTTAATGAACACACCATAGAGTAGCCTATCAGACGGGGTATTGAATCCTGTCTCAGCAGGCATGAATTAGGAGACCTCCTGAGATCTCTCCTACACCTATACAACTTTTATGATGTAAGATGAGAGTAGTACCAGAGACTAATAAACATAGCCTTTCTCTTCCTCTCTCCCCCTCCTCCCTCTGCCTCCCTCTCTCCTTCTCCCTCTTTCTCTTTCATTTTCTCTTCTTTTTCTCTTTCTCTTCCTCTTTCTCTCACTCTCACTGTTGTTCTAGCCCTAGCTGTGTGCCTTTCTCTTGTATAGCATTTCAAATACCAACAAGAGATTTTAAGTTCATACCAAAATGTTCAAACCACCAAGCAGACCCCAGGAAAACCTGAAGAGCCTTTTATATCTCCAGTTTAAGAGTATACCGTAAAGTCTGTAAGAGAATGATTGATAGTCTGAAGTTTACCACATCCAGAATATGTCTGCAATTTACAGAAAATTAATAAATAAATTCTCCATTTATATAAAAGAAATCTGCATCTGCTGTAAGTTGCTCAGATGCTGAGGCACAGTGAACAGCTTCCAGCTAAGGGGAATCCAAATATTCTTCTGTGAAGTCAACAGTTTTTTGACAGAAATATCACAGGTTGCTATTTTAGTGTTATTTTTCTGTTCATCTAAAAGATTTGGACACGTACTGGTAGCATTTCTTAGATATTAGGTTATGAAGTGATGCAACTTTATGTCTTTGGGAAACCCTTACTGTCAGTAGTTTTCAAGTATTTCTGTACTACAACTACATATCTTGTAGTTGCATGCAGAGTATGCAACAGTACTTGAAGTCAGGAACTAAAGAAGAGTTTAGTGCCTTACTTATCTCCTTCAAAGCACCATTAGCTTTGTATTAGGGCTGTTACACCAGACGAGCAATACTCTGCTGTCAGGGAATCAATGCTTGTGTTGACAGCCTGAGGGTATACTCACCACTCTCCTTGGTAATGCTGGCTCATTCCCAAATCATATTTATATAGACTTCTGTCACTTATTTGGTGCTCTCCAGGTGCCATTTATAGTTAACAGTTCTTCACGTGGTACCTTAGATAATTGTTACTCACTAATCTAATGAGAAAACCTCTCACTGTGTGCAGTTTCACTGTAACTTCAATTCTTGATTATGCAGGTGAAATACGTCTTTATGTGAAATACAGCTTTAAGTGATTTTTTTTCAGATCCCTGTCCTTTGTTTGGACTTTTGAAGAGGATGAGTCTGAACTGTAAGTTTAATGCCATTCACCTAAATGAATTTATGAGTGGTAGAAGATAGAATACCACAGGAATAAAGACTGAAATGTATTCATAAGAGGAATTCCACCTTTGAACATTCCTGTGAGGCTGAACTGGTAGTATAGACATAGAGCTGGACATACTGTTCAGCATGTATTCAGTAATAATAATGGATAGAGTAATGATTTATGGTGTTTGACAGCTCTCTGTCAGACAGCAACATATGTGGAGAGAAGTTAAGGAACTTCGGTCTTTAATTTCTTTAGGTACCCAATTTTCATGATTGTGGTCAGTGCAAAGATTTGAGGGCATTAACCAAAGTTAAATTCTACTTTTTATAAATAGGTCAGATTGTTCTAAACCTGGCTGAAGTGACTGAGAGGAAGAGCCATGCTAGTAACTTGCGCCAAGGACTAAGTGGGGATATGCTGCCTAGAGGTTGAATAACTGATCTCTTTGATCATTTTTATTCCAAAATAAAGAATACCTTAACATTCATGGTCTTCTTCTCAAGAGGTTTTTTACCAGTGGGGTAAACTGTTACAAAACTGTCAATTATAGCTTTCTTTTTCATCCTGAATTCTTGAGATGCTCTGAAAAAATGTCATCAAGTATAGCCTTTCATGGATTCAGTCCTTTGCTCGTCTTTTATACTAGAAGAGTCCTGAAAATAAGGAAGATATCTGACAGCTTGGCTTGTTTTGATGGAGCTTTTTGTAGATCTTCTCCAAAAGAATTTATTTACCAGCATGTTTGTGTTCCTGGCAAGCTGTATGGCTCTCACATTTTCATTTACTTGCACCATATTGCTGGCATCTCAGTTCACAGCACCTATAAGCAAGGAAACATTCAGCAGCTTGACTTTTTAAAGTTAATATTTTCCATGGTGTCTTATTGTTTTATCCTGGCCAGGCTTGCAGATTTTAGGAATCATATTTCTGTACACTAAATCTACCTCAATTCCAGTGTCCTTAGAGTGCTTCAATTTTGGTTACCCAGGAGGAAGCCCCATATTTAAGACATTCCTTTAAAGCCCTAAGAATTGTCAGGTTCTGCCAATCTCTTCAAAACATTAAAAAGTTTACTTCAGTTAATCAGATTCTAAGGATTTTTGATGTTGTCTTAAGTATCACAGTCTACTCACTACAGTTTCTGGCAAGGCTTAAGCACTGATGGCCTAGGTGGGTAATATATGTAAGGATATACTGATACCACTTCCCAGTGTGTATGTTGTTAAGGCAATTTTATCATGTAATATAATATGAAGATCAGACATTTAGCATGCTCTTCAGCAATTTCCTTTTTTTTGTTGTTGTTCTTCGTGTGTGATAGACTAGTCATTGGTAGTCCAAAGTTATGTTTAAGAACAGTTCTCTCATGTGACTAATATTAGGCCTGTAAATGCTGGATCCACACTTGAGGAGAGAGCGGAGGAGAGGAGTGAGTGAAACAGGTACCCAGCCATCTCTTAGTTAGGTTCAGTAACAAGCAAGGCTTTCAGACAGTTTTCTAAGACAAGATAATTAAGTAAAAGGAGAATAGGACACAATGCAACAGAGTTTTGTCAAAGGAACACTATTCAAGACTTCTCTTACATTTCTTTAATAAAATAACTGACTATCAAGACAAAGAAGTCATATAAATCCCATCTAACTGAAGCTGAGTAAAACATTTCCTGTGATGATACACAGAAAAGGATAAATTGAACTAGGAGATAGTATAAAAATGCAAGCAACATGGGAAAACAGCTAGAAAAGGAAATAATCACATGTTGGATTGAAGTGAGTTGCTAGTACAGCTCCTCCAGGATTAGTCTTGGAAAAATATTATTGAATTATCTTATTTATAATAAAGAATAGCTACAAAAAAAAACCCACTTATATAAAGTATTAAATAAAATCTTCATTAATTAATGTGATAGAGATCTGCTCATAAATACTGATGACAGTAAAGTTGGGAGTCCTGTCAATATAGAATTATGCTATTCATGAAGTAGCATTGTGTGTCCTTGCAAACTGGAATAATAGCAATAAGAAGAAATCTAATAATACCAAGAGCAAGGTCTTTCCCTTAGGGACTGTTCACTTGAACTTTAGCTATATAACGGGTGCTCATCAGTTGTAAATGGCAGAGCAAGACCTTGGTATACCTGATCATCACAGGATGTCCACACACCAATGATCTGATGGCCCTGGAAAATACAAATATGTTAGCTATGTAAGTCAGGTGAAGTATTTTTAACAGATAGAAGTTTTTTATGCTGTCCCTAAAAATATGAAAAGGATAGAATTTCCTCTCCATAGCAGTGATATATCCCCAGGAGTAGATGAGTGATGATTAAATGAAGCAGTCTCATCTAGAAGAGCATGCAAAATGTTCAATAAAGATAAATTCAGATAGGGACAGGTTTAGACAGGGGTTACCAAGGAACAGAGAGACCATCTCTTTAGTGAATACTAGACATGCTTGACATGTTTAGCCTAATGGAATAATTCCTGAGCAGGAAAATTAGTACTTCTCACAAATATATCAGGGATATAAATACTAGAAAAGAACTATTTAAGTGAGGGCACAATGTTAGCACCAAACAAAATGGTATTATTGTGCTCTGGAAGACTTGAACCAGGAGAAAAATGAGACTCTAGAACATCCTTCAAGAGGAATAGTGGGTAGAAGCAGCCTACCTTAATCAGTTTATAAAAGACATAATGAAATGTTTATTTGAAATAGCAGTAAACTGGACCTATCAGGTCCCTTTCAATTCAATGCTCCGATGTAGTTCATTTTTGTAGTGAAAGAGAATAAATCTTTCTCTAAATAAGGATCAGAAAAGCTAATATAGGTATCAAGCTTTCTTTTCAAAACTAAGAGATAAAACGTTGCTATTACCCAGTGACAGTATATTTTCTCTAATAGTTAATTATCCCATTACTATTTGTTATCATTAACATTAATTATTGATACCAAAGTAGCATCAAGAGGTCTGAGCCAAACTCAAGACTCCACTCTTCTGGGGGCCTGTGAGAATGAAAATAGCAGAAGACAGTCTGTTTTTTTAAGAACTGCAGCCTAGCTTCCCAGCTAGAGCCTCAGGATGACCACGGCATATGTGTGTGATAACTGCGCACAATAAGGAGCCCATTTAATTTAATAGTGCTGCTCACAGTATGCCACATGAGGCAGGTATATGTTCTAGCAGACTAGAAGCAGAACAGGGGTGATAGAAAAAACTCAGAGGAAGAAAACTGGATTCCTGTCCCTGAAATTTTATTCTTAAAAAAATAACATAAGGACACAAGGGCAGGCACTGTAGGTCAGACCAGAGTGAATTTGATAGCAGTCAAAAGCAGCAAAAGAAGTTAAAGAGAAAGGAAACACAAAGTGATCACTTTCCCGTTCTTGTTACCGATCTTCTGTTAATCTGTTGTGAGAGAACATACTAAGTCTTAAGCCATACCAACAAATCTGAGCTTAACAGACTTTAATGAACCATAAATTTGTCCAGTCACTTCCAGAACTCATAAGGGGTTTCGCCTTCATAACATCTTGTGGCAATGGTTTATACAGCTTAACTGACTGCTTCCTTTTGCTTACTTTTAAATCTGCTGCCTTTTATTTGTACTCCTTTTTCCCATATTACAAGAAACCTTCAATAGCCAACTGATTTGCACTATCTTCATATGCCTTAGGCTTTACAGATAAACTGAGGTACAAGGAGGCATTTTGCCCAAAGCCTTCAGAAAGCCCTTAGTAAAGTAGAACAGGACACAGATGTGTTGAGCTCCCGAAAAAAATCTCCCAACCATGAGGTTCTTCTTCCACAGACCACGTGCAGATGTGTATTTACGTTGTCCAGAGATAATTACACTTCCTGAAGGACCTTATTAATTGACAACATGAAGTGGGCAATCTCATCGCTCTGCTAGATCAAGCATTTAATAATGTTCCTTTTTAGGCTAACAGCCCAGCTAAAAACCCAGGAAATTTCTTTTAAGTTACTTAAAATAACACAAAAGCTATGCATTAAATTAATTACCTGAAGCGAACAAAATTTGTTTAGAGAAAGCCAAAGGATAAAGCTACCTTGTTAGATAATACACCAAACTCATTTTTTGTTTACACCTAGATTCAATTAGGCCTTGATTCAACCAGGCTCTGAATTACATCCTTCAGTTCATTCTGCTCATTTAAATACATATGGAGCTACAAGAATGTCCTTATGTACTGTGCTGAAGTGGGACAGATGCTAAAATCAAAGCAATAAGTAGCATGTCTTTGAAGTGACCGAAAGCCGAGTTTGCCTCCAGGCTTATCAAACAGCTCTGTGTTTTAAGTGTTTTGCCAGGCAGAGGTATTGAACCTAGTGAAACTTTGGTGCTGATCCAGGTATGTGGGACTGCCTTTATCTGTTGTTAGGATGTGGGACTCTGAAAGGAGGTAAAGCTTAATGAATCTCTATAAAAGGCCTCAAATATGTCCTGCTACAATGTTGTTTCCTTTGGTCTGTGGCTGGAAATTTCAGCTTTGTTGGCTCAACAGCAAAGGGTGTCATTGTCAGCCTTTCACGCCCAGGCACAAATACCTGCACATATACTGCATATTACATCACAAGTATAACTAAGAAAACTGTTTTGAACCACCTGACAGTTGTACTCATGCGCAATGTGGAGCAGCCCTCACTGTCTCAAGTTCATTAAAATGATGAGATGGTTCAGCAGGAGAGAGGGAAAACTGGGCAAGAGGAATGGGAAATAAGCAAGAAATAGCACAAAACACTGAACAACTAACTTTTCTGCTGACAACTTCCCAGTAAGCGTTTTTTCCAGCTGTTTTAGATTTGGTTTGAGACAACTGAAAAAAATGGTAGCTCTTTTTTTTCTTGCAGTGTGCTTTCCTTTTTTATACTTGGTGAAATTCAGTGTCCAGAAAGGTAGACAGAACAGCCATGGCATACTGCAGATATTTTACAGCAATGTCTGACAACAGGTGTCTCCTCGCCCAGAATAAATTTCAGATGTGCCTGCCTTGCAGAAACAATGAGACAAGCATGCAGAAATTAACAGAAGCAATGCTATAGAAGCAGCATTTGTAAGACTTATACAAATCAGACTGTCTGCGAATGTTTATTTATGCCCTTCTATATAAATAAAACCCCTACACTGATTAGCTATATCGCAGTTGTCCTGGTTTTGGCTGGGGTAGAGGTAATTTTCTTCCTAGTAGCAGGTATGGTGCCATGTTTTGGATTTGGGATGACAATAATGTTGATAACACACTGATGTTTTAGTTGTTGCTGGGTAGTGCTTACACTAGTCAAGGGCTTTTTCAGCTCTCGATGCTCTGCCAGGTGCACAAGAAGCTGGGAAGAGAGGGGGCACAGCCAGGACAGCTGACCCCAACGGGCCAAAGGGACATTCCATACCATAAGACATCATGCCCAGTATGTTAACTGGGGGAGTTGACCGGGGGCAGCGATCGCGGCTCAGGGATGATTGGGCATAGGTCAGCGGGTGGTGAGGGGTTGCATTAGTTGTTTTTCCTGGGTTTTCTTTCTCTCTTTCTCTCATTGTTTTCCTTTTCATCATAATTTATTATTAGTAGTAGTATTGCTAGTATTGTTAATATTATTATATTATATTTTATTGCCATTATTGAACTGCTCTTATCTCAACCCATGAGTTTTCTTACATTTGCTCTTCAGATTCTCTACCCCATCTCACTGGGGAGGGGGGAAGGGTGAGCAAGCAGCTGGGTGGTGCTTGGTTGCCGACAGGCTAAACCACAACAGCAATGCATTTCACACATGTATTAAGACAAGGTCAGGAGACCCTGTTATGGATGAGATAAATTTTTGGAAGTTGCTGCTGATTGCAGTCACATTCAGTTTAACAGTGTTGCTCCTCATAAATATCTTAATGAGTCTCAGGGTAGTTTTCTTGGCCTGTGAGATTAGTAATATCCAGAAAGAGCGAGCTCCATGCTCAGCAGGGAATTAGGTTCAAACCTCCATCCAGTTTAATGGGCTGCTTAAAAAGCAGCTTCTGGAATGCTCTCTTGCTCCTGATGTCACCCCAAAACTGAGCTGGCTCATGAGATAAATAGGAGCTTGCAGGGAAGGATGCTGTGTGTGGCAGAGAAGACTGGAGTTTCTTAAAAGATTAATGCTGAAACCAAAACTGCCTTTTAGACTTGCTTTGCTGTTCAGTAAAGACAGGCAGCGCAGGTAAATATGCTTTATAAAAACAAACCCACTGAAATTTGAGAAAAATATCCTATTTAGAAGAAGAAACCTCACATAAACAATATGCTGTATCTGTTAATTTTGTGCTAAGAGGCCCAACAAATTCAGGGACAGATAATTCTGAAGATCAATGAAATACTATATCCCTGTCCTAAGCAGTCTAGACAGTACAGAAAAGCAAGCACTGTGAGAACCCTTACCAGCTTCCTAGCGCCATTTTATAGTTAAGAAGCTAAAATAACTTCTCAGAAACCACCAAAGAAAGCCTAAGGGACAAAATTTTACCCACATCTTATCCCTTCAGTTTACCTCAATATCAATCTTTCTCACATACAGGTATTCTGGTGCTTTCATATAAAGAATTTTTAAATACAAACTTTTAATGCCAGCATCACTAATAGTGCTCCATGCTTTTGAAAGTCCTGACTATAAATCTGTGATAACTTTAACACAAATATTAAGAACAATTCAAAAAAAAAAGAAAACACATTGTTGGCTGTGGCTACAGCAAGACTGCTGCAACTAAAGATTATGCACTTATAACAACAGAGTACTGCTAGAATCATGGTGCACACGTTACTAAAGGAGGGCAGAATAACTTCATGGTCTACTTTATTTGTCCAACCAAAGTGTGGAAGGTGGAAAATTACTTTCTAAATAGAGAAAAATAAAAATAGAGCTCCTTAAAGAAGAGTTTCTGCTGGCCAGTATGGGAAACATTACTAACAGGCAGATAGCATTATTTAATGATTGTTAATTAATTTCAAGCAGATATCAGATACAATGCTAAAGTCATGATCTTAATACATATTTAATTTGTAATGCCTACAAGGATGAGTTAGCAAATAGTATTTCAGAATCAACACTAAATATTATTGAAAATCCTCAATAGATGGTGCTATTATCTAAGTTAATAGCTGATTATGCAAAGGAGCTCAAGACGAGTGTGTCTGGCATTTATCTGTAAGGAGAGATGACCATCTTTATGATGTTCTTGTTGTTTATGGTACATGCTTGTGAGAGGACTTCTATTTGCTTTCCACTCCAGGGTAATGATCACACAGACAGGTATTCCAGTTATACAACTCCACCTAACAGCAGACAGATTTCAGGTATTCTCCCTAGAAGTAGGGCTATTTGAAACAGAATCATTGTCTGCAGAAAACAGCATAGCTCTCATCATTTTTATTACATAGTTTGAAAAGATTGATATCTGGAGCTAATTAAAAGTATGAAATTCAGTTTCACAGCATGGCAGAACATCACAGGCAGCTCTTACATGGCTCAGCGCTGTGGAGGCAGGATGCATACAACAGCAGTCATCTCACTGACTTGACTTCCTGGAATGCAGCTTCGTGTTTCCTCCACCTACAGACTAGACGCAGCAATCATCCCCTCCAAGGCAAATTTTCTAGTCATTCCATAATTTCTGGTTTTCGTTACAGCATTTCATCTTGTCAGGGATGCTTTTCCAAACACCTCCAGGAAGGTAACCCAGAAAGGCACTGTAATCTGATCCTTGATCGGTGTTTAGGCTTTAAATCTCCCATAGGGAATCACCTAATTCTACCATCTAGGTTCCAGGACTTGGAAGACACTAAAAAGAGAAAGAAATAACAATATCATTCAGGAAGTGAAGCATTAATGAGTAAGGTACCATCAGTTTCCCTATTAAAGTATAGTAAATATTTGCTCATTCACTAATGGTTGAAATGTTCTCTCCTTTAATGACAACTCCAGAGTATAAAGTTAAACCATTAGCTAATTCCCCATTTTATATCCTATTTCAACCACATTTACTACTGTTTGATTGCCTACTCTATGTTATCTGAAATACTATATACATATCGATTTGTGGATATTAATATAAGATGAAGAGCACACTAAAAAAGTAGCTAAAAGAAACCACAGAGGAATAATTAGACTATTAGGACTTTCTAATTGTCCTTTATCTCCTTTGAGTATTTAAAAGAAAACAAGTTTTAAATATATTATCAGTAAGTCACAGAATTTTAGGAAACGGTAATAAGCAAGTGACTGTAATTGTTAATCAATATGATAAGAAAACACAAACAAGGCAACAATTGCTGATAACAATAATAAGGCAAGGTCTGGCCTTGGGTTAGGTTTGTACTCTGGCATCCTGACTCATCCTAACCATTAACAACATATTGTGGGAACAATCCCACAGCATCTGTACCAGGCTGGAAAAGTGATGGTGAGCATGATGTAGTTGATGTCATGCCCACGGTACCTCACATACTGTCTGCCTGAGAAAATCCAGACCTTCCTGACCAATCTGGCTGTTTGGGCTAGGTCCCTCAGTCAGGCTGGGCTTTGACTCATAGAGTAAGTACTGTTACATTTCAGAGTCATGGATTTTATCCTTTATTTTTTACTCAAGTCTAATTCAGACAAATGACCACTGAACAAGCATTGCTCAAAAGAAGTCTGTTTAGTATATTACTCCCCTGAAGAGCTACTGGATACTTGGACATTTCCAGCTGTTCCTCCCACAGCTTGCTAAAGTGATGTGGGTTAGGATCCATGAAAGCAGAGAAGGGAATTCAGCTGGAATATCCCAGCTGAGGCAGATAATTTCCAGCATCAAGGCCCCTATCATTTGTGTTTTCCAGTGATAACAGCCAGCACTACTGAGTTTTCTGCTGAAGTTACTCAGAGTGCTTCTTGAACTAGACTTACATGGACTACTTAGTCAAAATTAAATTAACTAAGATGAAAAACAGGCACTGTGATGTTCAGCCCTGATAGCATGGATTCTGTTCTGTTTGGGGAATTTAGCTTATGAAAAATGAGCGTTTACAATTTTCCAGGTATCTATCTAGAAGGTTAAACAAGAATTTTGAAGATCATATTTGCAGACCAAAGCCATGACTTCTGGCTGGCTTAAAACATGCCAAGCAAGCTGCAAGAAACAAAGCCTGGATAAAATCCTGGCAGATGGATTTTATTGAAAGGTTTGGGGTGATCCTGTTACGATCTGCAGCAATCCCATGATGACCGAGTGACCATTATGACAGATGCTCCATTAAAGTTGTGTGTCCATTTGTACTCGCAAACATTTAAAATACTGTTTCTTGAGCCTCCATGTGTAAAATTCCTAATGAAATAAAGAGTTTTCTAAGAATAATCCACTCCCAAAGGACAAAAAAGTGACAGAAGGACTATTCTGACAATGAATCTGGCACTGTTTGGCTAGCACAGGAGAAATATTTATTTTTGCCAAAGCCCAAGAAAACATGAATGAAACACTAAAAAATGAAACCAATGGAATGAATTCCAGCTGCTTTGAATGTTCTATTAACAGACAAATAACTAAAGGAATAAAATCCAAACTGGAGAGATATAGGAGGTTTGTGAAAATCACTGCCTTGATATAAAGGCTACAAAACTGTACGGTCAATGGCCATTAGGGTTTTTAATTTGGAAATTAAGCAAAGCTTTCTGATCCTCTGGTCATTAGATTCTTAACAATCAGAAATGCATTTGAGAGGTAACCAAATGTATGAGTTTTGAGCAATAGTAGATGATTTTATAAAGCCAAATGTAAGCAGTGGATTAAGAAGTGTACAATTTTCTATTCTTGGGCTAATGTACTGCATTAGGACTGAAAGAAGGTGAGGCAGCAAGACGCCTTCTCATGCAGATTGCAGCATTTTAAACTACTGCAGCGTGCATACAACTAATAAGAAAGAGACCTTTCTATCAGGAGTGGAGTTGGGATCTCTCTAGCTTT
Organism: Phalacrocorax carbo; assembly: GCF_963921805.1. NCBI lineage: Eukaryota > Metazoa > Chordata > Aves > Suliformes > Phalacrocoracidae > Phalacrocorax > Phalacrocorax carbo. Next base: position 205,343,239 of record NC_087513.1, read on the forward strand.
CCAAGACAGTGTTCTTCCCCAACAAATACAATGTGACAAAAGCTGTTCAAGATGAGGGAAACTGCAGTACGAATCTGCCCCACTCACATCTCCCTTGCTAAGTTATCTGATGTTCAGTATTGATACTAAACTAAAGTTTTATGAAAGTTCAATTGATTTTTTAATATTTTATGAAATATCCTTTACATAGGACTTTAAAATATTATTAGGCTGAACTCTTTTTCACTTCTGACCTTTCACAGACATTGCGCCTTGCATTGATTTTTTAGCTCTTTGATACCAGCTGAGCTACAATAGTTCCAGAAAATAGGAGAGGAGGAGGAATCAAATGCCATTGCATTAAGGAACTGAAAAGAAATTATCTAAGTTCAATTACCAACAATTCAACTTTCCTGTTTCCTCCCCTCAGCACATGAGACCTTCAGAGATAAGTCACCAAGTAAACGATTTTTCTTATATTCCGCCCAGATTCAGCGCCTTAACATTGCTTCCAACCCCCTTTATCAATCACTCTTAGGATTAAAAACATTTATTAAAATAAATACCTGAGCTGAGTCTTTAGGCAATACTAAATATTCTTTTTCTCAACTAAACGATTTCCTGTCAGCTGGTTTGTCAGGCTCCTGAGGGAGCAGCAGGGGATCATTTGAAAAGAATTATGTTGCACCAGTGATAAATTAAATCCACTTGAGTCAATAGCATTTAGATTTTTAAAAGGATATAGCCAAGACATTATCAATTAAAACAAAAGCTGACTCAGTAGGCTTAGTTTTTACATCAGGGTCTTGCTTAAGCCAGTCTCCTAGAAGAGGGGTAATTTTACCTCCAGTTTAGACATCTGATTGATGGAACACAATACTTGACCTTTTAATTCCCGGCTCTTGTTATGTCAGGCGTGAGGTATAGGGTCTGTTTTCACTCTCCACAAATAAGAGTCCAGTGCCACCTGAACTCTCCAAAGATATCTGGGACATCCACAAAGTGATGGGAATCTCTCAAATGACCAGCAGATATCCTCCCTAGCAGGAGACCCTTGTGCATCTCAAGGGGCACTAAGTACTTATATGTAGGCCACTGATTCAAGCTGTTCATGCCATCCTAAAATTGAATCTCAACTAAACCCAATGAAAGGAGCTTAAGGTGAGTAACTCAGACTCAGCCATCAAAGTCTTTCATGCCTAATTCTGCAAAATTCTTTCTACTGGCAAAATTCCCCACCTAAAGTTGTTTTAGCAGTACTGCAGCTTTAGTAGTACTTGGATTAAAGAATTTACAGAAGTCATTCAGAAAACCTTCCGTATCATCATAGGACATAGTGTGGAACATCACCAAGATGATTTAGGGCTCTGAATCTGATCCAAGTTGGTATTTGTTGGGATTTTTTTCTCATGTCTCAAGAGACAAATATTAATTTATTTCTTGGTTAATATTCAGGGATTTGGGTTTGTTTTGTTTGCGGAGGCATGTTTTATACAGACTCTCAGTTCCAGCAGCCATACCTTAGAAAAAACCTTCAATCATAAATTCAGGCAGAAGTGGTGTCTTGTTGCATTCATTACCTGATTTCACCTGTTGCCTTAGAGCTGAGAAATGTTGAAAGGGTGTGAAAGTAGATTGGAATTGTATTACCTTCAGTTTAGCCTCCAGAAGCCCTGAAGAGTGGCCAAGTAACAAGTAACACCTGCTCTATCCTCCACTGGTACATTTTGGGAACCCAGGTGGATGAACACCAGCGGGATTGGCATGAACTGCATGCCTTGCTAGCAATAATCTTTCTATTTATGTTTCCAGATCCCTTGTCCTACCCAGTCGTGTTAACAGAGGCAAAGAATCACAGCTTTTAATCTCCTAGCTGTGTGCCGCTCCTGTGTGAGTAAGCAAGCAGTTAAATCTCTAAGGTTGAAATAATCATATATTTTGAAACTCTTCACAGGCTCAGTTCAGGCTGCTTCCAGGGGCATGAGATTATTTTGACAATATAATCTCTTAAAGGATAAAGGTCAGCAACACTTACTTCTTTCAAGAGGAATTTTGCCCCAGGGAGAAGGACTCAGGGCCATTATAATTACCATGGTAGGTTGGATATAGAACTTGAATAACACCATGTCAACAGGGTTTTCCTTGTAATGGTATTCACCATCCTCAGCCGGGAAAATACTTTACAAAGCAAGCCTGGTCAGTCAAGCCTACCGGCTGCTCATAACGTTTTAGCCTCCAAATTTTAAAATGTTTTAGTTTGAAAGATGACATTGTAAAGAGATCACCTGAGAGGAGCAGCTTGAATTGCATTTTAAAACTTCATTTTGAATATCCTGATTCTTATAAATCTTATTAGAACCATAGAAAAATTTAGCTTGGAAGGGACCTTACAAGGTCATTTGGTGCAACCCCCTGCTGATAGCAGAGTCAGCATCAAAAATTGATGAGACTTACCAAGGTAAATCCTCCAGAATATTTTAATAATATTTGGGGTGAGTTTTTCAGACATAACATGTACCTCAGTACATATAGAGAATAGACCAGAAATGAATTCACATCCACAGTAGGTCACTTAACAGTAAAATTTATTTGACCAGTTTAGTTTATTCATTTGACCAGTATACTTAATGATAAATTGGACTATGTTCAGAAGTGTCTCCTTCTTTGTAGTGACTATAAAAGAAGCCTAGTCCAGATGTAGCTATCTCCAGTTAGTCAGATGAATATCACCCCAAGAACCAAATGCAACCATTCAGTTACATCATCCTCAGTTGCAGCATCTGTGTACAAAGGGGAACTTTAGACGGCAAAATGGCGCTGTCAGCGTTTTGCTATAATGTATTCCCAGCAACTGTTTCCCCAAGGATTTGTTTTAACATGCCAGGTCTCTGAGGATCTTTTAAAAATCAGCTTTGCTTATGTGCTTCTTACACTCCTAAATGTACTTTTACTCAGTTAAGTAGAATGACCTGAATTATTAGTGTTTAACGTCACATTTTTAATCAAATAGAAAAAAGGCCATAAGATACTCCTGGAACTTCTTATACTTCTTAATAAGCCCTGTACAGATGGACTTATGGACTTAATGTAGCCAAATATTTATCCAATGATACAAAAGCATCAGCCCAATTTAAAAAAACAAAACAAAACAAAACAACCAAAAAAAACCCACAAAACACAGAATGTCCATATATAGTTTGTTTCTAAGAGTATATCACTTCCAGAATATCCAGTAGCATAACGTACTCTAATGGCATTAATCTAAAACCTGTTGGAGCTGAATTCTCTGAGCATCACACAGGATTGAACTATTTGTAAAATAGCTTGCCAAACACACTACAGTTAAATCACATGCATGTTACTCCAGCCTTCAGGAGGAAGGAGGACATTTTATTAAATGTTTTTGCATCTCATATAGCATAGTTGCTGAAAAGAGAAAATGGGATTCCTATCGGGAAATGTGTTTTGATGTGTTTAGGAAAAGGTAAAGGCATTTCAGAATAGCTGGTATGATGGATTCCGGGGGACGACGACACTTTTTTTAACATCACACACTACATGACTTCTAAAAAGGTATGGGTGATCAGTTTAAGTCATTGTAATGTTGTAGTGATCAGTGGAGTTGCTAAGTGATACTGGTTATGCATCTGACCTAGTGACTGTTCTCTTTCATTTTAGTTAAGAAAGTGGAGCTTGGAGATGAAGATTAATTGTTTCTACTGCCCTGGCAATACTTCTGAGGCATCCGTTTTCCCATACTCCATTGCTTAGAGCAAAGACTGAGCTTCATGTAAATCCATCACACCTCTGAACAGGACAAAGGCTTTAAGAGTTTCCATGCAGCATCAACTTTGTAAGCGATGTTTTGATTATAAGCCTATATCCCTTTGTAGGTGATATGCACTCACAGAAAAAATGAGAAAGGAATGCAATAATTGGAAATAGATTTGACTATTGGGCACAAAGGAGGAAGGTGTGTTTTGCCTTATTTTATATATCTACTCAGCAGACATGCCCAGCAAATTCAGTGAGTGCAATCTTTGCAATTTGCAAAACTTTTCTTGGAGTGCAATTGCACCTTATTTCTACAGGGACTTACTCAATGGAAGTCAGGATCCAGATGGACCATCATGTACCCTAACCTAGGATCTTGGAAACACTCTTGGGGTCAAAGTTATGCATACATACATATGCACACACAGACACACAGAGAAACTCTTTTGGCTTCACTGAGACTCAGATTTTCATTAGCTTTGGCAAAGAAACCTAGAATCGTGGAATTACAGAATCATATAGGTTGGAAAAGAGCTTTAAGATCATCAAGTCCAACCGTAAACCTAACACTGCCAGTTCACCACTAAACCATCTCCCTAAGCACCACATCCAAACGTCTTTTCAATACCTCCAGGGATGGTGACTCAACCACTTCCCTGGGCAGCCTGTTCCAATGTTTGACAACACTTTCAGTGAAGAAATTTTTCCTAATATACAACCTAAACCTCCCCTGGTGCAGCTTGAAGCCATTTCCTCTTATCTTAGCACTCATTCCTTGGGAGAAGAGACTGACCTCCGCCTCACTACAACCTCCTTTCAGATAGTTGTAGAGAGTGATAAGGTCTCCCCATCAGCCTCCTCTTCTCCAAACTAATAAAACTCAGTTCTTTCAGCCACTTCTCATAAGACCTGCTCTCCAGACCCTTCACCAGCTTCATTGCCCTTCTTTGCACACACTCCAGCACCTCAATGTCCTTCTTGTAGTGAAGGGCCCAAAACTGAACACGCTATTCAAGGTGTGGCCTCAGCATTGCAGAGTACAGGAGCACAATCACTTCCCTGCTCCTGCTGGCCACACTATTCCTGATACAAGCCAGGATGCTGTTGGCCCTCTTGGCCACCTGAGCACACTGCTGGCTCATGTTCAGCCGGCTGTCAACCAGCACCCCCAGGCCCTTCTCCACCAGGCACCTTTCCAGCCACTCTTCCCCAAGCCTGTACCATTGCATGGGGTTGTTGTGACCAAAGTGCAAGACCCAGCACTTGGCCTTGTTAAACCTCATACAATTGGCCTTGGCCCATCAATCCAGCCTGTCCAGGTCCCTCTGCAGAGCCTTCCTACCCTCCAGCAGATCGACACTCCCACCCAATTTGGTGTCATCTGCAAACTTACTGAGGGTGTGCTCAATCCCCTCGTCCCAATCATTGATAAAGGTATTAAACAAGACTGGCCCCAACACTGAGCCCTGGGGAATTCTGTTCGTGACCAGCCGCCAACTGGATTTAGCTCCGTTCACCACAGCTCTCTGGGCTCGGCCATCCAGCCATTTTTTTACCCAGCTAAGAATACACCCATCTAAGTCATGACCCACCAGCTTTTCTAGGAGGATGCTGTGGGAGACAGTGTCAAAGGCTTTACTAAAGTCCAGGTAGACAATATCCACAGCCTTTCCCTCATCCACTAGGCGGGTCACCTTGTCATAGGAGATCAGGTTGGTCAGGCAGGACCTGCCTTTCATGAAGCCATGCTGGCTGGGCCTGATCCCCTGGGTGTCCTGCATATGCTTGGTGAGCTCACTCAAGATGAACCACTCCATAATCTTCCCCCGTACTGGCCATCCAGCCAGATTTTTACCTAGTGAAGGATACACCTGCCTAAGCCATGAGCTTGCAGGAGAATTCTCCAAGGAGAATATTGTGGGAAACAGTGTCAAAGGCTTTACTGAAGTCTAGGTAGACAATATCCACAGGCTTCCCCTTATCAGCTAAGCAGGTCACCTTGTCATAGAAGATCAGGTTAGTTAAGCAGACATGCCTTTCATGAACCCATGCTGACTGGGCCTGATCACTTGGTTATCCTGTACATGCCGTGTGATGGCACTCAAGATGGCCTGCTCCATAACCTTCCCTGCACCGAGGTCAGGCTGACAGGCTTATAATTCTCCAGATCCTCCTTCTGGCCCTTCTTGTAAATGGGTTTCACATTTGCTAATCTCCAGTCAACTGGGACGTCCCCAGTTAGCCAGGTCTCTGATAAATAATGGAAAGCAGCTTAGTGAGCACTTCTGTCAGTTCCTTCAGTACTCTCAGGTGAATCATCTGGCCCCATACACTTGTGTGTGTCTAGTTGGTGTAGGAGGTTGCTAACCATTTCCCCTTGGATTATGGGGGCTCCATTCCGCTTCCATCCCTGTCTTCGAGCTCAGGGTTCTGGGTACTCAGAGAACAACTGGTTTTACTATTAATGACTGAGTCAAAGAAGGCATTATGTACCTCAGCCTTTTCCGCATCCTTTGTCACTATGTTTACTCCCATATATAATAAAGGCTGGAGATTCTCCTTAGCCCTCCTTTTATGCTAATGTATTTATAGAAACCTTTTTATTGTCTTTTATGGCAGTAGCCAGATCAAGATCTAATTTTCTCCCTGCATAACCTCACAACATCCTTATAGTCCTCCTGAGTGGCCTACACCTTCTTCCAAAGGTCATAAACTCTCCTTTTCTTTCTGCGTTCCAGCCAAAACACTCTGTTCAGCCAGGCCAGCCTTCTTCCACACCGACTTATCTTTTGGCACATAGGGACAGCCCGCTCTTGCACCCTTAAGGCTTCCTCCTTGAAGAATATCCAGCCTTCCTGGACTCCTTTGCCCTTCAGGACTGCCTCCCAAAAGACTCTGTTGATCAGTGTCCTCAACAGGCCAAAGTCTGCCCTCCGGAAGTCCAAGGTGTCAGTGCTGCTGACCCTACTCCTTACTCCAAGTATCAAAAACTCTGTAATTTCATGATTGCTATACCCAAGATGGCCTCCAACCATCACATCACCCACAAGTCCTTCTCTGTTCATGAATACCAGGTCCAGCGGGATGCCTTCCTTCATTGGCTCACTCACCACCTGTGTCAGGAAGTTATCTTCCACACACTCCAGGAACCTCCTAGACTGTTTCCACTGTATTGTATTTCCCACAGACATCTGGTAGATTGAAGTGCCCCACAAGGACAAGGGCTAGAGATCATGAGGCTTCTCCCATCTGCTTGTAGAATACTTCTTCTGCCTCTTCATCCTGGTTGGGTGGTCTGTAACAAATTCCCACTATGATATCTGTCTTTCGGCCTTCCCCCTCATCCTTACCCATAAGCACTCAACCCTATCGTGACCATCATTAAGCCCTACGGAATCCAAACACTCCCTAACATATAGAACTACCCCACTGCCTTTCCTGTCTTGCCTATCCCTTCTGAAGAGTTTATAGCCATCCATTGTAACACCCCAGTTGTGTGAGTCATCCCACCATGTTTCCATGATGGCAACTATATCATAGTTTTCCTGTTGTACAATGGCTTCCAGCTCCTCCTGTTTATTGCCCATGCTGCATATTCAACATGTTACAAACCAGCAAAATGGAAAGATGACCCTGATGCATGATTTTTGTTCACAGAAATTTCCAGGGCAATTATAACACTCATAATAATGAAATACAAAGTCCTCAGAGAAGATGTGGAAAGTAAACCTTCTCTGCTCTCTGTGCATTTCATTCCAGGTTTTGACAGTGAAAGACAGCAAAGTGCAGTCAACTTCCTGCAGTCAACTTCCTGTAGTATTACTATGATTAAAACATTAAGCACATTTGTCTGAATAAAACAACTGGCAATGTCCTCAAACGATCTGATTCCTTGGTTTATATAATGAGATGGTCTAAATATCTTTAAATCTGAAAGCAAAAAGAATATATTTTGCTCTGCAAAATTATTTTAATGCTCCATTAACTTGCAATCTTGTATTCTTCTGCTACTACTATCACTAAAAAAAGAATAAACCAAGAGAGTGCAATCCATGGCTGTCAGTACCACAAGATTTCACTGTGTTTTGTGCTATACTAAGAATTGTGCATACGGTCCTACAGGACTTGGATCCTTCTGCCCATGTAATTCATTGTGATACAGTGGAAAGCATTACATGCTTACACATTTTTATCACTGATTTGAAAAAGAGATAGGGACCTGAAAAGAAAGTTATCAGACAGAGGCAGAACATAGAGTGCTACACAGCACATAAACATTAAAATGCCCTCTTCTTTAGGGTTTGCAAGGGGGACAGTATTCCTGGTCACTCAGCTGCATGTCCTCTGTGCTGCCAGAGAATACCAGTCTTATCAATGCAAGACCCAGGATGCTCCTGTGAGATGATCAAGGTTTTCGGTGTCCAGCCAAAGGCCTATCTCTGCAAGACTGACAAATTCCTAATTCTTGCCAAGGTAACAATCATAATCACTGGAAAGTACTTGACCTAGGAGGTTTGTTAACAGATGCTGGCATCCCTTACCAAGGGTTTGGTAAAATGTTTTGCACATAATCTTTTTCCCCACTCTTTCTAAGAAATTCCACAAAAAAAACCCTCTGATGTTTTCATCCATCTTTGAGCTTTTGTTTGTGCAGGAGCAAAGGAGATTATGGGAAGGGGTAGTAGACAGTCGTCTTTTCTCAGTTTGTTAAAAAAAAAAATTGAGGTAGCTCTTTTCCTCAGTTCCCACTGCATTAATTTCACGACTATCCCAAACTGAAGTCTTCTGGTATTTAAATTTGTATCAGTTGAAGCTGCCAATATGTGTCATCATTGAGAAAAGGGTACCAAGAGTGCTGCTGAATAACTCAGTTACATGCCAGCAAAAACATTTGATTTGGGGAGTACCTATCTCTACTATAAACTACTGCAACTATTGTTAGCTTTCCAAGTGACAGTTGTGGAAATTGCAGTAATCAGGATGCCTTAACGTGAAGTCTTGGAATGAATGTATGTAAACATAGTTGGTGTCACTGAGGACAATCTGTTTGATTAGTCCCAAGTATTTAATGAAAATAATTCATTTCTCTCCAGGTATTGCAGTAGGTACATACCAATTGTGGGCTCTGTCATGGACTGGTGAACAGAATCAAATTTAATGATAAAGGACAGGGTATTCATTATTGTTCAAAATAGCTAATCCTCTATCAGTGCTAGATTATACCCACAGCTCATCTTCAAGGACCTTTTGAATCAAAGTTGATGCAGCATAATTTCTAATCCATATGAGCTGCAAATAGTATGAATATAAAACATTCATCTCCTTACAATATGTTTTTTAAAAAAAATCCAAAGAAGACTTATTTTGCCACAGGAAATAAAACACTAGGTCATTTTTATTGTTTCCTGCTTCAAAAATAGCAGGTGGCTGATAGAAAACTACAATGAGTTCCATTGCTGTTCATCCATCTGCAGCTCAGTCTATTGTACAGCTCTTATTTATTGGCATTGTATGTCAATGTCAAATATGTTTGCAGGCTATTTAAGCTTTTATTATACCATGCTTCTATAGGATTAAAAAACAATCTTTGTTTTAACAATATCTGTATGATTAGTTGATGTGCCAGCAGTAACACTGAGCAGCTTCACTGTATGTCCCTAGGCTGTAACAGATGTTTCTGTCTTCTGGTTTCTTTTAGTGTTTATCTAGCAAAAATTGAATATTACAAATATTGAAGTGTCACTGTTCATGTCTGCATTGTAACAATAAGGGCCTCAGCAGTTCAACTTCAGACCTTCACTTGGTCTTTAAAAAACATGGTAAATTTAAGGTTATTTTTTCATTTAGAAAATAAACTAAAAAGGAAAGCTAGATTACAAAGGTGGGCATATTATTTTAATCTGCTGTTAGACTAGACTAGGCTAGACTAAAATAACTAGACTGTTTCAGTTGGAAGGGAGCTACAATGATCATCTAGTCCAACTGCCTCACAAGTTCAGGGCTGACCAAGTTAAAGCATGTTGTTAAGGGCATTGTCCAAATGCCTCTTAAACACTGACAGGCTTGGGTCATCAACCACCTCTCTAGGAAGCCTGTTCCAGTGTTTGACCACCCTCTTGGTAAAGAAATGTTTCCTACTGTCCAGTCTATACCGTTTCCATTGTATATACACACAATTAGTTCTGAAAGGACTTCTAACTGTGTACAATATATAGGTAGTGGGTTAAAGCTTTTTGAGAAAGAAAGGTTCAGCTTTGTTCCTCCATTTCAATTAAAGAAAGAGCTAGTGAAGCTCCTGTTTCCATCTAAACTAGTAACAAAAGGAAAGTTTCTAAGGAATTTGAAAACTTTGTTTAGTATTGTTTGGAGTACATGAGAAAATTAAAGTTCAATCCCACATAGTTTCTCCTGTCTTTCTGCTTAGCTTCAATTCAGCTTCTCTAGGTGAGATGTATTTAATAAGTCACAACCTAAGTCCTTCAAGTCAAAACCCCACACATTCACATGCCTGTGAATAAATAGCACACATAAGAGCATGATTATATGCCTTAGGTTTAAAGACACAAATATGTATTTCAGCATCCAAAAGAATTCTGAAAAACAGTAGCATTTATTATTCAAGGTATTGATTTTAATGAGAGCCAAAAGTCTCAGCATCTCTGAAAATCAGGACACTTATTTAGGTCATATGGATATTAGCCAACATTTTCAAAAATGGCTGTCTAAATTTAGGAACAGAAAATCATATTTAAGCATCAGCCTCAGCAGTTCATTTTTTCAGATGTATTAACCCCTTGCAACTGCTAGTAACTTTATTTCTCTGTATCTATAGGCCAAAATTTTTCAGAAATAACTGAATAGTTAAAGTGATTTCATTTTGGATGTCCAAATTCTGTGACATGTTTGAAGGCCAGATTTCCCAAGAAAAAGACTTAGCCATTTCTATTCAGGCATATCTAAGCTGTAATCTTTTCTTAAAATCTTGGATTTTTGAAGTAGAGGTTAGAGTTTTTGAAATATTTTAGCATTAGAACTGTAGTGCTTTTCCCTGCTTTATATGAACAGTGATTTTGCATCACGTACACTTATGAATATGTTTTGGTAACCTAAGATAGGTGTACAAGAGCAGTTGTGGGGCGAGGACAGTCAAGCCAGGTGCCAGTGCTGATGGCCCTTCCCAACAGAGCATCATCCCACAGCACCCAACCAGAAGACCAGGGGGGATAGACATGGTGACCAGGGTCAGCCACAGCCCAGCGATGGCCAGACAAGCTGTCGTGGTTTAGCCTCAGTCAGCAGCCAAGCACCACGCAGCTGCTCGCTCACTCCCCCCTGGTGGGACGGGGAAGAGAATCGGAAGAGTAAAAGTGAGGTAACTCATGGTTTGAGATAAAGACAGTTTAATGGGTAAAGCAAAAGCTGCGCACAGAAGCAAAGCAAAACAAGGGATTCATTCACTCCTTCCCATGGGCAGGCAGGTGCTCAGCCATCTTCAGGAAAGCAGGGCTCCATCATGCGTAGCGGTTACTGGGGAAGACAAATGCCATCACTCCAAACGTCCCCCCTTCCTTCTTCTTCCTCCAGCTTTATATACTGAGCATGACGTCATATGGTATGGAATATCCCTTTGGTCAGTTTCGGTCAGCTGTCCCGGCTGTGTCCCCTCCCAACTCCTTGTGCCCCTGGCGGAGCATGGGGAGCTGAAAAAGTCCTTGACCAGTGTAAGCACTACTTAGCAACAACTAAAACATCTCCACATTATCACCACTGTTTCCAGCAAAAATCCAAAACGCAGCCCCATACTAGCTACTACAAAGAAATTTAACTCTATCCCAGCTGAAACCAGGACACAAGCCCTCAGCAATAGTTGGGTCTGAGGTGACGCCAGGGAGGGCCAGGGTGAGGACAAGACATGACCAGGCACAGGCATCACTGAGAGATGGCATGGGCAGGGACAGCAGCCAGACCCCAGGTTATGCTGTACCATGCCAGGGATGGCCTTGAGCACAGCCACCAATCCCTGGGGAGGGGGGAGAGGTTGTAGAACCTGTCGGTGCCTTCAGGGATGTGAGAGTAGCTTCATCTCTCCCCCTTCAGAAGTCTATGTGTTAGGTATCTAAAATGGAGCCAGCTGGCCCAGATTTTTCATAGTAAGTGGATAGAAATGACCACCTTCATGTAGCAATACTGGTCTATTTTAGATGCCTGTCTTCACATGAGGCATGAAGACACTGATTTCTTTACCCAGACAAATAAAGAATCTTGTCTAAATCTAACTTTTAGGTGCCTAAATCATGAGATATAATCCCTTCACCCAATTTGCTTTTAGTGGAAGAAGGGGTTAATCATACCTATGGTATTTTGTCATGAAATTTTCTTAACGTCACCCATACGTGACAGCAGCTACACCTTCTCTCAAATCTTTTAGGAAAAGTTATTTCTCCATCAAAACTGACTTAGATTATCCTTTTGACCATTATGAAGAAGAAGGTGTGCCTAGCCTCCAAATTTGGATTATTAATCCATAAATTTTTTTTTTAGTAAAACATATGAGAATACAGAATTTGGTGTTATGTGAATGTAGGCAGCAATGACAGGCTATAATTCAGATCAAATATAGTTACTAAAACCAGTGTGAGAAAAAAAATTATAATTCATCACATACTTGTAACTTGCTTGAGTTTTACAATGTCAGAATTTGAAAAGAGAAGAAAATAATGCCTGTTTCATTTTGATTGTGTAAACCTTCTCAGATATGAACTTTGAAAGGTTCAGCCTCATACTATTATGCATGCTCACTCTCTCAGCACCAGAAAGACACCAAGCAAATAAAAGCAGCTTTTCAAAACAGTATTATGATGCATGGTAAAAACTACCTACTCCAACTGCTTTTTTAATGGCAGAAGAGCTATTCTGGTTGGGAGATAGTGAACATGTAGCTCAAGAAAAAAGAGGCAATTTACTGTAACATTTCTGTAACCCATGATCTGAACAATCAGATTTCCCTTTCAACAGCGTGTGCAGGGCTGATAACTAGATGAACTGCTATGCAAGGTGTCAAACTTGACCCTGGGAAACGTTAGGGTTATACCAAAGGTGAGTTTGACCTGTGGGACTTTTCCAGCACCTGAGATTACAGTGATCAGCATTTCTATTATTAGATGATTGTGTCAGCACTAGAAGTACTATAGGTAATGTAACCACAAGGCTGAAACAGACAATAAGGAAGGAAACTTCACAATTAATGAAGAACTAATTTAATGAAGGCTGTGAAAAGAAACAGTGATGCATGTTTAAAGGACAGGGAGAAGAAGAGATTGCAAAGGGTCATTGCAGTCCTCTGCTCTTCATATTTCTCTCCTTGATTACTTATTTAATATATTCATTAACACAGATTATCTACTGAACTGCCTATATTCATATTTCATAGTAATATTTAATGCAAACTGATCTGTATTTCTTGTTTGTTTCATCACACCAAGCCTATCTATATATATAAGTAGCGCAGGTGGTGGTCCAGTTGAGTGGCACTATCAGGAGATGCAAGCGTTTCAAAGGCAACAATCTCCTGTCAGTATGTTAATCAACAATTCTGAATCAAAGAAAGATGTTCACAACAGCCTGAGCTTAAAGATGTTGAGCATCCATGAACATAATGTATATAAATGAAGGTTTAATACCTCTGATGACCAGAAAACTTTTGTTTCCTAGGATATATGAGAAATATGAGGTACTGAGATCCATACAAGTACCATAGCCCTGATCCTGAGCAAGTGTCACACTTGTGGTAGCAGAACAGGTGGGTAAGCACAGAAAACAGACAAGAGCAAGTAGGAAATTCTGGACAGCAGCTTTTCCTGAGAAAGGCAGGAGGAGAAAGAGCAGTTGGGGACTGGCTCCAAGGAAAAAAGACGTGTTTAGGGAGCTTTGGGTTGTATGATTAGGGCTGTTAAGTGGCGGCCCAGGACCTTTGGCATGTTTGTGAGTGCAGCCTGCCACAGTTGAGGCTGCTTTGAGTATTTGCTGTGTGTCTGCTCTTCAGTGGAAGGTCAGTGGAGTGCCAATGGGACTGGGATGGCACTCTTTTCAATCCTGATCAGGAGGCAACCCTTGCCCAGACCCAGGCGAGGTTAACAGGTAATGGCTGAGTGACTATGGGAATGCAGTGAACAGCAGAGTTTGTTTTTAGGACCTGTACTGCAGAGAGCACAAGGAGCAGCATATCACCTCGCTGCTTATTTTTTTGGGGGGAAGGGGACTGTTTTCTTTCATGTTCTTGGGTATTTCTAACATAATACTAACTAGTTTTATTAAAGTAAGAGTGAGAGCAATAATAATCACTCCTTCAGAGAAGAAGCTAAACTAATACAACTGTTCCCTGTTCATAGCATAGATGAACAGGGATTATCTGCCCAAGTTTTGTTCACAGAGTGTGAGCAGTAACTTGTCCTGACTGGTGTGTTCTCTTGAGGTAAGGAGGGTTGAACTGCAGCAATATACAGAACAGAGGTTGCTATATGAAGCCTATGGCATGGTCAGACCAGCCCCACCTCAGCTGTGTCATCCCTTGTGCTGACGTGCTCCCATGGGAGTGCAGCTTCAGCAGATCCCATGAGATTCCCACATGTACCTGGAGGGGAACAAAATGAACTGTCATGGTCCATGTTACCACTGATACAGGGGGATGTTCTGGAGGCTAAATTTGGGATGACAGGTAAAACACAGAAGTCCAGGACCTTGTTGACAACATTCTCTGAGAAACTGACAGCTCCACTCAAGAGACAAAAGCTGCAAGCAAACAACCACAGTGTCTGTGAATGAATGAGATGATAGTATAGCAGTGAGGGACTTAAGCATCTTAGGAACTGGGGAAACCTGTACAAGAAGAATTACATGTACATTAATCATAACGGAGCCAGGTTGCTGGCACTAAAATTCAATACATTGGGGATGAGTGCTTACAGTAGGAGCAGAGGAAAAGCTGACACCATAAAAGCACCTGTTTCAGACTTATGTGGCCTACAGGGAGGTTGTGGTTAACACTCAGTGTATCTCTGAGAAAAATGGTAGAATAATTACTGCACAAACCCAACAAATAAGGAAGGTGAATTAGACCACTTACAATGCCATTTTGGTGGTGCATGCCAGTTTCAGGTGACAGGGTGAAGGCAGAACTTGCAAATGTTTCTACACTAGTGCTAAAAGCATAAAAACAAAAAGATGTGAGAACTAAAACTTGGGGTTTTTGATAATAGGATTGTCTACATGGCACCAGACCTGCTGGCGTCAGACGTGATTCAACTTTCTCAAAGGAGGAAGAGGGTCTTTGCTCACAAGATAGCAGGCCTCACTGACAGAGCTTTAAACTAGACTTGAAGGAGGAGGGGGATAAATATCAGGCTTGCCCATGGCAAGCTGTGGGATGACACACCAAGGTTAAAGGGACGAGGTGCTAGCAAGGGTCCTTAGCCTGTTGCTCTGAGACGTGCTGGCTACACTGCTGGCTGCAGCACATTTGAAGTCTTACAGAGATGAGTCAGGGGCTCCTGAGGTAATAGGAGCAAACAGGGAAACACAAGTGAAATACCTTAAAGGAATTAAAGGGTGTTCCCCTAAGAAGGTGACATGGCCAACAGCGTAGCTGAAGTGCCTCTACGTCAATGCACACAGCACAGGCAACAAACAGGAGGAGCTGGAGCCAACGTGCTGCTAGAAAGCTACGACCTAGTTATCGTTACTGAAACTTGGTGGGACAAATCCGATGACTGGAGTGTGGCTATTGATGGCTACAGGCTGTTCAGAAGGGATAGGCAAGGAAGGAGGGGCAGAGGTGTTCCCCTCTACATCAAGAAATGGATAGAGTGTGAAGAGTTGTTGATGAAGAATAGCCATGAGTTGAAAGCTTGTGGGTAAGAATCAGAGACCAAGGCAACAAATGGAACCTTATGGCTGATGTCTATTACAGGCACCCTGACCAATGGGAGCCTATTGACAAAACCTTCTTACTCCAGCTACAGAAGGCATCCTGCTTGCAGGCTCTTGACCTCCTGTGGCATGAGACCCCAACATCTGCTGGAAGAGCAGCACAGTGAGCTGTAGGCAATCCAGTAAACTGCTGGAATGCATTCAGGATAACATCTAAAGCCAGGTAATAGACAGCCCTACCAGAGGGGGTGCGATACTGTACCTGTTGGTCACCAGTGCAAGTGAGCTAATTGGTGACATCAAGTTTGGAGGCAGCCTGGGATGCAGTGATCATGCACTGGTGGAGTTTGCAGTCCTGAGGGATGTGGGTCAGGCAAAATATAAAGTCAGGACCCTGAATTTTAGGAAAGGAAAATTCCAGATATTCAAGGAGTTAGTCAAGAGGACCCCCTGGAAAACTGCCCTCAGAGTCAAGGAAGCAGAACAGAGCCGGCAGATCTTTAAGGACACTTTCCATAGAGCACAAGAGCTCTCGATCCCCAGGTGTAAGAAATCAGGCAAGGAAGGCAAGAGACCAGCATGGCTGAGTCAAGACCTGCTGGTCAAACTAAAGGGCACGAAGGAAATGCACAGGCAGTAGAAGCAGGGACAGGTGTCCGGGGAAGACTATAGGGACACTGCCTGGTTGTATAGAGGTGGGGTCAGCAAGGCCAAGGTGCAGCTGGAGCTGAATTTGGCAAGGGATGCAAAGAATAATAATAAGGGCTTCTACAGGTATGTCAGCCAGAAAAGGAAGGTCAAAGAAAGTGTACCTTTCCTGATGAGCGAGCCTGGCAAACTGGGAACAACAGCTGAAGTACTCAAAACTTATTTGCCTCAGTCTTCCCTGGCAACCTCTCTTCCCACGCCTCTCAAGTGGTTGGACTGCAAGAAAGGGACTAGGGGAGCAAAGTCCCTCCCCCATAAGAGACGAGCAGGTTCATGACCACATGAGAAACCTGAACATACATAAGTCTATGGACCTGATGAGATGCATCCCGGAGTCCTGAGGGAACTGGCTGACATAGTTGCCAATCCACTCTCCATGATGTTTGAAAAGTCATGGCAGTCAGGTGAAGTCCCTGGGGACTGGAAGAAGGGAAACATTGCACCCTTTTTTAAAAAGGGTAGAAAGGAGGCCTCTGGGAATTACTGACCTGTCAGCCTCACCTCTGTGCCAGGGAAGATCATGAAACTGATCCTCCTAGAAGCTATGCTAAGGCACATGGAGGACAGGGAGGTGATCCAAGGCAGCCAGCATGGTTTCACCAAGGGCAAGCCCTGCCTGACCAGCCCAGTGGCCTTCTGTGATGGAGTGACTGCATCAGTGGACATGTGAAAAGCTAAGATGTCACCCGTCTGGACTTTTGTAAGGTCTTTGACATGGTCCGCCGCAGCATCCTTCTCTCTGAATTGGAGATATATGGATTTGATGGGTGGTCTGTTCAGTGGATAAGGAATTGGTTGGATGATAACATCTAGCGGATAACAGTCAACAGCTCAATGTCCAGATGGAGATCGATGACAAGAGGTGTGCCTCAGGGGTCCATAGTGGGACAAGTACTATTTAATATCTTCATCAGTGACACAGACAGTGGGATCGAGTGCACCCTCAGCAAGTTTGTAGATGACATCAAGCTGAGAGGTGCAGTTGACACGCCTGAGGGATGGGACACCATCCAGAGGGATCTGGACAAGCTTGAGTAGTGGTCCCATGTGAACCTCATGAAGTTCAACAAGGCCAAATGCAAGGTCCTGCACAAGGGTCAGGGAAACTCCCAATACCAATACAGGCTGGGGGATGAAGGGACTGAGAGCAGCTCTGCCAAGAAGCACTTGGGGGTACTGGTGGATGAAAAGCTGGACATGAACCAGCAATGTGCTCTCACAGCCCAGAAAGCCAACTGGGATGCATCAAAATAACCATGGCCAGCAGGTCGAGGGAGGTGATTCTGCCCCTCTACTCCACTCTGGTGAGACCCACCTGCAGTGCTGCATCCAGCTCTGGAGCCCTCAGCATGAGAAGGACATGGAGCTGTTGGAGCGGGTCCAGAGGAGGGCCACAAAACTGATCTGAGGGCTGGAGCACCTCTCCTTTGAGGACAGGCTGAGAGAGTTGGGGGTGTTCAGCCTGGAGAAAAGTCTGAGGAGATCTTATTGTGGCCTTTCAGTGCTTAAAGGGAGCTTGTAAGAAAGATGGGGACAGACTTTTCAGTTGGGTCTGTTGCAATAGGACAAGGGTTAATGGTTTTAAATTAAAAGAAGGTAGATTTAGGCTAGCACTAAGGAGAAAATTTTTTACAACGAGGGCAGTGAAGCACTGGCACAGGTTTCCCAGAGAAGCGGTAGATGCCCCATCCCTGGAAACATTCAATGTCAGCTTGGACGGGGCTCTGGGCAACCTGATCTAGTTGAAGATGTCCCTGCTGATTGCAGGGGCATTGGACTAGTTGAACTCTAAAGGTCCCTCCCAACCCAAACCATTCTAGGATTCTATGAAAATGCTCAGATCAAATGACGAACTTGACATAATAGGTGTCTCAGTCACACAGTGGAAGAGGAAGACCAGAGGGATCCTGTGTTATCAGGCAACCAACCTTACAGGAAGTATGAGGTAGGAGGTGAAGGCAGGAGAATGACCTGTGTGTGATGGATAATATTGAGTGTAACAGTATAAAAATATTATGTCAAAAAAAAAAAGTCCTATGAACTCCTCCTCCCAGGTGCAAATTCCTGATAGCAGCATGTACTGCTTGGACTATACAACCAACACCCCACGTAGGATAACAGCAGTGATCAGAAAGTGTTACTTGAAATCAGAGAAACTATGAATTTAGGAGAGGCAGCAATAGCAGGAGATTTCAGCAACCCACTTATGAACTGCACCCATACCTCCCTGTGATACAGAGATAACTCTTTTGGATGCAAGTGACTCTTTGTAGAACAGTTGGACTTACTGTTGGACTTGATCTTGAGTTGTGAGCAGGACCTAGCTGAAGGATAATCCATGGAGAAGTCACACTGTAGCAGGTTTAACATGGCAGCCAGAGAGAGCAGAACAATATACTGCACATGTATACTCAGCTTGAACAGATTGAACTATATAAAAATAAGTCAAGCCAAACAAGTTAGAGGGCATGAGAGGGCCAGAGAGCAGTTGAAAAAGCAGAAAGACTATGAGAAGCCTGAAGAATACCTAAAAGGAGTGCATTAGAAGTGGAGATAAAATATTTGTCATGATTCAAAAAGACAGAGTAGTTCAAGAAAATAACTTGCACAGCCCCATAGGACAGGTAAGGAGACTAGAAAATTGACTGGTATTTAAGAAATAGGAAGTTGGTTTAAATAAGGAGAACAGAAAAGCCCATAAAACATGACAGGTCAAATGTAAAGAGAAAATACTAATAATCAACAAAAAACAAAAGCCTTGAAGAGCGCTTTGCTCCCCTTAAACTACTGCAGTCCTTCAAGTATATTAAAAGTCAGAATCAGACCATGGCACTGCTACAGCTGCTTTATGGCAAAGGTGTAAAAGGAGCATGTGGGAACAACAGGAAAACTCTGTAATTTCCTTGCATTGTTTTTTACTCTTGAAGATGATGCGGAGCTTTCAAGACCTGGCACCTTTGCAGCAGATTGGTCAGGACAGTAAGATTAATTTGGAGTAAATATACAGAAGTTTCAGACCAAGCAAACAAATTAGATTTCAGTAAATCATTAGGACCAGATGTGTTAACCCATGAGTCTTGAAGGAGCTCAAAGGCGAAATTGAAGAAGTGCTGGCCAAAGAATGTAATGTGCCTTTGCAAACAGCCATGAGCCAGAGGACTGGCAGTGCACCAGCTGCCACTGTGCCTCCTGGCTGGAGAGGGGCTCCAGAGGAGACGGGAACTACTGACCAGTGACTCACCTCCACACAACACAACACGGTAGAGCCTATAAAGAGGAATAAGATCACTGAGCACATGGACAAGAGCTATTCTGGCAAAAAGAGCATGGGTTCTCCATGAGGAAATCCTGCCACAGAAACCTGCGGATGTGATAGCATCTCCTGACACCACCGTTGGCAGCAGATTCACAAGGGCACTTCTCATGTCCACGCTGGTGGTGCCTGAAGAATTTACGACTTCAGCTACTCTATATGAAGTGTCTTATATTTTATATGCTACTCATTCCCTATTAGCCCTGCTTTCCCTTTGCTTTTATGTCACAAACAATTGCAAGCCTTATCCTTACAAAGCATCTTTGCTGAGGCCTGTTCTGTGCTCAGACAAAACCTTAGTTCTGACTGCATTTACATTACTATGTCCTCTCTAGGTGTGCCCTTTAATTTGTTTTGTCTTATAGAAGGCTTCTGCAAAGTAGCCTATCCATAAATATAACTTAGAGTTATATGGCCTATAGCATTTAGCTGTATAGGTTGTCACTCTTCCACTTGTCAAACTCAAGTTAGTTCTGTGCAAGGTCCTTTAAGACCCCTCTCTCTCCAGATGAGCTTGAAAGAATTAGAGAAAAACTTCCCTCTGCAGGTATACAGAAAACCCTTCCTTGCCCAAACCAGTTACATGCAAGGTCCAGCTTCCTAAGAGCTAGTCCTTCTGTGTTTTACCTTGAACTTTTCAGGAATTCATTAAACTCTGAAAAAATCCATTATGTTGCCATGTCTCTTGGCTCCAAATGGGAAATGTACATTGACGGGCAATGTCCTATCACGTAATTTCTTAGTGGCTGTTATGATTATTATGCACAGCTATGAATGTGCAAAAATATACTTAATATCACTGTAATACATTAAGGAAGTGATAATAATATATTATGTAAAGTAATTGCATAGCACATATATAATGCTGAAAAATTTATTTAAGCAAATTAAGAATATTGCAGAGGAGCTATTTTCCAGCTATCTTGGATTGAAATGTTCACTGTCGGATGTCTAATTTAAATTTTTATGATTAGATTATGATAACCATTGCGAACTCAGTACTAAAAGTATATAGCCCTAAAAGTCCATACAAGCACCAATTAATCTATCTTGAGATTCTCTGAGCAAGAAAATGTGTTTACCATGGAATATTTTATTAGCGCTTCATTTTAAAAAGGTACTTCCCCACAGGGCAGAGTTTTCCTTGCACTGCGCTCTGAAGAATGCTGATGATGCCACAGTCTCCTACTAATTGGATTCACGAGCTACAAAGAAACAAATCTTGGTTATTATCTGTCACTTGGTTATGGAGACCCACAAGTCTCAGCCTGAAGAAGCTGTGGTCATAGATTTCCCACCCCTAATTCCATCCAAATGACTAATTACCAGTCACTTCCCATTGAGAAGGGAAAAAACACTGTTCTACTTTTATTTGCTAGCAATGCACCATACATTTAAGTAAATATTGATTTTCTAATCTCTAAGATAAAGTACCACAGAATGGCAATTTTGAAATGGTGGAGGTGCATATAGCACCACACGCTCCATTAACCTGTTCCTCCTCCCCTGTGCCAAGGCTTGTTGTCTGCCTGGGTAGTGCAGTTCCCAAATATCTGACTTTATTTTTATCTGATTGAACCCCAAACCCCAAATACCTCTTCACATCATGTCTACCTACCTTCTGTCATTCTTTGATATTGAGGCGGCCCTTCCCCCCCTCTTCATATCACCTTTTATGAAATTAAATAGTAAATACCTTGAGCATGAAAAACATCTTATTCTCATCTATATCCTGCCCAGCTGTGTCAGTATAAACACATTCATGTTTTTTATTATGTGGCTCAGTTTATTTACAGATACACATGCAACGTATTAGGCAAGCTGTGCTGACAGCAAATAAAGCCTCGTTTAAATATTGATAAATTCCTTTGAAAGTTAACAAAAATTATATAGCTTGAACATCCACCCAGAAATCATAGAATAGCAAACATTTCACCAAATGGGGATTTTACAGCAACAACTTCACATGTCTGGGTCTAAGTATGAAAGAAAAATGGTTTCATCAAGAAGAAATAGAAAACAAAATTAAATTGGGAAAGTCAACAATTATACAAGAGAAACTCTCTTCAGTCCATCCACTTCCCTCTCTCGGGCCTTAGAAATTACTTTTTGACTGTATTTTGTCATCCTTGTTAAGAGACAAGATTTTATAGCCCCATCCATCACAACTGAATGAATTTTTACTAAAACAAGTACAACATTCTCACTGTATGGTCATCCTCTAAGAGGAAGAAGGTTGTTCATTTGGCCTTAGCTTTCAGTTTCTCAACACAGAAGTTCCACAACACTCTTCAGACCACATCGCTATTTTACTATATATGTATCTTTACACACACACAAAATTTTTTTTTACAATCGTAGATGGAAGGGGTGTTATAGACTTCACTGCTCTCTACTTTAGCAACATTATCTTCTATCTTGCACTTACAAATCATTTCACATTTTACCAAATGCATCATTAAGGCATTGCCCTGAGCAGGGTCTGGTGCTGAAGTGGATTCATCGCTGGATGGGTTCATAACAAAACAAGGCCTCACCAAAGTCTACCATATGAGGGTTGCACGATGTGACCACGGCATCCACAGGAACTGTGGGATAAGACCTCCCCACTCTGCTTTTCTGCAGAGAGGTGAAAGGGAAATGTCTGAACCCACATTTTAAATATTTCCCATCCCAGATATAGGTCTTGCTGGAAGCAGAAAGATGAAAGTAAAGTCAACATCAGCAGATCAAAACCTGTTCTGTTTGGTGGACAAATATAAGTTAGCTAACTCAGCATTAGTAGAAAGACAGTAGAAGCTAAAGATAACATTAGTCATTGAAAAAAAAATCATCTCTCTATCTTGATAGATACTGACCTTAACGCAGCACTGACAGTATTGGTACGACATGTGGGCAAAGTCTTTACAATTGTATTACCCTTGCAGAGATTAGGGACCACGGTTTTTTAGGGAAGACCAGAAATATGTAGACTCATGTTTCATTTGAAATGCACTCTATTTGCTTTCAGCTGACCAAATATACTAAAATAAACCATCTAACTTTAAAAATAGTAAGACTAAGCAATGAACTAAAAATTGTTCATGCCAAATCCTTCCCTTTCAGAACGTTTAACTTCTGTTGCTGTTGTTGTTGTTGTTGGTGGTGGTGGTGGTGGTGGTGGTGTTATCTGGCAGACTATGAAATGGTGTACCACAGTAAGTTCCACAGAGAGAAAGCAATGTGCTCTAGCAAAGTGTCTCAGCAATCATGAATTTCACTAATGCCTGTGTAGACAATAGTCTTAATATATATCAGCATTAATTATTTATCCATCTAATACAATATTCTTCTTTTCCAGGTGTATCCCACCATGACCACAAACTTTATGTTTACATAAATCCCATAAAGCCAGAAGAAATTCACAGATATGACATAGGCCTACTTGGCCTGTGTACGGGACATTTAGAGCAGAAAACTATGGATACCAACATGTGACAGGAAAAAAATGAAATATCTCTAGAGGCAATCAATGAAAAAGTGAATCACATGGTTCAAGAAGTGACCAGTGCACTCCAGGCTTTGGGACTCAGGCCACTTTTTTAAGGGTATCCCTTTCCTTATCACCAGTTTATATTATAAAATGTTGGGAACAGGTTACACATAGCAATTGGCTTTGTTTATGGGCCTGTCAAGCAGCAGGACAGGAAACGTCTGTGACTGGATAACATGGAAGAGAAGATACACGAGATGACTGTTACCTCCTCTGGGACAGAAGAAGCAATGCAGATATAATGAGATGCAGTTCCAACCACCAGGTAAGTGAAGAAAAGGTGGGTATCGAAAGCCTGAAGTCAATCTGAAAAAGCATGAAATTTCTGTAGTTCTAATGCAATAAAAAGAGCAATTGAAAAAGCACATTCACTAAATGCTTCTGCTCTGATGATTAGCTGCCTGTTGCCAACAATGTCTATTTAGTCAACAGTGTTGTTATTTGATGTAGCTTTTATACTTCAGAATTTAAAATCCTGTAAGGCAGAGAAGTTAGTTCAAGTGCACACATTCATAGATAACTCAACCTATTCTGATTTCTGAACAAGAGCAAACTCACTTCACCAGGGAAACACATAAAAGCAGTTGAGAGTCAAGGTTCACATTATCATTCAACGAGCGCTAACAAGGACATGTAAGTGTGATATTACTATGGCTTAATGTAGGTATTTATCAACTGGGTGTCAGCTGCACTAAAATACATGGGAGGTTTATTTTCTAATTATGCCATTGACTTCTTTGTAGTAATACCAGTAGCAGTAGTTGTGAAAGGACAGAAGGCCTCAGTTTTGAACAGGATCAGGCTATGCCAGACACAAAACAACACAGGGAAGTCAAATCCTTGCCTGAAAGAGGTTTTAGCTTAACTAAAGGAGAAAAAGACAGAAGAATGCAACATGAACGCAAGCTAGTTAACAACTGAATCACTGCACGTTCACTTTGCAGCAAAGCAGAAGCAGGAGATGACAAGGGCTAGTCAAAACTCACTGGCAAAATGGGTGCTCCACAGCTGCTGAATGCTACCAGCCATCTGCCACTGTAAGTCCAGCTAAGTTCCTCTGTGATAGGTACAGGCACAAACACATTGCTTGCTTTTAACAAGAGTTCAGGAAGTGCCATGGACACTATAGAGTCTCAAATAAACCTTTATCTAAGCAAAATAGAGCACCCTCAGTTTCTGTGACCAGCAATTCAGCTGAATGGAAAAAGTACTATTTCACTGGTTTTCACAGAAAAGGAAAGGATTGTAACTTTTATAACTCTAAAGATTTTTAGATTAAAAATTAAATGATACACGAAGCAGAAAATATTAAAAATCCATGCAGAGACCATCTATTTGGAGAGCAGGTAGATATCTGAACTCCTTGGGGTTCCAGCAATAAAGTTTACATCCTACAGGTGCCATTGATCTTGCTGTCACTATGTTATTAAAGAGCCATGATCAGTAATCGTGTTAGAGTACCTAGGAGGCAAAGTAGCATCTCATGTGCATAAGGAGTTTCTGAATATACTTGATCATATAGCCAGCTCATAGTCTATTATATTCTTTGCATCTCAGACTTGATCTTATGATCAAATTTGGTGGGAAAAATGGGGAGATGCTTGGATGGGCGTGAGTAAAGACCAATGTGGTAACTTTCACCATGCGTCTATAGCTAAACAAATGTGGAAAGAAAGTAAGCCACAATGTCTACTGGAGGAATCTAACTTAGGTATTTGTATAGGTATGTGAAATGTACTGTCATTTCTCCTTCAGCTTGACACCATGGGGCCCAGGTATTCATCTTTGTTCTCTGAAAGATGTCTCATACCTCTTCTATCTTCCATGCCAAGGCTTCCTGGCTGCAAAATGTTTATAAACGGACAACAGCAAACTATACTACTCAGACAGTGTCCCCTGAGAAGCATCCTCTGGATTACATTAGAACACATCAACTAAGCATGTGATTGGTATCATCCCAGATCCTGAAGGTCACAGGAGTAAAAACATTTCTTATCCTTCCCATAAGAAGTTTCAGATACCTACTAGAGGTCGCTCAATACAAACTACTATATGTTGGCTCCAGTGAGTGCTGCTCCCTTCTGCTCCTTCTCCCCATCCTAGGAATCATGTGACCTCTGTAGTGTGCTCCCCATCACCACTAGCTCTTTCTCCCCACACCAGCACCATCCATATTCAGCCTTATACCTCCCTCTCCACCTCTCAGAAGCTCTCCAAAGTCATGAAGAAAGCAAGGAAAAGTATTAGAAGGGTAGCACAGCACACCATGGTTTGTTACCATAATTTGTAATGAAAGGACAGTCCATATTTACCTGGAGCATAAGATAAGAGCTTCTTATTATTAGGAGATGGTTACTTCCAAATACTGAAGTGTAGAAGACATGAAGCTACTTGTGCCATCTGGCCAGTCACAGGGAAATGTGGGTCTCTACACATTCAGTCAGCGTGTACTACCATGCAGATCACACATGTATGACGTGGCAAACTCCAGTTATCATTGTACAGAACAAAGTAGCTGCTATGATTTAGTCTTATCCTTTAAGTACTGCAGTTGCCACCACCATCTTAGCAAGCCAAAAACCTCTAGTAATCACACTGTTGAAATTAATGTATGTTCTTACATCAAACTCACTTATATAGATCAGTCTGAAAGGTGCTAGCCTCCCATCTTGGCTTTCTGATTAGGGATTTTTACTGCTGTAGACTGAGTGATAAATTATGTTTAAAGTGTCATTAAGTATTTCTTCTAACAATGATAGATGACAATATTTAATAGCTACAGGGAAAAAAAACCCCAAACCCTGCTTTGATCCCAAGAAATTCAACTATAGGAGGTCGCCTTTTCATCACAGCACATTTCTGGGAGGATTCAGAGTTCAGCTGTGGACATACCACTGCAGTGCTTCTACAGCCAGCTTTGCCTCAAAGTTACATGATATCTTAAATAAATCAAAATTATTTTTCCATTTACTTGCCCGTTACCATATATATAATTACCCTGCCTGCTCATAGTGACACAAGCCTTTCTTTCTTGATATCCCTAGTGTTTCATGCATTGAAGATGCTACCAAAATGTTTTGCTTTTATTATTTTGTTCTTAAATTTGTGTATTCAGTCATTTCTCATCTATTCATTTATACAATGTCAGGTATGCATTTCTCCCTCTGAGGCTGGATTGTTCTTGTCATCCATACTAAAGGAATCGGTTACTCCCTGGCAGAGTTCAGGGAACAAGTTGAAGTATACAATGTGAAGATAGAGTTTACTAATTAAAATAATTTTTTATTATTATTATGTTTTCATTATTTTATATTGTACACAATATATACAAGATATAATGAACAATACAAAGGGATGCATTAGGAAAGTGTGGGGAGAATACAAAAAGGTCAAACCCCAAAACCCACCCAAGAGATTGCTCATCCAATTTTCCAAGCTCCTTCTTTTTATGGTAACTTACCCCCAAACTCTTATGTCCCAAAATATGAATAAAATGATACTGAAAGTAAAAAAAGAAAAAATTGTGAGAGTAATAATCCATGTCTTTCTGAACTGGATTTGCTAGAGAACTATTTCATTTTCAGTGGACCAGGCTTTTTCAGATTAGAGAAATAATCCATACAGTTTTACTTGGCACTGAGAGACTGAACTTTATTCCACTGAGACAGAGCTAAATGTCAATAACTGATGAGAGGTTCTTAGCACCACTCATTCGCTTCTAGGGGCTGTCAGCTGAACTTAGAGTCTATGTTAGTACATCTACAGTAAATGTGTCCCTGAAGAATGCAGAATAATTACAAGAAAACACAAACCATAGAAAGAAGGTTGAACATCTATATTTAAAGAGAATTCTGATATCCACCGAGCAAAAAACAGTTCTTACAAGGTCATATGGGAACTCTCGGGAAAAAGGAAAATTACTTGCCAGGTCTAAGTTAGGCAATAGTTAGCAGGGAACACGTGTTTTGTTGTCCTGCTAAAAAGTGATGCCAATAGGAAACTTCTATCAAATTAAGTTAAATAACCCTAAAGCACCTTGTCCTGTAATTAGCATTAACTTGACCCTTTAGCAAGAATAAAACCCTAATACATAACATACCCCTTCCTGATATTGAAGGTCAATGAGATTTTTGCCATTGACTCCAAACAGGAAGAGAGTTCAGTCTCCTCCACCATCTGCTTAAAACAGCTTTCCTTTGAGTCCCCTCTCCAGACCTCTAGCCAAGCTCCTGCCTGACCACTTTTGCTGCCACTCTGGCCTCAACCCTCCCTAACCTGGTGCTCTGCAGTATCTTCTTTTGCAACTCTCTTTCTCTGCTGCCTGCCTGATTCCCATAAGCGATGCCCATCACCATGTTTTATTAGTCGTTTCTGAACTCCGAGCTGCCAGCATGATGCTTTGCAGAGGAAAGCAACAAATTCACATGACGTTGTGGGATGACTCAGCTAGAACATTTCCTTTGACTATCTGCAACAGCTGGATCCTAAAGGGGACTGAAACAAAGATGCTGAAAATACAGACCTGCAAGTCACATTAGATGTGGGACGTAATGGAGCATGGTGGCTTAGGGGCTCATAAATAACCCCTATACCACCTTCATTGCCACATTTTGGTTCCACAACCCAGAAACCTATTAAAAGTAAGTAATTATCACCACACCTCCCCAGGAAGCATTCTCCACAAAATGGTCCTCAGACAGATTAATGCTTCCTTTTCCTGCAATAAAGTCTTGATTTTCAATTTTTGGTACAATTAAGGAGCACTGTAAAACATTTTTATTATCTTTTTGTTCAGACTGAGACAATTATTGCACTGTTTGTATATGCAGTAACCTATTCAAGTATTAGTCATTTTCCTTGTTATTAGCTTCTGCTTTAACTTGCATGATAAAGAATTATGGCCACATTTGTGATTCCACAGTGTTTGTTTTCATTTTTTATGGCATGGCAACACAAATGAAAAGAGACAGCTAATGGCCTGGGGAGGAGGACGTGTGGTCTCAAAGGGAAGGCTGCAATGACAGGTACGAACACTCGTTAAAGAGGTAGGGTGAGAGGACATTGATTTTCCAAAGAAAAATACTCTTTTTTTTTTTTTCCTTCCAAAGATATCTTTCTGTAATTATCTGGTGCCATGTTCATTCTATATGTGTTAATTGGAACAAGTTTTCATTTGCACAGATGGCAGCTCAGGATATCCTCTCACACCGTAACAGCACCAAGTTACACAAAGAAGAGAATATGCAGCACAGCATCTGCCCTTCACAGGACTGCAACTTTGTGTACCAACAGCGAGGGGCGGCCGAGCAGCAGTCGAGACTATCACCAGGGTCCCAAATTGCTACGGACAGATTTGTGAACACACCAACCAGGGCTATGTCTATTCTAGTAAGTGAAATGGGCCAGGGACCATTCTTCAGCCTGGAGGCCAACTGGCATAGCACAACTTTCATCCTTTCAGCTAAATTCTCTTATCTTCAAAAACAGAATGGCTGCATTCAGGCTGTGTACTGGGCACTGTCCCTGGCTTGTGCTGTCTCCCCAGCCTTGCCTGCACATTTTCTTGGAAAGCACTAGATGCAGCAAGCCAAAGTCCTGCTAGGACTGGGATAACAATTTAACAGCGAAGCTGAGCACACACCCCAGCACATGCCCATGGCCTGACCCTGTTTAGTTTACAGGTATAAGCATAACCATGGAAACTATTCTGAATATTTGTGCAGAAGAGGCTCGGGGATGAAGAATAAGTCCAGCACTGTAGATTTGCAATGTGAAGTGCACTTATAGAGCTTTGTAAGAATTTGATGGATTGTAGCTCTAAAGTGCTGTTTAACTGTGAAAATGAGTTATTTCTGTGCTATCCTATCATCAACACAGTTTTTAGAAATTATGTGTCCTTTTACGTACTGGGTAAGGGGACATAATTGCTTAATGGTGACTATAAGAAATTAAAATGTCTCTCAGGTAACAGCAAATGACAGCAGCCTTGCTTTTACCCCCTCCTTCAGTGATAAGGACTGAACAGCCTCATAGTTAGGAGTCAACATGTTGTAATCGTGGTATTTCCACTCAACCAGCACAAGGTTTTCTAAAGCACTGCCTGTAGCCTCCTCACAGACACATCAGCTATGCCCTCTCTTTCCTTTGCTGGTGCTGCCAGCATGGCCAGAGGGATTATAGTGGCAGGCTAACCTGATTTTGTGTATGCCAGGAGTCACAGGACTTCCCTGATTCAAGTCCTGCAGGCAGAACTGAACTAGAGCAAATCCTTGCAAAACCAGCAACCTTCACTGCAGATTTCCAGTGATGGAGAGTAGCTACGCACTCAGGTGCCAGCCTTAATACACTGCATCTGATAATTAATCATAAATTGTTTAAATACTTTCTGCAGCTACTCATTAGTTTGACATGTTGTACCCAAGCATGCAATCTTTCTTAGCAATGCTTGGGAAACTGCAAATCTAATCAGATCAATTAGACTACAGGTTTATTTCCCGAATTCTGTTGGACTTTCTCCCTAACCATTATTACCTTTGTCATCATCCTCAGTACTTAACTTCACACAAAAGATTTATGCAATTAGATGCACAATTTTAAAGATACATGTCAATAGGTATGCTTAGTCACAAATAGTTAAACAGGCTCAAATAATTTTGTGTGAAGAGCCTACTATTACCAAGTTTGCTCATGCTTACATGTGTAAGCTAACAGATGAACCATCAGTCATACTTCATAGTGAGGCATGTTTTTCTTGGGATTTCTTTAATCCCCCCTTTTGGATTTTGAACCCTCTTGCCATTATACATATTTTTTTAATTTGAACAGTAACACCAGAACTACATTAATTCTGGAAGCAAGATTGGCAGCCAACATCACAGTGCCACAGAATAATTCGGGGGAGCTCTCGGCTAAACAACAAAGTAGGGTCTACACTGTATTCAGATCACACTGCTCAGAGATTTATCCTGCTGGGTCCTGAAAACCTCCAGGGACATCCTACTATCTCTCTGGACTGTTACCATGGTGAAAAAAAATTTCCTTCTGTCAGTATCTCCCCATTCCAAATTTTGCCCATTCTCTGTCATCCCTCCACCTGCATGACTGCAAAAATAGGATAAAATAGAATATAGAATATAGAATATAGAATATAGAATATAGAATATAGAATATAGAATATAGAATATAGAATATAGAATATAAAAGAAATTTCAGTCAGAAAGGAGCTACAATGATCATCTAGTCCAAATTCCTGGCTACTTCAGGGCTGACCAGAATTTAAAGAATGTTGTTAAGGGTATTGTCCAAATGCCTCTTAAACACTGAGAGGCTTGGGGCATCGACCACCTCTCTAGGAAGCCTTTTCCAGTCTTTGACCACCCTCTCAGTAAAGAAATGTTTCCTAATGTCCAGTCTAAACCTCCCCTGACACAGCTTTGAACCATTCCCCCATACATCCTGCCACTGGCTCCTAGAGAAAAGGGTACAGCAGTCAAAATTCCACGCCATCTCCTCAATGACTTCCTGGTAGGCACCTGAAGCTGCTATTAGGTGTCCCAGAAGCTGTCTCTGCTCCAGGCTGAATAAGCCCAGTTTCCCAGTCTCACAGGTCAAGTACTTCATCCAGCACCATACTGGTGGTCCCCTTTAATCCACTCCAGTTTACCGATGTCTTTCTGCATTAGAGGGGGCAAAACTGGACACAATATTCCAGATGTGATCTAATGAATGCCAATTAAAGGAAAATAAACCCTTCCCTGTTGTTCTGGCTCTGTCCCTGTTACTCTTTACTACTAGTGTCCCTAAAGTCCCATGCTCAGCTTTGCCGTAGCAGGACCCCTAGAGATTTTCCCACAGAGAAGGCAGTGTGCAGCCTGTGCTGTTGCAGGGGCTTATCAGTCCCAGGGGCAAGAGTTGGCATTTCTTTTTGTAGCTTCAGGAGCCTCTTGTCAGCCTGTATTTCTAGCCTAAGTCCCTCTGAGTAATGATCTTGCCTACAAACATTGCTGTTTCCCTAAGTTGCTATTATCCATAAAGCTGATGCAGATACCATCTGCCTCTTCTTCCAGATCACTGACACACATAATAAACAGGATAAGTCACCGTACAGACCGCCAAGGAAGTCCACATGCTGCTGGCCCCCACTTTGAGTACAACCCATTAATTACTAAGCCTGATGACCCAGACAGTTACTTTCCCCAATCTCGTAGCCCACCTGGCCAGCCTGGAGCATCCCAACTTGGATACAAGGAAATTGTCGGAGACAATGTCAAAAACCTTGATAAACTCAAAGTAGACATCATCATGCCTCCTCATCAGCAATTCTGGGCTTTTATCCTTCTAAGAATCAAAATATTCTCTTCAGCCACAGCATGTTTAGCAGCCCCTATTCTCCTCAGAGTTCTTGCTCTGGGACTACATTTCCCCTTCAGCCTGTAGTCATGTCATTATCTGATCCTCGGTATAACCTTAATAACTAAACTTAATCTTTATCTTTGGCTGTGTTTAAAATACACATTGCTGGCTTGAACCCAGTTCATTGAAATATCAAGACCTCTGTGATTCTGTGACCTACTCTTATATTATTTCTGGCATGTTATGTAGTATTTATTATGTAGCTGCCAATCAGACAAAGAAATGGACATGTTCACTTTTTTGTTACTGCTATCATCTGCTCTGGATAATGCAGCCTTTGCGAGAAGCACCAGGAGCTACATTTTAATGAGGTTTTGCTTTAGAAAACCAGAGGCACATCAGTAGCACCACTACGTGAAGACAACAAAGACTAGAGACTTTCTGCTAAATAAGTTAATTCTTTCTGTTATCAGTCTTTCTGTGAGCAGCAGTACCTATCCATGTCTTTTTTACTTTGTGCTCTACCTAAAAGTTATGATCTGTCTGAGCCTGTTTCTCTTCCACTCCTACAGTTTTGTCCAGTTTGGTCTGTTCAGTATGAAACCAGAAAAGGAGACACTTTCCTTGACTGCCAAAGCAGCTGAAAGAGATTCTGCCTTAAGGAAAAGTTTATAAGCAGGATGTTAAAGAAGGCTCCTGCCTTGGGTTCCTTGCCTCATTTCCAAGTTAACTGTGTGGGTTTTTTTTTTTAATATTGTTAACACTGAGTAATGATAGCAGTAACTTTTTCATCCTGAGCAAAATTCCCATTGAAATGTGTGAGCTGCTAAAACAGAATTTATCACCCTCCAGACTCGGATCTTAGGTCAAGAAGCGTCACTTAATAATCTCTTACATCAAGTCAAGAATGTGCCTTAAGGAAAAGTGTGATTTAAAGAGCAGAACCTGTACTTGATTATCTGAATCATGTTTATAATGCACAAGAAAAAAAAAAATCTGTTTCATTTCCCATCAATGTCTTTACCTTTGCCTTTATAAGATTTCTTTTTGTACTGGTTTTGGCTGGGATAGAGTTAACTTTCTTCATAGTAGCTAGTGTGGGGCTATGTTTTGGATTTGTGCTGGAAACAGTGTTGATAACAGTGTCGTGGTTCAGCCTCAGTCGGCAACTAAACACCACGCAGCTGCTTGCTCACTCCCCCCACCCCTGTGGGATGGGGGAGAGAATCGGAAGAGCAAAAGCAAGAAAACTCATGGGTTGAGATAAGAGCAGTTTAATAATTAAAAATAAAACAGTAATAATAATAATAAAATGAAAAGGAAAATAACGAGAGTGAGAGAGGTGAAACCTCAGGAGGAGGGAAAAAAACTCGAACAACAAGTGCTGCAACCGCTCACCACCCACCAACAGATGCCACCTGTCCCCGAGCCGCGATCACGGCTTCTCCTGGCCAGCTCCCCACAGTTAATATACTGGGCATGACATTATATGATATGGAATATCCCTTTGGCCAGTTTGGATCAGCTGTCTTGGCTGTGCCCCCTCCCCTCCCGGCTTCTTGTGCGCCCGGCAGAGCATGAAAGGCTGGAAAAGTCCTTGACTAGTGTAAGCACTGCTCAGCAACAGCCAAAACATTGGTGTGTTATCAATACCATTCTCATACTAGGTCCAAAGCACAGCACTATGCCAGCTGCAGTGAAGAAAACTAATTCTATCCCAGCTAAAACCATAACACACAGGGATGTTTTAGTCATTGCTGAGCAGGGCCTACATAGAGTCAAGGCCTTTTCTGCCTCTCACCCCACCCCACCAGTGAGGGGGCTGGGGGTGCACAAGGAGCTGGGAGGGGACGCAGCCGGGACAGCTGATCCCAACTGACCAGAGGGATATTCCACACCATATGACATCATGCTCAGCATGGAAAGCTGGGGGAAGAGGGACAAAGCAGGGACTTTTAGAGTGATGGCATTTGTATTCCCAAGTAACTGCTATATGGGATGGAGCCCTGCTTTCCTGGATGTGGCTGAACACCTGCCTGCCCAGGGGAAGGAGAGAAGGAATTCCTTGTTTTGCTTTTCTTGCGTGTGCGGCTTTTCCTTTGCCTGTTAAACTGGCTTTATCTCAACCTACGAGTTTTCTCTTTTACTCTTCTGATTCTCTCCCCCAGCCCACGGGGGCGGAATGAGCGAGTGGTTGGGTAGGGGTTAGCTGCCCACTGGAGCTGAACCATCACACCTTTCAGTGATTTCAATCCTACATCCCAGTCTACTGTTTTCCCAAAATCCCACTAGGGACATTTGTGTCTGGAGCAAAAAAATGAATCTTTGTTTTCCCACTATGGTACCACTGAGGCAGAGGAATTCCTCCTTTTCCTCTCACCAAAACAGAATAAAATAACACCAGAGAAAGATGAGAACAGAATTGTTTCCAGTACAAAGATATGTCTGAACTTTCCCCATTTTCACACAAAATGACTGAGTGAATGGTTTTACTAATTTAATTCCTATTTGCTTTGCTGTAATATACCCCTTGTAAAGGTTAGGAGTCCATCTGCTAATTCTTCCATCAGAGACTCAGCACAGTTCCAGCTGCTGATGTGGCAGCTCCAGTGCAAAATGAGAAACTGCTTAAACAGTCTCATTTCCAGCCCAAAATATGAAAGCTTTTTCTCTTGAAGGAAAAAATATATATCTGAAATCAGTATTTTTTTAACAGGTCCATAACGGTTGGACTTGATGATCTTAAAGTTCTTTTCCACCCTAAACAATTCTATGATTCTGTAAATAAGAACACTAAATAGGGCAGGCCTGTCAGAACTGGGACAAAAATATTATTCTGGCAGCTTTGATAGACAGACCTCCTGCTCTCAGTAACTCCAGAATCACATTTCTTCACCTCTCATTTGAGAGAAATTTTGAAGAACACAAAACAGTATAAACTTCAGATGTGAGGGGTGACCTCAGCAGTCTGTGTCAGTAGGAGCTGGTTTTAGTCATACTTTGCATTGTGCAACTCTCATAATTCCCATTCGCATTCTGGGGAGGGGTAAAATCCATTGTACTGAAATTAGATCCTTAATGGATTGTTTCAACGAATGATTACATCATTTGAGGGACTGTAAAATGTGTACATGCTCAATCTCATCGTGCAATCAAGCGATTTGAATTTTTTTTGTAGTGGCTCTTTGGAACCCACTGATATTGGAACAAGCAATGAATCATGCTATGCAAGGTTCTGAGCACAGCTCTGATCTCCCTGAAGCTTTGCTCTTGTTTCAGTGGGTGTCCATCAAAATAAAGCCTCTTTCTCAGCCCCCCAGGATGTGATGAAGATGCAGCTGATGTCTCACATCTGGGCTGCATCCCTTAGATGCTGATGTTGTTTAAGATGATGTGAATCAGGAAATAACTGTTGCAATCAGTATACCTTCACTGATATAAAAATTAAGTCACTAGGACCCCAGAGTACATAGACAAAGCTCTTTTCATCCATAATCACATCCATAAAAGCCTGCTGGCCCCATTGCACTTACCCTCTATGACAAGTCAAGAGTATGCTTGTACCTTCCATCTTTCTTCCATCTCTGCCAATCAAGCAGCAGAAACGCAAACATCTTTTAGGGTCAATGTAGAGTCCTGTGTAGTGCTGTCTCTGCAAAAACCATGGCACAGGGTAGCAGAAAAGGAACAAAACAAATTGCATGGAGAGATCTGAAGTCAGTTTCATCGGGGCAATCTGGCATCCCTGTGACGTCCGGTTGCGATAAGCTCTCCTGGAGTCCTAGGAAACACTAACAGGGCAGCACTCACCTGCATCAGTTGCAGCGTAGTCTTCACAGCACCAGTACTGGATAGGATCAAAACACCTTCACTTACTTGAAAGAAATCTGGGAAAAGTGGTGTGCACTCCAAAATTATGTACAAACCTAGAGCACTGAATAAAGCAGCCTAGGAAATATTTAGGAAAGCAGTTCCACCTGGACTTAGACCATTTGCTCCAGGCGGTAGTCACAATCCTCACATTTTCTGTTTGTCTTATGTGTGTTGATTTCTGGTCTCCAGCTATTAATCTGCTTTCTGAAAGTCTGCTTCCCTCCAAAGATCTACTTACAGCTCTTTTTCAGACTAGTAATTAAAGCTTCTTCTTGGCCTGCACCCTCAAAGAGAAAATGGCTATCGATATATCCCAGGATATTTTTTGAGATCATCCTTGTCTTCCACATCTACCTCTATCGTCACAAAATGCAAGGTCCTGCACAAGGGTCAGGGAAACCCCCAATACCAATACAGGCTGGGGGATGAAGGGACTGAGAGCAGCTCTGCCAAGAAGCACTTGGGGGTACTGGTGGATGAAAAGCTGGACATGAACCAGCAATGTGCTCTCACAGCCCAGAAAGCCAACTGGGATGCATCAAAATAACCATGGCCAGCAGGTCAAGGGAGGTGATTCTGCCCCTCTACTCCACTCTGGTGAGACCCCACTGCAGTGCTGCGTCCAGCTCTGGAGCCCTCAGCATGAGAAGGACATGGAGCTGTTGGAGCGGGTCCAGAGGAGGGCCACAAAACTGATCTGAGGGCTGGAGCACCTCTCCTTTGAGGACAGGCTGAGAGAGTTGGGGGTGTTCAGCCTGGAGAAAAGTCTGAGGAGATCTTATTGTGGTCTTTCAGTGCTTAAAGGGAGCTTGTAAGAAAGATGGGGACAGACTTTTCAGTTGGGTCTGTTGCAATAGGACAAGGGTTAATGGTTTTAAATTAAAAGAAGGTAGATTTAGGCTAGCACTAAGGAGAAAATTTTTTACAACGAGGGCAGTGAAGCACCGGCACAGGTTTCCCAGAGAAGCGGTAGATGCCCCATCCCTGGAAACATTCAATGTCAGCTTGGACGGGGCTCTGGGCAACCTGATCTAGTTGAAGATGTCCCTGCTGATTGCAGGGGCATTGGACTAGTTGAACTCTAAAGGTCCCTCCCTACCCAAATTATCCTATGATTCTGTGATTCTGTGATGATTCATGTCTCATTCTTCTGGAAAGCCTTAACCCCCACTGCTAACTGTCCACAGGTTTGGCCATGTTCCTAAAGCCAGTCCCAGCTAACCTGCCCTTACACAAAACTTTCCCAGAAATCCTCAGCTTCCCTTTTCTAGTCAATCTAGGCTACTTAAAAGTAAAAGCCCTGTACTTCTAAACAGTGACTCCTTCATATGGAAATCACTCAGCTCCTCCACAGCAGCAACTGACCCAAATGTCCCCTTTGCAGACACTATCAGAGGCTTCAGCTACATGAACTGGCTTTATTGGCCACTGAGGTTTTTATATATCTTCAACACTGTATATTTTTTATCCTTTTATAGCCTGTTACAAATAAGACAACAGCCACTTTCTATTTTGTCTAGAATGGCTTCCTGTCTTGGTAAAGGTCAGAGAACAAATGGGCTTGCACAACTTGCAGCTTCTTGAGAAGCATTGGTAAGGCAGGGCAGGAATGCCTGAGCAGAGACTGCTTGAGCCCTACCCTGAACAGAAAAGGTCTTTAATTGTGGCAGCATACACAAGCACCACTTTTCAAATATAACAATCCTCCCACTAGATATTGAAAATTGGGCAAGGGTGAGCAGTGTTAAACGGAAGGCAGCTCTTGTCCTGCTCTCAGAGAAGGGCTGATTTGGAAGAAGTATAGCACTGTCCTGATAAATCTCCCTTAGTTCTGGCGGCCCAATATGTCAGTAGCATAAGAGGGAGAGAGAAGGAGAAACAGAAGCTAAAAAAGCCACTAGGAATTTGTGGCCAGAATCATGCAACTGAAGATGAGACATTCAATCTGGCAATAGTAATAGGGAAGAAAAGCAAGGGAGCCCATCGAGATACTATGGGCTATTAGAGATAATAGAAAAAAGTCTTTTGACAGAGGAGGGGAACTTATATAAACTGTAGATTAAAGCCCACCTTGCTAGAGAGAGATGGAGCTGGTTAACCTGATGTATGCTCCTGCTGTAACAGGCACTAGCACAACAGTCAGACAAGAAGTCAGAAAGAGGTTTAGCTGGGCAGCAACATTAAAGTTCTTCGCTTTCCTTGCTGAAATATTATTGGAAGTTGATATTATAGATGTATACGTACAGAAAAAAAAATATTTTTGTAACAGATGCACTAGTGACTTTTTTTTGTTAAAGACAATCCTTACAAAGAAATAAAGAGTTAACAACAGTAAGGGGTGGGGGGGGGAAGTGTGCTTCTGGTTATGTATTTGACACATATTAAAACTATAAGACAATACAGGAAAAAGAGCTGATCTGAAATAGAAAGTCAAACGTGTTCTGAGCGCTTTCTGGGATCCAAAGTGTAGAAGAATAGAGGCTAGCATAGAAAATAAATGGGCTTTTTCAGACATAAAGGCGGAAGGCAGGAAGTTTAAGACCAGCATTGCTGCTGAAGTTTTGCTATAGAAAAGACCAGACAGATACAGATGAATCCTATGCATGTCAAAGCACAAATAGCATGTTCAGCACAAGGAAGAGGTTTGCATCTACACGGCCATTCATCCCCCTGACTTACCTGTGTTCTGCCAGACAAAAATGAAACATTTAGCAGCATACACAGTGTTAATTTAGACATGGCTGGGATTTATTCTAAACCAGAAATAGCTCTTGTTAAACATCACTTTGAAATTCTCAGTCTTTTTTTTTGCTGTAAGTTTTACCAATCATATGCATTTTTAACAACTAAAAAATCACTGTCTTTTTAGCATATGTAACTTAGGCAATGCGAGACCACTTTGTTTTAAACAAAGACCCCATCCAGATTATTACATGATACACCATGGTTCAGATAAATCCAATTCATACTAATCAAGCTGAAAAAAAAATCCTAACACAAACTGTCATATTTGTTAACAGTAATTTTCCCCTGTATTATTCAGGATATAATTCAATAAAAACTGTATAAAGCCAAAATATGATAGCTAGGGTGATGCAACAATTTTGTATCACCTAAGCATGCACTATACTTAAATGCAAACTATTTTCTGTAGGAAAACTCAATTTTTTAGGGCAGTTATAAGTCTCGAGGCTTTCATTCAGAATGAGTGTTAGGGACTATATCACAGTAAATACCTGAATAAATAAGCACAAGTAGCACTGAAATATGAATATTATTCAGTCCAATTTCCTTTGATTTTGACATAACCAATTTTGAAAGTCACAAAGTAGATCACAGTGGTGTGTCACCTGATTGCATCTAACATAAATCTAGATAAAAGGTTGTATCATTTTTAATATATCAACTTACTTAGAATGGTTTTTGGCTGCTGACACATCAGCTAGATTGCAGTGATCAATAAAAGCAAAGAAAATGCTGAGATAATAGAATCTTTATAATTCCCCTAGTCAATTTTTCACACAGTACTTAGTACCTAAGTTTTATGTCTAAACTTGCCAAGCTAAAAATGAAATTCATATGATAATGAAATGTCAAATAAGTCTTGAGCTAGAGATCTAGGTATTTAAAGTATCTGATTTCATTAGGAAGCCACTTTGTAAAGATATAAGGAATGATCAGATGCTCTATTCATCTTTTGTCAGCATTCAAACAGAAATGTATTTGTTTTACTAGAATTCAGCTTCCTCCTAGTAAATCACACTCCAAGATCACTAACACCTAATTACCGATTTACTCTTATACAGTATATTACCCTGTAATGAAGATGAAGCCTATTAGAACAGACAGTTAACTGTGAGTTCAGATGTTGAAGAACAACAATGATGGGATGCCTGGAAGGAGGAAAAAAGTCCTGTTTGCAGGTGTTAGGCTTGTTCATTAAGCTTGTTGCAAGAACTGGACTGTTTTGTATTAGACGATTCTCTAATACACCTCTGGTTTTAGCCTGGAACCCGTCTGGAACGGGAACTGTGTTATAACTGTCACATATTGCCAGAGGGAAAATTGGGCCCTGTGTACCTCAAGGTGGTAAATCAAATCAAAAAGACACAGCTTTACCCCACTAGATACAGGAAACACCTCATCGAATTTTATTCCAACTTAAGCAATTTAATTATAATTATTATAGAAAATGGAGCAAAAAGAGGGTGGGGTAGTTTTGTTGAAAATAAAAAAGGTGCTGGTACAGCATACAGCCCCATGATGCATTTGTTTCCCCCACAGAATTCATAAAACGTTTCATAGCACCTATGCAGCAACTACAAGATTTTAGCATTGTGACAACTACTGCAACAAAAGTGTATGTTCAGTGACAACTACAGCAGTGGAAAAAACCACTGGCACATCCAGGGAACTGTGACCGGGCACTTGCAGCTTGTGGGACTCCCTTCAGCTATTAATAGTATGAATGATAACATAAACTGAGATATAGTTTAACTCAAAGAAGTTGAAACTGTAAGAAAAGAAAAGTTTTATATGTAAGTATGCCAGTGTGAGAACCTGCTTAAACATCCACCTTATTGCTGGAAGGTATGGGCATTACTGAGCTGACTTTGCATTGCTTTGCATTGACACCTGAGGCTGCAGCCAGGGTGGAACTGATGGGTCCTAAATGGAAACACATTCAGAATATCCCTGGCAATTAAACAGACACCTTGTAGCATCACATCCAGTAGTTGCACTAGATGTTGTTCAATACACATTTATTTGAATTCTTGCAAGTTGGCATCATTCCTGTAATCACAGAGTCCTTTTAACGCCAAAGTCCCAAAACATTTCAAAGAAATAGCTGATGAGCAATCATGATGTGAGTTCCGGGGCTGGGCTGCAGTGCTATGCGCTGGTGGCATAACCTGTGATCCTATACATCTTCTTTTTCTTGGTTTTATAGTCACATCGAAACAATCATATGAGGTCATTTGATTCATTAGCTACATTCTTCCAACAAGACGATTATTCAAAGTACAGCCCCAAATTTTAGCCTGTCACCTTCTGTCATGTGGGTCAGACGCTGGTGTCTTCATGGGATGGTGCAATTACAAGTCCTACACAACACTTGAGAAAGCACCTATCTTCCTACAAACCTAACTGAAAAACACACAATCCTTGCTGTGTCCAACAGCCGGCTGAATTATGCATAGTATAATGCCTTTTCTTAGGCTAAAACATTTTTATTGCAAACACATAGATTATGAGAGCAATGCTCACCACATAAAGTATGCCGTCTAATTTTAGCAACAAACCAATGTGGACATTATGAAATGAATTAGCCACTCTTCCACTTCGTTTATTAACTGGTTTTGCTAACAGTCATGACAGAGAAAGAAGGTTTTTGCTTTTCATATCAAAATAGAATTTGCAATGTTGCTACTGAGAACAGCTGTTCTTCACCTGGAAGGTAGTTTGACCAGATAAACACTAAAATATAAGAAACAGGAAGATCTGAACAGATTAAAACTTCTAGAGTAATTAGGATTCTTTCATTTAGAGAACTCATTGTTTGCCTCTAGGAAACAGAAGGAATTATTGATCATTCACTTTTCAGCTAATTAGATATCATCAGTCAGCTTCTTACTAATATGAAACTCTTTCTTCTGGATTCATTGTATGTCCACCCTAATTAGCACTGGGATGGAAAAGCAGAGAAACAATCAACACTCCCACTAAAATGTTCAGCCCAACTTGATGGAAGATAGGCATCTCCCTGGCGTGTCCTGTAAGATTTCCAGACCTCCTTGTTACTGCAAAGTATGTGGCATTACAGAAATTCGCTTACAGTCCAAGAAAAACAAGTCTTGATTATTGCACCATGTTCCAATTGTGTATGGATCAAAGGGGGTAAACATGCAGGCTGTAACACCATTTGTTCACAAGCAGTATAAACACAACTGATACAGCACTGTCTGATCTGCAGCGTTCCATCTGCCAGCTGCAAGACTGAAAAAAAGAGAGCAATTAAGAATATTAATCAGGGTTTGAAGTGCTGCATGATTCATGATTCACGTGAAGAAAGACCAAGATATATCAAAAGATAATGTGTTTATTTAAAATAAAATAGAAGCATGATTTCTTTAGTCTTGCATATTTGATGCTGTACTTTTTTCCCTGACTGCACTGAACTTTCCACCAAATCTCTTGCACTTACTTTGAATACTCATGCACTTAGCTCAGCCTATCTCAGTTTATACGCAAGCAGAAGTCACAGTTTAAAATCTAAGGAAATAAAATATCTACTCAGAAATCCACCTGAGAAAACTAGCCTTGTGTGGGTACAAAAGCCACAAAAGCAATCCGATACTGTGCAGACAATCCTTTTTACTGCCATTCACAAAATTATGTGGCCTTCTTACTGTGACATGTACTTGGGACGCAACAGGCACTGCCAAAGCACTGCTCTTCTGCACATGTGGACTACATCTCTGAGCTAAGGAAAAGCAAGGTTCAGCACAATCTGTCCTGGCCAGCAGTTTATCTCCAGGCCAGCACAATCGTGCACATCAGGGAATCGGAGAAGCCTCTGCTGTGGAGGCAAATCCCCCAGACACTCATGGAGGTTGTTTACCATGCCTCAGAAAGCTGTCCTACATAAAAACCTGCCATATCCAACGATGGGGCAGTGAAAGGTAGCCCAAACTCGCTGGGGTACTTATTGCACCTATTCCAGCAACTGCAAACACTTAAAAATTAAGATTAGATTCCGGAGTTGAAACTCTACAGTATTTTGATTCAGTCTCTTCTCCAGAAATGAGGAAGACTTAAGATGTTAAAGCATCAGGTATTTAAGGATATCTCAGTCTGAAGCATAAAAATGACAAAAAATCTTTTATGCATTTATAAGGTAGGGTTTTGTTGATTTTTTTCACTGGATTTTAGGTCGTGCAACAGCTTGCACCTGTCAAGACAAATTAAGGCAATGTTATATACAATTTTCACATTACAAAAAAAGTATTTCCTAGCTTTGAAGAAGGCAAAAAGGAGCATTTATGAAGTTAAAGGACCTAAGAGAGAAGCCTTTTAAAAAGATTAACCTGTTAGAAGAGATGATATGCTATCAAGCTCTGCAGTAGAAGCTTGATAACCTCAGGCTGCCTTTGAAACATCCAAACAGGGGCTTTAGATGATTTGGAACCATTTAAAGAAGGTCTGCATGCCATTTTTTGCAATAAAATAAGGACCTTGGCACTTGATGTCTTGATGTCCTCTGTCATTAAAGGCCAAAGTATAACAATAAGCAGGTTGAAACCAGATGGCACGCTAAAAAGCAATGTGTAGGTAAAAAAATAAAAAGCAGGGTTATCTGGACAAAAGCACATGGAAATACAACTTTTTGTGTGCAGAAAATATGCCAGGGGCAAAATTATACCGAGGGCACAGCATGGACCTATATGTGCTATCTTCACAAATGATCAAAGCTATTTACAAGAATGCATGAAGTTTAATCCTACAAAATGCAAGGGACAGGCTGGATATGCTGACTGCCTTATTCAAATTTTCCTCTTAGGAAGGGTTGAACACCTGGACAGCCTGTTCTTTGCTCAAAGAGAGGAAACCTATATGAAAGAGATGTGTTTCTCTTTTTACTGAGTTACACATGTAAGATAAAACCCTTCAGGAAAGTTCAGTAAAGATGAACAAGTAGCAAAGCTGATGCTAAAATTCCTCTGTGCTGGGATCTCTGAAAACAAATCTTCATTTTTAAATTCTCTGGTCACTGTTTTGTTTGCTGCACTTCCCATCATTGCCTTTCTCATAACCTCCAACCTAGGTCTGCATTAACCCTTTCTTCAAGCACAGTAAAAGATCTCAAAAGTTAAATCATTGCATGAGCTCAGTGAGAAGCTGTGTCCAACTGGATGTTGCTCATCTTCTGCCCTTCAACAGGCAGCAACATCCTTCCCCAACACCAGTAGCATGCAGACGTAGGGCTGCACATTACAACCATAGGGCTGACCATAGTGAAGTAAAAGTCCTGACCAAGTAATTATTTAGAACAATCTTCTGTTCTGAAATACTTTGGGATCACCTCAGAAACATCACTCACTGTCCCCCAGATTGGTCGTCTAGGGTTGGGGGCACAGGACTGAGGCTGAGGAGGCAATTTCTTTCTATGCCACGTGGGCTAGAGCAAGTAACGCAGAACAGCTTGTACTGTGCAAAGTCGGGAGGAGGCTGCCTGCCATATGAATTTAGACATCAAGTTCTCCAGTTCAGAAAGTCCCACATAATACACAGTACCTCCCACAGTGAAATCTCCATTTCTGTACAAATATATATGCACATAGAGTAAATCTGGGATAAAGCAGTAACTTTATCTGCCTTAATTGTTGAACAATGGCAACAAACTCCAATTTAGGAATTTAATCTCATATTTTGAATACCTTTATTTTCTTTATT
The DNA here is from genome assembly GCF_963921805.1 of Phalacrocorax carbo. Taxonomy (NCBI): domain Eukaryota; kingdom Metazoa; phylum Chordata; class Aves; order Suliformes; family Phalacrocoracidae; genus Phalacrocorax; species Phalacrocorax carbo. The sequence continues at coordinate 205,387,149 of NC_087513.1, forward strand.
TTCCTACAACTGTTTTGGGTTTTCCTCTTAAGCAGGTTGCAGAAGTACAAGAGGATACAGATCTAACAAGCTTTGACTAGAAGAGAATGTCCTGACTTCCCTGCTGGAGTCGGGTGCCTTAATGGTAGTTTGAGACAGAAAGGATTTCATATGGCATTATAAAGATCTTTTGAGGCAACAGCTTTCATAGTACTGTCAGATTAGAGTCCCCCTCATTAAGTGTCAGCTACTATCTGGTTTTCAGTGGGAGAGAGGACAAGGAGGGAATAATAATCCTAATATATACTGGATGGCCTCTAGCAGAGAAATGTCACTTAATGACATTTGTACAGCAGACAATACCAGGCAAAATAAAGGGCAGGAGGGATCGTTTTTTTGTGTGTGTGTGTGTCCGGAACTCCTAGAAGATATGTTTGTTACCGTTCTCTCTCAAATTGGTTTTGCGTGTGACTTGGAGGTTTTATGTCAGAAATTACTCATAGATCACTGAAGGGATAACAGAGCCCCTTTTGCAGTCCTGAGCACACTAGAATATCTTCCTTTGCACTTTGTGACTGACAGCAGCTTCCTTTCATCCTCAGGCAATGGACAAATTAAAAGACAATCCTGGCCCCTGTGTTCTCCCTCTGATTACCGTGCACAGGCTCACTCTCAGCTGTGTCAGACTGTGCTATTACTGCACCTCAGGTACTTTTCTCTAGATGAAGGGTGGAAAAGGTCTAAAGGGGTTTTTTTTCAGGACACTTTTTTCTTTCCCTTAAAGTTCTTCTGACCCCTAGCCGGCAAACCTTTGAACTTAGTGTATCCTTTATACCCTGGCAGAAGCACAAGCTACCCCCAATCATCCAGGAACAGAGCTGATTTGGTAAAACCTTCCTAGTTTTATTTCCACCACAGAATTCTTGTGTTCTTCTGCCTCAGAAAATATCTACAAATACCAAACTAAGATTTAAACAGAATTAGAAAAGATTGGAGTAAATTCAATAGGCACAGCACCTTTAAAACTGTACACAGACAGTATTTATCCTTGATTATTTCAATAAACTTATCTGTTATGATAGCTGAAAAGGCTTAGAATTTTCCACCTTCCCTCCCCACTCATCGCATGGACAGCCCAATTATTCATGAAGGAGGTAGGCAAAGGCCACAGCCATCATCATGGCTTCCTAAAATCACTTTCTCTGACTTCACCCAGCCTTGCAGTAGAGACAGAGCAGAGAGCTGGGGAGGATAACAGCAACAGTCGAAGTCTCAAGAGAAGTCACTGCCTTCCTAAATCAGAGCTTAAGGAGGTTCCAGCAAAAGATTCAAGGTATTAAGTTAGACAAATGATCATCTTCAGTGGCAAATTCTGTGCTGAATCTTTCTTCATAGTTCTTGTCAGTAAAGTAACTAGTAATATGCTTCATACGGTCTGAAAAAGCCTTGTTATTTCATACATGGAGTCCAATTGTCATATGGGTAGGAGCTTTTTGCTTTGTCTATATTCAAAGGTTTATATTATGATTTGTAAAAACAGATGTTGCTCTATTTTTTGACAAGCCAGGCCTTAAAAGTAAGCTCTTTTAGCCAACAGTTGCAAGATGGTAGGAAATATATTTCTCCCTTACCTTTTCTTATCTTGGACAGCATTTGTTCTTCTTTTTCCTCAGCAGTGCTGTCTGAAGCATCTTGTTCAGTCCTTGTTTTGATCTCCGGATGACAGCTTCCCAAGACAGACACACTCCCAAATCACAGCAGAAATCATCTGTGTCCGTGCAAGAGCAGATAGCCACATCATTGGCATTTCTTATAATCAACTTCACACAGTTCCTTGGCTCCCCTCATAGAGAGCAAGTCTAGGCTATGCCATAGAAAGGCTAACCACAGCTACCTAATGATTTAGGAGGTAAAATTCTGTCATGAGAATTTGCAAGTTTGGAGAAAATTTCTTAAATATGTGGAAAACATACTTGGGGTAACGGAAGGGAAAAAAAACCCAAACCACAACAATATCTTTAGTCTTAGATTAAATGAGAAAATAGCCTAACGGACCTCAAATTAAAAGAAAAGGAAAAAAAAGGAAAAAGGAAAGGAAAATATAGATCAAGTCATATGAAACATTCACCTTGTATCTCACTACCTTGCAAATTACGCACAGGTTGTATTGCAGTGTGCTCAAGGAAAGAGAGAGAAACAACATGAAGTCCAGTAGATAACCAAGGACCTTGGCTACAAAAGCCAAAAATAATACTGGATGTGCTTGGGCATATTTCCAAAGCTGTTGTTGGTTATCACATCACACTCCTGATGTTGGACCAACCTACACGCCTTGAGGAGATGGCTGTGAATAGAGGGATTAAAGACAGCCGTAGAGATGGTTCATCCACAAAGAAGCAAGCAGGCCCACCATAATGGCTGGTCCTGGACAGTAAAAGCAATAACTGACCTGAGGATTTGCCAAAAGTAGAACCTGAGTGCATGTGAGCAATCTGGCAGCTTGTCGGCTGAAATGAAGAGAACTGACCTTGGAGTTAATCCAATAAAGAAATAGCAACCATGAGGGATTTCAGTTAGTTCTGTGTATCTGTTTCTAAACCTAATAACCCCATTGTTAACACTGTTGTAAGACATTCCTGCGTGCTTGTACTTCCATATTTCCCTATTGTTGAAAGCAATTGCCCATTAACTAGCAAACAACAAAGCATTACATCCCTCATCTTAGCAGTCTCTGAAAAGAGTCTTGTGCCTTTTTCTAGAACTTTGTCTATAAGTTTCATGAGTACCACAAGGGAACAGAACTACTACGACAAGGGGGAATGGACACAAGTTGCTTTTGGGGAGATTCCGATTGGACATGAGAGGGAAATTTTTCACAGTGAGTACAGTCAACCTTGCAATATTCTCCCCAGGGAAGTGGTTGACTCGGCCACATTGGACACCTTCAAGAGTCGTCTGGACAGGGTGCTGGGCCATCTTGTTTAGACTGTGCTCTTCCTAGAAAGGTTGGACTAGATTATCCCTGAGGTCCTTTCCAACCTGTGATTCTGTGATTGTGTGATACTTTCTCACTGACCAGCATGAGCTGGGCTAGGTAACACCAGGTGTCAGTTAGAAAGAGAGGTTTTCCAGAGACAAGTATTAGCCAGTGATGGGCAAAAGGAAAACAGGAGCTTCACAGAACCTGAAGGGCCTCCTGTGAGTTCCTAACAGTTATCTGAATCATCATTTTTCTTCCCTTCAGATGGAGGGAGGATGTAATCTATTAATATTAATATACTACCCTTTATGGTGGCAAGACCAGCCCCCAGTAATGCACACAGGCAGGAAGAGGCACTCACTTGGAGAGCATTTATATACTATGGCATGGGAAATGATGCTCTGGGCCATAAATAGACTCTTAATTGCCATAAATGCACAGCCTGAAGGAATGTGAGGGAAAATTCCTTGAACTCTTTCCAACCTAGATACTATAGTGTGTTCATTATAGAAACAACAAAATTCAGTCTTGAGAAAATAGAAACTTAGCACCTTTGACCACTGACTATCTTCTGGAAAAATCTTGAGACCCTGAGGAGTCTAAAATATATCAAACTTAGGAGCAATTCTGAGCATACCAGAGGACAGATTTATTTGTCAGTGTAAGTTTTAGCACCTTTAAAATTTAAACTGCATTTTTTTCAACAGTAGTTTTAAGATGAAAAACAAAGGCATCAGGGGCTCAAGAAGAAACAGTATCTTGGAAAAGAAGCTGTATTCTTATTAAGAGTCAGCAACTGTGACTATCAAGTTATCCAAATTTAAAAATACGATTGTAAAGATGTGTTACTTCAGCTTCCAAGAAGCTAAAAAAAAAAAAAAGGAAAGGGTTATTGTAGAAATGTTAACAGACAACAGCATCCACAAAAAAGGAGTGCCGTAAATCAAGTGACATAGCATAAATCTAAGCAGACAATTTATGAAAGCCTTGCTGAAAGTCAGTGTGTCATTCCCTTCATTCCAATGTCACCATTACTCTGCAAATATAGTATAGTTAGAGCTAATATTTCCAGCAAGAGAAAAAAATTGTGGCCTCAGAACATTACTAAGAAAATATGTCAGATTGGATAGAATTAGGTTAAAGGGAAAAATAAACTCTGGAGGGCAAAGCCTATGCAAGCTTGTAATAAAAACACACAAATCTCAAAAACTGCACTGGGGCTGCACCCTTACTTCAGAATCTCAGTGCTATTGCAACTGGATGCAATGCTTTTGCATTAGCCTGAAGAAGAGATTTCTCCCATTTTACACTATAATTTAGGTCCAGTGGAAAGAAAATAGTACGGACCTTGACTAAACCCACTTTAGGAGTGTGGATTTCAAAGAATCCCAGACTCTGTGCCACATGAATGATGTATTCCTCATTGTATGCATCCCACCACACTGGCCCCTCCACACCCAGAGTCCCTTTTAGATCTAAACTTCCATATAGACTTACTTATGTTGAAAGAGACGCAGTTCTCTGATCATTCAAGCCTTCTGAACAAATGTATAATGAGCCAATTTTTTCACTAAACTTGGTAAAACTCTTATGACCATCTGAAAACTGATTTACAATATCACAGATTGGGCAACATAATCATGGTAACTAAAGATAATAAATAATTATTGTTGCCATCTGGATGCTTTGAGAAGCGTCCTTCTGAAGTTTGTGCTTCAGTTTCTACTGGAACAGAGCTGGTACAAAAGTAAAGAACAACAACAACAAAAAGTTAAATTTACATTAACAGAAGAATAGCTGCTAATTTGGAATCTACAGGGGGAAGCACTGACATTAATTCAAATGCAATTTACACAGAAATATTCATGAAATTTTGTAGCTATTTTCTAGCTTGTCAAGTATATTGATGGAGTAGAATAGTTTCCTGATTATCAGTACTTCTACTTGCAACAGTATACATCACTTCATTTGAGAGACAAGGGCTTGTTTTGATACCTTTTCCCTACCTCTATGAATCTGGTTATCCTTAAAGCCAACACTTGTAGCATGTATTTAGCATTTGGAGTCAATTTCCCTGTATTGTTACATTCACCGTGGTTTGCAGGACAGATTGATAATATCATATGAAATGTTTAGACCACCTTCAGCACTGTGCTGCTCATAGGCATGGTAGGGGAGAGGTCAGCCCTGCCCTGCTATGCAGCATTGAGCATCAGCCCACTGTTATTAGTCACACACTGCAGCACCAGTGAGCAGCAGCCAGTGCTAATGAATGACAGCTTTGGAAGCAGGGAGAGGTGGCCTTTTCTTTTGCTTCTGTAGCTTTCCCTGCAGGCAAGGAAGATGCAACTTTCAGCTCCCAAAAGAGAGGTGACTGGGGAGTACGTGGCGTTCAGGGTTGTGGGCAGAGATACACCCAATGCTCCCCAGAGCCATAGCAGATGCTGTTGGGGCATCAAGCAAGAGAAAGAGCGAACTTGCTTGTTTGGGAAGCTGGAGGCCAAGGCTTTCCTCAGAGGTGAGCCACAGCTATGGGAAAAGACTACATTACAGTCGCATTTTGAGGGAAACATTGAGGGTGAATATGATTTTTGCTAGCCCTGTCAACAGGTTTAAAAAAGTTCATGGGAGAGAGATAAAATGTGCATGGCACCCACAGGGCATGCTCTTTGTTCCACTGAAACAGCAACGCAATTTCTGTCCCTGCACATTAATTTTATGATCATCAGTGCAGTGTCAATTTGCCATAGGAAAGCTGATCAAGGACCATAACTTCAGAAAATGTTTTCATGAAACAGGCTCATTCCCTGTTATGGCTGTTTATTCCGTGGGGGTTCACCAAAACAGTGACTCATCGTTAGCCCTCCAATTTATTTCAATTACTTGATGAAATGTAGCATAAATAATCCAGTTAATATATTCTGATTCAAGCAGGCCCACATAAAGTTCTTAAAAAAAAAAAAAAAAAAGAAAATTAATAAGAAGAGAGAGAATCCTGCCTGGAAGTAGCACACTTTGAGGGAAGTGCTATTTGGCTCTGATTTTGCAAGGATGACATTTGGATTGTTGTCAGCTTTCACAAGTAGGGCACTGCAAAGTGTAACCTCTGTTAAACCAAAGTAATGCCCTGATACTCTCTCAGCTGAGCACACACTTCGCGGATTCCTGTGTTGTATACCATGTTAATTTTGCAGTCAATACCTGTAGTGGAAGGCCCTGTCCCTGGAACAAGCAGAGAGTGAGCAGTGTAATGGTTTGGTCATGTTGGGCATTGTTAGTTTCCTTTGTAAAAGGAAACAGGTTCTCACTCCAGTTTGTACTTCATTTCCACATGGTTCATAGCAAAAATTAGCTGCAAACTACATCTAGGCAACAGCTTTCAAATTTTAATTCCGGGGCAAGGAAACACAACTTGGGAAAATCCAATGACTAGTTGTAAGGTTCAGCATTGTCTCCTCCCTGGGCTGTATTGAAGTCCACAAGCACTAGGGCCACAGAAAGGGGATTAAATTCATCCTGCCTTGCACCACTTCAGGCTAAACCCCGGGGAGCCAGAGACTTAGTTTTGCATGCAGGGCTGGAACAGACCCTCCTGCATCAGCTGGGAGAGGCTGGCACCCTGCAGAGCCCTCATTTCTGACCACCTCTGCTTGCCTCACAGGATCCAGACCCACAAGGTCCCCAGGCCATCTCATCACAGCCTCTGGATCATCTGGGAAGGAAAGGAGAAGAAGCCTTTACCAGGGCAAGCCAGGGAGATACTGAGCCAGGCAAAGGCTGGCTGTTGCACCCAATGGAGAGAGGAGCAATGACGGGGTATCCTGCACCTGCAGCTCCCAAGCCAGGGGTGTCCAGCACTCCCTGGGGAGGTGCCACGTGGTGTGCCGTAGGGTGTTTACTATGCACATGTTGTACAAAGCGGGTTCTCTTTAAAGAATAATTATGGTGTTGGTTATGGCAGAAGGGGAGGGAGATGAGCTATTACAGTAGGGAAATTGGGACCCAACCTAAAGCACCAAAGAAGCCCTGTTCATCTGGAAGTGGGAGTTGTACCCCTAGTTACCCCTCAGTGCACACTGAGAAGATTTTATTTCTTTGCTCCTAATTTTTTAATGTGCAAATCAACTCTTTGGTCTCCCTGAGGGCTCCCCAGCTTTCCCTCCCCATGCCAGCAAAGCCAGCTGGTCTGTCCCAGGGGTGCAAACTGACAGGCACAGTTCAGCAGCCCCCACGCTGGTGATAGCATTTTCACACACTCTTGGTGCAGGTTTCCACAGCTGCAAGGCACAGTGGGGTACTGATTGCACAGCAATGATAAAATTAACTCCTTACCCTTGCCAGCAAAGTTACTTTGCCTCTGGTGGCTAGTGACAAAAGCCAATAATGCCTGACAGGCTAGTGTCCAGTGTTCACTTTTTAGGTAGTTGTTTAATTTACAGCTTTTCAGACAAGTTTGTCTACTTCACACTGCTCACTTGGAGTCAGGATTTCATTCTATTTGAGTCAGTGAGAGTATTTCTACTCATATCAGAAGGCAGCATTTCAGTCAGGTAGTAGGTCTGTCTCTAAGGAGTATCACTTAGATAATTTATGACAAAAACCTGCACTGCATTTACTGGAGGAAGAGAGAGCTGGAAGCCTACAGGGCTATTGGACAGGGCTCCCTCTTAATGTCCTTGATGCTGAGGGTAGGTCTACCAGTGCAATGCAATGCCACGTGGAGCTGCCCGAAATAACAGCGCATTAGAATGAATATACTCACCACTATGGAGATCTCTGCTTCGCATAATTAGCACTGCTGAGAAGCAGGCCTTATTAACCTGGGCAGAGCGCCACAAAAACATGGCTATCCTGCTTCCAGCACTTCAACGAACTCATTAGTGCTGTCTTGGGCATCGTTGCACTGAAGCAAATTTGTGAATGAAGACCTGAAGAAGGGAAGCCATCTGATCAGTGCTGCAGCTCTCTGTGGCCCTGATTAGAAGTCGTTCAAAAACTGTGAGGATGGGGACCATATCTGTCATGAATCTGAGCCATACACTGCATGTAAGTTTTGCAAAATGGAGGGCTTGTTCCCTGTGTCTCCCCTTGCAAGAGCTGCCAGCAGGATATTCCTGAAAATTATTTGCCACAACATGTAGATCCCGGTGCATGCTCCTTGTGCTTTCACATGAAGGCACAAAAGATCATCTGACGTTTCCTGTATCACCAGAGGAAAAAAGCCTCCCTCTAATAGACCACTTTGCCTTCCTAATGATGACCATTATCTAATAGCAATAGCTGACCTAAAAACAGAAACAAAGAAATGTCATGTGTGCTCTCATTATAGCCACTGAAGCAGTTATGGTCCCATTTCATGGAAGGAATAGGTAGGTGATAATAACCTTACCAAAATTAAATTAAATGGTGCTGTCACTAATTCCATTTAATGCTCTAACAGCATCCAAGTTAGAAGTGCTTATTAGTTCATAACGTTGCTGGTTGTAATTTTTAATCTCAGATAAATCTCTCCACAATGAGGAACTTGTATAATGAGCTGGTAAGAAAACAACACACTTTGTAAATAAATATTGTTGATGACAATCATGTGTGTGCCAATGGTAGCAAACTGCCCAATACTCTTGCCCTTCCATGACTGCCTCCCACTTATTTGTGGTATGCTTTCATATTTCCCTATAAATACCATGCCATATCACTTTTACTTTATTTTAAATAAATTTTAGGGAAAATTAGGTTCTTTTGACGCTTTGCACCATCTCTTAAAGATTGTTGAGATGTTCTGAAATTTCAGCACGCTGTTATTCCAGAGTAGCTCATCTGGACATCATTCAGAGATGAATAAGAGGGTGAAAAAAATCAGTCATATAGAAGATTAATCTTTGTAGTACAGCGATGCTGTCAGCAAAATTAACAGCTTTCTGACACACTTTCATTTGTATGCCATGATTCCACAGAAAAGATGTTTTGATTTCCCCATGGTTTTGTCTAAGAGAAAAGGGTGTATTTAGAAAGAGAAAGTCACCCTTCTATAAGAACAGTCCATTGTGTATAAAGGCAATAAATTAGTAGGAAGGTTAATCAAAATAACTTTATCAAGAGGCCTTTAGTACACCCAGCACCAACAAAAAGATACAGAAAACAAAACACAGACTTTGACGGCAGTGCTAAAAGATCTAGAATTCTTCAGGGTCACAAAAGTATAAAAAACCTTAAAATCACAAAATGATTAGGAGATCATTTCCAAGGAAGAACAACTTAAACTCTTTATTACACTACTCAAAACAATATCTCTAGGTGATCAAAGCATAAAAAATATATTATTCTTTTGATTTTCATTAAGCTCAGCTACCCACAACATATGAACAACAATCAACTATTTTTCTCATTGTCAACAGAGGCAGCCAGTTCCACAGGTAACAAGTCAGAAGCGACCAAGAGTTCAGGTCTTCAAAAAACTGCTGTTGATTGTAGCTAACTTCAGCAGGACTGAAAAATTAGTTTATTCTCTAAAATTTCGTTGGAAAGGGTTCATTCACAGATCAAAGATACAAAGCAAGAGGCTTGTACTGTAATGTCCTGTGGCATTACATAGACTCCATCAGCATCTACAAATGACTTAGATGACTGACAGCATTGCCTCTGTAATGATCTGTATTAGCAAGTTAAGGTTTATAGGAAGTTGTATCTCTTGGTAGACCTAAGAGACTGAAAACAACAGAGAAAGCTTTCAGTCTCACATGCTTGTCTCAGGTCAGTTGTTTCGTGCTTCTGGGTCTGTATTTAGATTTATAACCTTACATTTTTGACTGAAAAAGGTCTTGTGTCATTTCTTCAGTTTTATCTGTTGCTCTCTCCACTACCTCTATTTCTTTAACTCTAAAATCTAAGAAATTTTGTCCTTTCCCCTAACCATGCTTCTAAGTATAATGACCCCTTGGTCCATCATGTCCAAAGTGGATTACTGTATTTGAATCTGAAGACAAGGCACATATCCCAGCTCTCCAGGAAACACCTACCATCTTTCTCAATAGATGACGCCAAATAAAAGACATCAATGACTTTAGACTCTGATCATTTCAGTGCTCCTTTTATCAATATCGGATCAATAAGGGCAAATGCAGACCTGTGAATGATCAGATTTATGCCCAGGTCCAGGCAATGCAGACCACAGAGCTCAAATCAATGTGCAAAAACACCTGGGAACAGAGTATTTTTTGTTGTGGGGAATAGAATGCAAGGTCCTCGTGGATCCTACTGACATACAAGGCTTTCAAAAGGCAGTAGACAAGATAATGGAAGAAAAAAAAACACCAAGGACTATTAAAGATACTTATGTCATTAAGTTTCTAAACCACAGGTGGCTGTATAGCTGCAGGTGTCTTACCCTCTCCTATTGTTGATAGTGACCATTGTCAAATGCAGGATGAGCAGCCAGATACACCTCTGATCTGGCACAGCACTGCCACCTGTATGTATTAAAGAAAGAGAAAATGGCACAAATCCAGAATGTGACTTCTGCAAAGCCTCTCTCTTCCTTCCAGCCTTTCCAGGTATGAGTGACCTGAACAGCTCCATTCACATCAGCGGTCGTCTCCTTCCCTGTGTACCTATGTAACCATGTGGTTCCTTTCACTCCAGAGGCCTTCAAAGAACATGCATGAACTGCAAAACAAATCAACTACAAACTAGTTTTAATGATGGCCATAATTTAAAATTAAAACAAAAACCCTGACAATAATATTACCTAAAAAGGGATAAAAAAGATAAAGCCTCTGTGAAACTCCCCAGCATCTTCAGTTCACCTCAGACTCTGTGTTGATGTGCAGTAGGATAATATCCCTGAGTAGGTTTTGAATTGCTCATGACAAAGGTACATTTCTGCCAGTTGGTACTTGTCACTTATTCTTGTCACTTACCCTGTCTCCCTGTTCTCTCCATGCAACAAATGATGCCAGTCACTTGTCTCCATGCAACAAATGATGCCAGTCACTTGTCTGCCTCTTTCACAACAGTTTCTGTATCTTCTTTCAGGCCATGCAAAGAGGTTCCTAAACAACTTTCTGAACTTATTTTTTTGCATAATTTTCTGCAGTTTGGGGACAAAACTTTAGGAACCGAGGAACTTTTTTATTCCCTATGTACCAGTTTATCAGGACACAAATATTCTTTTGTCAAGCTTTATAGTAAGGCTCAGAGAGTGGTAGAGAATAAAAAAGGGAAAGAAGAGAGACATATAATTTGCATTAACAATATGGGGTTTTTTTCCTGTCTCTATGGGTGACAAGCAATCCAATGAATATGGAACTGTCCCTATCTATCTGAACAGCACTAGCACAGTGAGCCATCACCTCTGGCTGTGGCTTCTGTGTCTTCATAGCACATTTTCCCACTGAAGGTCAGATTAGGTAAAAAGATACAATTTTTTCAACCTCTATACCAATCCTAAACGCAAAATATTCCTACTCTGTGTCATCCACCTAATTTACTGAAAAAAAAACACAAAACCCCCTCTGTGTTTTAGCCCATTTTTCTGTGGAACTGAAGCTAGGTATTTAGTCTGTGTGTTTGCACATCTTTCTCAACATCTTTGGAAACTACAGGTTGCTTTTATTGCAATTTGACATTAGTCTGAAAGGTAATTAGTTTCTACAAATTTCATGAAAATAAATAGATGGCCAGAAGCAGAGGAAGGATCCCATTCATGCCCCAGCCAAAAGGAAGTCCAGGAGCTTATAGGCATGAGAGTATATATCTTGAATAAAGCCCAGAGAAAAAAGGTTCAGATGAAGTTCTTTTCTTACTTCTCGCATCTTCCTTCCCTTGATCATTCAAAAGATACAAATCCAAAGGACATTAGGCCTCAATATTTCCAATGTTTATAACAATAATCTTCTGCCTTCTACTTCAGTTAGCATTGCAGACCCCTGCACTCAGCACCCAGCAACAGGAGAAAGGGATGGTATATATATAGGTTCATGCTTCCCTATATATACATATATACATATACATTTATATATAAAAAGCTTTAAAGCCTAGGGATGATCTATGAATGAAAGTTAACATAGATAGACCAGTGAAGTTACTTACATTATTTACCTGTCTGCTGTTTATGGAAGTGGATCTCAGTTGCTCCCAACCTTCTAGCTGCCCTGTAATATGAGGAGTAGATTGATGGTGATTACAGTTATGCATGAAGTTTCAACATGCTGTTTATAGACTAAGCTGCTGGTATTGACAAATTGCCTTTCTTCTTGTAAGGAGGTGAACGTAATATGAGTTTCAGACACTGCCCTTTAGCAAGCTCTGACCAAAGATTCCCACTTTGATTTATTTGGTATTAAAGCTTTAGTTTTACATATACGAAAACTAAAAACGAAAACCCTGCAAGCCATTGCTTGCATGAATATCACTTATTTTTCTTTTTTCATTATTCAGATGACTCACAGGCAATTAGTAATCTGTGCCAGAACAAGGATTTCTATATGGCCAGATTGTGAATTATTGATTGATGCAGAGTACCATTTACTCACATAACTAGCCATGCTGATTTCAGGACGACTACTCACAGGAGTAAAAGCTACTCTGCTTATGGAGTTCTAAATTCCTATCCCAGGAGTATCATGTTTCTGGAAGAAGCCGTTAGTCTTCATTTTTTTCCTTGATTTAGGCAGAAAACTGAACTGAAAGTGTAAGCTATCTTAATTAAATCTGATCTGAAGCTTTGCTTTTCTATTTAGCTCATGAATTCTGATATGTAAGTTATATCCTAATCACTCCTCAACATAGTCTTCTGCACGATGGTATCTGAATATAACAATTAGTGCAGAAGGGAAAAAAAAAGAGTTCAAACTAGACAACATAAGAGAAAGATAAACTCCAGGTGGCACAGTTATTTTTTTAAAGACAAAAAACAAATTCCTCACTGAGAGGCAGCGCTCACAAATTAGAATTCTATTTATAATGTCTTGGTGACATTTTCATATCTATTTATTTTAATGCCTACCAGCATTTAAAAATTAGTTGAGGTTGTGTTGCTATTACAAAGGTTAAATGAAGAGATTATGAGTTGCACAGATGTTTATGGTTTGGGTTGATAGCTCTGGGACATCCCATTCTGGAGGCATTGTGTTCCAGTTCATTTTAACAGTAATTAGAAGTACCCCCGTAACGAGGTGCTTGCTGCTGAAAACAACTTCATTAGTTTGGGTGATTTTATTGGTTTCCTTTAGGGTGAGGAACGAGTGTTAATAGTTGTAATTTAATAGGAAAATTACTGAAGCAAGGAAGATTCCACTGAATCTTAAATGAGGCATTAGACAGACGTTTCTTTTCCAAATAATGAAATATAAGGGAAGAGCAGCAACCTTAAGAATTATATGAATGTATTTACCCTAGAACAGATGAGCTATTTTGTTTAAATATTTTAAATATCACTTGAAGTTGTTAGGAGCCTATAGAGAAAATATCTATTAGCTTAACAAATTCTGAGGACATTTGGCTGCACGCTTGGGCATTTGCACACATTGCAACTCTGAACTGAAAGCCTGCCAGTCAGAAAGGTTGTGTTCTCTTTCAGAGAGCCAGAACGGTTTTCTTCCCCTGGCAACATGATATTGCTAAGCACGTAGCATCTTCTTTGAGGTACCACCAGCTCCCACCAGGCAGAGCTGCCCCAGTTATGCTGAAGCGCATGCCTTTAGGGGGATGATGGATTGGTGGCAAACTTGCTAGCCAGCCTGAGCTGAGCTGTGTAAAGTCACATCCCTGCTAGAAACTTCCTTTACCTGGAATAAGAGATGTTACCTACTGTTGGCCTAGGGAACATCATCTTCCCTGGATGGACATGTATTATAAATCACAGCTAACCTAATCTCTGCCCTCCAGCTCCTGTTGAAAATCAGTGTGTTCCCCAATAGCTTGTCTGGAGGCCTTCTCTGACTCTCCTTTCTGCCTTCCCTCCCTCTTCTCAAATGTCCCTTCTTCTGCAGCTCCTCAGGAATCCCTAAAGGCCTCTGATGGGATGATGGTCTCAAGAAGAGGTAGATAACATGAGGGTGCTCTGTGAAGATGTTGTCATGCCTCTGCAACCTGCTGAGTAGTCAGCTCAGGTCTCTGGACAGAGGAAAACATCTTCCTTGATAAAGTAATCCAAAGTCACAAAAGCTAACACTCCAACTGAAGAGGTCATCCACTAGATCACATCCAAGGTCAGGGCAAAAGATAAGCACATTCCCTGCCTAAAGGGAAGCTATATTTCCTTTACTAGAAATGTCAAACCCAGATCTACAAAATGAAGCCACCTCTGTCAGTCTTTCTGCACTTGAGAAACTAAACAATATGTGGTTCTGGAAAGACAATTGGAAACATCATTGGAAGAAAGGTGCTATTAAAATCCCTATCAGAGTTTAAAAGTCTTGGAGAAAGTTTAAAGACCACTGACTTCTGCATCTGCACACAAACACTATCAGAAGAGAAAAGAAGAAACGAGAAGGGACAAGATGAGATGGGATGTTTTATTTCTGACAATAGATGTTTGTGAAGCACTTGGTGCTTTCAAGAGCTTTCCAGTAACAGCAGATGTGGCTAACTGAAATTGTATTAATGAAGTGCACTCAAGTTAAAATTACATATAAAAAAAATATACTTTTTAAAACAGGAAGTATAAAATAAAGCTTTAAATAGAGAAGGAGCTCAGGTGGAAAATAGTCCCTGAGAAGAGACCATGAACACAAATTCAGACAAAACATTGACAGACACCTGTAAGAATTGATGCAGTAAGAATTATGATGCAGTAAGAACTTGAAAAGTGCTAATACATACAGGGTCACTTGAAGGGACAAGAGCATCCTGAAAGTAGAGGCATTAGAAGTAATTCAAAATGCAACTCAGAAAGACACCTGAGTTAGTTAGAAAGTTATAGACCTCAACTAAGAGTTTGCCCTGCTATAAAACAGCCAAAGGCCAGCTCTGGAAACTGGGGATGTTTTACAGTAGCTGTGCTACTTCTCGAGTTAATGAGTGCCAGAAGATGTCCACAGCATGAAAAAAGAGCATGGCAACCAGTAAAACTGCATTAATTATACAAATTTCTTTCTGATAAAGTTAAATTGATTAAAAGCATTAGAGAAAAGGCAAAGCCAAGAACTATCACATCTTTGTCATGGACCAACTAAAAAGGGGAAAAAACCCACAGTTATCTTGATGGATACATTTCAAAGAGTCACTTGAGAAGACAGCTAAACTATATCAGCAAAATTTCCACACACAGACTTTGCTAATATTTCTTCTCTGTAGTAGATAAAAAGCAAGTAGCATAAAACTAGAAAACAAATTAATAATAAAACATTTCTACTGCTAACATTTAACATTCTTCAAAGATCATAACAAAGCCATGTTCAACCCTACTCATCAACTATTCTGTTTATTGCAAAGAAAACCTATCTAGTAAATAAAATTATGATCTGGGAGTGATCCAGCTGTATGTACTCATGTTTGAAATTAAAGTCTCTTATTGTCATGATGGTACTCCAATGGTGTTGCATATTCTGACAATATTATTAAATACTGGTATAGTTAATATCTCCTGACTCCTAATTCATTAAACAAAGAGTTTCAGAGCCCCATTTCTGTGAAAGCAGGAAGAAAAAAAATCAACTCAAATTTCAACACTGAGAAATTACTTAATGAAAGGAAACCCAAGAAGTGGTGGCAAAATAAGCTTAATTAAAGATTCCATAAAGAAGCTTTTTGCCACCTATGAATAACACAACTAGGAAAGATGAAGTATGTGAATGTTATCTTTGATCTTTGCTGAAGTCAAGAAATTAAAACCAGATGTGCACACTAGTGTCCTCAGAAAATCCTTCTAGCCTAGGCAGGTACAAGATAAATTTAATAATTCATGTCCAGCATCAGAAAGGGGGAAAACAATTAGTCTTCTAATATTGAAAAGCACACCAGTTTGATAAGCAGAGAACAAGAATATGCTGGATGGATGCCCTTTGGAAGTCCTAAAGGGCCAGAAGAGACCAGAGAAAGAGACTGCATTCAGCTGAAGGTAAAGCTCTAAGAACAAAATACTCACTACCAGGTGTGTGCTCATGCCACTCCTTGGTGGAAGGGAAAAAAATCTCTTACCATCTTTTCTTTCCTCCTTCCCCCCGACTGAAGGATTTGTGTTGGGCTGCAGAACTCTTACAGTCACAGAATCAGCTCAAACTGGGCCCAGAAGTAGTGCGGTGTCATGTTGTACCCTCAGCACTGAGCAATTGCAAAACCCTGTGAGCCCACCTTACACCATGCCCAGTTTTCACCCAGGGAACAAGCTCCTAATCTCTGATTTCAGGGTTTCCTGAAGGTAAAAGATAGAGTCCCACCAAATCCTCAGCACAGCCCAGAAAATACTTGCTGACTGCATAACTTCTTCATTTCCTACAACCAGCTACTTCAGTGTCCTCCTGTATATTTCCATACCAAAAACTACAGACATAGTCTTCTTCCAAGTTCCTGATTTCTGATACAGTGTAGCTGGGGATTTCCCATCTTTAACAGTTTAAGAAGTTTTGCAAAGGCCACCTAAAATACTGCCTTCTACAATTCTTTGAATCTATTATGCAAAGTGGAATAGATTTCAGATAGATGGCATTTAAATAATAAAATGTAGCACAGAGAGGACAACCAAAAATTTCTATCATTTGTTTTTAGAGAAAAAAGAGGGAAAAGACACAGAAAATAAAGGTAGAAGTTGCAGGCTTCTCCCATCCATCAGATATAGTGGGGGTTTTTTTGCTAGGCACTAGGAGGTGACTCCATTAGACATAGAATCATAGAATTATAGACTCATAGAATGTCCTGAGTTGGAAGGGACCCACAAGGATCATCAAGTCCAACTCCTGTCCCTGCACAGGACACCCCAAATTCACACCGTGTCTCTGAGGGCGTTGTCCAAGTGCTTCTTGAATAGCGTCAGGATTGGTGCCAAGATGCCTCCCTGGGGAGCCTGTTCCAGTGCTCCACCACCCTCTGGGGGAAGAACCTTTTCCTAAGATCCAACCTAACCCTTCACAGGCACATCTTCCTGCCATTCCCTCGGGTCCTGTCGTTGGTCACCAGAGAGAAGAGATCCGTGCCTGCCCCTCCTCCTCCTCCCCTTGTGAGGAAGCTGTAGACTGTGATGAGGTCTCCCCTCAGTCTCCTCTTCTCCAGGCTGAACAAACCAAGTGACTTTAGCTGCTCCTCACAGGGTTTCTCCTCTAAACCCTTCACCAACTTCATGGCCCTCCTCTGGACACTCTCTAGTGTCTTTATATCCTTAATGTATTGTGGTGCCCAAAACTGCACACAGCACTCGAGGCCGCACCAATGCAGAGTAGAGCGGGATAATCATCTCCCTCGACTGGCTGCAATGCAGGGCTTGATGCACCCCAGGACATCATGGGCCCTCTTGGCTGCCAGGGCACACTGTTGGCTTATGTTCAACTTGCTGTCAACCAGAACCCCCAGGTCCCTCTCTGTAGAGCTGCTCTCCAGCCTCTCATTCCCCAGTCTGTATGAACATCCAGGGTTGCTGTGCCCCAGGTGTAAAATCCAGCACTTGCCCTTGTTAAACTTCATACAGTGGGTGATTGCCCAGCTCTCCAGTCTGTCCAGATCCCTGTTGCCCTTCTTGAAGACTGGGACAATGTTTGCCAGCTTCCACTCACCTGGGACCTCTCCAGATTCCCAAGAGCAATGAAAAATCATTGAGAGAGGTCTCTCTATGACATCAGCCAGCTCTTTAAGTACCCTTGCATGAATCCCAACAGGCCACATCAACTTACAGGGATCTAGCTGGAGCAGCAAGTCCTGCACAAGTTCAGGGTTTATTAGGAGTTTATCATTCCCACAGTCATGGTTCCCTAGCTCAGGGCTCTGGGGGTCTCTGAGCCCGCCATCTGTGTTGAAGACTGAGGCGAAGAAAGCATTAAACTTCTCTGCCTTATATATGTCCCTGCTTATGAGGTGACCATTCTGATCAAGCAACGGGCCAATTTATTTCTAGCCTGCCTTTTGCCATTAATGTGTTTGAAAAAGCCCTTCTTATTGTCCTTCACAGTACTGGCTAGCCTTAACTCTGAGCTTTGGCCGCACGTATTTCCTCCCTGCAGTGATGAACAGGATCCCTATAGTCCTCCCATGTCGCCTGACCTTGCTTCCACTAGCCATACACTTTCTTTTTTCTCCTTATTTCAAGAAGAATATCCCTGGTCAGCCAAGCCGGCCTTTTGCCTTGGCTGCTTGACTTCCTACACTCTGGGATTGCCTGCTCCTGCAAACTGTATGGTTTGAAAATGCTATCTGAGGTAGCCACCTTATTATCCCACTGTAGTCAATGAAAAGCAATAGGCATTTTTAGCATATGACTCATCTGATCTATTTTAGAAACTTGTTTCAGACTGAGATGAGTTGAGGTTTAAAAGCAACTATTTCTCTGTGCAGACCATAAGGGAAGAGGAGACAGGTTTCTACGTAGGCATTTACATTTGACCAGGTGGCTCCTCCTCCAGGTTTCCAAGGAGACATTCCAGAGTCACATCACTATTTATGCCAGCTCACAGGCCATGGGAAAATAAACTGATCTTCTGGTGTCTCTTCCAAACTCCACAGCTTCCCATGTCCTGTCATCTTCCATCCCCGTTTCATGGAGAAGCAGGCAATTGGGTTTTCAGATACTCTCCAGACATCCTCTGTGTTCTTTTCAACCAAATATGGGTTACTAGGTATAGAACTGCATGCTTTATTAATACTCTGTTTTTCTGCATCAAGTATCTGTCTTCTGTGAGGGAGGTACTGATAATTTCCTCAAGGTACTGACTCTACATTTACACATTAGCCTTGACCAAACAGGGAGTTTACTAGACTTTTTGCCCAGGAAGATAACTTGATTCCTTAAAGATAATCACCTAGGTGGGTAAAAAAAATGGTTGCCCAGAAAGCACATGCAGTATCCATCCTTGAAGGCTGTGAACACCCAACTGAATAAAGACCTGAGAAACCTGGTCTGATCTCATAGGTGACCCAGCTTCAAGCAGCAGGTCAGATTAGAGGCTTCCTGAAGTAAGGTAAGAAAAGGTAAGAAAAAAAAAAAAAAGAAAAAAAAATCTATTAAAGGCCTTTGAATTAAAAATTTTACTTCCCAAACTCTAAATCAATGACAGTTTGTGTTTATACCAGTATTGATATATTCTTGCCCTGTTCTAACACTTTTCCCCAGTCATTTGTCATTTGCCATGGTTAGAGACAAGACAGACCTTTGGTCTGGCATAGTAGGGCTTTTCTGATTACGGACATAAGGGAAAATGAGGTATTGTGTATCTGTCAAGCCAAACTGCAATATGTTGGCAGAGGTTTCTATGGAAGCAGCATGGCATAGTTCAGTGTCGAGAGTGCTGCATAAATAATGCTTTCGGAATACTCAACCTGCAGATTATTAGAAAGACAGAAGAAAGTTCACATCACAAATCATACTGTATGGCAGGGAGGCAACCAAAAGACAAACTGCTGCATCATGCCAAGAAAACCCCAGGGATTTCAAAACATTAAAAGTAAGTTTACGACTGCAACTAAGTTAATCTCCTGAGTGCAGGGATACAAGAACAGAGAGTATCCTCAGGAAAGTTTAGAGTATTCTAATTTAACAATTTGAAGGATTGCATCTATTTAGTGTTTTAGTCCGGGTCAGAAGTGCATGTCTGAATCAATCAGTGACCACCACCTCCAGACTTCAGTTTACATGGCAGAGCAGCCTCAGAGAGCAGCTGGATTCCTCACCAATGAAGCCAAGCAAGGGTCTTCACGTCCTGCACATCAACCACAGGTTCAGTTCACAGGATGGTCCAAAGTAAAATCTTCAAAATGCATACAGCGTGAACATCAGGACCTCTGCAGGAGGTGGGGCCGTGGAGAACAGTTGCACAGATCCACCCCTATTGCTGACATAAAGAGAGGCAGAGATGCTGAACAAATAAGAGAAAAGAGAGTAAGGTAAGAGGTCCCCAAGATTACATCTAGGGATTCATCCCTTTGGAGTAAATAATTGAACCTCAAGAATTTAGGGGACTTGGAGAATACTCTTTCAGGATACTTCCTGCTTACCAGTAGTTCGGGAGTTACTCCATGGATGTACATGCTCCTCACCCTGCTGCAAATCTCTGTGTGCTGACCAGTGACACCAGTCTCCACAATTTGAGGGAATGAAGTGAAGTAAAAGAGTTATGATTAATAGTAATACAACCACTGTGAGTTTCAGTCAAATTGGTAAATTGTAGATGCTGAATGTTTGGGAAATTACTCGCCTTTGAATCTCCAATCATTTCTTCAGCTGACGGTGTATTTATCACAGTCCCCAAAATAAAGCACAACAGATCTTGTAAACTCTGACACCACTAGGGGTCTGAAGGAGGAAAGCAGGGAGGGAGGAAGAGGGACAGGGAAGTCAAAGCCCTTCACACATTTCTGGGATTGCTTACATGTGGTGGTGTGGGGCACCCTGGAGTGACCTGAGAAAGCCCAGAGCTGAGCCTGGGCCAGCTGACCTGGCAGACCTACAGAGAGTCTCTTCGAGTTTTGCCCAAGGCTGAAACAAAAAATGAAGCACGATTAATCAGCAGAGGATTAGATGAACTCTTTAAGTCAGCTGAATTTAACATTTAGGATCAACTCAAAGGTCCACCTTCAATGTTTATCAAGTCAGCGGTAGTTGGGGATGTTTACCACATCTGACATTTCAGCAACCTCATCTGAAATGAGGCTTAATTTGCAAAATGTTAATTTTGAAATGTTTCGAGCGAATACTTAGAGGTCAACCATTTCATTTGATCCGGATTTTACCATTCAGACTTTTGTTCACTGTAATAACATCACGTGAAAAGTTAACCTGCCTGGTGTGGAGCAAAGTAATAGCCATAACATATGATTTAGCATATAAACTTCCTTTTTTTTTTTTTTTTACAGAAGTAAAGGTAAATGCAAAAATAATTTATTTCAGTAAACTACAGTTAATTTCTTTTACTTTCATAATAGCTGCTATAGTTCTATGACCACAAGCCTCATATAAAATAGAATAGCAAAATATCCTGGAAAAATACTAGCCAAAGCTGTATCTGGGCTGTTTTATATACTTACAGCAGCAATATAAACTACTATAAAATGTTACTGCAAGTACCAGTATGAATGGTCACATTGGTTGCCACAGATCTCAGTATGTCTGAATAAAAGATGGTTGGAAAACAAAATATCTTGCTACAATGATCAGTATTGACAAAAATATAACGGCTATGGTTTCAGATCAAGAACGCATAATCACACCAGAAAAGTTAATGCTTCTTCCTGAAATGCAAAAGCCAGAAGTACAAACCCCTGAACTAAATCACAACATGGACTTGGGCCTGAATCTGTTCATCTGTGGCTGAGTTCTCAAATGATCAGGCTAGCAAGTACCATCAGCTGATCTTCTCTAATATGCTTGGGGTTTCAGGGATAATTGCAAAGCATCTTCATTTCATTCTGCAATGGAAGAACAGCTCTAAAATTCTTATTATTTCCAAAGATCTGGAAACGTCGTCTAACAGTCAGTTTCCTTTTTCCCAAATAAAGATTGGTGAAAGGTTGCTTTTAAGAGAGCTCTGCAGCATTAGGGATTCAGCTGGAGAAGTTTAAGAGAAATATATTGGTAGTGCAGAACTTTTTTTATACTGTCATAAAGCCAGAAGAAGTCAATTAGGTCTAGTACTTCATTAATGATGTTCACAAATCACGTTTATGGCAAGTCTCAGATCTATTGCTCTGTTAGAATATGCCATTTGGAAAGACTAGATTTGACACCCTTATATGATGGCACTGCAGCTACTGCTGGGGTAATTAATTTTTACTTGTGCTCTGGAGAAACCAAGCAAAACTTTCTAAGACATTTGGCCAATTACACACTCTTTAGGGCAATGAAGCCTTTGCAGAAAGCTTGGCTTTATATTACAACTATGATCAAAGCTTTAATGAAATTGCTTCATGTCAGAAGCCACTGGACTATTGAGAAAAAGCTACAAAAATAAATTAATGTACAATTGTGAATCTACAAAAAGACATATCTTTCAGGTTTCTGACTTTTTATTAATGTGCTCCACCAAGCAGCCTCCCCTGTGTACAGTTCTAACAGATATTACAAGAACACCTTTTCCTTTTGATAAATGATAAAGGCCATCCATGGGATCTTCGTAATGGGAGTATTGTATTCCCTTTGTTTTGTTACAGTATTTCCAGAGGAAGGGTGTTACTCTGTTCTCACAGGGCAAACTTGGAAGGACTGGAGTTCTTTTATGGATGCACTGGCATAAAAAACTACAGAGGAACCTGGGGAATTGCAGGCTGTTTCGCAGCTCTGATACAGCACATCCCCACTAATATATGTGTCAGAGTATTGTAAAAAAAAAAAAAGGCAGTGAAGTTTAAATAGAGCAATGAAAACTGTAGTTTAGGAAGAGACAAAACTTTGAAGATCCTTCCTGACTATGGCTCTGCTGTACACACAACCCTGCACCAACGTGATACCCTCACACACACAAAGCTCAGGTGTGAGCAGTAGGGTGCTGAGCTTGCACAATTTCTTGGCTGCAGACTCATCTACAAAATGTTTCTGAGTCACAGAGGATGCTAATGACTTTTTTGAAATGCAGGTAGAAAAAATAAGGCAGCGTGCACACAGACACACTGCAGCTCAGCCAAGCATCCTTAAATTCCTCAGAGATCAGTGAGCGAGTTCATGTGTCTCCCAGGTTAAAGACTACCCTGGGACAGTATGAGGTTACCGAGTCTTACAGTAACTTGCACATCCCTGATCAAGCCAACACATGAGTCCAGCTGGTGAGCTACCCTGAACCACACACCACAGGTCAGCTCCGCAGGCAGCGCAAACCGGCAGCGTCAGAGGCCAATGGACACTGTAAGAGGCCTGTGACAGGGAGAGTGGGGGGATGGAGGCGGAATGGAGGGGCAAAACCAACAGGGGGGAGAACGAAATTCTCTAATAGAAACCACAGCTTTGCTGTTGCTTTTTCTAAACTCACCCTCAAAAATGTTTTTTTGAGATCCTCAAAAGTAAAACACAAGTGCAAAACATTTGTGAAAACCTTTCCTCAGCAGTGCAGAAACTCCAGTCCAAAACCTTCACCCAGATTATGTCTCTTGAATCTGCACTGTGCAGCATAGTTATCCATGAAGGCATTCAGGTGAGGGATAACTCAGAAAATACGACAGTGTCTATAGAAGGAGCCCAGAGGCACGTTTACCCCTTTGTCTGGCTTTCCTGAGGTGTGCTCCCAGCAACACAAGATGAGAACAGTGGATAGGGAAGCTGCTGGTCTGGGTCTTGATATGCATCTGCACTTCGGTGACAGCAGAAGCCACCCCGCCTGACCCTGGTGCAGATAACAAGTGGAGGAATTATTCATCTTAATGGCTGTAATCCCATGGTAATTACATACAAATACAAAATAAGTCATAGCTCTTGGTCAATGCTCTCTAACACAGATTAGAAACTTCACTTTTTTTGGTGTTTCACATCGGGTTGAAAATATCCATATTCCCTTTTAAGATTGTGGTTTCCTTACATTTGATTGGTTTGCCTTTACCAAGCAAGCTACAGAAAACTATATGTGAAAATTCTGAAATATAAAAGCATTTCCTGGTTTATGTTTATTTTAAAGTAACTTAAAATAACTTATTTAAAGTAACTTATTTAAAGAATGAATAACACATATTTGCTTGTTTCTGTTATGCTTTTCCTTTTCAGGCCAGGATGGCAGTACAAGGCAGCAAGGGGGACACAGGATGGTGCAGGATTGGACAGTGGCGGCAGAGACCTAGCAAGTGCATCTCATCAGTATACCAAGGGTTGTTACAGGAGGGAAATAAGGAATTAGAAATGCAGTCTTGAATGAAAGAAAAAAAAGTGTTAAAAGATAAAAGGGCTGATTCCTGTGCAGCTTAGCCACAGTGGCCCAGGGATCAGAGAAGAGCTTTTGAAGTCTAGACAGGAGCTCTCATCCCTGCTCCACCACTCTTGAGTGACCCCAGTGAAGTGTCAGTTTGCTAATCTTCAGCCAGGCGAGTCTACTGCTGTATTTACTGTTAAAAACCTGCAGGCAAGCTACAGCAGAAGAACACAACGTAGCAATAAGTGGCAAATCAAACCCTGCAGGATTCACAGCTCCTTCAGTTTTGCACTGATTTTCAGAGGTGAGTCCATCCCACATCAGAGAAGAGGTGCAACATGGAGCAACACTCAGCAACACGTAGCACAGCCTGAGGGATGCTCAGCCTATTAGCCACGAGCTTTAGCCAAATGACCCCCACTATCACAAAGCACATCTGCTGGAAGAGCACAAGCCACTACGATAACAGAGCAGGCTCACGCTTTGTGTTGCAGGGAAACATCTGCAATATCTGAGCTTCCTGGAAGACTCATAAAAACCATCAGCCAAATACAGAAAATAATAATGTTTAATGTAGCAAAAGGTTATTAGCAGTCCTCAGTGTGCAGTTGATAGGGAGCATGGCTCGTTGCAGGCCAGAGAGAAGCCCCTGAGAGCAGACCTCTAAGGCTTGGTGTGGGAGGGCTGCTTCGCTCCCCTTTTCAGTGATTCCCCACCACGGAGGTCACTTCAGGCTCACCAGCTCCACGGCACCTGCCACCACTGGGAGGGTAAGAAATCCCTTCCCTTTCTGCAGCTGAATCCTCTCCTAGTAGTAATGAGGCACTCAGAAAGAAAGCATTTACTTAGACAAACATCATCATCTGTCAAAGCCATGGCAATAATAAAGCCTCTGTTGCCAGAATTCACTTACATTGAGTGATGGGTGGGCAGATTCAACAGCCATGAACTCTTAACTAAATGCATTTTTCCTATAAATTCCCCTGGTACATTAACTTTTACTGATAGCAAATAGCTGCCCCATCTCTAAGGAAACCCATATTAATCTTACAAATCTGCAAGACAGAAGGAAAAAGGCAACTACTGCTGACTCAGACACATGCCATGGCCCTGCTCCTCCAGATGTTTGCAGCTTCTGTAGACATTTCTACAAAATGCCCCCAAAGCAGAAAATGACCCACTTTGCATAGGTGTAGATGCTCGGCTAGACAAAGCCCTGGAGTCTGGCAGGCAAACAAGCCAAGGCACTAACTCCAAGTTGTGTGAAGCAGGCTGTCGATTAAACGAGCTGTTGAAACAAGCTTACTGATGGCAGTTTAAATGACAGGATCTTCAATTATTTTCAATGAGGACTTAAAAAAAAAAAAAGAAAAATCCAGTGAATGCATTTGTTGCTTTCTTCATGAGACCAGGGCTGATGCATGACATGGGGAAACAAGCCACAGCTTGTCTTCTAGGTGGTCAGGGTGGGATGGCTGGGATGACCAACTGGTAAAAGGAGGAGCTACCTCTGGTCCCTGGGGTTGCAGACTGTGCTGTGGCTGCAGGTCTGTAAAGAAGGGACTTGGTCACCCGCTCCTTTTTAGTGTGCTTGAAGCGATGGGTAGGCACTGAGGAGCAGCATAACTATCTTTCTAACTCCAATCCCCACTCAGTACAAGTCTGTGGGAAACCATCAAGAGGCAAGGAAGCCCTGGAGATAAAAATATATTAAACAATACCCTCCAGGAGGTGAAGTAAAAAGGTCTGGAGACTTTACCTTTACTTGGAAATTCATATTTTAACAGTGTTCAAAGACATTTCCTATGGATAAGAAATGGTATTTTTTGCAGCCAGCCCTACAGAATTAATGAAAACCTTCAACTTCCCAGGACCCTAGGGTCCCCTGGGGGCAATCGTCCCAATTAACATTTTCTTGATTGCTTGTCATTAGGCTTTCAGAGTGTGAAAAAGTGTTGCAGAGAAATCACAGTTCAGCCACGCAACTAATCCAGTGGAACATTTTTATTGTTGCATCTGAGTGAGGAAGCCATAAAACAGAGAGAGAGAAACTGTGCTGAATCTTTCCAGCTCTTTGAGCAAGTACCCCCCAAAGATTTAGCATGGTTTCCCCTCTCCCAGCTGTAATTTAAATAGCCCAAAACCTATGGCTTCTGTAGGAGTTTGTTATATGCTTTATTCTCTCATAACTTACATTTGAGGCTTGGTGGTGCAGAAAGTGTTAGCAAATTTAAGGCTCAAAGCACACCAGAGAAGCTCTTCCAATAATCCCAGGGTGAATCAGGAGCTGAACAAAATTATTAATGGAGATAATAATTGTGAAGATGAGGCATAGTCTCTCTACCTTTATCTCTTCCTCCCACAGAGCCTACATATGCAGACCTTTGTCTCTGCCCAAGGACTGCTGTGGACATTCGTTAGCATGGATGTGATCATCAAATGGGCTCACAGGAACTTGCAGCACAACTTTCAAAAGTAAAGGAACCTGTACTGTTAAAATATGCAAGACATTTTGAACCTCCTGTTATGTGAGCGCTGGCCCACCTCAGCTGTGACTAGCTTTCTCAGTTGAGGTAGACCACATGTAGAAGGCAAAATGGGAGTCACCTGAGGAATGGAGCAGCAGGAAACCAGACACAGTGCTCCAGGTACCACTCATAAATCCCAAACAGAGGTAAAGGATGATGACCTTCAACCTGCTGCCTATGTTATCACTAACGCATCCCAGGACATTGTTCTGCACCCTCCTTCACTGCAAGGGCACACTGCTGACTCTTGTTCCATTTGTTGCCCACCATGACTCCCCAGTCCCTGTAGAAACATAGCTGACTACACCATCCAGCCCATACTCTCTCTCCATTGTTTTGTCAGGTTATGCTGACTTAATGTTCCCCATTACCCTATTAGATAACCCTACAAAAGCAGCACTGTTTGACATATGCTACTATCCACCAAAACAATAAGGGCACTGTGAAAGCATGCTCCAAGAGTGAGGCTAACCGGGTCGCCCAGGGATACGCACTGGAGGGAACTCCAGTGGCTGGGTGGACAAGGGACTTTCACCATGCTGTTCCAGCTTCAGGTCCCTCCTGCCATTCTCACCAGTCAGAACTGGTCAGAAAAAAAAAAGCCTTCTAGACATCACTGGGGGACTGTGACAGGACTGTATGGAAACAGCTGTTTTTCAGCAGGACTTATCCTGAAGCACTGTGAGAGTGGCCACAGCAGGTTTCTCTTGCTTGTATCTTACAAGGCCCACTCTATTGACCAGGTGAAAGCCAGAAAAGGAGCTGGAGGATTAATTATTTCTGTTCCTCTCTCAGATATTTCTAAACATTCATATTGCATAACATCTGTCCCTAATAATTCTAAAAATAAATAACTTTCCTTGCAGCTGTATTAAAAAGCAAAATTTAAAACCTGACATCAAGCATCATTACTCTTTCATGTGGATACCTCAGCAGGGGAATAGGCTCCAGACAAGAATGTCTATATTACCTTTCCAGTCACTGGGGTTAACAGGGATGAAACAGAAACAACCAAGAACCCCAGACACACTCGCTGTTACACCTACCACGCTGAGCGCTGCCAGGATCACTGTGTCCAGCATGTGTCCACAGGGACCAAAATGTCTATGATCCTGTAGTCCAGTTGTCCAGTGACCCACCAGCCACATACAGAAAGATGATGACTTCTCTGTGTCATGGAGCAAGGCATGGAGCAAGGACAAAGCACGCTCTTGTTTCTCCTTTCTTCAGCTTCTAAACCCCAGCAGATGAAGGGCAAAAAAGGCAATGACTTCTGCTCCTTGTCTGTTTTCAACTAGTCTAGACTGGGCAAAGACTGTGGCTGGAATGATCCTAAAGGCTCCTAAACAGAGTTAAACTTTCCTAAACTGTTTCTTTGAGCTTTGCTTCCATTTTTACTCAATATTTACTAAGCTTGACACAATCCCCACAATCCCCAGTGACCTACAATTACTCACTTGGACACTATGCACACACCTTTTCTGACAATTAAACCCCAGAGTGCTACAAAGATATTCATTTATATCTCCAAATATGTCCCCAATGTCATACATTTAGGAGTGTTCAATTACAAAGTGACCATTAACATTCAGCTAGAGTTAGCAAAGCAGAAGTCATGTAACTCTTCAACCAGGAGGCCAAAACCCTACCAGACTGTGCACTAAGCTCATGAGGCACACAGTTCATCCACCAACAGGTAAAGGACCCTTCTCCCAAAATTCTCAAGGTTCATTTGAACTAATAAACAGTATGAACAAAGGAGCAGTGTCTGCACTGAGGCCACCAGGTGAGGTACTGGTCAGGTGCATAAAACTCAATTATCTAACCTCAGATACAGGTGAACACTGGGAATGGATGCTGGTCTACGACAAACAGCAGACCATGCTCAAGATTTATCATGCTAGTAGACAAGGCCAGAATCATGCCAGGGATTGTGCTAGTAATTTAACAGTGTGCACAACCAGGTTTCAATGTTCAGGCCTGTGGCAAGGTTAATTTTATTTTACTAGTATTAACACAGCCTCAGAGCTGCTTGACATGGCATTTCAAATCTAGCATCTGCCTTTAAAATTGCACCTGGGACAAAAACCCTACACAACAGTGCAGGCATGGTGCTGACTGGCTGGAAAGCAGCTTTGCAGAAAAGTACTTGGGGGTCTTTACGGACAAAAACATGTTCCAGCAATGTGGCCTTTCAGCAAAAGAAGGCCAACAGCCTCCTGGGCAAATCAAAAGGGATGGTCTTTCCCCTCTACTCAGCACTTGCAGGATCATATCTGGAGTATTATGAGCAGATATGTACAAGAAAGCATAAACTGGAGCAAGTCCAGTGAGGGGCTGGAGCTCTTGCCCTGTGAGGGAAGCAGGTTCATTCATGCTGGAGAAGAGACAGCTCAGAGAGGATCTTGTTGTCGCCCAAAAAGAAATACCTAATAGGAGGGTGTGGAGAAGACAAAGGCAGACACTTCTCAGAGGCTGAGGATGACAGCAAGTGGGCTAAAGGTAACAGTCATGAGCTGAAGTACAGGAAATTCCAGTTAGATATCAGGAAAACATTTTGATCATGAGGGTGGTCAATTATGAGAGCAGGCAGCCCAGAGAGGTTGTGGAACCTCTGTGTGTGGAGATATTCACAGCTTGACTGGACAACGCCCTGGACCTGCTGTGAGCAGGGGCTTGGACTCAAGTAGGTACCTCCCAGCCTGTATTTTTCACTACTCTATGGTTCTGTGACCAAACATTCCTAAAACTACCATAAAGGAAACTGCTTTTAATCTAAATATAGATGATTTTAATCTAAGTACAGCTAAATCATCTTTGATTAAGAATTTACCAAGCTGGGGAGAGAACAGATTTTTTTATCCTTTCAGGTTCCTTACTCCATCTCACCTAGGAAGAAATTCTCTAATTATGTACTTCTTTCCTTTTTGTACATCTGAAAAAAATCTTTACAGTTGGCTTCCAAATGGTAGATTGCAGAATCAAGCCCTCAGTTAAGACTGCTGGAGTTTTTTATTCATTTTGGCTCTCTTGCCCTGCTTCCCACAGGCAGCATGCAATTACTTCAAGCAAAATAAAAGATATTACCCAGCAATGGTGCATGGCACTTCCTAGTCACTTCTGTGAAGCACAGCACTGCAGTAAAGCACCCATTAGAAAGTCACATGGACGCAGCATCAGTACATCTTAATTTCTGCAAAGGTAATGTGAAGAGGCTCAACTTGGTGAAACGAGACTATGCAGTGAGCTGTTGAGATTCAGACTTTCCAGCTACCTCCCAAACCCCTGAAAATCACTGCATGTGTCTTTCCCCATCCTGTGAAGGCCCTGACTGTAAGATCTTAAAAAGCTCTTCTGAACATGATGGCTAAAAAGACGCAAAACCATCCACTTTTATGAGAGGGTTTACTCATTATATATGACATTATCTACATAATATATATGAGAGTACTATAGGAAGGGGAGGAATTTTGAGGGGCCAATAGCCTCTCCAGCTTTCAGACAAGCTTATCCAGCCTTGGACCATCTCGGAAGGCTAGATCTTTCTTAAAAACTGACAGTGCCTGGGACCACACAGACTCCCAAGGCAATCTGTTCCAGTCCTTAACTATCTTTATAGTTAGAAAGTTTCTCCTAATATCTAACCTAAATGTCCCTTGCTACAAATTAAGCTGATTATTTGTCATCCTCCCCTCCATGGACATGGGCAACCTTTGATCACCAGCCTCCTTAAACCTTCACTATGGTTGAAGACTCCAGTCATGTTCCCCAGTTTTCCTTGTCTTTTCTAGACAAGACAATTCCTCCAGCTTTTTCTCATAGGCCACATTTGCCTCTGTTGAGCTCCTTTCAAGTTAGTCTGCATTTTTCTTAAAATGTGACATCCAAAACAGTACTCCAACATACATTTTGTAAATGTGAAGTAAAAGAAATTACTTCACATCATGTCTCACCTAGGACATGTCACTGCATTCAGGAGAGACTTCAATAATTTTTAAGCCAACTTTACATCGTTGACCCGTCCTCAGTCTATGATCCTACACCACCAACAGATCTTTTTGCACAGCACTGCGGAATAACCACTTTCCTCCACTCTATACTGGATTTTTCTTTCCCAAAATACAGTCTTCAGATTGGTATCTATTAAATTCCACTTTTGTGATTTTAAACTGTCTATATATGATTTTAACAAGATTAATTTCAATTTTAAGCCCATTTTCCAAAATGTTTGACGTCCTGCTCAGATTGTTGTTCTAATAGATACATAGATTTTTTTCTGTATATTCCTTGCTAACTGTACTGTATCTCATGCTGTTCTCTTATTTTGACCATAAGCCTTGCAATATTTATCATCAGAAATATTTGTTGCAAGTTCTTCTGTTGTTCTTTGACTCTTGGGTCTTTAGGAAGTTCTAATGCAGTCACAAGTTTCTTGTTACACATTCTCTTTTCTCCATATCTGCAAAGCTGATTGGTGGGCTACTTCTTTCTCTTCTTGCCCTTAAGATTATGAATCATAACTTTTGGGGATAGCTTTCCCTCAGACCCCTTCTGATTTCATTCCTGCTATATTAATAATTCTGTCCACTTTAAACAAAGCAAGTACATGAAAAATCGTTCCCAGCACATTTCCAAACACATAACTGGTTAGTGTGCGTCCAGCCAGGCTGCTTTTTCCAGGGGACCTTTATTCTCTGGCTTTCACCGTTACCAGTCTTGCTCTTTGAATGCTTCTCATGCTGTTAAACACACTTCACATACTTCCCCACCTGATCCAATAATTTCTTGTAAAGTTCTTCATGAATCACCCTTATGCTTTCATTATTATGCCCTTCATCCAGATGTTCTCAAAAATCCTATCATCACTTCCTGGACATTCAAGTAAACAGAGACATGCTTCCTTTTCTCTTGCTGGGATAACTATGATATAAAGCACAGTTTTTACAGACTGCATCTTATTCATGTATTTATACAAGTAAACACACGTATACAGAAAGGCGTGTAATTCTACCTCACTTAGCAGAACCAGATATCAAAATCACCAGCAGGTGCTGAACCAATTCTTAAAAGCATTTCCAGCAAGCTACTGCTTGCATTCCCCTCCTCGTGCTTGTCCTTGTGCTTGTCATTGTCATTGTTGTCGTTGTCCTTCTCCTCGCTCTTCTCCTCCAACCTGTCTAGCCATGATCCTCACTGAGAGAATTAATCTGGCTGCAAAACTCTCCATCTACCATACAGCTCCGCAGTATTCATCTTATATAGTCTATATGTGGTTTGCAGTTTAAAGCAGAACACACTTTTTACAGCAGCATTTGTATACA
Organism: Phalacrocorax carbo; assembly: GCF_963921805.1. NCBI lineage: Eukaryota > Metazoa > Chordata > Aves > Suliformes > Phalacrocoracidae > Phalacrocorax > Phalacrocorax carbo. The sequence goes on from NC_087513.1 coordinate 205,418,920, forward strand.
GATATGGATTATAGTTTAGATTAACTTTATACTATTTTATATTTTAATTATACAGCCACACACAAAAAAACCTAGTATGGTTTTTCTTCACTGCTATGGTACTAAACATGTATTAATCACTGGTCACATAGGAGAAGGCAGGGCTAGCTCGTGACTAGTGTACGTCAGCACTGCTGAAGGAAGTTCAATGAGATCTACTGGGCTTTCCTGTGAAGAAGTCACTGCTGTGTGTGAGCAAAGGTACCACAGCCTCCCCTGAAGAGCAAGAAAAATCAGCTTGTACAGAGCTTTATCCAAGGAATATCAAATTGGTTAGCCAAGGTTAATTAACTCTCATGGTGTTCCTCTGTGGTACACCGCTATTGTTATTCACAAACAAAATAAACTTTGCTAATTTACCATCAAGCTGACTGAAGTAATTAACATAACCCATATGCAAAACACATGACAAATTTAAACGTGGTGTAACCGCCACCAACAGTCACTTACAGAGATGAGTGCAGGCGCATTCTGCAGCAGAGTAGGAGATCATGGCATGCAGGCGAGCTTCCTGAGCTGGGGAAATCCCAGGGCAGCGCAGAGACCTGCCAGGAGCCAACAGCTCGCACGAGAATGAGAGCAGCTGGCGAGGCATGGGCAGGGCCAGGAGTAACGGCAGCCACCCCCCTCTCCCACGAAAGGCAGCCCCAGGGAGATCGAGCGACCAGGAGCTCTGTGACCACGACATGCAGCAGCAGTTTGTGCACGAGGATGCACAGGGAAGGTGCCTCTTCGAAGGAGGGGTGTTCCACTGGCCAAATGGGAGACCTGAAGTACACGTAACCCAACAACCAGGCACAGGCCAAGGGCACTCATCCTGCCCGACCCTCAAGGCAGAATGGTGGGCACTCATCTGAGAGCAGAGGCTGCAGCTCCAGCTGGGGGATCTGCACCATCTACCCCATCGGTGGCCGATGTCTCTGCCCACATGGAGCTGCTGAAGGGGGAGGCTGCAGTGCAGACCTCAGACTGCAGGGAGTGCCCAGACCTTTCTCCTGGGGCAAGGACAGGCAGCAGACCTGCCTGCAAACGGTGTGCCCAGGCGGAGGACCTCCTGCAGTGGGTGGCTGAGCTTCAGGAGGCAGTGAGAAGGCCAAGTAACTTCAGGGGGGCTGAGAAGGAATTAGTTAGATAGCTGGTTCCAAGCACAGTCTGCAGTGGACCCACAGCCCACTGCCAAACAGCCAAAAATTCCTTCACAATCACATTTGAAAGGGCCAGTCGAACCTAGCGAATCAACAAATGGTGACAGGACTAGTGCTACAGCCAGGGGTTCGGCTACTTAGACCATGGGACTCACTTTGAGAAACCTGGCCTACCAGGGGCTGATGGGGTCCAACTGCCAGAGAAGGGGAAGAGCATCTTCAGTCATAGGCTTGCCAAGCTGGTGAAGAGGGCTTTAAACTAAAGTTGCCAGAGGAGGGAACCTCAATCCACCCCGCTTCTACCAGTTTGATGCCATTGCCAGCAACAGATGACCAAAGCCTGGAGAAGGATCACAGGTCAGCAGGAGAGCACCTGATGAGCAGCACAAAGGAATTCCAGCCACTCTAGCTAGTAAGGCAGCTTCATCGGGGCCCAGCTTAAATGCCTCTATGCAAATGCACGTAGCATGGGGAATAAACAAGAGGAGTTAGAGATGTGCACACACCTGAAGGGCTATGATCTTACTGGCATCAGGGAGACGTGGTGGGATGGCTTTTATGACTGGTGTGTTGGAATGGAAGGATGCAGGCTCTTTAGGAAGGACAGGCAGGGGAGACAAGGAGAGGGTGCCGCCCTCTATGCCAGTGACCAGCTGGAGGGCATGGAGCTCCTCCTGGGGATGGATGAGGAGCCGACTGAGAGTTTATGGGTCAGGATTGAAGGGAGGGCAGGGACAGGTGACATTATAATGGGAGTCTGCTGCAGGACACCGTACCAGGAAGACTGAGGGAATGAGGCCCTCTATAGACAGATAGGAGCAGCCTCACATTCACAAGCCCTTGTCCTCATGGGGGACTTTGACCACCCTGATATCTCTTGGAGAGATGACACAGAAGGGCATAAGTAATCCAGGAGGTTCCTGGAATACATTGATGATAAATTCCTTTTCCAAGTGATAGAGAAGCCATTGAGAAGAGGTGCTATGCTGGACCATGTTCTCACCAACAAGGAGGGGCTGGTGGGGAATGTGAAGCTCAAGGGAAGCCTGGAGAAGAGAAGGCTCCAGGGAGACCATATTGTGGCATTCCAGAAGGGGGCCTACAAGAAAGCTGGAAAGGGACTTTTTACAAGGGCATGTAGTAATAGGTCAAGGGGTAATGGTTTTAAACTGAAAAAGGGTAGATTTAGATTAGATATAAGGAAGAAATTCTTCACTGTGAGGGTGGTGAGGCACTGGAACAGGTTTCCCAGAGAAGCTGTGGATGCCCCATCTGGAAGTGTTCAAGGCCAGGCTGGACTGGGCTCTGAGAAACCTGGTCTAGTGGAAGTTGTCCCTGCTCATGGCAGAGGGGTTGGAACTAGATTAACTTCAAGGTCTCTAAAGGTTCCCTTTCCAACACAAATCACTCAATGATTCTATGATTTTTTAAAAGATCAGGGTAGTCACACATTTATGGTTTTCTTTTCAGTTAAGAGACAACATTAATTAAATATGCTCACTGAAGATGTAACCTTGCCCCTCCATGACGAGGTGTGAGCAGGCCCAAAGCCAGATTTGTTACTTCTCGTGTTTGAAAAGTATTTTTCAAATCTCTCAGAGGAGACACACGTGTTCCTTGCACGGAAAGGGGGCTGTGCACACTAGGTCCACTGGGGCTGCAGCCAATGCACACATGCTCATGCTGCCATAGGCACTAGCACATCTTCCCCGAGGGGCAAGGGAGCAACACCGGCTGCTCTCACTCAGCCTGCAGCACTGCTGAGACACTGGGAACCACCCGGATCCAACAGAGTAGGGAAACTAGGATCTGTCCTGGGGACCCAGGGCCTGTCCCAACTCCCCATGGTTCACAGGGTCCACTTACTCCAGCAGGGTAGTGGCAAAATATGTGGACACTTGAAACTCAAGTGGTCCAGTGGTGCCCAAATGGACATGCTGAACAGAAGTCTTAGCTAAATAACTAACCACATTTTTGTTTACCTAGAAGCATAAATTATGAGTCCCCAAGGAAGCTTGTCTATACAACCAAAGATATGTAATAACTGCTGGCAGTCTCACATGATGTATAGCTTTATTTTGACATCTAAAGGATTATTTTCAATTATTTCTTCCTGGACAATTATGCTTATTCAAGCCCCATAATGCATTGTGTCAGTCATCTCTGGACATAAAACACTTTAATAGTGTACAGTAAGCTTTTTCCTTCCACACAAAATATCTTTGGACCTATAATTACATTTCATAAAACCTCAGTACCATAATTTAGCAGTCCCTTTCATAATGTTAGGTCTGCATTTGTACAAAATAAAAAAAAGCCATATATATGCTTTATCTCTAAAGCTTTAATTTATTTCTTGTCTGTACGAAGCGTCAAAAGTTAGGTCAAAGTGGTGTGTTACAAGGCAAGAAATAAGCTAGTATAACACCTTGACAAGGCCATTCGACAACTGGCAGCAATACAGAATTGGTTTGGTTTTAAATTAGTTAACCTTACCACATAACTTTGCTAATAGTGAATTAATAATCTCCTGGCCATTTATTATCCCACTTACTTCCAACCCCAAACTATTCCACATAATTTTAGAGGAGGACAACGCACTGGCTAGGGCTGTGCCAGGGTTTTCTGCTCTGCTGCAGATTCCTTTTATGAACTCCAGCAAATCACCAGGTGCCTCCAGGGCTGGGATAACAACATGGGGCTTGTAAAGGCAGCTATAGCAAGGGCCATAGCAGGTTCGGGTACCTCAGTAGTGTTCCTATATAGCAGATAAAGCAGCAAAACTCAAGGCAAAGCCATACAGATAGGGAAGTAGACTTTTGTATTCAAAGGAACAGATTTCCCTGCTGCACACCCATTCTCTCAAATTTTTCTTATTCTTCTATTGTTATAAGCACTGAGATATGTGCATCCAAGTAAACTGTCCAGGATGACTTATGGTGACACAGAGGGTAAGAGACACCAGCTAACAAGTCCTCATCCAGTGCTCTGGGTTCATCCTGATGCATGAACTTTGGGGCCATCACAATTTCTCTTGCCAAAGAAGGCTCATGTCAAGCATGAGTTGTTTTGCACCAGTGTGGCTCCACATCTGTGATGAGGTCTGTGATCTTGGATCAATCATCACTGCTTCCAAAACTTGCCCTTGCTTTTATTTACATCCTTCTTCTATTTCCTCTTGCTTTTCTCAGTCTTTTGACTGACAATGTATACACCATTATTTTAAATACTACTTTGGCATTTATTCTGGTGCCTTTACACATGCAGAGTCTCATTCACACTCAATATACGTATAGATTTGATTTACAAATTTCTACACCTAAGAATGTACTAGCAGCAGTAAGGGTCTCACCTTAACATGCAGGGCAAGAGCGCATTCTCACCCAAATGCCATCTTTCATAGCTTTCGAGTACAGGAACTGGAGATCCAGGATATGGAAACCATTCATTGTAAGAACAAGCAAAGCCATATAGGTACAGTGGAATGAGTTTGTGATATATTGCTCTATCCATCACCTCAAAGGCACAATTTTCATTGAAGCCATGGCTCACACTGCTGAATAGGGGTTAAATCAGAGACATAAGCCCAGATTTTCTACCAACAGATGGAATTTCATAGGATCACAAGTCACATTAGAATTATTGGTTGCACAGGCACCATGGGTGATCAAAATCAACTTTCAAAGCTTTTGGTTAAGGACTTAGAACAAGCGTGGCTTAGCTGATCATGACTCTGTTCTGTTATTGACCCCAGATGACACTTCTAAGTGTTTGGAAAAAAATATTTCTCCTGCTACTCAGAAGACCAAGGGTGGAATTAGGATCCTAAGTTTGTACAATCACATTTGAACATTTCAAAGGAAATTCATATGTAAAAAAAAAATCATTCTTACTGTTTTAACAAGTGTTACTAAGTAGCTCAATCCCCCTTGCTCCACAATTCTCTATTAGTCTCATGCACACTTGTAATAGGATTTGAGATCATTAACCTGTAAATCATTGGTTCAAATCTTGAAGAGGTCATTAGTGACTAGAAGGCATTAGTATCTAATGACTGAATTCATTCCATTGGACAAAATAGTCACCACCACAGCTGGCATTAGTAAATTATTTCAGTAGAGACCTAAGAAATGTACCAGGTCCAGATTTTGCTTCTGCCAACCTGATATCCCAGCCAGTCTCCCTATTAAACTCTGAAATTAATATTTTTTTTCTCAGTGTTTTCAAGAGCAGGTCTTGAAACATTGTTGGGAAATAACAAAACAGTCTGAAAAAAAACCCATACCAACATTTTTTAATGTCTGAATCTAGTTTTCTAGAGATTTCTGTCTTGTACCTCAATCACTGTAGTTTGAAAAAAAATCCAAAAGAACAAGAAATGTATTTCTCACATCAGAGACATTTTATCATACCTCTCTCTCTCCTGTGTGGATTTCTCTGTTTGATCAACATCTGGAAATCCCAGGGGTCCCAGCTAATATGGAGAACCACTCTACAGTGTACTTACAGCAAGCCTCATCCGTCCACAGCAAGCCTGTGATGATGGGACCCAAGGGCTGGAAGGAGTCTGTATGTCACAGAGGTGAGACCCTTGCAATCCAGAATAGCCCAACATTCATGTCACAAGCATTGCCTGACACATAACACTTCAACACTTCCAACAGCCTCTAGCAAACTTGAACTGGAAGTCAGGACAGATTACTGAGAAAAAATACACCTCTATTGCTCAGTTTCTTATAATTTAAGCATTCACTACTGAGAACACAGCACTGGGTTAGAAGGACCTTTGGTCAAGCACAACATACATTTTCTTAAGCAAGACCAGAAATACAAAGATGAAAAATCACAAAAGGTGCACTACGTCATAGGAGGGAAAGTAGGAGAAATTAAGGATATCATGACCACCTAAAGCACTAATAGGGGTTGTTTTGGTGTTTTTTTTTAAATGAACACAGGCAGTAGACCCCAGGTGCCAGATCTTTATAGGCTGCCATCTGACTGCACAGGCAGCAGCCTTGTCAGCCACTCTCATGTATTTACAATAAGTTATTATATGAGTCAGAAGCCACATACTGACCTTTGCAATCCATTAATTTTATTTTTTCCTCCTGTTCAATTAGTGCAAGACCTTGAGTCATTGTGGGTAACCCCAGGAGAATTGTAATTAAGAATTAATATAAAGCCAACGTTTGGTGCAAAGCTCTGAAGTACTTTTGTCACCACGTGTTTATGGTAATGAAACCATGATGAAGACTTTATCGCTGAGTAAAACACTTTTGAATGTACAGTCACTGACCTGCAAACTGTTCACGTGGCAAATGTATTAAGGCATTTGCCTAAAGATCTCTCTCACAGCTGGGAAATAAGCCAGGCTGGTTTTGAATAGAGTTTAGCAAACGAATCACCACCTACAAGTTTTGCAAATTGCAAATCCTCACACCTCCCACTGCAGACAAGGCTTAGGTATGCAGCATCTAAAATCCAATCAATAAATAATTTCAGGGGGTGTGTGTTTTAAGCTACTACCTGTAAAAAGCAGTAAATCAGGTCCTGCATTTACAACATAGGTCTGGTTTAGCACACCTCGAAAATACCCCTGCAGCAAGGGCTAACTGTAGAATTCACCAGATGAACTGCAGTAGTATTTGTATTTCTTCTTCTCACCTGTCAGTCCAGCAACAACATTTGCAAACTCCATGCTGATGCAGAACCATGTCATGCAGCAATACAACCAGAGAGAGGAAATATTTTAGTAAGGACTCCATCCTGAAAGTCCTCAGCACACTCGGTTATGAAGATGCATAGTCAAGTCTCAATACCTTCCGTGCAAAGGTTAAAAACGTCCAATAGAATAAAAATTAAATCCATTGGTTATTTATTATTTATCATAAGTTTGCTCTGACTCATGTTACAAAAAGGCAACTTCTCCTCCCTGCTGGGTGTCACCCCAAGGCATGAATGACCTTGAGTGTTTCTGGGATTTATTGGCCATCCTTGCAACCCTCCTGCCTGCATGGAGGGCAAGACCAGGGAGACCATGTGTCTACTGTACAATGTGCCATAAACCTACAGACTAGGTCCTTCCTGGGCCTGCACTCTTACCTGGCTTTGTTCCCTGATGCCCTGGGCTCTGCCTGCCCCAGGCTGAGGCTTCATTGGGCAATATTGCTCTGAACCTGACAGAGCTGGTGGCAGAAAAAGTGTAAGGTCCTGCACCTGGGAAGAAACAATCCCCTCCACCAGTACAGGCTGGGGGCTGAACTACTGGAAAGTGGCTCTGCTGAGAAGGACCTGGGAGTGCTGGTGGACCACAAGGTGACCCTGAGCCAGCACTGTGCCCTTGTGGCCAAGAAGGCCAACGGTGTCCTGGGGTACCTTAAAAGGAGTGTGGCCAGCAGGTTGAGGGAGGTTATCCTCCCCCTCTACTCTGCCCTAGTGAGGCCACATCTGGAGTGTTGCGTCCAGTTCTGAGCTCCCCGGTTTGAGAAGGATGTGGAACTTCTTCAGCAAGTCCAGTGGATGATCAGGGGACTGGAGCATCTCGCTTATGAGGAAAGGCTGAGAGGCTTGGGTTTGTTTAGCCTGGAGAAGAGAAGACTGATGGGGGATTTCATCAATACCTATAAATATCTAAAGGGTGGGTGTCAGGGTGGTGGGACTAGGCTCTGTTCAATAGTGCCCAACAACAGGGCCAGGGGCAATGGGCACAAGTTGGAACATAGGAAGTTCCACCTGAATATGAGAAAAAACTTCTTTCCTGTGAGGGTGCCAGAGCAGGGGCACAGGCTGCCCAGGGAGGCTGTGGAGTCCCTTCCCTGGAAATATTCAAACCCTGCCTGGACACGTTCCTGTGCCCCCTGCTCTGGGTGTGCCTGCTCAAGCAGGGGGGTTGGACAAGATGATCTCCAGAGGTCCCTTCCAACCCCTGCCATCTGTGATTCTGATTCTGTAATTAGGCCCTGGAGGACATAAAAGGCATAAACAGTTCCTGCCCATATTTTACCTCACCTGTATAAAAATAGATCACTCCAGTTTCCAAAACAAGCAGTTAATCTTCATAAGCATAACCTATATTTTCTGAAGGAGGAGAGGAAGAAAGAATACTCTCTGCATATCTGACATATTTTTCCTAAGCTGGCTGATTGCATTAATAAGACATAAGAAGACATGTATATTAAAAATCCTGCATTTAAAATGTATTTTGTTTGATCTACAACAAAGTGACAAATCAAAAAAATTCAAAGTTATAGGTGATACTTTATTTCTGAAAAGGAATAGAAATCTAAGACACAGACTGAGGACAGCAGAATTGTCTCCAGATTAAATTCTTAATTTGTGTTGCATTAAAACAGGCAATTAACATTATAAACTGGAGGCACAAAGGCCAATATTTCTTGGTTTTTCTGAATTTGTTTCCTGAGGGTTTGACAGTGACACTCAGACACAGCTCTCAATAGAGGGTAACGTTTAGCTATGCCACATTAGGAAGGAGCCTTGGAAGGAATTCACAGGTTTCTATTTTGTCTTGCTTAGAGGGCAAAGCATTTCACTGTGTGCTTGAAAACGGCTCTTGCTTATTCCTTTCTTCTCCACTTCCACTTCTCTACTCCAGTCATGTCTGATGCTGGGCAGAGCTAAGCAATCCTGAAGCAGTTACTGTGTAGCCTGTACCAGAGCCACTATGGTAAACCAGGGAAATAGCAGGTCTAGCAAATGAAAATACCAAACTACCTTTAAAAAGCTACATATCCAAGCTTCTACAGGGTAAATGCATGCCTGATCACATGGAAGAAAAATGGCACATGATGCCACTAGTGGCTTAGCTGCAGAAGTTATTCTCAAAGCAAAATAGCTGGATTATACAGAACAGTCAGTTCTTGCTCCTCCGACTCGACTTCACATATCCCCTGTGCAAGTTTATGGACTTTCTAGAGTGGGACCAGATTAGCTGCAATTGCCATGCTTTCTTTGGCCATAAAGCATACAAGACATTACAAGAAAGGGAGAATTTGCGCATAACACACATCAAATTCAAACAAGGCATTTTCCCCTGTTCCCACACACCCACCCAATTCTGTGATCTTTGGATTTAATGTCATATATTAACTTATATTTGATTCTTTGGTTAAAGCAAGAGCTTTAACCTTTACAGCTGCTATTTTTAAAGGAGAACAAAGGAAGGCTCCCCTCCCCCAAATACTTATTCAAGCACACATAGCCATACTGATGGAACTGCTTCCCCTGAAGTTAGCAAGGGCAGTGGCAGGTAACAATTTGCAGAATGAGGCCAGAAGAGATGCTAGACTAATGGCCTATCTGAACCAAAAATGAGTGTGCCTACATAAAAAATGCTGGCCCTGCAAGGACAGGTCCATAAAGACCAAGGGAACAGAAATCTTTCCCATGTGCCATGGTGCTCTGCCCAGGATCTCAATATGAATAACACAACCCATGCGTGTGAAGAAAAACTAATCATTCAACATCCCTTTTTCCAAAGAGGGTAAATGGCCCACTTGAACTCCTGGCAAACTTTGCTGGAGAGAGAGGAATGGGGGTTTCCAAGTGAGCTACGAAATTATAAAATTTATGACCTGGAGGCCACAGCTCTTGAATCAAGAGTCCAAAACAGTCTTGTTGCTTTGACATTACAAGTCCCAGTTGTAGGGAAAATGTTCACAGCCAATAAGAATATAAGGGGCTTCCATGCCAGCTCTTGCTAAGTAATGAAGCCTCTCCAGTGAAGTGTTCACAGCCAATAAAAGTAATAGCTGAATTTCACTTATTTCCCCTATGCATCAGCGGACTTGTACACTTTTATATCTCTGGAATGTATGCATTATTAGATCCTTGTATGTACCCGTCACTGTGGTGTTCGAGTGCTGTTCATCATGAACCAATGCACACTATCCAAAACTCCTGATACCCAGCTCTAATTTTGCAGTTTCAGTCCATTATTAATTGTTCCATATGCTTGGAAATGAGCCAGTGAACCTTTCTTGGCTTTGCTCCCACTCCTCCCCATATTGTTTTAAATGCAATTCAAATATTTTTCTCAAGGTGCTGGGACACCTTCTGTGCTTAAGACAGGAAAATTCATGATAATAGGTCTTCCTCCTCTCCTTTAGTTATTAGACTATGAATAGCTTTGTGACAATTTAAAGTTCATTTGCATGTCTCCCAACATAAACACACAGCCTGCAGCACTGCATGGACCTTTCTTGATCCAGGTAATAAAGTGTGTTACCTGCACTGTGGCTCAGCTACGTTTTGAGATCTGACTTACGTTATTCCAAACTGATCTTCCTCAGTGTCAAGGAGAATTGCACAGGATGTACAGCAGAGATCTGCCACGGGGATGGGAACATCCACAGACAAGGAGCAGGTACAGAAGTTTGCCCAAAGTGCTTATAAGCTTCCGTTTATAATCCATCAACCCCATCCACCCAGCTGACAACTGCTGCCTGTGCTCGCATTCTCCAGACTGTGCTTCTTCCACTCCTGAAACAGCTGTTTACTCCACAGATCGTCAGAACCATTCACCCCTGCAGGCACAGGCAGCAGCTTTTCAAATTTGTCCAGGATTCTAGCTTTGATTAGTCTTTCCCAAGGGGTCATTTCAAAATGCAGACCTGTTTCTGCTTGGTGATACTTTCTCCTAGGTTGTTACATAATTTTGTGCAAGCTTCCAGCTGCATCACCCTTTAGCATAGATTTTTTTTCACAGTATGGTAAAGGTATGCTTGGCAAGGCACCACAGCAGAGCAAAGTCCCTTATCCACAGAAAATGTACATTCAGGGCAAGAGCAGGGAAAGCTTCCTCCTAATGCCTACACTTTAATCCTGCCCTGGAGAGTCTCCTGCCATTGTTGCACTCTTGTTAACCACAGCTGTCAGCAGCCGATCGTTTTCCTAGCACAGATGGACCCTAGGTATCTGTAGCCAAAAGTTATTGCTGAAGCCATTCATTGGTATGTCTTCAGTTTGCAATTCATGATCAAACTCTTGCATTCCAGCAGCTTTCGCTCCACATCACTTACATCAGATGGTACCAACATCTGGCTCAAAGTTTAAAGCTCAGGTCCAGCTGAATCAGTACAGACTATGGCAATTTCTCTCCTACACAGGAGAGTCCTGAACACTGTACTGAAATGAAACAGTTCATCAGTTTAATTCCAACAGACAGCATCACGCATTTGGACATTATGGCAGATTTCCCATGTCCTAGCAGCAGTGCTGTAACCTGCCAGCTAGGTTCTTCGGGAAGTGGACAGTCAGGGATAGACTGGAAAGGACCCTCACAAGTCAGCTGGATGCACGGAGAGCAGGTGGGCTTGCAGGTCCCTGTGGATGGCAGGCAGCACCAGCTTTCTCCAAAACAGCGTTAGTGAACAGGCTTAACAATTGCTAGTACAAGCAAAGAAACAGAGCCATCCATCCATTACTTTCTCACTTAAGATATTATTCTAGATTATTCTGGAGCAGTTTCTGCTCTGACAAAACATGTCGGGCATCCAACATCTCTGCTGCTTCCTGCATTAGCTGTACCAAACACTGAGCACTAAGTGAATCTGGTCCCTGGTTGGATTTGGTATAGACATTAGTCCTTCAGTGGTTGATCAGAGTCAAAGTTTGTTGTTTATTTTACTTTGTTTACACAAGGGAAAAAGGAAGGAAAGTCTGTTATGTTTCTTAAAGAACAGTTTTACCTGGATTTGTTTTTACTTACGCTGCTGTAAATCAGAAATAGTGCCATTTAGCTCTGTGGTGTTATCCCACAGTAAAACTGCCATGAAATAAAAACCAAGGACATTGTATTTAGAATAATGGTATCAAAGATCCTTCTTTTCACATGAAGTATTGCTGAAATTGGGGCTTAACACAATCCTTTAACTGGAGTTCTATGCAGTTTTCAACAGAAGTCCTAAAGTATTTTTTCTCTTTTTTATTTCTTGCATATTATGCATGTCATTCATCCATAAGATCCCAAAATATCCTAAAAGTCTAAATACAGGACTAACTAACCACAATTCTGAATTAAAAGCAGTAATTAAAAATAAATAAAAACAGTGCTTAGGCTAAACTCTGAATCCACAGAAATCAGCGTGCTCAGCTTAAGTTCCCTTGACAACCCCTCCACCCCACCATTTAATAACGTATGCATGGAAGAAAAGGCGGAGATGGAGTTAAAGTTGTCATGACAACTTTGCCTCTAAATTATCTGTCTTTTGTAAATTGGCTACTTTGGGCTACATGTTGCTCAGCAAAGCTCTTGACAGAGAATGAGTTTCATAAAAGCATTTTGACAGATCAATAACTTGGTTTTAATTTTAACAAAAAAGCATTTAAATATATATATATAGCCAGAGAGAATAAACACTGAACACATGAAAAAGCCAAGCATCATTCAAAACAGAATATTTTGTCTTCAATCAACAGAGTAATGTTAGCAACATTTTTGTTTGTTTGTTTTATTTTTAGTATCCCTCAACCTTCATATAAAAAACATTCAGGTGATATCTGAACTGGCAATGATGACATATTCATTTACCATCTACAGTCTCCAGCATTACCCAGCTATTTCATTTGTTTTGTTAGGAGCATAATCAGAAACCACCTCTTCCTAGAGGAAACAAGATAAGCTCTCAAACACTACACAGAGACTTGTCTGCAGTGGGAACTGTATATCAGATCTCCTTGCATAGTATTAAATATTATTTTGTCAAATATGTTTAACCTCTGGACTTCACAGCAGAAAGAGAGTTTTTCACAGACCACTCTGCTTGCCTCATACTCCTGGGAGCAGAGCTTTCACTACAGCCACCATCTTTATAAAGTTAAAAGAAGCAAAACAGAACACAAAAAAGCCTTCACCTTTTGTCCTGTGTTCTTGAAAGTCCTTACTGAAGAAGTTGAAAGTTCTTATTTGATCTTATAACATTTCTCTTGCAAAATGCGATTTCAAGCAGTAAACAGTGATCTTTAAAAAATATATTTCCTCTAAATTACTTTCAAAATCATAACTCTAAGTCAGACAAGGGCTTAAATCCAGTATCTGTGCAGACTGGAAAGCTCAAATTGCTTTCTAATTTGACTTTTCCTATCTGCTCCTGAAAATGTCACCAAGACCTGCTGATAAAAGAAACTCAGAGAACTGCAAACCTGCTAATTTTTTCCTCCCGCTCACCTCAAAAAGATAATTTTCGTCCAGAAGAGCCTTCCCCAAAATAGGAGTTCTGCTTTATGACCAGTGTGTGTAGCAAGCACAAATTGTAGTCTACAACTGTGATTCCTGGGCACTGCAGTAATGTGCTTAACAGTGAAATAACAACTGCAACAGCACAATATTAGCAAACATCAGTAACTCTGCATCCAGTCCAGATTTTCTCATTTCACGGACAGAGTTTATTCTTTTTAAGTGGATCCATAGCCCAAGATCTCCACCTGCTCTGCATTAGACCTACAGAAGTCCACTTTTTCACTTTTTCACAACTACATTTTGCTGCTAATTGAACATATGCAGAGCACGATGGGATCAGAGTAAAGGAGATTACCTAAGTGCTGCTGAAAGGCTGAATCGCCTGCCCCCAGTGGGTCCCTGTGACTTGGTTAATATGTGTAGCTGTTAAAAGCTGTTGAAACGATGGTGCTGAAAAACTGAACAAGCACCACGGAGAAAAGATTGGTTAGAATAACCGAACCATTAAAATAATGTCAAGATAAATAAAAGAATGGCAAAAAGAACCACAAATAAAAGCAGGGGAAAGACAAAGGGCAAAGAGATATGCAGAGATGATAATAATCTCAAATCAGCTTTCTCTCCCCTCCTTGCTTTCTCTTCCTCCTCCCACTCCTCCGTTTCCTAAATTCTCACCTCAGCTTATATATCTCTTTGGCCTCTACTGTCAGATTAGCATTACAAAACCTCATGCTGGATTTCACAAAGTCAAGCAGGCTCAGTGAAGATCACTGGGCTCATCTTACTCCTGATATAAGCTCACCCGAATCCATGATGTTACATGAGGGATGAGCTGGAACCAGTGATGTTTCCTGAATCTTCTGACATCCAGCTTTGGTGCTCTGTAACTCCAGACTGATGATACACACCGAAGGGTTTTCCAAGCACAGCAGGTGAGAAAAAGAAAATATGAGCTCCTTGGGTGGTTTTCATCACAATAGTTGTGCTACATCTGCCATATATCAGAACAGTTCCCATGTTTCCTACCTAAGATTCATAACAGCTCTAAAAACACCACCGTACTTCACCATGTTGAAAAAAAAAATTTCTCCATAGCTGGAGAAATATATTTTTCTAGGTGCAATGGCAAGGAACACAATGTCCTTTAGAGCAACTTAACAAAAGAAATTATCTGATTCCTGGAAAGCCTCTTGCAGTCTCTGCTTTTTTATCCGCAAACTCTCTTTAGTTGTTTATTCGTGAAGCGATAATCCTCTCCCTTTGACTCAGTGAAAACTTCATCCTGGGAGATAACAAGTAGTTTGTATGAATCTGATGTATTGCTTGTGAGTAGTAACAATCAACTTGCATCAAGGCTGTATTTTTTTATTATTATTTCCACTCCAATAGTGCTGGGAGCCCCTTGCTGGCACTGGATGTCACGGTGTTGGAATTCCGTCTATATGGGCTAAGAGGCACTGACTGATCTGACCACTCAGGTGCACTGCATTTTTAATGGAAGAGGCAGGGAAAAAGAAATTGGAAAATAAGACCACAAAAGACTTCAAGAGGTCATCTAATCTATATTTGGATGCCTGGTAGATTCACTTATAGCTGATCAGCTACTGCCATTGGTTATTTCATCTGTTTTATAGATGGAAAATTAAGAGTTTGTGTCATGTCCATGAAGCCTGCTGGCTGGCTGTAGCAGAATTGGAAGTTTAACCCAAATCTTACAAGCCTGGGTTGATAGAGTCCATGAAAATATTTTATGTTACCTGAACTTGGGAGCCTCTAAGGAAAATGATCATAAATGTGCTATCTGCATTTACTACTATGAAACAGTGAGTTAAAGAAAATCTACCTATCAGCTACAATTTTTTATTTGCTCCTCTGCACTCAGGCATGTCTAAAAAAAGCACAAAGTCCACAAATAGCTGTATATGTTAAAATATCTCCGCCTCATTTATCACATTGCATTAGGTATTCCTTTTTCCTTCTCTATCAGTAAAAAACACAAATCGATGCCATATATAATATATGAAAGTCACAATATACAAAAATTCACAGAAGATAAAATACTAAGATCAAAAGCACTCTATAGCTGACAAAGACTTTTTTACACACTGCAATGCATCTTTTCCCATGTATTCTGTCTATTCCATGAAGCAGTATACACACTTAATATCAGATAAGATCATCCTTTTAGTCCGTTATTGTAGATACCTAGTTTTCTGTTTCAGTGCAGAAGGAAAAACAGTTCCATGTTACAGACAGCTCCTTTTCTATCACCACGTTATCATTTCTTCTCTGGGCTGAACTGTAATCACCTTTTTTCATAGGTTACTGTTTCTACCTTCTATTTCAAATAAGTTTCATACATTGATGTAACCTAGGCAAGATTAAGATGGCTTTCCTCTTTAATATAAATCTTGATTTGTTGCTGAATGGACTGTTCTCAAGTATTGCTATCTAACTGCAAGGGACAATGCTGTTTATCATTTCCCCCTGGAAGCAGCCATCCAGATTTAGATATTACAGTATTTTGAGTTTAGAAACCATGAAATATAAATGTGTTCCTACCAAAAGTGAGTAGGAATTAAGTGCACGTTTATTTTACATCTGAAGTACCTTTTATGTTTACTTCCCATCTGTGACATCTAGATAAAAATCCCTGCTAAACTAGACAGCTAACACTGAAGATTTCTTCTGAGTAAGTGTCGTGGTTTAACCCCAGCTGGCAACTCAGCCCCATGCAGCCGCTTGCTCACTCCCCCCAGTGGGATGGGAGAGAGAATCAGAAGAGTAAAAGTGAGAAAACTTGTGGGTTGAGATAACGACAGTTTAATAGGTAAAGCAAAAGCCGGACACACAAGCAAAGCGAAACAAGGGATTCATTCACTCCTTCCCATGGGCAGGCAGGTGTTCAGCCATCTCCAGGAAAGCAGGGCTCCATCACAAGTAACGGTTACTTGGGAAGACAAATGCCATCTCTCTGAACATCTCCCACTGCCGTCTTCTTCCTCCAGCTTTTATTGATGAGCATGACACCACATGGTGTGGAATATCCCTTTGGTCAGTTTGGGTCAGCTGTCCCGTCTGTGTCCCCTCCCAGCTTCTTGTGCCCCTGGCGGAGCACGGGGAGCTGAAAAAGTCCTCGACCAGTGTAAGCGCTACTTAGCAACAACTAAAACATCTCCACATTATCAACACTGTTTTTATCACAAATCCAAAACAGAGCCCCATACTAGATACTATGAAGAAAATTAACTCTATCCCAGCTGAAACCAGGACAATAAGAATCACAGAAGTCCAAAATTAATGAAATGCAGATCATATGAAATAAAAATAAAAGTAATTACACTTAGTCAAAAGACTAATGGAGCATTTCCACCTTGTAAAATTTTGCTGTTTTTTAAGCTAACCCATCTTGGGAGAACTCCCTGACAATCTAATTATTGTTCTGGGGAAAAAAAAAACCCACCTGAAAAATTCTTTAAAATACTTCAATGTATTATTTGAAATTATTGCTTGAAAATGTTTTAACTGTATAAAATATAGGCAATACATTAAAACTGAAACAAACAAACCAATGTGATATCTTCATTCACATTAGATTTCAATTTTCACCAATTTTCTTTCCAACTTTGAAATGAGATGACATTTCATAGCTGTTGAATTTGCTATCAGATAAGTCCGGTTCCAGTTTTCAGAGAATACTTACTTTTTAGCAGAAGAATGATTCCTTCGCTAGCCATCCTCTCCTCCAGGCACAAGCTCCTACAGTTAGCAAAGCTGAATATTAGAACACACGATATACTTAAACACAGCAGAAGTTAATGAAGTAATGTCCTTTGTTGCTGACAGCACACTGGGAGCATGAAGAACATTAAAGCTATTTCCCAAGCTACAGAATCGAGTTATCCTGTAGTTTTTGACACAGACTGGTATCACCCTAATGACTAAACAAGGCTAAACTTGTTTACATCAGCTGAGGTGTTGATGCTGTACACGTATCTACTTTAGGTTGAACCAACAAGCTACACTGCGATGATGCTTTAAGATGTACCTTTCTGTGCCTTTTCCTCAAAAAGAAGAGACCCACTGGGCCTGCAACCTTTCAAACCAGATTCTGTTCAATCATACACCAGAGTACTGAAATTACTAAAATGGAGGAGGAAACCCAGATCCCCTGGGCAACAGAATTAATATAAAAAAGGGACGTGAGGCAGATTTCCCCCTTGTCCCCTCCTTGCAGAGTGACTGCTTTTCTCCAAGGTCAATCTCAGTCCAGCAAGTTTGCTGGGCTGCAAAAACTGGTGTGGTCTCTTTTTGGCTCAAAAGAAAAGTCTTTTTCTTCAATTCCTTCTGTGCCTGCTCTTTGATCTCCCCAGAAATCTCTGCTTCTGCTCAGCTGCGCATGTGAAGTTATTTTGAAAGTCTGGAACCTCTGCCTCCTTCCAGAAGACTCCACCTGAACCAGGGTCTAGCAGACCTCCTCCTTGCTGCCCAGCCAGGTCCTTTCCCCAGATGGCCCTAAGCTCTACCAGAGGTTCTCATATGTCAGCCAAGGAGGTGTTACGTCTGCAATAGGACAGGACAAATAAAAACCTTAGTCTGTATCTAGAAAACCATTCTCGCTCTAGAGCAATTGAAACACTCTAAACCAAAGGAAACAAACAGCTTTAAATGGGTGAATGAAGGGCCTATTTAAAGGATCAAATGAAGGATCAAAGTGAATGAATGACTAGGAATGGAGGAACTCAGGAGCTAAGAAGGTTGCTGTACATTATTGATGAGTACCCCCAAAACACTAAGAAAATACTTAATTCTATCACCTGACCTCTGGGAAGGCTTGTGGTAATATTGCTGATGACTACAGTTCATTAAGCTCAGAGGGACAAATGGTAATTGGCATTTTTTAACAGACTCTTAATCTGTGTTTCTGGGGAATGACGCAGACAAAGCGATGTGCTGCACAAGTGAGGTGCCCTTTCTTGACAGAAAGGCTAGAAAAATGGAAATGTAATGGTCTGGCTATCTGAGAGAAAAAAAAAGTGCGATAGTTTACACTGAGGAGCTGTAAAACCAAGTACAGGTTTTGGATTCTTGAGGGAAAACCTGGTACCTGTTCCCCGCCCACAGTGTGCAACTAAAGGACCAGGTATAGAACAACAAAGTCAAACAGACTTTTTGATCTGGAGAGCCTCATACCTGTCAGAAATGTGAACTTTAAAAAAAAAGTTCAGAGGACAGATAAAGTTTTTGCAGAGTATGAAGAGCAAGACCCAAAGAAAGAGACAGAGAGTTGCATTTGGTGTCTGAAGGAAAGACAGAAGTGCTGTAACAGAGCAACTGAGTTGCTTATGACTGATCCAAGAGTGATGTTTAAAAAACTAATGCTGTGCCGTTACTGAAGAAGATGTCTCCTGTGCTTCTAATGGAGGGGAGATATGTAATGGATAGTATATATTTTATGCAGCTCTTTCTTTGTGAGTTTCCTCTGAGGTCCTTGAAACAGAAGTAATGCCTTTTTTTCTCACCAAGCCCCCACCACAATTTGAGTAGTTCAAATGTTTAGAGGGTCTTATTCACTGAAGACTCAGTTACTTCATCACTGTATGTAAGTGCAATATCATTCTTTCACCTCCCTTTCTAGTGAAGTCAATGGTGATATAGTCCCTTCAAAAAAACGCCAAGATTTGCTTGGAGAGCTTGACCATGAAAAGTAGTAGCTCCATCTAAAGAAGCACCTACAAACAATATTAATCTGAAGCGTGCAACTTATGCTATTGCTTTCCATGGGATTATTCACACGCAGGAGTTAGAACAAAATATCTGTGCCAGTGGAAAAGGGTATATAAAGCACAATCTGCTGTGCATGAGTGCTATTTGATGTGTAGCCTTGCTGTTTCAAGATTGCAAGACCTCACTGTAACCAGATGTGGTTATAATACAGGACTCTGCCATACTGGCTTTGCTGATAGGGAAGATTCTTTTTGGTTACCCTGATAAAGGCTATTATTTTAAGTATGAAACAACTTAATTCTGTTCCCTATGTTGCAAGTTGGATATTTAGCTGGAAACAGTGTGTCTGGAGGTAAGCAAATGGAGAATCATTACAGGTTCTTTTCACAATTTAGCTTTGCTGTATCTGGAAAAGAAATGGGCATAGGTTAATCCCCTTTTGCTTAGAGGAGAAGCAAGCAGAAAGACTGCTTAGAGCAAAATTAAGAAACAATTTTCTCTTCTCACTGTTCCCATTTTATCTCATCTTTCCATTTCATCCTGAAGCTGCTGCCAATAATGTTAGCTGTGGAATTAATGACTTGCCAAAATAGTTAGAAAAGACTTTTAAACAGTGAGATCTATTAAATTATGCATTAGTTTCCACAAGGGAAAGGATAGGAGACTTACTGCTTAAGTAGTTTGAAAAAGGCATGGATAGTTCAATAAAGGTAAGCGCTAAGTCCTGCAACTGGGGAGGAACAGCCCCAGACACCAGGATGGGCTGGGGGCCACCCAGCTGGAAAGCATGTTGACAGAAAAGGACCTGGGAGTCCTGGCAGACAACAAGCTGAGCATTAGCCAGCAATGGGCCCTTGCTGCAAAGGCGGCCAGTGGTATCCTGGGCTGCATTAGGCAAAGTACAGCCAGCAGGTCAAGGGAGGTGGTCCTTGCCTCTACTCAGCACTAGTGAGGCCACACCTCAAATATTGTGTCCAGTTCTGGGCTCCCCAGTACAAAAGAGACATGGGCATACTGGAGAGAGTCCAACAAAGGGCCACAGAGATGATGAAGGGACTGGAGCATCTCTCCTGTGAGGAAAGGCTTAGAGAGCTGCGACTGTTCAGCCTGGAGAAGAAAAGGCTCAGGGGGGATCTCATCAATGTCTATAAATAGCAGAAGGGAGGGTGAAAAGAAGATGGAGCCAGGCTCTTTTCAGTGGTACACAATGACAGGACCAGAGGCCCTGGGCAGAAACTGAAACACAGGAAGGTCTCTCTGAGCATCAGGAAACACTTTTTTTACAGTGAGGGTCACTGAGCGCTGGCACAGATTGTCCAGGTAGGTTGTGGAGTTTCCATCCTTGGAGATATTTAAAAGCTGCCTGGACGTGGTCCTGAGCAACTGGTGTTAGATGGCCCTGCTGTAGCAGGCCGGTTGGACCAGATGGCCTCCAAAGGTCCCTTCCAACCTCAACCATTCTGTGATTCTATGAAAAAAAGGCACTTAAAAACATATTATAAAACCAATCCTATATTAATAAAAAAAAAAGGATGATAAAGCATCAAAACAGACCTTAAAGCTCTTATTTATTTATACATACCATTTATTGATATAAATTATATGTATTCCATGAATCATCTTAGGTGCCTTGGCTAATTTTAGGGAAGAAATACAGAACAATGCTTGCAGTTTTTCTAAAGAGCATCAGCAAGTAACAGGTAACCAAATCCAAGCGCATTTCATAGACCTCATCTGTAATGCTAGAAGTTCCAAAAATAGTGGAGATCAGCTTCGTTAAGTTTTCTTAACTAAGAAACAATTGCCAATGAATGATTTACTTGACTGCCTTGTCTGTTCTTGTCCCTAAGTAGACTGTAAATTTCTAAAATGGAGTGGAAAGATACAACTAAAAACATGCAGTGAATTAATTTTGTGTATCTTGTCACTGTGTACTGCAATATTTGAAACATCCTCCATATAGTATTAATAACAGCAAAAGTGCCATGATGTCTGTGGAGCTTCTGTCTTTTTTTGCTTGTGACACAAGTATCTTGGTTGACTGGTTACTTTGCTGATTTTTTTTAAAGTATTATTTTAGTATTTGAAAGGGTGACGGCCCTTGGAAAAGCTGGTACATGGACAGTGCAGAGTTAAAAGAGGCATTTTAGCTGTGGTAGAAGGTCTTTTTAAAAAAGAACAAGATTTTGCAGCACTTCCAAAGAAAAGGCCAGTCTTGGCAACTGTCTAATCTTCCCAAGAAATTTGATCACCTGACTAAATACATTTAGTAAGCTTTTCATATTTAAAATGTGAACTGTTCTGAGCAGACTCACTAGTGACATGGAAAGCTGCTTCTCCCAGACTGGAAGGATGCACTATCTAAATTGCTTCCTGTTGTGCAACGATAAAATTATGAATAAGAATTGTACTTTGCAAAAGTTCTTTGCTATTTGATTTAAATACTGGTTTGTCTCATACCACTAACTATCTGTGCATTCTTTTGTTACACTACTGCAAGAAAGAAATAAAAGAAAAAGGAAAGGTGTGGTCACAATCAAAGTGAACTTGCTAAGGATTTCTGTTCTCACTCTTGACTGAAAGTATTTCTTCTGTCTTCACCAAAGCTCTGTTTAACATCTCTCCTTCTATCAAAACAAATTATGTCTGACAGCAAACAACATTGGGTCTCCTGGTCCAATTTTATATTATCCTTTATTTTATTTTTAAGTGTGCTGTCTTATTATTCTGTCTGAATACAAATCTCACAGTTGATTTAAAAATGCATATAACTCCAGGAAATCTGTCCCAGCATTAATGAGAAAAGGCACCAGCCATTTATAGGGAGCTCCTTCAGCTTCTCTGTTGACAGAGGTACCTTCGTGAGTGCAAGGGAAAATGAGGAAGGAAGGGAGAACATTTTCTGATGGTTTGACTTCTCTGCATCAATTATCTCAAGTTATTACACACAAGTATTTCTCTTTTGGTTAGTGAGAAATTCATGCTGCAAAACCACCATCAGCTAACACAGGCCTGGTTTGATTAACAAGAGAATTATGGTTTTGATCCCAGATGCTGTAGCTCATGCACATTACTGACTGGCTTAAGTGTCAGCAGCATTTGACCTCAAAGCTGTATCCAGCAAGCCATCTGGATCAAGCTCACAGCCCATTTAACATGAGCTAGAAACATTTATCAGGACAATAAAGCTTTCAAACTAGCAGCCATCTCAGAGTATGTAGCTTGTTATGGAACCAACACCAGCACTGGAAGATGCCAGCACATGTTAGACCCATTCCTCACGTGTCATCTGAAAGGAGCTCTCCTTGGGGTGAAAGACAGGTCAGACAGCACAAATGAGAGAGTAAAGCAGGTAACTGTGATCAATGAACAGAAGTATGTCTGTGTCTGATAAGGTTTATTCACTTTTCAAAATGGGGTCTGCCAGCACAGATCACCCAGGAGACGAGCCAGATGGCAGCATGTCATTGCTTAGGAATAAAAGCACACCCTTGGTTCCACCTTCACTGATACCCGATACGTGCATTACTGAACAGTAAAATTTGATCTGGGTCAGACAAGAGTACATGACTGTATTTCTGTCATGTTAGAAAAAAAGATACAGTATTTGCATCAGCTCCTTACCACTGGAAAAGATAGTCAATACTCAGTCCACTCTGAGAGGAGAATGACATGAGACCATTTCTGCTCTGGAAGAGAGTCCACTGGCACAAAGTCATCCCTTCAGAAGGAAGAAGCATTGTATTTGAATTGACAGGATGAGCTTGCATCAGTTCTGGGTTTGCACCATGTGCCTGTGGTGGTTTTTATCTGATTTTGTCTTTTAAAATGAAACTGTACACCACAGCCTCAGTCTCATATGTGTTCAGCCCTTTTTGAGACTCTAGCTATGAGGCAGTGCCTTTAGGATTCATATAGGATTTATCTAATCTAACTTTAGATGCCAGTAAAGTAGGCATCTACATCTAAGCTAGCCATCGGAGCATCCCATGATAGTGAAGAGAGAAAAAGGAACACGTGGAGCATGACTTGCCTGGTTTGTTTTAGAAGCCCTTTTCACAACATGATAACTCTAACCCTAGAAGCCACCGTTTCTTTACATTGACCTGAAAAAGAACCTAGGTGACCAGCTGAAATGTAGTCATCTATATGATATGTATATAGTCAACTGAATCCCACAAATGCAAATTAGAGGGAAACTGCCAGTCTCTTTAGTTTAAGTGTCTCTGTCTGCATACTGTCAGGTGGCTGCTACTTTTCCATGGTTGCTGAATTTGGCCATATTTTGCCCTTTAAATGAAAGTCAGCCCTTCTTCCCAGAAGCTTATAATTCACCTTAAAGGATTACCAGAAATATTTTATCACCTGCTCTGGTATTAAAACATTTCTTAAAACAATCTGCCAGACAGGAAGAAATGTGACGGGGAGATCGTTCAGGCAGCTCTATCCAAAGACTAAGTGGACTGTGAAATATTCAAACATAAGGTAATTTTCAACTTAATAAGTATGTATTCTGTTCTGATTGGGGGGGGGGGGGGGAGTCAGTTAAACGATTAGAAAGATTCCACTCTCTCAGTACAGCAATCCTAAAATTGCATTTTAAAAATAGCATGCCAGGACATTGGGAATTGTAATTACGAAAGAACACAGCATGCACCTAACCTTTTTAATGGGTCCTTAATTTTTGCTAATGAATAACTGAAAGCACAAATAATATTTGAGTTGAGATTCTTTTTTTAAGGGTGATCTGTGGTTCCTCAGTTACCCAATGCCTGACTGAAACCACTTTCAAGGTGGCCGGTGCTCAGGACATTGGACTTTCAGCTGTTTCAAATGTCCAGGCATTTAGAATTACTCAGATATCTTTCCTAAACAGTAAGCCATGGCTGTAAGAAACACTTCAAGAATCTTTGTCCACTTGCTTGCTTGCGTTTTTACAAGAGACAGAGAGACTGTGGACCTGCCTGTAAAGACGGATGGAGACAGATGGAAGCTCTCTCTGTCCATGTGCTGAGCTGGACACACGCAAGCTAAATGCTGCTCAGCAGTTGTATAGCTGTATTAGCACAGCAGTGTCAACACAGCTACACAACTTCTGGAGCAGAACAGATGAGGCACACCACTGTGCAAACACAGCCAAACTGTTTCTGGATGGTGTTTGGTGTAGCCCAGTAAATATGATTTTTTTTTGCCATTCCTAGTAAAAGGCCACACGTTTTTTATTGACCTGTCAGCAAAGAGTGTCAGGATTTGTTTGGGCCTGTCCTGGTGTAAGTTGATAATTAGCTTGTTTTATTTAACTGGGGTGGGAAATGTCCGGCAGTCAGGTTTGCTTTGGGTTAGCTCTAGTTTATAGTGATAACAAGTAAATTTTCTGTGTAGATTAAACTACCTGTGATCCTAGAATAAAACATGGTTTGCAAGAATGCAAATACAGGGTGGTACTGGAGGTCCCAGACGGTAAACACAAATCCCAACGGTCCGTCAGTGGTCACTGCAGGCATGCAACTGCCTAAGCCAGTTTAGATATAACAGAGACCACAAGACTGAATAACTGAGAACTAAAGAAAAGAAAGCCCATGTAATGCAGCCTGTATTAAGAAAAGAGACAAACATAAACCCAAACTGACCCCAAAACAGAGGCGGAAGGGACCTCCGGCCATCAGACTCCTCCTGGGGGAGAACTGAGGACACTGGTGGCTGCTGACACCCCCTCCAGCCCCTCTGCTGTCAGCCCCTGGACCCAGAGAGACACTGGAAGGATGGCGTAACACCAGAGAACAGGGGTCAATACCTTAATTTTGCAGTTAATAGGATTTTGGGCTTAACACTGGACTTCTTTCTAGCTGCCCTGTAATCTGGGAAGAAAGATCCTGGCTTTTTGCCCCAAAACATATTCACTGTAAGATTCATTTAACTTCTTTTTAGATATTTACAGTGTAGACATCTACATTTGATCTAGTCATCCTGGGCTCCCATTATAGTCACTGGAGTGAAATAGGTACTTTCAGGGCATGAATTATCCCATCTGTTTTAGATGCCTGCTGTAGGCTGACAGGAATTGCACCCTGGAATAGTTCATTTCCCTCCATTGACTATAAAAGGGCTCAAGGCAACTAATTCACAGAGGGACAGTTACACGGACTTTTACCTGTGAGAATACGATTCCTACCATCTGTGTTCATGCAGTATCCATGTCTTCTTTATTTACAGATTATTTCAATGAGTAATTGCTCATTGGATTGAAACCCCTTAGAAGGCATGGCCCCAGGATTTAATTAGGCAACAACAATGTTAGGAGTATGGATCACTCATTCAGAAGGAATTTGCATTGTACCAATAATAATAACAACAGCACTAATACACAGAGGCCATAATTTCAAAGGTATTTCTGGTTTCAGAAGAAATAGATGGGAACTGTAGAAAATCAACATTTTTCCAGGAGGTAATTCAGCATCTTCCTAAATTAGTCTTATAAATTTGAAAGCTCAGCTGCAAGGATCGTAACTTAAAAAGCAAAGGCACAGCCAAGGGAGAGCTCTAGAAGCAAGTCCCATGGGGAGCAAGGAGGATTTGACCCATTTCATCCCTATTTTACACTAACCAGCGTATTATTAGGACATCATAGAGGACAGGACTGCCCCGAGCTTGGGGCTTCCCAGCAGGGAGCTCTTTCCTGATCCCCCAGCGGTGCAGCCGCCTCCTGCCTCAGCTGGGCTCAGCCTGAGAAAGGAACCAGCCATGTGAGGCGCCGGCCACCGCACTGGTCTCTGGACGAGACAGCTCGGCTCTGTGCGCGTTTATAGCTCCATAAACGACAACCATACTAACAATTTACTAACTTCTGGTAAAGACCGGCTTCTTGGGAATTGCTGATACCTCTATTTCTATGGGAAATAAATCTCTCTGGAAGCTTTGCTCTGCTGGTTTCTGAGCACATGAAAGTGCTGCTGAAATTCCTAATTGCAAATTAGACTTTTGACAGGGGAAGGCAGAGCAGACAGATTGAAATAGCCTTAAAGTGCTTTTCTCTTCCTGATGGCAGAAGAGTTCATAATCCAGACAAATTAACTGATTGTAACAAAGAGCATTAAGGCAGCACTGTGCAATGTGGTGTCTGGCAGCTGGTGGCCAGGCACTAGGACATACTTAACCAATTAGCACAGTCCCTCGCGCCGGCCAAAATGCACATTAAGAACAACTGAGATGTGATCTGGGACATTTTGTGGTCCACGTACAGCAGCTTTACCAGGTGGGCCAGAAAAGTGAGATTCTCAGAGGATGAGTTAGCTGGGGCTGTAATAAACCTGAATCTGCTTGAAGTCAGTCTTTGCATATCTTATTGGCTGAACCACTTCAGGTTTAGCTGAGCTGTCTTTTCGTGGCTTTATAACACTTCAAGGAGATTTTAGAGGCATTTTGTGATTACTGATGCCTTTTTATACTTCCAAAAAATAATAAATAGGCTGGAGATCTTTCGGAATATTCTTTTTCTGACACCGTAATAGTTACACTTACGGAATAGTTCTTCTTGGTACTCGTACAGTACCTTCCTTCAGCTTTCATAACAAGTTCCAAACACTAATGAGTTACAGGCTTAACTTTCAAACTCAGCCTCAGTGACTCAGCAGTCCTAAAAAAAAATGCAGTCATTTGTCTCTGTTCTCTACCTACGGATTTAGGTACTTAACTCTAGTCACTCCTATCTGAAAACATAAGCTGCAGAGATTTGAGGGAGAGGTGGGAAAAGATCACAGATCTCATGACACTTAGTCATGTATCTTCCCCAAAAGCCTGTATTTCGTCTTAAGCCTCGATGATGTGAGCGAAATGATTTTTTTTTCTAATATAGCATGGGAATGCTGGCTTGCCAACACCCAGGCAGCACAGTATGCACAATGGAGAATCCAGGGATCCCACAGCAGCATTTTCTCTCCTTGATTACCCATGGCTTGGGAAGATGGGCTGTCTTGGATTTCTACCTGTCCTCAAGGACAGAACTCAGAGTGGCAATGACATTGTTAAAATCAGACTGTCTATTCACTGAGCACATTAGTTTAATTTCTGTTCCAGGATTAGTGAACCTTATTTTTGATGCATAGGCTCATGAGTAATTCTGAATGCTTTTGCTGCCTACATATCCATGTACTTACCTAGCCAGTGTGACCCCACTATCCAAACACCTCAGAGTTATTAATGAACTATGTTTTCACAACAGCTATGAGGAAGCAGCAGCCAAATGTATGCCCTTTGCAGAAAGAAACTAGACTGCTGAACTCTTAATTTCCCTGATTCTCAATCCCTTGAACATGGAACACTTCGCATTTCCTGTTAAATCAAAAGCATTCTGCCTGATTTTAGTTGTGTACATTACAGTAAGGTGACTCATGCCCTAGAAATGTCTTTTTCTTGTTTGCATCCACTAGAAAGGGAGCCTGGGCAGAGCTCAGAGAAAAAGGATCTCTGCAGGGTAGGTGCTGGAGTTAGATTAAAAAAATACCAGTCAGGGAGTGGGAGAGAGGCTG
This sequence comes from Phalacrocorax carbo, assembly GCF_963921805.1. NCBI lineage: Eukaryota > Metazoa > Chordata > Aves > Suliformes > Phalacrocoracidae > Phalacrocorax > Phalacrocorax carbo. The sequence goes on from NC_087513.1 coordinate 205,446,552, forward strand.
CAGCACTGTGCTGCACATGCAATTGCAGACAGGAGGGAATCAAAAGTGTGAGACATCACAGGTTTTGGGAGAACTCCCAAAAGAAACTCTCCAGAGTGTTCCAGCCAATTTACATATTGTACTACCCAGAAATTAAGGGGAAAAAAAAAAGCTCTTCACACATTGAAATTAACTCCCTTAGGACTTTGGCTTGGATTTTCAGCTGTGTAAAAGACAAAAGAATCTGATCACGTTTTCTAAAGAACATATTAGGTCAAAAATAGAAGTAGAGGCAGAAGAAGGTCAGGTTTGTGAGTTCTGAGCTATCCATTTGAATCAGAAGATGGTACTTAATAGCTTTGCTAAAAATATCTTAATTAAAGCTTTTAAACATTTTTGCCGTTTTGAGTGTTTATCTACAAAGCAAAATATTTCAAGTCTGTTTCTAATTTACCCTGAGCTAACTTTAATGCAGTAGAAAACAATATGTAATAAATTGCTTTCCAATAACAAAACAAGTTTACTGATGTTTACCAGATGCCTGCCTCTGACTAAATTCAACAGCATCCAATATAATGGGTTAACTCTGATTCAGCCTTCATTTCACAGCCCATCACAGCAGCCATTTGACTGGGCTGAGTTTGAGATGGACATTATCTTACTTATGTAATGAAAGCATTTACTGTTATTGCTGAAAATGCCGAAGTGCAAATAATACCGTCAGATGACTGAGGAGGGACTCGATCCTTCTGTGGCTCACTGCTCTTACTATCTGCTCAAGGATCTTCATGTTCTGTCCACTTCTAAACCAGGGGGAAGCAGATTCTTCTTGCTTTTTCCCAGCCATCTGCCTCCACGGTATATTCATTACCATGCTTCTTAAGACCATACGTGAAACTTATTGTTATTCCATGCATATTGTGTTGCCATATCGATACTTTAACTTCTTTCCTTTCTACCTTCCCTGAGTTTGGCTAATACTGACATCTCTTCAAGATTTGAGCATATGAACACCATAATTCAGGGTACTGCTTTGCAAACTGATGATATTTTGTGATGATATTCATGTAAGTGGTGGTCATTCACCCAGAGCGAGCTCAGTGCACAGCAGGGGTTAGGTTTGGGAAAAACAAAGCCACTGAACACCTCAGGAGCTGGTTACCTGCTGTTATTTTTAGCTCTTTCATATGTAGAAGTCAATACTTTTGTAGAGATCATCCTTTTAAATCAGTGTTAGCTGACTTATGCTCAGATCGGTTTACACGAAGTCTGACGGTATTAGAAGCTGTGGGAGGAATGTGTGTAAGCAGGGGATCCCATGCTGAAAGTTGGCCATTAGTGTACATCCAGGGTCTACTGATGCATTTTGCAGCCTCTTTAGTGTCTACGTATGACATGACAGAGGATTTACAACACGCTGTGACAGCCCCTTCAGCAGGACAGTGCCATTAATCTCCAGACAGACTACTGAGATCAGCACTGATCTTGTGTTTGGATCCCCTAATCCAGGACCCTGCACCCCGCAGGCCCCCTCACTGCGTTATCTTGCTCCAGAGGTACAGGACTTGATCTCAGGCTGGGCTCTCTTACCTTATATTTAATCATAATACTTTTCACAGTTCCTCTGCAAGCATTGTAACGTAGTGACTGAAGACATAGTCAAGCATTTAAGTACATGATTAACCTAAAGTGCCTGAATAAACTGTTGACTTCAGCAGGGCCTCTTGTATACTTAGAGTTAAAAATGTGCTCAAGTGCTTCACAGATCAGTTAATTATCATTAAATGCATGCGACAAACAGAAACACAGAGATCAACCACAGAAGTACTGCAGAATACATCTCCTGGAGCAGTAATCGCAAATCTTGGGTTTAGGTGCATCTTTAAAGTACGTACTTAAACATTAAGCCAAAAGGATATTTGATTTTTATAGAATAACATGACAGACTCATCATGCAAAACAGGAACACAGTTAACCTGCTTCCAGGATGTGCCTGTTTCCTACAGAATAATTGAAATCTTGTATTAAATACATGCCAGTAGTAAATTACAGAATACTGAAAATTTTATAGGGATAGGAGGCAGTCATTGCTGCCCCCTCACACAATAGAGAAATCACATTTTGTTTAAGGGAAAAAAAAGAAAAGAAAAGAAAAAAAGTCTGCTGGTTTACAAAACAGCCTGCTGTTTGATTAGGTTTTTTTTTTCATGGGAAGTATCAGAAGGGACCCTTACTGGGTCTCCTTCAGGGTCCTAAGGACACTGTATCTGAGGTCTGCCTTGCTGTTTGCGGTGAGCTGGGCACGGGCAGCGCCCCAGCCCCGGGATGCTGGGGGTCAGGCCGGCTGCCGGCCCGGGGCTGCGGGGCTGAGGGGCTGCAGGGGCTGCGGGGCTGCGGGGCTGCGGGGTTTGTGGGGCTGCGGGGTTGTGGCGCCTGTGGGGCCGCGGGGCCGCAGGGGTGCGGCGTTTGCGGGGCCGCGGGGCGGCGGGGCAGCAGCGCGCCCTGCGGGCACAGCCCGGCCCTGCACCGCCACCCGCGCCGCGGGTCCCAGCTCCCAGGTTCACGAGTGGTTTTAAAGCAGGTGTCTAAAAGTGGCCAGGGTGGCCTGGGGCTGCGCCAAGCCGGGGGCTCTTCTCACCGTAGGCTTTTGAGTGATGCCGCGTGTGGGGGCAGCAGTGATTTTTTTCGTCATTTGCATTACTTATTCTCCTTGAAAAGTAACAAGAAAGGGCAAGTTTGGCTTATTGTTTCCTCCTCCCTGTACTGACAACTGCAAATCATTTCCAGGATGGATTAAATTATGCGGGGGGAGGCAGGAAGGGAGGCTAAGAGGGAGACGTTCAATGCAATACACTTTGCCTAATTTGCAATTTAGAATCTGTTGTATTGATTACTGCATGATCCTGGGGGTGGGAGGGGAGAAAAAAAGCAGTTGGCAGGTCTCCGACTCCAAATATTTCCAAATCATTTCCAAAATGATTATACATTTTATTAATCAAGGTCAAAGTAACCTCATTTGGCCAGTATTAATGAAAACATAGGGTATGTGTTACCTAAAAATCACTTCAGCAAGGAAAAATGAGCTACATTAAAATTCGGTGGAGAGCAGTTTACGGTGTGTGGGTTTCAGATGCCATCTACTGGGCAAATCTCATGCTGTAAAATTACAAGTATAGCTTTACCTCTGGGCTTGCATTCTCCCCACTCCCTCCCTCAGCAGTTTTCCCTCAGTGGTTCAAGCTCAGGAAACCTTTTAAATATATTTCACTTTGGCTTGAGAAGTCAGAAGGATTTGTGCAGTACTCAAGCGCTTTGCTTTGTTGGGCCGGGGCACAGAGTTGCCCATGACACTGTAGTAAAGGTTTAACATAAAAACACTTGCACAAATGTCTCTATAAACACTAACGAGAGAAAGGCATTTTGCATTCTAAGTACCTAAAAAAAGAAGGTCCTCTTGAAATAGGAACTATTGTAGAGTAATGCCAAATAACTTATCGAAGTTGTATCACTTGGGAGTATCATAAAAACCCCAAAAGAGGCCTAAAGGAAACACTAATTATTGCAGTTTTTGCTCATAGTATGAGGTGTGCACTGGAAGTGTACTGCAGTCAGTGGGAGTCTTTCTATCCGCTCCACAGGCTTTGGACCGGAGTCAGACAGACTGCCCTATCCGGCTTTTCTCACTAAGTATCTTTCATGTTTGATGACTCTGAATCTGTTTTCCAATTACTTTGCTTCAGCACTGCACCAGAACCAGAAAGGATCAATCCATTAAATAAAGCAAGATGCCCTACCTGGGGAGCTCCCACCACAAAGCCCTAATTCGAGCAAGCAGGTCCCTTGAGGATGAAGCAAAGCAGAATTGGCTTTTTGGATCCTGGGCTAATAAAAACCCAGATTACTCTGCAAATTCAGCAGTCTTTTGTGAGCTACATTTCTGGTTTTCAGGCCCCTTCTCTGTTTCTTTGATCAGCTACAAAGCAAAGCTACCATGCAGTTTAAAGGAATTTATCTTATATTGCGTCAGATTATGAGTACACATATGGTCATTTTCTTTCTCCTTCTCCTCCTCCCTCTCGCTCTCTAACCCATCTCCCCAGTCTGTAGATTTATAGACAAATGATCAGACTGGTTTTTTATAGGGTTTTTTTTCAGTGTTGTTTCATTTTAATAGTACCAGTGGGAATTGGCCTACTTAATGAGAGAAGATTCGAAACTTTTTGTAAATAAATCTTTTTTCAAGCTGCGAGGAACAGGCAAAACCTAAAAAAATACTTAAGAAACCCTCTTAAATCTGAACAGAAAGGTTAACCAAATTGGCCACGCTGATGCAAGGTACAAACCACTTTATTTGGGTATTTTTGAATTTTGTAATATGTTGTCAATATGTTGTCAATAACCTATAGTTTCAAACAAAGTTATTTTGACACATAAGAGGGGGCTTTCTCAATTTTGAAAATATTAAATTAATATCTTGGTAATTCTGAAAAATAATCAGCAATTTTTAAGTTCAGGAGGTGATTTTAACTAACCCATTTCTATGAAAAGTTTTGTACAAAAAAAAATCTTTTTTGATGAACCCGTTTATTAAATAGCTTCCAAAACACTGCACTTCTTTAGTAACTACTGCTTTTCCATCAAACCAGAATAAAAGAGCAAACCCAGCAAGACAGCAATTTCCTGAGACCATATTGGATAAATCCAGAGATCCAGCTCTGTCCCAGAATATAATCAGTGTTACATAATCTACAGTAAGTGCACCAGATAAAGATAAATCAGCACCTGTCAACTAATGAGGAAGGGTTGTCATTAAATTATCCCACAGTAACAGTTCTTTCTCCTTTCATCAAAAATCACTTTTTAAAACCTGCTTTAAATGCCTATTTTAAAAGACTTCTGTTATAAAATATAACTTCCCATGCTAAAAACTCTCTTCAAATTCTTTCTCTAGAACCACATTCTAACAAGAAAGCAATAAAAATGCACACCTTGTGAAAGATAAAAATACTTTATGTTAGCAGTTAAGAAAAGGGCTTGTTCTGGGTCAGTTACCCTGTGTCTGTTGACACAGCAGAAGCAGCCTATGCGAAGACCAGCCAGGTGCCTCTCAACCGCTGTCCCAGGGGAGGGGGACACAGTCCCAGTCTTTGAAGTTCACAGGAGCTCTGGCCCCAGTCAATGGGTCAGGGGTTTACCAGCAATGGGGCCTATTTATTTTGCAACTTTGCTTTCAAGTCAAGCAGTACTTCCCCCCATCACCCAACCCATATCATAGATAAGAGACGTGCAAGGGAACCAACTTTGTTTTCTTTGTTATCATTCTTTTCCTCCTCTTCTTCCCTTTCCCCCTCCACAGCTTCCTTTTGCACCCTGGTTTAGGGCCAAGAGCCTGCAACCTCTGCCGTGCAATAGCCAGAGCATGTTAGAACGGCTTTTGGCTTTTACGACAATGGGACGTTCTTCAGCAACCACAGGCTGCTAGGGAGGGATGGACTCCACCTCTCTGGAAGGGGCAAGGGAATCTTTGGCAGCAGGCTGGCAAACTTGGTGAGGAGGGCTTTAAACTGAGGAACTTGGGGGGACGGGGACAAACTAGTAATGCTAATGCCATCACACACAATGAGGGAATAAGACAGGACAACCAGAGCAGTGATAAAGGTGCCGTGGTGGCCTCATGCGATGGCAACCAGGAGGCCAACAACCTCAAGGGTTTGCATGGCTATCGTGGGTCCTTGTACACCCCTCTGGGGAAAGCTGTGTGCTCAAGCACCTTTCTGAAATGCCTGTACACCAACGCACGGAGCACGGGGAATAAACCAGAGGAACCAGAGGTCTGTGTGCAGTCACGGGGCCATGATCTGACTGCATGATCACAGAGACATGATTGGGTGGCTCACAGGACTGGAACGTGGTCATGGCTGGCTACAGGCTTCTCAGGAAAGACAGACCAGCAAGGCGAGGTGGGGGAGTTGCTCTTTCTGTGAGGGAGCAACTGGAATGCATCGAGCTCTGCCTTGGGGTGGAGGGAGAACAGTTTGAGAGTTTGTGGGTAGAAATTAAGGGACAGACAAATATGGGCGACACTGTTGTGGGCGTTTGCTACAGGCCAGCTGATCAAGAAGAGGAAGCTGATGACACCTTCTACAGGCAGCTGGAAGTAGCCTCGCAATCGCAGGCCCTGGTCCTCATGGGGGGCTTCAACCACCCTGATATTTGCTGGAAAAGGAACACATTGAGCCATGGACAATCCAGAAGGTTCCTGCCAAGCATTGAGGACAACTTTTTGAAGCAGGTGGTGGAGAAGCCAATGAGGCGAGATGTGCTGCTGGACCTTATCCTAACAAACAAGGAAGGGCTGGTTGAGGATGTGAGAGTTGGGGGCAGCCTTGGCTGCAGTGACAATGAGATGGTCGAGTTTAGAATACTGCGAGGTAGAAGCAGGGCAACAAGTTGGATTAAAACCTTGGACTTCAAGAGGGCCAACTTTAGACTCTTCAAAGACCTGCGAGGAGGAATCCCATGGGCTAGGGCTCTGGAAGGCAGGGGTGTCCAAGAGAGCTGGACAGTATTCAAGGACCGCTTCCTCCAAGCTCAAGATCGGTGCATCCCCAGGAGGAATAAGTCAGGCAGAGGAGCCAGGAGACCCACATGGATGACCAAAAAGCTTCTAGAGAAACTCAAATCGAAGAAGAAGGTCAACAGTAAGTGGAAGAAGGGGCTGGCCACTTGGGAGGAATATCAGAATGTTGTCAGGGTATGCAGAGATGAGACAAGGAAGGCCAAGGCCCACCTGGAATTCAATCTGGCAAGGCATGTCAAAGATAACAAGAAGGGCTTCTTTAAATACATCAGCAGTAAAAGGAACACTGGGAGTACAGTGGGCCCCCTGCTGAACAAGGAAGGGGCCCTGGTAACGCAGGATGCAGAGAAGGCGGAGTTGCTGAATGCCTTCTTTGCCTTGGTCTTTACTGCTGAGGCTAGTCCTCAGGCATCTCAGCCCCCAGAGGATAGAGGACAAATTGGGACAAAGGAAGACTTACCATCAGTTGAGAAGACTGGGTCAGAGATCACCTCTGCAAACTGGATCCTCATAAATCCATGGGCCCCAATGGGATGCACCTGCAAGTACTGAGGGAGCTGGTGGATGTTCTTGCTGAGCTCCATCATGTTTGAAAGGTCATGGAGGACAGGAGAGGTGCCCGAGGACTGGAGGACAGCAAATGTCACTCCAGTCTTCAAAAAGGGCAAGAAGGATGACCTGGAGAACTACAGGCCAGTCAGCCTTACTGCCATCCCCAGAAAGGTGATGGAGCAGTTCATCCTGGAGGTCATCTCCAAGCATGTAGAGGACAAGAGGGTTATCAGAAGAAGACAACATGGATTCACCAAGGGGAGATCATGCTTTACCAACCTGATAGCCTTCTGTGATGGTGTGACTGTCTGGGTCAATGAAGGGAGAGCAGTGGATGTTGTCTGTCTTGACTTCAGTAAGGCATTCAACACTGTCTCCCACAGCATCCTCATAGGCAAGCTAAGGAAGTGTAGGTTGGATGAGTGGACAGTGAGGTGGACAGAGAACTGGCTCAACAACAGAACTCACAGGGTCATGATCAACAGAGCAGAGTCTGACTGGAGGCCTGTCACTCGTGGTGTTCCCCAGGGGTCTGTGCTGGGTCCAGTCCTGTTCAACATATTCATCAGTGACCTGGATGATGGAACAGAGTGTAACCTCAGCAAGTTCGCTGACGACACCAAGCTGGGAGGAGTGGCTGATACACCAGAAGGCTGTGCTGCCATCCAGTGAGACCTGGACAGGCTGGAGAGCTGGACCAAGGGGAACCTCATGACATTCCGCAAGAGCAAGTGCAAGGTCCTGCCCCTGGGGAAGAACAACCCCACACACCAGTACAGGCTGGGGGCTGAACTACTGGAAAGCGGCTCTGCTGAGAAGGATCTGGGAGTGCTGGTGGACAACAAGCTGACCATGAGCCAACAATGTGCCCTTGTGGCCAAGAGGGCCAACGGTGACCTGGGGTGCATTAAAAGGAGTGTGGCCAGCAGGTCAAGGGAGGTTATCGTCCCTGTGTGCTCTGCCCTAGTGAGACCACATCTGGAGTGCTGTGCCCAGTTTAAGAAGGATGTGGAACTTGATCAAGTCCAGCGGAGAGCTACCAAGATGATCAGGGGACTGGAGCATCTCCCTTATGAGGAAAGGCTGAGAGACTTGGGTTTGTTCAGCATGGAGAAGAGAAGGTTGAGGGGGGATTTCATCAATACCTATAAGTATCTAAAGGGTGGGTGTCAGGATGATGGGACTAGGCTCTTCAACAGTGCCCAATGACAGGACAAGGGGCAATGGGCACAAGTTGGAACATAGGAAATTCCACTTGAATATGAGAAAAAACTTCTTTCCTGTGAGGGTGACAGAGCAGCGGCACAGGCTGCACAGGCTGGGGGGTCTCCTTCCCTGGAGACATTCAAACCCCACCTGGACACGGTCCTGTGCCCCCTGCTCTGGGTGTGCCTGTTCAAGAAGGGGGGTTGGACAAGATGATCTCCAGAGGTCCCTCCCAACCCCTACTATTCTGTGATTCTGTGATTCTGTGAAAACCTGCACCCCACAACCACCTTACTATGCTGTATCGCTATGAAATATCTGTCATCCCTGCTTCCTCCACCGCCACCATCAGTCACCAATGTCCCTCTGCTCCCCTAGCCTCCTCACCTGCAAAGACTCCCCAGATTACCACTTGCTTAGTCTGGGGTGGATTACTGTGCCACAATATCTGCAATTTTGTTTGCTGTCACACTGGAAGAGAGGCTTCTTTTCACACCAAAATATGTAGAAAGACCAGTAAGGAACAAAGCTCAGAATCGCAGAAGCATTAAAGCACATAATTTTTACTGAAGTTAATGACAGTAGAGTACCTACATAGGACTCGGCCAGATACACAAGGATTTCACTTGGGAAATCAAGTCCCTAATGCGTGCCTTTAATGCCTAATGACCTTAACCCCTGGTTTTTCAGAAGTTAAAAAGAGTGAACGTAGTCATTGAAACACTGCTCAGTTGTTTCAAAATGGATTTCTAGGATTCACACCTCTAGAATTAATAGCATGTTAAGGAAAAATTATGTGAGAGTTCATAAGGAACAATGTTTGCAGTATGTTTAATTCCTTTTGCCTCCACAGAAAAAAAAAAAAAGAAAATTGTTATTCTTCCGACATAACTAATTCACAGCTTTTCTTTGAGGTGGAAGTATTTGTAATGTGAGCTTTTCTGTTATGAAGCACAGATAGAAAATAGTCATCTCAGTCTTTCTGAACAGACTCCTGACCATCTTTGTTGCTGTTACCTCGGTACCAGGTGTGTCCGTTACATTTGCTCCCAGACTCGGAGCCATAAGCCCTGAAGTGCCACAAAGTGTGAGAGTAGTTGGTGGGAGACGGGAAGCAAAGAGTAACAGGCTTGGAAATCACTAGCTCTGGGGTTATACGGTATCAGGTACAGGGGAGATGAGTGGTCACAGGCAGAATTCATGAGCCTACTTCAGAAAGTTTCCTTCATTGCCTACTCAGCTGCAAGAAGCAGGAGCAAAAGCAGATGCCAGTCCCACCAACAAACTCCACCTGCATGAACGTTAACACAATATTCAGGTACAGGACCAACTGCAGATTTAGGGGAGGGTGCTATGCAAAATTTTGTTGTTTGTTAAATATAGCCTTGACTGAAACAGTGCTGTGAATTTTGACTAAGCAAAATACCCTAGGGGTCTAAAGGGGGGCAGAAACTATAGACAATTTAGAAAGTAAATCTCCCCAGCTGCAGGAAATACCACCCACGCTAATCATTTAATCATGTTGAAGTGGAGTAAGTGGACACCCTGAGTTTGACTGAATAAGTACATGAAGCAAGCTTATTTTGCATGAAATCATCTGTACAAGCACAGTAGTTGTCTCCTATATGTACTGAATTTTTAGGAGCCTCTCTCAACTCCTTTTACCTCCTTTAGCTCCCCAGCTAAATTGCTTAGATAACTGCTTGTGTTTCCTACTTGTCTGGCACCATCAGAGGGAGGAGGGAGTGATTTAATCCATATCTAATAAAAGCAACTTTCCCAACACTCACTACCAAGAACTTCCTTTCCCTCCCACAATATCCCTGTGTGCTTAAAAAGTAGCCGTGACAGTTCTTAAGCAAGTTGTGTAGCTAAAATATAAGACACCAGTTAATGAACTATGTACCCCTAGATCTGAATGGGAAAGTATGCCACATATGCTTAGATAACATCAGAAATAGAAAAGTCATGGGAAAGGAACTTAGAAACTACATTAGCCTAAGAAATCTAAGATAAATATCTATCCCAGACCTCTAAGGGCACAGGTCTTTGAGGCCCTTCACATGACCAAATGATTTCATCATTCACAGCGTTCAGGGGCAATTCAGCCTTTGATTGCTTGCTTAGTAAGTTTTTTTCAGGCCTATTTCACCTTGCTGAAAACGCTGGTATTCTGCACTGAGTACTGTTTCGGAGTGTGGGGAAAGGTGGTAGAGGTTAGGATATTTCTTATCTCTGTAATCTCAAAGGAAGTGGAGTACCTGAGCAGCTGAGATCCTGTACTGGCCTCTACCTACCGTCCTGTGGTTTTGATAATTTCAAGGCAGAATTTGAAAACAGGAGGTTTTTGTAACACTTTCATCTGGGTTTTCCCTTTGGCTTACCAGAGCCAACATCCCAACCACAGTATCATGTAGCCAGGCTCATGTGAACTCAAAGGCTATTTCTGGTGGGAAGGAACAAGCATATAGTAGAGGGGATGGGAAACTTTAAATACAGAGTTAGGGAGAGGAAAAAACCCACTGCTCCATCTGGCCTCTGCAAAGACTGTACCTACAACTAAGGACATTGAGTTAACATACTTTGTAAAGAAAATAAGTTATTGTACTTACAAGGAACTTGTGCTTAAGAATGTAATCTTTGATTACCTACTGGGTACTGGCATTTGTATCTGCCTTGTCTAGTTGGCTTTTGGGTATTTTTGTTACGTAATACATACCATTAATACCATTCTTTCGTCCATATATCGTCAATTATGCTGAATGATTCCCAGATTTTAAAGACTTAAAATATGCCCCCTAAATTCAGCATTGCTGTACCACAGGCCAGTTCTTGAATGAGAGGTTGGCAGATACAAAAGAATATAAGGGGAGGCTGGGAAAACCTTGAACAAGGGCAGATGTGCAAATTTCACAGTAATGAGAAAGAATTAAGGATTTCAGAGTTGAATACCTAAAGTGAAAATCCATCTTTCGTTTTAGTTACTTTAACAATGAAAGAACTCTCCATATGATCTACTTTTTTTCATCTAGACCAAATGTGTAAATCTAGAATTAAAATTACATTTTAAAATATATTATATATCTATTCCAAAGAACACCCATGCAAACCTGCTTTCTCTTTTTCTCTTATGCATCTCTTCACACATCTCTTTTTCCTGTGTTGATCTTCCAGGGTATAAGTCTGTGGGGTTGAAGTCGGTTGAACTTTTGTTGTTGGTTCCACTGGCAGCAGGTTAAGACACAAAACTCATGAACTGTCTCCAATTGTCCTGATACCTGTACCTCTTCTTTGTGCCAAGGATCTGATTACAAACAATAACCTCAGATGAAGGGTGCTTTACCACGTTTCAAACAGTAAATCTTGGAGAAGAACCATTAGCCCTGGGATGAAACAATCCTTTATTCTGACTTTGCTATTATGCAAATTAATTTAATAGATTTCTAACTTTACAGCTATAATATGTAAATTTCCACCTCCTGACAAGCAGGATTACCTCACCTTCATTCCCTTGATTAAAGAGAAACAAATGGCACAATAAGAAATTATTTGTAGGGTTGTCAGTTTATTTGCATATACTTTGGTATTCTCTTTGTAGTACATACAGCTTAGGTTAACCAGCCAGGTGCTCTTGCCGTTATAGTTTAAATACTTTATGTTTTTTTTCTGATATATAATGCAAGGAAACACACAAAAGAAGGTTTTTAATAGCTATTAATCAAGCCAGGCCAACAATGAAGGCCAAGTTTACAGGTGAAAGGCTTTGCAGGTATAGAGATTCTGGTATATTATCGTGGTAAAACATTAGTGCAGATGCGGTTTATACAAGCAGACACACACTTTTGCCACTACAGTTTATTCTAAGCATTCCTTGTTTCTGCTGTCCCAGGTCAAATATATTAGAGTAGCTAAGCACACTTTTAAGGGGGTAACTCCCTCTGCTCTTGGCAATTCTAATAGCACAACTATTCTGGTCACACATCATGACTCATCACATTCTTCCTGGCAAAAGTTCATACTCCAGCTAGAGACTGCTGCCAAGTGATTATATGTGGTTTGTGACAAAGAGAAAGGAAACCACCCAGAAGCTAAAACTAAATTCTTAAAGAAATATCAGAATTAAGTTGAAAAACTCTGAAGGTAGAATAAAATCATTGCACAAAAGACCTGACCTTTGTTACACAGTTCTGTGGATGCTAGTAAATTATGCCTTGAATTGCTCTTGCTCAAAACTCAGCACATCAGTATGGCCAAGTTATGGCCAACACTATCTAAACCTTGACATCATTCAAACAGAACCTTTCCAGCATGGGGTAGGAATGCCTTGATCTCATACCAGGACCAGATAAACATCAAATCCTATTTACTCCTTGGTCTCCTACTTCAACACAGAAGGGTGTAATTCATATTCCATGTGATTGTGAAAAGCCAGGGTATTTCTGAAATCTTATGGCAGTGAAAACAGAACAAACTGAAGTTTACTGGAGTGGAACTGGAGCAAAATACAGGTGATCTTCAAACAGTGACAATGAACCTTAACTATATTCAGCCTTGTACCCTCCTACTATTAGACTGTGTACACTTCAGGCACTGAAGATAAAAGATTTTAACTCTCACACACAAATGTCTACGTAAACTGCACCTTTTATCAACTACTAGGACTTTTAAATAGCAGGAACAACAAGTACTCCCAAAGGCACCGCAGACAACATAAACATGCAAGCCTCCCAGTTATCGTAATCCAGCCTACAAGACACACAAAGAAAACTTTTGTATATATGGAACATGATTTCAGAATCTCTTGAGACCAGAAAGCTCTCAGTGTTTCAAAAAGAGATTAAATGTTAACTCCATTGGTTTCTTTTGTCTGAAATTCAGACTTTCTATGAAATTCAACCCTACACAAAGAGCTAGAATCAGGATAAAGGATCTCATACACCTCATTTAATTCCTTAAAAAGGCTTCTGTGCAGAAATGAATTCCAGTCGTTGAGAAAAGTTGTACTATTAACAAAAGTATGCAAAAATAAAAGATATTTAGAATTAGTTTGAAAACTCTATGCTCTAGAAAATATTTAAAATTTTTGGAAAAACTTTTTTTTTAAATGGAGATGTATGTTCTTCAAAATATGCATTGAACTAGAATCTTAGAATATTTTCTCCTAAGAAATTATAACTATTAAGGTCAATTTCTCTGATCATACTGGCTACAGAGTGATAGCAAAAATTGACAAGAATCACATGAAAGTCAGCCAGTAGCTACCAGGGCTTCTGGGCAGGCTTATAATTTGCAGGGATTCTCCCTAAAATTAGGGGAATGGTCTTCCATTGATGAGGAACAGGAGGCAGAGAAATGCAAGGTAAGGAGTGTCCTGTAATATTCTGTTTGTGTACCCTGTAGGAGGTTGAGTTCAACAAAAACAGAGAGAAAGAATGAGAGAAAGAACAAAAGAATGAAAGAAAGGAAGATGACCCTGTATTCAGTTTCTACACTCCAGGCATAGTCTGACTTGGGGGCCTCCCTATGGCTCCTAGCAGCTCTTCCTGGTGATAAAACAGTTATTGTCTGGTTATTTTACGTCTCTATTTAATGCATGACTAAAGGGACTGAGGAGAGTTTTTGGTGAAGGGACAGGGAGTCCCTACTGACGTAAGCTGGTGAACAGTAAAAGGAATGCTCCCTTCTACGGAACTGCAATGCTGAAACGCTTCATGCTGGCTGGAAATTAATTTCAAAAGCATTAGAGCTCATTGTAATGGGTTCCCTTGGCTAAACCTCTTGTTGTCAAACTCAGAGGTGTCTTGCCATTCCTGTTCTAACAAGCTGCTGAGCTTTCTGTCAGAGAGCAAGAGCAACCTCTGTGGCTGTGCCTGTTCCAAGCAGGACTAACCTCCTTGTAAATTTGGGTGTGTTCCTCTTTAAAAAAATGAAAAAGAGCTTTTCTTTCTTTTTCCTTTTTTTCGTTGAGGTAAATTCTAGCATTATTCTTTGAGCATGAGCCAGCCTAATGCTCGGTATGCCTGGGAGTCACAGAGGGTTTGCAAATGCTGCAATGACACAGGAAATAGTCCCTGGGGAATATGGGCTCCGAGCTTCCCACTGCTTACCTTAGGGAAAGGAGAATACCCCAGGCAGGAAGGGTCTGTTTTGTGGAAGGGATGTCTATATATATGTCTATATAATCCTGTACCTCACTGAACCCCAGAAAAGCTCAAGCTTCAGAGAAACCGCAATGCGAACATAGCAGTAGCCAGACAACTAACAGCTCTGTTGGAAAGCAGCATAGCAAATACTCAGCAGTGAAAGTAGCTAGCAACAGAAATGGCTAGTGGGAGCTGCCACTTAAAATAAATTCAAGTTTACAATGTATTTATTTTTCTATTATCTAAAATCACAGGAGACTGGGAGACCCAGTAAAATCAAAAACTCAGTACTGGGGAGATGCTGTAGCCATCACATGCCATAGTGATTCCACAAGCCCAGTAAAAAGGCTATGGTACACATGAAAACCAACTGCATTTACTTTTTACGTGACGGATGAGTTTGCTTAATGCGTAGTAGTAAATTTCTTAAATTTAAGAAATTTAGAAAGGAGCTTTGAGGAAAATTGGCCTGTTTGGAAAACTTGTGTCTCTTGACTGGAAGTCTGCTTCTAAAATTGGAGGACACCACATGACCCCACACTGCAGACTCCCCTGGCACTGGAACTCACCTGAAAAATCATCAGAAACATCAGCATTGCGCATAAGAAAAGCTTCTTAGCTGTCCTTCAGAAGCCACTATTCATAAATGAAACTCTTCACGTCACTGAAGTAAAAAATTTATTTTATATATTTTCTTCCGTTACATGTAATACTCATTGCAATTACCTCATTCCTATCTCCTTTACAAGAGTTAGTACAAGGTTTTCTTCACGCCTTTTATCACTAGGTGGCGACGTCAGAAGCAAGAAGCGCGATGAAGACCAGGGACACAGAGCAGCACCCCGAAATGTCAACGTCCTCCGCAGTTCGGAGGAAAAATTAAATCCTGGGCAAACGCTGATCGTTTATTTATTTGAAAATTCACGTACTGAGTTTCAGTTTAAACCAATTAAAAGAAATGTGAGCCCAGGACTACAAATCCCTTAATGCAATATAATCCCTGAGTTATAACCATTCTAATCCTTGCAATATAAATGTTTTAGTGGGAATTCAACCCAGCACCTACATAAACACCTGTCCACACCTCTTCACCATGTGAAATCCATAGCAGCACTATGCAAACAGGATGAGAAGTAATTGTTTTTTATTTCCAGGTACTTCCTCTCCCTGTGGTTTGTTTACCACCAACTTTTAAAGAAATACATGGAGACCATTACAAGGTCTTGTTAAAACAGTACAAAAAAATGTCAGCAGAATGAGTTCCAAAGTAGCAGTAGTTTTCTACCACAGACCAAGCAAAGCAGAACAAACTTAAGAGACAAATCTTGTTATTAAAATGCATCTGTAGGAGTATTAGCTCTGACCAGAATCCAGCATCTTAGTCAATAAACATTTTAAGCAGAAAAACAACAGAAGCTCATTATTGTAGATGTTAATAGTTTCCTGTATATACTCATCCAGAAAATG
The DNA here is from genome assembly GCF_963921805.1 of Phalacrocorax carbo. Lineage (NCBI taxonomy): Eukaryota > Metazoa > Chordata > Aves > Suliformes > Phalacrocoracidae > Phalacrocorax > Phalacrocorax carbo. The sequence continues at coordinate 205,462,479 of NC_087513.1, forward strand.
TCTTGTTCTTGGAGCAGCTAAAGTAATGCAACTTAGTTCCTTATGAATTAATTGCACCCTGCAACTCCCAAACTCCTCTGCTGCAACACTCCCACTTTCCCCGGTGACTAAGACAACATTCAGGCCAGCTTCTCATCCCCTAACCTCCATTTTTGGGGTTCCCCACATAAGGGCCAGCCCTAGCTGGGAGTAGCACACATGCTCAGTGATTCAGTGCATGCTGTGAAATTGCTGTTACCAAGAAAAAGAGCCCTGTGCTGATCTGGCAGGTCTCTCCTTGAGCACCATCACTACTAGGACCTTTGTCACCCAGCCTCTGATTTTCCACATGGATATAGCATAAGCTGCAGAGAACCAGAGCCCTCGCCGTGCTCCTGCTTCTGGCTGGGAGGCCCAATGAGATGCTGCAGGCACCGTACCCAAAATGTGATTTACAGACACCAAAGAAAGCGTTTCTGTCTTCCGAGAGGCCCGTGGAGGATGGGTGGGCCGGCAGAGGCTTTCCCAAGCACGAACACTGCCGGGATTTCTTCCCTGGCTGGGCCCCAGACTAGCACCCCCAAAACATCCCCGTAGTTACGGGTCCCACAACCTGCTTTCACCTCCCCCATCACTTGGGGGTTGAACACAATAAACCCAGCGGGTTTGTTCCCAGGGCTGCAGAGCAGAAGTGCTGGCAGCTCTGAAGACGCTGCTTTGGCTGGGCGAGCCTCAGGCTGCTCCTCAGTGACAGGCGACCAGCGGCGGCCTCTGGCAGCCCCTCTGGGGAGGTGCCGTGCCTCGCAGGCCCACACAGGTTTTCCTCAGGAATGCACCTAGCGCGAGCAACCGTGCGATCGCAGCTAAACCCCCACACCCTGACGCTGCTGGAGACCTGCCGGCGGGGACGCGGGGAGGGGCCGGCGGCAGGCCTCGAACCCGCGGCCTCAGGCACCCCAGCGCTGCGCCCCAACCCGCAGAGCCCGCCCACACCACGTGACACGCCCCCTCCCCGCACCCTGCCAGCACTTCCGTAAACATCGCGGCGGCTGAGTGACAGGTGGTGAGGACCAATCGAGGCGCGCGAAGAGCTGGGGGGGCGGTAGTCTCTTCTCAGCGGCTCCTACGCGGGGCGGCGGGAACGTTAACGGTAACAATAATGGCTGCGGCGCGAGGCGCGGCGGGATCGGGGTCGGGGTCGGGGTCGGGGTCGGGATCGGGATCGGGATCGGGATCGGGATCGGGGGTGGGTTGCGTGTTGCGTGTGCCATGGCCGCGGGGGAGCCCCGAGGAGCAGCGTACGTGGCTCCTTCGTGGTCGCCATCAGCGGCCCTTGCTGCGGGGCGGCCTGGCCCGGCGCCCTCAGCCGTGGGCCTCGGGGGGGGGCGGGGGGGGATGGGGTCTGTACCTGCGCTTCAGGCCTGATTTCTCCAGTTCCTTCGTGCCTGGGGTGGGCAGTTCTGCTCCTCGGCGGGTTTTGACTCGGATATATCTTCTTCTGAAGTTACTGTGCGTGCTTAGTTCTGTTCGGTGCTGATTCCTGTGTGTGTCTCTTAATAATGAGATTGTTAAATCATAAGCATATGTAACAAGATATGTATGCCCTTGTTTGTTTGGTTTTTTTTTTGAATGGCGTAATGTATTAAGTGCTTTGTTCTACCGGTTTGTATTTTGGTGTGTTGTCACAGCTTTCCAATGGATATAAAAGTCGTCAGAAGATATGAAACAAGAAATAAGATGGCAGGAGCAGAACTGTCATCCAAATCCCGAGTTGATTGGAGACGTACTAAAAGGGAGCTCATACTACTTGACAGCAATGATGAACCCTTATGTACCTCTGAGGAGGAAGAGCCTACCACATCAGAAGATGAGGTAGAGGAAAAAGATGAAGCTGTTGTGAAGAACAGCCTTTCAGATCAGGAAGAGAAAAGGCACGATGGGGAATTAGCAGAAGAAGGTGAGGATGAGTGCATCGTGCCTGGGAAGCGTAAAAGGTTGAACACCTCCGTCTTGTATGACAGTGATGAAAGTGAGGACAGCGATATACCTATTAGAAAAGTTTTTGCTAAACGCCACTGTATAATTGATGAAGATGAGAGTTCTGAAGAACAGCAACCTCGTAAAACCTGCCCTACAGAAAATGTTTCTACTAATAGGAAACAGAAAGTGTTTGCAAAGTTGAAAGAACTTGCAAGGCAAAGAGCAACTCGGACATCCTGCAGCAGTGAAAATTCTGAGGTCTGGATTTTATCTTTGAAATTCAGTTGGAGAAAATACTGAATGTAGGGGAAGACAAAGATTAATAGATAGAAACTAGTGGGATTTTATTTTGTTTTCTTCATGACAAATCAGTAGTTCTATCACATCTTAACAGTTATGACATTAACTAGGTAACAATATTGACAGCTGAAAACATTTATCTTGAGTTTCATTTTAATCACTAAAGATTTAAGAATTTCATTTCATTTGCTCTTTCAGGCATTCTGATGTCTAATCAGCTTAGAACACGGGTATCTATCTTCTCTATGTAGTCAGAAAGGAAAACTTCTTTAACATCCCTTTTTTTTCTGTAAAGAATAGATGCATGAGAGGGCTGTGAAATGATTTTGATCAAGAAGCAAAATACCTGCTGAAGTAACTTAGAGGTCTCACGTTAGCTTAATCCTTACAAATAGACTGAAGAGAGGTACATGGACGTGGCTGATTTGAAGCTGCAAGTAATTGTCATCTAGTACAGAATGATGTATTTTTTGGAAACATTATTTCTTGTTAATTGAACAAATGGTCTTATTAGAAGGTGAAAAATCTTATCCGGTATAGATAGGATTTTGTCAGTGCAAATACTGAAAATTCTTGTGTTTGAAATACTTTTTTAAACTTACTTAGGATTCTAATGGTGAAGAAGAAATGGAAGAAGAACCACTCGGTCACTTGCCCCTCACACCAACAGAAGGCAGTGAAAGTGACAGCAACAGCATGAAAGATTTTATAGTAGAGGAAGAGGAAGATGATGATGACAACACAGATGATGAAAAGAGTGAAAACCAGCCACAACAGAAGGAACTAAAAACATCAAATAGCGAGTTGCTGGCACACTATGTTCCACACTGTAAGATCAAAATTAGGGACAATTCTATGTGTATAACTTGGTTGTAGTGCTGTAGTGAACAGTAACAGGCTGCAAACAAAAATACTATGTAATAGGATGTGGTAGTTTAAAAGCAGATTCCTAAAAGGCTTCAGTTTATTGTGGAAGTACTCTGATTTCCACAGTAAACTTTTACAGTCTTTCTGTATCTTATTAATGGGAGGGTATAATTTGGGGGGAAGGAGGGGAAACCCTATTGCACAGATTTTTTTTAAGTTGGTCTGATTTAGGATGACATAGGCTACCTGTGATGCAGTCATGCCTGTGGAACCTAAAAGCATCATTCTCTGTGCTAAGAGCAGCTGTGTTAATTCTGGCCAAATTCTGTTCTGGAGAGTGATGTCAAATTCTTGCCATGAGTTGGGGATTTGGGGGGCTTGGCATTTGTTTCTTTTAATTTCTTTTAATGTATTTTTATTCTATGATGGCTTGGGAGCAGAGGCCTATAGGGGTTTCTGAATTCACTGGTTAATTTCAGCCGCACTGCACAGAGCAAGAAAACTTTTCAAGTGGATCTTTTATGAAAACTGGTATCTGGATGGAGCAGAGAGATTCGAATCAGAACTTTGCACTAGTTCTCTTCTTACATATTTTGTTGTTCAGAAGCAGGTATATACTGGCTGGACAGTCAGTGCTAGTGTAGATGGTCAAAAGTGTTTGTGGTATTTCTTCCCCAGAAAAGACCTGAGCAGAATTGTATTTGGAAGAAAGTTAGAAAAAAAGCCCCATGAGCCTCACCTTCTCAGGTTTACGTTAATTCCTGCTATTCATAGAAAAAATTATTCTCTTCGTTTAGTGTTTGTAGCTCTTACTGTGGGCTCTTCTTGTTGAAAGGATGTGTGACTTTAGGATGCTAAAATTCATTAAGATCATGGGGATGAGGAGCACTATTTAAAGGCAAGGACATAAGGCTATGGATGTTGTGTGTTGAAATTATTTTTAAATATCTATTTAAATTACTTTAAAATTCTAAATTTACAATAATGGAAAGAAATTCTTCTTACAGGACTTTTAACATTGCTTGGCTTTTTTTTTTTTTAATTCGGGTTGTATCGGTTTCTTTCCAGTATCTCGCTGTGATCATTATGTACACTTCAAAAGAATAGTAAAGGCTTTCCTCATAAATGCAATTGATGACACTTTTCTGAGCTCATTATATGGTAAGTAAATTCCACTAAATAATATAATAGTGTATTCAAACTTATACCAAGATGTTTATTCCAGGGGAAGATATATCTCCCAAGTAGAGTATAGGACTGTGAGTCCTGGGATCTGTTCTTGGTTTTGCTGCTCTGTTACTTACTTTTTTTTTTTCTTTTTTTTTGGGGGGGGGGGGGCGGGGGGGCAGGCAAGGGGGGACTCTATCTGAAAAGGGTAGACTATTCTTGGAATGATGTTTAGACTTAATTCCTTTAAGCCTAGAAGGCATTCTGAGATGTAGGGGAGTGTTTCTGTGTTACTGAGCAGTAGTAACAGTTCTGGAATGAAAGTGAAATTAATTTCAAAGTAAATATCCCAATGAAAATATTGCAAGGTCAGCTGATTTGTCAAAATGTTGCATGCTTTATAGATTTTTCTGAGGAATTTGATAGATAATAAATTATTTTAGTTATGGAGATTACTCCATATCTGATTTTTTCTTTTTTTTTTTAATGTCTGTGCTTTCAGATAAATAAATTTCAGCTGCCAGTACTTCTTGCCTTGTTCTTACTGAGGAAGTGCTTTTTGGCATTTGGCCTAGTGGGGCTGAATGGCCGCCTCACATGTAGTTTCAGAAGCACTGTAAAGATGGGATTAACAAGAGGACTGTCAGTGTCAGGTTGTGGAAGAAGTCAGCAAAGTGCCAAAGAGGAAGTACACCACAGGTTTCAGAACAAAGGCTGTGCATTCTTAGAGCTAAAAATGTCTTTCGTCTGCCACTGCTAGTTCTTTCACTGTTAGTTTTGTTTTGTTTTACCAAGTGAAAACAAGGTTATGAAAAATAGTAAGTAAACTTTGCCAGTTTTATGTCATAATAGCTTTCTTCTATTTCAAATTGTATTTGCTCTACAAAACTAGCAACTTACTGCCAAAGTGCTGGGAGTAGATCAGCTATGCGAATGAGTTGGAGGTTGCATTCTGTCTTTCTGATGAACGTTGCATAGTATGAACATAGCCTAGTGTTACAAAGATACATTTTTATAACACAGAATGGATTTTTCTGAGTTAATGGAAGTGAATCTGTTCATTAGTTTGAATCAGGAGCAGCTACTTTAGTATTAGAGCTCAGACTTGCCTCTTATTGTGAGGGATTTTTTTTATGGTCCAGCACAGCTTCTTCAGGCCTTTAGTATAGCTGACTTACTGAAAATGTGTGCGCGTAAAGCGTATATGGAAAAACAGTTAATTGTAATTACGGCTATAATGATTATGACAATTAACAGTTTTTATACAGAAAGCTAGATAGCCAGTGGTCCTTCTCAGTTCTGTTTCTTTGGTAACAGCACTGCTAGAAGTCTAGGGAACGTAGCCGAATTAATTTGTGTGTCCGTACATGCTGAAGCTCAAGACAGTACAAATTGGCCTGCACCTATGAAAGTCCTCTTGAAATCCTGGAGTCCAGCACATATTTGGGAGGCAGTTGTGGAATAGTGGTAGTTCTATTCATCCTCATACTTATTTATTTCTTTTGCTTGAGTAAGTACTTGGAAGTACTTGTGCTGCCTAACTCAAGGCATCTGACTCTGTTCCTGAAGTGTAAAGGTAAGTTTCTATGTGTTCTTTATAAGTGATGAAGAGAGTTTTCAAAATTTTGGCTGTGAAGCAGCTCAGAGCAGTTTGTTTTCGTGGATTGCAACCTTCTCCCTTCCCCAGTTTATGCAGGCAGTTCATAATATATAAAAAGCAAGACACTTCCTCCTCCTCCCCCTTTTCCGTTGTTTTAAATGGGATTGAGTTAATGGATCTCCATTTGGGATGACAGCTTTTCATTTTGACCTTGATTGTAGAGTTTATTCATGTACCTCTTGTGATACAAGATTTTAAAATAATGAAATATATCAGTTTAGCAAAGATGGATGGGTCCCTTTTATGGATAACAGTAGCAAATTTATTTGGAAATCATTTATTAAAATCATTCATAGTTCTTAGTATGCAGGAGCATGATGTCCTTGGAAATTTTATTTGAAGAAACTTGTGTAATGTAGAGTGGTCAGCAAATTAGTAATGACTTTCACTGCACAGATGGAACAAGACAAAAGAAGTATGCGCAAGATATGTTGCTCTCACTTCATTATTTGGATGACCGTTTCATTCAGCCTCGTCTTGAGAACTTAATCTCTAGAAGTCGCTGGAAAGATCGATACAAGGTATGTAGTTTCTACTTTAAATAGTAAAGTGAGCTCCAAATCATATTATTACTGGCAGATCTTTGTTTTAATACTGTAATTCTCAGTAAAGGTGCAATAATCGCTATAATTATATTTACTGTTTAAATAGAAAATAATTGTTCTTCACCTTATGTAACTTGGTTTGATACTTATAAACATGGGAAGTATTTTATCTGTTTATAACAAGATAAACATTCAGGTAACAGAACACAATCTCTTCTCAGTTACCTGAATGCTTCCCCTGCTAACTTCAGCAGATGAATTTTTGAGGATTTTTTTGTGACTTGCTAAATGTAATAACAAAATTTCTTCCTCCTCCACAAAAAGATAAACCAGTATGTTCATAATGAACCTTCTACTACTTAAAAAAAATCAGTTGATATACAGTATACGTAGTCATTGTATGCAAATTACTAGAACAGTATTAGTGTGATAGGTGTGGTGATCTAATAATCACTGTAGTAATGGCATATGGCCAGTGGAGAGATACAGTGTATTTATTTGAAGTAGACCAACTGCTATAGTTGCTCTCCCACCCCCTCCAAAAACAAAAAAAGAAAACAAAAGATGAGGGAAGAATGAGTGCCAGGAGGCAGGAAGGTCTGAAGCCAAAAGAAGGAATTAATGAACTAGAACTGAGTGAAGTGTTGGAAAATGAGAAGGTCTATGTTTGCAACTGAATGGTGAAGGACTCCAGATCTGAATCTCTTAAGTTTCTATTGCATTGATTTCATGCGAGTACAGAGTACTCAGCAGCCTATTTGAGGCATCTTTCTGTTTACGGAGATGCTTTAATGTTATTTGAAATCTGTTTTTCAGGAGCGTGTGGATTGTTACCCAGATGTTCGCATAATCTTGAAAAATCCAGAAAATATCTCTTGTCAGGCGTGTGAATTGAATCGGTATTGTAAGTTCAACGTGCTGCTCTCTGGAAAGCTCTATAATAGTAGAACTTTGGAAGCAGATGACTTCATGTCAGATGACAAGCAGGTAACTTCAAACAAGCACCCCATACAACTACTTTTATGCTTTGTTTAGCGTTACAGGAAATCGTACAGAGAATAAAAATCCTATCAACACATCTAATGTCTATAATGCTAGAGGCAAGAGTTAAGCTTCTGTACTTTCATGTCTGAACCCTACTAATTTTTAAAATATGAGGACCATTTTGCAGTTTGGAGTACAGTCTTGGATTTAGCTAGGAATTACGAAGGAAGTTCCTGTGCAACTTAGAAGCATGAATAGAGGCATTTCCTCCCCCCCCTTCTTATATCTTGGGAATGAGGTAATGAAAAATAACCTCAAATAAACCTAACTTTTATCAAGAAAATAAATCTGATGTTTTTCTATGACCTTTGTTTTTGCCTGCATCACAATGATCAGTGTCCTGTTTCCTTCTCCCTTTTGCCACTTCCTATCACTGCCTGATGCAGCACATGTACTTGCACCACAGGAAGCACTAGCAAGTATACCTAGCCTTGAGCTGGACTTCATGATAAAAAAGGTAAAGGGCTCTAAGACATACAGTATGGGTTATTGATAGCTCTTGCTTTCAAGTCAAAATAGACGTTTGCATCAATTTTTCCTCTGCTTTAAATCTCTATAGTCTGAGTCCCATCCAGGGCAAGAAGGATACTCTAGGTACATGGCATCCTGCTCTGCATGCTTGTCTTTTGTGGTGCATGGGGAGACAGTCTGAGGGTGCATCAAAGAGGCTGACAGCACACATGAAGATTCACATACTAACCAAAGTTCTAATACGAGCATTCAATCCGTTATTTCTGAAGAATTTTTTTGTTTTGTCAGAGAACATTTAATAGGAGATTGAAAATCCTAATGTGGATGCGTAGCTTAAAGAAAGGAAGACCAATAGTGAAGAAATTACACAACTGAGTGATGCTCTGCACATGCCTGGCATTCCTGGTTTTCACCAAGTACCTGAGAAATACTGTGACCTTTTTTTTAAATCCTGAATAGATACTATCTCTGTATGCCAGGAGTTTGAGGCTTTAAGTCAAGAATGACATTTGCCTCAGATTTACATATATTCTAAATATCAGAATGACTCTTCACTGAAATTAGGTCACTTGAAAGCCCTTTACTTTTGTGTGTGCCTGTAATTCCCTTAAGGCTTTCCCAGCAGGAAGCTTGCATTGATTAGCTTTCAGAAACGTTACAAAAGTAACTTTCTGTGTAATTGACAGCCCTCTCCATTGAATGATTGTGTTTTCTACTTTGTTGCAAGTCAGGTTTGTTCTATATTGGGTCACTAGGGTTGATAATTCGGTGCCTACTGTGCCTCTAACATTTGGAGCATCCATGTGCACTCCCACAGTTGTTTGCTCTAGGTCAGAACGTTGAGTGCAGTAGTGCCTCTGTCACTCTAATAGTCCAAGTGCAGCCTAGGCAGAATTTACTGCTTTGTTCTTCCGACCTTTTCACATCTGCTGTTTCCCATGTAGCTGTTCACTCAGGACAAAGTATCTTGACGTCTCAGTTGCACTGAGACTTGAAATTGCTGACGTCAATACGTTTTATTAGAGCCTTTTTCTCATTACTGCATTATCAGAACTACCTGTCCAAACTAGAAAACATTTCCATGTAGGTAGTCTTGCATCTTTTTCTCACTCAGTTGTCTCTATTAGGACATTTTGGATTAAGTTATATTTTTGGTATGAAACACATCTCCCGCGTTGTTACATGATGTTGCACTAGGCAGTTATTTTGGATATCTTGAACAGTCAATTCTGTGTATTTCACAGCTGAGACTTTTAAAGACCTTGACCCTTAAGAACCTGGGTGTTCCTAATACATAGAGATCTTCCCTTCAAATTAACAGCTATCAGTAATTGTTATGATTAGGTATGCATATGGCCTTCATAATTAATGTAATTCATAACCTCATATGATAAGCTGAAAGCACACGATTTATCAAGAATAAAATACCGTTACAGTTGTGTTCCAAGCTGATATCCAAGTTCTGCCTTTCTTCCCTTTCAGGAGGCATAGAAGATATCTTCCTTTTCTTTGTGAGTGTAAAAGAATTTTTTAATACAGCTGAATTTCCTCACAGTATTTGCTGAAAAAAAAAGTGTCATAACAAGTTGCATAATAAGATTTCTTACATAAAAATAAAGTGAAGCCCTCATCAAACTGGAAGTGTACCTTACTGAAGCTCAAGCCTATATTGTTGGGATCTTTGCAAGTATTCTAACTTAGAGATTTGAGGGGTGTCAGTGTGATTATCATTATATCATCATATTGGACTGTGCTTGTTATGCAGAATGTAGGAAAATCTGTGCCACGGTTTTTCTTAAATAGATTACAGACTCTTCTGAGCAGCAGTTGTTAATACTCTGTTTTTATAAGTCTGTGTGTGTGTGATAGTCAAAAGCACTAGGCTTTTCCAGCAAGGCTGTCCCCCTCGTTTATTGCAGGAAAACAGTAAGTCCTTGGCCATCATACTAGCACTGATACTGCACTCCATCATACAGTCATCATTCTTCCTTATATATGGGTCTCCAAATGTAGATCCCTATCTTAAAAATCTTTAGTCTTTCATGGGAAGTGTGTGCCTTACCTAATGAGAAATAATAAATGAACTGGCCCAAGAATTTAATCTTTACTCAACTTCCAGCTTAACTGTGGAAATAACAGTAGCAATGCCCTTGCTGCTGTCCAGACGTTTTCCTACATAAAGCACTGGCTATTTTTCACTTTGGTAAAAACTTGAATATCCTATTGAATATTGAACTAACTTTCTAGTTCGTTTTTTGTCCTCTTCAGCTTAGAAAATGAGAGGTTTTCTTACCCTGTGTATCCCAGCAGCCGGTGAGATGCCTGCTGTGTGCATGCTCAATATAGCTCAGGGGCTGTAGAACAGACCCAGGAGAGAGAGTTACTGAGGACTTTCCAGTAATTTTTGATAGTGCCTTTGTAATGCAACATTCATGTTCTTACGGTGACCTGTAATGTAGACTGCTAAAGGTACTGTTCTCAGTAGTCTTTGAAGCTCTGCTGGCAATGCGTTGATCAACTTCTCCTGACAATTGAGAAAAAAGAAAGGAGGAAAAAAGAGAAAAGGCACACAGGACGACATAAAACTGGCACTTCAAGAACTTAATTGATTGAAAGAGAAGGCAGTTCAGCACTGGCAGATCAGATTGAATGGAAACACATAGTTGGACTATTTTCCAAGGTTTTATTTGAAAATACCCGAGAAAAGTAGATGTGGAGAGAACAAAAACAGACCTCCAACTCTCCTCTTCTGCATAAAACTTTCCTTTTCTCTCATCTCTGAAGTATTCTGCTTTGCCAGTAGAAAGAGAAGTGAAATAGCTGTTCCAGTTTTGCTTAGGCTTGCAGTGATTGTTCTGTATGCAGCTGCCAATTCTCATTCCCTCATGGTCAGGGAGAATCGATTAGTTTAGAGGTATTGGTGTTCCCCCCACTTCTTTGCTCCTGTGTCACCTGGTTTATAAACCATTTTCTACTCTCGGTCTTGATGTTCTACTTCCGTTCACAGTCGTGCTTAGAGGACATGGATTCAGTCACTACGTGTTGTGCTATTGTCAGGCTACGCTCCTGCATTCCATACAAAGTGATTTAACACAACTTTGGCTGATACGGCAGCTCAAGTAGATAAGTTAAGCATTAGGACAGAGTCTCTGAGAACTGCGAGAGGAAAAAATTAGAATGGGCACAGTACTGAGATTCTTTCCAAAGTTGTATTCTGAAATAGCATTGTATTTTCAGACAATCTTTCTTTCTTTAAAAACATAATACATGATTACATTATACAATGTTTTAGCTATTTGCCTCTGGCACTTCTCCAATGTAGAAATACTTTACACCTCACACATAAATGAACTATGAAACTCATTGCCACAAGATACTTCAGAAGTGAAAAGTGTTAGTGGGTCCCAAAAGGGATTAAGCGGTTTCTTGGGGAAGCTTCTTCCATGCTATGGAATATGAGAGTTGGGACAATACAGACTGTCTTAACTGCTGACTGCTAGCAGCTGTATGTTGATGTTATGATCATTCTGGTGCTCGTCCTGCACCTTACACTGGCTTCCTAAATATCTCCTGTTGGCTGTTGTCACAGGGGAAGACCTGGGCCATTAGGTCAATGCAAGATGATATTTCCTGTTTTACATCACATAACGTTCCAGATGCTGCACCTCATTGCTTGTGATACTTGGAAAGTTATGAAATGTTATTTGAAACACCACAGCTCGCTTCTTGATTGTTTCAGTATTTGAAATGGTACTTCTGGAAATTTGAATGAGTGAAGGTTATGCGTTGGTTGGTAGGTCTTACACTCCAAAAGCACCTCTAGCACGAAACACAAACCTTAGCTTTTCAGTTTTGGGGAGAGAAGAGAATGGAGCTGCATATCAGTACATGTACATGATCAGTAGAGAGTTGCTGTATAGTAATAGTAATATTTTTATCTCAAGATGGTTGACGTTTCAGTTAATAACTGTCTACTGCAGGTCAGATCAAAAATTCTTTTGAGTGAGGGTGTCTCTCTTGACTTCAGTGATATTACGCTTGCTTACATCGGCTGAGCTGCTGATTAATGTATTTAAGAAATTCAGTATATTAATATATTTAAGAAATACATAAATAATACATAAAAATATAAATGTAGCTTGTATAATCTTTATAAATATAAACATGCATTTCTGTTACTGTCATTGTCAGTAGGTACTGCTAGTGCTAGGACATACAAGTAGGTCAGGTGTTTTGGGGAACTGCTCACAGAGGCAAACATTTGGTCATGTATTCAGAAAAGCTTCCTGAAGATGTGGGTTGTAAGCACTGGCTAAAACTTAACCTTCTTATAATTTAAAAAAGTATTCAGATTATTACCAATGTGGCAGCAGTAAAGGGTATCACTGTTGTGGCTCGGAAGAAATCATTTTGCAATATATAACATGGTTGGGTTTTTAATATATGTGCATGTAATCTGAAATGTCAATACATTGCAGCTTGCATTACTGACGCACAGAACTTTGACCTTTAGCCATTTACCTGTTTTTTACTCACAAAGGTGTGATAAGACATCAGTCCAAAACAATGCTGCCCATCCAAACAAGGATAAGTTGATGGGATATTTTTTTTTTTAAACTAAATCAGTTTCTCCTGTATGTATCAGGAGCTGAATTTCTTTACACGTGTATTAATTATGTTGCTTTTGAGTGTAGAAAACCCGACCTCTGAAAACCAGCCAGATGTAGATTTCCTACCTGAGAGGCTTTGTCTCCATGGGTTGGAGTAGTCATCGGTGCACCTGTGGGTCATTTACAGGGGACAGATTTCTCTTCTGATGTGCCATTGTATGTACTTGAGCGACTTCTCGTGTAGAAATGGAACAAAACTTACTCTCGTGAAATGCAGGATGTCCTTAAATGCAGGTGAACTTTGACTCTTCCCCTCTCCCCACACCTCCAATTTCACATACTCTTAGTGAAGATTTAGGGTTGCCAAAGATTCTTGTCACCAGTACATTACTCGGTATTTTCAGGTAGACGCCTTCACCATTTAACACCTTTGTATAAAATCTGAGTTCAAGATACGTGAAAGTAGTTGCCTGTATTTAATGTTAGTGCTGATAGATGGTAATGAATCAACTCTAATCCATGCTCTGATTATATATTTACATGCATATTTACTATTTGTTTATCTATAAATACCGCTGTAAAGAAAACTGTTAAATAAGACAGTTCTGTCTTTTCTGCATGGAAATTATAGGAGTAAAACTGGTGATAACTGGGAGATGCAGAGGCTTTGGTTTCTACAGCGTTATGGCCTAGCTATACCTCCCAGACAGTTACAGATTAACATTTGCATTGTATGAAACCTTGGCTTTCAGATTTTGTTTTTATGAAATCCAGTCTCTCACTATATTTATTAAATGTTTGTTTCTAGGCATATGTCTGCTTGTATTCATAGATATTTCTTGAAGTAATATTGAATATTAGTCAGCCTGCAAAATGCTAGGACTGGTATTCCATGTCTCTAGGAAGTACTACACATTAAGCAAAAATAAATAATTTCTCTTCCTCTGCTTTCACAATATGATGATAGTCTAGAATACTAGTGATTTTGTAACAAAGTTCCACCAGGAGATAGGAAAGCTACTACCAATTATAAACATGGTTGTGTTTGCAAGAAGACAGTACTGATATGCTGCCATTGCATAGACTTGCTGGCCCCTGCTTGCTCAGAAATTGTTCTGCTGTGGCTGTGAAAACTACATGGGTTTGCACTGATTTTACACATGTACAATCATTCTGTTTATTTCATTATTCAAAAAGTCTTCCTAGACTGGCTGCTAAAAATCTTACTCGACTGACTTAGCCATTCTTTATATTGTCAAGGTAATTGCAATTCTGTGAGAGAGAATGATTTGTTCACTTTGGCCTAGGTTTTGAAGGTTGGCGTGGTGTGTGCAAATCGTACAAGAGTTTATCATAACTTGAAGCACTTCAAATACAAGTTGCATGTGGATTGCAGCTCCATTACTGAGGTGGATGGTGTTGAGGACGAACCGGTCAAAGACACGGTCGAACGGCTTTTCAGCCAGTTGGATGACAGTGGGTGGATTCAGAAGGTACAACAGAGTTACTCGATGTGACCTTTTCCAAGCAGATAGAAGTAAGCTGAGATAAGATGTCTGGTTTAATTGATCAGTTCTGAATTACTGGGCTTCAGTAGTATAACTCAGCTTCACCATTCATCCACTTCTGCTGACCCGGTTGCCCAAACAGTGGTGTGCTGCTGCATTCACACTGAGTTTGTGTCAACTTTTGACATTAAGCTTTCTGACAGCTGCATGATCGGTGGGCTGGGGTGGGCAGGCTCCTGTTTCAGCTGAACGCAGCAACACAAACTCAACCTGGAACTTAGAAAGATTGGGACACGTATGCGAGGCACAGAAACAACATTTTATTCTTCTGTTTACACTGAAGAACTTTGAATTATTCAGAAAAACTTTATGAACTGTTTTAATACGAACTGTACAATTGCATTTAGCAAGCTTTCAGATGCCATTGCTTCTGAATTGTTATTGGCATGCTTGTTAATGTATTGAAGAAAAAGAAAAAGTGGTCTTTATGTAATTCAGTTATTGAACGTTCATAAAATAATACAGGTTTTATTTTATTTGCAGAGATATAATGATCTTGAAGACTACATGAATGATGCAGACAGATTCCAAGAAGAGAAAATGGATTAAGTGGTCATAAAGCTCTTTGAAAGGCATTTTGTAAAAATCTGAATGGCCTGCTTTAGCTGCATGCACTTTATCTCTGCCTGGTCTTCAAGATTCTTTCTAGGCTGTGTTATACTTAAATCCATATGCCTTTAAACTACTGTCTGAGGATGTGCTGTATCTTTTTTTCTCATCTGTGTCAATAATAACCCAAAGTTTTACCAAATCAGTCCTTCCAGGCTTACTGCATAGGTCACTTTAAGTTTCCTTCTGTTCTTAAAAATAACATCTCAGTATCTGTTTACTTGGGAAATAAAGCTGCCACCTATTTCTGTTGAACTGCATCGTAGGGAAGGTAGGAGATGCTGAGACCTTTTGAAGTAGGTGTATTTGGAAAGGTAAGGCTATGTGATACAGGAACGTATGACTTGCATCTTACCTTCCTTCTTGCTCGTTATGCGCAAGTAAGCCCAAGCATTTAGAATGGTAGTTACAATAAACAGGACCCAAATGCAGAGGTCTATTTCCCTACTGAGGAATCAGTATAGACTGTTGCAAGGCAACAGAGGAAATATTCTGCAGTTCTGACTACATTTGCGGCACAGTAGTCATTCCTCTCTTTAGAGAGTAGGTGATGAGTCACATTATAGGCGTCATGCAGACTGAGTCTGGCTTAGCTATCTAAGTGAACGCTTGGGCCCACAGCGCTGGCTCTGATAAGCAGCTGGGGCAATTCACTGAGATTTTAAACATAAATTACATTGTGCAAGCATAATGGCAACAACGTGCAGTAACTAAAAGATTAATGGATTAATGCGGCCATGCAAGATGAGCAAGAATTCTTCCAGTGTAACTTAATAGAAATTAGGAGTTGCTCAGAATCATGATGCATCACTTACCTGAATTACATGAAGCCCAAGTCAGAGTTCTTTGGGGCCAGGGGAGTAGATTTTTGAAGAGTTAGGAAGAGTTAAGTACTGTATTGGCCATTCTGAAAAACTGGACGTGAGCCGACGATGTGCTCACAGCCCAGACAGCCAACGGTACCCTGGGCTGCATCAAAAGCAGCGTGGCTGGCCGGTCGAGGGAGGTGGTTCTGCCCCTCTACTCCACTCTGGTGTGACCCCACCTGCAGTGCTGCATCCAGCTCTGGAGCCCTCAGCACAGATGGGACATAGACCTCTTGGAGCGGGTCCAGAGGAGGCCACAGAAATGATCCAAGGGATGGAGCACCTCTCCTGCAAAGACAGGCTGAGAGAGTTGGGGTTGTTCAGCCTGGAGAAGAGAAGGCTCTGGACAGACCTTATTGTGGCCTTTCAGGACTTAAAATGGGCTTATCAGAAAGATGGGGACAGGCTTTTTACCAGGACCTGTAGTGACAGGAGAAGGGGCAATGATTTTAAGATGAAAGAGTGTTGGTATAGATGGGCATAAGGAAGACATTTTTTATGATGAGAGTGGTGGGGCACTGGAGCAGGTTGCCCAGGGAAGCTGTGGATGCCCCATCAGTGGAAGTGCTAAAGGCCAGGTTGGATGGAGCTCTCAGCAACCTGGTCTAGTGGAAGATGTCCCTTCCCATGATGATCTTTAAAGGTCCATTCCACCCCAGCGCATTCTTTGATTCTGTCTCTGTACCTTGTGCTGCATATAAAATCAATTAGGTGTAGCCTAAGATAAGATGCAGGGCTTTGCATCCAGTTAGGAACTGTTCCTACATCCTGCTGTATGCACTTACTGATCCATTAGTGTTTTGCAGCTGAGCAACTTAGTGAAAGGGAAGATATTGTTAGAAGTCTAGATTCTTTCAACATGATCCTCTCAGAACCAAAATTAATGAAACCTAATTTCTCATGGATTTGTCCATAAGAAATCCCCGCATTCATTATGCCACTCTACTGGTAACAGCTGTGCTGATTGGCCAGGGGACTGCTGCCAGGTGTATCACTTAACAGGGAACATCTGTTGGCTTTTTTCCACAGGAACTACCTGACATTTGTCATTCAGTACCCTTTTTTCCAGCATTCATTGTAAGAAATAAACTGCTTTTATATATTAAAGGGTTGAAAGGCAGCGATGGTTTATATGCTATTGGAGTGAGCTAATATTGTCAGTTCTCCCTTGTACCACATACAGATACAAGGTTTACAAACCAAATGAAGAATCCCTGTAAACATATTGAGACATATTCTAAAGTAAACTTATGTTGCAGATATTGTTTCCATACCCTAACTGTGAGTTAGATATGTAAACATCCTGAGATTTTATATATGTTATACCTATCTCCCGGGTGACCAAAGCTGAAGGAAATCTTCTCTATTCTTTTTCCTTCTTCATCCCTGTTCTGAGAATATTGGTGGGAACACACCCGTCAGCTTAAAAGTCTTCAGGAATCCATCTCAAATATATCCCTTTTAGGAAAAGTAATGCCCCTTGGTGCCCCACTTCCTTCTGTTAACAAAATCTCTGTACACTTTTGTTGATTTCTCTAGATAATAAAATAACATTTATGTTTGGTGTAACTTCATTCTTACAAAGGAAAACCGTTCTGAAATAGAATCATAGAATTATAGAATCGTTAAGGTTGGAAAAGACCCTTAAGATCATCGAGTCCAACCGCTAACCTATCACTGCCAAATAAATGAGTTTTGTACCACAAAATGGAGTATGCCCTCTCAGAGCCTTCCTGACTCGTCTTAATTTCTGCTACCTTCTGAATTTTTTGAAACCTCTCAAGACTGTATGATTTTTATTTTAAAATTTTGCTATAAAAATGAATGGTCCATTTCTCATTGTGCCACATTTAAACTGTTTGGTACCAAGTTAAAAAAAAGTTTGGGAAATTTTGGCTTGCTTGTAATATTTCAAGAATACATACATTTTGAATGAAAATTGAAATTGTCAAATTGTTCCAGTGATTAGCTTTACTCATTTTTTGATGTCTACCCTATCCCGGCTCATGTTTCTCACCTCTTCTTTGTTCACCTAAAAGGTGTGACCTATCTTCTTCCTTCTTGTTCCTGCAGGCATTTTCTTCTAGATCGATGTTTTCCTGTCTCTAACAGGGATACAAAAGTAACCTGGGAGAGTTTCTTGGAAGGAAGTGCCTCCGTAGGTTTACTAACCCTGCCTGTGACATCACCAGTTGGACTAAGAAAATGCCTAGAATTGGCATCACTGATTTCTGTTTCAGGAGGAAACTTTGGTTTGGCTTGGCAGGGGCTGACGCACTGTTTGTGTGTGTATAGTCTCTCTTGAACTTTGATGTTCCCCTCGCTGAGATTGAAGGAAGCAATAATATTTTTGTGGCTGTTGTTTTACCTAAAGAGATTCTACAAGACAGAATGCAAAGTGTCGTTACATCGTATTTACATTTGTCTTCACCACAGGAAATGAAAGGATTGTTTAGAAGAGCCTTATATGTAAAAATTTAGATCGAATTTTCCAGAACAGGCTGGAAATGCTAGTACTTGTACACAGCGCCAAGTACAAAGAGGACCCCTACCCCCTGAGACTTTCTCTGTATAGAAATAGTAAGGATAGTTCTAGCAGAAAAATTTTGTGCCATTATCTAATGATGGGAGAAGCCAGAAATCTGACTGGTCTTTCATACTTCCTTTTCCACATTAGAGAATTTGAGTAGAGTTAGGGGGCGAGAGAATATAATGTTTGTTCTAATAGGACGTTTTTAATTGTCTCTAGTGTTAATTTTTGAAGCAGTAGCTCTAATTAAGATGAAGTACCTGTCTTAATGGAACAATGAAGAGAGCTCAGTATGTGACTAGACTTGGCGCAGGTGATTAATGATCATACTTGGAAATTACTTTCGTTCCTGTAATGTTGCGATAATCTGCTCTAGTTGAAGTGTTGTAACTCTGGAGACTGTGATAACGATAAAGTTCACACCAGGTATTTCTGCTCGGGCTCAGGCTCACTGATGTGATGTACTTCTAAGAGAGAAGGCCCTTTTCGGTCTATATCCTATGTCGAGTTCTTGCTGCGAAGTATTTCAAAAGAAGTGATTTTTCTCCCCATCTCCCTCAGTTTTTGGAAAGTCATTTGTGGATCAGGTGGGATGGTGCAATTGGCTAATAGCAGATAGGTGTTACTGTCATTTGTTCGACAGTGAAGGCTTCTCCTGTGTCCGAAAAGCAGCTCAGTTCTAGCAGTTCAGCAGGCAATTACAGGCAATTCCCATGCTTAACTTCTCTGGTTTACTTTTATTTGGGTAAATAAAGACTTGTATTTTTATCCTTCTTTAAGTCTGTCTGGATAAACAGAGTGGGTGTGTTAGTTAAGCACATGTAAGTACAATACCACTCCAAGAGAAATATCCAGCACATACAAAATAGACTTTATAAAGTTGACTTTCTGATCCTGCTTTAAGAAATAAGAAATACCGATTTCTAATCTGAATCTAGAGGTGAGACAAAAGAATGTAAGCAATTATGATCTACCAACCAAGGAATAATATGAAAAATATATGAAATGGTATTGGAAAAATGTGATAATAACCCCCGCCGCGGCCTACTTCCCTGAATAGTTTATGTGAATTTTGGTATTTTTCTAGGTAATAAGTGATGGCATGAGGTTTGGTTTGGTTTGGGGTTCCCTGTTGTTTATTAAATAAGATGTAGACACAGTTTCTTTAGATTGCTCTGGGGATTATATTCTTCTTATTAAAAAACTGGTGTGTGTTCAAGATGGCTTCTTTTACAGTTTAAACAGAGCAGTAATTGCATACACCTTGTGCCCAAAATTTAAGGACAAGACGACTGATGCGGGTGCAGTCAGACTCTGCTCCAAAGTTAAACCATTTGCCAGGCGAGCGGCGCGGCACGCGAGCCTGCCTAGCTGGGAGTGCCCCAGGAGGCACACGTATGTGTGGCTGTAATCACTCAGAATGGCTAAGAACCCTCGCTGAAAAGCACATAATGGAAATGGCTGAAAATTCAAAGCCCCAGTTTGCAAAATCCTCCGCAGGACTGACAGTAAACACCATTCCGGTGGAGTTAACTTCCACTGGAGTTAACTGAAGTAATCTGACATGTGATTTCTCAACACAGATGAGTGAGGTATGTGCCTAGATTTAAGCACGTGCTCAAGTTTTTAAGCGACACAGGTTCAGCATCGTCCTTTTGTTCCATTTTTTGGAAAGTTATAAGCACAACGGAACGTCCGTGGTGAGAACTCCTGGCTGTGAACCCAGCAGAAATAAGCGCTTTGGTGATCTGGAAGGGGCTGCTGACTTAGGGGACGCGGGGATTCAACAGCAGTAGGGGATTCATACAGAAAAAATGCTGAAGCGTGACAGCTCACGTGAGATTACAGTATCATGTAAAAAGGTCACAATTTAATGTAGACAGAAGGAAAAAAGTAATCATTCAGGACCTGTTATGTTTGTGTTTTATCACGTGTGTGTTTATTAGAATGCCTATGACACGAATCGCAAGTGATGTTATGAACCATTTGCTTTTAAGAAGACTGACAACTAGCCAGTCCAGAAACGAGAGCGGTATCCAGGGGCTGGGAACGTTCACCAGGGTCTTCTGGGCAAAACTTGAAAAGCTGAGGGACGGATTTAGGATATTTCCTTCTCTGAGACACCAGGGGCAGCATTTGCTGCGTATTGAGCGGCCGGGGACTTGCAGCACAGCCCTGCAAGCAGCCGTCTCTCGCCCTGAAAGGGATACATTAAACCACAAAACACATGAGATGCGTCTGTGCAAAAAGTTAATCTTAACCATCTCAAGTTAAAAATCAAAAATCTCTGGTTTGAAAGATCATTCTCTAAGTGCTACAAAATCTTGTAAGAGAGAGAAAACTCCTGCAGCTACCCTGGTGTCTTCTGGAGCAGCACCGCTGATTTCATACTCGCACAGCAACTTTGAAAACCCCAGCCAATATTTTGTTTAAAATTCCCCTGGTTATTCTCTGTGAGGTTTGTGTCTTACTGTTACACGTGCATTCTGTGACTGACCCCCTTAAACCCAGCAGTGGCATCTGAGCTATCAAGCACAAATAAAAGCCCCAGTGAGGCCGGAAGCAAAGGTAGTATCATCTATTATATTACAAACATTAAAATTTCATCTTTTTTTCCAGCTGTGCCAGCCCATTGTTCTCAACAGATGCATACTACTGTTACGTATCAAATAATAATCCACTCTTCCTCAGTTGTTCAAGGTTAAGCAAAAAAAATCCCTTTTTCCTGTTGGCAATAATGCCTTCCTGTGAATGTAGCACATCCACAAACCTGGCTTCCCCAGGCCTCGCCCCCAGCGAAGAATCAAAGTCTCTGCTGGGGCAAACGTGGATCTGAATGTGTTGGAGACTGGCTGGCGCTCGCACAGCCAGATCCTGGAGACCTGCAGGGGCGGTTGTTGCAACAGGAAGGAGTCGGGGGTCGTGAAGCGGGGGCTTGCATTTTTCCCATGTGTCCGATGCCGTGTACCTTTAACGTATTTGGGGGGGGATTTCCAGGAATGTGTCTTTTCATCGTTGGCGTTCAAAGCATTTGCAGGTATGACCTTGGAAGGGGATAAAACCACCTGAGAGGGTTATCAATAGTTCCTCTTCATCCTCAGCTTAACGCTCCAGGTATGTTGTGATGAAATTTGTGTATTTTTCTGACTGGACCCACCGCAGACCTAAGTGAGGTGATGCGCCCTTGTATTAGGGGCTGTAGGGTCCCAAAGGACCCTAAAGGTTTTCCATCAGGGTTGTGTCTCCAAGCGCTCGGGGGCTGTTACTCCCAACGAGGTATTTGGGAATTCAGATAATACGGCCACAGTAGCACAACAGCGTATCGCTTTCATAAAGCCGGCCGGCTCCCAGCTGTTCTGCACCCTCCTCCACAGCTCACCCACAGCACCGCACGGAGCCTGGCGGCTGCCGGTTGCGGTAAGGCCAGCACCGGGGGCCGGGGCTCGCCCTCGGCCACCCCTGCTCCCGACGGAGGAGCCGGGCGAGAGAAGCAGCGAGACCGTGGCCTCCCGGGGACGAAGCAGGCTGCCCCGGGCGCCCGAGAAGCTCCTGCATCCCGAGCCCGACCTCGTGTCGTGCGCTCGTCCCGTGCGTGAGAGCGCCCTAGAAGGCACTGCTTGTTTTCGTACCGTCTGTTCCAGAGAAATCCAGCTGGTAGAGGAGCGCAGCGCCGTGATTTATTTGCGAACTCCTTCGTACTCGCCTGAAGGTCTCGCCGCCGGGGGAGGCGGGAGGCTGCGCTCCTCGGCGGCTGCTCCGGCGGCACCCGGGTACCGAGCGCGGAGGGGAACGGGGATTTCCTTGGCTCCCTCCCATGCAAATACCTCCCGCGGAGCGGCGGCGGCGGCCCGGCTCCCCTCCGCGGCCGCTGGGAGGCTCCGCGCCTCGCCCCGGCCCCGCCGCGACACCCGCCTCCCGCCCCCGCAGCGCCCCGCACCGCTCCGCTCCGCACCGCACCGAGGGGCAACGGGCAGCGCCGGCCCCGGCGCCCGGCGGAGGCAGCGCCGATAAACCCGCCGGCGACCGCCCGCCCCGGCGGGTCGGGGATGGAATATACAAAAACACAAAGGAAAAGTGGCTGGACTGTTCTGGGTGCAAAATGCTGGAAGTTTGTAAGTGCAACTCTCCGTTTGTAATTCCTGTCTGAAGAGGGGCTGGCTTTTTGGTTTTTCTTTTTTTTTTTTCTTTCCCCCGTGCTTTTCTTGAAACAGTACTTGAAACTATTCAGTATCTGGGAGTATAAGGGAAAGTATGCGAGAGGAGTTCTTTGCCTGGGTGCGTAGCTTGCTGCTTTATTACTAAGGGGGGAAATAAGCGCTGAGAGCAATACGGATTTTATCCGGTGGCTGGATTAACTGAAGGCAAAGCGTGGTCTGGGAGTCCACCGGCTGACTGACATTGTTCCGGACCGGGGGATCCGTCTCTCTTATTTTTAGAGGAACTACAATGTAGCGGCAGACAGTCGGACACGGTACCGAGCCGAAGAGCGGGCGAGAGACACCGAGAAAGCACAAAGGCTAAACTAACCCTAGCCGCCGCTGCCTCCTCCTCCTCCTTCCCCGGCGCTTTATTTGCACATTTACTAAATACTTTAAAAAAAAAAAAATCCCAACAAACCCCACTCCACCAAACCTACGGGATTTTTGGGGCCGCCGGGGTTTTTCTCCGTGCCGCCGACCACGGCGATGCCTTTCCTTGCATAAATTTCCACTTCAAGGAATAACGTCCCCGCTCCCCCGAAATAAAATAAAATCACTAAACCTGCCAAGTCTCACTCATTCCCGAGGGAGATCTCCGTCCAGGGATTCCTTTTGGAGGCAGCGGCTCTATTTTTTTTTTTTTTTTCCGCCCTCCTCCCCCGGCGGAGCCCCCCCGCCCCGGCGGCCCTCCCGCCCCCCGGAGCCCCTCGGCGGGGGCTGCCCGGCCCCGACCCCCGCCCCTCCCGATGCTGGCACGACCCTAAGGGCGGCCGGAGGCGCACCCCCGCCCCGTCCCGTCCCACCCTCGCTCTGTCACCCCCCGCCGGGCCGTCACCGCCCGGGGGCCGTCACCGCCCGGGGGCCGGCTGGGGGTGGGCTGGGGGCGCGGGGCTGACCGCCCTCCGCCCCGCCGCCAGCCCCCGGGCTCGGGCTCCCGCCGCTGCCCCCGCCTCCCCCCCCCCCCCCGCCCCCCTCCATGCGGCAGTGAGGACCGACCCATCCGGAGGGCCAGCACCGGCAGCCAGCCATGGGCGACACGGCTCCCCCCCAGGCCGCGGGGCTGGGGGCCGGGCTGCTGGGGGGGGGCCCGGCGGCGCCCCGGGTGCACAGCGCCATCGTGGAGCGGCTGCGGGCCCGCATCGCCGTCTGCCGCCAGCACCACCTCAGCTGCGAGGGGCGCTACGAGCGGGGCCGCGCCGAGAGCTCCGACCGCGAGCGGGAGAGCACCTTGCAGCTCCTCCACCTCGTCCAGCAGGGGCAGGGCGCCCGCAAGGCCGGCAAGCACCCCAAGGCGGCCGCGGCCGGCGGCGGCTCGACCGCCCCCGCCGCCCCCGTCCCCGCCGCCGCCGCTGGGGCCGCCGCGCCCCCGGACTACCACCAGCACCTCCTCAGCAACGGCGGCATCAACGGGGAGCAGCCGGCGGGGGAGCAGCGCGCCTCGGCCCTCCTGGCGGTGAGTCACAGCGCCCCCTGCCGGCGGGGAGGGGCCGCGCGGCGCGACCGTCGAGCGAAGCCCCTGCCCCGCCGCCCCCCGGGTCCGGGGGACGAGGGCCGGGCCGGGCCCCACCCGGGGGCGGCCCTGGGGGGTGTCCCTGGCCTGCCGGCTCGCCTCGCTGCCCCTCGTTACCCCCGGGAGGGTCCCTATCGGGCGCCGGGCCCCGCGGTGGCAGCGAGAGTGCGAGGAGCGGTGGGCAGACCCGGGGCGGGGGGAGCTGAGGGATGTGTCCTCCCTCGAAGGGGTTTTGGGACAGCTTTGGGTTGGTTTTTTTTTGTTGTTTTTAAAACAGGCTGTGGTCCTAAAAATGTGTGGCGTGCCCTGCCACGCCGGTGACAGCAGGCATCGCTGAGGAGGGGCGCCGGCGGCGAGCACGGGCCGCGCGTCCCCGCGCAGGGGCGGGGAGTAGCGCTAAAGTGTCACCCGTGTCCAGAATTGACCCCCTGCCCCGTGTTATCCCGCTCGTCGGGGCTTCAGGCAGCTGTTTTCAATCGAGGCAGCGCCGCGCCGCCGCGTCCCTCGAGCACGCCGCCGCTCGCGCGCGAGGCAGCGCCGCGCCGCCGCGTCCCTCGAGCACGCCGCCGCTCGCGCGCGAGGCAGCGCCGCGCCGCCGCGTCCCTCGAGCACGCCGCCGCTCGCGCGCGAGGCAGCGCCGCGCCGCCGCGTCCCTCGAGCACGCCGCCGCTCGCGCGCGAGGCAGCGCCGCGCCGCCGCGTCCCTCGAGCACGCCGCCGCTCGCGCGCGAGGCAGGCGGGCAGTGCCGGGAATCGAGAGCCCGGAGCCCGGGCGTGCGGGCCAGCCGCGTGCCGCAGCGACTGGCGGGCGCTTGCAGAAGCCGCGCTGCGCAGGAGTGTGTGGCGACGTTCAGCAGAGCAACGGCACCTCGCGCCTGCAGCTCTGAGCACCAGCTTCAGCAGAAAGGGTCGGCTTGTTATTATCACCAAGTGTGTTTTCGCAGAGCAGAGTTACAAGAGTTTTCCAGGCACTACCACTTTGTAAATGATACGTTGACCTTTTTCAACTGGAAATTGCTCTGAACGTGTCAAGGAGGCGAAGCCTTGTCTCCTGTTACTTTATTACGAGCAGTCTGTGTACCGCGCTTTTGAAGGCGTATGCTGCGCTGTGCTGCCTTCCAACTTAATTCTCGGCACACATGCGAAATATTAAGAGGAGCGACTGCGTCCTGATAGGCCCGTGGCTGCTATTCGAACGGCTGAAAATAGATCGCTCCCCCCACCCCAGACATCAAACCTATCTTTCTCGGTGCCCGATGTATGCTAAAACGGGACCTTTGTGGTTGTTTCTCCCTTCTTACCCGGGAGTTCACTGCGGTGCGTGGATCGACGTTTGGGGCTGTGTTACTCAGCATCGTTCATGAGGGTGATGATGTAAGCATTAATGCGATAACATTGTGTCCGAGGGGAGTTTAGGCACTTCGACCTGACTCAGTGTTCAGATTAAATCTCCCCACGTTCCTTGTCACAATCAAGAAAGCCATTATCTTATTTTTCCAGTGTGTATTAACGAAATGCTTTGCACTTGTCTTATGGGAAAACAAAAAAAAAGGCATTTGCCTAATAACGTACGTCCCAGAAAAATCCTCTTTCTGAGATCAGCGAACAGGCCTGTGTGGGGTTTTTTGTTTTCAGGTTTTTTTATTTCCAGTTTTTTTTTACTAGTTGTTACTATTATTATGAAATAGCTGGAGGCAGCTGTTTGAAAGTGCTAAATGAAACAACTCCAAAGAAAATATTGAAAGATTTTCATCTCTTAAATACAGAGAGGTTGTCCTTGTTTCTGAAATACCACTGATGATTATTAACCTGCTCCTTGCTGGGGAGTGCTGTGCACAGCCCTCGCTCCACGTTGCGTGTTGCATTACCTCCCAGATAACTCTGCACGTGTGGGTCTTTGACAAGGGAAAGGTCTGACAAAGCCCCCCTGGTTTCTGCATGCTGGTGTTCCGTAATCCTGCTGACAAGGTACATGACTTCACTGAACATGACGTTTGGAGCCCTGAACCACGTTCTGACACTGAAGAAATGCTGGCTCATGAAGCAGTATTGCTGTAACGATATCACTGCGCATCACTGATCCCCTCACTCTGCGCTTGACACAGGCGTTCCTCGTTTGCTGCTCTGGTAGGACTGCCTAATTAAGGAACGGAGAAGGGCATCGGTTCAAAGTCACGTCTCCATGTCACGGAGGCACATGTTCCCCTTACCAAGAGCTCCTTAGAACATTGTTGCAAATATTAAAAAGGAAAAGCAAACCACACAGTGTCTGAGTGGGAGGGATTCAAGTGGCTGAGGGTCATACGCCAGGTAGCACAGCATTGTGCTCCTGTTCTTGAAAATTCAGAGGGCAGGGATGGGCCAGGAAATAATGGGCTCTTGCTTTCACTCCAACCATAGCTGGAGGAGGAATTTGCTCTGCCAGTTATTCCGAGGGTTCTTGAAGAGGAAGGACAAGGCAGACTAAGCCTGTTGTCCTGTGCATTATAAATGGATGGGGAAGAGAACCATACCTAAGCAGAATTAATCCTCTATGGGGTGTTTCCCCAGAGGAAATCCAGTGGAAGCCTTACATGCGCTATTCCTCTAATTCCAGACTTAGAGCAGATCTGAGGTGCGCAGGGTCCCGGCACAAGGTGCAGCTCTGAGCTTCAGCTGTGGCAGGTACAGCTCTGGCCCAGGGAAGAACAAGACAGGAGCATTTGTGCGAGTCTCACACTGAGGATGTGAGACCGGACACATCCCTGACTCCACAGGGGGATTGTAAAGCTCCGCCTGCCTTGCTGTAGGTCTACCAGTTAAAAAACAAAAAAAATCCACACAGATAAGCACAAAGGCAGTCATAACTGTCTTTGGGGAGTTCTGGCTATCAGGACGTTCTTTGTCTGCAAAACCAAGATTGTCCCCATGCTTCCCTTCCCGAAAAGAGCCGGGTTGTTTCCTTTGCTTTGCAGGTCCCACTGCTCTTGTTACAAGTGTGCCTGCCATGTTTAGTGGCATTGGATGGGTCGTTTACACAGTTGGACTCGAAGAATAAATATTTGACACTTGATAACATTTGAAACAACGTTCACTTGAACATATCAAAGAGCTTGAAGTGATTATCTGACAATGTTGATACTATTATTTGATAATTACCTTTTCCCAGCAGGCAGTTTAAAACCAGCAGAAGAGAGAGTTTTTAGTGGGGTTTGGTTTGGGCTTAATTAGGCAGTGTTACTTTGATTTTTGAGAAACCTTCTGCAGCAGCAGTATTTTCTAATTGGAGAGTGGAGACCAGATTTTTCAGCTGGACCAACGGATATGGGTGCACGCGAAGGAGAAATTAATTCTTCGCGACATGGCTAGGAAAGCTTTTGTACTTTCTGCCTCCCTGCATTTCCCAAGAGCTGACATTTGTTTATTTATATGGTGGTGTTACTTTTCATGGTGCAGAGTGGAACAGATAAAATATTCTGTCTTTCTTTTATACATACGTCTATATGTATGTATATGCCCTCCAGCACTTAGCTGTTTATATTATTTATGTTATATATAAACAGTTAGCTCTGGAGGGCATTCCTCAGTGGCTTAAGCATTGAACTGGTAATACCAAAGTTCTTGCACTGCAGTTTCAAACCTCTGGTGGCCAATTCATTCTTTCATTTTTCTGACATAGGCTGAGCACTGTTCATTTTGCTCTGTTCAAGCCAGGAACTCTGTTTCACAGGCGTTATTGTATTGTTCCAGTCAGGTTCTTTCACTGCAGCCATCACACTAGTGGCAACGTCTTCTCTGGGTCTGTTAGGCAATGTTTGCCATCAGTCACAGGTGACTTGTTCTACTTTTGCTCATCTTGACATTGCACTGAATTTATCATTATAGGAATTAATTAAAAATATTAATTAAATATATTCATATTTTTTGTACTCAGAAGAGTGACTGTGAAAGTGGCCTACTCCCCAGGTGTAGTCTGCAAGCAGGTGAAGAAGAAAAGAGAAAACAGCCCCATAAAGACGATGTAGCCAAGGAAGAGGAGCATGGGTTAATTCCTCCTACTCACCTAAATTCTCATCAACATCAGTACAAATCTGTAAGAGTCAGTGAGTTTCTCCCAGTTCCCTGAGGACCTCAGTGGAAGACAGGGTTGCCTGACTGGTGCCAAGAGCCGAGTTTGGCTTGTATAACCTCAATTTAGGCAGTTATTTTACTCTGAGATCCTTGAAATGATCATGGAAGCCCTGACTTTGGTTCCTAATGACTTTTTTTTTTAATGATCCACACTGTGTTTGCTGAGGTTTGGCCTCCCCTGTGCTAGCATTCAAGATCCTTAAGTATTTTAAAAGGAAGGATTGTGGTCTAGTATCTTTGGCCCAAGTTTACACTTCCCCCATCTCCCAAGCACCTTGCTTTGTTTACTAGTTGGCTGCCAGGGTACCCTACAGTAATAGCTGCATTTTCTGGTTCTGGGCATACGTAAATTTTGGAAGAGCTCTGAAGCAAGCAGTATAAGGTGACCAGATATGGGGTGAAGTGATGTTACAGTGCGGTGAGGATGGGTGGATTAAAGCCCAAACCATTCTGCACAGCTGGGGTGAGACCTTTTGACTAATAAAGTTTGGTGCCAAAGCAATGAAATGTTCTTTTTGTGAGGTGAAGGGCCACAGTCTGCTCCTTGTGCTTCTGCAGGAGCGAAGCTGGGTTATGATACACAAAATTTATGCAGCCAAGTCAGGTAAAATCACAGAATCACAGAATGGTGGGCGTTGGAAGGGATCTCTGGAGATCATCTCATCCAACTCCCCGGCTTGATCAGTCACACCTAGAGCAGGGGGCACATAATGGGGTCCAGGTGGGTTTTGAATATTTCCAGAGAAGGAGACTCCACAACCTCCCTGGGCAGCCTGTGCCACTGCTCTGGCACCCTCACAGGAAAGGAGTTTTTTCTCATATTCAGGTGGAACTTCCTGTGTTCTGACTTGTGCCCATTGCCCCTTGTCCTGTCATTGAGCACCTCTGAAAAAAGTCTGGCCCCATCCTCTTGACATCCACCCTTTAGATATTTATAAGCATTGATAAGATCCCCCCTCAGTCTTCTCCAGGCTAAACAAACCCGGGTCTCTCAGCCTTTCTCACAGGGGAGATGCTCCAGTCCCCTGATCATCTTTATAGCTCTCCACTGGACTCGCTCAAGCAGTTCCCTGTCTTTCATGAATTGGGGACCCCAGAACTGGTCACAGTACTCCAGATGTGGTTTCACTAGGACAGAGTAGAGGGGGAGGATAACCTCCTTCAACCTGCTGGCCACACTCCTTTTAATGCACCCCAGGACACCGTTGACCTTCTTGGCCACAAGGGCACACTGCTGGCTCAGGGTCACCTTGCTGTCCACCAGCACTCCCAGGTCCTTCTCAGCAGAGCCGCTTTCCAGTAGTTCAGCCCCCAACCTGTACTGGTGCCTGGGGTTGTTCCTCCCCAGGTGCAGGACCTTGCACTTGCTGTTGTTGAATTTCATGAGGTTCCCCTCGGCCCAGCTCTCCAGCCTGTCCAGGTCTCGCTGGATGGCAGCACAGCCTTCTGGTGTATCAGCCACTCCTCCCAGCTTGGTGTCGTCAGCGAACTTGCTGAGAGTACACTATCCCATTGTCCAGGTCATTGATGGATCTAGTGAACAGGACTGGACCCAGCACGGACCCCTGGGGAACACCACTAGTGACAGGCCTCCATCCAGACTCTGCGCTGTTGATCACAACCCTTTGAGCTCTGCCATTCAGCCAGTTCTCTATCCACCTCACTGTCCTCTCATCTAACCCATGTTTACTTAGCTTGTTTGTGAGGATGTTATGGGACACAGTGTCAGAAGCTTTGCTGAATTCAAGATAGACAACATCCACTTCTCTCCCTTCATCTACTCAGCCAGTCATACCACCGCAGAAGGCTATCAGGGTGGTCAAGCATGATGTCCAAAGTGAATAAGTCATATTGCCTTTGTAGTAGAAAACTGATCTGCTCTCATGGGCCCTCTGGCTTGCTGGAAGCCATTTGGTTAGGATGGATGTGGGTGCCATTTAAGGTCTTTGTTCCCCTCGGCTGTGAGAACATTTTCCGAACAAAAATCAAGGAGACCCCCTACATAAAGCCATATTTAATGAAAGTTCAGCGAGTGAATTTGTTAAGTGTATGCTAGTGTAGGAGTCTTTTCAGTCCTAGCTCTCCAGTCAAATCACTTGCCTCCTCTGAAGCTTTTTAAGCTTTGAATACATTTAATGAAGGTCTCCTCCGTTCTGAAACTGTTTAACAGACTGTTTCCATCACCAAAGTTTCTGTAGGTATCGAGCAGAGGAACAGTTTTTCTGGCTAGACTTGACATGCCCTCTGAGGCCAACCCATGGGCTTTTTAATTTCCCTGACTATTACGGCATGTCCTCTGACAGAGCTCTCGCATCTCCTGTGGTACCCAGATTGAGTCCCTTGTGTGTAGCACCACAACAAAGGAGACTGATACACAGCTTGTTTCTTCTGTGCTGAGAAGTGTGACTCCAGCAAAAATGTTAGCCGCTCTATGGAGGTTCATCTGAGTCAGAGAAGCTGTTTTGCCGAAACTTTGACTTGTCTCACTATTATTACTTCTCCCCTTGCAAAGAACACTGCCTGCAGAAAGTGTATGTGGGGTTCGGTTAGCTTGCAGGGACCAAAAAACCCCCAGCAGCTAGGTTAGTCGGTTAGCAGGTTAAGAAAGGCCATAACATGCCTGTCTTCCTCTTCCTAACTGCTGTCAACGGTCATTTCTACCAAGATATCGTTTTCAGAGGCCAATTGTAGTCTGCCTTTCTTATCAAGTCTGCTGGCTTATGAAACTGAAACTTCACCCATGTCTCATTACTGGAAAAGAAGGGCTCCATCCTGGTCTCTTTGACAGCTTTGGGAAGGGTAGTATCTCCACTGCTCCATTTCTATTGCACCTCCTAGGTGGTGTAGGAGGAGCTAGAAGCTAGCAAGCTGCTCCAGCTAACAAAGCACTGGCATAGAGGTGCCAGCTCTGCCAGCAAGTGTCTCTGTGACCTTGCACCTGTCCCAGGTTGTGCCACTATTTCCCTTCTATTCTTGAGCTCTTCAGGTGGTACCATCTCGCTGCCTAGTGCATGAGACCCTGGTCTCCGCTGAGGGCTCAGCTCTACATGGCAATGACCTGACACCATCACTTCTGTGAGGTGCAGGAAGGTGATTAAAGAGACCACTATGCAACACTGTAGAGGGCTCACAATCAGCTACATGGTACACAGAAGAGCTTTAGCCACCTGGCTGCTCCAAAGAGGAGGAACAAGGTTTTTCTCTCTGGCCTCTCTGGTGCCTGCCTGTCAGTGTTCCCCTGTCTGGCTTCCCAGTGATCGTACTCCCAGCAGCAATAGAATGGAGCTGATGGTATTCATGACAAGGCTGTGTTTTCCACAATTCTGAATCAGGATCTAACCCATATCATGCTGCTACAGTTTAGAAAAAGGCAGTGGTCTTGGCTGCAGAAAAGAAGGATTTGGTGCCAAGTGAGATTTGGATCACTTTTCAACTTAACAGATTTTTTTCTGTTTTGTTTTGTGGGCTTTTTTTGTTTTTTAGATGAAAGCATAAACTCTTTATGCCCCAGATTTCCCATGAAAAGCTTCGTATAGCCACTTGAGAGCCAACTTGTGAATTTGTCATACCTTGTCAAGTTCCTCCAAAGTATTACTAGATGCAGCTAATCAATCCATAATTGTACTGAAGTGCCAACACCAATACCTAACACAAAATACCTGCAACTCTCAAGCAACAGATCTTAGGTAAGCGTGCTATAAACTCAGAACTCAATGTTTCTACTCTGACTCTAGGATCTATTCGACAGATTACTCCTGTTTTATTTCACTTCCATAAACCTCAGTTTCCTCTATGAAAAATACTATTTATCACCTTTGTAAAGTGCATTGAGATCTGATGGTGAGTTTTATGGCTTAGAAGCCAAATTAATTATTGATGGAGCCTAGGACAGGATATTTGAACGTTTGCTTTGGCAAAGCTGCAGGCAATGTATATGAGTTGATGGATTCTTCTTATTTGACTTCTGTGTTTTGAGCCTTTGAGGTGCACTCAAATCACCTTTTCAGCCTTTGACCCACAGGTATGAGTACTGGAAATACAAACCCAGATGAGTCTTTTACACCATCACCTGACTCCTGGAGCTGGGATTTAATAGCATCACATTGCCAAGATTCACAATAAAAGTGCAAGATGCAGCAGTGCCCCTTCTCTTTAGGAGAGAAAAGCATTTCCCAACTTTTCATTCATAATCATAAATGTATATTTAATATTTTCTTGCTTTACTTGCTCTTGATTTCGCATCAGTTTGTACTCAAATTAGTCTCCCAGTAAAGTCAGCTGTGTCCAAGCACTTCATATACTTGATGCTCCAGCAAACTGGGAGCAAAGTGGTACTGGAACTG
The DNA here is from genome assembly GCF_963921805.1 of Phalacrocorax carbo. Lineage (NCBI taxonomy): Eukaryota > Metazoa > Chordata > Aves > Suliformes > Phalacrocoracidae > Phalacrocorax > Phalacrocorax carbo. Next base: position 205,494,836 of record NC_087513.1, read on the forward strand.
AGAGCATACATGCAAGTCATTTGCTCTCTGTCAAGGCTGCAGCTGCACCCCAGCACTTGCAGGTGGGAGCCACCTTGTCCTGCATGTGTTGCTTCCCATGTGGTAGTGATGGAGGAGGGTTCGTGTTTATGGTTCAGGGTGGGAGAAAGACTCAGAAATATTTCTTAAGTGGATAACTTACACAAAATTCCAACACACTTACTGAAAAAATAGAATTTATTTTGGTTTTAATTTGAAAATACCTCACGCCTGTGGCTTCACACACAGGTGTTGGCAATTCCCTGATGAAATTAGTTTTGTTCAGAAATGGCTCCTGTAGCTATTTTTATCTGTTTCACTCAGTTATAATTTTGATGTGCTTGCAAACCCAGCTGAATCAAGTTGCAGAGAAATTAGTACCAATTAGAAATCGTCATGAAGTGCTTCTGACACAGTGAGGAAGCAGATCTTGCAAACTCATGTACCTGCTGCCTGAGCCTGAAGCTGGCTGAAAGACTTGATATGATCCTGGACGAGCAGATGAAACCCCAAGAAGGTTCATCATAGCTATTCTGTTTTGAAACAAAACATGCTATTGTGCAAGAGTCATCTCTGCAGTACCCTGGCTTTATTACAGAGCTCTCCAGGCACCTCCCTAGAGTAGGTGTTACACAAATACCCAGTGAGAAACGTGCCCTTCCCTGCATACCTGAGGGCCTCAAGAGACAAGATAGACAAAGAATGGAAGGAGGAACAGAAGCACAGAAAGGTCAAGTGTCTTGCCCAAGGTCAAACAGCAGGTCAGTGGCAGAGCTGGGAACGGAGCCCAGATTTCCTGACTCCTAGTCCAGCACCCTATTAATCATCTCTTTGCTTTGTGTTCTGCAGCCCATTACTGTCCATAGGAAATGTGAGGACAACTTTCCAACAGCTTCAGAGTTGCTTCGTAGTTTTGGAAACTATTGATCATCAGCACGCTATTGAGATAAAGAGGTCATGTACTGGACATGTGCACTAGAGGGTTCAGAACTAAGTGCTCTAGGTATCGATTTCATTCCAGGATACCAAAAAGCCATATTTCATAATCCCAAATGTTTATTCTAAATCAGATTTTTAAAGTCTTTTTTCCCTTACGTTGTGTACAAAGTGGTTTGTTTTTACACAGTTACTCATCACAGTTGAACTCCTACATTGGTGCTTGCCCTATAAATTATTTCTTCCTTGAAAATGAGTTAAATCAGATATTTCGTTAGCAGGGCTTTTCTTGTCCATGGAATTTACCAATGAAAGAGTCAGAAAACCAGACAGTCAAATGTCCTGAGACTTACTTATTTTCATTCCTCACCACACGATGTATTCAGTTTTTAAAGTCTTTCAATGGAATTATCTTGATCACAAAGTTAATTATACCTGTGAGATTTTTTTCTTCCCAAAAATTTTGACTTGAGGCAAAACTCTGACTACCGTGGTAATGACTTATCGAGAGTCTCTTGTAAACAATAGTATAATCACTTTCTTATAGTCATGGCAACGGTGTTTAAGCAATGAGCTTACTGAACACAATGTGCACTGTCTCCACTGAATAGCTATTGCAGTGCTGAAGTGTATGCTGCTCATTTTCAGAGGACTCAGGGACATAAATTATTCAGCAAAACAACACTGCTTCAGAAAGCATCTTTGAAATTGTTGTATTTCGTACTAGCCAAAGAAGGATGCTTATCAGCGCTGACAGGGCTGTGTTTAATTACTGCACAACAGTGTACTCTTTGGGCCAGGTCCGCTCCCACTAAATTTAAGGGTGTCTGTCTCAAACCATTTGAGAACTGTGCTACCTGTCGGCAGGGTCATGCTTCTCCTGGTAATGTTTGCCGCCATGTGAAATCCCTAACGTGGAGGGCAGAATGGCTCAGGAGGATGCATCCTGCATGTATGCATAGTGTCAGAGCTGGTGATTAGGTGCAGAAGGAGGAATTTGTTTTAATGAATGAGAGGTTCACTCCAGCAGGGCCGATCCCTTCCTTGGTCCAGAGGATCACCTGAATTCCTGTTCAGTGGGCTGGGGAGGCACCTTGGAGAGTGGATGGCTTCACAGGAAGCTTCAGAGTTGAACCCTAAGACAAGGAGTTGCTTCTGTTTTTTCTGTTTATTTTGTTTTTGCAGCTCTCTCATTCAAATAACTAGACCTGGAGGAAAGACCTTGTTGGCAACAGTTGTTGTTTTGGGATGAGTCATTCCACCAAATTTCAGAAATGCCACCCCAGTGACAGTTGGCAAAAATGCTGCATAGGTTGTTCAGTTTATGTTTTTCACTCTGGAAAATTAGACCATTTATTTAGGGTTCTGTTGCTTTAGAAACCATCTCCAGACACTCCAATTTCCTTCCCTTCCCATCCTTTTCCCTTCCCTATTTCCCTTCCCTGTTTCCCTTCCCCTTCCCTATTTCCCTTTCCCCTACTCTTTTCCTTTCCCTTCCCCTTCCCCATTTCCCTTCCCTTTCCCCATTTCCCTTCCGCTTCCCTTCCTTTCCCCATTTCCTCTTTCTCTCTCCCTCCCCTACTCCTTTTCTTTTCCTCCCTTTCCCTCACTGCTATGGTATCTCAACATGAGAGCTTTTGAGTCTCGATCTGATCTGATTGGCCCCTCCTGAAACTGCCTATCAGAAATACTATGGATGTGTTACGGTGGACCATCAGCCTAATGCAGGATGAAGCTCTTTATTCCTGGTCATTATGCTAGTTTATAGTAAATTACTTTGTTTTCCAAAGAAGTGCATTCTCTCTGCTTCTCTGAAAGCTTTTGGTTCAACATCCTTCCAAGCTAGATGCACTTGGTCTTCAACATGGGGCTGCTTACCTCTATGGCCCAGTTCCCGGAAACAGTTATTAAGCATGTGCTTAATTGTGCACACATGGGTAATTGCACTGAAATCAAGATGTGTAGAATTAAGCAAGTCTAGAAGCATTTGCAGGGTTTGGTCTTTGTTCAACTAATAGGCCTCAGCCTGGCTGAAGTCCATGACATGCTACAAAAAACCCCCAACTAATTCAAAAGTAAGTAGCGTATTAATTATCAATTGACTTATTTCCTTAAACCAGTTAATTCTGTACTTTTAAAAACTACTTTCCATTTTTCCTGCAAATCCAATTGCCCTTCCTTTCACACTCATTTTTCCTCCTCACCGCTCAACTCCCAGCAGAGCTGAGCTGCCAGCCACATGATCCCCTTTCATAATGATTTCAGTTCTGATGTTTCTTTTTTCCTACCAACTTTGTGTATTACCATAATGGTTCCTAGGACATATTTTGGCCAGTTTTAGGGAGAGAGAGAGTCACAGTGTTTCAGACCTTCATTTCCAAAGTGCAGTATTAAATATAATCCTTATAATTATAGCACTGCCACTTGGACCACTGTAGTTAAGGCTAAGTCAACATGTCGTCAAAAGCTCTCTTTCGCAGGAGCTGGAACTCAGTCCTGATGATTGAATTGAAATTTGATGGCCAGCAGCTGCAAACACACTCTGGCCCCATCCCCCTGCCTCCCTGATTTTTTTTTTCTTTTACAACAAAATCCTCTTGCTTTCTGTCAAAGTTGTGAGTTTAAAGAACAGAGATAATGGCTGATTCCAGGCTAAGTTATTCTGAGCCACCCCTTTGGGTAAGTCTAGGCTGTCCTTCGAGGGGTGCCCTGAGGCAATCTGAAGGCACAATCTGCTATCTGTGCCGACAGTGAACCTGAAAGCACAGCCCCAGGTGCAGCGCGAAGGCCATCCTCAGACTACACATGAACATCCTCCATGTTGGAGCTCTTATGATGCCATGAGTGTCGCGCTCAGCAGCTAAGGAGGCTGTAGACATGCTGGGGCTGAAGGTCTGTGAGGCTGCTGTGTGAGCAGGCTGGGAGCACCACAGTCCTCTCCCCTCCTGTCGCCTTGGTCAGTCGCCATACAGACCTCGCTATTCATTTAAGCAAAGGCATCGGGACCGGGGTAATTCCCAGCAGCAATTTATACTTCAAGTTTAACACATGCTTTTTTAGCCCTAGGGGACTGGACGAAAAAACAGCTTTGAACCGGGGAAAAAAATTATTGGTATCCAGTAGTTGTATAATACAATCCTGTCATTTTTGGTACCTAAAAAACAAAACAAAATCCCAGCAATCATAACACAAGATATTCAAGTTTTAAAAAGTGCCACTTGCACAGTAACTACTTTTCATAAAGCCCTTTAGTCCATGTATTTACAGGTGGACCAGAATAGCTCTGCAGAAGTTAATCCTATCCCTTGAGTAAACAGTATGTACTTCTAAAACTTTCTATATATACCAACCATATGTAAGGCCTTTGATATACATTTGTACCACACACAATACATCTGAGGGGCCCTGATAGAGCCGGGATGGCTAGTGAGGTCGATAACCCCCCCACTAGCATACTGGATATGTGTTCGTTCTGTCAAGCCCATGAAGGGTAACTGCATTTGGATGACCGGTGTGTCAAAAGGGCGATTTACTGAAACGGTCCATTATGTGGTTTTCGGAGCCCTCTCCCAGGATGTACTGTCTGTGCTTGGGTCTTACAGACTGTCATCAAAGCACAGCCTTTCGACACAGGTCAGAAGGACTCTTCACCACAGCCTCGTGCTGCCTCTTTTGCTCACAAAAGTCACACTCATCCCCTTCCCCTGCAAAGTCCTTCTCTCCCGTCCCCCTCCTCCACTTCCCAAAGCTATTAGCCATTCCTCCTCCTCCACATTCACCCCTCGCTCACCTGGGCTATTGCCCTCCCTTCTCTCCTTTCATGCTCCTGACACTGCTTTGTAATGTTGTTTTTCTAGCTTGGAAGAAAGGGCCAGAGGGCCAGGCTAACAGAGAGATGCTGAACACATGGTTTCCACATGTTCTCCTCATCTTCCCCCATACTGCTTCTCTAACTATCTTTCTCCCTTTGCTTCAGCTGGAAATCTAATGACCACGAGTGTATTCTCTGCTCTTGTTAGATTTACAAAGTATGAGCTTAAAGGTCCTGCATCATTGTCGCAAGAAACTTAGAGCAAAAACTTCTGTGAGTTGAAGATGCACTTGTAGGTTCCCTGGCTTCTCACTGCAGGCCATGGGTGATCACAGCCTGGGTATGCAGTCGTGAATGCTCAGGCTCCAGTTCAGAAAAGTACTTAAAGAATATATCTGAAGTTAAACATATGATTAAAGAATAGTAGTGCATCCACTATATTGTATTTTAATGACTCTCATATAGGGCAGGGTGGTGTGGGCAAGGCAGAAAATGTGGAGGTTCTCGTAGTCATCTCTTACATTTCGACTCATGCTCTGGAATCTGAGTCTCTGAACTCTAAGTACATTTTGGTAGTGCTACTGCCTGCATCCCACTGTAATGTTCTGTAATGTAATTTTGTTGCATGCTCATGTGCAGATTATTTAAAGCAATTAGGATTAAACGAAGAGCAATTAAGTCTCAGAAAGGAAATGTTCTTACAAAGTTAGCAGTATTTCTATGACTATGCTTGATGGTAAGTAGGACCCTTGGACCTTTAGATTCCTCTCCTGCATCCCAATGATCTATCCGGGAACAGCTAGGAGTCCAAATCTTTTTGACTTATAACATCTAGGCATCTAATCTTCCCTGTATTGAACTAAAAGCAATGGGAGCTGGACACCTAATTGGATTTTTGGATCTCAGCCAAAAATTTCTGGAGTGCTTTGGAATATTTATCCTTAGGAGATTTTGCTTGAGTCAAAAATATAGACTGGGGACATTGCTCACAGAAAAGACCCAACATGTGACATCAGTGCATCAGTCAATGAGTCATCCTTCAGTGCCAGAAGTCAAAGTATTCTTTGTATTTACCTAAGAAGTAGATACCTATTTACTTTCTGAAATGATGCTTCTAGTACTAACATGACATTTTGGTTGGTTAGCTGTACAGTGGAAATACTGTTTTCAAATGCCTTGTATAAAGACAGGCATTGTTTCTTTAAAAGTTAGAAATACTAGAGAACAAATCTAAAAGGCCCATTTCCTTCCTTGCTAGTATGTGTGGGCTAGGAAAAATCCTGAATTATGCTAATAAGAGACTGTCCAGTCTCTTTTCTTGCCAGTGATGTAAGTGTTGCTCCTTCAGAGAAGGCTGAATTATTATTTTATCATTGCTTTCTTTTGATCTGTCACTGTTTCTGCTTTCCCTCTGTTTTGGCTTTTTGTTCTTTAAATATAGTACTGAAAATATATATTTTTTAAAAAAGAATGCAATAATTTATTATAAAGGGATTTATCTGTAAAGGACTTTAGGTATACCGCACACAGGCAGGTCCCAGCCAGGAAATCCAGTGTTAATGCTGAAACACCATCTCTCAGGCTCAGCCTTTCTCACGGGTGCCTGGTCCATGCTGGGTGCTGGGATGCCTGGACTTCCCAGCACGTGGTAGCCATTGATCTTAGTGTGGTGTTGGAGGCCAGTGTGAGGAGCTGAGGGCAGAAGCAGAGCTGAAGGGTGAAGGAGGAGAGTGAAATTCTGCTGTCAGTGCCTGAGTTTCTTTCTCTGTACAATCCTATGACATGTAAGCAAAGGAAGCTTGAAAATTACCCTGGGAATAGGAGAACAAATAGGTATAGAGCAGGATAATTATCCTTTCAAGGAGGAGAGAAAAACTTGGCCTCTGCCAAGTTCTTGTTTCCATTTTTTGAGGGAAAAACCCCACTGATCCAATTTGACCAACTCCACAGCAGTAGTGCAACGGGCAGCAAGTGGCCAGATGTCATGTTTTATGAGCCCTAGTACAAAACAGTCACATATCTAAAACTTGTGCCCTTCCTTCTCTTGGTACACCTTGTATCCTCAGATCACTCTTTCTCCTTCAACACTAATCCCTCTTTAGCCATCACCTTTTCCTGCCTCACAAACCTCTCCGTGTGCTCACTTCAAAGCTCCTGTGGGCACCAACTTACTGCAAGTGCTCTTTAGGGGAGTCCAGAGCCATTGCCGCTCACAGGAGCAAGTAGTTACCTGTTAGGACTTAGCTTCTTCTGAAAGAGTCTGTAAGGGACAAGGTTACAGGAGCAATGGACTTGGAAGCAAAACAAAGCTGCCTATAGCAAGACACATTTAAGTCCTGCATGAACAACTGTGCTGGTCAGTGTCTCTCATAAGCCTCTCTTATCTAATCTAACATATCAGTATCTTTACTGCATTTATTACCCTGTTATCAAGGAATGACAGGAAGGAGATTGGAACCTTGGTAAAAGCATGAGGCAGAGAGGCAGAAATGAGACATACTTGTGAGCAAAGGTTAAAAGAGCTGTAAAAGCAGGGCACTGAGCATTGCAAGCAGCAGGCCTTGTCCTTCCCCCACCCCACTGACTTTGCACTGGCGAGGACTTGGTTGCACAGTTTATTTGGTGCAGGAGACTGTGAGACCCTATAGCTCAGAAATGCATTGTTCAAAGATTTCATGTGTCTTAGAGGGTTTCTCCAGAAAAATTCAAATGCAAAGCCATAGATGTCAGTAATACCTCTGGTCGTTTGCTCAGGAACGTTATTAATTAGATCATTTTTCTGAACAGGTCCTGCAGTTTCTGCACCCTTGGCTTTCATTTGGTTTGCCTGATGGGAGTGAGCTACAGCTACTGTCAGTCTTTATTTCCAGTTAGTTTTACTTGTGGCACTCCTCAGTAGCCCATGGTTAAGATGCTCCAGTTAATCAACCCTCCTCCTCACTGCCTCCCCCTTTCATCTATTTGTCTGCTCTTGCATCACAGCAATTCCTCTTACACAGCAGTTACTGAGGCAAAGGACTGTCTAGTTACACTTCAGCAGAAACTCCAATGAATAAATACTACAATGCACACTTTGCACAAGTGATTTCCAAACCAAGCAGGGCAGGTCAGCACCCAGAGGTGCTTCTGAGGGCCCATTAAGGCCCTCAGGCTCTTTGAAACAGGGGACTGGACTACTAGGACACAGCATCAGAAATAAAGAGTGGCCCTACATGAACCAATGCACAAAGCTTCTGCCTCTTAGCCAGGTTAGCGATGTAGTGGTGCCAAGTCTTTCTGCAGTAGCGAGGATGGGCTGCTAAGCAGGAGACACAGTCAACGCCTTCCCCGCTCACAGCAGGCAGAAGGTCTGCTTATTCATGAAAACTTAAGCAGGAGTGTTTGGTTCTTATTTAAACAGTTTCAGCCTGCCCTGTTGATGCTGCCCACTGGTGTGTTTAAAGGCTGAGGGCCAGCAGTAAATAGCACACTGATGTGGTGGGGGGTGCAGACGTGCAAACCAGAGCAAGTGGTACCTGCGGCTGTTGTGGCTAATGGCAAGAGACACCTTTGATGTGAAGTGGGCAGGGCTGTACCATAAAGTAGGATGGTGGTATGAAGGACTTCACATCTTTTTCCCAGCATGGGCTAAATGATTCCTTGGCTTACACATGAACACTAGGAAGATGGTTGAGAGCTTTCGCCCCATCAGTCTGTGCAAAGAATGGGTACCTGGTGTTGCAGAGTGAAAAGGTCTGATCTACTGACAGGGAATGGTTTTGCATGCGCAAAGGCACTCCAGTGGCTGGGTACAGAGCAGGTAGTGAACACGTAGACCCTTGGCTAGGGCAGGACCCTTCAGTTTTATATATAATCTCATCATTTTCTTCTGATTAACACCAGTGAGAGAAAGAAGAGAATCTGTGCCATAGCAACAAGGCTGAAATTTTATCTCTGGTTAATAAGCCATTTGATCTTTGCTCTTGTGGTCTCACTGGAATCCATTCTGATCTCATCTGGCTGAGGCATCCCCATGGGGCTCACATCCCAATGCATGTCTGCAGCCATGACCAGTGGCACATGAGGGAGTGATGGAGGGGATGTCACGTCCATCCTTAGGCTCCCCAGCCTATCGAAGGGAACGCACCAGCAGCTGAGGCAGACTAACACAAAGTTCCACATTGGTTTCCTGGGCTGTAGGTTTTGCAGGTTTTGAGACTGCTGTGGCAGTGCTTCACACAGTCCCTGGAGTCCCAGGAGGGAGTTGTGTTGCTGTGTTTCAGTATGAGCCGCTGGGGTTATGGTAGTGACCCTGTTCACAGAGAAGACAGTGGTCATGTTGCCACTGAAGAAAAAAGGACCAGGCTCAAGCCTAAAGTGAAATATTATGTTCTTAAGTTAAGGAAAAATCAAATTAAAAATCATTTTTATAGCAGAACTCAGCTTGGATTGACTGGCTTTGTTCAGGTCATCAATAAATAATCATAGGGTAACCTCTTTTTTTTTTTGTGTCCTTGTTCATGTTAACACACAGAGACTTGCAGGCTAACCACTGTTTTCACCACCACCAAATTCTAGAGGCCAGGGACCCCTAGGATTAAATTTATGAGCTATCATAGTGTGGGCTGAAGAACCAGCTTTTTTAGTGTAGTAGCTGAGAGACTCATTTCCTCTGTGGACGAGCCACAGAAATGAATGCCTAACACACACTGACCAGCGGGTTATATTTTGGCACCTGTACTGTGCAGATGTAACCCAGCAGCCGGGATGTGAAGCAATGTTAAAATGGCATCAAACATATGCAGATGTAACCCAGCAGCCAGGGTAAAGCAATCTTAAAATGGCATTGAACATATCATCAGTAGGACCTCATCACACTGTGGGCATCAATCAAAGTGCTGTTGATGTCAATAAAAGTTAAACTCAATGTTAGTCAGGGTATCCAGCTTTGCATTAGTTGCTGCAAATCCTGCCTGAGCCATATGTATGTCTACTGTGTAGATAGCTCACCCTCTTGCTTAAGCTATTTACTATCCACACCAAAATGTCTCTAATGTAGGTTTGAACAAGTTAATCCAGATAAGGGCATGGTTTAGAGCAGTTCTGCAGCAACTTGGACTGAAACCCATGTAACTGAAGTGTTGTTAGCGCACCAAAATCCTTCCCACGGTTCTTGTTTGCACCATTCACTCCAAAGGATGGACGAATTCTCCCACAGGTTGTACTGGGCCAAGGCAAACTGCAGACCCTCTGTATGAAAGACAGTGGCCTGCAGTGCCTCAGTCACATGTGTGTCAGTAAGGGAAGACTAATGGTGGCAGGATTTTGCCATGGAGACTGACACCCTCAGGTCACGGTCCAGCAGCAGCGGTTCATACCTTTGGGCAGGCTTACTCCGAGGCCAGGCATGTTGAAAGCAGAGTGCTACCTAAGCCTCCATTTAAGCCTGGATACTAAGTATATTATTTCCATTTTGAACTTCTTCCAGAGCAATCCTTTTTTTCAAATGTTATAAAAATAGCTAAATAATTTTGTAAAGCCTGAAGGACATTCTTTTGCACCAGCATTTGAATTGGAAATGGCTGTTTTGAGGCCAATTTACCTTCAAAATTCTACCTTGTCCACAAGGAGCTAGATGGCCTATGGCATTTCCAGCCTACAAAACTTTTTTACTTTAACGGGGGCCTTAAAACTAAACAAGTAAAATCATAGTCCAAAGAAATTATAATATTGCTTATGCCACGAAAACTATATCCACTCTTGAGTTTACACTGGTGAGGTTTAATGGCAGGGAACTGCCTGTACTTTTATCTGCACTGTCACATATACCCTCAAATTATCTGAAAACAGGGTAGCTTTCCCTGCACAGGGCAGGTTCTTGCCATGTCTACCGGGGAATATAAAGCCTGTGGACACACCTGTCAATCTTTTACAAATTGCAGATCTTCTAAAAGTTCTCCAGTGCATATGAAGGTTCATTTACAACTAATTTAAGTCTTGTGGCAATTAATTTGCTTTTCTTGCTTAGCTTTCACAGACCCTTCAGAAGTAGTCCTCAGACCCTCATGGGTCTGCAGACCACAGCTTGAAAACCACTAGCTCTTAGTTTAAATAAGATATTTTGAGGCCTTCTGGGCCTCATTTTCTATTGCCTTGCAGCTTGTGAGGTCTTATATACCTATGCAAAGTGAGGGTAAAACGCTACCAGATGAGGATGGTGGTGTTCAGTCCTGGTGTTGGACCATATTTGGACAGGTGTGAAGGGTGCCAATGCGGAGCAGTGGCAGATCAGTACCCAGCGCTGTAACTGCTCCCCCCCCCATGCAGATCATGAGCATAGATGCTCTACTCACAGCACAGAGCTGGGGAACAATCCTATTTGCAGAACCATCAGTCTGCTGTTATGCTTTGAAAGCCAGGCACCATCCCGGCAGAAGTGCACATTGATAACCGTGGCAAGGATCAGGCCATTAGGCACCTTGGAGTGACACGTGGTTCTCTTGGGCTAAGGGACTCTCTTGAGCCCTGGACTCTTGCTTTGGCATGCTGTTTGCACCCCCATTCAGTCTCAATACACTTACAGTTTTTGGCATTCCATGTCTTGTACACACAGCAACAATCTTTTCATTTAAGGAAAAGGACACTGAGAAGTGTTGAGTGTTTCAGTGCCTTTTCTTTCCTTTGATCTCACCTAAAGCTCCATGCAGAGGGTAACATGATCTCCATCGCTATCTCCTTTCATGCCCGGTAATTAGCGCAGGTCTATGGGCTGGGTGCAATGCTATCCTTCCCTGCTCTAAGAGAGGAGACGTAGAAGGGGTTGGAGCAATTGTTTGCTGTGTTGATGACTGTGGTGTTGCCATGGAAAAGCTGGAGACTTCAGGGGAGTTTGTGTTTTGTTGGGCAGGGAGCCAACCTGCTCTGACTTACTACAACTGTGTGAGCAAGCGAGCCATGCAGAACTTTATCCCTTTGTAGCAATTCCAAGGCAGGAAGAGAAAAAAAGGACAGGGCTGCTTTAACAAGGAGGAGTGCAGTGCACTTTGCTAAGGCTGATTGCATTAAATACAGGAGATGCATAAAAAATCTTTTGCTATTTTCCACATCTTTCTTTCTTTTTTTTTGGCAGAATGTGTCCACTCTCTTCTAAGGACTGAATTCAGAGCAGTGCAAATAATGAGATCTCAAGTAATCCTCCTGGAAGCCGACAGGGCCATTTAATTGGCTGTATCTGTACAGAAAGGAGCATTTAGAGTTCTGCTGAGTCTGAGTCCATTAAAGTCTTTGATCTGTTCCAGAAACAAAAGTGGAAGCAGACTATACTGTTTTCATTATCTATCCTGAATGAAGTGCAAAAAGTAAATACGTAGAGTAAACAAGGAAAAAAATTAATCAAGTCCCAGGTTCAGCAAAAAACTATCTGCATAGTGAGCTTCCCATGCTCTGAGTAGTGCCATTATTCCCTGGAGGTGGAATTAATAGTGATGCATGCTTTCTGCAAATCACTTTCTATGGGCAGATCTCAAAGCAATTTACTAAAGCAGCGAGTCCTATTACTCCCACATTAGAGAAGGAATCACTGGGGCCACAGGGCTCATCCAGGAGTCTAGACGCTGCCTGAATCCCTGGTTAGCCACTGCCTTCTCACCACACTCCCTCTGAGTGTACAGAAACTAGGTATAGGTTGTCAGGGTTATTCTGAAGTATGAAAACACAGCTGCATAGTTCTATTTGTTGGGAAGTGTGACTTTTCCCTACAACCCTGGCTGTCATGCCGTGTTCTCATGTTGTATTTAACTGAGACAGCGGCACATGCCTCTTCCCGAAATGTATTTGAGCAGGTGGGAAATGCTAGGGTTTTGTTTTGGACTCTTCTTGCTTTCAGGGCTTCTGGATGTTTAAAAAAGTCAATTTTCTATAGGAAAGAATTGTTGTGGGGGTAATTTTCTGATTTTCATTTTTAAACCAGAATTTTCTACCTGACTGTTCAGCGTTACAACAGATGCATCTAGGAATGCTGTTTTAACACACTTCTCAGTGAAAGGTGTTATAAATGTTCATCATAAGTTGTAATCTAGCAAAGCTCTGATTTCTGTAAGAACAGGAGAAAACAAAATTACTTTCTATAGGATTTGGTCAGGGAACACGCGGGGAAATCTTGGCTCTGCAGCAGTCACTGACAAACTTCTGGTGCTTGCAGTCCTCCTGTGATCATACTCAGCAGGTGAATCCTGCAAAACCTCTCACAACGTGAGACTGAAATGAACTGCAGCCAACAGCATCACCTGTTTACTTCCAAAGGTAAGGACTCCCTGGGTGCCATCACCGTCTCGGATGTTAGGCTGGCTTGCAGTATTCTGTGGTTGAGCTGGGAGCTCTAGCTGAGAAGCTGGGGACAGATCTTCCCAACATGGGAGGTGACAGAAACGCCTATTGATTTCACTGTGGTCTAGATGAGGTCCAAAGATTAGGTATCACCACAGGATCCAGCCATGGTTTGTCAGTGAACCCACTGCCTCCTTGCTGTATCTCATTGCATTTAACAGGATTTATCTTGGGAGCTGACTTTGCAGTTACTTGGTGTCTGTGATGTCTTAAGAAGTTTACCACTGCTGCAACAAGAAGTGGACTAACCTTGTGTTCCAAATGCAGCAGGACAAATCAACTAGTGTAAATAAATGGGCTTGATGGAGCTGTGACAGTTTATACCAGTAGAGGACTTACCCAGGGAATTGAAGAGTTGTTGCTTTAAAGCCAATCATGTGCTCAGAGGAGTTACTTCTATCCTGCCTTTTTTTCTATTCCTCTTTGCTGTTAGTTGTTTTGTGACACTGTTGGTTCAGTACAGAAATTCACGTCCTCCCCACAGAGTTCTAGTAGCTATGTGTTCAGGGACACTCCAGATTAATGAGATCTGCGACATCTTTAATCTTTCCTCACAGCATGCTGTGCTTGGGATGCAGTGTGTGAGAAAGACCAAAAGTGAGGGACTTAAGAAATGTATTCACACAGGAAACTGAAAGTGCCCTGTCATTCATTCCTGTAGTGCAAATAACCCGTCCTGTAACCTCAGCTTCCTGATTCTTGTGTGGCTGGGGCCAGATTTGCCACTGGTGCAAACTGGTACAGCTGAGATGCACCAGTTTACTCCAGGGGATATTTGTTCCAAGTCTTTTCAAAAACAAAAACAAGGGGACAACAGATGTAGATGAATCTAAAAGCATCGAGGTCTTATGAAATGAAGGGGTTGTTTTTAATAGTTGATGAGCAGGAAGGCTGGGCTTCTTTCTGACACTTGGACCCAGTTCTACCACTGTCTCCCAAAGGAAAAGCTTCTGCTGAGTGCACAGTGAAAGTATCCACAAAGTTGTTTATCTTTCAGGGAGTCATCCTTAAACTGAACCACATCTTGAAAATGCATGTTCTTTTGTATGCTGCTCCATCTGAGGAACTACCGATGTTTCACTCTCTAAGGACCTTAACATTTCTCAGCTCATCCTCCACTAGCCAGAGAGGAGCTGGCTGGTATAAACTGCAGCCGCAGCTTTCTGGGGTCGTGCATACTGTGGTGTCAGAGAAATTTGGGAAGTCAGCTTCCGGAGCTCCTGTTTTGTTTTCCTTCCCCAGGGAAAAATGGTCTTAATAGCTATTGAGCTAGGCCCAGCTAAGAGTATGTCCAATAGCAGGTCTGACTATGTTAGCTTGTACCATTTCCAGGCCCCGAGATATGGATGTCAATAGTGCTTATGTTCTTCTGCAAGCATCAGGGAAGGAAAGCTGGCAGAACTGGGGTGAGGTGGGCAAAAAAGGGAAGGAAATCTCTGTGCACTCTTTCCTCTGGCCCCAGGGGATTTGCTCTGTTTGCATTGGGCTTGTTTGAGCTTCAGGGCAGTGGGCAGAGAGGAAGCTGGGGTGCAGCTGTAAACTCGCTTCAAACCTAACTGCATCCTCGTCCTGACGCCTTTTTTTATTAGGCAGTGGTGTACAAAGCTACCCCTGTACACACCGAAGTCTTCTCCATTTGTCTTAGGTGTTGTCTTCTTATCTTTTACCATGTACTCAACTACACCTTTTACCACATAGCAGCATTTCGGGCTAGCCAAGCGAGAAGGAAAGGTCATGGTTAGGCAGAGACTAATTACAGGGCCTTCCCAAGGGTGCTGGCAACAGTGTAGACAGGCTGTGGAGCTGAAGGATGAGGAGATATCCATATTCCCCAGACTCTTCTCCACAGAGCCTTGCTGCTCTGCTGCTACAAACTTTTTCAAGGGCAGTGAATTCCTTCAGTATTGCTTTACCCTTGCCCCAGCCAGGCAGAAGATTGGCAGAACAACTTGTACTATGCATCAACACAGCTACAGGAGTTCACCTTCCTTCTCCTGGCCATCTCCTGCAGCTGAGCAAGACAGAATTTCTGCCTCCTTGAGATCACCTAAATCCTTCTAGTGGGGAGGAAAAATCAAAGATAAGCTCATGAAGTGGATACCCTGGAAGCTCCTGGATGCCTGGGAACTTCTTCATGCTATTTGGTAGTGCTTTTTCTTAGAGGTTGACCCACATGTAAACTGAAGCTCTTTAGGTCCTGCCACATTCTTCACTCGGCAGTATTGCAGAGTGCTGAATTCAGAAAGCTACATCAGGCCTGCATTCCTTTATGCTGTCTTAAAACAGGCCCTCACCCCAAAAGCACAATCTTAAGTTTAATTGATCCAAAAAGCATTTTGAGCTGTTCTGGAAGCTAAGCACAGTTAGGATAGCTCACAGCTGCACTCATTTACCCAAAATGGGTGACTCTGTTTAGGGCTGGGTGCAGCAGCTGGCTGGGTGGGAAGGGGCAAGGGATGCTGAGTAGGACTGCAGCCGCATGCTGCGTGGTGCAGGTGTACATGGCACGTACAGCTACATGCGAGTGGGAGGGGAGAGGGGAAGGAGAACATATCAGACCACTACAGCGCCGTGGGCTTCCCTGGCAAAATCGCAGAGGACCTAAAAGGAGCAACAGACTAGGTGGAAGCAGCATTAAAAATAATTGCATTATGCTGCTTTGGTTATAACCTGTCCCTTGTTCATAACTCTATCCGTGACTCAAGTGCCCTGCAGTAGTTTGGACGTGTGACAGCTAATAAATTCATTTATTGCGAGGACTGTTTGTTTCAGCTTCAGAACTGAAAGTTCATCTGCAGGTGCAGCAGGGCTGTGTAGAGAAGCAAATGCAGATTTACAGCTGTTGTGGCTTACTCCACTCTCTGCTACAACAAATCATTTTGTTCGGGAAAGAGGCTCTGCTGTTGGCCAACCAAGACGTGGTCAGGAATTTGAAACGCTGCTTTGTTAGTTTAAAAGAAAACATCACCGGAGATGTTAGGGTGGGCGTTTTTTAAAGATTTAGTGAAATCTGTCATAAATCAAAGACTGATTGAAACTGAACAGAATGTGCCTTGTTTTCCACTGTCATTTGCTATCTTCTTCCTTTGCCATTGTGAGGGTGAATCAAGAGCCGGGTTTTAAAGTGTACAGCTCCGAAGGCCGGTTATTACTTCCTCCTGTGATCCTGTTTGATTTTCTGAAAATGAGTCAGTCATTTTCTGCAAGAGTTTGGTGCAGGCTGAGCTTTTTCTCTGAGCTCCACTCTGCAAGACAAAAAAACATATTGCTTCACAGGCAAAGCAAGTCTGCACAATAGAAGACTTCCTTACAACTAGACTCTGCCAAGTCTGCTCTCAGCCCTGCACGGAGTCATGTTACTCCTCAGCAAGGTCATACAGGCCTAAAATAATCACTGATGTTTATCTTTCCCAGAGGATATTAAGCACCCCCAAACACCAAGGCAAGAAAATCTATTAACAAAAAAAAAATGCTTAAAAATAGTTAGTACCTCAGCTATCGGTAGGAGAAGAGCATTATGGCTTTGCCTTTTCCCATTAATATTTTGGGATCTCACATGTGAAGTGCTGAATTACCCCAACAGTGGGGGAGGAACAGCTTTGCTGTTTTTCACTGATGTTATAGCTCTCTATTTACTTAGGCTGTGTACATTTCTCATCATTAATGCTGCACCTTGGCTGCGTGCTGGTTTTACACTACTTCTGTCATGGAGAGAACCAGAAGATGGCTTAGTTACGGCAGTGCTGTGGCTACTTTACAGCCTAGATACTTGCCTAAAGATGCACTAGCTGAATGCTTCATGAATCTAGATCTTTGCAACACCCTCGAGAAGGAGCAAAGTACTGTCGGCCTGTGCAGACAGACGGAGAAGGAGGAGGCTTGGGAGGAGTGTGAACTGGCAGCCGTCTCTGCTCTCTGCCCGGCGCCGGTGCCTGTCACACCGCAGCTCTATCACCTCGCTGCTGCCTTGTGCGCTCCCGAGCGGGCTGGAGCAGCTCCAGCCAAGCAGAAAGACTGCAGGAGGAGCTGGTGATGAAGACGGGAAGGGTGAGTGGGCCATGCCCTGAGTCAGGCTTCTAGGGGAGAAGCAGGGACCGCTGGATACACAGGATCTAAGCTCACATCACTGAGGCTCCCAAATAGCTGGGATTTTATCCCATTCAGGGGTGCCAAGCAGCCAAGGGATTTGCAGTGCAGGAAAGCAAATATCCAAATACTCTCCATATTCCCCTGCCTTTCATGGCTGCACCTTTGAACACCCACTTACTTCAGCCTTCCCTTCAACACTGTGTATTTGGCACATCCTCTCATGCCTACGTCCCCAAATTCACAAGCCCTCGCTGGCTGGCTGGTGAGCGAGAGACATTTCCTTGCCGTGGCGGCATTCGTGGGAAGATGCGCTTTCAGGGGGATGCAACAAGCTTCATGCAGGTTTTTTGTGTTTTGACAGACTTTGCTGGAGGATTTTGCTCCAACTTGAGCCAGACGTGGTACTGGCAGATGCTGTGCAAGCTTCCCACGCAGCGCTGGCAGTGCCTCTCTGATCTGACCTGTGACCACCACCCCTCTCTGGCCCCCCCTTCCCTCTCCTCTCCCCTCCCAGCCCAGGCCAGTGTCTATCTTGAGCAGAGAGAGCTTTCCCTGCCAGATTGCGTGGTGGTTTTCTGATGTGAACAGATGGGACTAGGGGGGCAGGCTACATCTGTTCGCTGAATTCTTCCACCTTCGCAATTGTTTGCAAATGGGTGAGAGCTCAGGGAGGCTGGGAAACTATGGATTTGGGCTCAAAATGCTTTTTTCCTGTAACATGCCCAAGAGTAAACCTGTGCTGTGTAATTAAAAGTTTGAGGCTGACAAGGAAAACACCTGCTGGTACAAACAACTTACCTCTTCCATTGCAGAAGCACAGTTCCCTGCAGAAGTAGTGCTAATGCTTCCTTTAGTCCAGTTTAAAAAGGCCCAGGTGATGAAATGCCCCTCGGGATGCTGCCCCACAGCATCAAGGTATATTTTTTTTGAGATTCAGCATTGATTTAATTCCTGTTTCAATTTCTCATTACATTTATGTAACTGATTTTCAGGAGGGCTGAGCTCTCATTTCTGTGTGAGTACCAGACATAGGCCGATGTAAATAGCTAAAGGAGGCTGAACATTTAATGGAAATTGGACTCTGAATTCTTTGCCTTTCTGATTGTTTTTTATACCCTTTAAGCATTTGAGGGTTGTTGTCATCTGCACTCTCTTCTCCCACTTAGTTCTTGCCAGACTCTCCATACAGCTCCTCAGTTGTCCTCATAAATCATGCCATCGTACCTCCTGGGCACACTCCCCTCTCTTCATCCTGGGCTTGCTGGGGGATGAGGAGTCCGCATCCCTCTCACCCTGTCTCTTCTCTCCAGCATAGAATCACCTTATGGGCCACCTGAAGCCCTCAGGGCTGGAGCTGCACATGCTGAGCCCTAGCAAACCCACTGCATACCAGCACTGGGCAGGGCAACCCTGTTGGCTCGCTGTCAGCTGAGCGTGCTCTCCCAAGCACCCAACATTGGGGGATTCAACTAATTAAGACCATTTTGTGTGTCCATGCTCAGTCCCCTTCTGCCTGTCTCCTGCCAGCACAGCAGTGCCAAGACTTGGAAGCCAATTGTCGGCGTGTCAGGCTAACGCACCTGGGACTAACGTCCTCCAGTCAGTAATGCCGTGCCATGGGACTAACTTCTCAGGAGGACAGAGGTACCTACCTCCTGTAAAAATGAGTGTGAGCTGAGAGCCTGGATACCTCTGAGGCTCTGGGTGTGCATGTTTAGGCACTCATCTGCTCTTCCTCTGTACTCTCATCTTCTCAGAATCTGCACTTGGGCTCCACCTTCTGAGTGTATGTAAGCCAAGTAATTATTTTCCACAGGCAACAAGTTGCCATTTTTGTGCCCAAATTGAATTTCGGCTTCTTACACTATCTAACTGCAGGCTTATTTCTACTTGCAATATTCCTCTGTCTTCATAATTTCCTGCGGTTTCTCCCATTCTGTAGCAGTTGGCGATTTCATTCATGAACTGTTTATTTCTTCTTTCAGATCATTAATAAGTACTAAAAAAAATCCACCTTAATACACTGATTCATGTATTGCCTCACAGGGCAGAACTCATTACATTTACATGAGCATTAGCCTTTGGTTATGAACCTTCAGCCAGTTTTCAAACCACATCACAGTGGCCCTGTTCTGGCATACTGAATTATTTCTCCTTTAAGATTTTATCCATTGGCAATTGTGTGTGCTTTAAGAAAAAAGGAAACACTTATTTAAACCTATGTTGCCTATTATTTGGGTTTCCTTTTCCCGCTAGATGTTTAGCAAATTATTATGTCTTGACATAGTTTTCATCATTTTACTGTGACGAGCAGCTAGATATAAAAGATTACAATTACTACAATCACTCCAGGATCAAAAAGCAGTACTAATCTTGCTTTTCTTTGGTCTTTCACTTCCTTCCCATTTTGAATTGACTTAAAAAAAAATTCAGGCAATTTAGTCAGTCCATTACCAAATTCCCTGAATGCTTTATGAAGCTGCTGAGCCGGGCAGTCGGTACTGTGGTCGAGCCCAGTCTTAGGGGATTCAGTACAACTGCCTTTCATTCAAAGCCTGGCTTCGCATTCTCCATGAGTATTGTGTCAGCTCCCTCTCTCTGGAAAACAGGACTGTCTATATTTTGATCTTCTGGTGACATGAATTCCAGTTTTGGCCCCATCAGAATAATTACTTACTCTTCACATCTGCGTTGGCCATTATGTTTGTTCCTAGACCTGGAAGGGACTGAAGTGCTGAGGAAGGCAGGGTTATATTCCTGAGTGAAATGTGTCCACTAAGTTCCAAATGCATCTTTACAAACTTTCCTCCTAGTGAGTATAAACAACTTTCGACTGAGCTCAGTGCTGTTATGTGTGACCATATTGGACAGGAGTTGCTTTTGGGAAGCATAGTGGGAAATGTCCTCCTGCGGCCATTCAGTCCTCCCAGACATGACACAGGCTGCTTATTTCTGTGGAGAACCCCTACAAACCTTAACAAAATACCCAGGACAGCAAGGAGCAGAGGCTGTGATCAAAATGTCTTTGTCTTTTCATTAGGAAAAAACTACGGGCCCATAATTCATGCAGCTATGGCCAAATTCTCACTGGCTTTAGTCAACTCTTGTTAAAAACTGGCTGGGGACAGTGGTTTTTATGTTGTCCAAAGACTCCAAGAAGAGACATATGACACTATAAATGCCATTTTAGGCATAGTGCTATTTTCCTGAGCACAGAAACAGTTTATATCTGAGCTGGAGGCAAAACATGTTCTGTTGATGGTTACAGGCTTGGTTTTCCCTGTGGTTAGGGAGTGAGTGTGGCGTTTGAATGGTGATGTGGGAAATGGTCATCGCTCCTTGTTCCTTAATGAGGCAGGTGCCAGTCCTATCATAGAATCTTGCAGGAGGTTTGGCTTAAATAAGGAGATCTTATTGTACTGGTATCTACTGAGGCCTCCAGTGCCCTCCTCCAAATGACATCTTAGACATCTAGAGCAGAGCTGATCTCCTTGGATCTCTTTATGGTATGTGGAGAGAAATAAGAACACCTTGGGTAGAAGTTCATCTATGAACATCCAAAACAGTCCAGAAAAATTGTACCTTAGAAACGGTTACTCTTTTCCATTGAATAACAAAAAGAGTTTAGGGTGAATTGCTCCTGCCTAGAGCTCTAGAAATATGTGAAATATGCCCTGCCACTCAGTGTTTGCCAGAGGAGGAGAAAGACAAATAAGGCCATTTAAGACAGAGGTAAAAGTTTTTGGGGTACTTCTACAGTAGCAGTCAAACGGGCCCCGAGGCAGCCCTTGAGGTTTACTGACAGCAAGCTCACGTATAAGGCATGGACCCAGCCAGAACATATCCTCCAAAGCCTGTGAGATCTCATGCGCCTGAGCTTGCCCGGTGGCTCAACATGCCACCATGCATGGCCAGACAAGCTCTGTGCCAGCGGAAGGGACAGAAGGTGGTCGTGAGGCACAGTACAGAGCTCTTTGCACTACACCAGAGGCTGCACGAAGGCATGGCCTGCAGCTCCTGGGCTGAACTGTTGTTGGCCATAGGGAGAGGAGGCCACCATAGGGACTGATTTGCCTGGTGCAAGGATATGTATCTGCTTTTTCCTTCGGCCACATGGCATGTCTTGTACTCAGGATTTATCCCAGTGTCTCGGACTTGGGACTTGAATGCCCCTAGTGATACCCCTAGAAGGGCACTGAAGGCTTCATAAACAGTCTCCAGTGCAGCTCTTGCTGTAGCCGACAGTTCTGGTCGGCAGTCATGGTTTAATAAAAAGAGTTTGATCCCTATTAAATCTAGGGCACAGAGCAGAGGTTAAGGTGCTTCTTATACAAAAGGAGAGTTTGTTTAGAACCCTTTGAACATCTCAGTGTTTTTCCCTTCCTTGCCAGGCTTTTAATGGTAGGAGAAAAGTATCACACTAGCGGTGTTGCCAGGTCTGTGATTTTGTCATGAGCCAGTGTTTGCTATTTTGCTTAAAACCCCAGCTCCTAGAAACAATGGATTATGTGAGAGTCTCTCAGCTCTGACTTGAAAAACAAAAAAAAACTTCTAGTGCTTTTGGTGTCAGAAAAATGTTTGAAACATGACCCTGATTATATCCTGAGAAATCCAAAACCATATTTGGAATTGATTGCATTTTTATGTGCATGTTTTGAAGCCAATTGTGTGATTTTTCTTTTGGAGGGGGGCATCTGACTCATGATTTTTAAATGCTTGGGGAGTGGTGCTATTACATTGGGGATACCGCTGCTGTTTCCAACTCAAATGATTTCTGACACAAAAAGCTCTAGCTCTTTAAAGCAAAGAAATGTTTTAAATGTGTAAAAAGTACAGGACAGATCCTGCTTTAAAAATATATGGATCATGCTTTTATTTTGTTCCTGCTGAGCAGCAAAGGCATTGAGTAGATCCCATGCAATCCCTAAAGATGAACTGTAATGCTTTTTGGTATCCACAGAGAATACCCAAGTTGACCACAACATAGGTTTGACCAAAAGGTCCAAAACCATGAATATTCAGTCACTGTAGGGATGGTGCTGAGCTCCTGGGGCTTTCAACCTTCCTAAGAAGCCCCCTCTGCACCTTTCAGAATTAGGACATTTCATAAAGACTGTGTAAATGCTCCTCTTCGGCAGCATAATTCATTGTCACAGTCAGGCAGTAGTGCTGCCTGGGGAAGTGGGTATGGTGTGAATTGCTGCTATAGGATGCAGTGACTCACATTTACGTGGCTTAGTTCTAACCGAGGCTGTGAGCCAAACATTTCCCGTTGGACCCCTGCCTCTAAAAGTCTATGGCCAGCCCAGAGGAGACTCTCCGAGAATACAGTTTGGGTGGGACCTGGACAGGGTTGAGCATGTTGTGGTGCATCAGGTGTCAGAAAGCAATACCAGCCTTTGAGGGCAACAGTAACTATTCTTTGTTAGGGTGGCATTTTTCAGTTTCTGGCTTTAAACAAAGGCAGATGATAGCAGTGGAGGACATGGCTAATCAGCCTGCTCCCTCTGGGAGTCCTGTAACACATACAGTGTCAGCACCTGGTAGATGATGCCATTCACCATGATGCCAGTGTTTGTCCAGAACACATGGTAGCTCTGGCATTGCTGCCATGCATGCAAGTGCTACTAAAACATCTTCTGTCTTTTATTTATGGGTAACATATCCTCACTTGACCAAACCCCTTTCAGAATTAGCCATAAGACAGGGGTAAGAAGCATTTTTCTTGCTGAGAGCTCCACAGGCCTTTCAGATTTATTTGGTGAGCCACGCATTTGCAAAAACACATCCTGGGTGCTTGCCAGTAATAATGTGAAAAATCACACGTGGGCTATAGCTGTTCCAAAGGCCCGATATTCTTTCCCCCAATGTAATCAGAAGACACTGTCTGAGTCCAGGAGCCAAACTGTGTCCCTGATTACTTAATTTGATGGGATTATGTATATGGCCCCATAATTAAATGAGGCTGGCAAGACTGGTGTTTGGTACAAAATTCATTACACTCTCGGAATTAATGTATCTAGGGGGAGTTTGAACTATGTTTTCCACTCTTACCCACTTCTTTGTGTACTTATTGTGTTATTCCTTTTTGTCTTTGTTGTTTTGGATAAAAATTATCAGAAGTTAATAAGGAGGCACGAATTAAGAGCAAGATTGCTTAATCCATGATTGCAAGATTTGGGATGTTTACATTTTGCAGTGTTGCTAACAGTTGAGGTGCTGGTTGCTTAGCACAGGGCAACAGCAGATCTGTTGAGATCTGCTGGATCTCAACAGTGCCTGAAGACACCGTGTGATGGATGAGGGTCCTGGAGTGGTGCGAGTCACCCTTTCCTCCCCCACAGCAGGGTCAGTAGAGAGATGCCAGAGGGGCAGTGGCAGGAAGGGCACCCTCTGTCCTCGACCGGTGCTGGAGGCTCACAGGTCTAGAGGCCAGCTGGGTGTCTCCCATTTAGGCACCTGAACCTGGGGTGGACTTGGGTCCTGATGTCACCTTGCAGTGCTAGATTTACACTGACACAGCTGGTGTGGGGGAAACACATCGAGTTGTTCTGTGGCTGTGTACAAGTGAGTCCTGCCTGCTTTGAGTGGATTCATTGATGTCTACGAAGGAATCAGTCATCTTGCACCTTTGCCTCAGTGGGATCATGAATACATTTCTGCTTCCTCTATCTGTCTGCTTGTTGTCAATAGCCATATAGTTACCTAAAATGTTTTCAGATTCATTTATATCTCAATGTTTGGTTAAAATTGGCCAGCAAATGTAAGAATATGGGGCTAAGGCTAGGCAGATGCAAGTATTCACATATAAGTAGCCATGGAGCAGGACCAGATGCGCTTCTCTCCTTTAGAAAACCAAGCAAAAAAAAATCCCACCCTAGTAAAAGAGGAGGCCAAGGAAAACTACAATGCCCTGTGTTAAGAAGAGCTTTGTGGTGGAGCTTTCTGATTCTAGGATGTGTGAGGGCCTCATCCTGACTTCCTCTGCACACTGTAATCACACAGAGCCCAGCGGTGACTCAGCTCCTTTACCACTCACTGAGGGTACTATCTGTGCTGAATCCTTACCACCCCTGGGTTTTTTAAAATTACATTTTCCTTCTTTAGCATTTGGTATAGTGGACTACAGCAGACACTTTTGTGTAGTGCCCTTTTTGAAACATACCCAAGACCTCCTAAGCACCACATTCCATCAATGGAGACCACTAATAACATTTTCATTCATTTAACAGCCCAAATTCACATTTTTACCTGATATATCTTGAATAGTTCATTAGCAAGCACACTGTTTCCACATTTGTAGTTGATGGCTGATACTGCTAGTATAGCTTCTTTCATTTCAATACCCAAGAAGGAAATTGTACGTGTGTTTATGAGTGCAGTTAGCCATTTTACAGGTATGAATGCAATCAACAATCCCTTCTACAGTTGTTGAATCTGAGCCAATATTTAAGAAGCCAAGCCATTGATAAGGACTTAGCGCAGCAAAAGTTATGGTCTTCAATTTGCCAGTGGGTGCCAGCACTAATGAATAGACCATGTTATTTGTCTTCACTGATTTCTGTCTTAAGAAGGACAAAAAGTACTGAATGGAAATCTTGCAATAATCAGGTAGGTAGAGTAGATTGGCACCCCGTCTAAAGCACAACATCCCTGTCCAATCCCCATCCCCAAATTCGCTTCTAGGTAGCAGAGTTTTAAGCATATATTTATAGAAGTTTTTAAGATTTTGCTGCTTAAAAATGGTTTTTGCTGAATCAGAGATGGGATCCTTTAACAGTGTTGTCTTCAGTGAGAGGCATATTCAAAACTGTAAATGAGAAAACTCTTTCTGTTGCTACTGGGTTTTTTTGAGAGATTCTATTACTACTCTGACATTTTTTGCTAATTAAATTACAATTAGCAGCTGAGGGGTTTACTATTTATTATTTTGCCTGCTTTTCCCCTCTATTAAATAAATGATCCAAAGTTAAACCTTATGGATCACACCTCTGTGTTTGCCATTGTTGATGGATCGTTTTCTGCTCAGAATGGAAATGATTAAATCATATAAGAAAGAATCATGCTTGCTGCTTATTCTCTGGCATCATATATGGAAAAATATTGCAGTTGGTTGAATTGTCTAGTTGAAATTAGCCTTTAAAGGAAAACAAAACAGAAGGGAATTGTGCAAGTGGGTTCATTAGGGCTTTATCAGAACAAGGAGTGAGTGGTGAAGAGGGAGAAAAGATGACGGAGTTCATGTTCCTACAGATTAATTTATCAGTCTTTATGGGTACATGAAAAGAAAATCATGGCTACCTATAAAGGTCTAATTAGGGCATCTAGTGTAAATTCTCTGCAGCTAATCTGGTACAGTTCATAAAAAGCTAACCATAAAAAACATAATGATGTGTTGCATTAAATGGGCAATCTTCAGCAAATGGGGCTAAATTAAAAAAGGTCTATTGGAAAAGTAGAATCTTTATAGGCCTTAAACTGAGGGTAACTCATTAAATACACAGCATGTTTTGCTTTTTAGCCCAATAATGACTAATGTACACTAGATGTGCATTCCTGGGAATGTTTCTGGTCTTGGGAGCAAGTCAGAACTTCTGGTAAAACCGGTGCAAGTCACACCATGAGCACTTGGGAAATAGTTTCATTTTTTTAATGCTTCTTTGCAATTCTGAACTTCGTTATGCAGCCCAAGTCCTGCTGGTGAGCAATTCTTGGTGTAAGCTGTACAAACTGGGACAACTTCTGTGACCCAGCCTTCGTATTCAGGCCTGTAGAGTGGACATTTGAGAACTTGGCAAAGGCGTGAGTTAAAAATCTTGTGTAAAACCTCAGTTCTATCTGAAAGGAGTAATTCATAATTACTGTAATTTGAGAGGGCAGAGAGTGCACTCTGAAAACTCATCTCTAGAAAGCCACCAAATGTAAAGGCAGTGTGAACAAAAAGGCAAATGAATATATTCAAAGTGCTGTCAAAAAGAAAATTTTCCTCACTCGTTCATTGACCACACCATTGTCTTTTTGTCTCATGATTGACTTCCCCTTCTCACTCATACCAGGCAGAAGCTTCTTGTCTCTGCTTTGTGGGATCTCTGGTTAGTCCCCACCTGCTCTGATTCTGCTGCAGCTAATTGAAGTTTTTAGTGGCCCCCTTGGCCACTAATTGCATTTTTGAGGAGGTCTCTTTGCAGTTTTGGGGAGCATTTTTTCAAGTGTACCAAACATCAAGTAAATTCTCACCTTTCACTTTCAAACCCTCTGTAAAACTGTCACAGGCAGATGCTTGGACAGAGCTGAACAACTGCGAAGGAGCCAAGACAGCTTCCCACTTTGCTGGCCATGGTGGTCTCCTGCTTGTCCTGCCTCTGCTGTCCTTCTCAGCTGGTCTGCATCCAACAGGCTCACACAGCTTTTGAGGTGGTGAGAGAACAGTTTCTGAGAGGCTGCTGCTCTGTGATCAGCTTTCTTGTATTATAGCGTACATAAAAAATGATAAAAAATGCATAAGGAAATGCAGGAGTTCATGAGGGTGGGGATGCTTTCAGGGTGTGTAAAAGCTGTGAGTCCTGGGGCCTCAACAAAAACACTCTGCAGAAAGTGGGGCTCCAGTGACCACTCCCTAGAAATTAAGTTCAGCTACCTTTGGGAGAAAGGAGCCCCATTCCCACACCCCTGAGCGATCTAGGAAGAACACGAAAAACCAGAGAGGCCAAGCAGACCATATAGGTGGTAGTTTCCTCCCCAAACCTTTTACTGCATACACAAATACAGCTATCAGCTTGCTACATGGTATAAAAAATATAGGTTACTATATTTAGGGGGAAAAAAAAAGTAGCAGAGTCCTGTGCATAAATTAACCAGATGTTATCCTTTTCTATGTAAAAGAAACAGACTTAGTAATTTTGTTTACATCCACATCTTAGTAGGCCGTTTTAGCAGAGGTCTCTGCTTACCTGGTGTGACTGCCAACTTAGAGGATTTTTAGGTTGCGGATGATTGGTCTAATTGGTTGTAAAATAAACTATTTCAAAGACCTGGCACTCCTTACATCTGCTGCTCTTGGCCTAATGTGTTTGTGATGTATTTGCTGGTAGAGAAAAATGTTGCTGGACGTGTGTGCGTTGGAAAGCTGTAAATTGTTTTTCCTTTCTTTTGTTTCTGTTTATCTTGGTTTGCAAATATTAAGCAGACGTGGTTCTCAATATGGACAAATGTGCTGCAAAATAAAATGCCACTCAGCTGAGGAGATCATAGCTGCTTTCCAGTCATTAAAAGCATATGTAGAGGAATAAACAGTACAGCTAATTTCAGAATGAAGGTTTACAGTGGATGTATAAGCCCTGGTGAGTAGAGGTTTAGGTAACAGAAATGCTGATGATTTGAATACATATAGTGAAATCCCTAGAGACAAGGAGGGTTGTACGTTGGCACAATCATCAAAAGAATAACCTGCATGTATGAGAGAGTGCCTGTTAAATGCCACGTAGCCCAGTTTTGCCAGTTTCGCTGTTGACAAGCATAGAGTGTCTTTTGCGTTTGGGTTGGCCTGAAGAGAGAATATGTCCATACAGGTCATGGATGAGCATGAGCTCTGGGTGCTTTGGAGAAGAGAGGCTTTTCTCTCCCTCTGCACATACTCCTGTAAGGGCTGGGCCTTTTTTTATACCGTTTTTTTTTGTGTTTTTTTTTTAAGGCCAGAGGAAATGCAAGCAATTCTGTGAACCGAGCACATCCACCAAAACAAGGCTCTGGAAGAGGGGATGAGATAAGGGAGGACAAGGAAAGAGGTGCATTACCAACCTCCACCCCTACAATTCCTTTTTAACATCCTGCCTGTAAGGTGGGAAAGGGATAAACCTTGATAATTAATGTCTGACTCAAACCCAGCGCTTTCAGGAGCCCTTACCAATGTCAAATAGTATGTAACTTAGGACAAAATTTTAGCCATCAGTTGGGATGATGTTCAGAGCAGCTTCAGGGGGTACAGTTATACACCTTCTGCTCCCTGTGAAAATCCTGGCGGCCCTAAGCCCAGGAGAGTCTCACAGCTTGCATGGTGTAATGAGAGTGCAGGCAATGCTTACCCATCCCACTCCCGAGCCCTGAACAGTAGGAGAGGATGACCAGGCTGTTCCTCCCACCTCAAGGCACAACTGGACCACACACTTGGATAGGGAACCTGCCCTGTCTGCATACACGTGGGCATGCCACGGCTTGCTCATCAGCAGGCGTTGGGTGTCTCTGGGCAGGGAATTTGGGTTGTTCTGTTGTTTTGGGAATCAAAATATGCAAATGACCTCCTTCAACTGTGTGTTGCAAAGGACATGCTTGGCTTGGCTTAGTGGTGAAGCAGTATCTATAAATCTTTTTCTTTTGTCAGTCTGTGTCACAACCTTCATGTTGTTTGAGTGTGCAGGAGGGACCACTGGTGTCTACCAGAGCCATTCGTAAGCATTTTTTCCTCCTCTTGTCCTATCAATTATTTACAAAAGTAAAACAGTTTAAGTACGGCCAAATATCCAAAACCTCTGGCACCATCCAATGGATGAAGTAAATATTTCTATACCTTATAAAATCAAAGGAGTCCCAGATCCTTTGTAGCTGACTAGGTAGTGATATTCTCGTTATGTGCTTCCTGCAATATGCTTGTTCATAAATGTGTCATCTTCAGGAAGGATTTCCAATACAGGTTTCAAGGCAAAATCCTTTCTTTTGCTCGCGTGACTTTGTGTGCTGCTCTTACCCAGTGGAGGGAGAAGGTGTACAGGACTCTGTGGAGCTGCCTTTGCAGGATGGTGCTCCCTTCTTTGAGACTGGACCTCCTGCTTGCTCAGGACTGAGCACATCCACTCCAGATAGACCTAGGCCAGACTCACCTTGTGCTTGGGCTTCAGCCTTTCCAGAAAGGCTTACAAAGCCCTCATTGGTTACAGGTCTACAGCACCCTCAGGGGAGATACACAACCATTATCTCACTGCCTAGAAAAAGGTTATTTTGATGCATTTATCTAGAAATGTTTTGAGCCCCAGACAGACACTTACGGCCAAATGCTGCTCAGAAGGTTATAGACATAACTGCAAGTATGCCAGTCAGTATTTCTCTCAGCAAGTATAAACCTTTTCCCTCTTTATCCATCTTTGGATGCCAGTCGTACCAGAGATTTCTGGGGGCTTGGAGATAAATTTTGATATTAAAAAAATCAGAAGCAATAACGAGCAGATAATAAAACGGTCATCTTCAGGCTTTCTGCAACAGGCATTATCTTAGTTATGATTCAAACACCAGCCAGGTAGGGTTGGCTTACTCCAGCTCCTCGTACAGTCTGCAGAGACAAAGAGTAGGGTAGCAGGAGACTAGTTGTGGTGTGTGCCTTATTTAAATGTCCCAGTTACTTCTGGGCAGCTTTAAGCATTCTCCACTCAAATCCTTGGACCATCCAGATGCCACCCAACCAAATCCTTACCACTCTGCAGGCAGGTTTCTTAGCTCAGACATGATGCCAGAAGGTACCATGTGAACAGATTATGTATTGATAGAATCATAGAGTATCACTAGTTGGAAGGGACCCATAAAGATCACCAAGTCCAACTCCTTGCTTCTTGCAGGACTACCTAAAACTAAACCATATGACTAATAGCATTGTCCAGACACTCTTGATTGTGCCGAGGGCCAGGCAATGTGAATAGCAAACAACCTGAGCCCCTTTTTTGACCTTAGGTACCAAAGTGGTAGGGTATAACATTAGATACTTAGAGTACGTGGTCTGACTACAGCCCGAAATATTTATATAAAAAGGGTAGTCCTTGTAATGGGAACGCCGTGTTCCCACGGGCAAGGCTGCTTGCCTTTCCCAGAGGAACGACTGGAAGCTGTTGGCAGGATTTGGGCAGCACACTCTCCACCAGACACTGGTGTTCCCAAAGCCATCCTGCTTTCACACAGTGCTGCCTCACAGCCGCATTTGTATGGAATGCTCCTTTGCTCTCACTTATCATTCTGCATCATCTTCACCAAAGACCTTTCTTTCACAGACCGGAGTTATTCCAGTAAGCCGGGTTTTATTGTCTCACTTGCAGATTTTGTGGACAATTATTCACAGGGAAAATATTTATCTTGTTTTTCCCAATCTCATTTCTACACCTGCCAAATCACCTCACCCTTTCCAACTCCTTCTAATGCCCATGAAGATCCCATTGTATCATTTTGGTCCATTTCATCAGCTGAAGAATGTATTGGATTGGGTAGGTCTAGCTTTACTGCCAACTATGACAGCTTATTCGAATGTCTGCTAGTATCTGTGGGACAATATAACGTTCTAATCTTAACCAGAATGGCATCAGACTACTGGCATGACTCCATCATAGTCAGTGTCATTATTAGCAAACAGATTTATTCCATAATGACCAACTTCATTTGGTTTGTGCAGTGAATTAATACATTTATGATGGCAAGTTCTAATAATACTGTTTCTCTGGTAAACCAGCAGCCCCTGAAAGGAAGTGAGAAAGTAGAAATCTCAAGTTTGTTCAAAAATATTTGATCCCATCATGGCTGTAGGGAAAAAATGTTGTGAACACTTAGCCAATGTGTATTATAGCTTCAGAAACCTGGTAGTGAATAAATGTTGGGTTCTTTCCTTTATTTTCTTTCTAAAATCCCCTGAATTATTTTTTTTTAAGCCAGTCTCATGATTTTGTGGTCCAACTCTTGCTTTTAAACCCTGGGGGTTTACAGTAATATATGTAATGAGTTTTACGACTTATTTTAAAACAAGTTTTATAAACTATGGATCTTAGGCCAGATGCCAGATATTAGGAATATATGGTTACTTCTTGATAAAAACTTGCTGTCACCAAAGAAGATTTATGGTTGCAACCAGATATGAACTGATGGGGGTTTAAGTCCAGCCCATGCAATAACAGAATTTATGTGCAGTTTCCTCCTCTTTAATCAGCGATTAGAGTAGGAATGCAATGTATTTGAACCAGTTCGTGCAAACTGTGCTTGTGGGAGTTACTTATTTGACATGACTGGGACTAGTTATGACCTTCACTTAAAGATTTCAGGTGATTCCCTGGGAATTGAATGAGGCTTTATGGTCTAATCTGTCCCCTCAGTTGGTGTGCTACTGTTTGCCACATGCCTGGCTGTAATGGCTAGGGATGCTGAGCCTCTTTGGTACCCACTGACTTTGACCTGAGTTGCCCAGCACTCTGAGAAGTCAGGCCACATGGGGATTTGGTACATGAAAGCACCCCAAACTAGGGCATACTTTGACTGTCCAAAGGGCACAAAGCAGCTTGGGTCATTGCCTGTGGTGCTCTGGGTGTAGCTGCTGTTCCCAGAACAGCTGGTAGGCTGGGAGGGAAAGGAGCTGAGCCAACATGAGTACAAAAGCCAAGAGAGCTCCAGAGGGAAGGGTCCAGTTTCCAAGCCCTTGTCCTGAGACAGTGGTACAAAAAAGATGGGGCTGCTGCCCAGGGGGTCTGGCCTGAAGGAGAGACCGAATGGCATAAATTAAACATGATCCAGCGTTATAACATATGGGGTGAATTCACAGGAGAAACTTATGAAGCAAAAACTGTGAATGGATATCAGCAAAGCCTTGACTTGTTTACAGAAAAGAGAATTGATGAGTATGTTGAAAACACAAGAAGGTGAGATTACAACCAACCAAAAAAGGGGGAGGCATGCTGGCCCAGCAGTCTGTCCCTGACTCCAGCTGTGCCTTGTGGTTTGAGCAAAGCAAGGCAGCCAGGGAGAGAGGAAGAAAAAACTGCAAGAAGGACATCTCTGGAGGGATGTTCATGAGGGAAAGGAGGTAGTGACCTCTCTTCTCAGCTGACTCTCAAACCGTGCTGGAGGGGAAGCAGGGATAGCCATCTTTAATCCATATTCTTGGTTACCGTTTGGTGTACACCTGTACATCAGCTGTACAATTCAGAGACTTCCCAGGCAGCATTCTGGAAACCAGACTATCCTTTCACTGCCTTTAGCTTTTCCCTTCTTTTACACGTACCTCCTACCCCTCTGCATCATGCTACTGGTTCTGCAAGAGAAGGACTCTGACTGTGCTATTCCCAGCTGGGCAAATCTGCTGGCTGGCTGCTCCTGTTGTCCCAGGTGAGCGGGAAGGCCGGAGTGGAAGGAAAGAAGAATTTTGATGGCAGGAAGGAGAACGAGTGGCAGGAAGTCAAAGGAAAAAAATCTGCATCTAGAAGATGAGAAAGGACCAAGAAAGCACAGCCACATGAAGATAGCATTTTGTCTTCAGTGTTTGCCACAGTACACATTTGCTCAAAGTATAATAGAAAGGAAATCTCTGAGCAGTGTTATAAACACATCTCCCAGTCCTGGTTATATGCACACACATAAATGGCTCAGGTTTCACTCCTGCAGATTATTATTGTATCACTGCAACCTTGACTATATTTATAGTCTTGTAAGCTGCCGAATTGCAGAGCTGCTTCTTGTTTTTTCCTGGTGGCAGGCAGCATGGCCTGGAGGGGTGATCACTGCTGAGAATGTCGGTGGAGAAGCTTGGAGTCCAGCCACTCACCCTCTGTGTGGCCATGAGCAACTCGCTGACTCTCGTGTCTCAGTTTCTCCACTGATAATAGCAGGAAGGGTTGTTATCCCCAAGGCAATTGTAAGCACTTTCTTAGAGCTTCTTGTACCTTTGGTGTTGAACAGCTGCTGTTAGTGGTTACACGGTAGCAACAGCTTATGAGACCCTTTCTTCAGCCTCTGGTGACTGTGAAGTAGAGCAGCAGAGGACTTTGGTGTAGGTGCTCTATGTGCCTGTGCCTTCATGGAGCCACCAGGCCGCCATGTTCACTGGGATTTCTGGAGGGAAGACACATAGGCTTAAAAGGCTCCACTGGCTGTAGAATGTTGGAAAAGATGCCATATCTGCATAGTTTAGGAAAACTAGTTTTCTTTTGGAGACAGGCACTAGAGAAGATGAATTACGTTAACCTCTCATTTGCCAACCATGGGTTATAGTTGGGAGAAGGCAAGAAGGTGCCAAAGAGGGGAGCAAAGGTCTCCAAGACCTTGGCGAAGCTGTGGGTTCCCGTGAACAGGAGCGCAGGTCTGAGGAGGTGGTGGCAGACGCCAGAGCCCGCCCTAGGGTTGGAAGCTGGGCTGATGAGGCTAGCTGCAGAGTTTACTGCTTCTTCTTTGTCCGACACAGAGTTTTCTCACATTTCATGTGACATGACCCTGTTGCCATCATGCCTGGCCCTCTGGACAGAGTCTTGTTTTGCCAAAGTTCGTTTGAAGTCTAAGGCCTGAAAAGTCACAACATCGCGTGGCTATAACTTCCAATTCCCATACTGTCCTTTCTATCACCACCTCCTCACTCTCTTTTCTATGTCTCCTCCCAAATGTGAAGGCTACAGAAACCTGCTCTTCTTATAATAATTTTATCAGGCTTGTGATGTGCAATAGTGTCCTCTTTGTAACTTCTATCTCTGATGGCAGCAGAAAAGTGTTCACATGATTAGATGATTACACAAGGTTATATTCCCTTTTTCTTAATCTTTTTTTTTTGTAAACAAATAGCTAGGTCTTTTTTAATTTTCATTCCCCTCAAAGCTTCTGTCACATCCCTAACCTTAGGGGCTACTCAGATGTAGAGAGGGCTTTCCTTTTTCAGCACATTCCTATCCTCCACTGTGTAAGTCCATGAGCCAAAAGATGATGTGATCCTGGCAGCCCAGTTTTTGTGTTGAAAGTGCACATTGTGCTAAGGCTCTTTCCCCCTGGAGTCCTCTTCGTGCACTCCACAAAATGATGAAATCAGGGATCGTAACTCAGCAGCTAATTAGAATGATGATAACACCTTATCCTTGGTGGCTTGCCAGCTCTCCTGACTGCGCAGCAGTCTCGCCTTGGAGGATGGGCTCACTTCAATCTCCAGGTCCTTGAGTCCTGTGATTGCTCCCAGGTTGTAGGTCTCCCACCATGGCCCATTCTGCCCTGCAGCTGGAGCCCTGTGGTCTCCCTCCCTCTCTGAGATCTCTGCATGAGGCACAGCTTGCCCCTACCCTGTGGTGCACGCAGGGATCACAGAGGAGAAGTTGTGAGGCTGCATTGCCGTGAGAGGGAATACTTTAGGAGACACACAGACTGCACAGCCCTTCCCCAGTCACTGGAGCTGCAGTGGCTTCTCCTAGGTCACATCCTGTATCTGACATCTAGATCTTCACCAAGAGGATGAAAAAAATCAGAGTTGTTCCTTTCAGGAGCAGAGATGAGCTTGGAAAGATGAACACGGTCACTTCAAACCTAGGAGTCCAATAAAATACTTTCCTCCTCCATTACTACTTGGTTTAAAAAAAAAAAAAAAGAATTAGACCTTTTTGAGCCAATTCCTGATTGTAATTTTTGGGGGTGGGACAGGAGAGAGGAAAGGCTGAGTCACAATTTCTTAGCACTCAGCTTTTCCATAATGCTTCATCACCAAGGATTTTAAAGTGGTTTTGGCATATGAATGAGTTAAATTTCACCACTTCCTACTCAGGCCAGGAAAACCTTTGCTGAATTCACTCAGAGATGAAATGGAGAAAACCTTTAGGTCAGAGTTTTCCAACCTGGATACTTAGTGCTAGATGCTAAAGCTAGAAATAACATAAAAATGTAGTGGGTTTAAAGTGCCTTTATCCATCCTTTAACTGTCACATTAACAAAGAATTACCTGGATTAATTTTGGATTTAACCAGACTGCTGAATTCTGTAGCTTACTTCTGACCCAGTAACACCAGACACCACCTCTTCCCACACCAGAATTATCTATGAAAGGCTGAAGAGGAGGCAGCTTTGCTATCTTCTGCTGAAGGGAGGGCTTCTCACCATACAAAGTAGTAGCATTCTCCCTTCTTCCCTCTCTTCTTCCCTCCGTCTGGTTTTCTGTGTCCAGGACCATGGGAAAAGCATTAGAGATGCTGGAGCCTTCAGCACATTCAGCTCCAGAGACATGTCCTGTCAGGCTTTCACTCCTACTTCTCAGAGGTCTTGCACTGAAGGAGCTGACCCCGTCCATGTACAATATCTGCACACAGAGGATATGAGAGTTGCTATGAATCTGCAAAACAAAATGATGGCTTGGACACAGTTAGGCCAGTGGGGATCCATGTGAAACCAGCCAAAGTTAAGTGAGATACCGTGGGACCATGCTGGGGACAAGAGCTGTGTGTGGAGACTCCAGGGAGCCTGGAGCGCTCCTTGAGCTGCCTATGTGGTAGCCTGGGGTGTGCTAACCTGCTGATCTTCGCTGAGCCGTGGGGGCTGCTCACCTTGGCTGGAGCTCTCCAGAGCACTGCCCCTGTTTATCCACCTCCAGCTTCCCTGCCTGGACCTGCCTCAGCTCACCTGGGGGCAAACTAAGGTACCCCCTCAAAGACCATAAGAAATCTGTGCTCAGGAGCTTCAGAAGAGTCACTCTGGGTATACAGGACCAGTCACAAACCTTTGGCTGTGTACAAGACCTCCTGAAGTGGCTGCGTTCTCTTCTTTCAGAGCATGTCTTGCAGGCAGTGCTGCTCTAACAGGATTTTTGTGACAGTGGCATAGTGCAAAGCACAAGGAGTATCCTCAAGGCTCTGGGCTAGAGTCTGTTTTGCCTCTGTATCCTGACTATCTGAGCAGAAAGGCTGGCTTAGCTTGTAAATGTGACTTCACAGAAACATGGCAAAAGACAGAGATACCTTAAGCCAGTAAATGTTTCCAGATGAGGGCATTTCTGGTGAACTTTTTACTTCTGCCTCTAAATGAGGCACTGTTAGCTTTTTACAAAGATTGAAAAGATTTGAGCTTTAGGGTTAAGTGTGGTGGGACTCTTTCTTTCTTTCTTTCTTTCTTTCTTTCTTTCTTTCTTTCTTTCTTTCTTTCTTTCTTTCTTTCTTTCTTTCTTTCTTTCTTTCTTTCTTTCTTTCTTTCTTTCTTTCTTTCTTTCTTTCTTTCTTTCTTTCTTTCTTTCTTTCTTTCTTTCTTTCTTTCTTTCTTTCTTTCTTTCTTTCTTTCTTTCTTTCTTTCTTTCTTTCTTTCTTTCTTTCTTTCTTTCTTTCTTTCTTTCTTTCTTTCTTTCTTTCTTTCTTTCTTTCTTTCTTTCTTTCTTTCTTTCTTTCTTTCTTTTCTTTCTTTCTTTCTTTCTTTCTTTCTTTCTTTCTTTCTTCCTTCCTTCCTTCCTTTCTTCCTTTCTTCCTTTCTTCCTTTCTTTCTTCCTTTCTTCCTTTCTTCCTTTCTTCCTTTCTTCCTTTCTTCCTTTCTTCCTTCTTCCTTCCTTTCTTCCTTTCTTTCTTCCTTTCTTCCTTTCTTTCTTCCTTTCTTCCTTTCTTTTCTTTCTTTCTTTCTTCCTTTCTTCCTTTCTTCCTTTCTTCCTTTCTTCCTTTCTTCCTTTCTTCCTTTCTTCCTTCCTTCCTTCCTTCCTTCCTTCCTTCCTTCCTTCCTTCCTTCCTTCCTTCCTTCCTTCCTTCCTTCCTTCCTTCCTTCCTTCCTTCCTTCCTTCCTTCCTCTTTTCTTCTCTTTCTTTTGCTTTCTTCTTCTTTTCTTTCTTTTGCTTTTTTCTTCTTTTCTTTCTTTTGCTTTCTTCTTTTTCTTTTCCTTCTCTCTTTCACTTTAATGTCTTTTTCTTTCTCATTCTCTTTTTCTTTCTTTTTTCCTTTCTGAGTCTTTTTCTTTCACCATTTTCCTCTCTTCCCTTCTCTCTTTTTTTGTAAGACAAGGCAGCTAAAAAGAAGGAAACACTGCTGTTTCGAAAAATACAGCTTAATACATTCTTAGAAGCCTGTAAGCAGGGAAAGAACAGGCGAAAGAGGGAGAGCAAGCAAGTTTTGACAGTAATAGGAGTGAGCCAGTGGAACATCTTGAAAGGAACTAGCCTTGTCTTAGGAAATTAAAAAGACATGTGTGTAGCTGTTAAAAAGCCTGAGAAAAGTGTCTGTGGTTCTCAAGCAAGGCAGTCCTGCAAGGAGGAAGTTTACAAGAGCTAGGAGTTGTAGTATCCGTGAATTTAATCTGGTCTTGGAAATTATTAGTTCTAAGCATGCTGGAAGGAATTAAGACTAAACAAGGGTTTTCAGTTTAGAATCTAAGACTTTGATGCTTTATGAAAGTAATTTGATTGCATCAAATGGGTCCCAGGGATAGGAACCTTAGTCCATAAATATCACCGATGCACATCATTAAAAAAACCTCAATCTGCACTTTTTTTCTTCTTCTTTTTGCAGTGCTAATATTCTTTGGACATAAGAGGCCTGCAGCTGAATCAGCAGGGAGATTGATTTCTCTCTCTCCCTTTAAAAGAGGGAAAGAAGGTCCCTTTGGGTCAGGGTTAAGGGCTTGGAAGGGGCCTAATGGGAAAGTTCATCTCACAGCTGCCAGCGGTATATAGTACCAGGCCCATGGATAACAACAGGATGTGGGTTTTGAGCACTGTCAGCTCCTTCGTGATATATTTCTTTTTAATTTTCTCCTTTT
This sequence comes from Phalacrocorax carbo, assembly GCF_963921805.1. Taxonomy (NCBI): domain Eukaryota; kingdom Metazoa; phylum Chordata; class Aves; order Suliformes; family Phalacrocoracidae; genus Phalacrocorax; species Phalacrocorax carbo. Next base: position 205,532,532 of record NC_087513.1, read on the forward strand.
AAAATAATACACCAGCAAAGAACATTCTTTATTATCATAACAAAATCTCTGCTCCAGTGACTCTGAGACGTTCCTAATTGTTTTCAATCTGTCAGAAGCGTTTTCTGTTTGCATTTCTGCAACCACTCAAGAGATTGCTGTAAAGAAAACAAACAAAAAAAATGGCCTGGGCTGACTCAGGGGCTGGGTAATGGGTTACAGCACTTTCACCTCTCGCTTACCGCCGCCAAGCAGGAACCAAAAGCTGAATTGGTTGGTACTAACTCGAGTGTCAGAAGTGGCCACAGCCAGTTAGGAGCACTGGAAGTCACCAAACAGGCACAGTGACAGTCAGGGAGTTAAAAAATAAACTCTGGTGATCGTGGAAGGCACAGGAAAAACACCCCATTCACACAAGCAAGGAGATGGAAAGTGAAAGGGAAGAGTGTATGCAGCTCTTCGCACCATCTTCCTATTGACAGTGGTATGAATGACAAATAACAGAGCGTTTCCCACAGAGAAAAACACCAGATCTACCTTTTCCCACTGTTTCATAAAAAGTGATCTCATTAATGTGAGAGCAGAATGATTTCTGGGAACAGTCTTGTCCTGACTAGTTTCTTTCGAGCCTACAAGAGCAGGCGATGTTGAGCAGCCTTATACCACCATAGCTGCATCCTCATCATCGCATTGTACTGGTCTTGCTGCATGATGTAGGGAGCGGTGGGAGCAGAGGGGCTGTGGGGAAGGCAGTGCACAGGAGGCCCAGGGCCCCCTGCAGATGTCTGCTGGCAGAGCTGGGGCACATGGGCCGTGGGAGGAGCGCCGAGGAATTTTCCCAGCATCATTCCCTCTGTGTGTGGGTGTTGCCTCCCACCACGGACCCAGCGTCCTGTTACAACTCTTGGTATTAAATCAGCATGAATGGTGGGCCCCCACCCCAGAGGGAGTCCTTGCTGTACCACAGGCTGTAGGAGACAGGTCCTACCTTGAAGAGCTGCAGAACTAAGATGGGAGAAAGAGCTGCCCCATACAGCAAGCAAGCTGGGCACTGAAGGCAGGATTCATGCTGCCCACTAGAAATGCTCATTAGTTGTCTAGCCTGTCCCCCTCCGTTAGTGGTATAGTGACCGATGGTCTATATGCAGACAGTTTGGATCTCTTCTTCAGCTTGGTACTAAGACGCAGGGGTCATGATGACTGTGGCCAACAGCCTTAGAGAAAGCTGAATCCTGACCTGCAAGATGTTGAAGGCAACCAGAGAAAATAGAGGGGCTGTGGATCAAGTCTGTTGAGGTTTATTCAGGATGACTCAGGAAGATGAAGACAGGACTGGGCACTGAGTTCCTCAATCACAGCTCAGTGCTGTAACTGCATGTTCCACCGACACCATCCTCCTGTGGCTCTCCTTGGCCATCAGTCTTTCAGTGCAGAAGGAACTGAAGAAGAGTTAGGACTGGTTTTGCATGCGTAAACAAAAAAGCAGAACCACAGGAACTGTCTATCTGGTATGCCCTGAGCTGCTGTCAGCTACCAGCACTGAGGAGTGCACACAAAAACTTAAGAGCTCTGACCACTCCTGGAGAAAGGTCTGGGTGAAAAGTGCATCAGTGCGGAGTACCCAGAGCCAAGGGCCTGAGTCAGGCTTTTGTTATGAAAGATGGGAAGAAGGGCCTGTGTCAGAAAGGGCTTATCCTGCCAGTTTGGAAGTCATGGCTCCTTTTGCTCTGCCACAGACTTCCCACATGTGCTTTAGGCACATCCTTCAGCTCTTTTTGGCTGCTGGTCCCCTATGTAAAATGGAGGTGTTGTCATGCTCTGCCTCATCAGGGAGCTGTAAAAGATGGTCTATTTCCAATTTGCAGGGGCTCTTATGGTTGCTCATGCAAGTAACTTTAAATACTTGGATGCAAGTTTTAAAAGCTTGGAGCAAACCATCTCTGGGACCCCTACTTGGTCTCAATACTCGGGAAGAAGCCCAGAGAGAAAAAATGAGGCTCCTGTTCCCTGATGCTGCACAGATGGGGCTGAGAAGTCTTTTAGCGGGACACAGTTTCCCACCTGGTTTGCACCGGCATAAGGAGCTCTGCTAAACGCAAGGCAGCAGTTGGCTCCGTGCTTTCCCACAGGAAGCGCTGGACACAGAGATAAGCTCCTCCACATTAACACTGAGATAACAGCAAATCTCTAGCAACTAGGAACGTGAAGCATGGCAGCCAAAGTAGCCACGGGGTATGTGGGGGCTCTGTCATGTTTTTTATGAACATGCAAAATTGCTTCCCCTCGCACCTTCTTGGGAAGGGGGAGGGCAGACCCTTGGCTAGCCTGGCTTGTCAGGAGGGTGTTTGCTCCTACTCCTTGTCCTCCCCGTGCTCCTTGACAGCCTTTGCTCTCTGCAGCAGTGTGCTGAGATGCACAGCATGGCTGCGGGCAGCAGAGGAGCAAACAAGCTCTGGAACAAAACAGAAAGTATGTTCTCATGCAAACCTCATTAATAATGGAGAACTAGTGAAGAGAAACAATAAATATAAATTATATTTCTTGTTGGGAAGAGAGGGAACGTACTGCGCCACTGCAAAGAGGGAACATGAAAGGTGAAGCCTTTCAGAATTTACATCACTCCCTGTAAAACGAAATTTAGGCTATTTCACAGTTACCACAAGCTTTAGCCAGGCAGTGGGATGACAAACTTCACTAACAAATAAACAGAGAGATCCCTTGTATATTGAGATTTTTACTACCTCCATCTCTTTTTGTGTTCTATTTTAGTTAAAAATCTCCATTTTTCTTTCTTCCTGCTGCTCTCCAGAGAATTCAAATTCCTGCTGAAATGATAAGGCATTTTCTCAGGTTAAGTGACTGTGGCCCACATAGCACTGTTCAGCGAATGCATGCCTTTTGGAGACGCGCTGCCAGCAGTGGCTGTGGCTTAGCAAGTAATTCATTATTCTGGGCTACTGGGCTACTGTCTGGCCCGGTGGTCCAGTTAGGTGTTTTAAAGATGCAGGTAACTGTAAGTAGACAATACATGTTACTCTGCCCTTAAGTCTGTGCCATAGCGTGACATAAAGACCTCCCAAGATTACAGTCCACACGTTCTTGCTCTTTTATGCTGGCCATTAATCTCCGCAATGCATATGAAATTGATTTCCTTTCCACGACATTGTTTTCAAATGACTCTTCTGTTTTCTTCTGCTTGGTTTTTGGCAATCTCAGTGGCTTGGGAGCTACAAGGAACATAATTCAGAGCTTCTCTGAATGTTTCAGTGCGGAAGTTGTCAATGCTCGCTGCCTCCCATGTTTCATGGGTCGTGGGTGCACCAAGGAGGCTGCAAAGAGAAGGGACACCAGGGTGGTAAAACTCAATGCAAGAATTAAAGTAATCATCAGGAATTATATCCTTTTTAGTTTACAGATGTAGAACCACAAGAAAACTCCGATGCTAAACCTGCTAGTCCTTTGGGGTGGGGTTGGTTTTGGGTTTGTTTTTTTAACTACAAAATCCAGAAAGAGAACCCGGAAGAGTCAGTTGCTCTAATATGCATTGCACTTCTGAACAGCAAAGTTCCCAAATAGTAAAACTCCCCGAACAGCTCTCCCTTTGCCTGCAAACAGCGAGCTTACATGCAGGGAGGGGGAAAAATGCAGCCACATTCCTTTCGCACTCCCACTCGCCTCTGAGGTTCTTCCACTTCCTTCCTATGGCTTTTTTTAGAACTGTAGTGTTTTTCTCACGTCCGGCAACAAAGGATGTTTTGTGCTGCTGCCGAGGTTGTTGGTTTCTTTTTTTTTTTTTTAGCTTCAGATGCAGCTATCATGTTTGAAAATATTGCTCTTGTTTGTGTGGGAGCATAACTTCTTTTTGCTCTCTAGTACCTTACAAGCGTGATCAAATGCTGGGAATTTGTTGAGTTGGTTAAATTATCCCACCGTACCTGACATTTGTATTTCGCTGGAACTCTTTTATTTACCTGTAAAAACCACTGTGCTGCAGCTCTAAAGGTAGAATGAAATTCAGGAACTTGCAGTGATTCCTCTGCCCTGTTACTGAATAAGAAGTGGAATCATGGCAGAATTACTGTGGTGCAGCTGAGAGCAAAGCGTGTTGCGTAAGTTTGTTCATAAAACGCACAGCTCATAAACCCCATCACTCTTGTGGTGTTTCCAGTAAAAAATCCAATGAGGGGACAAGGAGGAGCAGATCAGTAACAGAATCACAGTCTCCAGCCCCTCCCACTTTATGACAGTGTAACATCATGAAACCAGAGTGGAGAAATGCATCCAGGATTAAACCCTTGGGTTTGATATATTCTTTGGCCCAGTCACTATAGCTGGGTCTTTGTCACAGTGATAAATTGACCGTGGTCACACACATTGACATTACTCACTTTGAGAAGTGAAACTCCAAACATAAGCCATCGCTGTGTCAGGGACCCTGGATATTGGATATTCAGGCATTCAGTGTTTTCAATTTATTATAATTTGTAGGCAGCTAGACAAGGTGGAGGGAAAGCCCATAGACAGCCTGGAATTATGTCATAAATCTCCAAAAGCCCTAACATAATCTTTAATACTACCTTCAGTTCTTCAGACAGGGAGCATGAGTGATACAGTGAGCCTGGTTTTGACCTTTTGCTCAGCAGTGCTGCACAGGTATTAGTACACTGTTGGCTTTGGCTTCTGCAGGAGTCAGTGCATAAGTGTCTTGGAAAGGAGGTTTTCAACTCAGTGAAAAAATATAAGGCCTGCTATCTCAGTGCCTGCTTCATCTCAATAGTGTGAGGCAAAGAGAAAATGAGTCTTCCCTGAGTCTTCCCTGCCTGGTGTAGGAATCCCTCCTGGTTTGTGCAGATGGGGGTAGAGAGAGGAACCACACACTGTCACTCTGGAGACATCCTTCTTACTGCACATAACTTAAGAAATATGCATACCCTTCTTACTTGCGGGGTGTTTTTTCCAGAATTCGGAGCAATACCAACACCAGTCCTCCAAAACAAAATTCAGGAGCATGCTGGAGCTCTTACAAAGAGAGCCCTGATTAAGAAAAGTATTTGATTGTTACTTTCATGGCACATCTGGCTTTCTGTCCCTGCTGCCAGGTTTCCCAGAAAGGAAGGAGGAATTCTCCCCCAGTATATTTCAAAAGCCTCGTGGGGACCTTGGATCCTGGTTGGTGTGAGCCCTCAGGTGTGCTTTCGGGAATCATAACGCCACACACACAAATGGGGAGTACCTGTGCAGAACCTGGATGTCCCTGACAGCTTGACTGTGACTCTGTTGCCTGTCTTTCCCCACCTGACGCTAGGCTGAGTGGAGGGAGAAACGTCAGCTCTGGGTGGCTTGAGTTGCCCCTCACGTACCACCCTCACTCTGAAAGTCTAGCTCCAGGAATTCGCGCTGCAGTGCCATCCACCCCCCTTTTCTGCCAGATTATTCCACCGTAGCCTCCAGAAAGCAGCACATACCCGAGCCGCAGGCATCCCAGCAGCCCAGGGCTGAGGTGAATGTATGGAGGCTGTTTCACGCTAAGATGCCAGGCAGCAAACTGAGAAGCCCCAGGCACGTTTGCTTGTTTTCTCCAGCTGGTTCTCTACAAGGGCTGTGACTCCAACAGAGTCAAACACCTGGGGTGGTAATATCTTAAACAACCACAGCTGTTTACCAAAACTGAGTCAGTTTTCCATCAGGTTTGGCTAACATGAGATAGAAAACCTGATTTAACCTCAGCCTTCTCTTTGGTGTAGGAACAGCCACTTGCAGATGCTTCCAGAAAGGTATTTTAGCTAATGAGCGGCTGTGTGGGAATACCACCAGCTGAAAGGTGGTGTCAGATGGATGTCCACAGTGAGACCTGGCCAACAGTACAAAACCTTGCCAGCAGAAGTTGCTTTTGCCACTGCAGTGGGGCATGCCATAATAGCCTCATGAAAAGTCCTCGTCGGCTTTTCTGTGACCCAAAGATATTCAGATGCCCGAACCATCAGCTGATGGTTTCTAACCCAGCAAGCACCATGGCTTATGCCAACCCCACACCCCAGAGGGAGGGAGTGGTACCCCACGGCCATAGCCAGCGTGCTGCAATGCAGCAGTGCAGTGAGGTCAGTGCTCATCTAGACAGAGAAACTCAGCATTGTCAACATAGCCTGGGAAAACAGCTTGCTAGCCTATGGCTAACTCACTTTGCAAGTCAAGATAAATCATAAAAATAGGTAAAGCTCACTAGTGTTTTAACTTACAGGACAGAAATACCCTTAACTACTTGCCCAAGTAACGCTTTCAATAAACAGCAACAGGGAGGGAGATGCTGTGAAGGCTCTTCCTTGCTCCTGCGCTGCCCGGCCATCCCCATTGCAACCTCCAGCCACCCCAGTCACACTGGCAGCTGGGCCTCGCTGCTACTATTACTTTAATGTTGTTGGCTTACATTTATTTTCAACCCATTAGAAAAAAACAGTTTAAACCTCTGTCCCTAGAGGCGGCTGTGATCCTGTTTCAGTAAAGAGAAGCAGGTGTTGCTGTGACACCAGCTGGGACCTGTGCTGCTTCCCCACCGCTGGGACATTTCCCAGATCGGGAGGGTGATGCCTTCACAGCCCTCAAGTGGAGCCTGGCACAAAGGGGAAAAGCACCCACTTTCCTCCTTCTAGTAAATATTATTTATGAGGAGGAAGGATCCACCTTTCAAGGCCGGCAAGCACAGCAGGGCAGAGCTCTGGCTAGCCCAGCCATGGCAGCACCCAGGGCTGCAGCGCTCCATCCCAGCCCTAAAGCTGCAGGGAAAGGGAGTTTGGAGTTGTGTGAGACTTGGCAGATGTGCATGAAATCCCAGAGGAACTGTGCTTGGGAGAGAAATGCAGCCCCTAGATCTATTCTGCAAAGCCCAAACAACCCCTGGATAAATTTCAGCTGAAAACTGGCTCTTTCATGCCTGCGATAACTGCACTTGACAGCCAAACAGAGACCCTTTCATATTTAAAAATAGAAAAAGCAATTAATTATTGGAGTCAATATAAGCCGGGAGCTGGCACAGTAGCAGAGCAGTGTCTGTAGCGGTCTGACTGTAGCAGAGGCCATAGTGGCTTTAGACCTCACGTGCCTGTCAGCCCAGAGGGACCCCCTGGCATTTGGGATGCAAAGCTGCCCAAACATAGGTGTAAAGCAGATTCATGCCCCACGGCAGCGGGGTTGGTAGGCAGCCAAACGTGAAGGCAGCCTCTGAACTCCCACAAAGAGCTTGGTGGAGTCACTGCTGCTTTGTCAAACCCAGCCTAGCTCAGCGTTTGGGCATACTCAAGCTGAAAAGATCGTGTGTCTCTGGTTTATTATTTTCCAGTGGCTGTGTGCAGTGAGTGCCAATGTGTCAGAGGCAAGCCGGGGTGGTACAAACACCAGCTGTGAGGTTACTGGGCAAGCCCTGACAGCCAGAGCCACTGACTTCTCTTTCCCTATATCTACACTATAGGGAAAGAGCTATAGTATCTGTAGCTGGATAGTCTGGTTCGGTGACGGATGAAGCATTGCACACCAAAGCCAGACTCATCTTCTTCTGTCTCAGTGTTTACCTGGGATACCTGGATGGTGTGAGATGGTGATGGGACGTAAGGACTCCTGGCTAGGTTGAACATGGGGTCTTGGTAGCATTTGACTTTTGGATGGCTCTGAGTTCTTTGGACATCAGTGAATGCCCCAGAAGGGAGCTTTCCTCATCCTCCAGGAAAATCCAGCCTTTTTTTTTTCTATAAAGCCCAATTCCAGCCACTTGCTAGCTACAAACTCTCCTCTTGAATTAGCAACTCAGTGAGGTAATAAAAGTCAGCTGCTTTAGACACTTCATTTTCTGCTGCAAGACACTTGCACATGACTGAGCCTGCTGATGTTTGGTGAGCCTAAACCAAGTGGAGAAATGAAAGGAGAAGCAGGTCCCGAGCTGGAGGAGACTGTGGCTAGGAAACTGGGGCGGTGCTGCGATGTGAGCTGAGGAGAAACCTTTGAAGTGCAGTCTTTGGGCAGCTGCCTGGGCCCAAAGCAAACACTGCACAGGAATTCCACTTTGCTAGTGATAATGAAAGCAGTTCCTGGAATGATTTGCTTGTCCTGACAGCAGCACAGATTGGTCAAAATATGTACAAATAAAATAAAATAAAAAAAAGAATAAAAGAGGAACTTGTCAGAGAGGCCTGTTCCTTGGACCAGCTGTTCTCACAGCCTCCTTTCCCTGTCCAAATTGGTAATTCACAGCAAAGCCACAATTCAAGCACACAGTGGCTGCTCTTTTAACATGATCAAAGGAATAATTATACGCAGTGGAATTCTCTGAACACAAAAATTGCGTGTGATCCTCCTGGCGTGAGGGACTGGCTCTGTGTCTGCAGAAAGCTCCCGTTTGCTCCACAGACAGTCAGCTTCAGGTTGCAGCCAGGGATGGTCCCTGCCTGCTGCCATGGAGCTCCTCCTCAGCTGCCTTCCGCCGTGCAAGCTCGCTCACTGCTTTCAGGCTAGCTGAGCAGCAGGTGGATGTGGATGTCCTTTGTTTCTCTATGTGTTCAGGGGATGAAGAGGAGATTTCCCTAAAAAAAGCGACCACTGCTTGCTTAGTTTATCCTGGAATGGAAACTTTATTTATAGAAGCAACATCAGCAACAGGCACCCTGGGCCCTAGCAACAGCAAAGTGAGCTCCACAGTTCCTTATGGGAAATATTGCAAGGTGCTGTGCTTCAGCCACAGATTTTGTTCATGGTTTCTCCCTCTGCATCTGTCCCATCTCTTCTGGGAGCTGCGGATCAGAAATCCAGCCTTTTTTCCTTCCTCTGTACAGGTTTCTTTTCCTCCCATTCAGCAATCAGTGTAACGCAGTGCCTCCAAGGAAGGGCACTGCAAAGCTCTGCAGGCTGTAGGCGAGGGGTTGTGTTGGGTTGTGGGGGCACAGGGTGGTGGGAGCCCTCCTAGGGCTGCAAAGGTTTTTCTGGTGGCCTGAAGTCAATGAGGCAGCACTGGGCCACCTGAGTGTTTGAGCAGTATGGGCTGTGTTGAAAGTCACTGAGCCCTTTGACTCCAGGGCTTTTCTACCACATCCCTGGCTATCATCCAAACCCAAAGCCTCCACTCTGCAGGCCACTGTGCTCAGGTCTACCTGCAGCTGCTCCCCCCAGACCACACAAGCTCAGATCTCTAGGAAATCCCTGGAACTGGTCATGTTTGCCCCATTGATAAAGCTTGCCTGAATTCCCTGCCAGAGTGCACATTTCCAAAGCAGCAGTGCAGATAGGCCAGTCTGCACTTTGTCCCATACATGTGCCCTCTCTCACACAAACTGTTCATGGCACACCTCCTTTCTTTTCATTCAGGCACTTAGGATGAGCATCTGGGGCCAAGATTGCCCGTGTAATTGATGCCCTGTATAATGATATGGAGTTTTGAAGTGGCCTTGAACTTAAGTAAGTCACCCTCTACACCTTTCTAAATGGAGTTTCACTTTGTCAATGGACACTTTCGAGAGTTGTCTGGACAGGGTGCTGGGCCATCTTGTCTAGACTGTGCTCTTCCTAGAAAGGTTGGACTAGATGGTCCCTGAGGTCCCTTCCAACCTGGGATTCTGGGATTCTGTGATTCTGTGATAGTTGGCCCTATCCATTCGTTTTATCTCCCTCTCTTCATTTGGTCATTCCTTAAACTAGCCACCGGCTCGGACGAGTACTGTTAAGATGCCATTAACTTCTTGGTGGTCCGCACTTTATCATCTTCGTCAGTTTTTCATATCTCTTTCTACATGCGACTGTAGATTATCTGGGTTGTTTTTGTTAATAGGAGACAGATGGGAATTGGGTGTCAAGTTGCGATTCTACAAAGCGTAGGAGCTTTGTAGCCTTTTTTAAAATGCATGATATTAAAGATCATTTAAACCAAAATTAGTTTCTGGTGTTTAACAATTAGTGAGGCAAAATAGATGCTCAACAGAGAGGCCAGAGCGGGGTAAGTCTTTAGTCTGAGTAGTCACCTCTGAACCCCAGGCTGACATAAACACATCTAGTACAAAAGGCCAGACTCTTGCATGCTCCAGATCTCCCATGTTTGTTCTGGCACTGCACAGCACTCAATCTGGTGGACTGCATTCCCCTTCCCAATCAGGTGATACAGAGCACAGGAACAATTGGGAAGAAGAAACGATGGCAGGACTGATATATCTAGGACCTTGTGCATTAGACAAATCAGATTTCTTGGAGCTTACTTTGCCTGGGTCTATTAGGCAAGCCTTGAAATTCAAAAGCAAGAGGTGTTTCTTGGGGTAGCACACACACTGTTCTGAAATGAGCTGCAGGACTTTTACACATGGGTGAAGAACAACCACACTGGATCTGGAAGGGGTATGTCAAGTGGGAATGGTTCAAAGCTGCATCACAGGAGGTTCAGACTGGACATTAGGAAGCATTTCTTTACCGAGACGATGGTCAAACACTGGAAAAGACTTCCTAGAGAGGTGGCCGATGCCCCATGTTTTTCTGTGTTTGAGGCATTTGGACATTGCCCTTGATAATATGCTTTAACTTTTGGTCAGTGCTGAAGTGGTCAGGCAGTTGGACTAGATGAATCTTGTAGGTCTCTTCAAACTGAAATAGTCTAGTTCTATTCTATTCTATTCTATTCTATTCTATTCTATTCTATTCTATTCTATTCTATTCTATTCTAGTCCAGGATCCTGTCCCAGTTCTTGCCAGGAGTGGATGCTGGAGGAAAAATGTATGAAAACAGGCAAACATGGCACAGTCCTTTTCCCAGTGCAATCACAGGTCTGGGAGCTCCTGAGCCAGAGACAGTATCTTTGTGTTTAGTAGCTCCAGCTGACTTTCCCTCCATAAGTTTGTCTAACCGCTGTTTTAACTTCTGGCCTCTGCAACAGCTGATGACAACGAGCTCCACTGTTTAATTTGCACTGGATGGAAAAGTGCTTACTTGGTTTGCATGAAAACTGCTGCCTGCTAATTGCATTTAATGTCTTTTATTTTGAAAAAAAAAAAAAGGAGGGGTGGGAGGCTCCAAACTCACCAGGTCGCAGGTGCCTGGGTGCAAGGCATACACAACTGGCTCATGCTTGACCTCATGCGTTCACTGCATGGCTCAGCCTCCTGCCCTGACACCCTCTGGTGAACTGCCATCTTCTCACCAGCAGCATCCAGCAGGCAAAGCCCCCATGCAAGACCTCTTGTTGCAGTTTAGCAGGTGAATGGGGGGCTACTCCAGCTCCCATCCTGGTCCATCCTGTCTCTTATTGTTTTTTGCTAACTTAAACTCAAGTTGGTATTGGCTAGCATTTTTCATATGCATGCATTTGCACACAGTCAGCTGCCCCTCACCCCTTGGAGGCCCAATAATGCACAGGGCAGGAAAATGGAATGCTCAAGAAGTGCCTCAGCTTGAGTCAACTAGAACAGAAAGCTATTGCAGATCTTAAGTAACTGTTTTTCAGAAGCCCTCCAAGTACCTAATAAAATTCACTACCACAGTTACATGGACCACCACAGAAATCTTAACGTGGCCGTGTGGGGATGTGCAGCAGAAGCTCTGACAGCAACTGTCTGCTTATTTACTTACAGAAAATAATTTATGCTCCTACATTTGCTGTCAGCTCCATTTTTTCTTTCTTAATTTATACCCCTGGAGGAGTTCCTTTCTCATCAACTAGTAGAAACTACCCTGCTGATTTAGACCCCAAGGTTACAGATCCAAAGTTATGTAGTACCTTGATGTCTCCCTACTTAGATTGCCCAGCTACTTTTTGGAAGGATGCACTCCACCCCCAGATTTCATACTGTGCCCAAGGGATGCTTGCAAACCATAGGAAAGAGTTTTTGTATTGGTACAAAAATACCATCAGATTAATCTGGCAAAGTACTCCTAGTGTGGACACATCTGGCAAAGCTGTACAAATATCGGAAAACTCTTTCTGCAAGCAAAACAAGTTCTACCAGTAGAAGCATGGGTTTGTCACTGTAACTGGGACGAGGAGAGAAATGGCTCAGGGCAGGACTGGAGCCAGCTCTTATCGCCCATGATCTGGAAAAGAGCATGGATAGTGAGGTGGCAATGTTTGTTATTGATAATAAGCTGTTAAGGGTAATAAAAATGAAAGTTGACTGCAAAGACTTGCAGAAGGCACTCACTACAGTTAGGAGTAAGACAATAAAAGAACAGATGAGATTAATTTATATAAACGTGGAGTGCTGTGAATGGGAAAAAACCCTAACTGTAGATGGCAGTTGACAGACTGTGAATTAGCTGTGTCCTTTCAGGAATGAGATCCCGGAGTTGTAATAGCTCTGTGAAAACAGCAGCTTGTTCCTTGATAGCAGTGAAAAACCAATCAAACATCAGGAGTTATTAGGAGAAAAGAGGAAAACCAGAGACCTGTAAATTCACTAGTTCTGCCTTTCCTTCTCAGAAAGGGTGTATTAGAAATAAAAAGGTACCGAAGTGACAAGGATAACCCAAAGTATAGGGCAATTCCTAGATGTTTGGATCTCCGTTGTCAGAAAAGGGAATAAGTGAGAGGATACCACAGAGGTGCTGACAACCACGACTGCCCTCCAGCGAATCGGCAGGAAACAATTTGGGCTGTTTCTTTCAATAAAAGACCTATGGGACATCCACTATGAAGAGGTGGTGCCAGACCCCAAACAGGCAGAGGGAACAGTCTCAGCTAAACCATGGAATCTGTTGCCACATGATGCCGTATGTGCTAAAAATTTGCAAGGTAAAAAGCAATTAAACATACCTCAGGAAGAAAAATCCATTGACACCCATGCAATGCAAACACCCCAGCTCTGTCTCAGGAGATCCCTAAGCTACAAACAGCTGGTGGCTGGTGGAAAATACAAAGGCTTTATTCCTATGAGTTTACCCCATTTTCCATCCTCTTCCCCATGTACCTGCTGTCAGCCAAAGCGGGAGGTGGGATGTTGGGACAGACTGACCTTTGGGCTGACCCACTGCTGTTCAGGATAACCCTAATTTACACCACTTTCATTCCGTTTTACACTGGGATCATGAGGTGAAGCTCTATCGCAGTAAAGAATCAAACTGAGGTTCTCCTGCAAGAAAAGTAATCTATTATTCAAAAATAATTACACTGAAATTAAAATCTTTAAAAAGCATATAGTGTAAAATTGGAACTTAAAAAAATAGTCATTTGAGCATTGGAAAAGCATCATACAAGTATCCCTAATCATTTTCTTCTCCTGTCTGTCGTTGGCCTATTTCACGTGCAATCGTAGCTTTCAGTCACTTGCAAGCAGTGTCTTACATTTTGAAAGTTCTTATGATGCAAAAAAACCATGCAAATGTGCTAATTGGACTGACCTGGTTTTCTCAGCTCCTCAGAATGGGGAAGAATACTTCAACTGCACTTCTCCCAAGATAGCCTCCTGCCCCTACCCTAACCATTTCAGTCACTCAGGGTCATCGTCCCTCTGATAGCTTTAGGAAGAGGCACAGGGTTGGCACACAGTGTGAGTGATCTTGCAGGCAGACCCACGGAAGTACTGCTGTTCTTTCTAATACAGCTGCTTCTTCTCCAGCCCTAAACTTTCGAGCCTAGTGCGTGCACTGGCGGGTTTTCTGGGCGCTATTAAGGTTTGTTAGACAACTTCTAGGCTTCATCCCAGCTAGCTGCGTTTTGATGCTGGGGAATGGATTGTCAAGTTTAGAAGCAAACACCCAGAGTGCTTTCAGAAGAACTACAGAAAGTAGGTAATTAATTATTAAGAAGTAATTAGCAAAGCAAGAGGTTTACTTCGAAGTAGGGATTTAAAACTTCACTGGAAGACTGGTGTTCTTCCCCTGTAGAAGCTTGAAAAGAAATGCAGAGTTGCTGATAGTGCAAAACATGCACATAAACACCAGTGTGTTGGCTGTGGATTTGTGAGACATTTAAGGACAGCAGGAGGGGGCTGCACAGCTGATATCCATCACTTGCCCAAACAGCTGACTAAATAGCCTAGATTTGAGATACCACAGAGCTGTCATTGCAATGACTGGAAATGGAAAGTCAAGAAAGGAGTTGCTCTCGGTTTCTCTCCTAGCCCCGCTGTCTGGCCAGGAGGAGCTGCGGTGCTCCGGGGCTGGCGAGGAAGGACCGGTGGCACTTCCCACAAGTGTGTGCTTGTCCCAGCTGCAGCTTCACATGCACAGTAGTGCGAGGACATTGGAGAAACACCTCTGCCCCGGGGTGCTGGGTGGCTGCTTGGCCTTCTCATGGAGGAAGTGGCTTCCATTTAAGGAGCTGGAGAGGTTCTTGGCAGGGATTGCAGCAAAGCATCCCAAACACTGGGTCCCCTTGGCAGAAAGGCGGGGGGTAGCTTGAGCTCACACTTTGGAAGTGCCTCCTTTTGTCAGCTTGAGATTTTCCAGAATTGCAAAGCGGAAAGAAAGAGAGGGGTATGAGGAAGCTATTAAAGATTCATAAAATAAACTTGAAGGGGGGAGGAAAACACATTTCATTGAGAAACTGTGCACTTTATTTGAGGGAAGGATCGGTGAATGCTTATTATTTTAACAAAGACTTTCTGTCGCGAACAAGAGAAGCAGATGTTTAAAAGACGGACAGGAAGCGGCTGTGACAAATGAAAGGATTTTTGATTGAATTCATGAGCTGTGTTTCCTGCCAGTAATTCATTCAGCTGTAGGCTAGATCAAAACATAATATTATGGTTTAATCAGCACGCTTTTTAACACAAAGCCAGAATATACAAGCTCTTGGTGCTACAGGTAAAAAGCCATTAGTACGGTTGACTCACAGGCTTCTTTTTAATTCATTATTCATTCTTTTTCTTTGAAGCAAATATGTTGTCTATCAGCAAACACCTGAGAACTCCTAGAGAGCTGTGTTTTGGAGTTTGCATGAGCAGGTGTAGAAAGGGTAAAGCACTTCCAGGGCATGGCAGATGAAATAGGCTGCTTAAAAATACAACCCGACTTCTGTTGCAGACTGAGAAAGCTCAGCTTCCTACCGACTGCAGGAAGCATTAGATCAAGCTGGTTGCCCTTGGGAAAAAAAAAAAAGCCCGGCATAAGGATTTTTTTTTTTCTCAGCACAGTTCTGAAAAAGCATCGTGTGTGTGCGCGCGCGCCTGCACGCACGCGCGTGCGCACACGTGTTAATTTTGATGTTTTCGGCTTCTCTTCCTTCCTCCTAATGAATTCTATTTGTTTACAGCCTCAAGGAAAGCTTGTCACTAGAAATTTCCTTCTGAGTTTTCAGCTCAAGATTTCACAACCACAGAGCCATTGCAACACAGTGATAAACAAGCTGAGGGAGGTAACTCCAGAGAATTGAGGCTTCTCTTTTTCACCATTTAGTTAAGTAAATAGTTACCAAATGTGCCGAGAGATAGAGAAATTTATCCCTAGCTGTAATGAGTATTAGCAAAAGTGGATTTTTTTCTCCTACCCAAAAACTTATAGTAGGCTCAGGAACTGTTTATACAGCTTATCCTTACTCCACTCCTTGTCAGAAAGGGTCATATACTGGCTGGTAACCCAGGACACAGCACCAGGCTGCAGGCTGTTGGGAGCAGGGAAAATGGAAAAGAGGGGTTGCAAAAGCTGCCTAAAGCTCAGGGTCACAGTCCTGGATTTGCACTTCCCAGAGCAAACTCAGGGCCTGGCTGAAGCCAAGAAGTTATAACCAGGATATGCCCCATGCACAGATACCGGCTGCCCCCCGTCCCCCTTCAACAGGCTTTTGGAGGAGGGATGAGGACACTAAGACATCCCCTGCCAGGTTTCCTCCTCTGGGGGGTGCAGTCAGCGTGGGTTGGCTGCTGGGTGAGGGTGGGTCTAGGTCCCATCCTGCACTGAGTGTCTCCTGTGTAGGTCTTGGTCCTCAGATTAAGCACAATATCCATAGATCTGCTGTAATAACCCGGCAGGCTTTCTCTGCTGTATTTAATCCATTGTAAAGTTTCTACAAATGACCCTCTCATTACATAAATGTACTGGGGGAAGCCTAGCACTCATAATTTCCAGGGTACTTTGGGATAATGCAGACAAAGGCTGCTTTCTGGACATTGGGATGAAATTCTAGGGTATAGGCTTTTCTTGCTGCAAAAAAAAAAAGTACAGCTTTGGATCAACCAAAACTTTTTACCAATACTTATGAAATTTAGCAAGTGGTTTTGGCAATGGC
Source organism: Phalacrocorax carbo (assembly GCF_963921805.1). Lineage (NCBI taxonomy): Eukaryota > Metazoa > Chordata > Aves > Suliformes > Phalacrocoracidae > Phalacrocorax > Phalacrocorax carbo. The sequence continues at coordinate 205,548,689 of NC_087513.1, forward strand.
AGGGAAGGCATAACTTGACATTTTCAGAATAACTGAAGTGGTTTGTTTTTTCACTAGGAAACAAAGTTTTGTTTTGAAACTTGTCTCAGCTTTGTAATAATAAAGAAGAGTAAGAAAGAAAACTCCTTCCAGGGAAACAAAGTGTTTCAATTTAGGTTGAATTAAGATTTTTCTGTCAACCCAAGTTGAATAGAACTTCTCACATCTTTGAGGAAGACAAAAAATGGGCTTTGGGCCATAAGAACAAACAAAAGGCTGTCGAAGGAGTAATTAAAAAAAAATTTATTTGCCTGTTTCTGTTTATTCAACGTCCTTGGGCAACCTGTTCCAGTGTTTTACCACCCTCATCATAAAAAAAGTTTCTTCCTTATATCTAGAGGTTTGAAAATGGTTTGGGTTTTCCAGTCTCCCAACCAAGGCACAGCATGCACTAATCCTCCCTGGTGCAGCTGAGGAGGAGGGTCCCCAGGTCCTTCTGTCCCACAGAACATCTTCACCACCAGAATTGTGCCCAGTAAGTGGCAGCTCCTTGGTAAACAGTATAATCGTTAAATGTCAGCTACTGCTTACAGTTTAATTGCTTTTGAATTTTAGCAAGCAGCTCCTCATTCATAGCAAATTGGCATTTTGTACATTCAAGATTGTGCTATTAGCTGCACAATAGAGAGGCTGGTTTTCTGTAAATATTGAGATTTGGTAATTATAACCCAACAGTTATTAACACTCCATGGCAGATAAATGCTTCAGCTGCTGAATCTGCTGTGGGCAAACCTCCTTCCGGAAAGAGGGTCTTATCAGTGAGTGGAGGAAGGCTTTAGCTGCCATACTCCATTAACAGCACGTTAATGAGCCAAAAGCCCACGCACCACAATGAAAACATACCCTGAAGGGTAGCAGATGGGCTCAGAAGCCAAAGCCGCACAATGGGGAAACCTCAGAAATCATAGCTTAATTCAATAGAAAACAAAAGCTGGGCAGCTTGGCCCTCTGTGTAGCAAATATCCTAGAGTAATAGGCATTCTTGGATCTTACTGGGTGAAACTGTGGGTTTGTCACTGACTTCAGGAGGACCTGGGTCTCATCTGGTTACAGGCAGTATGTCAAAACCCGTCCGTAAGCCACTGCTGATCACCTGAGCTCTGCACCAGCATCTCCAGTGAAATCCATCAGCAATGCTCATGGAGGACTTGTGATTCAGGCCCTCAGTTAGCTGCACCGCTAACCCACAGCAAGGCTTCACGCAGCTTGTTGCTAGAGCTTCTTAAAATAAAATGAACAAAAGCGAGTTGACAAATGTGACCGAATCAGTGTGGGGGGAAACAGTAACACGTTAATGTTACGTGTAAATGTGTAAATGATTAACAAGTGTCTATTAGTCATATGTGAACGACACTTCCCCACGTACTAGTAAAAGTGTTACAGCATCATTCGTAATAGTAATGATGCCATAGCTGAAAAAGCCCTCACACCTAAGTGTATTTGGTGGGAGGCAATGCCTATTGCATGTGGTTTTAAAGAATTTATTCTTTTACAGACTAGCATAAGTCTGTTGACCTTCCCACCAGCACTACATCACTTGACCTCATCGTCGTTAGTGAGGATGTTCTGTACATGAAGCACATAATTAAAATTAAGTAGCTTTCGGTTGTATATGCCAGACAGGGCAAATGCATCCTTGAAGTCCTTTGATAAAGCTGTGTGTAACTACTGTTTTGCGAGTACTGTGGTTTGCAGGCAGCAGTACTAGTATCAATATGAGCATTCTGTATGTCAGCCTGGCAAAATTTTCCCTACTGCTGCTTGTGAATGCAGAATGATTTCAAATGGAGGAATATGCTGCATGTTTTTCAGGGGTTTTGATACAGTCAGGAATTTTTGGACAAAACTGCTTGTCTATCAGGTTTCAATACAGCAGTCATTGGGAATGGCTTTTTGGTCAAAAATGCAATAGCCAGTGATCCAGAGGGATGCTATGGGCATCTTACATCCCTGCCCTGGTCTCTGTGTCAGTGTGCCCGTGGAAAAGGCAACTGAGCCCCTGTGGCTCCCACTGCACCGTGATCTCCACAGCGCTGGAGATCCCTGACTCTGTGTGTGCCTGCTCGGAAAAAGAGCAAGAACCAGGGAGCAATCACACAAAAAGGCCTTATTAAAAATGGGGTAGGGAAGGACTCCAATGCACACCTGATCCTCCAAAGGGCCCTCCTGCTCAGGGTCGGTCTGGAAAGCGAGGTGCTTGGTAGAGCAGAACTTGGCCAGAGTTCATGGTGCCAGGGCTCGTGAGATGGGAGCACAGCCTCAAACACATGCTTCCACTTTCCAGTGGCCACGAAGAGATTTTGGTTAATAATACAAATGCCTGTATTAAATATATTAAAGTGATAGTTAGCTCTGTGATCTTCCACATCAGACCTGCCAGACAGCGGCAACTGTAAGGCACCTTCATCACGCTGTTCTGGTACAGGGTTCTTGTCGGGGTAATTTTCTGATTAGCCAAAACTTTCTTTCCCTCCCTCTGCTACAAACAGGGCTTGTCACCTGTTTCTCATCTGCTTTCATTATAGAGAAGGAGTAATTGGTACATCTGGGCGTTATTGGAGAAAAGGCTTGGCTGAAGCCGTAATAGGGTAATTATAGACTGAACTGAGCCATGCCGATGCATTGTAAATACATTTGCTTCTGAGTGTGTGATATTGTCACGTGCCCATTCAGATGGCTGTTTTGGGAGAGGGAGGAGAGAGAGGGGCAGGGTGAATATCTGACCATGCTTGATGTATCCTATGCACGTGCGGTAAACCTCAAAGATACAAAAACCCTACCATCACAGCAGAAAAACAAGTGTGCCTCAGTGTAAAATGGACCAACAGCTCATTTTCCAAATGGCTTGTTTTCTTGGGGATTCAATTATCCCATGTATGACAACTTGCTTCTGGTCTTTTGTAACTGCAAGGAGACACCAAACCAAAATAGCTCGTTTTCACTGCTTTGGTGGTGCTCTCTGCTAAATAGCAACACATGACTGCTGGTACACCACAGAAGCCAGTAACCTAATGTAAAGCGTGACGGCAGGCTCTGGCAGCAGCCTGCACTGTCTGGAGTAGAGGGGAAGATAGTACAGGGAACCAGAAACCTCCAATGGCTCTGTGTGTGTGTGTTTTTTGGCTGGGGCTCCTAGACACATCTCCGCAAACTCCCAGCCCTCCCTCCCAGAGGTGGCACTTGCAGTGCAGGAGAAAGTGTTCGAAGCCTCAGTGGTGTTTTACATCATTGGTGCATGGCACATCACGGAGCCCCACAGTGATGGAACAGCTGAGGTTGGAAGGGACCTCTGGAGGTCGTCAGGGCCATCCCCCCTGCTCAAGCAGGGCTACCTAGAGCCAGTTGCCCAGGACTGTGTCTGGGCGAATGGACCACATGCATTGCACTGAGCTGGTAGCATCTGCTTTGTGCCATGGGGTTTGGGTGCAGTTCTGTCTGGCCCGGGTGGATGTTAAAGTTCAGACCGTTTTTGCCTTGAGGGAGATTGCAGGCACCAGTGTAAGATGCTGCTGCAGTAACTGAGCCAGCCCCATACAAAACCAGATGGGTAAAGGGACTCGGACCTTTGGCTGTCTCTTGGCATGCCAGTGCTATGCTGTAGGGTTAGAGAGGTATAGGATTTCAGAAAATAGGGGAAGTGTTCTGGAGTTGGGCATGTTTCTGGGGTCACTCTGGCCTCCAGCCCATGTCTCTTCCATAGTTGGTGTACTGCGTTCAGCAGGGGGACACCGTGGTCAGGAAGGGTTTTTTCCTACGGTGAGGCTCATCCTCTACACCCCATGGTATGCTGTACCCTGCAATTTCTCCAAATGCGAGAATCTTACCTGCATATTTTGGGGTAGTGTCAGTTTGCATTCATACTCCTCCCTGTTTTCACTTTTCACATTAAATTATCATACCTCTGATCTGTAGTGAGCAACATATTATCAAAAATACTAAAATAGATGGGTATAATGGTCTTACCCTGTACATATGGAAAAATCCAGAATGGGAATGAAGAGAGATTTAGCCATGACACAGGCAAAAGTGGCATTTGCAGAAGGCACAAGACAGAGCCGAGCAAAGCGGCATTGGCAATGGACGTCTGAAAACTCCACACCAACTAAATATCCAGCTTTATTTCCACAGCCAGAGACTACCATTTCCATTTCTTTCTTTTATGTTTTTTCCAATCAGGGAAAAGTTACGTCCTTTTGGGCTTGACTAAAATGGAGCGATCTGTTCATTTAGCTGCTGAGAAGGGAAATTAACTTCATTCTTATCCGTCTACCTTATTAGCACAAATATTGCGGCTGCATTATTCTATCCCACATAAAACCCTGTACAGTAGAGCCTTTTAATTGTCTGGCTAATTGTTTGGCCTCGGAGCTGTCTATTTCCGATTGTCTAATTCTCATTAGAATGCCAGCTGACACCAAGTCCTCCAAAGCTCCCTTTAGCTGCTTTTAACCACTTCTGGACTAATTTGGTGGTGTTGAAAACACTTACAGAAAGGCAACCAACAATAAGAAACACAGTGCAAATGTTTCTCTTCTCTAATGCATTCAACATTTTAAATCTTGGCCATAAAGGAGTTTTGATGCTGGTTTAAACGCACGTATCCCTACAGAGTCACAGCATTGGCGTTGTGTTCAGAAGTGTGTAAAATAAGTGGACTGAAAATCTAGGCACAAACGCTTCATTCCTTGATCTGAAATATCTCCTGAAACCAATGGGGTTTTTCACTCTATGAATAAGGAATGAATCAGGATGGCAGGGTGCAGGCCCCCAGTGAGAGAAAGGATCAGTCTGTATTACAGTGCTTTGTTAACCCTACGTTAAGCATTTCTGAGGACAGCCTACAAAATCTGAATGAGACTAAATCTTGGGTTCATGCTCTAAATTCAGTGTCATAAATTATTGCCATGTAGCCCTTTTTTCACTTTGTGATACTTCAGCACTGATTTCAGAATCTGGCTTAGTCCATAGCCATGGTTAGAAAATTTTCCTGTTGTCTTTTCCTTCAGTTATCTTCTTTGAACAGCTCTTAGCAATCCAGTGAGTCACCTGAGACTGGCCAAAGCTTGTCCCATGTTGCCACCAAACTGAACAAGCACAAGCAGGTAGGAAAATGCAGTGGGGCAGGACTCCCTCGGAGTCACATTTCCCAGCACCACTGCCCTGAGAGAAGATGTGGAAAAAAAATGTGTTCTTGCCAGGTTTTGAGTGACATTTGATAGCCTAAATCCTAGAGATGGATTAAAACATGGACAGCTACTGAAACCGGAGGGTATAGATCTGATGAGGGTTTATTATCAATTTTAGCACTGGGTTCCTTGATCACAAATGCAAGTGAGGAGTAAGAGAGGCTTCGGTGCTGCAGTGGTGGAGGGTTTACTGGCTTCCTGCAGATGGGGGGACCTCTTGCTTAGCTAGGGAGGCTTAGCTGTTGGGAGCCAACGCCCCGAGGCTCACGCTTGCTGCATCCTACCAGCTCATTAGGCAGAATGAAAGGTTTCAGGGAGCCTTAAATCTTGGGAGGCTGTCCACAGGCTTTCCGAGCCTCTCCCTTCAGTGCAACCCAGTGAGCAGATGGGCAGAGATGAGGGAAGTCCAGGCAGCGTCTCTGCTACCCCATAACAGCAGGTGTTGCACCTATCAGCCAGGGCACCCGTGACACCCAGTGCCCAGGTCACCCATCCCTAGCAGCCACAGCACTGTATTTTCGAAGCATTGCATTTGACAGCTTCCAAAATGAAATACTGTGAGATTGCTGCTTCACAAAAATATGGCAATTGGGGATTTTCCTCATCATTCTTAGAGAAAAGTTTGGAAGGGTCATGTCTGGAGTTCATGAAACTCCTGCATGTTGTTCCAGCCCACCCCAGGACTTGCCTTGTGTTCTCCTGAACATCTTGGCACCGCCGTCCCCCAAGATATGTGAACTGCCTACTGCATCGCTATCTATAGCCAAAGCTGTTAATGATATTTCCTGCCAGCAAGGGCAGCTGAGCCCTTATGTCTGGCACATACTTCTGTATATATGTATCTTGTTCAGAAGATGTAGTAGCAAAATTTTATATCAACAGTTTCTTCTTATGTGGAAGATGAAAGGGGAAGGTGAATAAATCTTCTCTCGTCTTGCAACTTGGGGTGTCTTTTCAAAAAACAGGCCCTGGAGACCGCAGCCAGAGTGGTCATGGGTCAAAGAGCAATACAAAGGCACAGATTCAGCCTAGCACTTCTTCCTCCCATCCTGAGATGGGGCATTTCCTACGTTTTTCAATGCAGTTCCACTGCCCTGATAGGCTTAATTTCCCAAGCATCCTTTTTAAAAATACTTGAACTGCTTTTACCATGGATTTCTCTTCCTCCCTTTCTTACTTTCTAGAAAATCGCAGTGTTCTCCCTTGACATTTTCTCCTGTCTCATGGAAGAGGAGACGGAGTTACTGATCTCTCCTTCAGCTGTGAACACAGATGGAATTTATGGCTTTTGGGGTTGTATTTATAACTGTTTTAAAAGCATGGCAAATGTCATCTACAAAAACTCGTGTTAGGCTGTTTCTTCCCCAGGCACTGCATGCTTTGCAACTACTGTGCCACACGAGGCAGGGACCCTCGGCTTGGCGTGAATTATTGCTTTTGCACCCATAGACACTTCTGTGCGTTGTTCAGTTATTTACCCGAATGTGACACTTGAATCGTACACTTCATGTGAGCCATGTAGAGGAGCCGCACACACCACCACTCTCACCTGTCTCCCACAGGCATAGGTTAAATGGAAGAAAATGCCACATATTGTCTATTGTATGCATTTTTCAGGTTTGTGCCTACATTTAAACTTCTAATTGCCTTTAGGTCTCACAGGCTTGTAAACTTTTTTGGCTTTGTCTTTTGTAGTTTTTTTTTATTGGTTGTAACTCAGAATTTTTCAGATATCCACAAGTATATGATTCATTTTTCCTTTTAGCCTAGGTTCCTAAGGAAACAAATCCCATCCAGTTGTGTTTCTTGTCCGTAATAACTTCTGGGCAATTTTTCAACCAAATTTGATAGAAGGTTAAAGGTCTGCGACACATAAGTTCCTGCAGTTTCCATGAAAATTAGCCTGGTTAGAAGAAAGAGGAAGAAATGAAGCTGGCACTGGAGGAAGGGCAGCTGACACTCAGTTTTCAGTGGCAGCAGCCAAATGCCCAGCTGGCCAGCAGGATCTGGTCACACCAGTTTGTTGCACCAAAAAGGCCGGGAACGTGAAGGGGAATTGAGCAAACCGCTGTTTGGTGGTGGGATTTGAGGCCACTGGGCACCAATCCTCAAGAAACTCGACTTTACCAGATCCATTGCTCATGGAACGACTTTATTGAATAAGAAGGCTAAACAAACATTTTCCTTCCTCCTGATTGTGTGTCATTTCTTTTCAAGCCAATGCTTCTGAAAACAAGAGCCTAATGTTAGCACAGCTTCCCCAGAAGAGGTTTCCAAGACTCTATGCTCCCAGCAGCTCTTACTGAAATTAATGGGAGCTGCTGGGGCTCAGTGCTTCCAAAAATAAAAACACTTTGCCAGTGGTACAGATGCAGATGTCTAAATTTAAGCTGTAGTTTTTGAGCATCTGGGGCCTAAATCCATATCTGAGCACTTCAGAACAAGTGGCCTGATTTTTTTATAGGTACTGAACAGCCTTTCTGAGGTCAAGGGACTTATAGGCTGTATGGATCAGACTACATTTGGAAGTCAAGGAGTAGATATAGGTAGCTGAAATTGAGGCACACAAACTGGAGCACATGGGCCATGCACCTGAGAGCAGGGGTTTTCAAAGCATTTAGCCTTGGCATAAGTGATCTTACTGAGGTTGCTGGAGTCCAGAGGGAAAGAGTTAAGTCAACACAGAGCACTTCAGAAGGCTCCTGGCTCAGCATGTACATCTGTGTTTAAGAAGGATGCTGGAATAAAAAATACTTTGCAGGTGCAGCACAGCCAAATTAGCGCGGTGGAAGAAACCATAGGTTTTTAAAATCCTTGGACTGGAGCAGCGGCTCTTGCAGCTTAATGCTACACACATACCAGGGGCTTTTTGTATTTATTTTCCCTGTATGCCTTGTTGTTTTAAGAAAAAGGAACAAACAGGGAGCAGTTGGCTGGCAGAGCCTGCGAACTCGGCAGGAGCTGCCAACGGGCCTTGCTGGCTCTTTGCAGTGAAAGAAGCGGGCTTGTGGAGTTACAACTGCTCTGCAAACCCCTCCTGCCCCGATCCTGCCCCGTTTCAATGGGGCTTTGTGTAGAGGCAGGGACTGCCCGGGCAGAGCTGCCTGCTGATTCTCTCTCATAGGATGGAGATGGGCTGCCCTTAACCCTTTCCTAGCTCTACATCAGGATTTTGATTCAAACTTGCTTTCTGAGTTTGTTTTCCTTCTTCCAAGCCTCAGAAAACAAAACCCAAAAAGCCCCAAATAAACACACACACACCCCCACACACACCCCCACACCCACCCCAAAAAAAAACCACAAACAAACAAAAAACCCAAACAAAGACAAAACCCCTTTCTTCAGGCCCCAATTCAGCACAAATTAAGCAAACTGGCGTTTGGATGTTGCTGATGAGGAAGCTGATCTTTAAGCACTGAAAAGTTCAGCCTGTAGCTATCATGGTCCGAGCCAACACCCTGTCCTCAATAATGCGGGAGAAGTACCATGGTTGAATGAAAAGAGGCAGGATTTATTTGATCAGAGGTAGATGATTTATCACCTTTTGTTTGACAGCTGCAGAATTAAATGTACTGTTGAGTCAGAGGTGGCTTGCCTATAAGGAGATTTACCTGTAAATGTGCCCCAAGAGTGAAACAGTCTGGATTTAATAAGGATGCCAGATTTACCACAAGCAAATGAGAGGCTACAGAGGCCCACATGATTAAGTGACAAAATGGAGGTGGAAACTGGGAGGAAATGAGGTGAAACACAAGGGAACGACAGCTCGAAAATATGGACTGAAAAGCAGAAGGGGATAAAACACCTGGGCAGGAGACTTGAGAGGCTCTTCGGTGCAAAAAGGCAGGAGAAACACTCTTCAGATACCCTTATATAGCACTGGCCTTGAGTCTTTGCCTGTCCTCCACTGGAAAATGTGGCAAAACATTGCCAAAGGTTCCTAGTGCTATTTATGGAAATGAGATAAAATTGAAGCCAGGTTTGGGGTAAGCAAAACCTCCTTGTTCCAGAGCTGTAAAACCAAAACCCTGGTTTGGATTAAGGACCCACTGGATCTGCATCTTCTGAGCTGGTGAGAGGGGAGCTGATGGGCAAGGAATCCCATCAGTGCATTGCTCTGCCTTGGAGAGCTGCTGGGAGCCAGCTGTCACGGGAATGCAATACTGCAGAGCTCTTGTGCTCTACGTATTTGTTTAAACTTGACAAAAACTCAGGCCCTTAATCTGCAACAGTTTATTTGAACAGGCTGGGAAGACAAGGTTATTGTTGTCATTGTTTGAAAGCCCTGTAACTGAAAAGCTTATACTAAAGATTTGTGGATGTATGTCCACCTAAATATGTGAGCATCTGCGTGTCGGAGTACCCAACACCGGGAAATAACAACGGTGTCCACTCGGGGAAGAGCTGGTGTCAAGGTCAGAGTCCCGAAGACAGGCACTGAGGAGTCACGTGGAAGAGCTGTACACAAGCACCCCCCACAAGAAGTTCACAGGATATGCCCATCCCCGTGTCCTGCCTCCTTGCAGGTTGGGAGTGACTTGTCCCTTCGGCTGAGTTCACGTGCATGCATGCTCAGAGGACACATCTTTGGTGCTGCCTTCTAAAATCTGGCCCTAATTTTAGACCAATTTACTATTCCAATGAAATGAACCTGCTAAACATATGGTGCAAATAGCGTTCGCCTAAGTGGACTGCACGGTTCAGGTTTGATTTGTGACTTCTCTTTACATTCCCATTCACGTGGGAGTCCGTGATAGATCTTTAAACAGAATAAACTGAAACCGGACCACAGCTGCCTTTCATCAGGGAGAGGGCTGCAGACAGACTCCAGTGTGGAGCCTCCGTCTGGGGCAATTGCTGCAACTACCGTGGAGGACGGTGCACGCACACCCCAGGCAGCGGCTGCAACAAAGGAGGCAGGCTCTTGTTTGACTTGCGCCTGTTTGTCTTTGAGACAGACATTACAGCCACTTACAGAAATTCAGTTTGAGGGGGGGGAAAGAAGAGAGAGAAAGGAGAAAGAAATAAATTATAAAAAAAAAAACCCACCATGATGGAGATTTGGTAGTGGATTTTAAATCACATTTGGACATAAATCCTTTGAGTTCACAATTTCCATAGATTACTGGCATCTGTGGACCCCAGATAGACTGTAATCACTAAGATTGTTCTAATCTTCCTATGGGAGGTTTTTCAAAGGAAGTATTGTATTACACCAATTCTTAGCAGGGCTGGGTTTTAACTTGTGAGAAAGTGCTTTAAACCCAAATGCATACATTAGTGCCAGGCCTATAAAGTGAGGGTATAATGCTTGTGACTTTCATGCATCCTGATGTGTAATTTGTTATCTGGACAATAAAACTTAACAAGAGACACACATGCTCAGCTGTACCCAGTGGTAAGCGTATTACAAACCATCAGGCCCGTGTTGTCATCTTTGGACCTTCTGTGTGACAGTCCTTTGAAGCACATCTCTTCTCTTTGCAGAAAGTGGTGCTTGACTTGCGCACCAAGGTTGAGTCGTGCCCTAATTGAATCTTGCCACAGCGTAGCATTTCATGCCATTGCCCTGTGTGCCTGCCCCTCAACCCAGCTCCAATCACACTCTGGAAGTAAGCAGAGTTAAAAATGGTGTGCTTGTAAAGAAATCTATTTGGTATGGAAAACTTTGTACAGAGAGAGCAAAGCTGTGGTCCCTGCTCGTGAGCAGAGCATGCAGGGGAACATCAGAGAACATCAGCAGAATAAGCCTAATTCTGCTCACACCTATATAAATGCAAGCTGGAATTGCTTCTACCAAACATGCTAAAGGGATGTGGGAAGCTGGTGTGAGATGGAAATCCCGATTGCTGTGTCAGATTCGTCACTGGTACATGAAAATGAATGGAATTACACCAGGGATTATGCTGTCCCCATATGGGTTTTTATGCCTGGTAACTCCTCGGCTTTAATGGGTATCAAATTTGCGCCTGCTATACTGGGTTGCACAGCTGAATGCTTTTGCTCCAGTGCTAAGGGATTAAATAGACAATTGAGGTTTTTCAGAAAGGATGTAGAAAATGTAAATCAAAAAGAGAGTCACTGGAATTGGTTGCAGTGCTGACAGCCCTTACAATGCACGCTGCCTCCGACCGCTCGCAGTGACCAGCTGCAGCAGCACCCGGGCTCACGCAAAGCAGCGTCGGGGCCGTACACGGGGAGAATGGGACATGGGACTGAGAGCCCGCAAGTCCCCAACAGCTTGCTCCAAGGGATGCCATCTGCAAGCTGGGAAGCTGAATCCAGTCTTCCCATGCATCCAGGAGAGCTGGTGTGTCCCTGTTGTGGGGAGCTGCTGGAGAATGTCTGTCCTCTAACAACGACGGAGGTGTGCTCTGCAGGGCTGCACCTCTCAGCTCAGTGACTACCTTATCTAACTTGCCGCTCGCTAGCCAGATACCAGCGTGGGGAAGTATTTGCCTTTGCATTGCATTCAGATAGCTCTGAAATTCTAGGAGCCTGTCAGGAAAGTTTGGAGGGTATAAGGCAATGCTATGCCTGCCCTGAGCAGAAATATGCTGGAGGGAAGGCCCTGACCTTGAGAACAAATTCATGCTGTGCTGTATTACTCTACGATCAAAATGATCCGATTTACTGGAGGGTAAACATTTTTGTTACCTGCTTGGGAACCAGTCAGCACTTATTTTATGACAATGCAAGTTTCCTATTTGGGGTTTACTTAGGGGAAAAAAACCCATCTTTTTGGTTTCATTTGGTTTGAGATTTTTGTTTGTTTTGGAAGAACATTGCTTCCCTGCAAGGGACCACAGAAATTCATTCTCCACAGCTGTGTGAAAGCCAAGCTGTGCAGAGAAAAACCTGTTCCAAGCACTTGTTGATGCTCATGCAGACTCCACTTTGTGTGATGGGACAAGAAGTGGCCATGACAGAAGACTATAACGATAACTCCATGCATCAGTGTGATGTCATCACCACAAGGTTGAACTGGTTGCTTTGTCTTAAGTAGAGGAAAAGAACATAAGGAAGTTGGGAAGGACAGTGCCAAATACCACCATGATGCGCGCAGTGTTAGTAGCTGTTTGTTGTCTACCATCCCACGATGGTGTGAAGTGAATCCCTGGGCTCCTTTCTGAATAGGTTTGTGGAGTGCAGAGGGTGGTTCTGCAATGATGTCAAGGGTGCTAAGAGAAAGATGATCGCACTGTGGTGTGGTTTCATGAGCCAAGGATGCCTCTGTACAGTTTTGGCAGCCACACTTACTTATTTTACTTTCCTGTGTGGGGTTAACAAGATGACAACCTCACCGTGCCCCCATGTTGGACTCTCCAAGGTACTGCAGAGCTTGGTGTGGGCTTCTTGCCCATCCCTTCGCCCTGGCGTGTGTATGAGCAGGGGAGGGTGGCTGTGGCTTACGTTGTGGGTGTCATGCTTGTCAGTATGCTGGGAGTTTCTCCCCTCTGTCTCCCAAGGGAAGCTTGGCCTCATTTATCCCAGTTTCAGTGACAGTGAGACATTTCCCAAGATCCATTAAACTGCTTTGGCTCTGAGTGAGCTTTCTCCAATGTTCAACTACGTGTTCACCGTACGTGTCAGCTTGCACGTACATCCTGGCATAAGCAACTTGCCATGTGTCATGGTTTAACCCCAGTTGGCAACTCAGCCCCACACAGCCACTCACTCGCTCCCCCCTGGTGGGATGGGGGAGAGAATCCAAAGAGTAAAAGTGAGAAAACTTGTGGTTTGAGATAAAGACAGTTCAATAGGTAAAGCAAAAGCTGCGCACAGAAGCAAAGCAAAACAAAGGATTCATTCACTCCTTTCCATGGGCAGGCAGATGTTCAGCCGTCTCCAGGAAAGCAGGGCTCCATCATGCGTAATGGTTACTTGGGAAGACAAATGCCACCACTCTGAACGTCCCCCCTTCCTTCTTGCCCCAGCTTTATATGCTGAGCATGATGTCGTATGGTATAGAATGTCCCTTTGGGATCAGCTGTCCCAGCTGTGTCCCCTTCCAACTCCTTGTGCACCCCCAGCCTTGTTGCTGGTGGGGTGTTGTGGGGAGCAGAAAAGCCCTTGACTCTGTGTAAGCCCTGCTCAGCAATGACTAAAACATCCCTGTGTTATCAACACTGTTGTCTGCACAAATGCAAAACATAACCCTGTACTAGCTACTCTGAAGAAAATTAACACTATCCCAGCCAAAACCAGCACACCATGGTATAACCCTTTCTGTAATGCACATTTGGAATAGTTATCTGTGTTCCCTCCTAGCTGAAGCAGTGCAACTTCTGTCCACAGGTCAGCCCTCTTGGCTGGGAGCTGCCAAAGTGACCTCAGTAATGGTGGGCATAAGGCTTCTTGAAAAGCAATCAAACATTTGAGGAGACACTTTGCATCCTGGTTGTGTTAAGTTGGAACCAAACTGGAGGGCTGGTGGTGAGCTCCATGCCTCTGATAGCTGGATCTTCACAGCTGTGCTATGGAGCTACACGAAAAGCTGCATTTGCTGCACACACTCTTCATGTATGACTACTTCATTCCCTTCTTGTTATCGGCCTCTCCAAGAGCACTAGACAAATGTAGGTCTGTTGGAGCTGATGAGCTCTGTCCAGGTGGTTTGTATGGCTTGAGGAAAGACTCAGGGCTCCTTTTATGTGTAACCAGTCTCAGAGGTTGGATTTCTTCTCCAATGCCTCCTTGCTCTGTGGGTCTTCTCTTTTTCACCTCCTGTTTATTTCCTCCTTGCTGTCAGCAGATCAGCAGGATGCATTAGCTGAAGCATAATTCTGGACTGGAGCTGGCTCCCATCCACTTGGTTTGGAGTGGCCTCACTTCACACAGCCATATATCCATGTCCAAAATATTCTTTAACGTTAGCAAGGACCTATAGAAGAGCAGCATATATACAAGAGTAAGGTAAGACTGACTGAGCTGCCTGAGTTGTCACAGGCTTTGTACAGACCTCTGTCTCTCAGATTGAACTGCATTCCTGACTTAAATGGATGCTTTATCTTGATTTACTGGAGGTTCACTTACAAATACAATAGGATTATGAAATATGGGTATCCTCAAGTAGATTATTCTTCACAGAGGGGTTATTTTCTCTGCCTCTTACCTTTCTGAGTTTAAAACCAATGATTTAGTAGCTGAGAACTATCAGGGGAAGACAGCGCTCCTGATTTTTCTCCGACATATGCTATGGTGAATTAATAATAATTCTGTGGAAGGCAATGAAATGGTAATAAGCAGGATAAATCTTGGTGAGTAAGAAACACATGAATGCAATTCCCATTTATTTTCCACAGCACTTAGGCAAAAACTTTACACATTACGCATGGCAGTTTCTACTTGTTTCTAGTCCGAAAGATGCTATGGTCAGATTTAGGCCCAAATTGCCATGACTGAAGCCACAACACCTCAGCTGAGGTGTGGAGTTCTCCAGGTGCATACACGTTCTTAGCCTGGAGCCAATGTAAAAGACTTATTTCAACCCCAGTTAATTACAGGCTAAACTAGGACAAATTACCTTGCTGCAGTCTTCCAGTACCTGCAAGGTGAGTTACCAAGGCTCAGCTGACCCATGTGGTAGGATGCAGCTCCTGGTTGTAAACACATTGTTGTAGTAGCTAAACTCCTTTGCTCAATGGAGACCTAGGCAATGCAGTCAGTAGAGTCCTGGGAGCAATTCAGCTGACCAAACTTGCATCTTCCTATACATGAAAAGGGTTGTGTTCATCCATCTCAGCATGTTGTGCATGTTAGAGCCCACCCAAACTCTGAGCTGTCTGTTCATGGTGTGTTGCATGTCACTTGACTTCCAGTGGGACCATTTATGGAACAAGGCTCTATTCATCCTGGATAAGGGTATCAAATACTCTGAGATAGTGAGATGCAAAGTACTGTGTTAGGGCACAGTCTTACTTTCGTTTGAGCTGTTTCCAAACGGCTGCATACTATTAGTGCTTTGCACCTCTGGGACCAAAACTGCAAGATGTGTAGCAGCCTTTGCTGACTGACTAGATAGAATAAATCCGAGGCATATTGGAAGAATGCAGCATTTCATAAGATTATACTCATATTGATCTTTCCTATCTGTGATTATTTCTGTCACAGTGAGATGACATATTATGATATCTTAACTCCATGTCACAGGCAAAGAACTACTATGATCCTTCACTGATAGATGGAGTGCAGAAAGCTGGAGATCCAGCATCACAAGAAGTGGTGACACAATCCTGTCCCAAGGTAGTGGGACATGATTGCCTGTACAAGATGGCCCATGGTTGATTTCTGTCTCCAACCAACTCAAACATTTCACTGGCACAGCTCACCACTCCCAACAGACAATCTGAATGTGTATTCAGACCCTACTTTGGAAGTTAGAAGAGTGTAATGATTTGGATGTTGTCTGTGGTGTGTTGTTGTTGGTGAACACCAGCGAACAACCCCAGGGGTATTTACTTTCCTAGTAGAGACACAGGTGTATGGGTTGTCCATAAAGTTGTACAAAGAGTTAGCACAGAGCAAGGAAATGAACTCAGATCTTGTGCCTTCTAAACCCTTGCCTTAATAGCAGTTTAATATACCTGGCAACCAGATGAAAAGAAAGGAAAGCACTTCTTTCCCCTGGAGAAGAGTGCAGAACAGTGGTGCCCAGGCTGGTGGAGATCTGTGCTGGTGAGTCTGCACAGCACAGCATGGAGCAATGTTGGGAGCCAGCTGGGAGCCATGAGAACAGAAGGGGAAGCTAGTATGGAAAATGTGGTGTTTGACCCTTTTCATGTATTATTTTTCTAATAGAACATTGTCATTTTGTTTAATGCCGTACAGCCACAATGGCCACAAAGTTTCCACTAGGCCTTAGTGATGGGGAATCATTCTCTGAGCTTGTAATTTATTTCCTCCACAGATAATTAATAACATTTCCCCATCTAATGTGGAGAAGATCAGATAAAATCTACAAGAGGAGAAAAGCACAGTCCATCACCAAAGAACTGTGCCACTTGCTCCCATTTGATGACTAATGGTAAAGTTCCTTAAACCTTATCCCTTGGTAGCGTTTGGATTCCTGACAACTTCACTGTCTCATGGGATGAGTAAATTTCAGTCTGTTCCCAGGAAGATTAACTAGTAAGAGGACTGAGGGAAAAAAAAAAAACCAACACAACTTTTCAGAATGTTGCACTTAGGCTGCCCTCCTGACTTCCCTTAGGCTCTGCAGGCTTTATTTTTAAGGTGCTTTAATTTGCCTACATTCATAAAATCCTGGAGTGTTTAAAAAAAAAACAACATTTTTTTCTCACCAAAGCATCTGATTTGAGGAGGGATTTAGCACTTTGAATAAAAATCTTTGGTCTGCTAGGGAAAGAAATTGGTAAAACTGCAGTCATTAATTGCCTGCAGCAGCTCAGAATATATCTTGCTTGATTTAAGTCAAGCTCTCTGTACTTGAACAGCAATGAAGTGTGGAGCACCACACAGGGATGAAAGCAATCCCTGTCCATTACAACCCCATGAACTTCAGTGAAGCCAGATTTCCCCTCAGCATCCCTGGGAAGAGGGATTCACTTCATTTTAGTGATTAGAACTTTGGACCATTTTTCTCAGTTGCTTATGTAGACTCTCTCCGCAGTCAGTGGAAAGAGACAAGCACATTCAGAAAGTGCCTGTCCTGGCCTTTGGGTGGGTTGAATTGCCCTTGGGAGGTGCTTTTCTCCCTGCTGACTAAAGGATTGTAGTCCTGGGCAAGGACAGAGGTTGAATCTCATGCTAGATGTCAGTACAACCTGCAGGGCTGTTTAGTTATGGGAAAGGGAACTGGGAAGCAACAAAGGCCGGATGCCAAGATGACAAAGCTTAACGCAAGCCTCCTCATTGCCACCCTTTCTGTACTCTCAAGGATTCTTTGTAGCATGTGTCCTCAAAGCTCTCTCCTGCTCTTCCTTGTGTCACAGTGAGGCCCATATCATCCTCTGATATGGGGCTGAGGGGACACTGGCCTTTCTCTTCCTCTGTGGTCTGCTCTGCAGAAGGAGCTCAGGCAATGCTAGTCCTAGGGCAGGGAGGGGTTGTGAGAGGTCTCAGGGACCTCTTGGTTACTTGGTTGACTTGATGTTGTCTCATGAGCTGGGTTTCTGCCCATTTGGTCCATCCAAACTCTCCTACATGTTCAGAAATTGGGGTCTTGGGCAGCTGCTTCACTTGGCTTTAAAATCCAGTTCACTGTTGCCGATACTATGGAAACACAAAGCACTAACAAAGTGGAGGGCTTCATTTCACAGGCACTTGGCTTTCCTTTTGCGTTTGCAGCAAAGATTCAAGATCCAGTCTTTTAAACTGAGTTTCTTAACTGCACTTCACTGATCACAAATTAAAATAGACATCTCAAATACGGTGAATTGATTTATAGCATCTGACTCTACAAGCTTCTGAGATCCAGTTTATATAACAGATGATCTACATACACCAGCTAATCCCTGCCATTGACACCAGCTGAGGACTGTTTACTTCATTGTCCAGACATGATAATGGCACGCTCATTCTTCCCCAGTCATTTTATCCAAGGAATACAAAGCTTTCTCCTAATGTTAATGAGTTAATGAACATGACACCCCCCTGAGCAAGTTTGCCCAAATGTAAAATGAGGCATGGAGAACATAAAAGACCTACTCACATTCACCCTGTGCAAACTGGGATTGAGCTAGAAATGCCACTACCTTGTCCCTATTTGTTAGGAGCTGCCTTACCTAAGGTAACACAATTGCACACAAAAATATAGCTCTCCATCCTTTTTTTGTTGTTGTTTGGGTTTTTTGTGGCAATGCTACTAATGATAGGAGGATCGCTTTTCACCTACTACATCAGGTCTTTTCCAGTTGTAGCTAGCAAGGACTTGGTGCACTGGAACACCAAGCTGAGTCATTTCTTTTTAGTTTTCTTCTCAAGATGACACACTTAGTTTTGCTTCTGAAATGTGTAAACCGCGCTGGGACTCAAGGCAGTGCTGGGCTTTGAGGACAAAGAGGGGAAAAAGGGGACTTGGGCTTTCTCTTGGAATCTAAGGTTCATGTCAGGTAGGAAATGATTTGTATGACTTCAGGATATCCCCTAGTTTGAGAAGGGGAGGTTCAGGAGATAAATCTGTACTTCTTGTTAATTAAATGGAGCATGCACATCTGCCTTTGGGAGTGGGTCAGGAACATGGGTGCTACCTCTCCTGCACGGCTGATCGTTAAAATTGTACAGTCTAAACCAAAACACACATTAACCCAGGTGATTCCTCTCTGATCACAGTGAAGTTTTGCAACTCAAATTGCGAGAAAGCTGTTTACCCTGTGCAACAGATGGAAATCTCTCTCTGCCCGTTGTCTCTCCAGCGAGGGATAGCAATCACAAGGAAGCTGCTCTCTCAAGAGCCATGCTTGTTTGAGCTTGCGCTTTCTTACTGCTGTGGGAGAGTTTGATTGTTAGAAAAGCAAAGTGTATATCCTAAAGCCATGAGAGATATTGTATCAGATTTGCACCTGCGCATCACTCTGGCAAAACACTTAAGCATATGCTTAGCTTTAGCTGTGGCATGTGGGTTTTATCAACCTAAATAGAGCTGCTCACCTAGAATAATAGAAGATGGGGCTAGAAAGGACTTCAAGAGGAGGCCCAACTCCAACTTCTCCCATCTTATCTCAGGGCAGGATCATCAACTTCTGAATCAGGTACCTGTATAGCCTGTTCCTGCAAACCTCCAACAATGAGATTCCTCATCCTCTGAAGGCAGCCTGTCCTATGGTACTTCCTGTGTTTCAGTCCTTTGGTGGCTTGGGTCCAGATTCAAAGAAATTACAGGATATTACTTTTCAGAGAGTAATTTTATGAGTGGTTTTACTCATTTACTTACTTTACATGGAAACAAGACTCTAAGCATTGATGATTCAAAACCATTAAGGTGTAGGGGTGCTTTTCCTGGGTGTTCTGCATTTACTTTTATCAGAACATACAGCAGACATAAGAAAACGTAGCATTGTTATCTAAAGTGATTATGACAAATATAGGCGTAAACTTTGTAATGAGACCTCTCCATGTCTGGCAATTTTCCACCAGCAGCTTCCTGGACTGTACTCAGATGTTAGGTAAATCTGAGGTAGTTTTAAAAATGGGTGTGTTTGGTAAGAGGGTATGTAATAGTTTTCAATAAGTCTGTCATGCGATATATACATTCATTTTGCAGGAAAGCTAGTTATGTGGAGAAGGTAGCAACTGCCATTTCAAGGTGAAAGCAGCGTTATTTACTTCAAGTAAATTACTTATCACATTATCCTGCTGCATTACACAGGCACTATTAGGCACCAAAAAACCAGCAAGTATTCATAAGAAAACTTCTTTACCTTGAGTTAGACTGGGAATTTATTATTGGTCAGAAATACAGAAAGGGGACTGTGACCCCTCCAGGCAAGGCATAAGTTGCTGCAGATCCGTATCTGTCATCAGAGATGCTCCTTGGCATGTGATATTGGAGGAGCAAAGCCAAGTCTCTGCTGTGTCTCCTCCCTTCAGTAGGGCAGTGAGAGCAGGCCACCCTGAGGAGCACCGGTGACTTGTGGCTGTGCCACCATCAGGCCCTAAAAATGCACAGACTCATGTGATGTGAAGGCAGACCCTTGATTCATCCCCAGCGATAGGACCTGGGCCACTCACACGGGATTTAGCTCTTCCTGAGCTGGTTTAGGGTTACAGGTACTCCTCGTGGGTTGAGCAATGGCCCAGAGCAATTGATTTCACTTCAGCTTCCAGTCAGTCTCTAGTCTGGGTGGCCCAGATTTGGCTTTGACTGTAGACCCAGAAGATGAGAATTTAACCGTTGCATGTTCAAGGATACAGTCTTCATTTAAATGAAGAGCTGCATTCTCTGTCCTTAAGACACTCCAGCAAACTTTCTGTTAGGAGGTGGTGGATGCTAATGCAGCTGGACCTGGAAAAGGCACTGACAGGGTGGTACCAGGATGCTCGATCCATCCCATCTGGGTGTTGTCCTGCTGGTGAGAGGCACCCCAGTCCTGGTCCTCCTGACTGCAGGAGCAGGACATGTGTGGTATGGCAAGGACAACCAGTTGGATTGATTGTCCTGATCTAGGCTGTGGTGGTCTGGCACAGGGATGCACAAGGACTGGCAGACAGCACTGCTCACACAGCTTGCATGACTTATGAAGCCTTTTCACATTTCTTGACCACCCTTTTCATGACTGCTTCTCACCCCACCCTTCTCCCAAACAAACAACCCACCCCTAGTCACTCTTCCCCTTGTTGGTCCCTTCGCACAGGGGTAGATGGGCTTCACAGGCAGTGAAAGTCTGCAAATAGTACTGGTATAAAGCTGTGAGCAGGGGTATAAAGCATCACCATTTTTTTGATGCACAAAGCCAGACTTCGCTCAATTCAGGATTTGTCAAAGCAACTAGAAAATGACTCATTTATTTTTTTCCACTTCTCTAAAGAAGCCACTGTTGGACTACATCCCTGTAGCGAGTGTTCGCCAGATCTTTCACAATATTGTTTATAGCTCGTTTTTATTCTTCTTGCATGCAGTGAATGCTTGTGTCATTTCAGGCAGCAGCAGGTGAAATACTGAAGAGAAAAAAAGATTAAAACTTCTAGAGGAGCACTCTGCAGCATTGTGGCTTAGCCATGCATGTGGTACATCTAAAAATAACAGCTAATGGAATGGGAAGCCAAGACGTTCTGTGGATTTATAATGGCTTTTTTCCTGGTTTATTGCTTGAGTGCCCTGCCCACTGAAATTTGACATTGCAGCCAGACTGCCATTAGATAATCAACGAATGCTCTTCTCTTTGTTACTGTAGAGCCCTCTGAATTTCTTGGCACGAGCCATTCTTTTCTAATATCATCCAGGCAAATTAGAAAGATGACTTCTAAACTAATCAAAGCATTTTGTTCTTTTCCAGTGACAGTTACAAGATGATACATATAGGCTAAGAACCAGTGTGAGAGATAAACGTTTGAATCTGACCTGGGTCTAAGAAATGTACTTTGGCTGGATTTATAGTTTGTTTTAGATCTGAGTTTGTATCATTGGTTTGCATCAAGAAACATGGAGGCAATAAATGTAGGTGTCCAGACTTTCTTTCCTTCCAGTTTCAGAATTATTCCTCGACTTGTTTTTAGAAAAGGATTTTGTCACTAGTAAAAGAAAAACATGCAAGTCTATCGATCTCTTTGTATATTTTTTACTTTTAAAGGCACAGTAGATCATACACTGAGAAAGTAATATTTTATATGGTTTGTGGAAAATAAATCTGTTTTATCACTGCAATAAAAAAGGAGCCAGATGTTTAGAGGAACATTTTCCATATGGAAGAGGCTTAAAGTTGTGGAACTTGCTAAAACCATGCAAAGCTGCAATTATGGAGAAAACAGGAAGGCAGCTTCCTCCCTGAACGAACACCATTTCCCAAGGAGGAAGCAAGCCTTTTTTCTCTGCTCTTTGTTGATTTTGAAGCAGAGAGACAACTATTAAGTCATGACCATAAAAGGCTTATGCTTGCAATGACATCAGTGGTAAAACCGCCCTCCTTCCCTCCCCACAACAACTCTAACTACACTTTTAAGAGACTTCTGCTTCCCCTATAAAAAGGTGGAAGATGCACTGATTTCTTTGTTTTATGGCCAATGCGCTATTTAATATAGGGACACCAGCACTGTCCCTTTTATGAACATACTTCCAACTTTG
This sequence comes from Phalacrocorax carbo, assembly GCF_963921805.1. Lineage (NCBI taxonomy): Eukaryota > Metazoa > Chordata > Aves > Suliformes > Phalacrocoracidae > Phalacrocorax > Phalacrocorax carbo. The sequence goes on from NC_087513.1 coordinate 205,570,655, forward strand.
CAGAAAGCAGAGGTACCTTCTAAATTTCCATGAAACAAAACAAAGCACCTCCTTAATTAGCTCATTTATTTTCACTTTACAACCCAAAGTCCCACTGTGCTGAGGTGTGGCCTGCCACATCCCCAAGTGTGCCTTGCTGCCTGCTGATCGAGGTGGAAGTCTGTCGGCTGGCTTTAACCCAGCGACCGGGCAGTGCCGAATGTTCATTGCCTAAAGTATTGTTTAATGGGAGGAGGAAAAACATGGTACTATGCTAAGGAGAGTGTATAATTGCATTTGGTTTTTAATGGGAGCTGAAAGAGGTCTGCATGCTACTAGAGGAGAGTGGTGGTGATCCTATGGCTTCCCGAGGACTTGTCCTCTCCTCTGCCCAACACTCCTCAGCAAGGTTGGATGCTGGTGTTGTCAGCTCTTGGGATTTAATCCTGAAGTCTATAGCATTTTGCCCCAATCCCTAGGCTGATTCCTTGAGAAACTGAGGCTTTGAATTCCCAAAATGCACTGAAGTTGTGCTGGCCTGGGTGTTGTAACACAAGCAAAAATGCACCTTTACCTTACCTTTAAGTCAGCCTCTTGTTAGCATAGCCTACTGTTATCTAATCTGGATGTGCCAAAGGGAGACGCGAGGAGCAAAGGAAACCTACTAAATCCTGACTCTGTAAACCAGAGATGAATCTTGCATTTACAAAGTATGCTGTGAAGCATTTGATTTCTGCCTATCATTGTAGCTGTAATTTTGAGCAGAAAAAAGAGGCAAAACATGACATAAACTTGATCTTTGTGCAGATATACCCCCAGGAGGCCAGTAAAAAAAATCCTGCATTGGTTGTGCTGCAGCTACCTTTGGTTTTCTACATATTTTTGTGACTTTGGGGGCTTTATCTTTTACCTTTTGAATGTTGCAGTTGCCCATGCATTTCGTCTCCTGAATTTCTGCTGGGCAATTCCAAGTAGGTGTTTGGAAGGGGAAATATTTTTGCACTTTTAACACATGCAATGGTTATCTTTTCCCTTGTGATGGATTTCCCCATCTTTCTGCTAGACGCTGCTTGTTCTTGATCCATTGTTTCATTTCTAACCCTGAGCTATATCTGTCTGCTAGATGGGTGTACCTTCTGAGTGCTATAGGGACCACCTTGCAAACTGGTGACATTCATGCGTATGTGGCATTATAGCAGAGATGACGAGGTGGATGAAAATGATCTTATAATATTCAGACTTGATGCTCCGGCCTGAGAAAGTACAAGTGGCTTTTTGTATCCTGTAGTCACGAGGGAAGGTGTCATTTCAGGAGTCACCACCAACAGCATCTGACTTTCTTCTGTCCTCCACCTGGGGCACACGCCGGTCTCTCCTGAGGGGACACCAGTGAACTGAAATCTTTGGGGTCAGTGTAGGAGGATCTGGGCAATGATAAACCAGAAGATCAAACCAGGTGACTGAAGAGTCGTCTTTATAATCACCAGCGCTTGCCGGAAAGGGTAGTATGTTTGTGGCCTGGCAAGTGGCCAATGTGAAGCGTCATCAACCTCAGTTCAATTTAGCTGAGAGCATTTTTGTTTCTAGCTTGTTTTATCACACCCGACCAGTTACTTTCATGGGATTTGGAGTAAGTGCTGCCGAACTGCACTGGAAGTTTTGACAGTTCTTTTAGTACCCTTTAACAGGCTTAAGAGATAGGCCGGTGAGGAAGCGGGATGACATCCTCTGGAGCAAAGCTTCAAAGCAAGTGGGTTCTCCCCTCCCTCCTCCCCCTCACCCCACAGAGTGCAGTGCCTCAGTGACTTTGGAGTTATAGATTTTGCAGCTGCAGTGAAAAAAAAAAAGTGCTGCAAGTTGTAAGGTAGCACGAAGTATTTGTGAGATCAGAGCCTAGTGATTTATGCAACAGTGAAAGGAATAGATGTAGCAGCTTTAAATTCTCATGCGCGCATTTCTAGATTGTAAAGCTTTTCAGTGGGGAAATAGTTTTTAAAACCCCTACCTCTTCTTCTTCCTGTGTGAGTTGACTCTCAATACTGTGCAACAGAAGCAAAGTCCATGTAGAGCTTTTTTCCTTACCCCAGCATCTCCGCCTTCCCCAAATACATTTGCACACATTATTTTCCCCTCTTCTGCATTTTCATTTTTTAAACTTGAACATAGAATCAACCATATAATTTTTATTTTTCATATATTTTCCAGTATTAGCAAAAATTAATACCTTACAAAGATTTCTTGCATAGCCAGTGGTAGAAAGTAAGACACAACGGTTTGAACTCAGTTTATTGGTTTTTTTATAAATTTCATCTTATGTATTTGTTGACTGCACTGGAAATTGGGCCTCACTTATGAGCTAAAGGTATGCCATTATTAATGTATACATGTAAGGCATAATGAGTTAAAGTATTGGTCACAACTGTGATTTAAATCAGAAAGTAAATTAATTTAAATAATCCTTTTAACTCTTGGCTTGCTTTCTGTAATTTAGATATTTTCCAAAGGAAAAGTTGAATTTATTGTTTCATAACAACTAAACTATATTCATTTGCAACTAAAAATGTATTTTACGCTAAAATTGGGGTGGTTTTAACAATTTAGAGGGTGTATAATACATACACATTGAAGCCATAGCGGCTTTACCACATATACATTCACATTATAGTGTTATCTATAATAGATAACATTGTGAAATAAAGACATTTTTATCTTTGAAATTTTTCTGGTGATTTGTATCAGATTGCATGTGCACAGAGTCGGAATACAAAAGTAAATTTAGAACACCATGGTATTAAGTTGCCTGTTATTAACTGAATAGGGTAGATAATTCAAGAATAAGTATCTCAAAACTAGTCTATTTTTTAAAAACCACTTGACGTATTAAATGATAGGAAAACAACCTTTAGGAACGGGATTGGACAGATTATTTCAGGCCATCTTGCCCTTCAGTTTTGAACTAGTGGGTGAAAACATCTTGTACATAGATTTTATTCCTAGACCAGAGAAGGAAACTTGGTTTGCTGGTTTTTTTTCTAATTCTCGGGTGGTATCTTAGCATTGAGTGAAGTAATTACTGAACTGAACTGAGCTGGAGGAACTGAGAGGAAGAAGAAGTGCTTTCTGCACCTGCAGAACAAGTTGCAGCTGTCAAGAGCTGGTTTATCACTTCGGCAAATTCTTGTTCCAGGTGCTCAGCAAGTGACTTCCCCGAAGCCTGTTGTTTTACTGTCTTAAAGCTTCAGTAACAGCATACACTGCCTGAATACTATTTGTTTTTAATTTAAACTATAGAAATAGATTTCTTATGTCTCATGTAAAAGATGTCAAGATTTTAAACGTAAACAGGTTTATTCTTAAAGAAAAATGCACTGTATTTAAATTGGATTAAAATAGCAATACTATCTGAATAAACTGAGTGATAAAGGTACAAAAATCCTCAATAACCCGCACATTCCCTTTAGAAAAGAGAACGAAATAACATTTTTCTTGAAATTATTCTCTAAAATGTAGTCCTTTTTTACTTGAGTCGATAGAAGGAATGTGTGAGTTATGGAAGAATTTTGTATCTCCTTTGCTCAGTTTATTAATACATTATTAAAATTTTAACTGAGTTTTTGAAGTACTCAGAGGCCTCTTGGGTATGAAATGCTGATAAAATGAAAACCCAAAATTTTAAAGTATTACTATTTTTACTGGAGGGAATTCAGATGATAGTTTGAAGAACATTCCCCTTATTGCCTGTGCTGAAAGTGAATCCTAAATTCAGATTTTTCTTTGAATTTTTTAATGTAAAAAAGTAATGAACTCATCTGACAAAGACAACATCGAGCAGGGCTCACTTTACTGCACAAAAGCATATCCCTAGAGGTAGCAAGCAAAAGGTCGGTCTAACCTGGTCCCTGTGTCTAGTAGTGACCAGCAGTGGATATTTAGACAATTGCAGGAAATTAGATGATCATTCACCTAGTAAACCATGTCAGTTTGCAGTAGTCACCCATGTAGCGAGACCAGATGTGGACACCACTGAACCAGTCCTCTATGAACTTGTCTGTTTGCTTTTTGAACCCACTTCTTCTTTTGGCAGTAAGTTCCCGTTCAGCTCCGCACACAATTTAGTTAACTTGTGAGCAAGGCGGTTTAAATGGTGTAAAATAAACATGATAAATTTCTGCTTTTCACAATGTCATTGAGAGATTTTTGGATGCCACTGAAGAACTTGCATTACTTTCAATGGAGAGCATAACACGCAATCTGAGAATGTCATTTGGCTGGGAGGATGGCTATGTATCTACTCCAGCAAGCTTTGGTCACCTCAAAATAGTTTGATAGGTGATGCCCTTCTCTGAGTCTAACTGGCAATTTTCCAGCATTATTGCTACCTTCAGAAGCGCTAATTGGTGTGCTGAGCACAGAGTGTGCTTTCAAAAGGACTGAGGGGTGAATTTCCCACTTCTTCATACATGAAAGGATTATGGCAAAAGAACTCTTATTCCCCTGTGCTGTGAAACACAGAGTACAGAGCAGCTCAAAGCACAAAATTTTGGACCGCAATCTAAAATTTCCTCAAATCTGAACCTTAACCAGAGCTTTTGGTTTAGTTTTACACTCTATGTGTGGGTCTCTTGCTCCAAGTACTGTCAACACTCAACCCAGTAAGCAAAAGGCAGCAAGGAATTAGAAATCACCTGGCATTTGTACTGCAGTTAATTACTTGTATAACATATAATGACTTCCTGAGAGCTAGCGAGAAGGCCAAAAGCAGTGACTATGGCTAGGTTCTGTGTAATTCCAGCTGAGTGGAGGAATGCATCCTCCTCCCTCGGTTTGCTGGAGCAAAGAGAGTTTTGTCCTTGCAGTCTGAACTGCTGGATGAGATAAAACCAAACCAAATGTAGACTCAAAAGTTATACTTAATCAGATTTTCTAAAGCACCTAAGGAGCCAACCTGCGGTCCTGGCTTGCTAGCCGTCTGTTGGGGGACCTGTTTGGGGACAGCCTATTGCTCTTGCAGTGGGGTGGGGGGATCAGCAGCAGAGGGGGGAATGATGCAATATCAGGAGGGGCCACAATGGTCATTCAGAGGGGCTTGGAAGCCCTCCTAGAGCTTCGGCTGTGACCTCTGAGATTCCAACCCCCGTTAAGCTGATATTATCCAACTGCTCTGAAACTCCTGGAAGAGATGAGAAGACAATTAGACAGGCAGACAGCACAGTCATATAAACATCATTCCAGTGGGAGCAGGGTGAAGAAGTTGGGTTTGGATGTCTTTGACTTAGACACACAAACTGGTTGTGCATGAGGACTAGCACGAGTAAACTTACACACAAAAAAAATTGCCAGCTAGTGTAAGAGTGAAAGGTGAGACCAATTATCCTTGTACCAAAAATCCCTGGTACTTAGAGGAAAAGACTCACAGCTTTGTACAAAGGAAGGTCAGTCTCAGAAAAAGTGATTGCATTTTGTTAAAGAATCACTGTTCTTTCTGCTGAAAGGTAGAATGTATTTTTCCAAAGGGTCCAATAATTTGCCTTTGCAGTTATATACCAGTGAACATTGTTAATAGCTATGGAATGGGGGTTGGTGTTGGCTAGCTCAAGTCTGAAGGCCATTTTTTTTTAGCAGCTAAGGAAAATAAGTTTTACAGCCCAGGAACAACTCAACAGTTCCTTCCCTGAAGCATAAAGCATTCACAGAGATCAGCAGGGGTCCTGGCTGAGAAGGGAGCCGTTGAGCTTGTAGCCCCATACAACACACTGGCATGGGCATGTAACGTGCTGCAGATCAGGTGAGGGCACGGAATGGACTTCATGGTTCATGTACAGATCCTGAACCATGGCAGATGGGATGTGGTGGTCTGTACAGCCTAATGGTGTTGCACCTGGTCTGGACGTGCGTTCCCACTCTGTTGCCCCATAGATATGTCCACCAGACCCACTGGGGAGCACTGGCTGGTGGAAGAGCTGCGGGGTGGCCTATAGACTCAGAAATTATTTACCATCCACACCTGTCCATGGAAGGACAGGTTTAAGGCACAGATTTAAGGCACAGCCACGGAAGCTCGCACACTGACTCCAAAGAGCCTGAAGAGCAGCTCTGCCCACAGCCTGCACGTGGAGGGGATGGAGTCCAACCCACGTGCTACTCTTGGCATCGAGCCTGCTTACGGGGAGCGGCGAGAGCTAAGTCCACATTTAATATCAGACAGCCATTGCATGGCATTCAACGTTGATTTGGAAAGGAGAAAGACAACTAAAGAAAAGGCAGACTGTCAGAGAGCCCTGAAGGGGCTCACTGGGGCTTATGGAGAGGAATTGCCCCAGCTTTTAGCCAGGTGGAGGGAGTTTCATGGCAGCAAAAGGCACCATGCAAACGCCTGCACGGCGCACACTGTAGGATACAAGGATGTGGCTGGGTTCCAAAAGGAGTTTGCTTTGTGGCTGTCGATACAGTCCCCTGATTCATGGCTGGTTTTGTTTCTCTCTCGGCTTGTTGTTTGAAACACATGTGCAAACTGGCCAGAGTTTTGCTTTTCGTACTGTTCAAGGATGATCAGAACACAAAGTGCTGTCTCATGAGTTTTGTCGACCGATTCCCTTCCAGAAATTTGCTCACATCTGATTTTGTTTCCTCTGCCCACTCTCTGTAGACAACTGAGTTTCCAGTGTCATTTGCCTCCTACGCACGCTCATTAACCCATTTCCCTCCACCTCTGATTCTACAATGCCCATTTTATGCAATTAATAGTAGGAAATAAGTGGGGTTTTTATGGCAAGGGTGTGAAGTTCCGTCTGATACTTTGCATCTTTCCAAAGAACAATGCTCACTTAATAATTATGTTCAAATGACCATTAAGTCGGTGCTGCCACAATTCTCCCTTCATTTTTAATGAATATAATAAACAGGAATGAACCTCTGCTATCTGCAGCTGCTGTCATTGTCGGTGAACCATGCGTTGCTTCAGAGAAGTTTATTTTAGTTTAAACCTTTTTCAAACAATGTACAAGAGAGTGAAAAAAAATGTTGGTGCTTTTTTGTCAGCTCTTGCCTTTCCCAGATGTTTTTGGCATGAGAAATGCTACAGTACAATTAAAAAGAAGCCTCATTTTCAGAAATATTTGGGAAGCAGGACCCCAGTAAAGTCCCAGGGATCTGAGAGTGCTCAGAAAATCATCAGCACTGGGGTGCAAAGTCTGTCCCTCGTTGTATGACCATGCAAGTCCCAGCTCTGTCAGTGGTAGAGTATCAGTGTAACAGCAATCCCTACTGCAGGTTTTTCAGATCTATTCAGACAAGGAGAAAATCCTGGCCTGACAATCTCCTTGTTTGGGAGAAATTTCTTAAGCTTTTTAAACACGTCAGTCTATCCCAGTAATGCTTTGCACATAGGACCCTTCAAGCAGGGGGTTCAGAGCATTTTATAATAATTTCCAGCACTGGGAACAGCCCTGTGCGAGACTGAGAAAAAGACCCCAAGAGCCATGGTACATGGTCCTGGCTCTGCGCACTAACATTTAACTGACAGAGCATTGCAGATAGACAAATATTTATTCTCATTTCATCAGAATTGAGTTCTGACTCGGTGTATTATGACCTTTGAATTTTTTATTCAATATTTTGACAGAACCAGTGCTGCATATACTACCTTTAGTCACCATATCCAAGTTAAATTGCTCTTCCCTAAATATTTTACTTCAGATACAGATATCTGTGGGAGTCCTGAAAAGTTCTGAAGACTGGAAACATTTAGTTTAATGTTGTTATTATTATATACATACAGCTTTCGCAGCATTGTGATTAAGTTTGTGTCAGCAAGTAACATTTAGAAGCCAAGTTTAGGGTCTTACAATTTGCTGAAGAAATTCACCTGGGACTAAAAGTTGGCTTTTCAAGAAGTTCTGTGGGAGTTCGCCAATATCTTTGAATTTCTTGGCTTCTCTTGACTTTGAGTAACAATGTGACTGAATCATGAGTTTCTTATTTTCTCTTTTTAAAAAGTGAGCTGTTGTCTTCCCACACATAAATAAGGTAGCCCCAATTGCTAATATTTGACCTAAAAATAGTTATATGTTTCGTATTCAGGGGCAGAAAATTGGACAATTGCTGACAGATCAACTAAATAACCAAACCCACATTGTGCATTGTTACTTAGTTTTATTTCTCATGAAAATGGCTGATACATCTCTTTGCTGTGACACTTTGTAATATCATTTCCACAGGGCTGATCATGAGGATTGTAACATGTTTTGAGAATTTATTAATCTCCTGAAGGGACAGTATACATACATAGTGTTATTTGTCTTGCACATGCATGACAGATAAATATCCAATGGTTTCACCCCTAAATGAATATGTTAGGTGGTGACTTGACTACTATTTGGTTGATTTACACAGCTGGTGGTTTTGGGGTTTTTTTCCCTACTTTTATGTCTAAAGGGATGAAAACACTGTGAAGCGTCTTTCCTCTGAGGCTTTTCAAGGGTTAAATTAAGGCTTGCAACAGCCCCGGGATGCAGGTTTTGAAATCATGGATTTTTATAAAACATATGCTGATATTATACTATGAGTAGGTAGCTGTGTTTGCTGTAGTGCTACGTACATTATTGCAGGGCTGTACATACAGTTATCTTAAATTACTACTGTGGCATTGTCATTTGGAAACCTCGCACCTTTAACATGAAAGCAGGTTCTGGTTAGGTAAATATGAAGTAACTAATTTTCCCTTCATGGACCTGTTTGAAATATCCTTGGATTTCAATGAGGTGATGTTCAGAGGAGGATTCAGTCCTCTTGTGGTTACCATGAAATTTCAGGTTTACCCAAAAACCCTTCAGCAGCGTCTGCTGTTCTTTTTCTTATGGCTCCCAGACTCACTCCCAGCCCCGCTATGTCGGTAAGCCTGGGATTGAATGGTCTCCTCTTCAGGAAACCATCAGCTATCTGCTCAGGAAATTGAGGACACATCCTCCAATGGCTGTGTTTCGATAGGCTCCCGTGAAAGCAGCTTTCAGGTTGTGTCAGCTCTGTGGCTGGCGATGATTATTTCGAGGACCCCTGCTCCTACTTAGCATGGATGAAGCTTTTATTAGTGGAAGTCTGGCATTGGGAAGAAGTCTCTCAAGGGGAGAGCTTGTCTTTTGGGAACAGGACTTTTGTGAGAACCAGCAGTGACAGGAAGGAGATGTGGAGGATGTGGCTGGAGGGAGGATGAGGAAGGCTATACATCCAAAAAGGAGGGTGCCAGGGAAGCTGCTGCAGAAGGAGGTGCTCACAGGGGCCTGCAGAAACAACTCCAGAAGTTTTAGCCAGTAGTGAGACACACTGGATAAGGCTTCAGCAGTTTAAGTTTACTTAAATAAAAATATATCTTAAAGGTTAACAGCCTTTTAGCTCTAGCACTATCTATGTTATCAAACCCCAACATACTAGAAATGATACCTGTCCTGCTTTCCCCAGCCCCACCTTGACAGACACACATCCCAGTCCTCTCGTCCCAAGCTGAAGAACACTGGTTTCCTTCCTTTCCATCTTTTTGTCCACCTTGTTGCCCTTTACTTATATCCTCATGTCTGTTCACTTCTCCTCTCCCTTCTGCAGCTCCCTCCACATGTGGGGCAAGGGAAAATCTTCCCAGGTTAGAGAGGTGAAAAATCAACTTCATCATGTGCTGCTTTGGTAAAACATTTACCCGTAGCTATTTTCTGGGATTTTAAGAGGAGGCGGACAGCAGTATTTGGTACCCACTAATTAGATGCAGTTTGAACTGTGTTGTGGTAATGTAGTGAAAATCTGGCCCCTGCTGTGACATGTGCAGCCAGACAAATGACACCACCCAGCCTTTGGTCAGAGCCTGTGTTTTCAATTCAGCAAATAACAGCTAAAACACTGTAAGGACTTCAGAAAGACAGATGTATGAAAGACCAATTCTTATTATTTCCATAAGATATTAAACAGGGCTGAAAAATGCATATAATTTTTCTTCAGAAATGTGCTTTATGGACAGTAAATACTATTTGTGATTTCTTTATATTATTTTTTGAGAAAAAAAGCTATTAGTATTCTGTTGAGTAGTTCTATGTTCAAAAATGGAGAAGCTTCCTTGTAGAAATTAGCAGATCCGAAGATTTGGGAGTCATTTGCTTTGGGCCACGTAAGGTCCTCTTCCTATGTTACTTAATTTAAAAAACCAGCATAATTTGCTAGGATGCTAGAAAACTGTGACTGATGCTCACAAGTTGATTTTTTTTTCAAGAAGCAACGGTGCCATCTCCAAAAGCACAGCTTAGAGGAGCTCAGATTCCTACACACACAAAATGGAGGGCAAGTACCAAAAAGTAGAGATTTCATGAATGTTGCAACAATATCAGAGGAAGTGGAATGACCTTCCCCACTTCCCAGGCTTAGATGAGTCCCTCTGTGAGGGTTTAGTCCTGAAAAACAGCTGTATATGTCAAGAGGGTTGGCTGAGAATGGTAATGTAACCAAATGGATGCCACGTTATATAGAGAAATCATACATTCAGTAAATGGGAGATCTAGAAATACTTTTTTAAGGCCTGAAGAATTATTAACAGAGAGCTTAGTACCTGGTTAAGTGATCCTTAAAGAGCTCCAGTTGCTCAATAGCTTGTTTTGGACCACAGCACAGAACCAGAGGCAGTACATTTTACTGTGCGTTCTCTCTTTGCGAACACGTTACTAGAGGTTATTGCAGAATGTTGCCAGCATACTGCCAGGATGGCGTGTGCTGTAGGTTTCCATATGAGGCTGCTGCCTCCACAAGAAGACACTCAGTCTGTTGGCTCACAGCGTAACTGCCTCCCAGTTTCATCTCTGGAGGTCTGTGGTCCTCGGTGTGCTGGCAAGCTGGCAGCTGCCACAGAAACACCCATCACCCAGTCCTGTAATAGGTTGACTGCTTTTCCTAATGTTGGTATTAATAATCCCTCTCTCCCACACAGAGGATGGTGTGGGGCAGAGCAGTTGTGCTGTCTTGCTGCAGCTACCATGGAGCACGTTCAAGCATTGTTCGGTGCTGAAAGCTGCCTCCAATTAACCCAGCTGCACCTCCTTATTAGGAGCGGAGAAGCGGCTGCCATTCGATATGATGCTAACCACAGCATTCCCGCCTGCCACCAGCCAGAGAATTTGGTGTGTCCTAGCCACATCGGCTCCACAGCCAATTGGTCTCCCCTTCAATGAGTTTTAACCTCCTCCAGCCTAGATCTGCAATGAGGTTTAGTCTCCTAAAGGCATAGAGAGTAACTAGGACTAAGAAGTCTCTAGCCAAATCTTACTGACATCTAGGGATCTAGGTTCCAACTGCTGCAGAGCTTTTGTAAAGACCAAGTCTGTTGAAGCCTGTGGGACATGGACATCAGTCTGGAAGAGTAGATCACCTCTTGGGGTGGTCTGGTACAACCCAGTGGTCCCCCATTTGCATTGCAGGTTCCCACATCTCTTTGAAGACTGATCCTCTGTGTGCCCAAGAGTGGTCATTCATGGTGTCTGTCTTAGCAGAAATGTTTGGAGAGCAGCGCTGGCTAGCAAAGATGGGTATTGTCACCCCTTCAGCTATTCAGACTAAACCCAGCCTAGATCATGCACCAGCACCACCAGCTCCCAGCCCTTTCTTAGTGTAAAGCGAACTCCAGGGTAGCTGAACACCCTGGGCTGAGCAGGGGCTGGCTGTGTGGCATGCCCACCAGTGCAGCTCCAGAGCCACAGCCATTGACTCAGGGGCCATGCAGACAGATGGCTGTGCTAAATTATCCCCGCATGAATTATCAGAGTTTATGAGTCAAAGCTGGAAGGTCCATTTGCAAATGGGACCTCAGCTTCTACAGCACTCAGCAACTTTCTCGGGCCCCTTGGCTCAGTATCACAAAAGGGGCCTTTTTCCCCTTGCACATGAGTTGGCTTCCTCCCGGAGCGTGGTGAACAGGGGTGTTCCCCATCACAGCGAGCACTGGCGGCTTCCTCACTGGAAAACTCACCTGAGAGCAAGAGCAAAATGCTGCTGGCAGGCACCGCCAGGGAAATAACGGCTCTCAGTTGTGCACCAGCCATTTGACTGGTCCCTTTAAAGGAAATAAACTTTAGCAGCAGCTTTCAACGTATGGTTTCCTTACCTAGAAAGGTCCTGCCATGACAGTATAAAGTGCTCCACACTCCCGTGGCCTGGCTTTATCTTCTGCAAGTACAACACTCAGTCCCTGGAAAGAGGCTGTCAGCCCTGCAGAGGTACTTGGGAGTTCAGCATTCAGGCAGGGCTCAGCGTCCATCTCTACAGCAAGAAGCTGGAAAGCACATGAAACCAAATTACTCAGATTTTCCCATCTGTGCACATGTGCTTAGCTGGTGTTAAATTATCAGTGTAAAGGCCTAGTAGCTTCGTAATGTACACACAGAAAGATTCCCACAGATTTTTCCTTTCTTGTTTTTTTTTTTTATTGAAGCCAGCTGAGTAAATTCATAGGAAGTTGTAACAGGACAAGTGAAATGTATACCCACATTCCCTGGGAATCCAAATGCCTTTAACACATACTGTATTTCATGTGAAATTTGTTTTAGAAGACACCAGAACAACATAACTTTTTCATCGCTGTCTTCTAAAGCTATCACTTTTGAATGAAATAAGGTGACAAGAAGAAAAAGAAAATGTGAAAAACCCAGAACTCGATACCCTCCTCCCACACTTTATGAGAAGAGATTAATTTCTCTGTTTTTCTGGGTCACTTTCAAATTTATTACTAATTACAGAATAACTTTAAAATGCAGCCCCAATTTAAACTACTGCGAGCGAGAAGCAGCTGGAATGAATTTACTTTGGAGTTGGTGCTGTCTCGCACTTATTCTCTGTTTTGTCTCACAAATTGTTGCAATCCCGTTTTGTTTAAATAAAAACTCTTTGTCTGTGGCACGCAAGTGCGAGCTGGGCACCACACGAGCAGGGACCGGCTGCGGGGCTGGGGGAGCTATCTGATAACCTGCGGGGCAGTCAAGCCACTGAAAAGCAACATCCGCAATGATCTCCATGGGCTTAGCAGACCTGCCTTTGGTCCCGGTGGCTGTGTTGATCTGCACGGTCACACTGGTGAACAGCCTGGTAGTCAGCAGTGGGTTGCTGGTCCCGGCATTTGTAAGCCAATGGTACCATGGCATCCTTCTCCCAGTTTCTAACCCAGCTCTGCTGCCTTTTGTGCTTAGCCTCATAAAAATCTGGGAGCCAGACCTCCAGCTTGTTTGAGTCAGGGGCTGATTTATGCTATCTGAGGGATCTGAAGGTCTCTGCAGTCAGTTCTTCATTTGTAAAATAAACTGAGCTGAGCTTAATGAGATCTTGTGAGATGACTTTGGTGAGCCCTGTGTTGGGTGCAGTAAGACTTAGCCGGCAGGAACGAGGGCTGGTGCCGTCTCTGCTGCGTGCAGCCTGGCAGCGCGGCCCCTGCGACACACAGGTGGGGCAGTGGTCACTGTTGGGAGGAAGAACTGCAAAAAACTAGCATCTCCTTGGGGCTGGCACTGACTGCTCATACAGTTTGTGATGAGGATAAATGCTCAGAATAGCATGATCCTTCTGCTGTTGAAGTCAATGTGATGTCCTACACCAGGATGTCAGGCTGGGTTTTCCAGAAGCAAACACTTTCTGCATTCATTCTGAAATTAAATTAGTTGTTACTGACTACATGATAGCTGCATGGTAACTGTAGATGACAATAGTGCAGGAGCTGCTTCTGCAAAATTTTGCCCACGAGCCAGTGTGCTGCTGAGCTGCGAGGAATTCCTTGCCTGAGTAAGGTCTGCAGGGCTGGCTCCAGGTGTTTTGCGGGTGGCACATTTCCAAAAGTGCACATAGGACATAGGGACGTGTCCCACTTTGTGCAGACAGCTAGACCTGCTTTTGCTGGGCTCCCGACACCTTCCTCTGTTGAACTGGAGCAGGAGTGAACTTTAACAGAGCTGAGTTCAGGCTTTGAGCCCTGGAGCTCCTCAGCAAACATAGCTTTAGTTGGCATGTTCAGCAAACAGAGATTAGACCCCTTCTCCCACACCTTGTCCTTCATCAATGCTGTTGCACAATGTGAAGCCCGATTTTGAAATCATCCCTGTTTTCCAAGTGAGCTCAGTCCAAGCATGCTGACCATCACATACACATCTAGCAAGGATTTCCTGATGCCTTCTAAAAAGAAATCAGTACATTTAAATGAAGGGAGGGGAGAAAGCTAATGCTATAAAGGCTTCAACTTGCAAAATAACTGCTGCTTTGCAGTAGCTGAGGTTCAGTTTTGGAGACTAAGAGGTCTTGTTTATGATTGCAGTAAGAGTCCCAGTTGCCAGGAAGATGTGCCTTGCAGATTTGTGCTGTCGTGTTGTATGGGTATGAGTTTCCTCAAGGGCTGGGGAAATTGGTCCTTCAGCTCTCACAGAGGCTCCCATCCTTCAGTTGTTAAACAAAGTGCGGGGTTTCTCTGCACATCCACACCCATGACCACGCACAGAATAAGGCTTTGCTGTTCCATTGATGATAAATTTTGCTCACTTGGGCAACTTGTGGTGGTTGTTGGCATCAGCTGTGTTCCTTGTGTAAGGAAGGGATGGGCATCTGAACGAGAAGCAAGGCCTTCAGTAGTCTGATTTTCCAGCTGTACCGCTCATCTCTGCTCTTTGGCTTAACCCCTGTGCCAACTCTTTCCACCATATCCATGTCCTCTTCTTTCCACACTCTCTCCTGGTCAATTTTCTGCACTATACTCCTTGCACTGGGGGCTAAGCAGGACTTTCATCTCGGGTGAGGGAGCTCAGCACCAGGCCGGGTCAGAAGAAAACACAGGAAACGGTGCTTTTTGGCTGGAATTCACTGACTCAGCAAATCCAAGCAGCCTCGCCGAGAGGCTTTGATTTCGGCACAGTACTCTTGGAGCGTGGTGGGCTCCTTGCCTTCTCCCCTTTCATTCCCCTGCTTCATTGGCATCCCAGAAAGAGCCAGCTCTCCTGGGCTATGCAAGGCCATGAATTCTGGCCAGCCCCACAGCCCGGATCCAGTCCCTCTCCTGGAACGTTTTGAAAAGTGTAGACTTTCCTTCCAAATCCCTCATGAAAGTCCAGTTTCCAAAGAGCAAAATCCTCCCCAAGGCTGCCCAGCTCCTCTCCACACTGTGCAGGATGGGGCCTTTCCACTCCCATGTGTGGGCTTGGTCCAGCTTTCAGAGGCTTCATGCCCCAGAGGGCGTAGGTTTGGCAGGGCTTGCACGCTGCTCAGCGCCGCCGGCTCTCATGCAGCCATCGTGACCGCCCTAATTGCACTGACAGTCTGACAGGGCAGCTGGATCTCCCCAAAGGGGGACAACTGCAGGTACAGGCAGGGAGTGCTGCCTCCTTCCTTCCCCCATGTCATCTCTTGGTGCTTCCTCATCCCGCCTCGCAAACACCGCTCTGGAGGTCTTTCTGCTCTTTTTGTGGAAATATCAGTGGCTGCAGCCTCTCCCTGTTGGAAAAAAGAGAAGTTTGGGGGCCAGGAGACATTTCCCCTCCTGTCCTCTGCAAGGGAGCCCTGAACCTGGGGAGAAGTTCCTTTCCCCTCCATTGCCTTCAGCAAGGGGAGATGATCAGGCCGTTTCAGGCAATAGTGAAAAATGGACTAAATGACCTCAGACTTGCGGATTATTGCTTTTTTTGGTGTTTTTTAAAGACATCATCCATCACCCTGGTGTCTGAGTGTGCATCCCTGGGAGAAGCTATCTGGGGCGTCTATTATCCCACCAAATAGAGGTACCCGCTCACACATATCCTAGGAAGAGCTTACCTGGTTTGTTTTTAGAGGTTTGCTTTACATGCAGTACTTTCTTCCCTTTGTCAAATGCTAGGAACTGAGAAGGTCACAGGGCTGATTATATTGGCTATATGCAGGCAGCATTCAGGCTTCCCAGCAGAGCTCTGTCAGTGCAGTTCAGGCCTGACCATAACTCCCCTGAGCTAAATCTGTCATTTACGCTTAGTTTTCTATCCATGAAAAATATTTACTGGGGCTTGAGTTAAAGTTCCCAGATAAAGCCTTTGTTTTACCCAATAGTCTGGTAGTAAAGGGAGCTTTCTAGGATGAAGACAGAGGTATTCATCCTAATACACTCATGGCATTCAATAAAATAAAGCCTCTCCTAATACTGCAGAGGAGCTGAAATCCTCAGGTGCTCCCTGTCTATCTTAATAACATCATCACTGAGTTTTCTTGGCTTGTCTTCTTGAAGTGAAACATGCCAAAATACTAATGACAAGGGATTTTTAAAGAGTCGGTGATTTGTTACACTGGAAAATGGATGAGTGTGGAAGACAACAGTTTTGGAAAGCTCACAAAGATCGCTACTCTCCCTCCAAGTTTTAGCTGAGACCTTGTAAATATGGACTGTCAAGGTTATCAGCATGTAGACAATAAACAGTTCAGGAATGCAAGGTTTTGCAGGGAAGATACAGCTCTAAAATATTTGCTGGGAAGACCTTGGAGGAGGTTAAGTTTGAAACCTTCCAAAGATAAGCAGCCACAGCAGTATTTGTTATTTGCATGTAGCTACCATCCCTCTTTCTTTTACAAGGGAGGAATCACTTTGCAAGAATTTTAAATAAAAGTTCATATTTTGATGGCTCTGATTAGGGACTCACAGAAAATGCTGTACATTTAAAGCTGCTGCCTAAATCTGGTCTAAACCAAAGTAGTCCAGTGGGTTTGTTTCTCTAAGGGTGTTAATAGTCTCTGATGAATCTTGCGGGGATAGTAAGTTGTTGCCACCCACCTCACTGCCCTGGGGAGGTTGTCCTGCCTGAGATGCATCTGCATTTTCTCTTGCCTCCTGCCCCCGGTGCTCTGACAAAGGCGAGCTCAGCCCACGACACCAGACTGTGAGGTGGGCGGCCAAGACACCGTCCCACATGCCCATCCATCAGCTGGTGCAGGGAAGGAATGGGGTGCCAGCGAGACTATTCTCTTGCACCACCCCAGCAGGATTCACCAAAGCCCATCTGCCAAAGCCCTCAGTGCCTGAGGTTCACTGTATAAAAAGGATTATGGAGATTTCTAGCTTGAAACAATTTTATTTCAACCCTTGTAAACCTACACTTTGTATGTCAAAATCCCTTTAAGAACATATAGAGATTTGGGGGTGTTTTTTCTCCTTTCTGTCTTTTGCCTTGTGACATGTTTGTTCTGAGATCACCTTCTAGGCATCTTCTATTAAAATATATGTGACAAGCACCAGATCCACTTTCACGCAGCTGTGCAGTATGTTATTTTTCATGCTAATGTACTGTTACAATTCTACAGAGTGCAGTTATCTAGAGATCAAATTCGCCACATGTGCACTGTGTTTTTTGGCTACCAGGTCAAGAGCAACAGGGAGAAGGAAACGATGCTTGTGTGTTAACTGTTCGCGTTGCCTTCATGAAACATGGGCTTAATTTTCAGGCGGTGAGAGGACCTTTTGCTTTGCCCAACCTGCCCTCCTGGTTTTTTGTTTTTCTGTCAGCACAGCTGACTGCTTCATCAAGATTTAAGACCAAACGGACTGTTATTACATGAGACAGAGTCACTGTCTGCCACCAGGAGATGATTTAATGTTATGTGATACACAACCTTACTCTATGCCCCCCTACTGTTTTCCACACAAAAATCATTCTCCAACTTGCTTTGCTGTCAGGTTTCACCTAGGAGAAAATTTGAGTCACCAACTACAGCAATGACAGCAACCAGAAGTAATGATTAAAGACCTCCTTGTCATCATTGTGCCAGATAGTCATGGGTGAAACAGGCTTATGAAGACACATTCAAATCTTATTTACTCCAAACCCAGCAGCTGAATTCTTCCTTAGATCAGATGCATGCAATACACATCAGGACTGCACACAGAAGCTGCTAAAATAGCCCCAAATCTCAAGTTATGCTATTGAAACAAGGAGGAAATACTGGCTTTGATGAAATACTGGCTATCAGTATGGTCAGAGTCCTACTTCCAAATTGCTCCTAGAAATGCAGAGGAAGCTTTTAGGGTTGCAAAAAGGCCTCAGAGCAACAACAGACAAACAATGCAGCCGATCGCTCCTATCAAATTCCTCTTACAGCCATTGGTTTCTTTCCTGCTGTCTGAGATGAGACCTGCCACCATGTCTGGTGTCCTTTCTCCATCGCAGCTTACTTAGCTCATCTAAATATGAACCAAAGTTGGACTCCCTTGGAGTGAGAGGTGGGAAGTCTTATTCACTGATTTTATCTTTGAAGAGGAATCATTTCTTCCTAGCGCCTGCCCCATTGCCTTCTTCAGGGAAAGGGGCATCTGCAAACTGTCTCCACCTTCTGGAAAAAGATTTATCTTTTAGGGCTTCTGCTACTTTGCTATTTCTTCAGGTATCAGAAGAGACCTTACCTCTTTTCCTTTCCTCATTTTCTCTTGGTCTCAGATTGACACACCGAGGCAGTGGAAACTATTTCCCAGACTTTTCTATGACTTCTGGATTGCTGAGTGTACGAGAAGATGCCTTTTAAGTTTACACTTGATAAAAAATCACGTCTCGTTCATAAGTTAATTATTTGAGAATGTCACAATAATAAACTTTGACTTCTTAACCTTTTCCAGAAATGATGCCAAGACCAAATCCTGAGGCTGCTTTCTAGCTACTGATTAGTAGCTAGAAATCTGACCTTTTCTGTCTATATAGAAAACAGAGGCTGTTATGCAGTTCTCCATGCTCTTAGATCCAGCTTGATTACAGCTCCATCTTTCTTTCCAAGTAACATTAGCCCTTGGGTGTCTTGGTCTGTCTCCCTTTTTTCTTTTGAAGAAAGACATAGACCTGCACTAGACTTTGAAAACTTTAAAACGTCACTACTGCTCGCAAATTAGGCTTCATCTTTGCCTCCACTCACTTCCTACTAGTTGCATGCTCATTGCTGTCATGTTTAACCACCTTTGAGTTGTGTGTTGTGCAAAGGGGACTGTCCTTTGGTCACAGGCCATTTGTCCTGCCAGCTTCTTCCAGAAGAGAAGTGTCAGTGTTTGAGAGCTCAGAAGGGAGTTTAATTACATTTGTTAAATGTACATGCGAACACGTACATTAAACATCCTTCCAAGATAAGGTTGAAGAATGGCATCCTGCCCTTGGAGTGGATGGTGGTGAGGTCTGTGATACTCAATAATTGCTGGGAGGGTTTGTACCACCCTCTGGACTGGACCTGGCGAATGTGCTGTCTCCTGCTCAGATGAGTTTGTGTAAGGAGTTCCATCTTGCAGAGTAATAAAGTTGTCAGAAGAACTCAGTTTCACCCTAAGACCTGCACTCCATGCAACGCTGCTCTGCAGCGCAGAGCTGGCAGCAGCGACTGCACCGAAGAGCTTTGTTTATCACATTGTTGTCCTCTAATGATTACTCAGCCTCAAAATTATGTGTTCTTCAGGAGTGATGGGCTTTGGGAGTGTCAGTCAAGATGTGTTATGGTGAGTGATGTTGTTTTCATCCCAGTTTAGCTAATGCCAGTAAGGATGTTCCAAAAATTGCTGTGTTTGTCATGTATGTTTTACAGTTTAAAGGTGATCTCCTTATGCTATTATCTCCCTGCCGCTGTTGCAGAAATAGTGTCTTCTTTTTAAGGTGTTCAGAATCATCTGCTTAGCACTGAACTGATGACAGCATCGTATTTGTCTCTGGAGGTTGCCTGGAAATTAACCCCTCTGTGTTTAGCTTGCAGTGTGCCTTGTCAAAGCCGCTTCTGGGTGGTGCTGAGGTGGTACAGCAGGGCTTGGTGGACCTGTGCCGAGGAGGCTGAAAGATCAGGGCTGTCTTGCCCAACATCAGCTATTCCTGTAGGCTGAGGTTTGCAAAAGTCAAGGTGCTGACAGACAAAACCCTGATGAAGTTCGCTGCAAAATTTAAAGCATCTCCCACTTGCAGCTCTCTGCTGACTCCTATCACACGATTACTGGCCCCGGCTTGATGCTGGCAGGACGGAGCCTCTGGCTCAGCCCCTGCAGTGACACTGTTCAGTGGCTGGGTAAGTCCAGCTTTCATCTGTCCTTCAGGCTGAACACCCCTCCTGGGGTCCTGTCTGACAGCTTTGTGGTGGAGACAGTAGTTTGTGGCTGAGGAAAAAGAAAAGCTGGTGGCAACATCTTGAAACTCCTGCTACCGTGTGCTGAGCGGCTGTGACTCAAAGCCGCTTGGCTCTGAAATTGCACACAACTGCACCTTGGTGAGCAGCATGATCTGGCAGAGTGCTGAGCAGCAACCCCTGACATCCGTGGAAACTCACAGAGTTAGCATTTATCTGCACTAAAGCAAAAGAGAACGGAGGTTGGTCTCTAAGCGCCATGAATGTGAAATTAGTCACCAATTTTCAGAATGCAATTACCTCTCACTTAATCAAGTCCCTTGAAAAGGCTTTGGACGCATTTTACAGCCGTAACTAGTGAAGTCACTTCTGTGATACCAACATTGATTTTGGTCCTTAACACATTTAGATTGTGAGCAAACCCTCAGCTGCTCTGTAAAATGACAGCAGTTTATGGCATACCTTTGAAATTCAGACCCAAACCAGTTTTGCACTATAGGTATGATGGATTAATCACCATTTTATTCTGTGTATAAGCAAAAAGTCTTTCAAGTCAGTTCTATGCTGCAGAGGAAGTCAGTGGAGCTTTCCCTGTACTGTGAGTAATGAATCTTGGCTGGGATGAGCATTTTGGAGCAACAGTTCTGCAAAAATTCAAATCCCTGAAGGAAGTACGGTAGCATGGAGGTCTGCAAATAATGGATTACAATAATCCCACCAGGAAGTGATAATGGCATGTATAAATATTTGCCTTAGCTGATTGCAAATTATGTCCTCCTTAAAGGTGTTTGTCACTGTCGTTAGCCATTAGCATCCTCTAAATGCTTTACCAGCTGTGGTGTCATTCACAATGAGGACTCCTTCTCTACCAGGCACGACCAAAGCGTCTGAATGGGATCAGATTGGTTTTTCCTAGTGTTTTTATTCTACTGATTAAAAACAAACCAAAAGCCTGTGGTGTCAGTCTGGAGTATTTTCCTGAACAACAAAGAGCATGCAAACCATGGAGTGAAATTGTGGCCATGTAGAAGTCTGCATCTAACCACAAGCTGAAATGAGATTGGATTCATATGTAAATGGGGGTGGGGGGGGACGGGACACGGGACACGGACACACCAGGGATGGATGGATGGATGGATGGATGGATGGATGGATGGATGGATGGATGGATGGATGGATGGATGGATGGACGGACTTTGTTGCCCCATGCACTGCCACCCCATTTTTAGTGGCCTTGGCTCTGCAGATCCCTGCTGAAGGTGGGGATGACTCCAATGAATGGGAACAACCTGTACCAGCAAACAGTGCTTGCAGTTTCCCAATCAGAGTCCTGTCAAGCCCGGCTAACTCACAGCCTTTTACATCTTGCAAATTCCAAGAGGGATTAAGTCTTCATTGTCAATCTGGTGAAACAAGTTGAAACTCAGCTGACGTTTTAAAGAAAAAAAGAAAGATCCAGCAGTCTTCAACAGAGGCAGTAGACTAGGAGAGAATGGGATTTAGAACAGAAGCACAGCCAGAAATCAATGCAGCTTTTATGGCATCCCTCCTCATTTATCTATAAATCCCATTCTTTCAGCTATTTAGGCCTTATCTCCACACAGAAGCTGAATTAGGTTTATTTTGTAAACCAATTTAGGAAAGCTAGTGCAAAGCCCTGTATAGATACCCATACTTCGGTTTAAGAGTGGCTACAGAGGTTAAGCTGCCACCTGAAACAAAACCTCAGTTAAAGTGGTACTGCTTGGGCTTATCTGCATGGAAGATGGAGTGAAATAACTAAAATGTGAATTTAAAGTGTTTGAGGTAAAACCTATTAAACCCCTGGGTGGGTGCTTTTATTCAGACATAAAGGAGCCTTTAGCTTGCTCGATTCACTCCTAAAGCAAATTACAGTTACTTTATTTCTGAATGAAACCTTCCATATAAAGATTTAATGTGCTTTAACTAATCTACTTTAAATTCACATCTGTAATTTGGCTTAGTTTCCTGTGTATACACACCCTTTGTGCGTAGTCCAGGTCCGATTTGCTGCAGGAGGAAGAGGAAGGCAGAAAAATTTCCTCACTAAAATATGTGATAATTAGCTATAAATTCCTCAGTAAAATGAAGTGAAAGGCCCAGGTAGCTCCAAAGCATCAGTCAGCCTGGTTCTCGCTACCCTATCAGTTTATACCATTTGCAGATTGATCCGTTTGCCTGTGGTTTGCATTGTTGTTTTCATGTTATTCCCTGCTGGGGCTGAGTTCCAAGTATCAAAAAGGCATTTCTGTTGTTCAAAGTATGAAAAAAACCATTTCTTGTCTTCTCCCACATTCAAGCTATCCTACCCAAGGGCAGCTTTGCTCTCGAGGTAGCAACTTGTATCCTGTCTCGTGCTCCTAACAGCACTTTATTTCTCCCTCCTCCAGCTCAGACAGAGCTGCGTAACGTCCCTGCTCGGAGCTGGTAATGATTGCACGTGGCTCCTCTGCTCGGCGAACTTTCGCTTTCACCAAGTTCTCAATGACAGGATGTGGTTTTCTGTGTGAATGTAAATGAGAGAGGAGGATCTGGCCCAGTAGATTTTCAACTCACTTCTAAAATACTCCAGGGTCTTTGGCTGCACAGTTTATCTGGCTTTTTTTTTTTTTTTTTGCTGCTGTCATTTGCTAGAGCTGTGGTGACGAATGAACGTTCATCAGAAGATTTCCTACTGCCTAGAAATTAACCTACTAATTCAGGAGAACATTCATTTACCGAAACATCCTCTCCACGACAGTGATTATTGGAGGTATTACAGGAAAAGTTGCAAACAAACAAACCGAATAACCTTCAGGGTAGACAGTTATGAGTGAGCCTGCCAGAAGATGTTTTGTGTTGAATGCTTTAACATGTACCCAGATTTATCCACGTCGTAGTGTTACAGCAGAATTAAGCCACTGAATCAGTTGCTATAGAAGATGCCACATGCAGAGGTACAAGACTCTGACTCTGTTCTTCTTTGCAATTCAGAGGAACGAGAATTAAAAGATAAGAAATAAAAACTGGTCTGAGAGGGGATTTGGGTCAGCATTTGGTAGTCTTGTTCTAACTGATAGGCGTCAAACTTCTTTGAAGACCACAGATGAAAAGTGGTGCTCATATTCCTGACTTCTTTTCCCTGCATTTCTCTACAAATTATCAGCACAAAAATGGGCATAATATTAAAATCTGCAAAGTGTGTAAAAATAACTAGGTTTTGTTTTTCCTCCCCTCTCTCCTTCGCTGTTTCCTTCTCTCCATCTCAGGTTTTCATGCTATACTGTCTTCATGATACTCTGAGCACCTTAAGCAATGGCAATAGCCCATAGCATACCAACTGTCTTCCTCCTTGCACAATTAGTTATTTCAGATTTTTTACATTTTTGGAGATACGTTTTTTGCAGCTGGTGCTGCACCCTTATTATGTGAAAGAGCAATGGGAAAAAGTGCTGGTCTTCAGAGGTCCCAGAGAGCCCATCCCGTAGTCTTGGTCAATCCCACACCACGTCCCGTATCTGGCATAGACAGGCCTTTCAGTCTGAATTTGATTTCCAGTGTGGTCTAAATGGGTACTACAGAAGTGTGAGTCTAATCTCCGCAGTGATCTGCACAAGCCTACAGGGGAGGTGGATGTGGGCTCTTCAAAGACTACAATAAAGTTACCATATAACATTACAAGATACTTTCCTAAGAAAGGCTGCTGTTCAGTGGGCACAGCAATGTCTACGCAGACATTAGAAGGATCCATCAAATCAAGGTTTATGTCCAAACCTTTGAAATGCAGGTATCATCTCAGGGAAGAGCAGTGATAAAAGGGATATATGACCTACAGTGAAACCCACAGCAGAAGTGTGCCAATTTTTGTCACCATCTGTCCTGGTCAGTACCGCACAGGTAATCTAGACATCTCCTTCCCACTGCCCCTCCATGGCACATTGCTGTCCAAGTGTTTGGACAGAAGCCATGTTTCATCTCTGGAAAAATGGGGGAAACCCTAGTTCTCTGCTCTCCAATTCACTTGTGCGGAGAGCGGGACCTGAGATACAGGATCTGCAAGGCGGATTTCATCTTCAGAGAGAACATTTCCAGTTCCTGTGGTCCGCCCAGACCCAGGAAGGGGGGAACTCCCATTGAGAGCAGGGGAGGGATCAAAGAGCAGGGGTTCGCCTGAAGGGAGCCGTGGGGCAGCTCTGCCATAGGTGATTTAACAGCTGCCATTCCCATAGCTGGCAATCAGAGGCTGCATGGCCCGGAGCCGAGAGTGTCTATTTTTTTTTTTGGTCGCCAAACTTGTAAGTTCAAATAGAATTGGGGGGTTTTGGTTTTTCTCAGATTTTTCTATAGATAACTTTTCTGTTTGTCTCAGTCGCATGGATCACGACCTTTTCAGCCTCTAATTAAATTCAAGCAATAAAAAGTATATTGGGCAGGATTTGCAGGTGCTGTAAATCAGAATAAACCCGTAGAGCCAAGGATCAGGCCCATCACACTTTTTAAAAGTCAGATGCTTTTTTATCAGGAAACAAAACCTAAAAGGTCCTGATTAACCACTCCCTCAGCTTTAAGCCATTACATTTTCACTGAAATCAGTTATAACTAAATCATTACACTGTCATGAAGTTAGAGTAACTTGGGTGTAAAGCAGTTTCCTTCCACATTGTCCTGTCTAACTTTAAGGGCATTGTGGTTTCAGCCAAAAAAAAAGGCACTCTTTTCGTATGATCTTTACTGGATGCAAGTTTTCAGCATCCTAGTCTTTATATTACAATTTTTTAATTATTGTTTACTTTATTTAATTGCTGTTTTCCTTGCTAATTCTAAATAGACTTCTTTCCTCTCTGCTTCAAGGCTTTTGGGATTTTTCCAATCAGTCCAGTATCAAAGAACATTTACAGTCTTGTATTTAAACTTCTCATGCTTGTAAACTAAAACCTGTGCAGCCCTAAGGCCAAGGCTTTGGCTGTGTGTTGTACATAGCTGCTTTTTTTTTTAATGTATATGCTAATCTTTTAGGAAAAAGGTCCTCTGCAGAAGTGAAAACATTATCAGAAAGTTTGATGTTTACATTTTCTGATTTGGATGAAAAGGTAAAAAGTGAAAAATCTGAAGCCAATAAATGAAATTTCTTCATCCTCTATTTTTCCCTTTCTTTTTTCCTCTTTGTTCCTTTTTTTTATTTTTATGTTATCTCTGTGACAGGGGTATGAGAATAAACCCGTGAAGACCAAAAGCCTTTACATTTCCTGTTGAAAAAAATTAGCTTTGTTATTCTACTGAACATGAGAATATTTGGGAGATAATAGTTTCCTTTTGGAATTATATATATTTGTAAGGAATTTCAGGGAGGTGAGACACCTCCAGGCTCCTGAGACACTTCAGTACTAGCTGCAGTCTTTCTGTGATATTTTGCAGGATGTGTTTTGTTTGAAGAACTCAAGGCTCTTGCCATGAAAGCTATCTGTAAGACCGTATCTGGTGGGGAAGTACTGCTCTCATTAAAGTCCGTGAAGTAAGACGGAGAAGGGGTAGCATCACTGAGGTGCTTGCATGAGTAAAAATGCAGGTGATCAGGCTATTAGCAAGGATTAGCAAGTGATGTGGTGGACAGGACTCTGAGTGCTAAGGACCCTCAGTCTACACTTACATGTGTTACGGGATGTTTTGCTTTGGACTCAGTCTTGTGCAGTTGCATGGGCTAAACCATGGGCTTTCATGGTGGGAAGGCAGAAGAGGGCTGAGGGGTCTCCTGACCTGCCTGTTCCCCCCATCGAGCTCCCTGCTGCCTTCTGGGAAGAGCTCCCACTTCCAGTACCCATGCTGACACTGCCCAGCAGCCTCAATTCTTACAGGTGTTATAGTGCATAGAATTGCAGCGGGGAGTGACGGACAGCTTTCAGGAGAAGCAGAGCTTGGATTCAGTTTTGGCAATATTGTAGTGCTGAGCAGAGCTATGAAAGATGGGGTCGGAAATCTCTTGATAATAAACATTCTCACGAGATTTTTGGCAACCTTTGTGTCTTATCCCAGCTGGAAATGCTATGAGAACATCTTTTCTCGGAGTATTTTGTCACTCCCAGTGTCGGACAGCAAGTGGGAAAACATTTATTCTAACATCAGAGAGGATAAAAAAATGGTCCAGTAAACTGAATCCTGGAACAAAAGGGGAATTGATGGGCTTTTGTTCTATTTAGACTCTAACCCAAAAGTTACAGAAATAAGAGATGATGAAGAAAGCTGTCCAGACCATTGGGACATCTAACTAATTTCCTTGCTGATTCAGAGTTATTCCTTGTAGTACGCCGTCTTGTTTTTTGTCAGTCTACTTTCAGAAAACCCAGGCAATAAGCCTTCCGCTTCTTCCCAGATACACAACAATAAAAGCCAGTAGATCTCGGAGACAGGATATTTTTTTTGCTCATAACTAGAACATTTTCTTTTTTTCCTTAGCACTCAGCCTCACGAACAAGTTACCCCAGCTGAGCTCATCTCTGGTTGTATCTGTTTGCCCCCACCTAGCATGCAACAAATGCAACTTAGGTCTAACCTTTTTCAGGGCAGCTTAGGGCAAATGAGCTTTTGGGCTAGAAGTGCACAGGTAAAGAGTTACCATGGCCCTGCTGGCACACGCTAACTTGCCAAGTGATGTATGCCATACATGTGTCCAAGTTTTTAAATCCATCCCTCATGATCCCTGGTTTAAAACACCCCTGTAAATAATAACTCTGCTCCCAAGGCATTTATATTAGCTGGGCACTTTAATTCAGTGCTCAGGCAGGCTATACGCAGTTACCTCTTAATCCTTTCTCATACATTGGTCCTTCCATCTGCCTCATTTCTTTTGCTGCTGCCTCCTGAATTTTCTGCAGCTTCCCCGTGCCTCTAGCATTGAGGACCACAGCTCACTACTCCATGTGCTCCCATCGCAGCCGTTTATGAGCACATCATAAACAGGAGTTTAGTTTTAGGTATGAGCATAGCTGTGAGTGATCCGAACAGTGCACTTCCCATATGTCTAATATTGATTCCACTGGGGGCAGCTGTTAATTTCCAGACTAATATATTGTGTATTGTTCTCCTAAAGTTTCCCCTTATCCTTTTAACAACTTCCCTTTTCAGAAAGACACACATCTAGAACGCTCTTATTGTGTCTCAACTATCTACAGATCACATATGATCAATTAAAAGCTCCTGTCTTTGCCCTGCCAGCCTAACCTGGGATCTCACAATGAAACCAGGGTCTCTTTTTGGTTACACACCATTCCAGGAATCCTGTTTCAGCCTGAACTCTATTATCAATACAATTAAGGTGAATTTGAGCTGTGTGTAAATTTTTCAAAAGTGCTTACGTGACCTTAGAGGCTGGAGCTTATTTTCAAAAGTAACTTGGTGCACTCAGGAGCCTAAGTAAATTGATTCTCTACTAAACTGGTGCTCCCTTATGATTTAAATGCTTTTGAAAAGGGAAGCTGGGGTTCCTTAGGCATTTCAGGCATTTCTGACAAGATTATTAATGTTATTTAGGTGCAAATGTATCAGACCTCAGCTAGCACAGAAGAACTGTGAAAGTACCAAATTTAATTTTCAAACTAAAATTTGAGGCTAGGGGTATAATATTCAGAAAACTTATGCTGGAAACTAAGACAATTTGATCCTGGAAGTAGTGAGAATAAACATGAAACCCTTAAGTTCTGTCTTAAATATAGTCTGAGCCTAAGTGACTGAGATGCACTGTGGTGGCTGCTGTAAATCCCCACTCAGGGACACTCACTGTGGCTGAAGGAAGAGACAGGACACAGTAACAAATAAGACACTCCATTATATTATAGGACATTTTATTTGAAGGTCTGGCATTTTTACTGGGTACATACCTTTGTTGTAATGGGCTACTGCTCTTTGTGGTTCCTAATGTGTTTTTATAAATATTTCTAGTAAGTATGAAATCTTTAAAACACACAGAAAATACAGCATAGACATGAAACAGCAATGTTGCACATAGCTGTACTGATCTACGCCTGTTTGTCTTGAGTTTTGCCTGGGAATACTATTAAATGTCCTGAAATGAGGTCAAGAGAGTTTTCTGCTCAAAACTTTTATACTATGTCAACTAAATGGACTCTGTTCCTCAATCAAAATTAAATTGTTAATCATCATCTCTTTCTCAGTCGCGTTCACTGTCGTTCTTCATTGTTTATATTCTCTCATCAGAGAACGTTGCTCACAAATAGCTACTGAAATGCTACTGGTGAAAGGTACATTAACAAAAAGGTACATTAGAAACAACCTTTAGTCCAAGTGGGCAAATTAATCTCCCACAAAACAATTGCAGTAATTCCCTTGGAGTTCGAATAGAGTTCATCAGTGCTATGTATAATTGTCTCAAGTGAGATTCACATCTGAACTGAAGGTGCACATTATCCTACACTATTAGACAAAAGAACCAAGCCTGTTAGTGGCCCAGTCTTACCTGGAGAAAGATAGGAAGAACTACCTCACTTTAAATAGATTTATTTTTTCATTTAGTTTCAAAGTTTTAATTACAGTCCCATCTCTATATCAGTTCACACCTGTGGAGGGGAAGTAGTAGAGGCCCAGAAGAATAAGCACTGCCATACTTTTGTGGGCAAACAATCAGTTCATTGAACTTATGGCTCGAGATGAGAAATTTATTTTCAGATTTCTCCCTCTGCATGCTTAAACATGCTTCTGAGCTTACAGGGCACTCGTTTCGCTGTGGTTAGGCAGCTCCTAAAAGCCAGCATGACTGCAAGGAGCAGGAGCAGCGTGGCCAGCGACAGCGGGGCACTGCAGTCTGAGTGAGGGCAGGACGGGGTCTGTTGGCTGTGACGGGATTGCATCAGGCATAAGCCAGGCAGGAGTTTGTCCCCAGATCTTTTGGGTTAATGTATTTTTAATCCACATGGTTAGATGGCATCGGGATGCCAGCCCTTCGGCTGTGATGCAGAGATCATTTGATTTTTCAGTGATGTACATACTTCATGGTGGTTCTCAGTGTGTTTTTGTAATTAGGCATATTTAACTGTGCCTTGTTTTACTGCTGTAGGAAGAATCTCATTTGTCAGCAGTTTTAAGCTTTGCCAAATAAAGGCTTATTGGCAAACTGCATTGAGCACTCTGATAATAACCCAACTTCAGAAAACACACACCCTGCTGTGTTGTATTCAAGCCATGGTGCTGTTGAAATTAAAAGGGAAGACAATGCCTGCTTTCAAAAACTGGAGGTTCTTTGTATTCTAATAAAAGCCTAAATTAATGTTTTAAAAGGTTATTGCTATTTTTTACCAGCTAGCTGGCACTGTGTATAAATCTTATTTAGGCAAGGTCCTACATTATTTCACTGTTTTTAACACATCAGCCAGTATCATACTGCCATGGATAATCAGTTCCTGAAATTCATTAGTCCAACCCGTTAAACCCCTTTTGTTTAGCTTTAATAACAGGGTATTTCTGTGTAATCGGGAATCTAATATATGATGTACATTCTGACAACACCATCAGGGACCACAAATATTTCTTACATAACCTAAAGGACATATGTTTGGCTTATGGCAAAAATAACCTCATCATTCCTGTGTTCCAGGTTGAGGTGTCCATGTGAGGTCCTTTTATAAGAGCAAAGTAATAGGAACTATGTATAATTTAATCTTGTTGGCTTTTAATACATTTCCTTCAGCTTTTAAAGAGTGCTCTAGGAAATGGAAAAACACACAGTCAGCTATGAAATTCTATGACACTGATGCAGTCAGGCTATAAAATATTCTTTGCATCTTAATTGCATTTTATATAGCTGTATAACCTTATGTAATTCTTAACTCCATAAATCCTAGCTTTGCATCCCGCTCTGGCAGCTCGGCGAGAGCAGCAAAGGAATGTTTCCCACAGTTCATTGTTCAGTTTGGTTGTGTGGGCAGAGAGCAAACGTCAGGGCTGTGCAGGGAACTTGCGCTGAACTTCGCAAACTGCTTCTTGCAGACAAAGGCTTCTCCTCATCCCTGTGGATGAACCTGCTCTCCCGATGAGATCCGTATCCGAGCTCTCTCCAAAAACAGTCGTGATCTGACAGCCAGGCAAATGACAGAGCCTGTTTTATGTAGCGTGCTTTACTTAAAGGTCTGAAGAACAGTCTGGGGGAGAAAAGAAGGTAGTTTTGTTGGTGTATAACTGTTAGAAAAAGCAGGGCATGACAGAAGCTAAACACCTATCAGGTGAGAAACCAAGCCAAAGCCAGAATGATCTTTCAGGCACCACCAACCATGTGAAACACTGACATAATGGAAGCGTGCCTGCAGTGACGCTGTGCTCAGCAACAGAACAGATGCACTTGCCAGTCCTTTCTGCCCTCTGATCGCCCTCTTCCAGTGAGAGCCACATCCCCAGCCAGTGCCACACTCTCAGCCTTGCACTTGCTTCCCCACTGTAAAACAGAGGCTGAGAAAAGGAGACCCGAATGCAGAAATGGGAGACTGTGGTTTAGAAGTGAGGAAAACAGTGGGAGGATCATAAAGCAATGATGGATGTGATCTGTTCAACTCTGTAGCTTATTTCTAATAATAGAAGGTTTTGAGAATGGATAGACAGAGACATAACAGGATCCAGTGGCTGAAAACTGAAGCTGGATAAATTTAGATTAGAAATAATGCTCTGTCTACACTGCAGATTGCAGCGCAGTGTTGAGATACATGAACATTAAATGAGCTAATTCAGAGAGCAAAAGCCGTCCAACAGCAGCAGCAGGGAGATCCCAGATTGATTCAGCTCAGTAGAATAAAAAAGCCTGCCCAGAGGTCTGTGCTACTGCAGCCCAGCCATCCCCAGCTGTCCAGCGAGCATTTAACCTCACCGAATATTCCAGTGCTTGGCCCGTGATCTGCAGTGGAGGCATGGCCCATGTCAGAGTCCTCAAGAGCAAGCCTAGCTAGTATTGCAACATCTCATCTCAGAATGTTGAAATTAGTGAGTGGCGTGCTGTGTCTCGCTTTGCACATAGATGTAGGCAAATTTTACCCTTCCGTCTTTAGGAATTCCGCACAGCTGCGTAAAGTGGGTGCTGTTGAGGACCTGTTGAGAAGTACTCAGGGAAGTCAAGCTATTTGCATAGTTGAAAGTTTCTGCTAAACCAGCTGGAACTCAGAATTTCCATGTCATGGTGAATTTCTGATATTTTAACATTTGGCTTCATTTTACTCTGGAAAACTTTTTTTTTTTTGGTTTCTTGTAGCACTGAAATTCTGTAATGCTTTTTTCTTTGGAAATGCTTTCCACAAAATATATCGGTTGTAACAAATCAGGATTTCTGCAATGGAAAATCCTTTTTGACCGAAAATTTCCAACTCCCCGTCACACAGTTTCAGTCGAACCTCAGGGGTTAATCTCCATGAAGTTCCACAGGACCACCCTCTGCAGGAGGGATTTTTACAGCCTCTTTTAGAAAACAAAAATAAAGAGGAACTGATTTTGGCCCAAAGGGATTAATTGGTACCCTTATTTCATTAGGTTATTTAAAGCAAAGATCTCATTAAACTTTCATTGGAATAAAGTTAGACAAAGTCTGTAAGCAGCAGCTGTTGGGAAGAAGTGAGAGGTCAGCAAATTACCAGATGATAACACAAAATAGTATTAAAGTCTGAGAGACGGAGAATGGAAGGAGAATAAAAGTGCAGACTGGAGATTTGGGACCTTTCAATTCTCCATTTTTATATTTTTTGGGTATGTAGGCGCTGATGTGCCATTTGCTCTTTGTAAAATCTGTTGAGCTAAGGAGGCTTTCAGAAGCTGAAGAGACTTCACAAGCCTGGAGTGTCAAAATAAGACTAGGTTGTTCTTGTGGTTCATCGCTGAGGCTGTTTGGCTGTCTCTGGCCTAATTAGCTCCTGTGTCAGGGATGATTTATGTTCTCTTAGTTCACCCTGTTGAAACCGCTCCACATACATCGTGCAGCACTAATGGATTAGTCTTGGCACCCCTAAAATGACCGCGTGCATGTTGGGGTGAGACCAGGACAGCATGGCAGTGCGGGGAAGGGAGCACCGTAAACCTGAACTCCACATGTTGTGCATCACTTGCAGCCTTTATGTTTCTAAAGCTCGTTTGGGGTTGGTTGTTTTTGTGTGGTATTTTTTCTGTTTGTTATTTCATGTTTTGGTGGTTTTTGTTTTTGTTTTTGTTTTTGTTTTTGTATTAGACATCTGGAAATTCAATTAGAAAGCATTTACATTGGTTTAGCCTGAGGAAGGGGTGAATGATGGTTACTGCCTGCTTGGTTTTGGATAGTTTTGGCCCACTTTCTGTGCTGTTTCGACCTGTGTAAAGCGGTGTTTGGACTGAGGGGGGCAGACTCTATACAAACAGCCTTCTGGGGTCACTGTTGCCATGAGGTGAGAGGTCCACAGTGCAGCTCCTTTACATTCAAGGGAATGCACAGTCTGCACTGAAGCTGTAGGACACGTCAGTCAGGGTGGGTTGCTGGCAGTCAGGATACCTGAGTTCCCATCGCAGTCCCATGGCCCCATCCCTTCCCTTCCCCGTGTCCTACTTCCCTTCCTCATCCTTCTCTGTGGTGGTCTGGGCTGTGCTCAGTCTATCTTAGAAGGTCAGCAAAGCCCTGGGCCCATCTGCCCAGGGCCAGACACCCAAATGCATCCACTTGTGGGATTGGCTGCTGGTATGTCCCCTATAACACCCTGTTCCCACAGGACTTACACAAATGTGACCAGGGACAGTTTGCATTTGTGAAGATCCAGGGAAAAGAAAGGTTCAAAACACTTTCCTGTTTCCGCATCCTCTGCCAGCACTGCTTGCAGTAAGCAAAGTGAAGTAGCTCATCATCAAACAACTTGCTAGAAGAATCAGATTTGAAGCCCTAAGAATTAAAGTTGAATTCATTGTTCTTCCTTTCTGGGACAGGAATGCTAAATGTGTCATACTTTGATGCCACTAAATGGACTCGATACTTAGCTGCTGCAGCCAAGGAGGGCTCTGCTTCTTTCCCTTCCCCTGCCTGTGCCCCCTGCTGCTCTCCTTCTGCTGGCACTGACAGTTTTCTGCCCCCACCAGCAAACCTGTTCAGAAAGCTAAATCAGCAGAAAACTAACCCTACAGGAATGAGCAGAGAGCCGTCAGCTGGCTCAGATCTCCAACCCAGCTCATCTGAGGCCAGAAAAACGCCACTGCACAAGGAAGAGTGGGAGGAGCAAGACCATTTTCAGTGGTGGCTATCACTTAAATCAGAACAGTTTCTCTACAGAGACACAACCTAAGACTTGAAAATGCCAAAAAGGGTACCCTGCTCTTACTAAGCCTCCTAGGCTGTCTCTCCGTTCCCACCCTAACAGCTTAGACACCCTACATGCTCTTCTGCAAGCCCCTCGCCTGCAAGCCCCAGCGGCCACCGGCATATCAGCAGATCCAGTCCCCCCAAATTCTTGGCTGGAGGAATATTCCTATTTCTACTCAATTTCTTTGTATACTCGCATTGCAAATGCTGATTGTGTTTTTCCCTGGAGATTATAAATCCTAACAAAGTACACTGGAATCATCGAGCTTTTTCAGTTAGTAGTTCCTAGCCAAAAGAATTTTGGGGTTTTTTTTGAAAGCAAGGTTACAATCGGTGCTTGAAATTTGGCAACTGCTGGAGACCTGTGTAGTATCACTGAAAAAGGAATAAAGCAGTCATCAAGAAAAGGCAGCGAAATCTGACCTATATCAATGAACACCTCTTCTGCAGCCTGTATGTACACATAGCTCAGACTTTCAATTAGGTTACCACAACTTCAGTAATTGTTCTTTTCTGATTACCAGTGGTAACTGTCCATGTGCACACTATCAGTTCCTGACAGATACAAGGAAATGTGACTTAGCATAACCCACTGTCACTGAAGAACAATTTATTTTACAATTACTGGAACTATATTCCCTTTGCTAGGGACTAGGAACACATGTGCACACACACAAACACACGCACCTGGAGTTGCCATGACTGAGCTGACACATGCCAACATGTCAAGCTGCAGGAGGTGAATTATGAGTTCAAACTCATATGAATATAAACTACTGGAGGAGGACCAGCATATCTGTACCGGTCTAATGAAACTGAAGGAACTGCTCCTGAATTGAATTTTGGTATCTCAGCCTGTTTCTTTTATGAAAGAGAAGAGTGAGATCTGACTTTGTTAGTCTTGTGTGTTGCTGCATAAGGTACCACAGATGGGTAGAAAGCCCTATAGCCACATGGACAGAACTAGAATGGGCTTTAATAGCTGGAAGCTGAATTCAGACAAATTAGTCTACAGGTCAAGTGTGATGTATATGTATATACTGATCTTTATGAATCCACTAATGAACTTGTATCAATAGAGGGTCAAATTCTTAGTTGAATTATAATGAAGTGTGATTCCATTAATTTCAGCTGCTCCTGACATATCTGCATCTCTCTGAGAGTTGTTAATATTGGTTCTTCAGGAAGAGAATTGCTTACTCTATTGCCTTTGAAAAACAGTCCTTGTCCTTGATGTTAGCTCTGTTTCACCTAGACTGAAGCAGTGGGATTTGCTGGCTAACATAGAGTTCATCCCCAGAAATGCATACGTGCAGTGAATATGTGTGTGTAAGGCTCACACAGCTCACTAGAAAAGCTTCCTTCTACAAGTCCTTCACACATGATCAATACTTGCCTTTCTTCTAGGTTTTTACATTATGTAGGGTGGTAGTAAAAGATATTTTTGGTATGTTTGAATAAAAAGACCTTATTTCTGTCTTCAGGGTTTGGGTTTTATCTCAGAAGATTTGTGTGTACAAATCTTGACTTGAGGTAGTCCAGAGGAGAAATGAAATTACCTTCATCCAAAGTTCCTTCATGTTTGCTCCTCTGGTGGTTGCACAGCCAGAACCATCATCTCGACAAGGCACGTGCACAGATCTTCAGCTTCCATGTAGATGGTGAACTGGCAGTGGTTTAAGGTCAAGTGTGTGCTGTGGGACTGGTGCCCTCTGTGGGGCTGCTCCAGTCTTGGTCCCCTATGTACCACACCGCAGGGTTGCAGAGGGTTCTGCCCACTGTGGGAGAGACAACCAAAGGGCAGCTCTGACATTTCCCTCTGCTTCTTTTTCCCTTGATGGAGAAAGCAGAGCATTCCTGAGACAGTTCCCCAGTGCCACCAACCTTGGTCACTCATAAATCATTAATTGGGTGCCCAAAATCATGTCATTTAGGGCTGTTAGGGTGGTTGTGTTTTTTAATTCTGTATCTTTTGCCTCCTAGGTTATAGGAGTTTGGGTGCCTTTCTTTCATAGCTCCCAGTTTAAAAAGGCAATAGTTCCACATTCATAGAATCAATTTGGGTTGGAAGCGACCTTCAGAGGTCATCTCGACTAACCCCCCTGCGGTGAGCAGGGACAGGACGTCTTCAGCAGCAGTCTCAGCTGGACTGTATGTTCAAATGTAAGGCAGCACATTGGAATATATAAGTAGGCTGCAGTTTGGGATTTCTTCAGCCACATTTTGATCTCCTGGCTATTTTTCTGATCCCAAGCCTGGCTTATTAAATGTCTGGGTTTATAACCAACCTATAGACATTACAAAAAGACATCCTGAGCAGAGTTTATGCGCTTTCTTGTATGTTACAATCAGCCAGAATTTCAAATACACCAAAAACCCCTACTCACTGTGGTCTTAAATAGCATTAGAATGGCCATTTTGCTACTAGGAATCGTTAGACTCCAGCAATGTAATGCCCATTAGATCACCTACTTCAGCTCCCGATCCATGTCAGATTGTTCTCTACAAATATTTTCCTCATACGAGGTCTTGCATTCACTTTACTACGTCATAGACTTTCCACTGCTTCCCTTGGAAAGGAGTGGATCAAGAATACTAGGAAACATCAAATCATGTTGAATATGTCATTCCAGACTGTAAACAAAGCTAAAAATAATTTGAGGACCATGTACAGTGGAAAACTTCCACTTCTAAAAAAGCAACCAAACAACTGTTCTAAGGGAGCCCTTGCATATCCTTGTGCAGTTGTAGGTTTTTCTTTGTCAGAGACTTTTATTTAAAATATAAGGTGAGAAATCATATGTTAGAAGCTCAGAATAGCGGTTTCTCTTGGAGAGATAGAAAATGAAGCAGACTTGTAGTTCTGCCGCTTGTTCACACGTCATCCTCCCTTATTGGCAAACAATTATAAGCAGAATCAAATGATAGATATCTGCTGTGCTGAATTCCACTGCTCTGATTTAGTTACACTAAGCATGGAGGTTTTGAGTCTGATTTTTAAAACTGTCAGGCGCCAAATAACATGCTTCACATTAGCCTGCAGTTCTGTACCTAATTTGTATTCAGTTATGCAAATTAAACGTTTGACTTGAGTAATCACACACAAATCAGCATGTCTGATCATTTACACACACGCTTATTCACTTCATTTGCTCAAATAAAATATATACTCAAACTAAGTAGACAGCTTAGTCCCTAACCATTTTAGTGACCAGCTTCAGTATTTCTGAGGCTGATGATGTTGTTTCTTAATAGGACAGCTGCAAGCAGTTAATAATATAGGCATCATTTAATAAATTTTCCCTTGTGTATTTTTGCATGCTTCTAAAATCTGCTAGTGATGGACATAAGGTTGCCTGAACGCATGGAAAGTAGCATGCATGGAAGATTGCTAAAGCTGACCTTCATTGAATTGTTGGCTGTTGATATGTTAAAAGCAAGTAGGAAAAAATAACCCTGAGCACTAGTTAAGCATGCTTGTAGAGCATAACCTGGTTTGGACAGCTTAAGCAAAAAGTGCATCTACACATATGCTAGTTAGAAATGTGCAAATGTATGCATTTTCCTGCAGTTAAATAAGCAAAAAATAAAATTAGTTCTTTACCTAAATATTCATTCTCTCAGTAGCATTCCTCTGTTCCAGGAGGTTGCAATAATATGGATTGCTATCTATTTGATGAAAGATCAGCTTTTGGAAAAAATGTGAAATTATTTAGCAAGTGAAGTAGAAAGTGGGGGTTCAAAATATTTCAAATACATTCAGTTCTTCAGGGAAAAGTGGCTGTTGGCACAGGCACAGAAAACTGCCCTAATACACTAATGCTCAAAAAATATCTTGTCTATGAAAAATGCATTTAGTAAGCAAGGTTTTTTGAAATTAAGGTGGTTTTATTATTTCTTTGTGTGCAAAATTGGAATGTAACCAGTTCCTGTAAATGAGATAAATAAGCAGTTTATTATATCTAAAAAGATCCAAAGAAGAATTTTTCTCCTGAGGTCACATAGTACAGCTGCCCACTCCAGTGGTGCAGTACCAAAGGTGCCTGCCTGCATGGTGAACTCTGGAGGGACTACAAAGGCCATTTGCCATAGGTAGACCACTTCTTGTATCACATTCAGAACGGCTCAGATAGATGAGGAAGGCTCAAACACATTAAATGAAAGGAGCTCTGTACAGAATTCTAGAAAGTTGAAGTCCCTCCTAAGCTGTAATGGTGCTGAGATCTCTGCTTCTCTGTATATACTGGGATGCTTTGGGGCATATTCATAAGCCTTTGGTACCCAAGGAAATGGGCTCTCAGGAGCATCAGCTGTTGTTTCCAGGCTCCATCGTGAGTCAGTTGTTGCTTTACATAACCCATCTGCATACCTTTTGGTAAGGTACATTAAGTCCACAGTGGTCAAGATGGCCTGATTCTGGCCAAAATAACCCATGGACAGGAGAGGAGCTGCCAAGGTCTATGTAAGGCAGCTTTACTCACAAATGGACTCTCACCCAAAAGGTCCAAGATGGTCATTGCAGTGACAGACAGCCCAAGAAACAGGGCGATCTCCCCAGCATCCATCCATGCTGTGCCACACACCTGCGTGGAAAGCACGAGTCTGCAGGTATTGAGTGCTGATGGGAATATTTAGAAGGCCTCGAGTGATTAAAAAAACACAATGTATGAAGCAAACCTGCAAAGCAGTTTTCGTTGGCAGGAGTCACACAGACCCTGAGCATTCCTTGACTTTGGAGGAGGCTGCGAAGCTGGCTTGCGAGAGGCATGCACTGTGACCTCAGACTAAACAGCGTCCTTACAAACAATGTAAGCGAGAGATAAGTTTTGCTTTGTTTTGGCCCCTGCATTAATTGCGATTAAAAATAGAGCCCTCAGCAGTGGCAGGGAGCAAAACAACTGCGGCATTGTTAGCTTTATCAGGAGAAACAGGGAGCGCGAAGGATGAAAACATAAGGCAAGCAGAGGGACCGGGAATAGAAAAATTATGGCAAGTCCAAGGACTGGGTCATGCTGGACCACCCATCCCCTCCTGGGTCAATCTACTTGCTCATTTTTAGTGCAGAACAACAATATTTCTTCCTCCAAACTTTGTGTTTGAATGAAAATTTGAACCTCTCAGTATTTAGTGGCTGGAGATGACAAACCTGTTCTTAGATCACCCATTCCCTGCTTCTAGTTCAGGATTACACAACTACAACTAAATCATTTGGTGTTCTCAAAACTTACACACTGGAAGTAAAATCTCAGTCCCACCGGGATTTCCAATAACAACATATCAATCAGTTTCAACGGATTTCACCCGAGGGAAATAGCATTCCCGCTTATTCTGAAAGTCATGGCTCAGCTGATCTCTAAAAGGTGAAGACTGCAGCACCGTGAACTCAGCCTCGGAGCTGTGTAGGGAAGTGCTTCAGACAGACTGATGCTTACATTTTTTAGCAGTTCGTTTCAACTCTCTGATGGGTTAATTTGGGCTTAGTGATGAGAGAGGAGTTTGGAAGCTTTCTTTATACAGTATGGAACAGAATCAACTGTGTCTGCAGAAACAGATCCCTTCATTAGCATTCATTAGTGTTTGTTATATTACACCAGCACCCAATGATCTCTACCACATAAAAGCTCCATTTTCCTATCTGTTATATTACAAATGACATTTGCAGGCCAGAAGACATGAGACCCTAAAAATTTCTTGTATTCCTTCCCAATTCCTTCTAAATGTTCACCCCAAACTGAGAGCAGTTTGAAATAAACAGAGATAGCAAAAAGAAGAGTGACTTTTTCATTTCATAAACACATAAAAATATTGATTTAAATCTCAGAGCAATCACAAATTAAGAAAATAAGTTTGGACTGGCTAAGAACAAAGGTTTGTCTGGTTCTGTATGTGGTCACTCTTAGTGATCATTAGTAGAAGAGCATAATAACCAAATAAGCATACATTAACCTTCCCCAGAATGTGCTCCCAGCCTCCAACCATCTTTGGCTAAGCATGAATAAAT
This sequence comes from Phalacrocorax carbo, assembly GCF_963921805.1. Classification (NCBI taxonomy): domain Eukaryota; kingdom Metazoa; phylum Chordata; class Aves; order Suliformes; family Phalacrocoracidae; genus Phalacrocorax; species Phalacrocorax carbo. Next base: position 205,610,014 of record NC_087513.1, read on the forward strand.
GGTATATTTGCATTTAATAGCCCAAATGGATTTTTCTTCAATGAATTTATCTAATTGCTTTCTGAACCCATTTAAACTTACATCTTGCTAAAAATAGCTCCATAGCTGTGCCTCACATAAGAAGCTCCTTGTTTGCTTTTACCTTGGCCATGTGCTCATTTTACATGATGGTCTCCAACTCTTGCATTGGAAGATTCATCTATCTCTGTTCACTTACTCCATGCAACATGTTTTATACATTTGCATCATATTCCCCCGTGAGTTTTTCCTTTCCTAGGCTGAAAAATCTTAGTCTATTTAACTGTTTCCTCTATGGAAGCTGTTTTTTTCCCTTTGACTGCCCTTTCTGCCCTTCTCTGTATATTTACCTTTCTACTACATTCTTTTTGAGATGTGGTGGATTTAAACAGTGCCAGCATGATGTGTCTTTGCTTTGCTCTCTACTCCTTTGCTGGCATTTGGCTTGCTGTCTGAGCACTTGCACTGCTGAGCACTGAGATGGTGCTTAGAGGGTTGTCTGTTCTGACCTTGGGTTCTCATTCCCCAGAAGTAAGACTGAGTTTAGGGCCCATCACTGTACGTAGAGTAAGGACTGCTTCCCATGTGCTGGATTTTATATTTGTCGATACTGAATTTCATCTGCTTTGTATCACATAGTTGCTGGTAATTTCCCTTCACTGTGAGAGCTGATAATTTGCTCTTACCCTTCCGTTCTGCCTTTTAACCAATGATATATCAATGTGAAAAGCTTCCCTCTCTTACCCTACAACAGGTTAGTTTCTTTAAGCATCACTAACCAGTGATCTTGCTGAGCACCTTTAATTTTAACAAACTTTAACAAAGCACAAGCTTTGCAGTTAAGCTATGTCAAATGAGTTCCTCCTGTTCACATGCTTGTTATCTTCTTCAGAAAACCTTACTAGAGTTGTGAAGTACAGCTTTCCTTTGCAAAAGCTGATCTGGTCTCCAGTATATCCTGTTTATCCAGGTGTCACCTAAAGCTATTCTTCAGAAATTTTTATATATACATTTTGCCTGGTATAGCATTTTCCCTAGAACCTTTTTAAAAAATGGTGACATATTTGCCACCTTCTAGTCTTCTGATGCCAAGATCATTTTCAGCCAAAACTGCACACTATAGTTAGCAGTTCAGCTAAATCAAGATAAAAGTAGAAAAAATAGATATTTTTTTTTTCCTGGAAAAGAGTTTAGTTTTGCAAAATTCTGAATGACCTGACATTTTAGTTTGCTGCTAATGTCAACCCATAACATTTAGTGATTATCTGCTAGTTTATCTTTTCACTATTTGACAAATATTGTGATAAAGGACACTTGGCCAGTCAGAGCATAGAAAGGCTGACCTGTGCTGGGAGCACTGGGAAACCTGAAATGAAATTATGAACACAAAAAAGGAACAGTAAACCTGAAACAAGTTAAATAAAAACTAGCATAAAATAGAAAACTTGGAAAGAGGCAAAATAAAGCACTCAATTTTACTTTGAGTCATTCTCAACATTTTTCCATTTCAAAGAGGTCACTCTTCTCAGTGGAAACACAACTTTGCCGTAAATGTTTCTACCACTGTTAGAACTGAGCTTGTAAGAAAGCCGCGTGTTCAGCAGTATCTGTTACTCATTGGGGATGTTGTATATTTAAACTGATGTAGAACTGAGCTACAGAGGCTGGAAACGTTAAATAACGTGCAAGTTTGTGTTTCCTTGTGAACATAATTGCCTGACCTCTACAGCAGATGCAATTTGCCAAGATTTTCTTAACAAAGGCAGTTTACTACATCGTATGAATGTATTCAAGCTTTGGCACTGGTGTGTACTGCATTCCCTTTCTTTCCTCTGTAGTTTTGCCTGTTGTTTAACTTACTCTATTTACCTGAGGCCCAAAAGAACCAGCACAAGCTACCTGCTCCCCCACGCCTATTGATCAGGCTGGTGTTGAATTACAGTTCCTTATTTTAAGAAGTTTTGTCAGCGTGCAGTCCAGCGGAGCATTGTTTGTGAAATAAGGCTGTTACAAGGTCAGAAGACTAGCAGCCCCATGGGATGGTAAATAGCATTGCAGACCATATACTGTTAATTATTTAACATGTCTTCAGATGAGTGATTTGAACTGAACTGTCTCATCTTTCACAGCTAAATAGTGAAGATGACTCATAAGCTTTTATGGCCCAAATCATCCAGGGTAATTTACCACTACAAACTGAGATGGTAAAGAAACAGAAAAAGAAGCTGGGTTTCTTACAGATTTGAGTCACTGTTCTTTACATTCCCTTTTCTTACCAAGCACAATGCATCCAGCTCCTTGTCCTGTGTCCTATAACATCCTTACCTCGCAAAAGACATCAGATGCCAGCTGGGTCAGTTTGTAACTGTGCCAGCCTCTGCTGAACAAATATGGCTGGGTTCGGTCAGCACCTCCCTTGTCTGTGCCCCAGGTTGGATGTTCTCCTCTTCCCAGCTGCTAGTTTTCATGCAATGTGTAAGAGCTTTGCTTCCCTGAGACTCCTGCCAGTCTGTCAGATCTGACTGGAGTTGGCTTAGTGTTGGCAGGGCAAGGAGGGAAGTGCTATGGGGGCAAAGATCCTAAGCAACCAGAACTCAGATGGTGTGGTGCTTTTTGTCTCTGAAAATCAAATGTCCCCTGTGCCAATCACCCAGCCAGGAACATACTATTTTAATACAACCGTCACATTTAAAAGTAGATCATAACATGGGTGCGTCCTGCAAAAGTTCTCTAATGACAAATTACTTCACATATAAGCTGCCTTTTAAAACTTGAGGGCAGTGAAGACCTTTCTCCACATTACAGAGAAACAACCTCTCAGGGCCTGCCACACTTTACTCCTTCACATCATTCACTCTTCCTTTCTTCTTTAGTTCTCCGGGATCTTGCTGCACATCTCTTCCTTCAATATTTTAAGTTTCTAATATTCCGCAGACTAAATCATACACTGTCACTCTCCTCTTCCTCATTCTCTCATATGGGTCATTCCTTTCTTTTCCAATGTCCTTTAGATTGTTCCTTTCCTTCCTTGTCCAGTCTTCCCATCATCTTCTCTTTTCTCTCTATCTGCTTTTCTACCTCTGTCACCTTGCCTTCTCATCCTTATCTTCCTGCTTCATCATTTACTCTTTTATACTATGGCCCTTGCTCCTCTTCACTATCTTTTACTTGTATTGTACCATGCCTACGTGAACTCATGCCTTCTGAAATGGGTGTCAACCACATTGGTCGGAAAGGGAAGTGGAGTTGAGGAGGACTGCTTGTGTGATTACCTTATAACTCAGCCCCAGATCTTCCAGAGGAGTTTAGACAGCTACTTAGCTTTGGCGCTTAATCCCCATTGATTCTGAGTAAGATTTAGGGGCCTAAATCCCTTGGAATCTCTGGTCCCAGGTCAGCAACATTACCCATCCCACATTGCACCCCTTAGCAAGACCCACCAGTGTGGTCTCACAAAACTTAAACCATTAATGACAGAAGTGGCTGGGGTATGTGGCTGCCCTTCACTGTGCTCACATCACCTACTTCCTAAATAAATTGCGGTTGTGCCAATTGGCAGGGATGTACTTACACCTGAAACCATAATCAAAAGCCGAGAGGAGAAAAGGACAGAGTAATATGGAAATCTAGGCACTGTGGTGATGCAGGGCTGCAAGTCGGTAGATTGCCCAACTTCACCAAGTTGTCAGGAGAATTAAGTCTCTACGCACATTCTTCTCCCTCTTGCTCTTTCCAACCCTACAGCAAGGAGAACTGAAGGAAACTGTGAGTAGGAAGGCAGATTTTCCATTCCCCTTTGTAGGAATGACACACTGAACAAATGATACAATCAGGGTATTTACTCTTTTTTTGCCTCTTCCAGTAAGGGACGTTCAAAAGCAAAATACCTATTAACTGAGATGCCCAGCGTCCAAAGCACAAAGCAGCTAATCTTGTCCTCAACAACCCTATTTGTTCAGGTGCAAAGCTAGTGCCTGTGGTAGCTACCAATCTAAATACAGATGCAGGGGCCTAAAAAAAGAAGGAAAAAAAAAAAAGAGAGAAAGCAAGAAAGAAGGCTATTTCAGACAAGCCATAGTGAGCCCAAGCAAATTTCAAGTAAATTAATTGTGGAACAACACAGTGTAAGATGTTGGCCTCCTAAAATGGAACATATTCCTTATAAAATGGGCATGCTGTGCAGCTCTCTGACATTTCCAAGTGAAACAATAGGACCACTAGAATGGAAAGTCTGCAGGAACAGCAGACAAGGAAAGGAAGTTTAGGTCGAACAAAGGTTTTGTTCATTTTTACAGCCCCTAGAGGAAGAGCAGTGCTGTACAGAAGCTGTTAATGATGGGCTGGATTGGACAGCCGAAACCAGTGCCAAGATCTAAATGTGTTTGTACTCCAAACTCCTACCCAGCTGTCCAGATACCCTGCAGAATTTCCAGCTGGTGTGAACCCCACGAGCTCCTTGGACCAGCAAAAAAAAAAAAAAAGGGTGGAAGGCAATCCTGTCTGTTGTTTGCACGCCACCTTCTCTCTTGATAAATGCTGTTCACTTGCATGAAATAGCAAATCATTAAGCTTTGTCTGACAAACTTGCAAGTTGACCTAAACTCTTGGGTTGTAGGAAGGAACTGTGCTGTGCTGAGGGCTTGCTCAGGTAACTATGGCAACTGCGCTTCTCCGTGAGGCTTTGAACGAACTGTTCTTAAGTGGAAACAGCTTCAGCCTACCATCGCTGTTTAATAAATAATCTGCCAGCAGAGGAGAATTCAGGTTCGGAGAAGCTGTGCTTCCTTTAACTAAGAGCTGGAAAATGCAGAAGTAAAATTCAGCAAAGCCATTTGCGGAATTTCCATGACATGACTTTGTTTCTCCGCATGTAAACAAATCCCTCAGGCACACCCCGGGGCTCGGTGGAGGGGTACGGGGCTCAGGGACCTGCTCCTCGCTGCTAGTTTCCCAGCAGGTAAATGCAGAATTCAAGCTCATGATCTGCCTTTGCTCGTGATCTTCCTGTTGTACTTCAAGTCATTTCTAAGCTGTACGTCATCATTTTAGATCTACTTGAGCAAAATGAGACATTTCTTTGTATTAGGCAGGGAGTGGTAAGGAAAGGAGAGAAAGCTTTTGAAATTTATCATTCAGAACCAGCAGGGTGAGATTCAACCTGCATAGTTCTGTGATATGTCAAAGTGCATCAGGGTCAGAAAATAACACTGCATAGTTCCTGAGTGGGAATGATGTTTACAGGCTTTTCTTTTACAAGTTTGGATTCTGCCAGGGACATTACATGAGAACTTACAATTTGTTCTTTATAACTAAGAGCCATTTTGAATAGTAGCCAGGCAGTCTGGGCCAGGTTCTTCTTTTAAGATCTGATGCAGCAAAGAGCAGCCTTGGGGCCCGATATGAGTTTCTGTTTACTTCAGCCAGAGTTGGTTTAATTGGGCATCTCACAGGCATAAAAGTGGGCTGCCTTGGCCAACAGTGGCCTCGTTTCTCCTGCCTCTCTCTGCAGTAGGGTGAAGGAGGAATAGCCGAAGCAGCGTGGCTTGCCCTGCTGCTCGAGCTTGTCCATGTGTTTTGAAGCCTGAGGCATCTATTCTAGCATGTTTTGCACATGGCTGTATGACCTCTCCTTCACAAGGTACGGTGGGCATCACAATATATGCAGAAGTGTTGTCAGATGAAAAGAAGAAAGCTTTAAGGGCCAGCTGAGCACCTTCCACCAAGAGAAAACAAGTCTTACAGATACCTACCGAGATCTAAGGGATCCGTTAGACCTAAGCTTTCAAAATCTGCCTCAGCCCACTCTGCTGACCAACGAGGAGAGCTCTCACCCCACCTGTGACCTCCTTTCCCTCTATCCATGGGCATGCTCTCTGCAAGGCAAGCGAAGGCACTGAGGGCCACAGTGTGCCCTTTCTTCCCTCCCTGCCCTCTCAACTGTGTGAATCCCATCCAAGTTTGCCTGCCAATATCCACTAGTCTCTGCCAGCATAAACAGTGGCACAGGGCCACAGGGGCTGCAATTCCACTTATGAGGAGAGGAACAATAAGAGATCAGTTTGGTCCAGAAAACATATAGAAGTAGACAAAATGGAGGTGTAACCAAAGCAAAGAGAAGACCTACAGAAATGGTACATGTATGGCCCCTCCAGAATGTTACAGAACCACGGTAGGGTCAACTCTGCCTTCTCCAGCTCTGTAGCCTGGGTGGAGGGTAGCAGTTCAGACCCACAGGGATCCCACAGGGATGCAGGGTTCAGCTTCATCAAGGAGAGCCACCTGCCTCAGCTTTGTCAATTGGGCATCAAGCCACTGAAGCCATTGGGAGCACCAGGCAGGAATGGGACCTGGTCACTACCCCAGGGCAAGCCAGGGGCAATGCCAGGGGCAATGCCAGGATGAGTGGGATGGCTGAGGAAATGGAAGGAAATGTGTTCCCTACTCAAAACACCAAATTTGGAAGATGTTTTTCACCGTGTCACATCTCTGTTTTCTCAGAATCTGCTGGATCCTGAGCTGAAGATTAAGGCTTGCAGGCTCTTAGACACTATCTGGTTATTGTTTATGAGGCTGGGACATGAAGTCATCAGAAATAACTCCTCTTGCCACAACCCAAATAAACTCAGTAGGGTTGAGTGACTGTAACCCGATTTGGCCTTTTGTCATTCTGAGTGCCACTATTACAAGGCAGCAGTTTCGTGATCTGTGGAGAGCAAATTCCCCTCCAAACAAAGGCCAAACCAGAGCCAGGGCCTCATGCACCTCTTCTGGAGAGCAGGGTGCAGTGGCTGTGCCTGGGTCCTCTCCGAGCTGAGGCAGCCCCAACACAACCCTGTTTCAGGGGGGCTCTGTCACGGGACGGCTGAGCACCTTCCATCAGGAGGCTCGCCTGGAGTGAAGAAGTGAAGGTTTATCACTGTAATCTATCAACATTTGGGCAAAGTGTACCTTTGTAGGTGAGATAAAGTTTCCACTCCTGATTGAAAAAAGGAGGGGGAGGAAAGGGAGAGAGGCTCAGAGCCTAAGAATCCTAACGCTTAGATGTCTTAATTAAAGGTAAACTGTTGCTTTGGGGTGGCTGTGGTTAGAGCAGCAGAGCAGCAGGCAGAGACCTGACAGCACAGGCTAAACAGAGAGAAAAAAGGCTCTTTCTTTTTTTTTTTTTTTTCCAAGCATTCACTTTGGCCTCAGTCTGAAATGGCTTTGAAACTGCAGACACCTTCATGTAAATGTTCTTAATAACAAAAAAAAAAAGTCTGCTGCAGGACATTTGTAATCCTTCTGATTTAGATGTTTTAATAATGTGCAAGTTTATGTTGGAAGATGGTGGCTGACCTGGAATTAAAAGTATGGCTCTGCCAATGTGAGAGTAAGAGCCCAGACAGAAGACTTAAATATAATAGTATAATATGTGTCTGTATATATATATATACACACACACATATATAGACATATATAAGCATGTGCTATCTAAACACATCTCTAAATAATCATAAACTCCCTTTAAAAATTATTTCAGCCCAAATTAAGGTGTAGACAACATCTGATTGGCTCAGACACTACAGAGTGGTGCCCCATGATATATTCATTTCCTATTCTGGTGTGGTTAATTGGGTATTTCGATTTAATTACCACAGTCAATAGCACTTTCAGTTGAGTGTATTAAGTGTTCATTTAATTTACTGTAGATTTAATAAGGCAGTGGTTGTATGTTAAAGCTGTTAACCATCTGGATGGGCTGCAAAGCCCATCTCTTCTCTTGGGTAGCTGGGGCCTGATCCAAGACACACTGATGTCTACAACAGTCTTTCTGTTGACTTCAGGAGCTCTAGACCTGGGCTCCTCAGGGAGCAGGGAGGTAGGCAAATGCCTCTGGCTCTGGGCTTCCTGGCTGGACTGTGTGAGGGAGGGTTTTTTTAAGGTGCTGTTTCTTTTCTGTAGGCAATTTCATAAAGCAGTAACGGCAAGAAGAACAGCCCATGACTCGGGGTTTGGTAACTGTGATCAGTCTCATGACTTTTGGGTTAGGATTTTAAGTGAAATTTTGAGAGGCTTCTCACAGCCTGGGTAAGGAGGCCATGAGCTGGGTCACACCTAGGAAAAATTAAAATAAACACAGCAATTTGACAACCTCATGCAACTGAGTGATCTATTTTACCCCTGTAACAAGGTCTGGCAGAGCCTTTCATGCTCCCTCCACCTCCTATGAGTCACTAGCTCATGCTGTGGGTCAGGAAATATGCAGGCCTGCAGGTTTTTAGATCACTAACGTACTGGGGAGCAAGAGGAGGCAACTAGCAGGTATCATCAACTTTGCCTCTCTTGATTTCAGGGGCTTTGTTAAACAGGAGCATGGTTTGTTTAGGCAAAGGATGACACAGCATAGGGCTGTGATTGTAGAGTCTGGACTTTATGGCCTGGGGACCTGCCCATCCTATCTTCCTGCACAGTCCTCCTTGCTAAGCAGGCTTTGGTAAAATGGTAAAATGCCACAGTATTGGATGTTTTAGAGATATGCTAGTGCCTGAAGATGTTGGCAGATATCTGAGGGGATTTCCAGGAACACCTGAGTGAGGAGTGGCCAAACATGACATGTGCCAATATCCTCACCACACAGACCACATGCCTTGCATGGATGAGAACTGGGGAAAGAAGAGGGGGGGTGTTTAGGTAGAGGATGAGTAGCCAGGTTCCACAACTCTGCCATGGGACAAACAAGAGGACGGTGTTTTGGAGGACCTTAGAGTAGCCCATCAGTGCAGGCCATGGTGACCCCATTGCTTGCCTCTTTCTCCAGTCAACAACTGGGTTGATCCAGCAACCCCCAGTCACATACTGCCAGTTAGATGATGTTGCTCAGACCCAGGGCCTTAGCTGGCTGTCTGGCAAGCTGCACACAACATAGGAGCCACAGGTTCTTTGGCACTGTGGGCTCCCACGCCCCCCAGGCTTGAAGCCACGCTGTGTTTAAAAACAAGCAGCAGAAATGTCGGCAGGAACAGGACTCCAGCACATGAAATCAAGTGGAGGGAAATTCTTCTGCTGCAGAAAGTAGGCAAAAGGCAACTGGAGATGAATAGGCTGCTTGACAGTTGGCAGACACGCAGACTGTCTGCCATAGATGGTAATATAGGCTCTGCAACTATTATGGCATCTAAAGTCAAAAAAGCAATAAAAAGCTTTAACCTCTGCTATCCGGGAAAACAAACAGCGGCTTCAGATGCAGTCAGTATAGAGAAGCCTTTGCGATGCTTGTGACAGGCAAATGGTCTAAGAAAGCCCTGCTGAGCTGTGTTTGGGATTAAGGGCTACGAGCGCCTGCGTTCATGCTTTATTTTACTAGTTACACAGCCAGTTTTAAAAGTTATATTACTGATGTTATTATAATGATATTGCTATCACTACTGTTATTTTCTTAACACATCAAGGGAGCCTGGACAGCTGCTCTTTATTTCTTACGTGAATGCAAACGGCGTTTAGATTTTTGTGGAGATCAGACACCAGACACATTCCTACATTCTTGTCCATGTTCAATATTTTTCCATGAGTCAAGGAGAACAAGAATGGGCATATTGTGTAAATACAAAACTCTGTCTTTTTAAACTGACACGATGAATTTCAGCCCTGCCTCTTTGTCTCTTTCCTCCAAGCAGGGGCTTTTCAGCCTGCCAGATATTGTTACTTACTATCCTTGAAAACAGAGGGAGGGAAAAGTCAGCCCTTGTTAATTCATTGTCCCAGCTACCTAGAAGTGCTGTATCCTTAAGGACTGCTGGGGTTTTTTTGCTCTTCTGAGATGGTGAAGAGCTGTTGCTTTCCTGCCAGCTCCATTGTGTTCCCTTAGTAAAAGCCTGCAACACTAGAGGCACTTTAAAAAGCAGTGAGGAGTCTGTTGCAATAGACATCCAACAAAAGTTCCTGCTGCAATCTGCACTTCCAGTAAACACTGGTTCATAATCCAGATTTTAGGCTCCAGGGCTGGTTCTTAATAAAACACTGATACAGGTCAGTGTAGCTGCATCTGTTTACAGCAACAGAAAATTTGGCTCGCTGTTGCACTGGGCTTCAGTACAGATTCACAGACAAGGACAAGTATGCAGACAAATATCAGCATATATGGGGTCTCTGGAATTTGAATTCCACTTGGGGAATGTGGAAAAACACTTTCCCACCTCTGTTTTTTAAAGTGCATGATTTTTTAAAGGTGCCTGATTGATCACCAAAAGACTTTACTCATCTGTGCCCACCAGAGCAACAACTGCCCTGGAAACTGATGAGCTTTGGTTCACGTCCCAGGCAAGACTTCGTAGCCCACCTTTCCAAAGACTTCTTCTAAGAACGGACCACCACAGACAGAAGTCTGTGTGCAAACGAAGTAAGACTTTTTTTCTAGAGAGATATCTCTTTGGATTTTTGCAGATATTTTAATAAGCTATAAAATTAGTATTCCCACACTGTAAATGAGAAAAAATATGTATCTACCAAAGCAAGTCCAGTCTAAGTAATGTGCAAGCAAAGTTTCACTGAAGTGCTTTGATAACACTGAGATTTTGGTCCGTTTTTCTGAGAGTGGAAAGTCGGTGAGTGCCCTCTGAGAACATTTGACCCAGACCTTCCTAGCTAACACTTATGAAAGGAAGGGGAGAATACTAAGGGCGAAAGGAACTAATTAGCACCAAGAATGATGTGGTCATTTGTCAACTAGGAACCAGTCTGTTACCTCCAGAGTTTCATATGTAGCAGTTTTCTCTGCAGCCCTTCGACTGTAATGATCTCTAGTCACCATTAACTGGTGCTGTAAAGGTGAAAGGTTTCACATTAGTTATCAAAATGGAAAATTATTTTTTATCCAGACTAGTGTTTTCTAAAGTATATTGGGATCTATATTTTGACACCTAAAGAGATGTCTGCTTTTCAGAGGTGCTGAATGTGCATTGGTGTCTTTTGGAATTTAGCTGGAAAACAGGGCTCGTTATTAATGTGGTTGACAGTGTCTACATGCATGAAGAATATTTTTCAGAAAAATATATAGAGATAAAGTCCTTGTCATGGAACCTTATAATCAAGGAAAGAGAAACAAGGTCCATCAAAGTCCTTTTAAAGACTTGGATATCTCAATGAACTTTAGATCGGGCTTAAGGAAAAGCATCATTTAACAACTCGGATTCATCTGATGCAGAATCAGTTTGCTTGGTCAACACTTTGATCATTTATGTCATTTAAAAGCTACTGAACTGATGCTTTCCCTGAAGTAATCTGCATAGAAACATTTCTCAGGTGCATTGTCATTTATGGCTTTCATCTCCTTCTCCCCCCTCATATATATCGTTGACTTGGAGACAAGTCAAATTTATGTATTTCCCCCATTCACTCTACATTCAAAGTTTTCCAGTTACATACCAGATCTGTCTTAGAAGTGAACAACAAAAGGATGAGAGACAAGGAGCACAAGTTGCTAACTAGATGTAAGGAAAAAAAGGGGAGCTGGAATGGATACCGGAGAGGTTGTGGAGTCTTCATCCTTGGATATGTTCAGCACTTGCCTGGACAATGTCCTGAGCAATCTGATGTAACTTTGAAGGTAGCGCTGCTTTCAGCAGGTCCTGGACCACATATATCCAGAGGTCCCTTCACAGCTATGTCATTTTATGATCCTAAAGGTCTTCTAAGGAACTCTTCACTAAGACCCTTGCCACAATACTTTTATTTTCATTCTGTGAATAACATGGTAAATGGACAAGTAGCAAATGAACTTGCATTAGCAATGAACTGCATTAGCAGTCTGCAGAGATGGAATTTGAGACCCAGCTGTGGAACTATACAGCTGCAGAGGGTTTCCACTTCATAACTCTTGGTGAGGACTTACTCTAGGTGCCTGGACTCCCTTATTGAAGTCAGCAGAGCAGCTGAACAGTTCTGTTTCTAGCCACACCCGGTGCATTGTTGACACGTAGGATACGAAAGTGATGCAGCACTGAGGCAACAAAGCTCGGTTGTAGTTGAGGGATCCTTAGAGTCCTTGGCTAAGCCATTTTCACTGTGTAGCCAAAGAAATGCTGGTTTTTGTGATGTTTGTAGTACCTGTGCTCAGTCTTGCAGGAGTGTGGCCCCTTGTCATAGTGTGTTGTGTCAGGAAGGAGTTGCTATTCCACTCAGTCATTACCAAACAGGGAATTTTTCTCATTTTGAATTTTCAAAGCCATCCATCACAACTGGCTCTAGAAACAGGTTCAAGGCTGCTGTGGAGGAAAATATGACTTTGAGAATGGCTGTTATCTTTGAGAGGCCTAGAACTGCTCATTTTTCAGGGCTGTTTCTATTTGTATTAATTCACTCAACAAGTGATTGGCGCACAGAGGAAATAAGGCATATAGGAAGCATCAGTTGTAATGAATCCACTTCTGTCCCATTCACTGAAAACTATCATAGTGGCCAAAAATATCTGAAAGTTTTGTGGCGACCCTTCGTGGTTTACCACCACAGGAGATATAATGCATATCTGGCAGGGATGGACTCCTGACAGAACTACCAGGAGCATCTTCATCAGCTGCTTAGCATCCCACTGTGCCTCATGGGACTCAGTGATGTGTCTAAGACCAACGATCCCCTTGAAGAAAGCTGTGATAAAGGCATTCAGTAGAAAGGCTCCTAGGAGACTGGACGGCTGCAGAGACATGAGCGTCCGCAGCAGGGGACTGTACTGACAGTCTTAGTCACTGGCATTGCTCCTCCAAGCCACAAACCACGGTGTGTGCTCTGCAGCAGGGCTTTGCCTCAGAGGGGCAGGACAAAGGAGCTGAAAGGCTGCAGTGTGCAAACTGCATCACCTCATCACTGGAGAGGTTTGCAAGTCCTGCCTTGGCACCATGTCCTTGAGCCTCTCCTCAGTCTATCTGAGGGTTGCTGACAGCACTGCTGTTAAGCCTGTCTCCCACAGACGGGCCAAGGCACAGCTCTCTTGTTTTCTTTCCCTCTTTTATCCCTTCCCTGCATCAGATTTGGTCCTCACATACTCTCCTTACCTACTCAATGACCAATGTAACACTGTTCAATGTTACACTTTAAACCATATGATGATGGCACCTGGTGCAGAATCAACAGCTCTTGAGACACATGAACCCTATTGCAATGCCATCTCCTTTTGCCAAAGCAAATCTTTTTGCAAAAGCCAAGCTTTTGCTAGATGCTCTGTACTATCAAACATTCTCTTTGCTAATCAGAGGGAAAAAGAAAGCCAAAAAAACTGATTTTCACTTTCTTCAGAGACATCTCCATGCTTTTGGCTTGTCTACTTGTGCAAACATCTTTCACTCATCCTCTCCACACCGCTTGTCATTTCTCAGATTCCTTTTAAGCATGATCTTGTAAGCTTTTCAGTACCTGGATGGTTGGGGTTTTTTTTTTAGCTTGTAGGTGTCTTTTTCTTACCCTGGACTGCTCCTGGTCCTTTCTATCCACATTTCCAGCTCCTTGAGCATTTTTTCCTGGGTGCTTGCTTGTTACTAAACCTTTCCATTCACCCTCTCTGGCCATTTTCTTAGGTTTGAATTCTTTCAACTTTCTCATAAAATATCACCAAGATGGTACCTAAAGAAAGACTAAAAAATGAAAAATCACCTGAGCAGCAACATGTGCTAGTCCAAGACAATAAGGCGTTTGGGGTTCCTGTAACCTGCTAATGATCTTCCATTGTCTCAAATTGATTTTTACTATTCATTCTTGTTCTATCATTCTGTCTGTGCTTTCAGCCTAAAACTGAAACTCAGGAGTACAATTAGTAGTAAACATTTAAATACTGGTCAAATGACTCCCATTTTTACAGTTTTCCTCCAGACTTCTAAAGTGCTGGAAATACAGGAGTTGTGAAATGTGCCCAGGCACGTGTCCTTTCTAAACCCTTGCAGCATCTCATCAATAGCAATGACAAATATATCAGGGGAAGATACACAATCACTTTGATAGGCCTGCAAAAGCCACCACTCCTCCCCCTTACCTCTTTCTCCCCTGTCCACTGACAACCCATGAACCATAAACTGGTTTGAACCTTAATGTTTAATATTTCACATACCCTTCTAAATATTTTATCATCACCTTTTGTAAGTCAGCATCATCCCATTTCCAAACAAATGCTCAGTCCCTCTTTAGATCTTGCTGAGCTCTGAATCTGTCCTGTAGTTCCTCAGACTCTATCCACATTGGAAGAAAAATTTTATTGTTTCATTGGGATTGAATTTACTGCTGTTCAAGTTTGCTACATACCCTTTTGATGTGCAGTTAATCTGTTAGAGTCTTATTATATAAACTTGTAAAATTTTCTCTTTTATTTGTCCCTTCTATCATCTGTTCTCTTCATAGGAGTAACTTCAAAGCTCTTAAATAATTGTTGTTATTTGTCTCCTCAACCCTCTAAATTTTAGTCTGTTCTGCTCATATAAGTCAAACCCTTGATGGAATGCACTTGGCCTGTCCTGACACTGCATGGTTAAGCTGAGCATTCTGAAAATAGCTATTAAGTACTACTTTTACTTCATGTCCTTCTTAATGGGGTGAGCATGCATGATAGGGAGAGATGGGGAAGATGCTAATACAGGTGAGACCCAGCCGTCAAGAGGTACAGCAACCTTGTTAGAGACATTGTCTTACCACAGGCTTGGATTTGATCCTAAATATCACTTCTCCACTGAAGTTTTTGGCGGAGGATCAGGACTCCTTCCTCCTAACAAGAAGCCATTTTGCCAGTTGCTCATTAAGAGTCTTAGTTGATGCAGTGATGGAAGGCAGTTCTCACTGAAGCAGGCTCTCCTTGTCCTGGCTGGTAGAGTCTGATGCTGGAAGCATGACTGGGTAATATGCTGAAGGGATCTTTTTTTTCCAATTGACAAGTGATGACTCTATCTCCTGTGAACTGTAACTTACCCTGCGGAAGAACTCAAGGCCAGACAGTTGGAGTGAGTGTCCTGTGTGATGCATTGATTTGCAGGAAAAGAAAAACGGGCTAAATATTTTCTTATTTTCCAAGGCTGGATGGATGGCTGTTGTCTTCCTCCATTGATTGAACTTTTGGTACAGAGTGTTGCAGACGAGATAGGTGCTTAGACAGGTAATAAAAGCCCATGTATGGGCATGGATATGTGCTCTAACAAAGCTACAAAGCCATTGCACAGCCAGTTTGGAAGCGATGCTGGGTAGAAAACCAGGACCAGACTGGTCTCAGCAGTCTTTCTTTAGGTGAAACCTGCTATGCTATTGATCTCTAAAAGGCAAATCAAATAACAGCAGCCACATTTTTAAGGATTAGGAGCTTCCTGCTGAAGACAGTATGTGTTTTTAATACTTTAAGCTGACTTATGAAACTGTAAACAATGTGGAGGGTGGTGTTGGATGACCTCTTCTACATGCCTGATCATCCTGTCAACATTTATAATGCATTTGATATTTTCTTCTCATAAGGATAAGATCAGTTAAGCAGCCGCTTTTCCCAAAGCTCAGGTTGCATTTTGCTTTGTTCCACATTTCATGGTAATAAACGTTGACATAAATTTCTGTAGATTTCACATTAAATGATTGTTAATTTATTCATGGTTGAAAAGGATCTTAAAGAAAAAAGAAAGAAAGAAAAAAAAAAGAACAGAATTGTCTTCTCCAGAAGACAAATACACAGCTTGCAGGATAAGAAATACAGATCTTTCATGCCTATTTGTTTTGCACACAGCAATGACTGCTACATTCTGATTAGCAATCTTGACCTAGTTAAAGTGCTATTGTTTCTCTGTGTTCCTATTCTTCTAAAAGACTGTGGCTAGACATGATATTTTATAATCCATCAGATGTAAAGTCTGCATAAAAAATGTAATTATTGTGCTTCAGCAACTTGGACCAAAGCCCTGACGTTATATTTCTAGGCAGTACACTGTGAATAATATGGATGCATTTTTAGGTTGGTATGTTCAGTTGGCAAGATATGTAATTTTTCCATAAGAGAAGGTAAATTGTGGGATTTCTAGCATACTGATTACTATTCCAGCCTTGTTCCCAGCTAATGAGAATTAAGTGGCTACTTGTCAGCCAAGGAACATCCTTATTTGTTGCTAAAAATTCAGTTTTAGTGGCACTTATTACATTAAACAGGGAGAAAAACTTGCATAGCCTCTCAGTCAGCATTATTATTGACAGTGGTGTTTATGCCCAAGGATCAACCAGAGCTAGGACACCGGTGCAACAGGCCTTGAATAGACACCGAGTCTCTTCCCAAATTGGTTATGATCGGAAAGGCGGGGATGGGCGTCTGAACGTTTGGAATGTGTAGAGCAAAAATCTCATGGTGGCAAACCTTGCTCCTTGTGATCAGAGTGGTCTCAGGAGCTGATTAGCTAAACGAGAGAGGACTGAGGCAGGGTGGAGATGTGCTGGCTTGAGCTGTCATACTCACCATCAGTGTGGGGCTGAAGGCACCTGCACGTTCTCCTCCTCCTCGCTGCTTAGAGACAGTGGTTGGTCCCCTTCCTGCAGACACAGAGCGGGTGGCAGGAGGCACCTGGAGATGAGTCTGTGCAAGCCAGGCTGGAGTGGGAAACAGCATCTGCTACTCTTGCACAGCTCTTTGCAGCCACAGTAGGACCGCCTTGGCCCAGTGCTGTGTGGTACTGTGAGGACACACCAGCTCTCGGTGCTGTTCCCCATTGAGCAGTGTGCCCAGGGCCTCTGCTCTGACTCAGTCCTGCATGAAAAATTAATGATGTTTCCCAGATCAGCATCATCCAGCAGATTGGACTTTCTGAACTTAGAGTGCTAAAATCTCTCTGAAGACAACTGTCACGCTTGTGTTCTCAGCGATGTCAGGCAGAAGTTGCAGATGAAGACAAAAGATTAAAAATAAATATCCTCTTCTTGTGCAGAGAAAGTGAAGAGCAGAGGGGCTGGGAAGAGGTGCTCAAAAGAGGACCATGCTATTGAGATCTTCAGGAGAGTTGTCAGGGTGAACCTGATGCCTTGGGTGTGGGGAAGAGTGGGGACAGCCAGAGCCACCAGATTTCAGGATATGTATAAAATGCAGTGATGGGAGCCCTTTCTCCTGTTCCTAAAAAGTGTGTCTATAGTCAGAAACAGACCATGAGGGTGCTTGTGTGATCATGGTGTTAGGACCTGTGATGGCTGCAGAGGTGGCAGCTCAGGGCCGTGGCCTCTCGTCATCCTTGTGTCAGCCCTGGGGCACCTCGGTGGCTCTACAGCTAGCCATGGTGTGAGTCACCATGACCATTGTGTCTGGCCAAAAGGGTAAGAAAACAAGGAGAGGGGCGCCTGGTCCTCCTGCATGCTGGGGAGGTGCCTGCAACAAGGAGGCTCTGCACTGGTGAACCCCAGTCCCTGGCTGGAGAGGCACCTCCCAGCTTGGCTCAGCTCTGGGCACTGCAGGAGGTGCTGCACTCCAGCCCTGCCAAAGGCTGGCAGGAAACACTGCAAAACACTATTTCAAAAATGAGAGCTTCTGTCATTCAGGATCAGGCCTTAAGTCCCAGGGGTGGCTCACTAGGTCCAGCCCTGCGATGCAAAGGTGCTTTCACAGCATAAATAAGAAGTAGTATTCAGCATGTTTTCCTCCTTTGGAATGAATTTTTTTTTTTTTTGGCCACCTTCATTGTTTGAATGTTTTCTGTATTTTTCATGTAATTCCTTTACCCTTTCCCCTCCCCAGATACATGAAGGATTTTGTTTACAGTGCAGCCATAGATACAGTCAGCACATATTGTGAGAAAGTCTAGGAAGTCCAAAAGGGATTTTTAAAAGTGGATTTGTCTGCTGCTTCTATATTAGAAGCATAAAATCCAAAGCTGCTTTTTTAACATCAGAAGTATTACTCCCCATGAACCGCTAACGCTGCTGTGCTGCCTGCTTCACTAAGTGTGATAATCGCTTGGAGTTTAAGTTAGCAGCACGTTACAAGTTTTGTCCCCGTTGTTCCACCACACAAGCTAATAAAGCTGGAAACCTTAGTAGGAAAATGAAAGAGAGAGAAGAGAACAAAGGTGGTAAGAGATTTTCCTTCTATGTCTTCAGCTAATAAGTATTAGTGGTAACTTGAAACTACCACACTCTGATATTTTCTCTGTAGTTTGCTTGGAGCACTTTGGTGTTTTGGTCCAGTCTTAAATGTCTAACTATAAACATCTCAAGAGGACAGTCAGATGTGCTACTGACATCTCTGTACAAGGCCAATGATGGGCTGTACTGGGAAATGGTTTTTTTTTTGAGACCTGCAGGCACTCAGGCAAGTCAGAGGGACAAGCTGTTTTGCTTGTCCTGAGAGCTGTGAAACTCAGGGCTGCTGGATGGTTAACCTAGGACTTTTGTCAAGCGCTGTGCTGCTACACATTGTTAAATGAAGTAAAAAGCAAATTCTGAAGGAAGTCCAACTGAAGAAGCTGCATGAAGTGCACAAAAAATAAGATTTTCAATGAAAGTGAAACCGCACAGACCTTATCATTTCCTGCTGCCACAGACAAACTATTTTCCTGGCCATATTGGACAGTCCCTGTGGAAAGGCATACAAGGTGAAGGCACATGGGTAATGTCAGAAACGGATCAAAGATGTGATAAAAATATTGTTAAATATGGATATTTTTGAGAAAACAATCTCTGAAATTTCTCATTGATAATTGTGCTTTTGCACCAAAGAAATTTTTGTTTCCATTTTCTGAAAAACTTTTGAGCCAGAAAAAAATCAATTTTCAGCAAAATTTTATATTTAGTGAAAAATTTCAACCAAAAGAAAGGGGAAGCAAAAGCCTTGTTTTTTATTTCTTCCAAAAGAGAAATGATTTGATACCAGATTTTGATAAGCTCTAATTATTACCTTGATGGAACTCCTGCTGATTTGAACTGGTGTCAGGGAGCATTATCAAAGAAGCTGCCTCTCTTAAATCCCTTTTAAGAGTCAGAATAAGTTTTACATAGAGATTAATTGTCCCTCTGCACAGGACGTGGTGTCACCCTGGGTTGTTTAGACCAAGTCATCTCTAGAGTTTTGCCCTCCACTGTTAACGTCCCTGAGCAGTTTGGCCGGTAACAGCACTGCACGATCTTGCAAACGTGACCTCCAGAGGCTTAGCCCATGCAGTTTTAACTTCAGAAAATCAATGCATCCAGCAGTCCCTCGCTGTAAGTGCGTGAATGCATGCTGACTCACCAGAGCCTGCTCAGCAAAAGGTCTTACAATAACACAGGCTGCCAGGAAATGCATGTACTCTTTGATGGTTCATACAGTGCTGCCCACCTACCTGTGGGATGGAGCTGTGCATGGAGGGCTCCCTCCTCTCCTGCTTACTGTCATGCCACTCATTTCCCATCACAGAGCCTTTCAGTATTACGCAGTTCAAGCATTTGGAGATGTGTAATCGTGAACCCGTTTGATCTGAGGAATGTGTCTGTGTGTTATAGGAGCATTTGCTTTACATTTACTGACCCAAATCAATCCTGGCTTGCAAATTGGAAGAGATGGAGCTTGAAATCTGGCAAGCTCTTTTTTCACCCTCTGAAGAATCTGTGCTTTGCTTGGGGAAAGAGGGTTTGAGTACTGACTTTCAATCAGTAGTTGAAAAATGCCATTGTTAGAAACCTGCAAAGATCGAGCCCTGGTCTGCTCCCTTCTGAAAACAAAACAGGCATAACGCTGGGGCAGCAGTGCCCCGAAGAAGGCAGTGTTCAGGTGAAACAGTAAGACAGACAGGCTTGTGATGGACACTACTCGTCTCGCTGAACAAACTCAGACCAGTCCCCTGTGAACCACCCTGACACGTAATTGGTAACAGCTCGGTGCAAGGAGGGAGAGGGTGCTTCATCTCTGTGGGTTGCCACATCTTTCCCATGCCCTTGCCCTCCACATCGCTAACTCATGGCAGGGTGTGAAAGCAGGACCTTTTCAGCAGCCTCAGTGAAGTCCCCCAAGAGTCCCCTGCACCTTTGCAGCCTCGCTTGCCTGCGTTACTGCTTTAAGGTGGGGACATCTATTGACCGAGGTGTTGTCAGCATTCAGATGGCAGCGTTTGCAAGGTTTGGGTGTTACTTCTTCTTTAGAAATGCATAGCGCCTTTTTTGGTGGGCACTTTAGCACAGCAGATGTCATGAAACCAGGAGTCCTCCAGCCCATGTTGAGGGAGGGAACATTCGGTTAAGGGATGTGTCTGGAGATCACGGTGCTCTCCCTGGCTCTGCTGCTGACTTGCGCGTGTCACCAGGCAAACCGCTTCACAGCTCACCCGCATCTGCTAGCAGCTTGTTCAAATGCAGAAGAAAAGCAGCTACTACTCACAGCAGAGTGCAACACCTGCATTTCTAATTGTATCAGAAAGCTTGGTGCAGGTGGTCTGAAAACGTGAAGACATTTTGAACAGCTCCCTCTGATTTAAAATGTCAAGCAAAAGCAAAATTAACTCAGAAAGGCATATTAACCACGTAAGGCATATACATGTGCAGGGGATATATTATTCATTATCTGTTCAGCCTTTCTGTCAGCAGCACATCTGAAAGCAAAACATGCTGCCAAGTCATGTATTCTGATGACCTGGGGACTTCCCCATTTCCCAGGAAGATGAATTTGGGGGCACAAGAATGATTTCTAATAAACACACTGACAGCAAAGATGATGGTAAAAGGAAGTGCAGCTTACCGTTTTATCTTTTTGCAAAGGAAAGTACAGTGACTCATGTGTCAGGAGGAGCATGCTAACCAAGGACAGTCCATGCACTTTGCAAGTGACCCCCCAAAACTCTCCCCTCCAGGGGACAACTAATGACAATTAGTTACTCTTGAAGGCACAAGGTCTGAGGACTTGTACAACTAGGCACCAGCATGTCTGTACTTATGAAATGAAAACATGAACCTGTGATTCAAAAGCTATGATGGAAACTTAACTTGAGATATGAGATGAGATTTTCAGGTCAGAGAGAAAAATTACAGGCTTTATTTTTAAGGGGTAAACTCAGTGACCTGCTGATGCAATGGAAGGATAGGTGAGTACTGAGGAAATACATATTTGTCGGTCGAGCTTTTCCCAAGCAACTTACTGGTATTCACATCAGAATATGTATTCACATCTGGAGTTATATGGGAAGAGCTTTTACCTATAGATAAGCCTGAAGTTGAGGGGAACAGGGGCCACAATAGAGTATTAGGTGTCCATGGACTTCTGTACATGAAACAGCATGATACAAAGAATGTGGTCTGAAGATCTCATCAATCATCCTTCCTCACTTAACCGGAAAATTAGAGTTCTCAGTGTTCCCTCCGCCCCTCACTGGATCCCAAGGTATCACAGTTTGTACAGGCACCATTTTCACACTGGCACACACAGGTATTTATCAGATGCCCTGTCCTGTTGCCTCCAAGGCCGGTACACTTCTGCCCTGGTGTGGAAAGGCAGAAGATGAGCCATGTCTCCCTGCTGAGTTTCCTGACATTGCTCACAGCTGAAACAGCGACAGCGTGTGTGCTGACTGAGGGCTGCGTGCGTGCATGTTCACCGTGTCTAGTGCTTGGTGTGTGCCTTTAATGTACAGAGCCAACGATATAACAGCTGTGCTTGTTTAAAAGTGATCTATACTGATATGAACTGTGTCTCTGAAATTCAAAGCAACTCTACTTGAAGGTATCTGCACCAAGTCCAAACGCTTCAGTTCATGGGACTACACCTTTGTTTCGTATGCGTGGGGAGGGAATTTGTGTGTACAACGTGGCAGATGAGTGTACATCAGGTGGACAGGGCCATGAACATCTTTTCCTTCGGTAGGCCCACAGGGCTTGTGAGCAGATGAAAGTATCGCTGCAAATATTCAAGGAAAGGAAATAGAGTTACAGTTCTCAGAGCAGTGTTGCATGGACTGTGTGTTTTATAGCAGATGTTTCAGGACATAAACAATTAGGTCTTAATGTATTAATATACATCTCTGGAAAGTAATCCGGCAGTACATTATAGACCAGACCCTTGGCTGACATAACCTGACATGGCTCCAGTGGCTTCATTTTCAGTTTTGAATGAGTTAACTTCTAACATCTTTTATTTTACACATCTCTGGCCAGTATAAACCTGTGTGAGATCAGGATGCCTGGATCTCATGTGTGCCATTAAAACATCTCCTAGGACCTTTCAACTACAGTGGTCAAAAATGATCTTTTGGATCATCTACCAAAATCATTAGAGTGAAATCCTGCAGCACTGGATAGGCACAAGGGCAGATTTCATGACTGCATTGGTCTCTGCTATCTAAAAATACTTTAGATCTGTCTGGCACAATTAGATGGGAGCAAATCTGGGGCTACAGCTCTGGCCACCTCCCTCCACTCACACCCAGAAAGGAAGGGGGGTCTGTGATCAACAGGAGGCAGCAGTGCTCGAAAAATGTTAGTAGCTACAAGGACAGGGGTGGAGTTGGCAGGGAGATGTCTCACAACATATTTTCCAGCAGTTCTGCATAGTTTCATTGGCTGAGAAACGCAGAGTAGCATTCTGTACTAAGCAGTGTTTACTTGCAAGATCCTTCTAGCAAATAGACTACAGATTGTTTCTTTGGTGTCATCTAATTATTTTTTTGTCTTTGCTTCTTTCAGCTCCAAGGCTCCTTGAAGAGAAAGTTGGTGGTAAATCTGTCGCCTGTCAACAAGAGACTCAATGGTGTTTCAGAGAGCTCTTTCCTTGACATTAAGAGGATAAGAGTGGGTGATAATATCTCAGTGGGACAAGGTGGACAACATGTTAACAATTGCCAAAGCCAGTCAATGTCAGGAGCTATGTCTGTGGGGCAAGGATCACAAAGAAAGGCCAGCAACCTAGCAAACAATACACATGCTAGTGGGAATGGCATATTTAATATGACTTTGAAAGAGGTAAAGAAAGAACCAGGAGAAACAATGTCCTGCAGCAAACACTTAGATGGCCAGACGTCCCATGAGAACATGTTCCCTAACAGATATGGGGAAGACTCATGGGAACAAATGATGGATCTGGAGCTTCAGGAGCTATTTAATGAACTGACTAACATATCAGTGCCACCAATGAGTGATCTTGAGCTAGAGAATATGATAAATGCCACAATAAAACAAGATGAGCCGTTCAACATTGACCTTGGGCAGCAGAGTCAGAGGGGCCCTGTGAGATCTCTGCAGATGGATAAGATGGTGATAAAGAGTGAATATGCACCAGGCATGAATCAGGCTCCTGTGGGCTCCCCACAGATGCGGCCTTCTTCTACAGGTCCAGCCTTCACTATGGCCACCGCTGCCATGTCCACCTCTTCACCCATCCCTTCGGTACCTCAGAGTCAAACACAGGTATCGCAGGTTTCTTCTGCATCCACTCGGCCATTGCCTAACTGGCAGGAGGTGTCTCATGCACAGCAGCTCAAACAGATCGCAGCCAACCGGCAGCAGCATGCCTTGATTCAGCAGCAACAGCAGCAGCAGCAGAACCAGACGGCCAACTGGTCCACCTTGTCTCCATCAGGACCTTCCCCTGGACCCTATGTGCAAGAGAAAATCCCCAGTCCTTCTTTTCGCCAGCAGCAGTTCAGCCCACAAAGCTCAGCAATGCTGGGGGTACCAGTGAATGGAAACCAGTCAAAAGGGATGAATAACTATGTTTATAAACCAACCACTCCCCAGAGCAATCCCATGGACATAATCATGCAACAAAAGCCTCAGGACCTCAACAGAAACTTTATCAACAGCGCTCAGCCACAACTAGAGCAGCATCATGGCAACACAAAGCCTTTGTTTCACTTTAACTCAGAGCAAACAAACCAGCAGATGCCTTCAGTTTTGGGTTCCCAAAACAAGCCTGCCCTTCTGCACTACACGCAGCAGGCACAGGGTTCAGCACCCGTGCAACAGCCACAGCAACAGCAGCAGCAACAACAGCCGCAGCCGCAGCCTGCTCAGCCTCTCCCAAACCAGACTCTTCAAAGGCCACCTAATGTACCCCTAGCAATGCAGCAAAAAATGATGCTTCAGAAAATGCAGCAAAGCCAGCAAATCTCAGGTTTGCAGTATCCAGTCTCTCAGCAGCATAGACAGGTAAGGCAAATTCCTCCTTATTTATTACAGAATCATTCTGGTCTGAGTAGTAAAAACGCTTTTCCAGCCTGGCCTCATTCCTTCAGGAGATATGTACTGGTGGCAGATAATGACCATCTCATCACATACTTCAACAGAGCTGGTGATGGCAGGTTTAGCACCTATTCAGGTATATCATGGATGCACATTTATAAGAATTTCAAGAGAGGCATGTTCATAACACTTTTTTCTTAACGCAATGGAGTGAATGTGTCACTGATATCTATTATGTAGATACTTGTCAGAAACATGAGATAGTAGGGCAGATGCAAGCTTATTTTGGATCCCTATCTAAGTTTTCTAGCTTACAAAAATTCAGGCTCTCTTGAATGACAAAATTTTAATGAATTCCTGTGTTATCTTAGATAACATATTTTACAACGTTAACTTCTATGCCATCATTTTCCTCAGGGAGGCAGGGTTAGGAAATTCTTGTTTTAGATATCTTTTGACTGACATGACAAAAATACTATTTGCACATTTGTTATCTGTTTGGCAAAGGAAAACTAAGACTCATCTGTGAGCTTTATAAACACCCATCACACTTCTGGGAATATTCTGTGGATAAAATACGTGCTTAGATATGAAGGTGAAGGTTGCCACAGATACGTCTGCAATTATATACCACATGGCCAGCTCCCACGGTGTTATCATGAGACCGTGCTCTGACACGATTGATTGCTATAGCTCAGCTATGCTATGTCAAGTTGCTGCACACCAGGATCCCAAGTTTCTGACCTACCAATTGAAGTTTGAATATGTAACCTCACTGTACCCCAGAAACTGGAAACCAGGTGCAGAACAAGCGAAACATGTATTCGATCTTGGGACATTTAAGTGACTCTGGGGAGTTTTGGTGGGGCAAATGTGGTTCAACACATTTGAGGCTACGGAATGGCAATATAGGTGTGGAGATCATCTGTGGGTTTCTTATATGTGAAAAACAGCTGCAAGGAACTACTGAAAAGGGAAAGCCTAAGTCTTCCATAAACTCCTAGAGAAGCAGCATTGTGAATGAATCATTCAGAACTGGAGTTTCTTGGCCAAACTGGGTGAACAGTCTGATGGTTTTAAAACAAAAGTAAAGTAACTATAGTTGTATGCATGGAAACCTTTCTCCTTTTAACTCTTTTAAACTCCCTGACTAACTAACCATGACCATGTCCAACAGAGAAACCCTTGGCAGGAGGTACAAGGTGAAACATTTAGGCACCTTTGGGTGGGGAGACATTGCCTTTTGGGAGATGCTGGAGAAAAAGTGTTGGCAGGAAGTAAGCATAGCTACAGCTTTGCTGTTTTATGGGAGGTCTCTGCTGGCTGTTCCTCTCCTTCTTGGGCCACTGTGTGCTTTCTTCTTAGACACATTTCCCCATTCTCTTAATAGACTGGCAGGGAGATGAATTTTAACAGTTCCTTCATTCAGCCATGATGAAGCTTCCAGCAATCTGTCAGCACAGGGGAGACAGGCAGGACTTCTGCAAACACTACTATTTTTCTGAAAAAAATATGCAAGGTCACATTCTGGAAAGGAACAAAAACACTGACAGCAACTCTGCTTGAGGCAATGTTAGCTCCTTGCTCTGTGTCCTCTTGGGCTGCTGCTCAGGGAGGCAAGCCAACAAGATGATACCTGGCAACATGGCCATAGCAGTAGTTGAAAGATTTATCATGAGTGTTGTGGGATCTCTCACCTGTGCAGCCACAAGATCTTTTGGCTTAGGAAAGTTTCCCTAAATGAACTTTTCTGAGTGCCAAACTTTATATGTTACACTAAGGAAGGAGTTTTGCCTATCAACACAGACTTCTGCTAGTAGCTTTCCAAAGTTTCTTCTCATCTGACCACTTTCCACAGTTTTGTCTGCAGGATGTGGCTACCTGACCCACAGCACAGCTGAGAAGCTTAGAAGCTTTGTAGACACATATTACAGGGCTTTTGCAGCAAGAATTATATTTTGTCTATGCTCTAGAGAGATAACTGGACTTTTTTAGAGATCCTTACCAGTTGTTCCAAAGTTCTGCTGAAATTCAGAAAATCAGGTAGGCCTCTCTCAGTAGGGTATTCTGTAGCTGCTGGAATAATACTTAGAAATACAGGTGGTCCATAAATAGCAGGATTTTGGATTGGTTTGAACATAACTGTTCACCTAGCAATATTTATGAGTTCTGTGAACTCCTTTGGGGCCTGCCTGTGCAGCTGCAAGAGCCCACGAACCCCTTGGTTACGCCTGCTTGTCCCCATAGGTCCAGTCTGAATATTAAATCAGAGTGGGAGGAGAGACCCCTAACATTATACTCCAGTAAAGACAACAAAGGTCAAAGCAACCTCGTGGGTCAAGCCCTGCTGATTTTAGCAATAGGGACATTATCTTATTTAGGCTGCATGGAAGATCATCTCCCACCTCTGAGGATTCCTATACATCATTAACAGTAATGCATGATTAATTACCAGCATTTACTAATTAACGATTAATATTTATTTTACTCATGCCCTATTTCTTCATGAGGAACCAAGGCTTGATTCTGCCTGGTATCATTCAGCTCCTCCTCAGATCATTATAATTGTGGACTGTAAGGACCCTCTCAGTACTGGCTGGAGTGCTTTGTAGCTGGAAATGTGAGTGCATATTCATAAAGGGCTGCTGTGACATTGCCATCAGATAACTCTGACTGGAACACTATAAATTCACATTTTTAGCTGAACCAGCTCACCCTCTGCATTTTTACTCCCCAAGTTTTAAGATCCAAAAAAAGCATTTGAACTTGACTTTATCAGCCCAAGCTTGCTAACTGGAAATGTAAGGCTTGTAATTTCTCTGCTTGTCACATTCATTTTGTGTCAAATTGGAGCGGACTTGTAGTGGGATTTGCTAATTAGATGTCTTTTGCCTCTAGGGAAAAGTCATAAATATAATGGAAATCTTCTTGGTTTCCTGGAAGGTTGATCTGAAAGAAGGTTTTGTTTGCTCCTCTGTTTTGTTCTCCATTGTTGTGGAAAGATTCACCTTTCCGTTGTCTATCAGGATGCAACATTGCCTAGTCATGAAAAAACTCTTAGAAATTCAACACTCCCTTTGTTTAGGGAATAATTAGAAGCTCCAAATGCTGCACAGGTTTAATCAAGTTTGAAACACTTATACAGAACCTGGACTGATGTGGGGAAACGCTGTAACTGGGCTTGGGTAGAATTTTGAAGCCTAACTTTCCCCTTCCGAAGAAATGTCGTCCAGTCAGTGAAAGATGCTTCTGAAGTAAGACTTAAAGTTTTTGAACAGAAAACTTGATGTTTTTAACTAGTCTAAGAAATTCCACACATATTTTTGAAGTTTTTGCTCAGCCATAAGGCTTATTCAATAAGATCCATTAGTCTTCTGTGAAGAAGTCAAAAGCAATTAAAAAAAAGGAAAAAGCCTAAATAAAATATTATTCATCCCCTTCTGGTTTTGACCTAAAGCCAAATTAAACTCAAAGGTTTCAAGCTGACTTTTTCTCCAATTTTTTTTTATTCAACTTCATTCACTCAAGGGAGGGGAGAAAAGAAGGCTGAGCTCAGGAGAATGGGAACCCTAATGGAGCAAGGCCCCTCTAACTGCTACATGTGGGCACGTGCCCTATGTCTTGGCTTTGGGAGCAAGGTTAACACAAGGGATCATGAGAGCTTCAGCCCCCGCTTTACAGAAAGAGCCAGTGGTCCTTATTTTTAAGGCTCTGGAAACATCGGTGTTGCCTATGTAGTTACAACACACAGTAGTGTTTCCTTATTCAGAGCTCAGGGCCTTGTCAGTCCTTGTTCCTTTATAATCACTTTGAGGATGGGATCATCTTCTCCTTTTTCCCTTTTCTCTTTTTTTTTTTTTTCAAGAACCCAGGAATGTGGTGAGATTAGTTGTAGTTTGGGGCTTTTTTTGTCCTTACTTGCCCTAATTGGGGCATGCCTTAGATCATTTTCTTCACCAGGTCTTAACAGGCTCCTTTTAAATCCAACCGATCTCCCTCCCTACTGAATACTGAGCAATCCCTGCGCCAGTACCTGCTCCAAGCATGAGCGTCCCATACATGTGTCTTGCCTCATGCTCTCTCACAGCAAGGCTTTGTATTTTGCAGCATGGCCTCTCAGGTGCTCCATGACCCAAGGACACAGCATGGCTGCATCTGGCCGGAGAGTGGCCATGGTGCAGCACCACACTGAGGGATGTGCCACCAGTGGAGAGCTTGCACTCACAGGAGCTCCAGGTGCTGAGGTGACCCCTCCCTTGCAATCCCCCTCCATTATACCAGACCTTCAAATGCCCAGAGAATCAGTGCTTAACTGATATATACATTGCTCTTAAATATCTCCAAGTGATACAAATGGTATTTCAACTAAGCTGGCAGCTCTGCAGAGATGCTGAGGCAGGTTCTCCTCTCATTTTCTCCAATGTATATCCAAGGTAATTTCATGTATTTTCAGGAGATCATAACTGGACTTACAGCAGCATAGTAAGCAGCAGGATATGGCCTTCTACTAAAGCATTGGCACCATACAGGCTTAATAAAAAGTGTATGTTAAACTGTCAGATTGTTTGAGTGCTATGCAAGGCAGAAGCACCAGGAGCAAAAGATCTAATGGCTTTTTTGAAAGTGCAGATAGAAAAACTCTTGTTATCATTCACTGCTGAGCGATAACTTACACCTCTAATTTAGCCTCCAAAATTTCTCAAAGAAAATGTGGCTTCTTTGGATGATTCATACCAAAACAATATTTTCCTAGGCCTTTGTGTTTACCACTAAAGAAGAAAAGAACAGTTTGGTGAGGCAAACTCTCTGTTTTCAAGTGTGAAGGAATTATTTTGCAAATATTTGTGAAATGAAGAGAGAAGACCTAGAGTGGCTTGTGGTAATTGGTATAAACTAGGACTTAAATTTGACTTAGATCATAAATAACAACGATTCCAGGCTTTTGGAATCTGCAATAATAGAAACTGTTCCATAGTGTAAGAAAATAACAATGTGACCTTTCTTTCAACGCTTGCTATAAAAATAAAAATTGGATCACAGCTTTTCTTGATAGCTCCATTTTGGTCGCATTCCTTTATGCAAGGGCTTCTGAATTAAATATTCTGGATAAAAACATGAGTATGTCCCAATAGCCACCATCGGTATCGGTTGCAGGGTCATAGCTGATTTATGAACATGAAATCAGAAGGAAAATGTCCTAAGTTCCTGTATTGTCATGGTGGACAGTTGTCTTGGTAGTGCCTTATATCAGTCATGCTCTCAGTTTGCTCAATGAAATGTATAGACAATTACACTGTGGACGGTCAGTCCCTGAGGACATTGTAATTCAAAGGATCAGAGACACTGCCAGTTCCATAGGGTTTCTTGAACTCTTTGCATGAAGTATTTACACTGGCAGAATAGTAGAATATTAGCCACTTAGGTCAAATGCTTCTGGTTTGGGAATTTGAGATGTTGCTGAGATGGTACCTGTTGTCTCATTTGGATTGCTTTTGAAGGTACTTTCACGAAGATACCAATAAAACCATCATTGCACTTGCCTGGGTGAGTTCTTTGCCAATGTCAGCACACTTGACGTCTTTTTTATTAGTGTTGTGAAAGTTCCTTGGAGGTCCACTGATAGGGAACAATGTCATTCTGTGAAGAACTCTATAAACTCAGATTAGAAATGGCCCATGTTGAAGGACAGTGTTGATCTGGCTTCTGTTAGAATCAAAGAAAAGATGAGTTTTACAGAAGGAATTTGAAGGATACCAGCATGTATTACCTGCATATTTAGAGATGTTGATTTGAGGAGTGCAGTGATCCAGGAGGCACTTCATGAGCCAGTCAGTTGTCTTGGCCACAGGGAGAAATAATGCTGTTGGAGACAGGGGGCATAATAAGGTTGCTAGCTGCTTTAGTCATCTGATTTTACTCCACTGCCACCTGGAAGACAAGGGCTAGGGTAAGGAAGCAGAGGGACAGCCAAGGTACCTGGTGTGTACATAAGAGAAGACGAGATTGGCTGCAAGGAGGAAAGGGCAGGTGAAAGATCCAAAGTGCTGGTGGCTGAGATTACAGTTTACAGGCCTGGGATGGTAGGGTAGGTAGTAAACCATCACTAAAAACAGGACGTGAGTTTGTGCTTATCAGATTAACTGGAAAGGAAGTGTAAAAGGACAAGACTGGGATAAGGAACCGTGAAGATGCAATGCTGACAGGGAGGCAAAGGGCTGGGGATGTTTCAGGTCTGGTTCACTGCTACTAAGCAAGTTAGTCTGTCTTGACCTGTGATCTCATGAATAAAGCTGGAATATCTGTGAGGGCTTCTTACCTGGTTGAAGAGAGGATTTCTGCTATTGCTGTGTGCGCATCTGAGGCCGGAGTCAAGCCCTGAGTCAACTTCCTGTAGGGATTTTGGAAAGGCAGTCTGGAAAAACAATATAATTCCACAGCCATTTAGAACTGGCATGGTGAAAAACCCTTTCCTGTAAGTTTTTGTTTGTTTGTAGGCAATTTATTAATACCTCAAGAAGTTAAGGAACAAAAAAATTTAACAAGCCCCAGCTCCCACTTCTCTCCCTAGAGTCTTCCTATTATTTTAATTCCCCAAAGTCCTCAAGAGCAAGTCCCAGTAATTTGTCTCTCTAGGGATTCAAAATAAAGGAATATTTTAATGGCAAATATTAATTTTACTGCTGGTGTTTTTATGGTGGAGACCTGCCCCAGGCCATAGTTGACTGACATTAAGACAGCAACAGACCTAGTAATGTTCCTTTAATGTGAGTTTTCATGGGTGAATTTACCATTTTGTATGTGATGCTGATCCAGAAAATCAGCCAGATGCTCCAACAGGACTATTCCAGAACCATCTGCCTCCTTCATTTGCTGAAAGCCTGTTTCTGGTAATGTACACACACAGTGTAAGAGACAGCTCTTGACCTGAAGAATTTATAATATAAATAAGCAAGCTAGCCAAACCTTGAGAGGAAGGAAATGTTACTGTATATTTTATATATTATTATATATTTTGGGAAAGAGAGAAGTAAGATCTAATTCAAAGCTGTTACAATCAGTCCACTGGAGTTACTGCATAAGGACATATTTACTGTCACACAGGAATCATCTGACAGAGTCTGGAGTTGAACCAGACCCAGTGTCAGTCTCAGAGACAGTTACTTGTCCCCCAGAACAGTGCCTGAACCTGCATCTGCTGATCTTGACCTGACTGCCCCTTGGTCTGAGAGTCTTCTCTATAGATCAAGCATCCGCAGCTCGCAGCCTTCACAGCCTGAGCAGTCCCCCAGAGGAGACCTCTGGAGTAGTTACAACGGTTTGATGCCGCCTTTTTTTTTTCCCTTTGTACCTGTAGATTGATGGTAAACAGCCCATTGAGGTGCACCCAGCAGCTTGCCAGCTCTCCAGGGGGCCTCTGAGACACCCATACATAGGTGGACATGCCCTGGCTATGCCTGAGATTCTGTTTGCCACCTTGTGTGTGGGGAAGGAGTGGGGTCTCGAGGGCAGCCTCACACCGCACTGAACAGGCCAACCATGTTGAGTTTGTGTCATCTTTTCAAAAATGGTCCTCACTTCTCTGTCCCCTCTGACAAGGCTCTGTTTTGTCAAGCCCCAGCTGGAATCTGGAGCAGAGCTGAGTGCCTGAAGAAGTTGGTCGGGTAAAAGGAGGGATATTTTTCTCTCTTTGTCATACTGGTTATCTGTATCTAATGATTATCCTCTAAGTTTCCGATGTAACCAGTGAGGAAGGCACAGCTCAGAGTACCTAAGCCAGACACATTCATGGGGCATAACCTGACTGCAAAAGACTCTGTCCGTGAGCCCAGCTGTGCTGCTCTGCCTGCAAGACATATGCAGACTGAAACTACAGTGCATTGAATTGTGTGCCAATATGTCAAAGGAATGGGAGGACAAGGGGCTTTGGACACTCTTAGGTGAGGTTTCACAGGATGGCAGAGCCAATCTAAAGGCTAGGAGCTTCAGAAAGGGTAAGGAGTCCTCCCCCACTCCAGCTCTGTGTCCAGTCCTTCCTCTGGCACCAGCTTTGGCACCTGTCTGAGCTCTCACAAAACTGGCAGAAAACTATCCTTTTTCTCTCTGTCTTGTTTTTTTGCTCTTTTAGTTACTTTCTCCAGCTTGTGGGGTCAGACAAAGCCAACACTGGCACAAGGGAAGTGGCAGGAGCACGTAGCTGGAGGCAAGAAGCAGAGATGGGATTGCTCCTGCCAGAAGCAGCAAGTTGTTAAACTCGACTCAGGTGGCTGGTGCTGGGGAACCACAGGTACAGGGATGGCTGGAGAGGGAGTGGAAGGTGGGCAACTGACTGCAAGAGGGAGTCTGGGTGTGGAAGGGCAGGAACTGAAGGTAGGAGAGAGTCAGGGAGCAGAAAGTTTAGTGCAAGGGAAATAAAAAGTCAGGTGGGACCAGATCCTGAGTAGGACAAATGTGATAGGGTGGACTGAGACTGGGAGAGGAGGTGGTAAAGGACCGAAGTGCAGGAAGGGTGAGGATCCAAGGGTAGGAAGAAGCCTGGAAGACAGTAATAGAGAGTGAAAATTGGGTTTGGGTAAAGGGCAATGAGGGAGAAGGACTGGGAGTTCAGGAGGAGGAAGATGAGAGAGAGTCTGGGTGCAGGCAGAGGAGGGCAGGGGATCTGAGGGTGGGAAATAGTGTGGGAGGAAATGGGGCAAAACAGCAGCTACTGACACATTGGGGACAATCACCTATGGTCCTTGCAAAGGGGAGACTGGAAGACTGATAACACTTAAGAAAGAGTTTCTGTATCGTGTGCCAGGAATAAGTGAAGGGGCATAAGGGGCTTGTTGTGCAGTAGTTTCCAAAGCATCTGCAGGAAGTCTTCAGGACAAGGCAGGAAATGCAGCTTTCCAGACCTGCCTCACTCAGAGCACTTAAAATTGCCAGCTGAGAGGACACACTACGTATTTCAGTCTGTGCTATTCATCCTGCCAGTCTCCATCAGTCAGGGAGACAGAATAAGCAGCATGATTTTCCCACTGGAAAAAAAAATTTATCCATCCCCTTCTCTGGTTTTCTTCCTTCAGGGGACCCTGTAGCTCTTCTACTGTCCCCAGCTGCAAGTGTAGCCATTGAATAACCAACTACAAGTTTATTCCTGCCTGGCAAAAGGTGCACATGAGGAAACAGATGGAGGTTGAATGGTCCTCTTAGGCCTTCATAAGAAGCTGAGCAGTCCACCACCTTTGAAAGGTTCCCCCTGATTGACTGATACCAAAATACTTATGATGACTAAGGTGTGAAAATGAAGATGGTATTTCTGTGGAACCAGTTTGTTCTGTAACCTGTAAGAGGGAGACATTTTGAGGGCTTTCCGTAATTCTGTGAAGATGGGATAGACGTACACACAGAGTCTTTTCTTTTTCCAGTCCTTTCTATATTTTGTGGTGGTTGCAAGCAGGGCCACAGCCTGGCTCCAAGTGAGTGACGAATGACTAAAGGATTTAGTGCTTTGGTTCTGGTTAAAAGAACATCCAACTTTATCCATTGGAGAACTAGATTTCTCCGAATGACTGCAAGCTGCAATCCCAGCTAAAGCAGGCTATGCTGGGGTGACTCCAGTCTTGTCTGGTTTCAGCTAGAATGGAAAAAAAAAAAAGAAATTAATGCCTTTTTTTCCTACTGGAACTGGTAAAAGACAGGGGAAGACATAGGGATTAGCAGAAGTATTGGGAGCTTCACAGCCTAAGTGCAAAACAGAGTGGGAGGAGGGAGGGTAGGAGTGAGTTCTGGCTATCCACCCTTAATCCAAAGCCGCCTACTCCTTCCCAGGCTATGCTTCACTGTCATACACTTGCAAATTCACTCCAGGAATGAAAACAGACTAACTTTAAGCTTGTTCCCAAAGCTGCAAATTTGTCCCTGCTGGGTGTTAATTTAACTGCTTCCAGGGCACCAGGATGTCTACTAGTGTTCGCTTTTCTTTCTTCTTTTTTTTTTTCACACATCTGGTATTGTGAAAACTTCCAAGGCACCACACAGAAGAGCGATGAACTGACCACTTTTAACCCTTTCTGTATCATGCCAAGTATGAAACCTGCCTGTCTCCCTCTCGCCAGCGTTTTTGCCCTATAGCAGAGTCCATCGGCCTTGTTACATATGGGATCCACAAGCTCTAAAGTGGGTCTTATGAGCATTTCACAGGCTGAGAATTGAGCCTTGCTTCAGCTCCACTGGCTAAATAGTAATAACTGGACTTCAAAAATTTCCAGCAGGAAGAAACAGGTTTGGGGCAGGGAGGGTTTTTTCCAAAATATTTCTTTTTTTGTCTCTTGCTTTTATCTGGTGTTGCCATTTCCCAGCAGGGAGGACATTCAGAGCAGTAGTTTCGCTCACATTAGGGCAAGCAATGGCCTTTTCCTGTTGGTTTTTGATTGTTGCATTTGTTCTTTAATGGCTGCATTAACTGTTTATCTGCTGCATCAACTGAAACAGAGCAAATAGAAAACAAATTAGGTGTCTCACTTCCAGTCATAGGTAATGTACTTTACCAGACATTCTCCCATTTCGCTCTCTGTTGAACAGGTTGTTTGTATGACCAGCTCACTTGTTTCACTAACATGTTCCTAGCAATCACACACAGACTGGCTTTTTTGGCTTTGGCTAGGGTTTCCTAAAAAAGCCCAAAGGTACTTGAAACCAAATTCCTCTTCCATCTTGGCCTCTTGTGCAATGCCAGCCTTAGGGCACAAGGAGGGTGCAAAGTCTTCCTTCGCTGTCTTCCTCTCAGCCCTATCATTACTTTTAATCCTGCATCCCTCCTTTCATACTTCCATCCCAACAGCTGCCCCTTCTCAGCCCTGGTTCCGCTTCAGCACCGACTCTGGGGAGCTGAAACACCATGGAGAAACATCCCACAGCCACGTGCACTGCGTAACACAGCAACAAAGCAGCAGTAGCCATCACACTGATGCTGGAGACCCAAACGTGCCACAGTCCTTGACTTTGGCATCTTCTCATCTTCATGTAGTGTTTTCACTGTTGAGTTTTATTTTTAAAAGAAGTAAATAACTCTCCATCCACAAATTACAGGCCTCTTTGCTAAACATGAAATCTACTTCATGGGCTAAGTACAGCTGTGTTGTCAAAACCTTGTTTCATATTCAAAGTACTATCAAGGGTGGCCTTTTTCAGAAGCAGCACTTCTCTGTAGGCCAAGCTCCAGGGCCCCAGGAAGCACTGGAGCAGTTCTTCAGAAGGGTTTTCCATAGCCATATATATTCTGTATTTAAAAAAAAAAAAATCTCTTCAGGTTTTTAATCCTGCCTGAAATGGTTTCTGGAGCGTTGGACTCACCACCTGAAAATACTAATGAAATTTGGTTTGTGGAGATAGATCATTCATGTTCCTGTTAAGCCTGAGCTTTTTAAAGCTGCAGAGTAGGACTTACATGCCCATAGCCAAATTATTTATGCAGATCTAGAGAATGTCAGTCCAAAAATCATATAGCATTAACATATCCACCCCTATTTTTTCTTCTGACAAGTTTTCCAACCAGTAGACCTAGTAACCACCTTTGAAATTGGCCATATGTAAATTTAGGCTGGAAATTATCAGCACATTCCCAGCAACTGGAGAAATTGTTTGGCTTTCCCAAGGAGAGTGCTGGTGGCCAAAAACCTAACTCCTTGTAAGATAAAATTCACAATAAATGTTAGATGACATGTGATAGCAAGGCACTCAGTTTTAAAATAAGATTCCATTCTTCTCTGTTTTCACAGCAAAGACACAATATAGTCCTCTGGCTGTCGCTTCATGTGGCCCCATGTTTGAAGGAACCAAGTGGGGAGCTTTGTCAGCCACTTCTAAGCAAAGTGGCATAGATGACACGGCTAGGGACACCAGACAGACTTACAGACATTTAATTGTAACATTTATTTAAATATATGGTCTATTGTTGCTATGAGCTCTGAGGATGTTTTCCTCCCAAAGAATCCAAAGCAAATCGAAAGCTAGTCAGTTGGTACAGTAATTGTATATAAATTTGCATATGAATCATTAATTAAAGTCAAGCTGTGGAAAAAATTAAAAATGCTAAAAGACCTTTGGACATTTGTGTGAAGATCATTGCGCTTGATACCAGGGAATATAGAAATGTTTGGACTGTTTGCTCAAACGGGCACAATGTTAATGAATCATTTTAATCACCTTCATTATAGTCTTTCAAACAGAGGAGACTACTCTGCAAAACCAAGCCTGACAAAAACAACATACAGAACCCAGAGGCAATTGTGAGGCTACTAATTAGATAACTTTCTCTTGGTATTTGCATTTGAGCCTATGGATCTGGACAACTTAGTACGTTACTCTCAGGGCAGGAAGCAAGCAAATGGCTGCTGCTCCATGTCCAACTGTCCAACTGCTCCATGAACAACGTTTTCAAGGTACCTCTTGGTCTCTTGCGTCCCCCAGGGCAAATATTGTGGATAGTCTTTATTGTGTTTTTCCCAAATTTTTCTTACATCTCTGGTCTTTCTGTGGCAACAAAACAATGCAGGAACTGGAATCATGCTATAAATGTTAGTGGAAAAAAAATATATAGAATGCTCAGATTTTCTGTTATTTTAGCCGTGCAAATACTGCAAGCAGAAACTAAACCAAATTAAGTTCATACACAAATATCAGTAGGAACACTGAGATAGTAGTGATAGCAGAAGTAATGAAATTATGTAATATATGCTAATTGCTTTCTACACACTAATTCATCCATAAAGCTTCTGTGAAGTGAATAACTATGAACAGCTCTGTAAAGGTTAAAAACTGAGATGGTGGACCAACACTTTTTTCTAACACAGCTGATGAAGTTAAAGCACTAGAAATACATGTGGTGCATTTAAATAGGTGTCTTGGTAGAAAGTGACTGAGTCGAGGAGAAATGAAGTAGATCAGTACTTGTGAAAACAGGTCATCTATTTAGATGCATAAGTACGGCTTTAATTTTAGTCTCAGAAATAAGATTGGATTCAGAATTAGCGTAAGCTTTGCAGTTTTTATAAACTTTTCAAATTAAAATTTTTTGACCAAGCACTTCCCTTTCAAAAATTCAGATAGGAAAAGATTCCTACAAATGTCAATGAGTATTTTTAGGAAACTTCCTTTTAAAGATTTAGAGGTTTCTGCAACCAAGGTGGTCAGAATTTCATTTCATTAGTATTTAAATATATATAGCTTAAACCAGTTCAAAAATTCAGAGGTTTCCTTTCCATGCTGTATGTGTCGATAGTCATGTGTGATCAAAATGAGCTTATGTTCGCTGGAGTAGCATCTTTACACCTTACAAAATAGCAAATAAATGCAAAGGTAAGATCTACCCTGTTAAATGTAGATCACAGGAGAAATTGATTTCATACCAGGACTTCTGAATTTGCTTCTCAACTACTTTGTATATGCCTGTTTACTCAAAAGGCAAATATATTTTCATGTATGACAATGCAGAAAGCAACTCTGTCCTTATTGAAATGGTAATCAAAAATTGTTCAAAATTGCTACGTTACATAAAAAGCAGTAAAAATATGTATATTTAAATATTTTAAGTTTCAAAAAAGTATTCTCAAATATTGGGAAAAAAAGGTTTTCTTTTTCCATTCAGACTCAAGTGTCCCTCTTGTCCATCAGTTCTGAATGTTACTGAGGTCCTGTGAGAAACACGGAGCAAGTCCCGTGGTGAGTGAGAAGGAAAAGGAGTCTCCACTCACCTGAAATACCTGCGCCGAGTTTCCTCAAAACAGCAAAGTGAATGGTAGGAGTCACTGTGGTGGAGGTGGGGAGCACACGCACACACACATACGGGATAACACCACCGTACCACTAGGTGTTTGCACCCCAAACACCACCTGCAGTCTGCGCACCCATCTCAGGCAGCATATGGAAGGGAAGGGAAGGGAAGAAACGGCTTCCTTTTAATTAATCCAAGACTTTTCAGACAACGAGATGGTATGAGAGAGGAGATCAGACAGAGATCACGAGTGACATGGGGAAGATGAACAGGGAAGAATTAATCACTGTTTCTCCTAGCAGGAGAGTTGCAGGCACCTAATGAAGTTGTCAGGTAGCAAAACAAGCAAGAGGAAGGCCTCTTATACCTGACACCGGGGAACATATTTTTGTGGGCATCTTTGCTGCGCAACACTGTGGGTACCAAAAGTAAGCATGGGTTCAGAATAGGGGTTGGGCAAATTCAGAAGAAATATTTGCCGAGGGCAGTCAAACACTATGATGTAGATGAAAAGTTGCACTCAGAAAACCCTTAAATTGTAGAAACCGGAAGATATATTGGAGGCAGTCCCGGCATACAGTGGCTCTGTTCCTATAGTCCACCTGTGAACATCTCCTCTTGGCCACTCTGAAGGTGACCACTGTAACAGAGTTCTGTTTGGAGCCACAGAAATAACACTGTTTATTCATAGCAGGAAATATTATTAATACAAAAAATGCCAGAAATGGTGCCTGGTTTGGTGGGAGTTCAGCTTTGCCGTGTCTTGCCCAATAAAGTTTAGGAACACCTAACCCACCAGCCCCTCACTGCAGCAGTATTTTTGCCAGCTGACTGGTCTCCAGTTCACCTGGCCCATTTTGGCCCAGCAGACCCAGGGCTTGTGAAAGTGGACCTACTGTTTGCTTTTCAGCTGTGAGAGCAGACACAAGCAATGTGACCGTGAGCCATGCCTCTTGGAAAGGGTTTTTTTAAGACAGCAGCTGTAGGAGACCTTAGTACTCCCTAGTAGTTTCTACTGGCATATCTGCTCCTCCTGTTGCTGCCTTCAAGGCAAGTTTAATGATCACATTCACAGGGTGGCAGAAATGTCCTGAAGAACACAAGCAATGGAAGGGAAACAGTGATTTTCAGCCATTTATAACTGATCCAGACTGGAATGGCATTTCATGGAGAAGCCAAAAGCAACAGTGTCAAGGTAATAGTCTTGCTCACTTCCAAAAGTTTTTGCAAAAAAATGAAGGAAATTAGATTTCTAAACTAATTATTGCAGGATCCCTTTCAAGCAGAATATGTAAAGGCCCCATAATATTAATGCCTGCTTTTCACATTACGCTCAGAAAACTGCTGCTGATATTGGGGTGATTCGTGTAAATAGTGACAACGATCCTTGTTTACTTCTCTCTGTGATTGCAAGTTCCTGAGCAAAGATTTTGTGTCTGATTCTTATTCAGGCTGAGATCCCCTTTATATCATTCTGACCGTAGAAAGGAGCCTTTAGTCACAGGAAAATTTAATTACTTATTCAGGAATCTTTGGTGTAAAAGAGACTCAGTATTAATAAGAATCAGGCTTTAGGTGTTCCAAATGGTCTTTAAAAAAAGAGACAACAATGTGCAAAGTAAACTCCAAGTTATTAATTCAAGAGCAGTATGAGCAGCAGCAGCAGTAAAGAAACCCGATATATCCATCAATCAATACTGTGGAACCCTGTTTGTTTGTACTAGTTAGAGAGTGATGAATAGGTCCTCTGTGTAAAACATTCAGCTACAGTGTGAGAGGGTAATAAATTATGTTTGTTAATTTTATATGCCATACATATAAAAATCACTAAAAATTGTTAATACACTGTAATGGTGACAGAAAAGTCTGGTGCTGCAGGAACCTTAACGCAGCGCTTTTTCATCTCTGCAAGCGAAGGTCTCTTTTGGCATTTCCTGCATTTCAGGGAATATGATATAAAAGGCCTGGAGGAAGAATTTTAATTGCTAATCATTCAAGTTCACCGCTCTCTCACTGGACTATATTTACCTAAAAATGATGCTTCTCACTTACGCTCATAATCCCCATTACCTCAGCAGTCAACTGAGAGAGGCAGGGACCTCTGGGGGATGAATGGCTCTGTCCCCAGGAGGTGCCCCAGAGAAGTGGTGCAATGTGTGTGGGTAGTGGAGGCAGGGGGGCGATGATGCCACGGTCACCCGGCTCCGGACAGCTGATGGCGGATGAGGCGGATCCCCTGGCAGGGTGCTGTACGGGCAGGCATGAGCTTGGCCTCAAGCACCCAACCACAAGCATCGAGAGTTTGGTCTCAAACCATCCTGTTCTGGCACAGGTAAAGAAATTTAGACCTGGGCAGCTGGCGTAGACTACGTAACCATCTCAGTCTGGCATTTTTAATGCCCAGGTTAAACTGTTGCAATTTGGTTCATCTTTTTCCGTGTGAGCTCTTTCCACTTTTGGCTATGAGCTTTGACCAGGGCAACACTTTGCACGCACACACCCTGCCTTCTGTCCTATGACTCCACTGTTGTATGACTCCGTTCATGTTTTCACACCCACTTCTGTTGCAGCAAGGCTAAGAGAATGTGCATGCAGCCTCACTCGTGCTGACATGAACTGAAGTTACTTTTCGGAAGTCTTTCCTCTCTAGATAGGCTGGTTGCTGCTGTCTGGTGTATACTGCGGATGGGTACAGAGTCTGCAGTGACACTAAACAGTGTGGACAAAAGTATGTTTCAGTATTTTTTAAAACACCGTCTCAGAGGAGAAGGCAAGCTTGAGAAAGTGCTTCGCTTTCTGGAAGCTTGCTTTACGGCAGTATTTATTTCTCAAGTCAGGGCAGCAAGGAAATGAGTCTAATGCATGAGAATGTTGCCATGTTATTAAACGGTGGTGTAAAAGCTGCGCTTACTTTCATGGGAATGAGGTTCTTTGCCAAAAATGAGATGCCTCAGCTCCCCCCTGGGACTGCATCCTAGTTTGGAAGGAATGGAGGAAGCTGCTGTGAGCAGTCAGAGCAGATAACAGGGAAGATCGTGCATTTGTGGCAGCCTGTTTGTGAGGACGGAGGAGCAGCTCAGCGCTTGCCAGCTGGTGCAGCTAGTGTTGCACGGGCCGAGGCTGGCAGACCTGCCTGGTATCCCTGCCCTTGCCCCCCAACAAATACGCCCTGAACTGCTGCTTGCTCCTTCCAGTGCTTGGGTGTTGCTCTCATTCACACCTGGGTGAAAATTCAGAGTAATTGCACGGAAACCCAGTTACACTTTGCAGGGTGCTATGGCAGGTCAGAGGTGACCCTGCTCACAGGAGACAGCACAGCACAGCAAACTGGCCTGTCCCTACAGGAAATCAGGAAGGCTTCACTGATGGCAGCACTGAGCTTCATCCCCCAAGCTGTACAGTAAAAATGAATGTAAAAATAAGACTAGCTTTGTTAGATTTGTTAAACAGAAATCACTCAACCCCCCCGTTGGCAAAAAGTAATTTTTTTCCTGGCTATTTTTACTTTATCGGAAACGGGGGGCACTCATTAACACTGGTGTTTTGAACTGTAGTTTAATAGAAGGCAGACTAATACAGTTCATTAAAATATGCATGTTTGATGTTTGAGGTAATGTTTGCACAAATCCTCAGGGATAGGATACTGTAGAGCTAAAATTATGTTTTTCACAGCCAAATGGCATAATCTCATTACCAAAGTTTTGTGATCAAGATGAAAGATACACTTAGTAATTGCAAAGGGTAAACATTTTTTTCTCCATAACTGCCCTTATTACTCATGGGTAACAGACCCAGTGCAGACTGTTACATTTCCTTCTTTTCTCTTTCTGTCGTCTTTCCTTTACCACCCACTTTGTTTATGATTCACCAGCAGATTCTATGGACTGAATGTAAGGGATTCTGTTCGCCTATTTCATGGCAAAAGAGCATCCTGAAGAGATGCATTTGCTAACATTTAGCCGGGAGATGCAGATATTGCTTGGGGGGACAAAATTTTAAAATCTGAAATTCTTCTCTGTGACTTTACTCCAGCTTCTAGCTTTCCAACAGGCTGCTAAGCATGCAGCTCTTCACCCTCTTCCAGCTGGTAAACCCACCTTATTTCAAGGAAATCCATAGGACCGGTAGAGCAACAGAAACCTTGCTTTTCTTAGTTACCTTTTGACCCCCAGAAGTAATCTGTGGACTCCCAGGCATCTGGTCTTATGCTGAAAACTATGGATCTGAAGGAGAAAGGGTACATCTGCCAGAAAAGTATAGCTCTGCTAAACATTCCTCTGACCACATTGTCTTTGGAGAGAAAAAAAACTCCTTACCTCGCTTGCAGAGTATGGGAAAAATCCTTTTCTGTCCTTAGTTCAGTACTGCTATAACAGCAGTTGGGGTGGCCTTTGGGCTGTATCTTTACAAACAACTCTGAAATGAAACTGCAGCAAGGTCAAAGCACTGGACCCTGATGTGATCTGGTGAACGTTCATTTTGTGTGTTCTGGTGGACATTTCATTGAATACCTACTGGCAGTTTTGATTCAGAAAACAAGATAGATTGCGCTCTGAATTTTCTTCTGCTACTTTACAGCTAGCATGTCATATCCGTAAATGAGGCCTTTAAATCAGGAACTGACACTGTTCCCATGTCCTAAATGATTATATGACCCTTTAGGATTGAGTGATGTGTTAATCTTTTCTAGTTATACTATACTGTATCTATTGTGTTCAAACATGGTCACGAACAGGGCTGTTTCTGCTCCCATAGATGTAGATGGAAGATGGCCAGCTGGAGCTGCACCAGGTCCCATCTGCAGCCCAGGGACTATGTGTTTGGGGGAAAATTGAAGAGCTTATGTTCATGAAAGACACAAGAAATAAAGATGCTGGGGCAAGAGCAGGATGAGGTCTAAAATGATGTTTTGAAGGTTCTGTCTCGTTGCAATATGATTCCTCATTCATCATGCAAATTTATAATTTTCATGCAATTAAAAAATAATTCTCGTTATGAAGGTGAGTTTGATTAGCTCGTACAGTTGACAGCTAGTAAAGCTGTGTGAAATATTCATACACAAAAAACTCTCATCCTAATGGGAAATTCCACTTTTTACTGGAGAAAACGCATATTTCCCTCATCATAAGAGAGAAGGAGGATGAGAATTTGTCCTTGTTCTCATTACTGGCTGTAACCCGAGAACTTTACATAGGTGATACAAACTGGCTAGTGTCATGACATGAAGCCATAACTAGGGATGCGCCCAGCTGGATCCTCACCGACACTGCCATTGTTGCATGTACAAAAGCATTAAATTGGTTGTAGAAGTCAAAGACACTTCTTGTCTTAAAGTTCTTGATGCTCCCAGAGTGATACAAATGTGCTACAAGGTAAATAAAGCCCAGCCCCATGAAATTCAAATCCACAGTGGCCTGACCCTCGGTCCCACCGGGGCCAGAGCAGCAATGGCAGCTGCAGGAGTGAGTACTTACCACCACCCCTCTCCTCCCTGCTCATCACAGCACTGGCTGAAGCACTGGGGTGGATACATCGACACTGATAGACAAACGTTACTATCAGCTTAGTTTATGTCACTCAGCAGCAGTAAAACTGCCAGCAGGACTCCTGTCAGCATAAGGTGTATCTCTGCTGGGGGCTATGCCAGCATATCTGCTGTGAGGGAAACATCCTGGTGTGGACAAGCCTGGGTCTCCTTCCAGGAGAAGGAGCTTTGGAGCATTACCTGGTTGTATCACCCCCTGCATAAAGTCTCTTTTATACAACAGAGG
This sequence comes from Phalacrocorax carbo, assembly GCF_963921805.1. Taxonomy (NCBI): domain Eukaryota; kingdom Metazoa; phylum Chordata; class Aves; order Suliformes; family Phalacrocoracidae; genus Phalacrocorax; species Phalacrocorax carbo. The sequence goes on from NC_087513.1 coordinate 205,653,649, forward strand.
GATCTGACGGTATCTTAGCGTACACCTAAGTCAGTCATGCTGTGGCTGATGGACAAGTGTGCCAAAGCCCTCAGCATTGCATGGCTGTAGCCAGATCTCCAGAATTGCTTAGCATCTTCTGAGTCCTTGCAATGGAACAGCCAAACGCCTGCCAAGGACCCAGTCCAGCTCAGGGCTACAGGACTCCTCACTGGAGTGATACAGGCAGCTGAGTCATGGAATATCCAGCATCTCGCCAGCATCACACAGATGCGCAAATTCAGCCCTCACAAGTCTCATGAACTTCTGTGTCATGTCTCCCTGAAGGGGAGTCTTCACTTCAGGGCATGTGGTGGCCTCTGCCGTGCCTCCACAGAGCCCATGCCTGGCAAAACTTCTTGAATGTATTTGCGATTCCTTGAGAGCTGTATGCACTATGGGCCAGAGGGCCTGGGACAGAAACCAAGCCATGGGGAAACACCACTGCTGGGGATGCACCACGCCATGTGCTCACCTGCTCCAGCAGCCTGGTCAGAGGCCGCGCCACGGCCTAGGTTGGTGCTATGAGCCATCTCTGTGTCCTGGGTTGTCACTGTGAGCCATCATCTCTGTGGCCTGGGTTGGTGCTATGAGCCACCTCCCTCCACATGACTCAGGCGCATGACCAACACACCAGATGAGTCCTGTGTGACTCAGCTCTATAGAGCTGTCTAATGATGGAAAGAGCAAGACATGAGAGCTATTGCATGTTGAAAGGTTGCAAAACTGCGAACACAGCCAGCACATTTTTTTTACAAAGATGCTCAGGCAAGCTGGAGGTCAGGTTTTCTAGAGCTCTCAGCTTGACAGCTGTCTCTCAGATGCATGTAACTTGATTTTAGCAGTCAGCATGCACCTGCCATATCCACCTCTTTCAAAGACATTGGTGCCAAAAGTCAAAAATGGGGGATTTTGAAAAGCTGATCCAGAGCTGCTGGTGGCTGTCATCCCAGGTTTGATGCTGATTAGCTAGTCTGAAAAGGTGGATGAATGTAACTGACATGTAACTGACATTCATGTAACTGACAACTGCTACAGAGGCGTTAGCTACAGACTGCTTGCTGCTGCCTAAGCACTCAGTTTAGACCTCACTGAAGCCCCTTCACAGAGGGATTTGCACTACTGGATGATTCTTTCAGCTAGAAAAGTTCAGTGAGCCCAGCTGATGGGAATCTTGAAGTTGAAACATAATTCAATTCCAACCCTTGGCAGCAGATCTCTACCAAAACCCAATACAACCACCCCTGGAAGGAGGAATGACCGTATCCTTTCTAGTTAGATCTGTCAGAAGTATGGGAAGAAGAAAGGAGGGAAAATAAAGGAGTAGAAGAATAAAATTAGTATCTGTCTTGTCTAAATTTCCTTTTACCTTCCAAGTTCTAAGGTTTTTTTGGAGAAAAAACACCTAAAATAAACTTTTGACTATATGTAGCGCTATTGAAATACTCATTTTGAGGCCAAAGCGTCATTGGTTATGGACAGAAAGGAAGGGAATGAAAAAGATACCTTCTTACTCAACTGAGTGGTCCCTGGTGTGTGTTATGAGTCATATCTGCTTATTTCACCAACAGAAATAAGAAACAAGTTTTTACTCTTTTTTGCCCTTCCTATTAGCGACATGTAGCACTTAACAGCTAAGGGAGGACTGACTAGATCATACTCTGGCTCTCAAATCACCAACAGCGGAGTTAACTGCATTTTTATTGCTGTGATGATGCAGACTAGAAGAACAAGGCCTCACTTCCAGGCCTCAGGTAGCATCCACAGCCCTGGCAGCTAGAAGACGCAAATGAGGGATCTTGCAATGGAAAGAAAATGTAAGCCCAGCCCTCTGCGTATCCACCTTCACAGCAGATCATATGCAAAAGCGTGGCTGTACAAAACCCCACAAACAGATCAGCAGATTGCTTAAAAAAAGAAAACTGTGGGACAAATCCTACCCTTAGCAAACCCTAAGCCAGTCCATGCCCTTTTTGAGGACAGAGATATGGTTGGATGGGCAGAAACAAAGCTGAAAGGGAAGGCGGTGGGGCACAGAAGGAGGTCATATAGACACCAGAGGGTTTTACTGTCCCAAGACCAGGGGTACATTCACCACACCAGGTGATACTAGCTGGGATGTGGTGTGGGTGGATGTCCTCTTCTCCCTCCCCACGAAAATCTCCATAGCTGGACTTGGGCCATGCAAATGATTTTGTGAATGATAAAGTAACCAGTTGGTTTATTTGTCAGCTAAGGAGGTTCATGCCAAAGTCCTGTTCAGTCTCCTACGTGTGCACCGACTCTGCTTTAACAGCCTAAGGGCCAAATACTCCAGTCTGTTTTCAGTGTAGGAAAACAAGATTTAACCAAACTGGCCAGCTAAACTGGGATTATGGTAATGTATTTCACACTGATGAATCTGTCTTTTGTTTGTTGCTAACCAAAACAGATTCCATTTAACCAGAGAAATAAGCTGGGCTAGTAGGTGCCAATTTTGCGTGAACCTTATGCCTATAGTAATTTTCCTATGTCTATCACCTCAGCTTTCCATAAGTTTGGAATATGTGGATGGATACTAGTACCAGCAGTCTTTTTTTCCTCCAGTTTCTACAGGGCTGCTCGCATGCATGCTATGTACACTTATTTACACTCACTAGGAAGTGCTCCCAATGGACGTTGCTCTCAAGCATGCTGACAGCACATAGCAGAGGTGAAACCACCAGGCTGCAATAAAAAGTTTTGCCCTTGAGGCAAAAAGAGGGATGGAGACAGAAAGCATTTATCATTTCCTGTCACTATTATTGTCTCGTGGTTCTTCTTCAGCTAATGTCAGACCTCTGGCAGTGGAGCAAGGAGGGATGGAAGGGCTCATGCTGTGCAACCATTGAATTAACAATTTGAGGGCGGAGGCTTCCAGTAGCTCCTTGAAGAATCAGTTAGAAGTGAACCTCGGGCAAATCTCCTACTCTTTAGGTACATTCCTTTGAAGGGTAGAATTTGTCTTGTGGATTATTTTATTTAGTTTAACTGAAAGGTTTTAATTCATTCAATTAAATGCACTGAAATCTGCAGTGTTATCCTATTGATCCATTGGAGTCAATGGGAACCCTTCTGGTGACTTCAGTGGCTTTGATTCTATAAAATAATTTTTCTAATTGTATTTATGTAATTTATTTAGTTGTGCTGAAGATTTCTGGCATGGGAAAAAAGCATCTCTTGCTTCCTGAATTTAAATCTAATGCTAACTATACCTTTTAAAAATCATGTTTCAGTGAATGACTTAATTCTATTATCAAATCAAATGAAACATCCATGAAGCTTGAGCTCTCCTAATGTTTATGAAATGTAGAGGCAAGTTTAATAGGCACCAGAAATAAAGGAAAACTTCCTTTCTAGCAGAACTAGAATTTAAAATTTCCCTCTGTACTTTTTCTGCATTTCAGTGTTGAGTATTTAATTTATACTAGAGAGCCACCCCCAAAACTGCTAAAGCAAAACCCTCAACAAAAAAACATTTTGAAATATCAATGTCTCCACAAAACACTGATGATTTGAAAACAATATCCTTGACCCTTTCAAAATGTGCATCCTCACTCCTACGCCACTAGCACTTCTATTTTTGTAGCAGCCCAAAATCTGGCAAGACACTCATCTCTCCCATTGACATCACTGAATCATGGATCAGTGCACATAGGCTGGAAGCTTGTCATCTAATACCTTCATGCTAATATTTATATACTTGCCTAATTTTAGTCCTAGGAATAATCCAACTACCATCAGAAATTTTTAGTTCATAAAATAACTACAAGTAATAATTGCAGATTATTTAATGCTTCTATTGTAAAAGCAGATAAAGGTCACCCAGATCACAGACGTGTTGTCCTCAGTGCACTCAAAGATAAAGTAAACGGTAGTCACTGTACTAAAAATTGTACATGTTCTTTGAGTAATTTATAAACTGTAATGTCTTTGTGCTAATTTGTATGCATACAATAACCTGAACTACTCATGCATAAATTGCTTTAGAGGAAGGTACTGCAAAAGCATTTTTATTACCTATCCCTATTACTTTTTACCTATACAAAGCTACAAGAGAAGTCAGTTACAAGTTTCAAAGATTGCTCTTCACCAGCTTTAAATTATTTGCTCTTCAGCCAAATTTCAGGGCTGATACATTTTCAGTTTTGAAATAGCACTTCTATGTCTTCAGCCTGACCTCTCAGCTGGTATTTAGTAACTGCAAAAGTCCAGGATCTCCACTGGGAGTCTGCAATGCAAAATAACGTCACTTCATTAAAACCAACTTTGAGGTGGCATCAAGTTGAGGGGACAATGATTTCTTAACTAGCGCCAAGCTGATCCCTTGCTACTATCTGCCTGTGGCCTGACCAGATGCTCTTGCAGGGCACCTTCCCAGTGTTGCCATGCCCTCCCCGGCATCTGTCCGTGCCCCAGGCTGCAAGAAAAAGCTTGAAAAATTTGGTTTTTCTTACGCTCATTTTGCACTCCTGCTTTCAGTACCAGAAGTGGTCCCAGGCACTCTGCACCTCTCAGTGTTTTGCATTTTTTGGTATAGACTTTTGTTCTTTCATACTTTTGCTGTGATGAGGGAGCAGGGTCTTCCTGCCAGCCATGTGTGCATAAGTAAAACTACATCAGGCTTTGAAGGCTGAGCCCAAGACGAAGCATTCCCAGTAAGATCTGTTTCATACGTATCATCTCTTAAGTATTCTTTAAATGCTATATTAATTGTGAGGCATTAGTACAGGCAGGAATATCTTTTCACTTAATCATTCATGACCAAGAGGTTTCTTGTAAACTTGATTCACTCTCTCATTTCCAGACTTCTTATTCTTCTATCTCACTCCTCATTTGAAGTAGCAATCTGCTACTTATCCTGAAAACAGTTCCTTCCAGGCCAAAGGAAATGGTATGAAGCTGCTTTTTCCTTCTCTCGGGCCTGTGGCCAGGACAACTGAGTCCAGAAAGTTGCTACTGAGTGTCCGAGACAGAGTCCCAACAGAGACACATGCTGTTCAAGCCCACGACCTGGTTCAGAACTGGGGAGATGATGTTTTTCCCGAGTTGCAAATGTCTTGTTACTTAAGAAAAAAAGCTGGTCTCCCCTTTACTGTCAAAACAGAAATCTGGTGAATTATTTTCCATAAAATTTCTTTTATTACTTACCTTGCATGCTGGGTGACAATTCCTATGAAGCTCACAACTTTCATTCTTTTCAGTTGCTTTTTGGGGTGATGGGACCCCTATGAGTTGGTAGGTCTCTGTCATCACCCTCAAGCTAGAAATGCAAGGAAGAAAAGAAAGAATTAAAATTCTGTACAAAGGTCAGAGAAAGCTTAAAGCCTGCAACTTGAAACCACTGGCACAGAGCTGCAGCACTTCATATTTCTGCTGGGAAGGGATCCCGCTTGTGGAATCAGAATAAAAGAAGTTCTTGTGAATCTTAGAAGTGAATGCAGAGAGATATATATGCAAAATTATATGTATGTGTGTGTATACATGCATGCATATTCGTTATATATATGTACATGTATATAAAGATGGAAATCTTTAGGGACAGTTTTGATTTGAAATCCTTGCTTACTCCTGGGTGATTAGAAAGGATAATAATAACAATAAAAAAACCCTCAAATGGGGATTAAAACCTCAAGAGAAGAAGTGCTCCATTTATTGGAGACTTGCTTATCTCGCACAGAGTAAGGGGATTATGCGATTGCTTTTGTGTTCTGAACGATTGTGGCTAGACGGTTTCTGACATAATAGACTCGCCTACTGAAATAGAAACATTACTGTTAGATGGATTTGCAGCTGGCTGCAGAAATGCGTTTGTCTGAACAGAAATGTCCCTTGTAACTCAGTGAAACACTTGCTCTGAGTGTGGAAGTCAGGCCTTTTGGGGAAGACATACACTGCCTTTTGTTAGGCTCACAAGACGCCGTATCCTCTAGAGACAGTGGGGCTGGCATGCTGCAGAGAAGGGACCTGAGTTCGTAAGCCCTTTTGAATTGAAAATGCAACCCAACACTTGTGGAGTGGAGGCTGGGTATATAAGAAAAACAGGCTTTTGAGACGTGTTGCTAATTGATGGAATGGCACCAAGTGAAGAGCTTGATTTGCAGGAGCACAGCAGAGTTATGTGGTCAACTGGCATGGACTGTCCCAAAAACGAGGGTTTGCAAATATTTCTGTGCAGAGCTACTTCTATCTGGACATACAGAGTACTGCCTCCTCTGTGATAACCATCATCAGCTTCAAATACTGCTTCGAGACTTTGGGCTGCAGGGCTCCCTGCAGACCTCCCAGCCTTGCTCTGCTAATTCAGACTGACCTGCATGCTGTCCTCCAGGGCTGCTGGTCTGCATTTTCTGGCCGCTAGCGCACTCCTTGAAAGTGTTCAGTCCTGCTTTGCTCTGGTGTCATGACCACAAAGGGGCTTTGAGTGTTAGAGACAAATTTTATAGGAGCAGAAGGAAGCCTTTGCATCCTTTTCCAGCCAAGGACAGAAGTTGCCCGCTAAAGGCGACACTGAGGCATGTGGATCTGGGCTTGGTTCCTCTCCCTCTGTGTCCCCTGCCTTTCCTTGGGACGCTTCTTTCCCCACTCTTGTAGCTCAGCAAATCCCACATGACAGCAGAGGTGCTCCCACCCAGCATGACTGGGTGACAGCAGAATTGAAAACCCCAGCCAGGTTGCTGCTTTCGAAGCCCTCAGCCTGGGGCGATGCTTTTCAGTTCAAAGGGGCAGCATGAGGCCCATGCAGAGCACAGGGGAAAAATCCTCCCCCTCCAGGCCTGAAACTGCACTGGCACAACGCTGAGCCAGATCTTTGGGCTGTGCTTCACTATCCTTCCCTTCAAATCTCAGTGTGTCCTTTCCAAACTTTTCGTCAAACTAAAGCGTGTTCCCAGGGCCCCTTGGCTGTCTCCTATGCCCACGGCTGGCTGTCCCCAGGGAAGGGTCAGCCTGGAAGGGATATGTCCCAGCATGCAGCTCCCTGGGGGATGACTGAGCCCCTCTATCCCTTCCATAGATGGAAAACACTCATGGGTCAGAACATCTTTTGAAGCCAGGCAGCCCAAAGCCACAGGAGTGTTGGAAAGGGACAGCAAAGGGTTAAGATGTTCGGGCCATCACAGCCACATCAGAGCTACTCTCCTTTCCTGTTTTCACTCATCTCTAGCCACTTCCACCAACACACCCACTCCCACCCCTTCCCATAACCTGGTCACTTTGTTTGGGGAAGACATTAACTTTCTGTAGTGTTGCTCTTAGCGCATGTTTTTTCTTTAAGATTATGTCGTTATAAAATCATTTCACTTCTAAAAATGACAATAAACTTTACACTTTCCTGCTGTAAAACAGGCCAGTGCTGTCACTAGTCTGCTTGTTCTGGGGGATTTATGGCCCCATGTCTGATGTGATGCAATCCTCTCAAATGAAAAATCATCGCGACTGAGCCCATAGCACAAAGAGACAATTTAAGAGGAACAGGAATAATTAAGGCTGCCCCTTACAAGCCCAGCACAAAGGCATTTCTCAGAGCAGCCTGTACTCTTAGTGAATAGGCAGAAGGGGATCTTAGTTTTCCAGGACTGAAATCCCCCATGATGTCCACCACATCTGCAAGAGAAGGCGAGCCTGTGTCCTTGGATTTTAGCTGGTGCTTGGGGAAAAAAAAAGAAGACTGCCATTCTGGGGGGGGATCCTTCCTCCCAGAGCCCTCCAGACCTTGCCAAGCCTGTCTTGGGGAGGGGAAGATGCTGAGCGTGTGCTGGTTGCAGCACACACACGCACCCGCATGGCTCTGCATCACCCTGCTTTCAGTTGTTCCCTCAGTAAGGAACTGAGAGTGTCCTGTGGCCCCACATATTTGCATAAATAGTCGATAGGATTTAAGTTCGGCCTTGTCTGTCATGCCTCGCTCAGCAGCTACTGTCTCACTTGAGCCCCCGGCTTATGTTTGGCATCCCTTGGATTTGGAGACTCCTGGTACCATGTCTCTTGCATGAGCTGCTCACCCTGATGCCAATCCAGGGCAAGAGTCTTCCCAGTGGCCTGTAACAGCCCAAACCAAGAGCTGTTTAAAATTTTAATTGTTTCCCAGGGTGTCAGGGACTGTAGCCTCCTGTGTTAAACCTCCCTGACACCTCTCTTCCCGAAGGTCTCTGCTGCAGCCTGCCTTCTCCTCAGGGACCGAGGTGTCAGGACTCCACTCTGACTTTTTCCTAAGGCACCAAACTGCCTCTGGGGGTGGGGGGGAACTGCCCTGCAAATGTATGTCATCAGGCTCATTTACTATGTGCTTGAAATCAGAAATTTGAGAGCAATTAAAATTTAAACAACGCATTTGAAGAGAAAAAGCCATGTTATAACTGAAATAATAACTTAGGTTATGCTTTAAAAGTCCCCACCAAGACAGTTTCCCCAGGAATTTGGGGGAATTTAGACGGCCACTTTAAATGAGTTACTGTAGATGCTCTGAAAGTGGCACGTGCTGCATTAGCAGCTCTTGCTGTTGAGCTGCTCTCTCTTTGGGAATGGCATTCATGTCCAGAATGTTAAAGGAAGTGACCACTCCTGTTAAATGACAGGGTGGTAATTTCAAAAACACACAACTTTAGTTTATCTGCCCCTCTTCAACTAAAAATAATGACCAGTGATTACAACAGGAACAGACTCTGGCTGAAAGCTTTTATTAAATCTCACTCATTATCTAGAAATGTGACTGAACAGAGTACCAGCAAGCATATTACAGAGATTCAGTTTTTATTTACAGAGGATTTAGAACTAAATTATATTTTTTTTGTCATACTTAGTTTCTGGCTTGGCTTTATCTGCCTTTCCAAGAGAAAGGATTCAGACTATAAAAGCCTTAGGTCAACTTGTGGCTGAAAGCACTCTAAGATCATCGTCTTTGCAGCATTGTGGTCACAAGTGATGCAATTTAATAACGATAATAAATGTAACAAATATAAGAAGTGTGCCAGTGCTAATCACATTTCATGAGTATGCTTTTTTTTGGCCTTAATGCAGAAAAAAATGTGCCTTTGATGCAGCTCCTCTTGTTTACTATAATTTCTGGGATTGTTGTTTTATGTACTACTTAAATCCAATTATGAATGTGACTCACTGGCATTCTCTGTGGACTGCATTCAGGGAGACCATCTTGTCAAAAGGTAGACCTGAGACAGTGGCAAATTCCTGATACTCAGATAATTGCGTTACTTGATTTTATCTGGAGGCATGTTTTTAAACTTTGGGCTGTTCACAAAGAATTCTCTGTAAATATTTTATGGTTGAGTTGTAATGGTTAACTATACGTGGTCACACGTGCCTAAGAGCATCATTTCTATTTATTCATTTGATAGCCATAACAGCTAAATTTGAGAAGGTCTGTATTCCTCCAGTATACTGGTTTTCACTGGTCAGTGAAGCAATGCCAACTGGAGATAGAATAGAGCTGGACTTAGCCAGGGTGGTGTCCCAAGAAGAGGTAGTGACCTAAATTTTTCATTCAGTGCATCCCATCAATATGTCCTTCACATTTTTCCTAAATGCTTCTCCCACCATCCTCCTCCAAACCTCCCCTCCCCACCTTTCTGGCCCCTCTCTCTCCCTGTTTCTTTCACAGCTTACAAAGGAATTGGGCTCTGAGGAGCATCTGGAGGTGGATCTGCAGTTGTGCAGAGCTGACAGTGCTGCTGTGGCTGTGCTAGTCAAAGCTTGATCTAAATCCTGCCTATCAAAATTATCAAACAATTGGGACAATGTTCTTGGGTGTCACTCAGTTACATTCACATTGTCCTCAGAGGTGAAATGAAAAGACAGTATGCAGCTACATAGCGGGGCACGAGGGCGTGTTCTACTGCATGTGTTCGTGCAGTATCTGGCTGAGAGTTGAGGGTTCCAACTGCTCCAGCTCTACAGATGTTGCTTAAGAAGGGACGGTCTTGTACATCAGCCTCATTGCCCTTGTTGTTGTTGCTTCCATTTGGCTTCGTTAAGTAATAGATTATACTCCATTTTAGAGTCCCTGTCGTAATAGATGCAAATGATCTGCACTCTTCAGCTGCTTTTTTTGAGCTGACCTGTGAATAAACATTGATTCTTCTCCAGTAGTGAAAACCCCATAACTGTCTGGACATTGAGAGAAACATACTAGCTCAAGCTGCCAAAGGAACGTGTAATGGTGTAGATTCATTCCTGTTTGCACTTCCCTTCAGCACGTTTCCTGCACAGATAGATTGTAAAATTGGTTGTTTTAGAAGAAAGCAGTTGCAGGCTTGGTCTTTGGGCACATGGTGATCTTAGGTAGAAGTTAGGGGGAGATGCCATCTGCTGGAAAGTTTGGACATTGTCAGAAGGAGAAGCAGGGTTGAAAGTAGCTGTGAGCAAATGGAAGATTAAATAAATGCTCAACGCCCATGAGTAGCCACTAGCTAGGGGTGAATCCCACCTCCCACTTTCTTCACAGCTCAGAGAGCTGAAGCTGCTGCTATCCTCCCGCTGGGATGTTTGACCCTTGTTGGCCGAGCTGCTGCTGAATCACAGCTGCCACTGCTGTCTGTGACTGCATGAGGCTGGGAAGGAGCGTGTTGAGGAGGAGAGAGAAAGAGGTGAAATAGAAAGATGTAGGACAATCAAGAATCATAGAATGGTTTAGGTTGGAAGGGACCTTTAGAGGTCATCTAGTCCAACCCCCAAGAGTGGGTGTAAAGGAGAATAAAAGGTTAAAAATTTAGAAATGTAAGTGGGAAGAAAAATAAGCCTACAGAAGCCTTGGCAGGGAAAGCTTTTAATAGCAGGAATGGCAATAACAATAATTGTCATCAATGGGGACTGATAAATGTGTGTCTCTAACCCAGCAAAACATCGAACTTCACTGAGTAATGCTACTAACACCTTAGTTAGGCACTTATGCAAATGCTTGAATGATAAAGATGAAACAAAACCAAATGCAGGAAACAGCATGTCAGGAATAAAACTGTTAATTGTTTTTTTATTTAATCCTCTGATTCTCATTACTGCTTCTCTCTACAACCCACTGTGTTTTCACTGTAACTTTCAAACTTTCAAGGTGGTTGTAGAGAAGTAGGTAGAGCTTAGTGCTTTCTTCATTTCCCCCCAGTGTGTGATTGCACTAAATGTGTTTTTAATATTGCTTTTTACTACTTGGATTTTTTTATTTTGTTGTTGTTGTTCACATCAGAAAACCACAAGGCAGACATTAGATATGATTTATCAGGAAATATCTGGGGCTATGCCAGCTGATTAAAAAAGAAAAAGAAGGCAAGCACAACACACATGGGAGCCCATCTGAATAAGATTCATTGCACAGCAGTCATGAGAGAATCTCTCCGTAAACTGGAGTCGGATGAGCTGACAGTAACAAAGATGCCTGTGTCGGTTTGTCGTAGAAAAGGATAAATGATACCTCACAGCACATATTGATAGGAATTAAAAATAACAGGCTCAAGCATTCTTCTTTAATGTCAGAGTTCAAACATTTACAAACATATATTGCTGTTGGGCTCTACTTCCATATGCTACCTGAGATTCTGCTCAGAACCTTACAGGAAGGCATTCAAAAACAGACAGGCTCAGCATGATTCTGCTCCTGTCGGAGTGGATGGGAATAGGCATGCACCATGAGATGCTCCCACTGGCTTTTAGGCCAGTGTTAAGCCTTTGGGAACCATGAACCATGGGTCTTGCTTTAGCAGCAGGAGGCACTGGCAACATCCTTATGTGGATCTTGGGTCTGGGAAGCAGAAAGATGTCAAGGACAAAGAATAAAAGAGTGGGAGAGAGAATGCAAACAGAAAAAAAAGAGAGAGCAGAAATGTAGGTGCATCATATACCTATTTTGTGTTGTCAACTTAATTCAGCTTGGAAGCTCCATGCCTTCCTTGCACTGTCAACAACTGATAGCTCATAGTAATGACTTGCAAAACTGTGGATTGTTAGAGACTTGTAAAGTTTAATCTTCAAAGCTCTTCAAAGGTTGTATCTCAAAGATCTGGAGGACTTAAGATACAATGGTGATGAAAAATAATAGGCAGTCACATAGGTAGGTGGGTGTGTAGATGGCTAACCAGCCAGCCAGCTGGCCAGGGATTTAAGTAAGTGACCTTCGGATGGCCTGTGTTTCATTTGCTTGAAAATTCAAATCTTTTCTCCCTCACATGGATCCTGAAACCGGCTGCTGGAGGATTAACAGTTCGCTGGGGCTTTTATGCTGGTCTCCATGAGGGGTGACTTCATGAAGCACCTCACCCTTGGACATGGGCTCACCTACTGCTCTGGTTGGGGTGAGCGGGTGCTCCTCCAAAGGGAATCCATGCTATCGGAAGCATCCTTGCCAGCTCCTCTCAAAATCAAGGAGGCATCTTTTGCATGATTTTTCCCAACAACAAGAAGATGGGAGAATAAGACCATTTATGCCATCCCTACAACCAGGGAGTTTTACGTGGGCTCCAGATAGCAGCACCGTGGGAAGCTTAGGGGTTGTTCCAGTTAACATAAAAGAAGTGGATTGCTGGAAAGGGGAAGGAGGAGTAACATGTGTCTTTTGAGTTTTAACTATTATTGAAATTTAATACTCTCCAAGCTTTTTGAATTTAGTTCTTATATCTGAAAACTTTTCTTTGTGCTTGTCCCAAGACTTCAACACCATAGAAGACAATAACACCAGAGGACTTCTTTGTCAGAACACAATAATACATCCAATGTAATAAAATTAAGCTAGTACAATACTAATAACTCCCATAATAATAGTAGACAGAGGAAGAAGGAAGGGTGTAAATCCTACTGTCTGAAGAATTTTACATGTACTCAGAGCCCATGAACAACATTGCTGTTCTCAGTGCTGCAATGCTTCTTCTCCCTCCTAGTGAAAAATAAGGTACACTGTCCCCCTACAAAATGTGCCAAATGACATGTGAGTCAGTCCTTGTACTCTGAAATCCTGTCTGGAACACCAGGGGAGTAGTTAAGCAGCTGCCTCCTTATTGTCATAAAACTTGATAGGTTTTTGCAAATATGTACAAGCAAATGTTTTGTTTACTTTTAATGTGTTTGAACATGCACGCTGCCAAAAATCTAAGTACCTCCAACAAAGGTTGGTATTAATTCCCATCTTCACTTGGTTGCTTATTAATTTGGCATGAGAAGGAATTTACAGGATTTAGGACAAAACAAAAAGTACCCACAATCTCATTGTCAAAATTGAACATTTTTAAGAAATAATGAAAACAGTGAACATTTGGAAGTAAAAAATGGTGGTTTTATGGAGCTGGAACAAAAAAAGGGGAAGGGTACTGAAATACCTTCATTCACTGGCTAAAACAATTGCTCCAAGCAGGAAACTTGGCACTTGAAGCTTTTATTAAATCAATTCAGAGGGAACTGTTTTCAACAAATGAGATAAATGTCAAGATGAAGTTTTTAGGCACTCACAGTACATCACATTTTTCTTCCCCTAGAAAGCAGAACAAAAATGTGTACAAATAAAATCACTTACATATGTAAAAATTACATTCAGCTTAAATAATCTTTTCTTCCTGCCTGGGTGTATCAACAGTGTATCAAAGCTTAATGTAATCTTTTAAGAGTATGATTGTTTGAGAATGTTTTCATTCCCTCTTCTCCTTATTGTTAACCTACATCAAAGCAAACAAGTAAACAATTATTTATCTGGATAGCAGCTTTATTTTGGTCACTGTGGTTCTGGGTGCTTCCTGTGTGTATATGGAAATGGACATTCAGACAAATCAATAATAATCCTTGACAATTTTTTTTTTCTCTCATCCATTTAGCAACCTCTCTCTTCCTTTTTGCTTAGCCTCTCATTTCCCATTATATGCTTTTCAGACTGTTCCAGCTCCTGGAAATGTCTGTTTTTCTGCTGCCTACTCTTTGCTAACGTACACTAATGCTGCCAGGTGCATTTGTTGTGGCGGATGGGAGGGAGCACCTGTCATGGAGACAAGGGCTTGCTGCTCTATCTGCAGCTTTCAAACTTCCATTGCCAGTTTGTCCAGAGCCTTTCTGGCAATTGGGTCCTTTGCATTTCAGTTGAAATACGGCAATGATCTTAGGTGCTTATATTCCCTTTTCTTGGAGAAAAGAGACAGGAAAGGTGCAGGTTGAGAAAATGCTAAAACACTTCTGGGTCTTGTGAGGTCAGAAACTGTGGCATAACCCTGACCTCTTCATGCTGACTCTGTTCCCTGAAGATCCCAGGATGATGCCTAAGCATCCATGGGAAAGAAGGAAGTTTTATTTCCAATTTCTCATCAAAGTACCACATGATTATGCCTTTGCAATATGAGGGAGGGAGGGCACAAACAATTTAAAGGGCTGGGAGGGTGCTGAGGGAATCTTTCAACCCCAAAGCACTGAGATTTGTAATCCTTACTCAAGCTAGGGAAGGCTATTGTCAATAGTCCCTTGATATTTAAGCTATCCAAACCACTGAGTCATTGGGCCTACTCATCTGAGTCATTACAAAAGGGAGGGAGTGCCTCTGTTGCGCAGAGGACTTTAGCAAAGGCCAGTTCTCAGGGAATATCCCACTGGGCAAATCCTCTCCTGTCTAAATGTAAAGAATGTTCAAAACTCAACAGTAGAGCAAGAGAGAATCAGGGAGATGTCAGATGGGAGGTGGAAAGCAGTGATGAGCATAATGGGTCAGCTGACTTCTGTCTTCTCCAGAGGACACTCAGCCAGTTTTCCAACCCTGCTTCATATGATTCATGCTCCGCTATCCCAGCGTTACTGCTGGGAATCTCAAAAGGTCAGGGAAGGTACAAAAAGAAAGTTTGTTCCTTGCCAAGACAAAACATAAGTGAGGGACAATACAACTCCAGGAAAAGACACGGAAGAGGAAAAGTATAGTTCTGATGGCTCACATTGCTGGTTACAGAGTTTGGCAGAGCCATTTAGCAAATCTTTCTGAATAAGCTGTCTGGCAATGAGTAGAAAGGCCCAACAGTCATGTAGACTTCTGTGTTGGGCATCTCTGACACAAGCGTCTGCCAGATTGACCTTGGCCTCAGGTAAAACAATGCTGTTTGGTCTTGTGATGGCATTGTAATATCGACCTCTGTCTTCCTAAAGAAAAGTTCATGAAGATCTTAGAAAGCAAATCAGGAATTTGTATTACTGTCGTTGAATGATTTCTTTGAAAAAATTTGTTTCTCCAGGAGGCAGAAACCTGGCTTCCCAATCTTTCCATATCTCCTACAAACCTGTATTGTCATCTCCACCTCTTTGTCTCAATGTAATGGTGCTCCAGCCTAACATATCTAGGGAAAAACAAAAGCCCAAATCAGTCTTTATATTTTCAGAGATTATAGAAGTGACCCTGGTTCAGTTTCCAGTCCATATCTTCCCTGCAGAGATACCAGCTGTATGCTTGGTTTGGTCCCCAGAAGTTTGCAGGAGACATCATGGTGACAGGAATTTCTTGATGATCTGTACATTTTTCTCACTTCTCAAAACATGCCTGTGATAGTATGGAATCCTGAGGTAATAATCCAAATCTTGATGTAATAATCCAAATGTGGTAGCTTTATTTCTCCCCAAGATATAAACATTGGGATTGTGTCCATTGTGTTAGCATCCCACATGCTGGCTTCCAAGGTAGAAGACAGGGTTGAAGATTATTAAATGCATCACTACAGTGCTATGGAAGCTATGGACATTTGTCATCAAAGGGCAGCTGAGATTTTTCAGGTACAGGCACCCCCAAGTAGCCAGAAAGCCAGCATAACCAGATTTATACTTTCCGCTACTTTGTAGGCACAGGGACCATTTCATGGCCAGGGTCATACAAGGAGGGTTTTGGCCAGAGACAGTAGTCCCTGCAGGACTGTTCTAGCTGGTGTACATTAGAACAGGCTTCAAGATGCTTTAGCTCACATGTGGGATTTTTTTGGCATCTTCAAAAGCCAGAGTGTAGGATATTGGGATTCTTGGGTTTTATCCTGGGCTTTGGAAGTGGTCTGCTGGTTGATTACAGAAAGTACAGACAATAATGTAATTTGGGAGTGCCAATGAGGACGGATTTTGGTCTGTTTTAGCAGATACCTGTTTTCTGCTCCCCATCTTGCTTAAGATGAATTGCCACTTCCTTTGAGTTTTGTTATGTGGAGGACATGTGGAGACTTTTATCTAACAAAGTTCAGACTATCAATGGGCTAAGAGAGAAAGTTGGGTCAAGTTAGGAAAGAAACTGTGGTAATAAATGGTCAAGTTCTTAATAAAGGAGTTTTATCATTGGGGTTAAGATCAGAACCTTTGGTGCAACACACACATAGATCTAGAAAAAGATGTGAGTAACAAAGTTTTCTCACAACACAAATTATTCAGTGTAAAACCAAACCACTGCAAAAAGTGGAGAAAAGGTTTCTGAAAACTGAACGATTGTATGAAATGATGACTGTCTATAAAGTCAGAGTAACAGACATGGTTAAAAGAAACAATCCTTGTACATGTACAAAACCATGAGCTCTGATTTAGCTGCCACTGCTCAGGAGAGATATACTGAGTTATTATGAGTAGTTCTCTGAAAATATCAGGATCAACAGTTATCAGAAAGACAAATAGCAGGTATGAAGTATTAGAAAGGGAATAGAAAACAGACTACAAAACATCATTATCCCCATGATCCACCCACATCTTGACTGCTGTATGCAGTTCTTTTCTCCCTAGAAGAGGATCAGAGAGAGGCAGTAAAGATGATCAAAATGTATGAATGGCCTCCAGGTGCAAACAGATTAAAGAGTCCAGCACTCTTCAGCTTGAAAAAGAGAAATCTGGGAGGGCCTGACAGAGTCATATATGTACAAGTGACATGGAAAAGGTATACAAGAGGGAGAAACACTTTCCTTGTGCTCTGCTCCCTGTACCAGGCATTTATTACCAGTTGCTGCTGGAAACGGGATATTCGGGTAACTGGAGCTGTTTGCTAGCCCTTATGCTCTTTATTTGGGGTAGGAGGAAGTTGTTACAACTGGCTATAACTCATATAGGAAACTTGTATTGCATCTTGCTGTATTGTGGATGTATCACTGATTTTTGCAGAGTATTAAGGGCAGCAGAGAAGGTCAGGCCAGGGTTTCTGCTGAGGCATCAATTACGATGAAGAGAAACAAGCTGAAGTTTATCTTGTGGGCAGAAATTTCCCAGAAGACACTGGCAACTGGGCAGAATTAGTGCTTTGGCTTGGCTCCCAAGCACACTGGCTCTCTGTTCCAGCACAGGAACAAACCTAGGCAGTGTTTTGTAAGACAGGTCAAATTCTTCAGAATGGACATGATTCAAAAGTATCTTCTAGTCCATGACTGTGCCCCAAGTCTAAGGGTTGTAGGGACTCTATTAGGCAGTAGTAAAGGGAATCACATGCTGAAACTTAGTGAAGGTATTTCAGCTTTATAAAGTTGTCAGCTACCAATCAGCAATTCAGAGAAAAGCAGAAATTGCAGCGGGTTGTTGTAATTATTGGTGTGCATTAGCTGTCATCATCACTGGTAACATTCAAGCAGTTAACATGCCCTTTGTTAACACGCCCATCAAGAAGAATTGTTTTGTCACCCTGATACTACTAATAAAAACTAACAAATTTTGTATGATTACTAGTGCTGTCAAACTGTGTTCTCAGCTGAGTATTTCATATATCTTATCTATAGCTGGTGTTATTTTATCACCAATGGTAACTGATCATAACTCCCATGGGGAACCTTGCTGCAGATGAGGATGCCACTTCGCTACCCCAGTATCACAACACTGTGAGAACTTACCTTACTGGGGCATCACCATTGCCATGTAAGAGATGGGACGTGGTAGGATGAGACAGGGCACGCACAGCAAGGTTTTCATTGATGGTCATCTTGGATTTGGGGTAGATCAGTTTCCTCACAGCACAGGAACCCTACAGGAATGGCTCTGATGCTGGTGGACGTGGATTCCTAAGCAGGGAGGCTCACCTCTGGATGAGGTGTAGGCACCTTAGGGTTAACTTGTGGCACTGCTTGAGGCTGGCAACAGAGCAGCTGCGAGTGTCTGAGAAGCTAATCTACAGGCTGGAAATGGTGTGCTGGAAACATTAGCTCTACCCAAACTAATTTTCCTTGTTTCTGAGCTTGCTCAGAGGTACTACAACATCTCTCCAAGGCACAACATTGTGCAGCTCTCTGATAGTACCTCCAGAAATCACATGGATGTGTTCTGTTAAAAATGGGAAGGAACTAAAGGTCCTTGCCAACACACTTTAGAATTGACTCTGTCTTCTTAATTTATCCATGGCAGAGTGTCTTACTCAGTAGGTGAGAATTTAGCTATGAGTATATTGAGTGGCAGCCAGCTTGGAGCATGAGTCTAATTTACGGTAACTCTTGCTACATTCTGTCTGATCATTATCATGCTGAACAAAATGTTTTTAAAGTACTTTTATAGGGTTGAGTGACTTATTCAATAATTTATACCATTTTGGACGGATTAGAGAATGAATTTAAGTCATCATATAATGACATTATGGCTCAATGACTACATTCTTTATCAGGAAAAAAAAAAATCAGTTGTAATTATGCTCAAAAAGACAGAAGCCCTTTATTCAAGAGTTCCCCCAAGAACAATGATATCAAAGATGCTGATAGGTCTCTCAGCTGTAAAGAGGGCTGTCCTTCTTTGTTAGGAAGGAATATATCAGCTGTCATCTGCTTATCTATATCACCATTGTGCCATTTATGCCACATATTTTCAGTGTGCCATGACTTTAAATGTCTGTTCCTTGCAAAGGCCAGTGATCCATCTGTGTGCAGAGCTGTGCAAACTCTCAGGGAGCCTATGGCCCCACTTAAGTTGGTGGGAGTTTTGTCCCTAATTTCAGCAGGGAATTTCTCTCTGCCAGAGCTCATAGAGCAAAAAAAAATGTACAGTATTTGTGGTGACTCTCTGGAGACCTTTATTCACAATAGATTGTAAGGTGTCAGCCTGGCCCTTAGGAATTTTTTTTATGTTTTTCTCCCTTTAATTTGTTTCTATTCATCTAAACTAATAGCTGCCCTGGGTAGGGGACCACTGACATCCCAAGATGAATGTGCTTTCCACCAGTGGACTGAGCACTGCAAGACTTCATTGGACCCAGCTTATGTCTAATACTGGCAGACTAGCAGCGTAACACAAAGCTTTCATTTTCTTCTTAAAGGTATCCAGTGAAATCATGAAATCATGCTCACTTGCACTCCGAGCTGGCTTTTCAGACCAGCATTTAGCAGCTTAGGAAGACTTAGCTCAGAGGAAAAATCAGGTCATGCAGTTTGTGTGGACAAAGACTAGATAAGTCTGATTTGAGCAAGGGAGGACAATACATTAGGTCATCTCTTATCCTTGCAAAATGACTGTACATATAAGACGGGCATTAATTGGAGTAATTCCCCAGAAGGGCTTGAGAGGAGCAGGCCAGAAGCAAGCACGTATCTCCATGAGGGTGTTTGGATTTAGAGTTCTCTGCACATCACTCTCCATGTCTCTAATACTAACAGCACCAGCCACAAGCAGACAGGCCACAGAAAAAAAGCTCATTACAGACAGGAGTAATGAAAAAGGAACACATTCAGTTTAATGTCTAAAGGCATGCAAATTACTACTAAGGTCCACACCTGAACAATATTTTATTGCAGGCATTGCCCTCCATGCCATTTGGTGTAATATGACTTTTCTGAAGTACACTTCTTATCCAAAATGCTACCTGGCTGCTCCACGACCGTATCTCTGTCCTTCCAGATCAAATGTACCCTGCCCTGACAGCCAGTAAAGCCTGGAAATCTCTATGTTATGCACAAAGAAATGCTCCCCTCCAGCCATGCTTTCACAGCTCGAGCTCTGGGGGAGTTTGGGGCCCCACATTCCCAAAACTTGTTGCCAGCACAAGAGCTGCATTCTAAACGAAGCAATTAATGCCATGCTTGTTGTCCTATTAACAAGTTAATATTTTCAAAAGCAGAAGTAAAGGAAAACTATATGCCTGTGATTCTGTGGAAAGGGACCTGGGGGTGCTGGTGGACAGGAAGCTCAGTATGAGCAAACAGTGTGCTGCTGCGGCCAAGAAGGCCAACAGGATGCTGGGTTGCATCAAAAAGGGCATCGCCAGCAGAGGTAATGAAGTCATTATCCCGCCCTACTCAGCGCTTGTCAGGCCACACCTGGAGTACTGGGTACAGTTCTGGTCCCTGCTGTACAAAAAGGATGTGGACAGGCTGGAAGGAGTCCAGAGAAGGGCCACCAAGATGATCAGAGGACTGGGAAGCTGCCATATGAGGATAGGCTGGGAGAACTGGGTTTGTTCAGCCTTGAGAAAAGGAGGCTCAGAGGGGATCTCATCACCACGTACCAGTACTTAAGGGGTAGCTACAAAGAAGATGGAGACTCCCTTTTTACACAGAGTCACATGGAGAGGACAAGGGAGAATGGACACAAGTTGCTGTTGGGGAGATTCCGATTGGACACCAGAGGGAAATTTTTCACAGTGAGGACAGTCACCCATTGGAATAATCTCCCCAGGGAAGGGGTTGACTCGGCCACGTTGGACCCTTTCAAGAGCTGTCTGGACAGGGTGCTGGGCCATCTTGTCTAGACTGTGCTCTTCCCAGAAAGGTTGGACTAGATGATCCCTGAGGTCCCTTCCAAACTGGGATTCTGTGACTCAAAATAATAATGCCATTCAGCCCTCCTGTCTGGTAATGGTGTTGGCTGTACAGGCCTTGTAGGAACCAAAGGCAGAAAAAGTTGATATTTTGGCCCAGATTCACCAAGACACCAGTCTTCCTTACTTCCAAAGTCTAACTGCCTTTCAACCAGACCATCCCAAACAGAATAAACTTCAGTTCATCCTTACCACAAAGCAAAAGGGCTACACTGCAAATATGGGAAATGTCTTTACTGTGGACACATTGAAAATACCCACAACTGCCAAAACCAGAGCTCTTTGGATTGCACTGATATCCCACTGATATGAGACTGAGGAAATTAAGAAACTTAAACATCTTTTTGGGTCATGGGCTTGACTGCTAACTTTGATACACATGGAAGCAGGGTAACAAGGTACCATTTTACTTTTTTTTTTTTTAAGGCAAAACCAGCCTTTTTCTAATCACTGGCATTACACTATGTGATCCTTTTCTACCAAGGCTAGAATGAAGGAATAACATGACAAAGAAGCTTTGCAAGTAAGGATAATGTCTGCAAGGGCAGTGCCACAAAATACCTCTTCTCTACATTTCATTTATTGTCCTTCTTTATGTCATGAGAAGGTGTATGGTATTTCTGTGCATCCTTTGGCCTGCTTCCCCTCGAGCATATCACAGCAGATAAGAACTTGTCTTTATGACAGAGCCTGGTCCAAACCCAGTGGGATCTTTATAATGTATTTTCCGTTGGCTCCTAAATCTGTTACTACATATTTGGTGCCTATGCAATTTCTTATTCAGATTTCTTACCATCAGGTGAGAATTGTCACATTTCAACATACGGTCTCATGTCCAAGTTACCCCACACACAGCAGAAGAACAGAGGCATCTCCAGACTCACCCCATCCATTTTAGAGGCCAGACCCGACCAGTTACCCTCTGGAGGCAATGAGTTGCCTCCACTCCATGAATGACAGCAAGAGCCTGGGTGACTGGATTAGCTACCTGACTTTCTAATGACATGAAATTAATCTGTTTCTAGCTCCTAGATGGGATAGTAACTCCTGTCCATTGTACGTCTAGGAAGGCAAGGACTGGTGGGTCTGGCTGTTAAGATGGTTGTCTGAATCACTCAGCACCCTCTTGAATTTAGATGCCATAGTAGTTGCGACACCTAATTATCCATGTATAGTAGGTGGTCCAAATAGGAGTGCACAGCAGAGCAGCAGATGTGTGTTGCTGCTGTCAGATTAGATTGAGATTAGATAAAGCTTAATTAACACTTTATTTTCATTAGATTCAACTCTGATTAGTCACAAAAAAAAATATTACAGAGAAGCATGGCAGAAATCAAGAGGAACAGTAACATTCATATTATTAAAATCAAGTAAGCATTTTTACAGAGCAAGACCTTGCTAGTAAGGCATTATTCCCTGCTTTTGATATCTCTTTGTTCTGGAGAACAAGATGAACTCGGAAAGAGCTCTTTACCACGCCAAGCAACTACTTCATAAACCTGCCCTTCCTAGGCCTACACATCCCAAGCAGTCTAATTTACATAATCATACATATTTCAACACACATTTGAGGTACTTTATGCCACTGGTTAAAACTCACATCATTTTCCGTCATATCACTTTTCTATTTGTAATAACAAGAGGGACACAGTATTTTAGAGATGTTTTATCAAGATTCCTAGTAACTTCAGTACAATTTATCAAGAATTTTGGTGTCAAACCCTACAAATGTCACATCAGAACTCGTTGCTACCCAGTATCAAACCTTTATCACGATATTCTGAATATTCTGAACCCACAGTTCGACAGATCTCAAGAGTTTTGTCCTTCCCTTAACTAACAAATGCATGTGAATTGTTCCATGTCAGTCTTCTCCTGTTGTTTGAATCCACACAGTCTCCAGCCTGGTAGGATTCTCCCACCTGTAACATCTGAAAAATTTATCAGAAATTCTTTTGTGGCCCAGAAGGAGGGTCGCTTGCAGGAGCAGCCTGCAAAGCAGCCTTTGAGAAAAATTTATTCCTGTGGAAAATACTACAAACCAGTGAGCCAAGTAAAACCCATTTAAACCCTATTTTGAAGTTAAAGGAGGCATATGCTGTCTATTGCCCAAGAGTAAATTCAACTTTCGCTTTTTAGGACAGGGAAAATGATGTCACAGATCAAGGTATTTTTTTCAGTACAGCAACTATGCACGTTTAGAATATCTAAAATCCAAAATAATCCAAGCTTGCAACACATCAGGGCTGCAAAGGGATGACCTCTACAGGCCAAGCCAAATCAAACCAAGCCAACTCCTATTTTTTACCTCTGTGTTGTCTAACCAAGTGTTTGCAAAACACAGTATAACTCCATGTAGTTCATTTAGTTCAGCTCGTTTCTCCTTCTAGTCTTTGTTTTGCTTTCTCTACTTGTTTTTATGAAAGCACAGTTAAGTAGACAGGTGGGTGTTTCTACTTCAGTGTTTTGTCTGAGCTGGCTTGCCTAACACATCTCAACAGGCATCGCAGATGCCTATTAAAGGCTCCTCACTGCACTGTTATCTCCTCAGCTCTGCCACCAGACAGTGAGGATATACTCTGTGTCCTCAAAAGCCTGATACCAGTAGAGTCCTTTCTTAGTTTATGTGTTGTTTAAATTATGTGGCTGTGACCAACAGGGTGCTGAACATCTTCATTCTCAAGTCTGCTTGCTGTCTTGTTCATGGATTGCATTTGATCCCTCTAAGTTGTTTGAGAAAAGCTGAGCAATGTAACGTTGACAAGGGATTTCTATATTAACTGCTTCTTAAAATAATACTACTTATATATTTTCAGTGTGTGCTGTGAGAATAAGGAGGGAAGGGCTGGTGTAGGGAACACAATGGCAGTGGGGAGGGTGCTGAAATAATACGTCCCCATGGGCACTAGAGGCTGAATGCCAGTCAAAGCCAGGCTATACATTCAAGAAAGAAAAGTTCACAATTAAGTTTCCTTCATCTGCATTTTTGCTGACACGTAAAACAAGGACCCAAGGACCTCTCCAAGCAGGAACATGGAAAACTGAAACAAAACATGTAGCTACGGCCACATTTAGCAGCAGAAAAGAGAATCTGTTGGTGCCAGAATGTGCTCACTAGTGCTCGTGATAACTTAATTAAGAAGTCATGTTAGACAAAAGGATGAGAGAAAAGAGAGAGGTCAGGTCACTCTTCAAACCATGGACCAAGTTCAACCTCTGTGCAAAGATGGGGGCAGAACTTGCATCTCCCTGATGCCTCTTCGCAGGACCTGCCAGAAGACAACGCTGTGTCCCCCTCAGCAAAGCCCAGGGCTTGTCTGGCAGGAGGGACAGCATGGGTGTAACAGGCTAACCAGGGGCCCCCAGGCCTTGCACTGTGGGCTGCTGACTTTTGCTGTTCCCCAAACTCTGGGAAACACCACAGCAAAATTTGAGGATGATTTGTAGACACAGGCAATTGCATTTGTGCTTTCCCCTGCTTAGAGAAAGAAAATAGGACAGTGATACACTGTCCACCTGTTCTTTTCTATACATGAGTAGGTCTATTTAAAAATTGGGATGCAAAACAGGTTTTCACTACTCTTGCACAATAATGCAAAATGGGCAGAAGAAGTCCAAGAAGGTTTTTGTTGGCACCAACCTTCCCATTCTCCAGAGTTGCACTTTATCCGATAGCTGGAATATGGCAGGCCCTGGATAGTCTGTTTTTCTTTCCCACGCTGCAAGATTTGGGTAGTAAATAACTTAAATAAATGTCAGAAGTATAATTCTTTTTTACTTCATCAGATTCAAGGAAGCCTTTCCTCAGATAATTCCTCCCAGGCATGCTGTCCAAGGCAGGACTACTCCCTGGTGGATTGAGCTATTCTGACCTCTGTAGCTAGCTCCATTTCAGCTTTCTAAAGGTTGCAGATAAAGAAGAGAAGAAACAACTCACTATATCCAAGTACTGTTGCACCTTTCTTTGAGGCCAGTGAGATTCCAGGCTCTCCTTAAAGGGCCTGTGCCATTATCCAGTGGTAGCGGCCTTCTGCTGCCTTTGATAAACCTTCTTTTTCTGAAGGTAGATTAAAAAAGTAACCACCATGCAGCATTGCCGTGACCAGTAATGCTGGCAGAGGGGCAGTGAGGCAGGAGATAAATTCCCATGATGGGGATCTGGCCAGGCAAAGAGCTAAACTCTGCAGGGCTGAAAGCAGAAGTGGGTGAGCTCTGCCTAACTCTGTTATCCTCCAGGGAACAGGTATTCAGAGCTTCTGGGAGACCTGATAAAACAACATTTCTTCCTACATCTTGAGTTCATAGTGAAAAAATGAGGCAAATCCTGGGAGTGCTCTTTAGGAAACATGGTGTTTTCATATTTTAATGAAACTGCTGTTGGCACAGACAGATGAAGGATAGGTAGATCTGTCAAACCCTCTGGCTGCTGTGGCCACTGGCATTTTATCACACTCATCAAGAGAGGGGATGGCAGGAGCCTAAGGTTTATGTCAATTCCCGCAAATTAACAGCCATCAGATTAAGTTGTTTTATAACAGAGACAGCAATCATTATAAAAGGAGGAGGCAGTCCTTTGGCAGGAAGAGGGAAGACCACTGTTGGAGTTGTGTGCCAGGGACTCATTTAAAACCAAGTAGATGGGCAGTCATACCTGCTCCATTGAACTGTGCACTCACACGAGTGTCATGGGCTGTCACAGTGGGAAAACCATTTGTTGTTCCCCCCTCCCCAGTGGCCCTTGGTCCCCAGCCCCAGATGGTGATTTCAGTTAGCATCAGTCATTGTCCTGAGCTGGGCAACTTGAAACAAAGAGATCCAGTCCCACAGCCTGTCCCACACAAAGCTTTAATCAGCGCAGGGAGAGGCAGGTCAGAGCCATTCTTCACACATTGCTTTTCAGTATTCGGCATTGTTTTCCATCAGAGTTCAGAGCTTTGGTTTAAAAAGTGGATCCCAGGAGGCTCCAGTTTAAGGACGCTCATGTTCTTGCTGTGTGTCCTCAGCAGGAGGGCTTTGATCTTAATATGTGTCTCTGGCAGTCATGTCACCCATGTTGTGCCCATTTGTATTCAAGTGTTTGGTCCCAGTGATGTGGTTTTTCTGCTGTTGTTGTTGTTCTTTGTGTTTAATTACATTTTCTTTCTTCATTAAATATTTTGTTCAGGTTGCCTGCTCCCTCAAACTCTCCCGCAGAAAAACTGGCATTTTATGGTGTTTGCTTTGCTTTGTTTTATTGCTTGAGGAAAATTTTCACATTATGTCATCATCCTTTTTTTTTTTTTTTTGTATGGATGTTGTTTAGTATTGACACAAATGTGTTTAAACTGCAGACAATTAATAGGGAGGGTGAATCCTATATGAGGAGCAATATGGAAGGTGCATAGAAAACCTAAATAAATGCCAGTGGAAAAAGCTGAGGAAACTAGAGAATAGCCTGGAAATCAAGAGGATAAAAAAAATACAGTAATTTCATATAGAATTTTGCATTATTATGATTGAGAAGAAAAGGCACAGACTGTTTTATTCTATTTCCATTAGATCTGTTTGAAAGTAATATTTTTGCAAATGCACTAGTGTTGACCCGATCTTACAGTGACAACACTGGGCGGGTTCAGGTCTGGAAGATGGCTGCATTCACGCAGCATCCTCATGAGTGAAACACCCCTCACCCCAATGTCCCTCAGCATGGTTTATCTTTGAAAACAGACAGTGGCCATTGAGAATAAATGTTCCAGACTGAACTCATTCACTTGACACTGGTCCATGTGATCTGTGCAGGTCTGCACAAGTTCGGGGGCCTCTAGATCCCACTCCCCTGTATGTTGCCCATATGCCCTTGCGTTAGTGGGACTGTCAGAGTTCCTACAGGGAGGGAAACATGAGGATAAGGCATGAGAATGGTATGGCAAAAAAGGCACACGATATATATAAGCCTGATATATGTAAGTGTCATTTTTAGCACTGCTATGTAAACTAGACATTTAAATATAAGCACGCATGTATGAGAATGCCACCCATTACTGAATTCATCCAACGCTTCCTTTTACAAGGTTTTGATTGCTTATAGTTTTTCTAAGTGGGCTGAAATTTTTCATGCTCTGTATCAACCTCAGGCTAGATAATTTTTGTGAAAGTTAATAAACATATGGCAATGAGACAAGAACATTTAGATAAATAAGGTATACATAGCCACAGATAATATATGCCCACACTAAAGATACAGAAAGATAATCACAAATGTTTGATTCAATCAGTTTAGGAAGTTTTCACTGCCTCAGCTGGAAATTACCGCTCCTTAGTGGAGGCACAGACCCAGCAAGCATGCAAGTACCTTGTCCTGAAGTACTAGGCAAAACAGGGCCACTCACACCGGCTCTTGTTCTAGCTGGAGGAGTGGCAGTTTCTTAAACCTCTCTAATTTGGTCTCCTGCAATTGTGTGATGATAAACTAAAGGGCTTGGCTTGTTGCAATGTGGATATTGCATATTACAGCCACTGCAAATTATAACGCTGAAGTAGAACAAATCAGTATGTGTCTGATCCTGTCAAAAACTTGACGGGAGTCTTCATTGTTCATGCTTATTGGCATACTTACTTCAATATAAGTTAAAGCACATGGGGCATTTGAAACCAGAGCTCTGTACAGATCTCAGGATAGTCTTTGCCCAGGTATCTTAGTGGAGGCTCTTTGCTCTGAACCAGGAAAGTATCTTGTCCAGAAGTTGTACACTGAGGTCACTCCAAACCAAGGATGCCACTGTGCCCCTGTGGCTGGATGGAGATCTGGGAGGAAATTCTAGCCCCGTTGAAGTCAGCTGGAGCTTTGCCATCAACTTCGATGGAGCCAACATTCCTGTTCTGATGCAGACGTTTCACAATAACCTCCTCTGTTGAACTTTCAACACGTGCATGTTATTTTCATTGCAAATAAACAAAATCTTTCTAAAATGGAGGCCTTCGTTTATGCGTTATGCCAGAAGATCACATTAAAAGTTCATCACAGTGCACGTGGTAAAATACTAATACTCCATCCTTGAAGTCTCTGGGAAAATTTCTGACATGAACAAATCCCCTTTAGGTCATTTTGTCTGAATATACAGCAATCAAATGTACAGCTAAGGGTTTATTATTTTTACAGAATGCACATGCATTCCGAATTTGCCGTGCTCAGAAACAGAGACAAGACGTTCATCTGTGCGCTCAGCTTTGGGAAAAGACATCTCTGTGTGTCCGGACATGGGCCCTGGTATAGCGCAGACAGGAAATCTGCCAGACTGCCTCGGCAGGAGGCTGCCTCCAACACGTGCAGCAAGGAACAAGAAACTGCTTAATGATTAATCACTGTCAACCTTTGTTCTTGTTAAAGACTTGATTGTTGGACAAGGCTCCTAATGAGGCACTGCTGCTGGGTCTGTTGCTATGTGATTGTGCAAGTGCCGAACCTGAGCCTTGGTCTCTGCAAGATGCAGCTCCAACTTTGCCCAAGTTTAAGGAGCTGGGGTGGGAACGTTGTTATAACCGTGCCTGCTATTGGCTACAGTGCCATGCAGCTTTCCGGCAAGGGATTATGGCAAGGCTACAACTCAGTCACTAATGCCTGAAAATGAGTTCACAAGGATATCTCAGGTGCGAGCAGCTTCCTTGTTGGTGCTGAAAAGGCAAAGTGCTAAAAAAGGCTTCTAATAAGAACCCCACAAATAACTATCTGTCAAAGTCTTGCTTGCCTGTGATTTCTCACTAAAAGTGGGGATTGGCTCCTTTGAGGTACTTGATCATTTTTACCTAGGAGATTGTGCACAATGTCTGATTTTATTCTTTTATCTGTATAAACTTTTGCAATACTGAGTAGCAGGAGAATTAGCTACTTCCGAAAATAGTTCTGAGGCTCACCTGATTTTCCATGTGTGAAAAAAACTGGCCTTTTAAAAAGCCTGGCCTCCCTGGCTCTCCCAGTGAGAGCTGCAGCAGTTGGGTGTGCTGAAGTACTTGCCCCTTTGCATCTTGAGTATCTGCTGCATCACTTGATACCCAAACCTATCACTCCGGTGGGTGAGTGCCATTCGTGAGGCTGCGGAAATCAGGTGTGTGCTCCCTACTGTCACGATTATTTCCAGCTTTGTAGTATCTGAAGGGACTCGTCGCCTTTCCTCTTTGAGCTCTGTTGCTTGGTTTGTTGGAGGAGTGACACAGCATTTGCTTCTTTTCCTGGACTGGATGAAGGCACAAGCATTTCTGGCAGATAGCCTGGGCTTGTGAAACTGCAAATGCTAGTGTCCGTGATTCCTTGTGTATGTGCCTTGGAAACATGGTTGGCCCTGAAATTTTTGTCCTGAGAGCTCAGATGTTCACAGGAGAAAAACACAGAAGATGGTCTCATGTGGCTGAGCCAACTTCTTACAAAGACTCCACAAAATTACTGAAGGGGAATATCTTGCAGTTTTCACCCAGCTGTATCTCTGGATATTAGACACACGAAAAACAGGTCTTGGAATCTTGCAATAGTCAGGTTTTTCAAGTGCTATTTATACATATGAATGTGACCTTGCTGGAATGTGTAAAACTATTTTCTGGCAGGGTATTAGGAGAAATTCAACCTATAACAGTATCTTCTGCATTATTAACTTTAGAGGCTTTTTGGTCACTCTACAAGATCCTTAGAAAGCAGTTCACTGTGCTTGGCAGATCAACAGTGAGGGCTGTTCACACTCACTCTTCCAAGCATCTAACTCAGGTGTGCCTATAAACATCTAAAATTAGGAGTGTAAGGGCATGTTCCTATCATCTAAACTGACCTCCTAATTTAGTTGTCTAAATTAGTCATCTAGAGCCTATTTATACAGCCTTGTCCCTCTGTACAGTGAAGGGAGAGCTCCAGCAGGCAGTTCAGTGAGAATCTGATCTGGTTTTGGTTAGAGACCTAAACTTAGAGGAAACACACTTTCATGCTATATGCTCCAGATATGCAAAAAAGTTGAATGGGTTGAGGTGCTCAGGAAGATGCTTTTTGCGCCCTCATCAGGCCGAACAAGCAATAAGGCAAAGGAGACTTGGGCTGGCTGCGTTTCTGCCCAGTCTATGTTATTTCCAGCCTTGATATGTAGATCAGATCTGCAGCTGTTGCAAATCAGCACAACCTCAGGAACTACTTGGGGCTCTTGCAGTGTACACTGGTACAGAAAGCAGCGCTCTGCACTCCAGTCAACAGTGGGAGTTATTCCTAAAAATAAGAAAACTCTTAGCTTTTTCACTATAGCTAAAAAAGTTCTTACTTGACAGGCACTCTGCCATAGTCCTGCTGGAGTCTTGCTTTCTTGTCTGAGGCAAAGACGGGGGCAGGCAATGCTTGGAGTCCAGATGTCCATGGAAACCTCAGTGTTTAGCAGAAAGGGGTGCTTCTGCTTGCATTATACGTAGCAGGAAAGCAGTGGTTCAGAACGGGGTGGGCAGGTGCTGAGATCAGCCATTGGATGAAGCACCCCGTGCTTGGCTTCCTAAAGTTGCATGAAAGAAGACCAACAAAGCTGGTGAAGGGTCTAGAGAACAAGTTCTATGAGAAGTGGCTGAGGGAACTGGGGTTGTTTAGTCTGGAGAAAAGGAGGCTGAGGGGAGAACATGTCACTCGCTACAGCTGCCTGAAAGCAGGCTGTAGGGAGGTGGGGGTTGGACTCTTCTCCCAAGTAACAACTGATAGGATGAGAGGAAATGGCCTCAAGTTGCACCAGAGGAGGTTTAGATTGGATATTAGAAAAAAATTCTTCCCTGAAAAAGGTTGTCAAGCATTAGAACAGGCTGCCCAGGGAAGTGGTTGAGTCACCATCCCTGGAGGTATTTAAAAGGTGTGTAGATGTGGTGCTTAGGGACGTGGTTTAGTGCTGGACTTGGCAGTATTAGGTTAACGGTTGGGCTTGATGATCTGAAGGGTCTTTTCCAACCTGAATGATTCTATGAGTGAAATCAGCTCTTCTGAATAAGCCTGGTACTGCCCCGTGCTTAGCCCCAGGGGCCACTTGAGACCCCCAATTTCTGGCTGTGGAAAGCAGCACGCTAGCTGAGGTGGTGGAGGTTCACACCAGGGGGTCACGTGAGGTCTGGGTTTTGCCACCAGCCTTGCACCACCCTGAAACGGTGTGGCAGGACTTCGGCGAGGCACTCCTTGGAGTCCTCCTCGTTCTCCTTCCAGTGCTCACTGTCCAGGGTGGTTTGCAGCCAAAGTATAATGCCCTTGAGACGTTCATAGGGTCAGGACAGCCACCAGTCCCTGATTTAAGAGGAGGAAATCCACAGAGGTGCCTTGATCCCCACCATCCTCACTCTAAATGACCTGTGATGCCAATTAATGCAACTGAATCAAACAGCTCCTCAGTGGAAATGACATGCACAGGTTGAACAAAACTTTACACAGCATCCCTCACTGAGTAGGTTTCAGTGAATCAATCTGAAGCCTTTTATTTTTTCTTTTAACTCATTGTTTCTTTAAATCAGAACTAATGTAAAAGGAGAGGAAATGTTGGCACTGTCGCTCCTGACCTGACACTGGCACAGAATGAGCTGCCCTACTGAGGAACAGAAAGGTGGAAAAAATTTCCCCCACACTATTTTGGGGGAAAATCTGCAAGAAGCAGAAGCTGTCCTGTGACACAGACTCCAGCACTCCTTGCTGGGAAGCAAAGAGTCTCTGCGGGCATTGTGGTTTAGTAAAAAATTGACCATCGTTTACCTTCTGTCCCACCAAAATTATTCATCAATTCAAGGCATTTCCAGGAGAAAGAGTCAAAAGATTTGCACATCCTTTTCCAGCCAAGTGTCCCTAAACCACTTCTGAACTACAAATTCAGAAATGCAAGCTTGCAGAAGGCTTTGAGGGGCTCCTGACAAGCTTTGGAGAAAAAGGTAGAGGGGAGGAAGGGAGGAAGGTGCACTTTGTCCCAGCGGCAGAGGGGCCCTGCCAGCTCTCAACTTTGCAGAAATCCCTCTCTCCAGCTGCACATTGCTGTTACTGCTCAATATAAAAGCAGCGATCAGGAAAATCTCTTTCTTTCCCTGGTAAACACAGTAACATCTTGCATTTCTGTGGAGCCTCTCACCCATCTCTTCCAGCTCTATGGAGAAGCCTTTTCAGAGCAGTGTGGAAGGAGCCTGCAGCGCTGTGGGGTCATGGAGGGAGGGGTGCCTGGCACTGCCTGCAGCTCCTCGGTGTGGGCTCAGCCTAGAAAGCAGCATTTTGTGTCCAAGGTTTAAGGAGCAGCACAAGAGGTCCTGGAACAGGAGAGAGCTCACAGCAAGGAGCTGCACGAGCCCAGGAGGTGCTGGGCAGGGGCTCACTGGTGTGAGCTGCCAGACCTGGCAGGGCACAGGTGGGACAGAGGTTGGTCAGGCTTGTCCTGCACTGTGAGCTGAAGACCAAGGTGAGGCAATCTGCAGTACCTCTCGGTGAAAGCATCAGGAGTGGCCCCAAAAGGGGCAACAGAGCTGATATCCAGCCAGATCCAAACTCACAGGTGGGGTCTGGAGAAATGGAAAGAGAGGGGAAAGGAGGAGAGGAGAGGAGAGGAGAGGAGAGGAGAGGAGAGGAGAGGAGAGGAGAGGAGAGGAGAGGAGAGGAGAGGAGAGGAGAGGAGAGGAGAGGAGAGGAGAGGAGAGGAGAGGAGAGGAGAGGAGAGGAGAGGAGAGGAGAGGAGAGGAGAGGAGAGGAGAGGAGAGGAGAGGAGAGAGAAAAAAGAAAAGTCAAGTCTATTTTGGAAAGCCCATATGTGTGTTAGAAGCCAAAACCTCCCTCATTTGTATGAACACAAGTCAGCTGCAGCAGGCATAGTGAAAAGCAAACTCAGTCTTAAATGTTTTGATTTACTGCTAATTTAAACTCTTGAGCATAATGTTCTTTGTGATGCTTATGAACAAAACCCCAGTTGTGCTACCAGCTCTGAGGAGCTTTCACTGCCTCTGCCACTCTTCCTGCTTCTTGTAGGTTTTGTATCTCACTGTAACAGGGTGCAACGTGCCTGCTTTGCACCTAGAGCACTGCTGTGCTGGAGTTTTGGCACCAGCAGAGCAGATGGGGGTTTGTGGTTCATGGTGAGCACTGGGTCAGCCCTTGGCTGCTGCCCCTGCCCCAGCTGGCACTGGGCACAGCCCTGCAAGGGCTGCAGCTCATCTGCAGGGCTGGAGGAATGCTGCATGCATGAGCTGTGCCAGCAAGTAGAGCAGGAGTTGGGGACGAACCCAGACTGACACTTGTACCTGTTGGAGGTGTGATACTTCCACCCTGTCCCTAACACCCAGCTGGCTGCAGAGATGTGCTCCAGGCTTTCTTTGGTCAGAGTTTTCTAAAGTTAAAGTGCATAAAGCACAGGCATGAGAACCTGGGAATGAAGTTCAGAAGGCCACCTGAGCTTTAGATGTGTGGAATCGTAGTAAAGCTGCTGCAGTAAAGCCAGGCTTAGAGCAGGATGAAGCGGTTCAATGAAAGCAAGGCAGCTCCAACCCAAATCTTCCCTTCCTTGGTAGGGATGTCAGAAAGCCTGCTTTGCCTAAGCTTGGGGGCAGAGCCCCATGACCCTGGCAGTGGTGTAGCCCTTCTGCCTTCTGATTTGCAGTGATACAAGTGCAGGGTGAGAGTAAGGCGCGATAGCACCAGTTCACGAAGGGTCAAACTGCTGTGCAGCTAATCCCCTGATTTATTAGGAAACTGCTCTTCCTTCTCCCATCGCATCACTGCTGACAGAAGATCAGCAGGCAGAGGTAACACATCGTAGATTCATAAGCGTACACTGACATTTCATGAACAGCAGAGAAAGGACCAAATGCAAAAAAACAAAACTGGCTCCAAGTTAATGATTTATACTGTTTTCTCAGGGCCTGTTTGCCAAGCAGCTGGTGTTTTGTGCCAATTGCTGTTACAGAAGAGCTTTCTTTGATAGGTATCGTGAATGGACACTACACGGTTTATCTTAAAACTAAATCCCTCCCCGCGGCTTATATGGGCTGGCAGGGGATGAGGGAAAGAAAAAGTTGGGCTTTGCTGGTTTGTTTTTTTTAATGCAGGACTACGAAAGTGCATTTGGGGGAGCCTGCATT
The DNA here is from genome assembly GCF_963921805.1 of Phalacrocorax carbo. Taxonomy (NCBI): domain Eukaryota; kingdom Metazoa; phylum Chordata; class Aves; order Suliformes; family Phalacrocoracidae; genus Phalacrocorax; species Phalacrocorax carbo. The sequence goes on from NC_087513.1 coordinate 205,687,451, forward strand.
ATCTGTGCAAAAACACAACAGATGAGTTCTATTAATGGATGTAACATGTGGCTGGGTTCAAACTAGCGTTGTCTTTCGAATATAGAAGTCAAAGCCAATTTATTGAAACATATTTTTCTTTTCAAAATATTTTAAGAAAGACAAAAAAAGTTTGCGCAACAACTTGGCAAGCAGATCTGTTGAGAGGAGGTATTTTCTATCTTGCAGCTAACATAAGGGCTGAAAAATGTGGCAGTACCGAGCAATCCTGGATTCCTTCTGGAACTGAAAGAAAGTGTGCAGGATATAATTGTGTAAGAGCCCAATAAATTCTGAAGGGTGGGTTTGTAACACTGCCTTGGGGGCTGCAGGTGGCTCCAGAAGAATGTCATGGTTTTTATTTCAGTAACAGACGTCAAATACTTTATCTAGCTAGCTACGCACTCGTGTGGCCACAGAATTATTTTAAAATAGAAATACCCATGACAATCATTGTGTTTCTTCCATGCCAGATGGTAGAAAGATAAGTTGGATTAGTTTGGGGTGGGGGGGAAGGGGGTGTGTGAGTGCAAAAGCAAAGGCACAGAAATGAGCTTTCCTGGAGTTTGCAAAGTGATGAGTATCAGTGCTCCGCGGCCTTCAGGGCATGAATAGGCTATGCCTGGCCTGTTCTTGCTTCACTGCTGGTCAGTCTGTATTTCTCTGGATGCCAGTGGAGGCAATGGCCATGGAGTAAAGCTTTACTTAGGTAGTAGACCAGACCTTGGGACTACACCTTGGTATTGAGAGAACCGCTGTAGAACAGGGAGCATCAGACTGCAGCTGTCAGGGATTCCTGTGTTGTGGAGCAAATACACAGCTATATTATGGTTATACAGAATTAAGTGGTTTGGTTCCTATGGTGAACTGCATCAAAGTGGAGTCAGAAAACTGATGTTTCTCATGACTCAGTGACCTCTCCAGTGTCTCCTATTTTCTTTGCAGCTGGGCAGCTAAGGAATACCTGACTATCAAGTGATCCAATGTAGGCTAAATATTTTTGTGGGGTAACACATTTTTTGTGTGTGGACTGAGAAAACTATTCTTACATTTGGTAAAGGTCCAAGTACTAAACAGTAGGGGAGCAAGTAGACAGAAAACATATTGTTGCCAAGGGAAACCATGGGTAAAAGAAAATGAGCAGCATATTGTCATCCCATGTTCATACTCATCCTGTATGTGCATGGTCTGAGTCCCCAAGTACCTTCCCCATTGCCGCCTGAGATGACTTTTTGCCATTCCTTCCTCATGAAGCTGCACATGGGGAAGAGGAAGTGGAGCTAGATCCATCCCTCGGGAGACCCTAAAACCCTCTTTAAAGTCCTGTCCAGTTACACAGTTACACATTTGTTTTACCAAGGAAGCTGATAAACTTTAAGCTTAATTAATCCTGCCACTAACAGGAGACAATTAGGAGACAATCCCCCTCTTGTCAGGGAGGTGACGGGACGAATGAAAGCAGCACCACTCACCCCACTGCGAAGTAACAACTTACCGCTTCTGTATTTTCTAAGAATAGATGCCACTTCTAGCAATGAGTCTGTAACTTCTCCCTGCTGCTTGCCAGATGGTAGGAACCAGCAGACGCCGAGTTTGTTCCCTTGTGGTCAAACAAACTGCCGTATGGCCCGATGCAAGTTTCCTGAGAGATCCCCAGGACGGCTCCGTTACTTCTGTTAACGTTTCCCAAGCTCCTGGTACAACATTGAGGTTTTCCACTGGAACCACCTGGCACGTTTTCAGAGTCTTCCATGAGTGATGAAGTTACTCGATCCCCTTCTTATTTTGTCAAAGCCTTTGTATCTGTCGCTTGTCCTGAGAGTCTGTGGGCTGCGCCCTATACTTGAGCTAATTGCATAAAAAGGATTATTTCCTTTTCTTGATGCTTGTTATTATTTTCATCCTTCACGAGCCATTTCTTCTGTTTCAGGATCAACACTCTGTGGTAGGCCAGGGAGCTGGCCCCACTCCAAGCTCCAGTTCTTGCTCAAATCCAAACACTGGAAGTGGTTACATGAACTCATCCCAGCAATCAATGTTGAATCAGCAACTGATGGAAAAGAAACAGGCTTTGCAACGGCAAATGATGGAGCAAAAACAACTCCTTCTACAGCAGCAGATGTTGGCAGAAGCCGTAAGTTTTCCAATTCCTTATTTTACATGGAAAAGATTGTCATAGAAACAATAGAAAAGAAAGCTAAGATGGCGGGAGAAAGTCCCCAAAACTTTGAGGTCATTTTGGCAATGCCTAGAGCTTCTAGTGTGTGCATCATATTTTTCAGCACTTTGCTAAGCCCTTTTGAAACCCTCTTCAGTTTATATGAAACAACTCAAGTATCTGAGCTACTGTGGTTTTGTTACGAGAACAGGCTCAGCATATGCTTAATTTGAGGCATATGAATATTGTCAGTGGTTTTCTTTGCAAGACAAGCTAAGGTGCACTGCTACGCTGCTTCAACCACAGATGAAAGTTGACTTCCAGGCTCTGCAACCTAGGCAGCGTGGTATAAAGTGACCTGTGTATACAAGGATCAGGTACATCGATGTTAGTGTTCAACACAAGTTTGTGTGCTTGGCTGGGATCATATGTGAGTCCTCCTTTCTCTGTTTTTCTTTTTGCATTTCCAGATATTTGTAGCCAGTTCTTCTCTCTCCTTTGGTATCTGAAGTCCAGTTGGGAGTTTCTGGTCATTTTATGAGGCATGGGGGATATTTGTGGCCTTGTTGGGAGTGAGAAATACTAGAATCCACTGGTTTTGTTCCACTAAACTGGCATTGCTGCTGATGCTTCACGGAGTCAGCTGAAGGTGCTTCATGGCCCATCACCCATGGCCAGTGCAATGAGGGGGAGTCCCAGCTGCCCGGAGCAGTAGCACATGCCCTCTGCATCCTCATATGCACTGTCCCTTGGTGGCCCTGCTCGCCAAAGCACAGAGAAAAGTCCTAGAAAAGGAGCTGAGCTTGGCATGTCCATGGGTGGGGCCTGTGCCTTATTTACCTCAATGTGCATCTCTCAGCCTAGAGAGCAGACCCATTCATGCCAGTCTGATATTTTGAATTCAAAACTTTATTTTCTCTATAAAGATGTAGACTTAGAAATACTGACACATTTAGTGAATGCCATTCAGTAATTAAAGAACAACACAGAAGTGGAAAAGCATTCAAGTTTTTGTGGGGGTGTTTAAAAAAAAAGTTAAGTTTTTTTATAGAGAATATCTTTTTGTTTACAAATTTATTTCCATTCCAAAAATACAATTAGAAAACTTGAGTTTGAAATTAAGGATTTCATTTGTCCTGTGAGGGAAACCTTTGCTGGGTTTTTAATTTATGCAGAAGAAAACTTAAGTTGCAAGTCAGCTCAAAACACTGTAGTTTTCTGTCAGAATTTTTAGCAGAACAGAAAGTTAATTGCTCCTGTAGCTTTTCTTAAAAATAAGTAAAATAAAGATCAAAATCACTCTACAGAATGCATTTTTTGATCAGCTTGTGTTTGCTTTTGTATCGTGTTCATAGAAATACACACAAAGCTTGCCTACAGTTTTTACATGTATTGCAAGGATTTCATGGGAGATAACTGGACTTTCTTCTCCACAAGGGTTCAGGTCAAGCAGTATGTTAAAACAAGTGGTATAAATCTTAATCAGACCCCTCATTCCCAGACTACATTATGGAAATGCCTAAATACCACAAGAAAGGCTCTTCTCCCAGTGTTTTAATGTGTTCCTGGCAGGAAAAAAAAAACCAGATTTTTCACAAGAAGGTCTGTTTGCATGCTGTTTTCAGGCAAAAGATCGCCAAATTACTCTGTTGGACATCCAACACCAGCCAAGGCCTGACTTTTTTCACACCAAGAAGCCAGTTTGCCATTCTAGCAGCTGAGCACAAAACCCAGGCATGTTGCAGAGAAGGGGCAAAGCCTGCCCAGCAGCTGCCCACTAAGCATGAATCCAGAAGGCACATGTGCCCCAGCAATGACTTACCAGGGACTGAGGTGGTCAAACCCCCATTTTCCTGCCATGAGGCCATGTATCCTGAGAAGTCGTTGCTCATGGGCAGGTAGTAGCACTTTGGAGGCATCAAGTCACAGTGATGCTGATGAGAAATTTGGCATTGACTGGTGCCTGTGCTTTCCAGATCTTTATGAACACAGGGCAGGTAGTCAGATTTCAGTTTAAGGACTTGTATTTCTATCTTCCCTTCACCAGATTTGTGTCCCTGCAGGCCCAAAATATAAAAATCTCCCCCACTAACTGGCTTTTTCTGCAATCTTTCCCCGCTGTCCTTCCCCCAGTGCTTGCACTCCAGTGTAAGAGGAATGACAGCATCACGTACATGTATGGGGAAGCACAGGGGAATGGTGGGTGGCATGAAAACCAACTAGCCCATCCCAGCACCATCCTTGCTAAACCCTGGCCATGTATCCTGCTGGCATCCCTGCTGAGGAGAAGCACCAGGGAGGACAAAGCAATGAGTTTTCCTGATTTCTGTGGGAGCTCCTCCAGGGCAGGAGGAAGGACAGAGTGCGGGATGGGCACAGCTGGGGTTGGGCATGAGAAGCTGAAATGCCTTTTGCCAGCTGTGCACACTGAGAGGCCAACATGGGTGAAATGGGTTGGTGAACAGGGCCAAGGGGCAGGTGTGGACCATGCAGGTCTGGACCCTTGTTGGTCCCCAGCTGCATCCCAGCTGTGTGTTTGGCTTAGACCTGGGTGTTTGGTCTGCCTCTGTGCTTTCTCTGAAAGCAAATCCAGCTGCACAGACAGGGAGGGAGCCATAAGGAATTGTCAAGTCCCTCTGTCTGACAAGCATGGTGAGAAAGATGGTGCAGATGTTGGAGGACAATTTGTACTTCAGTACAGACGTGGCCAATATTTGCAGAGGCTAAGCAACTCTCAGTGATTTTAAGGAAAGTTAGACCAGACTTAAACACAATACAACCAGCAGAAAGGTTTCCATACAGCCTTCAGTGGGTGATGGCACAGGTTCACAGCTGCCTCTCCTGTTGACCAGACAGGGTGAAAGGAAGCAACACTTCAGCTTTGTTCATACTGAGAAAAGAAAGGTAAGGAAAACACAGAGCCATGAAAGCATCAAGAAAAAACAAATTAATATATTTCTACTCTAATTCTCTAGGAGAAAGTCACTCCACAAGATCAGCTTAACAGACACTTGACACGACCACCACCAGATTATAAAGACCAAAGAAGGAACGTGGTCAACATGCAACAAGCAAACCAATATCCTGGTAAGTGCCCAAGTGCTACATGAGACCTTCCTTCCTTCCAGCTGGAAGACTATCCAGAAGAGCCATGCATGCACTGATAACAAGCGGCTGATTTTATGGGTATCCATTTATATCACCACAGAGGCAGTGAGTGGTGGCTGCTGCTCTCCAGTACTATTTACCTTACTGCCCACCACCACTGAGAAGTGCTGATATATGATCTGGAGAACCAGCTGATGGTTCATCCAGGCTGGTGTTGCATGTCTCAGGCACAGAGAAGGAGGTGGCACTCCCATTAGCACTGCCTGAGGGAGTGCACCCAAACAGCTGACACAAGTGTCCTCTTGACTATGCAACTTCACTCTATCCAGATGCTTCTCTCATGTGTCTTGCTTCAGAGACTGAGATGAGGACCATCCATCCCTTTGAATGGCAGCTCATGTACAGTGTGAGGACCCTCATATTGATTTTTAAGTGTCTTGTATGACACCATGACAGGCAACCTGAGCAATCATCTGAACTTTTGGTAATACACCATGGTCATGGCCTCAGTGCTGCTCTACAAGCAGCATTTCAACAGATCAAACAGTCGGGTGAAAGCCCCTGCTTTCAGCCAGAACTGCCCAGGGCAGAAAACGCCCAACACTTCAGGGCTAGTCCTTGGTTTCAGCTCTTGAGCCCTCACCTTTTTGGAGAGTCTAGTTTTGGGACCTCAGGGCTGCCTGTTTGGCTTTTCATGCTGCTCACCTTGCTGGAGCCTCCTCTGAGAGCACAGAGTAAGGAAGAGGTGCTGGGGAGAGAGAGGAGGTAGGGGGGAAATGCAGCAGATGGGATCAAAGGATTTTCTTTAAACTGCAAAGCATCTGTGCATTTAAGTATAAAAAGGATCTTTTACCTTCTAGTAAGTATATCTTTGTATACAACACACTGAGGAAAAAAAAATACTTTTTGGTTTGTTTGTTCTTCCATAACTGTTAGTCCTGCAGATTCAGCCAGGGATCTGAGTCTTTCCTTCCTAACTGACTTTGTAGCAAAACTTTTTCAGCTTCTATTTTGCTTTTAACTAGTTCCCAAGCGCAGCTCACTCACATGCCACCCCCCTGCTGAACCTTCTGGCCATGGCACCAACAGCCCAGCTACACATGGAAAGGCTGGGCTGGGCTGCTTCAGCAATGTTCATGCACTCCTTTGCTTTGTTTACAAGTTCTAGCAGTGACCTGCTGTGGTCTGGAAACGGCCGCTTTCTAATGGGTCTAAGTGTTTATCATCCTCAGTACATTTGCACAAGCATCAGTGATGCCAGCGTGATGACCCATGCTGAGGGCAATGCCACAGGGCAGAGAGCGCCCTGCTTGCTGGCTTGGTACCTCCTGTGCTTGTAAAACAAATGCATTGGCAACCCCAGCAGTTTGCTGGGGAATCCTGTGATTTGATGCGTTTTTTAAAGGCTCATTCCTGCAATCAAATTATTAACTGAGATTCTTGGCTTTTACTTAAAAGCAATCAATTCCTAGCCCATGAGAGAAAATGGAAATGACTGCAGCCGCATCTGTGAAAGGCTCCAAAATAAGTAGATCACTATTGTTATGTGGCTCTTCGTGTTCTTAATCTGATGGACTTGTTGCCAGTCTCATGGCATTTGGAGTCCCATCTCCTGGGTTTGAAACATGTGGGATTGGCAGCACTTGTCCATTCAAATCTCAAGTCCCTGCTGAGTGAGCCCAGAGAGGAGCAGCTTTTCAGGCGAGCCTGGGAGAAAGGGCTGTGCTGGAGCTTGCAGCAAAGCTACCAGATGGAGCAATTAGGAAACTCTTGCATAAGGGAGTAACAACAGGGAATCTGTTCCCTATTTCTGGGAATAGCTTTGCTCAGGTCAGAGAAGAAGAGACAAAAAGTGAAATAAAATAACATAGGGGCTTGGAGAGCTCAGTTAAGCATTTTATTCCTCTATGCTTTTCCCCATAGCGCCACGTCACGGCAAGAAATCCCCAAGACAAGAGCAGGTGAATCGGGCAGTGAAGGTGTTTCTCTGAATTGCCATAGCCTGGGGTGCCCAGCTGCTGTACATAGTGCTGCCAGGGCAGACATTTCTTCCCATCTGGAAGAAATCAGAATGGAAAATATTCATGTTAAAAATAAAAGGATAAAAATAGCAATACAAAGAAAGAGGAAGCTTCATCTTTTGCACAAGTACAACCCATGTCCTGACCACTTTTGCTCTTTAAAGAGCGTGGCATTTGCAGGAGCAGTGCGACGGTAGCCCTTGCGGCTGCTCAACAGCTGGCAGGGCCACTCCGAGAGGGGCTTCATCCCAGCGGCAAACAAAGTGACTCCACAAACTTGTAGGTCAGCTGAAAGGAGAGAACCAGCTCTCCCCAGATGGCTGTGCCAGGTCCACCAATTTCTGTACTATGCCTCCTCTTTAGTATCAGGGCAAGGGAGCAAACAATCAGAGCCTCCATCTCTACCACCCCTGTGAAAAGATGTTACAGTATTTCCAAAAATCAGTGAGCAATGCACAACCCACTAGCAAAGCCAAGGATGGGCTAATTGTGAGGTTGCCTGCGGAGCACTGATTTTCTCCTCTTTGTTTCCAGAGCTAAGTTCAGTTAGGGGGCTCCCTGGGAGGACATGGAGGAGAATCTGACTGTCCATATGGGGGTAAAACCAGGTGGATTCTTCACAGCATCTCCTGTCCCTGGGACTGCCCAGCTTGGGAACTGAATTTAGGTACTTAAGTTAGGACAACATAATTGTTAGGACAATTAGATTCTCTGTAGTCAAGTGTGTCCTGCTTAGAGCCGGTTTGTGGAAAAGCCTGCCTTCCAGGATAAGGTGAGCTTCTTAATTTAGGTATCTATGTTTATATTGATTTGGAACAAGCAACTCTGGTTTGTGGAGTCACACTCAGTGTAATAATGATTTGGGAAGAGATTATTTTTAAGTACTTGAGGGAAAAAAGAATCATTTGCATCCATTACCAAATGGAAATAGCATATGTATAAAAATAATGCAGAAAAGGCAGAAATATATGATAATTTTTTCTCCAGTTCCAGTCTGAGGAAACTGAACATCATTATGGTGAAATTTCAACAGGGACAGTATATTAAACAGCTGTTCCTAAACATAGACTTTTTAAATATGCATGTGCATGATTTGTCTTCAGGAGTTTTAAAAGAGTTGGCTGAATGGTTCTCCAAATTCTTAATGTCACTTTTTATTTAGTCTTGAAACTCCATGGAAGACTGCTAATGCCATGACAAAAATTAAAAGATTAAGTAGGTAATTGCAGCCCTAGTGACCTAACGCAGAGCTCAGCAAAAAGACTGGGGAGCTGATACAGCCTGAGTAATAAAGAATTTAGGAAGGGGATATAATTAATGTCAGGCAACATGGGCTGGTGTAAAATATTCTTTTCAAACTAGCATGGTATTTTTTCAGTGAAACCACAACTTTGGTTGATAAAGGTAATAGTTGTTCAAGTAACATCCTTTAAAGCATCTGACTTTGTGCTGCCTGTCTTGGTTAAGAAACCACAGTGATATAAAATTACATAGCACATAAGGAAATGGCTGATAGATCTCCAGATATCACTGTAAACAGGCTGTGTGATTACAATCGAAAGGACAAACACAGTCTGAGATGATGCTGAACAAGAAAAAAAGAGCTTACTTTACATCCATGTTGGAGATGTGCAAGAGCTATTACTGTGACCAGCTGTAATGCACAGCCTTGAAATCAAATGTTGAAAACTGCCAAGTTGTGAAAAGAGCTTAGAAGGACTGAAGGACTCAAAAACATGCCACGCTGAGACTGGTGTATTTGGAGAATGCTGTAGGCATGATCACAGTCTTGAAGCACCTGTGCAGTAAGAAAGAATTGATGATGGAACAACTAAGAAAATTAATGACACAGACCAATATACAACAAGATTTGATGACAAAGTCATAGTTACTCAAATTCAGTCTGGTTTTGTTGTATGTACGAAGGATCAAACCAAGGCATGACCAACAAATTGCTACTAGTTGCTACCTATGAAATAGCAAAGCTGTGGGGCTGTATATTCCTCTATTCCTTCTCTGGGAGAGGCTCAGGGAAGTTCCAAAATGTGGTAGTACCTTGGTAGCAAGCCCATTCAATGGCTTTTTTCACACTTTGAAAGCCACCCAAAGTCATATGAGAATTTAGCTTGTACTGTGCCATGTGGCAAAGATTTCCTCATCTGACCCATAGGCTGTGTGAAGAAGCATCTCCTTTCCTTTGCCTTGACCCTGACTCCTAGCTGCACTTCTTGTAGGGCTTGTACTGGAAGCGACAGTAGCAAAGGGAATTAAGCTGTGGAGCAGCTGATTGTGTGCAGAGGAGGGTTCTCCACACTGCCATCCACACTGGCTGTGTTTAGAAAACATTTGGTCTTTTTCAACCAATCTCTCAGGGATTAGTTCAGACCCTTGCACTGCATAAGCAATCAGCCTACATTGCATAAATAACTTATTGTGGCCTCAAAATAGAGACTATGCAGCTGCAAATCTGCCACAGAAGTGACCTTGTGTTGAGGTCTGGAGGCTGAAGAGAAGCCTCTCTTCTTGTGATTCATTGGCAGATGTCAGGTTCAGGAAAATCCTTCACTGGGCAGAATTAGCCACACATGGTAGATTTGTGCCAACTCATAACTTGTAGGTTTGTGATGCACAAAAGGTGATGGTCATGTGCAGCAAATGCCTGCACATCAGGTATCCTGTAGTTCCCTCATGGGCAAGTCAGCTTCTGCAGGTGCAAATGGCCACAGCCTAGCTGGGAACAGAGCTTAGAAGGGGCGCGTGGTTGGCACTCGCCAGGCACAGCACAGAGCTGTGTCCTCGTGCCTGCTCGGCCACCACGCGGGAGGACAAGCAGGTCACAGCCTGGGCTGAGCTGCTGTCCCAGCACTTGGCTGGGAGGGAGGCTCTAAGTGCTGCAAATGTGTGGGATGCAGTCTTGACTCCTGCTATCATCTGGGACAGGCATTTCCAGAAGAGATAGATCCCACTGTCGCAGATGCCTAAGAAAGGTGTAAAAGGGGCCTGATGATGGTGCCTGTCACTCCCCATTGTCTCTAGAGGGAGCCAGGATGAGCCTGTAAGGAAGAAAGGGTCTTGATCTCCTCTGCCTCTGCTCACTTAAACAGGCTTTGTCCTGTCCAGTGTGTCTAGTGCTTCTGTAAAAAAAAAGCATAGAAGTCTTCTCTCCTACCCAGCTCTTCTGTCTGTCCTTCTCTGCTCCAATACTTCTCCTACAATGAGCACCAATTCTGGCTTATCTGATGTCCTCTGAAGGGATGGAAAGACCACCAATAGCTTCATATAGACCAAACCACCCTTTAGATGATAGGCATTTTTAATGGCTTGAGCAAGTTCATGCAAGTCCTCTTAAGAGCAAAGTATCTTGTTCAAGAAAGTCTGCTGCTAGAAAACTGGATGTTTAACCTCTTGGTATTTTAATGACACCACACATTGATGCACTCAAGTTTGTTTTAACACTTTTGTTTTTACCTTTCCAGGTGGTTCGCCAGCTGTGAGTATGAGTTCCAACAGTATGTCCTTACCCAACCCAATTTCAACTCATAGCATCATGCCCCAGAGCTCCAGCCTCATGTCCACCCCCGCTGGGACTCGAATGCCTTCTGTTCCTGCCGCTCGGAGTATGGGCTGCTATGGGAACCTTCCTTGCAACCAACCAAGTGCATACAATGTGACTTCAGGAATGAACCAAATGCAGCCACACAGAAACCAAAATCAAGTCCTGCCCAGTCAGAATAACCCCATGATATCTCGACCCCAAACCATGACGCAGGGAAACAACGTAGCAGCTTTTGGGGCGGGGTCAGTGGTCAACTCACAGCAAGTAAGGCCAAGCTTGAACCATGGAGCCACAGGTATCCCCGTGCAAAGGCCAGCCAACGTGATGATCACAGCTACTGCCACTGCCCAGAACTGGGCCCCGCAAGAAGCTGCAGTGAAGCAGCAGGATGCACTGAAGCCCGCAGGGGTCCGCTTCCCCACCGGCACTCCATATCCTAACCAGTCTTTGCAACGCAATGTAGGCAACCAGCATTTTCCTCAGCGTGCATTGGCACCTCCTAATCAGTTAACAGCAGGAGTCCAAATGAGGCCTCCTCTAAACCAAATGCACCAGACTCTAAATGGACAATCTGCTGGCTCACTACGAGGTCTCAGCATAAGACCTAACCAGCTGAGAGGACAGACTATGCCTACCTTAAATCAGCCAGGAACAAGTATGACACCTCCATCATCTCTGCCATCAACCAGTTTCACACCTACCAACCAAAACTCTCGGGCTTACCAAGGAAGTGACCATGGTAATGACCTAGCGTTTGACTTTCTGAACCAGCAAGGTGACAGTATAGGACCTGCACTCAACAGTGACTCAGACTTTATAGATTCTTTACTGAAAACAGAACCTGGTAACGACGACTGGATGAAAGACATCAACCTCGATGAAATTTTGGGGAACCACTCATAAGTGGTAGTACTAAGGGTGAACCAGATGAAGAGGCAGTAAGGACATTAGCTTTCTCTTTAGATGCCAACAACCTGCTTTATTAATTTACACTCCAGTAACTGGGCTGTCCTTTAAAATACCATGTAGGGCAACTGCCCTGTTTGAAGAGTTGCTCTAGGAACAAAACTGAAGTCTCCCCGATGAAATTATAACATAAGTGATATCCATGCCTGCCACAAAAGAGTGAGAACACGTGAAGGGTCTGTTCCCCACACCAGTGCCCAGAGCATTGCAAACCCATCAGTTCTTCTCACAGGGGCTGTGTGGAATAACATGTTTAGCTTCCCACCCATGGAAGCACCAGACAGAGGCATGGGTTGTGGAACATCGTTTCTACGAGTGTGAGTGAGAGCCCAAGCAGCCTGGAGCTCTTCAGTCATCGTGTTTGCAGCCCTTAACTTCCTCGGGACTACTCAGCCCTGACAGCATCAGGCCCTGTGTAAATCTCATTGCGTTGCAAAAACTGTTTACTTCTACACAGTACAAACTCACATTTGCTTTTCCGATCATTTTGGTTTAAACTCTGTATGTTTTGTAGCACACAAAAGGGTAAGTGGTCTCGTCCAAGGGAAGAAGGAAACAGATCATCCAGTGCATTACTCAGCGTGCTCTAGCAATCGCTTTCTCCCTTTCATCAGTGCTTGCAGCGAGTATCAGAGGAGGCTACTGTCCTGCCAGCGGCACAATCCTTTTGAGCACTGAGGGAAACATGAGATGAACTACACCAAAGCTCAGGATCCTGACTTTGCCACCTTGCCCTACGCCAGGGACTCCAGTGACTTAATGGACAACTTAAGTGAGAAGGGCGTTCATGATGTGACCCTCATCGACTGCTTTCCCAGTCCGTCTTAGAGGAGGGCAAATGCGTGAAGTGGCCCAGCTAAGCCACTATCCTCATTTCCATCTTAACCCACAGTGAGTGTCAGGTAGTTCAGCCCGGTCCTCTTCTGTCAAACAGGTTCACCCAGGAGAAATGCCAGCATCTCTGTCTGGGGAGAGGCTACCGTTTTGATTGTGCAACAGTTTGGCTCCATCTCACTTTCCCTATGGAAGCCATATGGGGGGAGTTGAAGGAGGTGAAATGACGGCCAAAGTCCCCACAGCTTCTGTCAGGCAGAATATGAGGGGCTCTGCCCCTGAAACTAGCATGCAGATCATTTATAACCACCTGGGTTACTCACAGTAGGAGGCTCCACTCAGCCACATCTGTGTTTGTAAATGAAACAGTTTTGGGGAATATTACTGGGCACTGGACTCAATCATCTGTTCTTGGTTTGGGGATGGCCCAGCTGACATTGCCCAGAGCAATTTCTGTGCATCACTAGGGGAGTTAACCTGGAGCAAGGACCATTCCCATAGACAGTTTGCAGCCACCTTGCCTTGGAGGCTAACACAGCAGAGCAGTAAGGACACACGTTCCACACTGCTTGACCAAAGTGCCAGGAAATTGTCTCGGCTGTGTTGAATTTTCTCCTATAGCCTTGGTCAGTCAGGGCATCAGAAGGAGGTACTATGTCACTATAAAGCAGATCCACAGTGAGTCAGACAGGAGGATTCATAGATGGGAACAGGTCTTGCAATTCAAATGAAAATGCTGTTCTTTAAAATGATGTGGTGTGACGTGTTTCACAGCCTCCCCTGAATCAGCTAAAACTAGATGTGGCAAAAGAATACAATGCCTACATTCACATGCCTCGGTGCCAAGAGGCATTGCTCTGTCCCATGCAAGGGCTTTATTCATCCTTGTTAGTGGCAGTGGGATGAGTAGGCTACTTGACAATAGCCTCTGCACTTATCTGACCTATTTCTCAAGAAAGGTTTTAATAAGGCTTTTCCAGTTACTTCACCCTGTCATTCCACGTGGGCACAATTTTTCATGAAGTTTCAAGAAGCATCATCACACAAATGAGCGCCAGCATCTCCAGGAAAGGTGTAACGTGGGCATTTAGCTAGATATGCCAGTTGAGGTGGGCTGGTCCATGATGCTGGTCATTCCCAGACATCATTTTCATAAGAGGGATGAGAAAGCCTGCTGAAGAGTCCCTTCGGCTGCCCCAGCCAGTGATCATTTCACACCCTGCTTTGTGTAACGTCATGGCACAGCTGTCCAGAAAGGTCTCTCCTCTCCCCGGTTTTGTCTGGGGTGCATGTGGTCCCTTTGATATGCCAGTATGATTTTTCCAAGTCTTTAAAGAGCTTTTCAGCCCAGGTCACTGGCACCCCACCTAAGTTTGGGGAGATATAGATGCAGTCTAACAAATGAGTCCCCTATAAATTGTACAAAACTAGACTGACATAGTAGCTACTTGAGTGTAAAGTGGAGGGAAGATTGGCTCATCTGTCTCACACACAGGCATACACCCCGTCCGCGAGCAGGTCAGCAGTGGCTGCCGAAGCTCTGGTAGGAACGGATGACTGCGTTGCCACTAAGGCCAGGCTGAGTTAGTATCATCATGAGCAATGGGCACTGAAGTCTGGTAACTTCAACTACCCTCACATACTATTAAAAAAGCCACACTGGTTTGTATGTTATGGCCAGATTGTTTTCCAGATCCTCAAATGATGTAAAAAAAATTGTTCAGCTGAGGAGCTGGTCCCAAGACTTCAGGATATCATCTGGTGGTGGATTTAATGCTGAACTTTGTCCTGTTGGCCTCAGCCTGGAGTGGAGAAGACACTGGGCTGTGAGTGCCATCCCCGGGATCACAATTTCATCCTGTCGTAACAAAGGTAGAGGTGGTTTGCAGTCCTGTAAAAATACACCTGATGCATTTGAAATGTGAGCTTGTGAAAGACTCTTGCAGCCAAAACTTGAATCCAATACCGTTTCTTCAGAACACTCGTATCTGAACGGAGCTAGTGTCTTTTTCTCTTTCTTTGCAATGGCTAAATGCACTACCCTTATAGTCTATTTTTCATCATTGACCGGGCACTCTTCACAGTATTGGGTTGTAAATATAAAGAATTATTTGTTTTGTAAACTTTTGTAAAAAAAAAAAAAAGACCAAAAAGTAATAATATTTTGGTAGGAATAATAAAAATCATATTATTTGGGTTATATTTATACATATGTGAAATAAATATACTATCAAAAAGTTGTATTTTATACAAAAAGTCAACGGTTACCTTTTGTATTCTATATACAAAGTTTTGTATGATATGATTGTTTATTTTTATCTGCAGACTTCAACTTTGCATTTTGGGGGAGGGCAGAATGGGATCATGGTTAAACAGCTGGGTCTGACCCCAAGCTCACTGAAACCAATGGAGTCTTTCCATTGCCTTCACAGGGCTTTGAATCAAGCCTTTAAATCACCTTCAGATATGTTTGACATCTGAAGCTGTCTGGAAACCTCAACATGAAAACATTCCAGGTTTCAAATTTTTTCCCTGAAAAAGGCTTTTATTATTATTATTGTTATTGTTATTATAATTGTATCTCTTGGGAGGCAGGTGGGACCTATGTAACTGTCATGTCCTTGTTGCATGTATGTCTGCTTTATATTTTCCCCATATTATAAACCAGTGTTTCTCTATACAGACTGAAAGGAAAAGTTGCTGTACAGAAATGTTTGTGTTTATGCATTTTTACATGTGGCTGTATATACCTCCTAGTACTATGCAGTGACACTTATTTGACTCCATTTATTTTTCACCTAAACATGAATAGTATGTTTTTCAGTAGCTATCAAAACTCTGCCAAGTAAATCAATCAAAATTATCCCAAGTGTCTCTTTTCTTAATATGAATTTTGTAATGAATGTCTGTTTAGTCAACTGCTCATTCATCTGAGTAAATTAAAATTACAGTGATATTTTAGGAGGGGGTGAGAAAAATGTGCATCTGACAGCTTCTGGGAGCTCAGTCTGCCTCTTTGCAAGAGAGCTGCAATGTTTTCCTACTGACTGAAGACATGGTTTCATTACCAGCAAGGGTTAACAAATAACACATGGTATTTTAGCTCCTGGTGGATGGGTTGGTGTAGTCTTGCAGCACAGCAATTTGCTCTGGGACCTGCTGAAGTTACAGCAGAGAGCTGGGTACCCCAAGAGCTAGGTACCCCAAGAGGGCTGGCCAGGTCCCCAAGCCCATGCCCTGCCCTGGATCATGCCCTGGTGCTTCCTGCCCCTCTCCCCACTAGCAGACACCCCTAATGAGATGCCAGAAATCAGGCAACAGGCTGCTTCTCCTTCCCTCCCTGCCTGTCTCACATGCCTCATTTTAGCCTAAAGAAAATCCAGCATGTACCAGATCACATTGGGTTGTGGATTGTTTCACACAAGTATTCATCCCTGCCAGGCTATTTTTAGCAGGCCAGCCCCAAGGAAGTGAAGTCCCCTTCCTCGAGAGGCTTTCCTCATTAGCTGGGCTCCATCTCCAAGTGGGTGGCTCTTCCCACCCCATGAACTGAGTGTCAAGGGGTGGCAGAGGGGACACTTCAGAGGGACAAATGTCAGCACAGCGCTGCCCATGCTCAAAGGTTGTGCTGTGCTATTTTCAGATGTAGCAAACAAAAAAGGCCTCCCCACACCTTAACTGCTTCACTGCTGTTGGTGATGGTCAGAGACTGCCATAAAGCACATCCACCCTTTTAGTACCCCTCTGCTCACCTTCCCCCATGGGGTAAGTGGGGTGACACCTTCCTTGGCTGCCCCCCGTGACCCCAGCTCTTCTGGGTGCTGACCTCCCACTTTTTTGCCAGTGCTGCTCAGTCCCTCCATTATATCTGACTCCCACCCCTAAATGGCTCCTGTGTCCTTCCCTGGCATCAGGGGGCTGCACAGGGAGGGACAGGGGAGGGATGTTGGCACATGCCCTGTGCCCCACCGCTCCAGCTGTGCCTGCCCTCCCTGTCCGGGCTGGAGATGCTGAAGCAAGGAGGTGCCCAGGAGATGCGTGGCTCTCCTTGCTTTAGCATCCCCAGCTCAGGTGGCAGATGGAGCTCCCCTTGCACTCGAGGGTGGGGAATAGAGCACAGTCTCACTCATCTGAGAGCACATCTGGAATCGGTCAAGAAACTCATGCCCTAAAGGTGCCTCTTTGTCTATCCCAGCTGTAAAGGCAGAAGACAGGGCAGGAGGGATGGGGGAGGCTCAGGCAGGGCTGCTGCCCAGCCGAAGAAGCTATGTCTATGTCAGTGAGCTGAAAAACAGCCAGGGTGCCCTCCCAGGCCCTGGAGCACTGTTGTCTGTGCCACCAGGCTGTGAGGGTCCCTAGTAGTGCTTGGGTGCAATGATGGCCCTCCCAAACAAGTCGCACAACCAAGAGCCATTCCCACCTTGGACACAGGATAAGAGGGATAAGAAATAATAATATGGACATGAGTCACCGTGCACCACGTGGCCTCTGTGCCAGAAAATGTCCCCAGGCCTGTCTCCTGTGCCCAGGGACATGCAGACAGTGAGACCCCATGGAGGGGGTGGGAGACACGGGTGGCAGGGGATACTTTCCCTGCCTGGCCAGACGCAGCACAGCAAGAACTGCACCAGATCCAGGGGGGGCTGACCTTCCCCATTGCATCCAAATCACTTGGGGGGAAGCACTACCAGCTCAGACAGGCAGCACAGCCAAGAGCGCTGCTCCCTCCCATGGCAGCACAGCGGTCCAGCAGCTGCAGGAACCAGGGGTGACACGGAGAGAATCCTGCCACAATAAAAGCTTAGAGCATGGTAAAAGCTTACATCACCCTAATTTTTAAATTAGGCATTCTGGGTCATGCAGACCACTTTGACAGCCCCCCTTTAATAGGGTTCCAAATCATATCCCAAGCATCCATTTAAAAAAAGTTATATATTTAATTTTTTCCTTCTAGCTCACAAAATTATTACAAATTAGCTCAGCCACAAGTTATTGTCTTGCTGGAGGACTCACAGGATGAAATCCCAATTCATAAGCTATAGAACAGGTCAGGCAAGCTGATAAAAGCAGCCTGTTTAGGACTTCAAAAACCTAGGATTAAGAAAAAAAAAGATACCCAACCCCAAACTAGCATTTGCCAATCTTGCATTTTCATTATAAGGAACTCCTATAAAAGAGTTGTAGCTGAATGGTTGTCTTTTCTGTAATGATTCAGCCTCTTCTGTGCTGAAGAGCAAGCACCCAGCAAGCGACTGCAGCTCCTGGAGAACGTGTTGGTGTTTGTGTCGCTGCTGCCTGGCTATCAAGGTTAGATGAGTCGGTGTCTCCCGGAGCAGCATGGCTAAATCTCCACTGGCTGCGCTGGCATATGCCTGGTGTGCAGCCCTCACTCCTCAGACACATCATGCACATTCCTGTGCATGGCTTAATACAACAAAGCTGCTCTATCTACATTTTTTGGAGGGCTGCCTGCAATGTTTTCTCTCTGGCTGAGTGGTCTCCCTTGTTCTACAGGACACAGTTGCTCAGTTTTATCCTCATGCCCAGGAACATTGGGAAAACCCTGTGGTGATGTTAAGCTTTTGAGTGAAATGCTGAGTGTAGGTGCATCCATGCAGCTCATGTTCAAGTTAACACCTCCAAAGGCAAAATCTATCCATCAGTATCAATTTGACATGAAAGGAAAGGTTCCTGGTCATTGTGACCGTCAATGAACATCATGTAAAGGCAGAATTTGCCCTTGTCACTGTTATGTTGGAGTGACATGGGGAAAATAAAACCAGGGAATGAATTCAAATTGCTTGTTGGGCTGACCTGGTCTTTAAGTACAACAGGGAAGTTCAACTCTAGAGGCCTAAAAAAATGTTAAAAATTAAATTAGTGCCCGAAGAGCACGGGCTCCAGGGTACCAGCTGACTGAGAAAGCCATATTAGAAATTATTGTCCTATCATTTGAGGATTTGACTTGGAAAGCTCCTTCTTATAGAATTAGACCATAGGGTTAGTTCCATAAACTGATCATACATGTCAGTCAGGTTAATATATGAGTGTAATTCATATATGAATGTAATTTCCATCAATGAAAGACATCTAACTTTCTCTAGGAAAGGCATATCTGGGAACTCAGCAAGTTGTCTGTGTCTCTTAAAATTTATTTCAGAAGGAATTTGGTAAATTTTCCAAAAGTGTAATTTTTAAAATTGAATTCCTTTTTCTCTTAAGGATCATGCTTTTTATCCATGTTACTTGTCCTTCAGCAAGACTTCTAGCTGGCATAATGTAATTCACAATAACTCTATGAGTAACTGAACCCTACACCAGATTAAAACTGGTGTAAAGAAACCTGTTGTACACTCTCACCTGTGGTTTCCTTAGTGCGAACATGTTAGCCTTGGTCTGTTGGATAACCAGGCTCACAGGATGTCTACAGCAGAGGGAGGAACTCCATGTGTGTTCCCAAAAGGCTGATCAAAGATGCCAGGCGATGTGGTATCTCCATTCACATGTAGGCAGCAAGTTAACTGCATTAGTACAGCTAAAATCAGAATTTCATGCATAACACTCCCTCAAAACCAAGCTCTCCCTTCATTTAAGAAACAAATCCACTAATCAGATGAGTTTCCCCATATTTACATTACATCATTGTATTATAACGTGCCACAACGGTCTTGTTTAATTGTGTGGATCTTACTATAGTAAAGCCATTGTATGCTAATCTTATTCATTAACTTTCCCTCCAACCCCAAAGACTTAGTCTAGTCTGTTTTACAATATAATCTGCTAGCTTCTTACAGACAAATACCAACAGACCATCTGTTTATCCTGGGGAGTTTAAAACCTTCTCATAGAAAATGTCTGGAGTGTTTTAGAGGTTTACAAAGAGAAGGTTTCAAATGCCAAAAAGACAGTGCCTTTTAAAGAAGTCAGTAATTAAAAAACAGAAAAAAAACATCCTGAAGAACATTTCATTACTTAGAAACATTGAATATAGTATTTCTGAAGTGACTCAAGTGCACAAAACAGCACAAAACCCCAGAAACATTATTTTGTTACATAGGTGTCTTTAAGCCCCAGTAGTGGCCTATTTTGGTTTTCATTTTAATTTTTTTTTAATCAACATGTGTCCTTTTTATAGACTATGCTGTGCCTCCAAAGTCTCCTGCTATTAGATCAGTTTTAGCTTTCAGCAAGCAAGAGTGTGCAATAAAGAAAAATCTCCCAATGGCCACCAACACCGCAACACGGTGCAGCTGTGCATTTGGATGGCAGATTAGCTCCAGAAATGCTACTTTATATTAAACTATCTAAGCTTCTATCAGAGAATGCTTACACCAGGCTTTTACAGCCTTTGATAAAAGGCAAGATTTTAAAAAAGGAGCCCGAAGTCTGGCTCCCATGACCACACTGATCAAAACAGTGATGACTGGCCCTCAGATTTAGCCCCACAGTAGCTTGCAGAATAGGGGCATCTTGGTAATATGAGGGACTCCAGGAAGGAACAAGCAATGCAAATGACCAGAAATCTAGGAAATATATAGAAAAGAGCTAAGGTTGTTCAGCCTAAAGCAGAAGTTTGAATAGTGATAGGACAGAGTCTTTGAATGGATAAATCATTGCTGCCAGGGGAAAAGATTATGTATTTCCATATTGATTTGTACAGGCCAAGAAATCACAGGTTCAGAATAGATGCCAGGGGGAAGTTTTTAACAGGAAGGTTAATATGAGAATGGACTGTCTGAGGAGGGAATGGGGTCTGAAGGTCCTTGGGACCTTGTTAGGCACCTGTCAGAAATTATACTGGTATGGTTTATCTGCCTTTAGGCAGTGGAATAGACTAAATATATTCATGGGTCCTCACAGAAAGACAGAAGAATTATAGAAAACAAGCAGAAAGTGTTCATGTTGAGGAAGAAAAGGAAAAAAAAATCGGTAAAGAGTTTTGCGGGGCTTAAATCAATGAACACTCACTAATTCATATGAACATCACCCACCCCCACCCACCGATCTTGTAATGCAGCTACTTGAATCGTTCTCTGCACCCACACAATAAAAACACAGCAGGAGGCTTGAGAGTTGAGTTTGTCCCAACTGGCCTGCCTGCCCCTCAAGTCTTTTTCCTGGGGGATGAAGTTAAGGAAATCTTCCATCTGAGCCCCCTTTCCTGAAGAAGTAGGTTTTGATTTTATGCTTGCTCTTTTGTGTAAAAGTTACCAAGGCAGGCTGGCTAATCGCTAGAATGATCAGAAGGTCCCAGAAATACCCAAACCCAGCCCGGAGCATGTCTAAGTTGATGTCTTTGTTCACTTCACAAAACCAAACAGGAGTAGCTTGTGTGAGGATTAGATATCTGCAATTCAATCCAGATGATTGCTTTATTGTGGAAAAACATCCCTCTCTGTACCACCCAGACAGACAGCCACCACGGGATGAAGTATCGCAGGCTCCTGTTCTGCCCCAGTGGAAGCTGCAGGCTCTGAAGGCAGAGTTAGAAGATGACATGCAGCTGCTACAGGAGACGGGCTTAAAAGCGTGTGAACACCATGTGCTTGTAAGGATATTTAAAGGATTAGAGGAGAATTAAATGTTTGTCTGTCTTTGTTGTTCAGCACAGCTTTAAAGCTGGAAGATGATACTAAAGAAGATATTTCCCTTTTTAAATACCGGAAGGGCACTCCTAAAACAATAGCTGGAAAATGCAGGCATGACCTAAAAGCCTTATACACAAAGATGCTGGATGATTCTTATCAGATGGGTGAAGAACATGGTATTCTGCAGTATAAAAAGGTGATATGAAGTTCCCAGTTTAAAACACTAGTGAATAACTCCCCAGCATGGACAAAAAAGCCAGCTCAAAACTCCTCTCCGGGAAACAGAAGGCAGCATCCTGGCTGCTGGTTTCAATTTATCCTGCTCCGCTGGGTTGTGGGTTAATTGGCCAGCAGCAGAGCGACACTTCCCCTGGCCTCTCCCAGGAGCAGTTCTCTTGGGGAGGATGGGGTGGGCAGCCGGGGGTGGTCACCAGTTCTGCTGCTGCTGTGAAATCTGCCTCGTGCCTAGGATCAGAGCTGTTAAGTTCCCAAACAAGGAACTTTCTCCCTAACGTTTTAGGAAAAAGCAAATCTGAGACAGAAACACTGTTGGTGAGATTCTCAGGTCAGCGGGTGTTTTCTGGGGGGAAAGCTTAGTTATGGATTTAAGTAAATTCAGTGCCTTAGCTTGCAAGGGGAGGAATGGAGAGTCTCTAAAGGAAAAGAGACATCTTTCTCAGAGAGGTTATGACATTAAATCAGATTTTTACTGAACTGAGAAACTTGCAGCTCCGGGAATAGGGTTAAAGTGGTCTTAAGATACCTTGGCATGTTCTTCATCCCAAACTATTCTGCATAGGTGACTTTGGGGATATTGGCACACACCCCACAGCGACTGCCCTCTGGACATCAGAGCATTGCCTGGGGCAACCACTCTGCTCTGCGCTGTGGCTGTGCTCTTGCTCAGGGCCTTTCTGTCTCCAGCATCATCTTCTCAAAATACCAGGTTCAGTCCTGAAAGCATCCTTAGAAGGCAGACCGATGGCTTCCTTCGGCATGAGAGAACATCTCTTCTAGCTGCATTTGGGGCTTTTATGGATTCTTCTTCACTGTTCTTCTTCTTTTATTCATTATAGAAGAGGCAGAGCAAAGGTGAAAACCTTGCTCATTATATCTTTCCCCTCTCCTGCTCTACCCTATCTTTCTGGAAGATGTTAGAATCATAGAATAATAGATTCATTAAGGTTGGAAAAGAATGCTAGGATCATCAAGTCCAACCGTCAAACCAACACTACCATGTCTCCTAAACCATGCCCTGAAGTGCCACATCTACACATCTTTTTAACACCTCCAGGGATGGTGACTCCACCACCTCTCTGGGCAGCTTGTTCCAATGCCTGACCGCTCCTTCAGTAACGGAATTCTTCCTAATATCTAATCTAAACCTCCCCTGATGCAGCTTGAAGCCGTTTCCTCTCATTCTATCGCTAGTGACCTGGGAGAAGAGACCAACACTCACTTCACTACAACCTCCTTTCAGGTAGTTGTAGAGAGTGATAAGGTCTCCCCATCAGCCTCCTCTTCTCCACACTAAACACCCCAGTTCCCTCAGCCACTTCTCATAAGACCTGCTCTCCAGACCCTTCATCATCTTCATTGCCCTTCTCTGGACACGCTCCAGCACCTCAATGTCCTTCTTGTTCTGAGGGGCCCAAAAGTGAACACAGTACTCAAGGTGCGGCCTCACCAGTGCCGAGTACAGGGGCACCATCACTGTCCTGCTCCTGCTGGCCACACTATTCCTGATACAAGCCAGGATGCTGTTGGCCTTCTTGGCCACCTGGGCACACTGCTGGCTCATGTTCAGCTGCCTGTCAGCCAGCACCCCCAGGGTCCTTCTCTGCCAGGCAGCTTTCCAGCCACTCTTCCCCAAGCCTGTATCATTGCATGGGGTTGTTGTGACCAAAGTGCAGGACCTGGCACTTGGCCTTGTTAAATCTCATACAACTGGCTTCGGCCCATCGATCCAGCCTGTCCAGGTCCCTCTGCAGAGCCTTCCTACCCTCCAGCAGATCGACACTCCTGCCCAACTTGGTGTTGTCTGCAAACTTACTGAGGGTGCACTCAATGCCCTTATCCAGATCATTGACAAAGGTATTAAACATGACTGGCCCCAACACTGAGCCCTGGGGAACCCTGCTCATGACCAGCCGCCAACTGGATTTAGCTCTGTTCACCACAACTCTCTGGGCTCGGCCATCCAGCCAGTTTTTTACCCAGCGAAGAGCACACCCATCCAAGCCATGAGCCACCAGCTTCTCTAGGAGGATACTGTGGGAGACAGTGTCAAAGGCTTTGCTAAAGTCCAGGCAGACAACATCCACAGCCTTTCCCTCACCTACTACATGGGTCACCCTGTCATAGGAGGAGATCAGGTTGGTCGGGCAGGACCTGCCTTTCATGAAGCCATGCTGGCTGGGCCTGATCCCCTGGTTGTCCTGCACTTGCCTAGTGAGCTCACTCAAGATGAACCACTCCATAACCTTCCCCGGTACTGAGGTCTAGCTGACAGGCCTGTAGTTCCCCGGATCCTCTTTCTGGCCCTTCTTGTAGATGGGGGTCACATCGGCAAGCCTCCAGTCATCTGGGACCTCCCCTGTTAACCAGGACTGCTGATAAATGATGGAGAGTGCCTTGGCGAGCTCCTCCGCCAGCTCCCTCGGTACCCTTGGGTGGATCCCATCTGGCCCCAGAGACTTGTGAGTGTCCAGGTGGAGCAGCAGGTCATAAACTGCTTCCTCCTGGGTTATGGGGGGTTTATTCTGTGATCCATCCCTGCCTTCCAGCTCAGGGGGCTGAATACTCTCTGGATAACTGGTCTGATGGTTAAAGACTGAGGCAAAGGGGCATTTAGTAACTCAGCATTTTCCTCATCCTCAGCTGCAATGTTCCCCTCCACGTCCAATAGAGGATGGAGATTCTCTTTTTGTTGTTGATGTATTTGTAAAAACATTTTTTGTTATCCCTTACAGCAGTGGCCAGGCTGAGTTCTAGCTGGGCTTTTGCTTGCCTAATTTTCTCCCTGCAAGACCTAACGAGGTCTCTGTACTCTTCTTTTGTTACCTGCCCCTTCTTCCAAAAGCAGTACATTCATGTTATCACTGAAACAGTTAATTTGGACTAGCAGACATTGATATAATCCTTAGAGAATAAAGGAAAATTCTTTGTAACAGCAAATACTCATTCTGAGCAAACACAGGCCTGATTTCCTAAGCCGCCCATCACCTAATGGAGCTGCAATACTTGTGACTTCATAGGCCCCACAGTGAACAAAACAACTTTGTTCATCTTCACTGTTACCATAGCATAAATTTGAAATGCATTCAGATTTGTGTTAGGTTTAATCAGAGTGAGAATGTGCTCTACAGAATATTATCCAACCATTTTTGCAATGGGCACTGAGCTAGCAGATACTCAGGTTATTGAACAACATATACAGCCAAAGACCTTAAATCTTGTTTATGAAGAAATGCTGAAGCAGAACAAGGACGTTTCTCTCCTTTCCTTCTTCTCCTTTCTAAAAGTGAATTACTATCTCTTACTGGGGATGGTGGTCCTTCCTACAGTTACTTAACCCTTGCCTTTACAAAGGGATCTTGTGACCCTTCTCTGGGAAGGAATCACACCTCCACTTTTTGGAAGCAGGTATTTGTACTCAGCACAGGGAATGCCTCAGGGTAAAGAAATATCTTTGCCCTGGGAAATTCCACTTTGCTTTGGTTGAGACATTTAATGTTAAACCTCTGTTATTTCACTTCTCGGTTTCCTTAGGCTGGAAAGCATGTTGGCAATGCTCCAGCACAACTGAGGGAGCTGAGGCACATGCTGATGGTTCAAGCCAGGGCTCATTCTGAATTCCTGCTGGCTTCAGGCACTGCCAACCCCACAAGCACCTCTGCTCTCTGCAGTTGCTTTTGTAGCAGAGCTGGCCAAAGCAAACGTGTCCCAGCCAAAGCATCAGCCTCCAACCTGTCTCCACTCACGAACCACCCGAGCTCGTCTATCAGCATGCTGAGGATGGGCTGAACCTATTGGCAGAGCAGCGGCAGACATTGCCTGGAGTCACTGCTGAGCTGCCAGAGCAGCTGCAGCTAGGAGACGGTGGAGGACTGTGCTTCATGTCACAGCCCCGTCACACCACTCTGGGGGCCCCATGATGGACAGAGGGGAGCTATCCCTGGGCAGGAAAAAACGAAAAAATATTGCCTTAGGCTTCTTTCTTCTCCCTCCACAGTAGTGCCAACAGATCTGTCACTAAAACTTACTTCTTATTCCTCCCCTTCCTTGTCAGGGGCCAAAATTTTCCAGCTGAGAAATAAGGGCCATCATTTTCCTTTATAAACTCGCAACAATAGCCTACGTCTCTCTCAATCTCTCAAACAAATTGCAGGGGCGTGAGGCCCTTGCCTTTCAAGGGCAGGAAAGAGACTACTGGATTGTACTCCTCCTCCTTATCTTTTGAGCCAAACACGAGACAGGCATCGTTTTCAAACATCCCAGGCCCAAACCACACAGACATGCACAGAGGAATGAGGGTATCAGGACCATCAAAGTCTCAGAGTTACAGTACTGAAGGCTCAGG
The DNA here is from genome assembly GCF_963921805.1 of Phalacrocorax carbo. Classification (NCBI taxonomy): domain Eukaryota; kingdom Metazoa; phylum Chordata; class Aves; order Suliformes; family Phalacrocoracidae; genus Phalacrocorax; species Phalacrocorax carbo. The sequence goes on from NC_087513.1 coordinate 205,713,282, forward strand.
GATCACCCACTGCAGATGACAGTAAGGTAACTTATTACACCTGCACAGGATAATTAATGCTTAATTTTAGCCTTCACAAATTGCAGGAGTTTGTACATCAGCCCCAGATCAGAGCCTTGCTGTGCAGGGTAGAAGCAGTTGACATCCAAATGCTGGAATATGGGCAGAAATGACATCTTTGTTGTTGCTTGTGAAACCGGAATTCAGCCACGCTTATGTGCAGGCATTAAACTGATTTTTAATTGCACAGTGCCATTATGCTTTTTTCCCTGAAACTTCACTGCATCCAGCACAGAGACAGGATGTCTGAGCGCGATCCATTCAGGTTATAGGGGGAAATTTAAACAAGGCATTTCCAAACTTTTGGTACACATGACATTGCAGCCTAAATATTTCTTTCGTGCATTAAATTAATGAATACAACATAGATTTGACTACAGAATGAGATAGGCACAAGCTGGCTGCTACTTCCATGATCTAAAACTAGCTTCAAGAAGCGGGAGGTGGTGTTCATGTCTACGAGAATGTCCTGGTTTTGGCTGGGATAGTTAATTTTCTTCATACTAGCTGGTATAGAGCTGTGTTTTGGATTTAGTATGAGAATAATGCTGATAACACACCGATGTTTCAGTGTGATGTAGTCGCTAAGTAGTGCTTACACCAGTCAAGGACTTTTCCAGCTTCCCATGCTCTGCCGGGTGCACAAGAAACTGGGAGGGGAGGGGAGGGGGCACAGCCAGGACAGCTGATCCAAACCAGCCAAAGGGACATCCCATACCATACAGACTAGGGTTGTTTCCATACCAGGCTGGGGTTGTTTAGTGTGGAGAAGAGGAGGCTGATGGGGAGACCTTATCACTCTCTACAACTACCTGAAAGGAGGTTGTAGTGAAGTGAGTGTTGGTCTCTTCTCCCAGGTCACTAGCGATAGAATGAGAGGAAACAGCTTCAAGCTGCTTCAGGGGAGGTTTAGATTGGATATTAGGCAAAATTTCGTTACTGAAAGAGTGGTCAGGCATTGGAACAGGCTGCCCAGAGAGGTGGTGGAGTCACCATCCCTGGAGGTGTTAAAAAGATGTGTAAATGTGGCACTTCAGGGCATGGTTTAGGAGACATGGTAGTGTTGGTTTGACGGTTGGACTTGATGATCCTAGAGGTCCTTTGCAACTTTAATAATTCTATGATTCTATGATATGACATCATGCCCAGTATATAAACTGGGGGGAGTTGGCCGGGAGGCAGTGATCACTGCTCGGGGACTGGCTGGGCATCAGTCTGAGAGTGGTGAGCAGCTGCATGACTTGTTTTCCCTGGTTTTGTTTCTCTCTCTCTCCTCGTTTTCCTTTTCATCACAATTTTATTTATTATTATTATTATTAAATTATTAAACTGTTTTTATCTCAACCCATGAGTTTTCTTACTTTTGCTCTTCAGATTCTCTCCCCCATTCCACCGGGCAGGGGGACGGTGAGCGAGAGGCTGTGTGGGACTTAGTTACTGACTGGGGCTAAACCACAACGGATAACAGTACCAGTCCTTTCAGTTCATGCCAAAATTTTAGAGTCTGAGACCACTTGTAGGACACTCACACTCCTGCAGTTGTGCACTTCCCTGACCAGCCACTTACTACCACCTTCTTGGGAGAAGTTCACTCTCCCCTTTCCAGCTGTCTGGTGCTCCTGAAAGCATTCACCAACGTACCCATATTGGGTGGGGAATGGCCTTGGAGGCAATAAGAAACAAGTCCCTGGGTAGGTCCACACTGCTAAATAAAAAGTGGTCAGGGAGAGATGCTGGCCGTGAAGCCAGGTGGTTCAAATTGGCTTCTGCTCACACTAGAACCAGTTCCTTCCAGAGCAGTCTGGCCACATCCATGCTATACTATGCCTGGTTCTCCTCTGGCCCCAATAAGGCTCTAAGGTGTCATTTTTACTTTGGAGGCTATTTCAAATCAGCATGTCTGCTACAAAAGGAGACCCACCAGGCAGGTATTTTCCTGGCATGAAAGGACGAGTGTGCCTTGCCATCTGGAGGTGCCGCAGGAGAGCACAGGGCTGTTTCAGAAGGCACAGCTTGTGGTCACTGTGCCAGAGGCTGCACAGGGTGCCAGGAGCCCCACCTGGCGCAGTCCCATCCCACACCACCTTTTGAGAGGCATTACTGGGGCAAGCTCCATCTTGAAGATTGTTCACCCAGTGGTAAATCTGAAAAGGCAATGTGAGTGCCTTGAAGGCAGCAGATCGAAGCAGCCTCCCCACCCCAGATGGTAAGCTAACAATTAAGTAGTGTGATTAATCAAGGCTTCAGCACTTAAATTTGCTCCTTGTGCCTCTTCTTTGGCATTATTGACAACCCTGTGATCTGTCATCTCCAAACCATTGGAACTGGCAGTAAGCTTCATTGTACCCAGGGGCTTAACATGTCTTCAGAAGCTTCCTGAACGTTTTCCACAGCTCATCCACTGAAGATAGGTAACTTACACAGAGAAGATAATCAAACACCTTTTCATGGTTTAACCCCAGCCAGCACTAAGCCCCGCACTCCTGCTCATTCACGCCCCCCTGGTGGGATGGGAGAGAAAACTGTAAGGGTAAAGTGAGAAAACTTGTGGGTTGGGATAACGACAGTTTAACAGATAAAGCAAAAGCCACACAAGCAAGCAAAGCAAAAGATGGAATTCATTGACTACTTCCCATGGGCAGGCAGGTGCTCAGCCATCTCCAGGAAAGCAGGGCTCCATCATGTGTAACAGTTACTTGGGAAGACAAATGCCATCACTCCAAATGTCCCCCCTTACTTCTTCTTCCTCCAGCTTTATATGCTAAGCATGACGTCATATGTTGTGGAACATCTCTTTGGTCAGTTGGGGTCAGCTGTCCTGTCTGCGTCCCCTCCCAACACCTTGTGCACCCCCAGCCTACACTTTGGTGGGGTGGGGTGAGAGGCAGAAAAGGCCATCACTCTGTGTAAGCCCTGCTCAGCAGTAACTAAAACATCCCTGTGTTATCAACACTGTTCCCAGCACAAATCCAAAACACAGCCCCATACTAGCTCCCATGAAGAAAGCTAACTCTATCCCAGCCAAAACCAGCGCACACCTCTCAAATACTTAATTTTTATGGCACTCACTGTAAAGCCTGCAACTCCCAGCCCATCCATCACTACAGCTGAACACCCTATTGCTTCTAAAAGAAAGTCAGCCAACTGAGTCAGCCAGCCCCTACAAATCAATGGGCCCTGACAACATCCACCTGAGGGTGCTGAGAGAGCTGGCTGACATCATCACAAGGCCACTCTCCATAATCTTTGAGAAGTCATGGAGAACGGGGGATGTCCCAGAGGACTGGAGGAAGGCAAATGTTACCCCTATCTACAAGAAAGGCTCGAGGGAGGATCCGGGTAACTATAGCCCCATCAGCCTTACTTCAGTCCCTGGGAAAGTTATGGAATGAATCCTCCTGGGGGCCATCACAAGTCAAATGAAGCACGTGATTGGGAAAAGCCAACATGGCTTCACTAAGGGCAGATCGTGCTTGACAAACCTGGTGGCCTTCTATGACAAAGCGACTTGCCTGGTTGACATGGGGCGGGTGGTGGACATTGTGTACCTGGACTTCTCCAAGGCCTTTGATACGGTCCCACACAGCCTCCTCCTGGAGAAATTAATGTGTTATGGCCTCGACAAGTGGTCTGTGCAGTGGGTGGGGAACTGGCTGACAGGCCACACCCAAAGGGTGGTGGTAAATAGCTCTTTTTCAAAGTGGCAACCTGTCACTAGTGGAGTCCCCCAGGGATCAATATCGGGCCCAATGTTATTCAACATCTTTATAAGTGATCTGGATACCGGCATCAAGTGTAGCCTGATGAAGGCTGCTGATGACACCAAGTTGAGTGGGGAAGTAGACACTCCAGAAGGGAGAGCTGCTCTGCAGGAAGATCTGGATAGGCTGGAAGAGTGGGCCAGCAAGAACCTTATGAAGTTCAACAAGGACAAGTGTAAGGTCATGCACCTGGGAAAACATAATCCAGGAGTGCAGCACAGGCTGGGATCCACCTGGCTGGAGAGCAGCTCTGTGGAAAGGGACCTGGGGGTGCTGGTGGACAGGAAGCTCAACATGAGCGAATATGTGCTGCTGCAGCCAAGAAGGCCAACAGGATGCTGGGTTGCATCAAAAAGGGCATCGCCAGCAGAGAGAAAGAAGTCATTATCCCACTCTACTCAGCACTTGTCAGGCCACACCTGGAGTACTGTGTACAGTTCTGGTCCCTGCTGTACAAAAAGGATGTGGACAGGCTGGAAGGGGTCCAGAGAAGGGCCACCAAGATGATCAGAGGACTGGGAAGCTGCCATACGGGGATAGGCTGGGAGAACAGGGTTTGTTCAGCCTTGAGAAAAGGAGGCTCAGAGGGGATCTCATCACCACGTACCAGTACTTAAGGGGTAGCTACAAAGAAGATGGAGACTCCCTTTTTACACAGAGTCCCATGGAGAGGACAAGGGGGAATGGACACAAGTTGCTGTTGGGGAGATTCCGATTGGACACCAGAGGGAAATTTTTCACAGTGAGGACAGTCACCCATTGGAATAATCTCCCCAGGGAAGGGGTTGACTCGGCCACATTGGACACCTTCAAGACCTGGCTGGACAGGGTGCTGGGCCATCTTGTCTAGACTGTGCTCTTCCCAGAAAGGTTGGACTAGATGATCCCTGAGGTCCCTTCCAGCCTGTGGTTCTGTGATTCTGTGTGATTCTGTGAACTGTATAAACCTTCTGTATGGAAATTTGAGCCATCGGCATAAATAAAAGGGAAAACAAGTGGAATTAATTCATACTGTATTTTATATTCTAGATGTGTCCTTCTCAGTTTTTAGTATCATCTCCAGATCTTACCATCACCATTTTATTGTGTTTTATTAGCACACTACCACAAATGCACATCTTCTTAATAGGAAAAGAAGCATAAATTAGATAAAATAAAGTATTCTTAAACATTTCCCTAATTGTAGCTGTTAAATACACCAGCTGTAGATTAAGATCTCACTTTGAGAAGTCTATGCACACTTACACAATACAGACAGATGAAGACAATACTATTCCTGACAATTTAGACATAAAAGTACCTGTATTTAAAATTACTGTTTGCTTGAAAATTGGTGTGTACATCAGGATTGTAAAATAAGGATTTGAGATCCAAGGGGTACAGAGACTCTTACCCTGCATATGAACACCTATCCCTGGTTGATCTTAACAAGACAAGCACTTAACAAGTGCTGGGATCTCAGAAAAATCCCCCTCCTAATGGCTAGCAATATCAAAACCAATTCTTGTCCCAGTGTCCTTCCTTCCAGCCTGATCACCCTATAGTTCTGGAAATACATTTATTTCCAGCAGTGGTGGTTTAACAAGCACCAGAACTTTCAAATTTAACTCCTGTGAGTAATTCTTACTTCATGTTTGCCAGATTGGAGACCATTACACAGATGGCAAGGAGCTGCCAAAGTGTTGCAGTCCAAACCTGCAGACAGCCAGACAGCTACTGTGACGTATTTAGTCCTTCAGGAGGAAAGATACTATACTACTTTATTTGAAATGACACTAAAAATCGATTTTCTAAATCTACAATATGTTTTGCAGCATGTAATGGAAGTCCTGCCCCTAGAGCCATAGGAATGGAACACACAGCAGGAGAGGCAGCCACGCACTCTCCAGAATAGGGTGCCTGCACCTTCAGGCTTCACTGCCTGCTACAGCACTAATGTACTTACCTTGTCAGCCTTGGACTGCATGGGTATCGTTGCTTAGCTATAAGCAAGTGCATGCTACAGCACACTGCAATAAATCAGTATCTGCAGAGCCCATTAAAAATTAAAAGCATAAGGCAATTAAAAGCCAGGTGAAACGCCTGACTCCAGGCAGTGGTCTGCACACACTGAGCACACACTGGGATGGATCCTGACATACTCAGTAGCCTGTCTGATATTTAATGCCCCACTTTTCTGTGAGCAGCCATGAGCTGGTGGTTGGAATGAGGACAAGGAAGCACTACAGAGAGGCAGAGCAGCAAGCAGAATAAATCTTCTGTCCATCAGAAGTGCTCTGTGAACAGGCAGCAAGCTATAGCATGCATGATCAGGTCCAGGTTGAGGCCAGAGCTCCACATCTGTAATACCCTGCGCCAACATGTGCATGACTGTATAAAAAAAAGCAATCAAGTGACAAAAAAGAAAAAGCGTCAGAGGCCCAACTGGCCATTAGCTTCTGCTTCTATCAGACACGTGGGGGCGTGAGGCAAAAGCACGATGTCACGGTGCCATCACAGCAAGTAAAGAACCACATCATGGGTGAGCTAAGGTGACCACTCTGATCAGGTGAACCTCAAGTACAGTAATCTTGGAGACACTGTGGCAATTTAAATGTAGCTGTAAGTCCCCCTCTGGTTTTTACTAATTTCCAGCTTCGACAGCAAAGGCATCATGCATCAGCAGGACTGAATCCATGCGTGTGCCCCATGACCATCTTGTAACAGATGTTCCTGCAACCACAAGCAGCTCTAGCTCCAAATCACAGCCACATCACGTTGTTCTTCATCAGCCTCTCTGCGTGTGCCAAAGCTCTCGCTGTTTCTGACCTCATACTTTATCAGCTGATGGAGCTTGACAAAAGGAACACATGCCACCACCTCCAGTGTGATTTGATGATCATACATCATAGTGGGATCTCACCAGTGACAATCCACCCTTCCCAAGGCACTGAGAATCTTTTATCGGCTGCCCACTGCCCTTAAGCTGTACATCAAGGAGACAAGAAAATGTAATAAATCTGACAACCATTTTAGTGAATCAAAGGGAGAGATGAGGGTGTCTCTGGCTGTGTGGTTTTCAGAACAATTATGGGACTGAGTCATGCTGCAAATTTGTTGGACTTTCTGATGTGGACTACTAGAGAGGAAGGCACAGTGTGGGAAGCTGCCATTGCCATGAATTATTTAATGCATTGGCTAGCAGGGCATAGGCAGGGATACAGGAACGTATGAGTATAGTGGGGAAAATATGGAAGATCCACAGAAGTCCAGCAAGGAGAGCTAGTTGTAGGATGCATATGATTTTAATGTTGAGGCTGGAGTGAAGGGGCAAGATGACCATTTTCAGAAGGGATTAGGGCTCTTGCTCCCTTGTTATCTATAGGCCTTTCAAACAACTGTGTTGGGTGCATAAAGGGGAGCGGGGGGAATGGCTGATGAGCTGTACCCTGTAAGGGCAGGTTATGGCAAAGACTGCATCAGGGGAGCATGGTTTCTTAGACAGAAACATTTGAGCGCATGGTCCTGCTTCATGGTCCACCCTTTGACCACTGTAGAAACATGATTCCTCCTCTGCTCAGACATCTGATGCTCCAGGTACATTTAAGCAAGGAATCACAGACCATGACCAAACACCCCCACAAAATGCCTGTGAGCAGGTTGTGCCAGGATGCCTGGGACATGTGACTGTCCCTAGCTCTGGGGAGCACTGCACTCACAATGTGAGACATGACAGGCCTGTCTTTGGCTGTGCAGCAGCAAAGCCGGGGAGTTCCAGCGATGGGAACGTATGGATTTGGAACATCCGGCACATTCATCTCTCATATACCAGACATATGGACTACACATACACACAGAGCTAGGATGCCCATTACTCACCAGATGCGTAGTTTAAATACAATGGACACAAACCCTCTCTCCCTTTCACACAGAGTGAGGCAGAAGTTTTAATTCCCCTCAGTTAATCATGTTTTACATGGTACATAAAATTATCCTTTTTGTGCTGTATTTGCCACAGCTTTGACAACCTCTAAACACCCGAGAAAGCCAGACTATGTATCTTACACTTCTTATGTGCTATAAACAAAAGTTATAACCACATAAAATTTCAGAAAGTATTGGGGGATGTCTGCCTGCTTGTCCTTTACTTGAAAATAATCATTCAAACCTTTGATTCAAGAAACTTCCTTGCCCTTCCCTCTTTCAGGATATCATTTACCTCAGCTGTATCAGCCACACAGCATTAAAGATGAACACAGATACCTTTATTACTTATCCATGACGTTAATTTTCTTTTACTGCCTCCTGTGTTAAAATCACAAAAAGGCAGAACATTCCCTCATTAAAAAAGCCAAATTATGATACTTGTAAGATAATGGGAAGGGATGTGGCAAGCAAAAGTAGGTTAACAGACTGAACTACGCTTATTTTGCATCAGTTATAAAACAGTTTTGTGAATTGTCCTTAATTAGTTTTGGTTATGTCAGGGCCTTTATTTAATTCTCCATCACTTTTAAGAGCCCTGAGGTAACTCACTTCACAGAGAGAAAATTCTGACTGACTTTGAAAATGTGGTATTGTTGAGCAAAAAGACTCAGTGAGCAGACTGTTAGTTTCTTTCAGCAGCAGGAGAGATCCAGGAGGTGATTAGCTTTGTTCTCATTTACAAAGCACTAGTGGGAATTTCTAAAGGGTTTCACAGGCCCTGGGGATAAGGCCAAGAACAAAACAGGGCAGTGAAAAGCAAATAGAGCTCTTCATCAATAAACTACTCAGAGATGCCACATCAATAGCAAATTAGGAAGAAAGGAAGGCATTCTAATACTTTCACACAGCAAAGGAGGTTTATATATTGCTTTTATTCCTACCTGACTTTTTTTAAACAATTGCACCGCTATCAAACTAGCTTTAGGAGAGGGAACAGAGGCAATCCCAACTCACCACAAGGCCATTAGTCTGATAAGATTTGAAAGGGAGACATGCACTGCTCTGTGCTAGTTCTTCAATGCTGACCTCTCCCAAGGGTTACCACTGTCAGGAGCTCGGTCCTCGGAAAGGCTAGGAAAAGAGCACACCAGTGGGAGAAGGCTACGAGGCACTGCGTGACTGCTACCCAAAGATGGAAAATACTGCTGCTGCAGCACCCCCTGCCCGCTTCTCTCCGAGAGGATGCAGTCTGCTCGCCCACACAGAGGTGGGGATGGAAAGCTAAAGAGAAGCATGATGGGGGGGAAACAGTATCTCATTAGTATTTCAATTTCCATTAATAAACGGTACTTCTGAAAGGCTTCTTGCCAGTAACTACAGATTAAAAAATTTTTTTTTACATTCTACATTTAAAAATACTTTACAGCTGGAACAAAATCAGTACAGGTTTACCAATCTTTTCGTTTTAATAATGTTGAAGCATTTTGTTTGGATTTTAACACTGCAATAAAACACTAGCAATTAGCTTTTTTTTTTTTTAAGAAAAAAACCCTCTCACTTTTCACCAGAAAACAGAGTTTTCACTTTAGAAAAGCTCCACAAACTTAATTTTCTAGGCTGAACCCCCCTAAGAAAAACTCATTTGCCAATTTTTTGTTCAGAAGATGAAAGTAAAAAATACAGAAAAAAAACCTGCTTCAACAAAGCTGTATTTTCAAGTTTAAACCAGCTTCAAAACCATCCCACACTAAACTTGCTCAACAGCAGCTGATAGACACTAAAGGAAAACCTGGCAGAGGCAATTTCATCAGGCAGTCTCAGGCGGGGCTATTGCAACCCTGCTTCAGCATCCTGCTCATGTTCACGGGCTTCTGCATGATATAAACTGCTCTAGAGTTACACTCCGATGACAGGAGCAAAATGGGAAACAACAGAAAGAGATACATCAACTAATTTACTCCTTGGAGCACAAAGAAGGGTGATTTTAGTAACAATTTTACAGCGTATCAGATGTTTAGAAGAATACCATGTTTATGCTGTTTTGAGGTAGTGTTTCAAATGGGGATGTCCATTTGGACTGATGCTCCTGACATCAGGTGCTCTCTTTACCAACAAGCAAGCCTCACTGGAAACCCAGCCTACTAACATGTCGCCAACGTTTCAGCTGCGTTGCCTCGTGGGATTTTTGCCAAAACAGCTGTGCATTTGGAAGACACTTTTGTACTGGGTATGGGAGGCTTAAGATGCAATTCTGCAGTCTTCATAAGCAATGCCAAGAGCTTTTCTCTCGCTCACCGAATTGTTCCAAAGAACTGAACGTACCCTGCCTTTTCCTGCAGAACATTCAATACCGAGCTGTGACTGCAAAGCTTCCCCGGCACAAAATCATCACGTATGCACACGAGCTGCCCGTCAGATAGCTTCTCTCGCTCTGGGCACAGAGGGCCCGTGCCAGCAACCCACAGATTCACGTGATTTTGACCTGCCATGTTCCACTGCTCCTGCCCCATCCAGTTGTGGGATAAACTCAAAGCAGATTTGCTTGAATTTGCTTGAGATTGCAAACTCGAACAGATACAGGCAATTAAAGATTTCAGGAGCATAACTGTTTTCTGTCACGGGTACACAACCCAGCACAAGATGGGGTCTCAGCAGAGCCTCTAGCAGGCTAGCCTAACACAAATAAGACGACTTCAAGGGGGATCCTTGCGACAGACCGTTTCCTTGCTCTTAGGAACGACCACCGTGACCCGGGGAGGGAATCCGGGAGCTGCCGCCTTCCCTTGTTCTTCATGAGGCCGAGAGATCCTGGACAAACACCTCCCCCCGCCGGCCGGCTCCCCCCGCCTCTCGCCCCAGAAGGGTGAGGAGCCCAACAACACACGCCGCCGCGCCCCTCTCCCCGCTGCCGGCGCTGAGGGGAGGGAGCCCAGGGCGGCACCGCCGCTGCCGCCCTCCCGCCGCCCCGCCTCAGCCCGCCCTCCCCGCACGGCACGCCGGGCCAACATGGCCGCTTCCCGCCCCGCCGGGCGCCAGCCCCTCGGCTGACAGAGAGACGGCCGCCCGGCCGCCCGTCCGCCAGTCCGTCCCGGGGCCGCCCCGCCGCCCGGCATGGAGGAGAGCTCCAGCTGCGAGAGCCTCGGCGCCGGGCGGGCGGCGGCGGCGGCGGCGGCGCGGCCGCCCAGCGGCGACTCCCTCTCCAGGTAACGGCCTCCGTGCCATCGCCCCCCGCCGCCGCCGCCCTCCGGGGGCCGGGCCGGGCTGCCGCTGTGCCGCGGGGTCGGCGGTTTGAGGGGCCCCCCGTCAGTCAGGAGCCTTGGCGGGGCGTGGGGTGGGAGGAAGGGGCCGAAGAGGGGTCGGCAAGGAAAAGGAAACGGAGGGGATGGAGCTGGTGCCATTTTTTCCCTCCGTAGGCAGGAGGCTCTGGCGTCTCCCCATCGGCGGGGTGTCCCGCCCTTGGGGTGTCCCTGCGGGGTGGCAGCGTGTGCTGGCGTGCGTGGGCACCGCTCTGCTGCAGCCAAGCCGGTTTCTTTGACAGGAGTTTAGTCAGAGCAGGAGGTGCCACCCCCACCAGCCTTTTGATAAAAGCTCTCTAAATAACCTAAGCTGTGCTCCCTGCCTTTGGTACGTGCAGTGAATGGGTTTAAGAAATCAATAGTACAGGTGAGCTCTTGCTGGAAGGGCAGGGAGGACACCGGGGGCGCTGGTCGCCTGCCTGGATGCTGCTCTTCCCAAGCTAGGCCTCATCCTCTGCTTTTTCAGTAATGAATGTCCTGGGCTGTGTTGAGTGTGGTTTTGTCCCCATGGCTTTTTCTGAGAGCTTGACTTCACGTTCTGAATTATTTCTAATGCCATGTAGGTAATTTCTGAAAGGGGACTTTCCTGTTTTTCCCGCCCTCTGTAGGCTGTTGGTGAAGCCTGAGTTTTGTGACTCACTTGGGATGCGAGTTTGATGCAGGAGATTGTGGTAGGGTAGCAAGGGAGGATGTTGGCTGATGGACAGGGTGGTGGCATGCGAGGCCTGGGTTTCACGGTGGGGCATGGGAGGCAGGGTGATCTCCTGAATGTTGTTATGTCCTGTTATGGTTGCCCTTTCTGTGCCCAGGTCGTAGGACCACAGGACAGCTCAGGCTGAAGGGATCTCGGCATCCCTCAGTCTAGGCTCCTGCTCACAGCAGGGACAGCTCTGAGATCAGATCAGGCTACTCATGGCTTTTACCCAGTCTGGTCTTGAAAACCTACAAAGATGGAGACTGCACAACCTTTCTGCGTAGCCCATGTCCACATAGGCACTGGAGCTGCTTTTCGGGTCCCCTGAAGCAGTCTCTACTCCAGGCTCCCCCAGCCACTCCTCACAGGCCCACCATCCTGGTGGTGCTTCCCTGAAATCCCTCTAGGTCATCAGTGCCTTTTCCACACTGGGGGGTGAAAAATTGGATGCAGTATTCCAGAAGCACTCTAATGAGTGCTGAGTAGAGGGGGATGCTTCCCCAGATCTCCTGGCTCTGCCTCTGTTCTTACAGCCCAGGGTGCTGGTGGCCTCTTCGCTGCTAGTGTATCTGTACTGCCATTCTTGTTTTCCCCCAGCAGGACCCCCAAGGCTTTTCCCGCAGAGCTGCTCCCCAGACAGGCAGTGCCCAGTTCGCACTCAGGTTTCTCCCTCCTTGAGTCCTTCATACTGTCTCATCCTCATTTAACACTGCTTCATCAAATTGTTCTGCTCTCTGTTTTGGTTTCCTTATGCAGCTTACCTGTACCCTGCCAGATGCATATAGGCCTCTTTCCACCTTACCTCACTCACTCAATATACTCTTCTATTTCCCTCTGCATCATCTCGGGCAACTTGGACCCATCTGGAGGTCAGTCACTGTAAGAGACAGAGGCCTATGGACACAAAAGAGAGTTTAACTCAGAAGAGCCAATTAACTACAAGCAAACTCCTGTTCAGCTACTCGGCAGCATGCCCTGCACAGATGGAACCCCTGGGGCATTGAGATGATAAATCTGTGTCTGTTGAGCATGTGCAAGGCTATGTCCTCCAAGCCCTGAAAAGGCCCAGACTTGAACAGATTTCTTGGGATATAAAAAAGGTTATCCAAAAGCTTTCAGAGCTTCAAGTCTCTGCTCCAACATCTAGAACTCGTAGAATAAAGCTAGCCAATTTTTTTTCATGTATTCCAAACAAAATATATTTTTCTCTAGCTGGGTGTTGGAAATAGATAAATGTGTTTTATCTACAGTAATTTATTTTAAAAAGCCCTCATCTTGAGATGGTGTATGTTGTGAAACTTTTTAGTTAAAATGGTTAAGATTAGGGCAAAATTTTAAGAAAGTAAAGTAAGGTTCTTGTAATAAGAAATGCCTGGGGATCTTCAGAATGTTTATCACCAGCTTCCCCTGCAAATCTAGTGATACTTATGCACAAATAAATAATTTTCCTATGAATTCAACTGTATATCCATTTTCAGGTTGTTTTTTTTTTTATTGAAGCTGCACTGCAGTCTAATTTTATGCATCAGAATAGTCCCTCTGAAGCTAATGGGACTATTTGTATGCATTGAAACATACTTTCATCTCTGTGATTGCTGTCTAATAGCTAGACCAACTTTGAATTGTTAACCTATGGCTATAGAGATGTGACATTTTCACGATATTTTGTTTAAAAAAAATTAGCTTTGGGGATGATGTGAGGAGCACAATGAATCACGAGGGTACTGTCATCAGTTTTTATAATCTGTTTTATTTAAAAGGAACAACAAAAAATGAGTAGAAGGTTACTCATCCTGGATTCACAGTTACCTAGCGATGTGAAGCCTTACTGAGTTGTAGTTGACTGCTTTGTTTTATCCAAGATTTGGAAGATTTGGAAAGGTGGTAGTATCAAATATATACAGCAGTGCATTATTTGGGTTCTCTCAGCTCCAGCTCAGAAGTTAAGCGCTGTATTTCTAGAGATACTTAAGATCTAACTTGTCAAGAAGACATGCTTGATGGAGTTTACTTTATATACAGTGTTGCTCACATAAATAAGTGCCTTAAAGAGCATATATACATTTATTTGTCTTCTAATAATGCACATGAGATATGGCAATAATGGGATTCGACAGCAAAAGTTACTTTGATGTTTTAATGGACCCTAGTAATGTGCAGTACTTGTGGTCCCTGAGTAAAATATGGCAATAACTGAACAAATGTTTCCTACTTTCTGTCCCACCTAGAAAAACGTTTGAAAAACTCTTTATGAGACTCACGGTATAGCTGTTTGTACATGGTAAAAAAAACCCAGCTCAATGTAGAAATACTGAGTTAGCTTCAGCTGAGCAGGTCACAGCTAATTAGCTCAGCTGCCCTCATAGTTGTGCTGATACAGCTCTTCCGCTTTGCAAGTCTAAGCTGTCTCACCCAGTGCTAGATTTGGGTGGCACAGCACTGGGTTCTGCAGCTCTCTGTGCTTTCCAAAGGTCAATATTTAGGATGGACTTTCCCCTTGCATCCTGTTCTTGCAGAAGACAGGTGACCATGAGCCAACTACTCATAAAGAGCTGCGGTGGTATTTAACTAGCAGCTTGCAAGGAGCGCTTGTGTGTCTGCAGTATCAGGCGAGGAACAACCTGTGGGACGGAAAAAGGAGTGAGGTAAAACACTGATTCTAATGTTTGATGAACTATAGTATGCCTATGTTACGGATTGCTTTTATGTCTATAAAATGGCCTGGGGATCCTGGGTGAGTGAGTGATAAACACATTTCAGCTGTGTTATTTAATCAGGCTTCTTCAAAGACCACTCTTAAAATGGATTTGTAGGTAGAGTTGTGGGTGGGTTTTTCGTTTTTTTGTTTTTAAAATTTGAAGTTGCATGTGGACCCTCTGGCCTTTGGAACTCAAAGTAACGGCCAACAAAATTCTACTGCAGTCTTTCCTTTTGTGAAAGGAAAGTCAGATAGAGCCATGTATGACTTCAGCAGAACACATGACTTTAGGAAAAAGGTGATGTCAAACTTCAGGTATTTACTTTTCATTAAAAGTGATTAGGCATTTTGTTCACACAGTTTGTGTGATTATGTGCTGCAGTTTCTGAATGAACTTATATCTCTTTGTGTTCCTCTGAAATGTTATCTGAAAAAGCATATTACAGTCCAGACTGAACAACAGTCCAAAAAGGTATCTGAGAGGCTTTCTGTTAGATCTGCTGAAGGTAAATTTGTATTGCTTGTGCAAAAGTGTGGAGGTGATTGTACTGTAAAGAATCTGCTGTAGGAGATTTCAGTGATATCTCTTTCACTCATTTCATACTGAGGTTGAAATAAGGCAGTGGGCAGATGTTTCCTGCCAGCACAACTGTAGCAATATTTGATGTTACCACTTATTGGTTGCTTGTTACCACCTCTCTACTGGTGGTTATCATCCACAGACACAGTGGATCCTATGCATTGCACTTTTACTAAAGCATATGAGAATAATCTTCCTCCTTGTCTTTAAGTTTGCAGGGATAACTCTGAAAACATAAGCTCTGTGTAAATCAGTGCAGCAAGGTCTGTTGAAGCAATAGCTCCATGAGGTATGAACTCCCCCCTTCATCTCAAATAAGGTCCTGTCAATACCTGGTCTGATTTAAGGCTATGTTGAAGGAATTCTTTCCACACGGGTGAGAGTGATGCTGGAAGGAGTTGGGTCTGTACGCTGTTGGCTGAGGAGGGCTCGCTAGCACCACATTGCTACCAGATGTAGCTTTGCTGATTGAGTTGTTTTGTGATGAGTCATTGAAGTTAGAGTTTGAAAGGGAAGATTTTTGCCAGTTCTGGTGTTCAGTGAAATGCAAGTAGCTGTCATCTTCCTCATGGGCTTTGAGAGCACTTCTTGCATTTGATTTCTTATATGTGTGGGGCAGGGTTGCTCAAGAGTTGTTACCATTAAAGACAAGTACATTGCTGGCTGAGTGTTGATAATGAACTGGGTTTTGCATCTGCAAAACTTAACACTGTGTCTAGAACCAATTAGCAACTCCAGACGGGCTCATTATCACTAATTTTCATATGTGAGTGATAATTTGTAACACTTATTTGCAACTGAAGTCCATTCTAAGATGTTTTTTTCATGTACTGTATATTGTGAAGATAAAGAGCGGTTGTGACTGCATATATATTTGCAAAGTAAGGAGAATCTTTTATTAGTCTGAGGATTTGGGGCAGAAAATAATGAAAATAACATTCAGTCTAAAAGACTGTAGAGCTTTTAATTTACACAGTGCACTCACGAAGAGAAACCATTACCTCTGAAGAACCTGGGAGTTGTTTTTAGTAGCAGTCTCTGGCATGCATGTTTCTGTTCCTGCATTCAGCAGAAACCATTCCTACTTCTCTTGGAGTGAGACCTTCAGTCTTAGAAGTTTTCCTCTGTCAGGCACACGTACATCTCTTTGTCCAGCCTGTGACCATTCAATAACAGTGTATGTGTTTGTTTTTTAAGTATATTTTCCATTTGAGAATATAAAATGCAATTGACACTCACCTGTTTCTTGTATTGTAATTGATGTTATATTGCTGTTCAAAGGTGTCAGAGGAATTTGGGGTACCATGGTTCTAGCTGCTATACAGGTACAGAAGGTGGTGATTTCTGCATTGAAGAGCCAGGGGCCGACTATTTAAATGTGTCTAAGCCAGGACTACATTATTTTTGCTAATGCCTGGCGGGTAATTTTACTAAGCTCTTGGATATGTAGTCAAGCACTGAGACTCCTTGCTGAGAGATTGGGCAAAAAGCGAGAAAGTGCAAGGATGAGATGAAAAACTGCTGTGGAGAGATGAGGCAAGATGTGACAGCTGGGGGGGAGCAAAGCTAGGCTCAGAACATGACTCTCTTGGGTCCCGTCAAGCACTGCCTTTTCTGAGGAGAGATGGTAATGTTACGTTGACTAACAGACTATTTGCTAGACAGTTCTGGGTTGTACACATAGTTCCTTAACTACAAGCTATTTACAACAGAGGCGTAATTACAGAACCTGAGTGTTCAGATTGGGGATGACCTAATGATGTCAAATTACACACTTCCTGTCTGTTTCCTGATTGTGCTCCTGCTATGACTTCAGTATAGGTTAACACCTGTCTCAGACGTATTTTGTTATCTATTTCTGATGTTTTATCCTTTGCTAATTCTTTTGTAGCTCATGTACAAAGGCAAGAACTGCATTTGGAAAGGTCGTAACACCTCTTCAGTGGCTCAGCAGAATCAATAGTCCACCATGTCTTTTTCATGAATCTTTTCCTGATGACCTGCTTTACTGTTACTGTTTTTTTCAGTGCTGAGGGTATCAGGTAGTGTAAAGAGAGACCTGATCCATACACTGTAGGGCTTATGTTACCAGAAAGTTTGGCTGAGGAAGAAACCAGCAAGCATATGTTAGAAATGCATTGGAAACCTTCCAGAGGTCACTCTGATAGGGTGTTATATACAAGGTGTAGTTGTAAAACAGCACATGAAAAAAGTGGTCTTATTTGTCCACGGGAAGCCCATTCCACTATGAAGAAGAGGGTGGTAGGAAGGTAATGAAGTGCTTGGTTTGTAGAGGTGTTTGGGATAACCCAGGGAAGTCAGAATACAGAAGAGACATTATCACAGTAATTAAGCCTGTCTTCATTTTTAACTAAAAAACATCTGGTTCTTTTATAGTCTGAGAAACTGGGAGCTAACTGAAGAAAAAAATCAGTGAAAGGCAACAACAAAAAGTCAATGGAACTTTTCAAGTATTTGTTTTTATTTTTCCTACCATCTGTAGTTTCTTTTGCCAGACAATGTTCTCACTCAGTAATTTTCCAGTGATTTCAAGGTAGCTCTTTTCCTTGCTTCTCTCTTGCCTCTCTGCTCCACAAATTCTTTTTCATTGCTTTTTAAACCCTGATATATTTGATGATGAGAAAGTGTTAGCAGTTTTCTAGTCCATCACCTCTTCCAGGTGATGTTCTAGTTATTTTGTTACCTCTGTACAAATGCTCCCACTTTACAGATCTGGCTGTTCTATAGTCTTCTGTCCATGGCTCCAGAGTCATTAATGTTAGGTCACCCAGTGGTTCAAATTTGATCTGGATCAGATGTAGGTATGTGATCATATCTCTGCTGAACGAGTTAGGAAAACATGAGTTTGTTGGGTTTTTTGTCTTTGTTCTGGGAAGATGGGCAACACCTGTATAGAATAAAGCAATGTTTTTATCTGGATTTATTTGCTGTGATCTAAAGAGACTACATGCCTGTACAAAGTGTTATACTCAAAATCTTGTTCACGGGCAAAAAAGCAGCACATCTTTATATAACAATGGATTTATTGTTAGCATAACTGAAATTTTGAAAGTCTCATCATTATTAGTCCAGATGCAATTACTGCAGGAAAAGAATAATAATGCAGTTAAAACCGTAATACATACAGTTTTTAGTTTTTACCCTTCTTCATGGTGTTATGCTCACCCCTCCCCTGCTCCCCTGGGTCCCAAGATTGCTGGTTTTATTCTGGTGGTGGTGGGTGTTACAGCGAGTTATCAGCATCTGGAGGCCTTTGCTGGGAGAAGTATGAGGTTCATGTTGATGGTTTCTTCCTCCCTTACTCTAGGATCCACCTGGGATCATTTTAGTGTGTTTGGTAAAACTACTTTACACGTATCTCTATCTTCCTTGGTCTGCAATTCCACATTACATCTGCTTTTTGCTATATATGGTTGCTTCTATGGGTACTAGATACTATTTCTTTGTTCTGTTTGTTACCTCTAAAACCAGTTTTGTCTAGCTCCAGGTCTGCATTTCTTTAACTGACCATTGGTGAGTCGTTTATAGCCATTGTTTCCAGTGCCAAGCTTGTGCCCCATCTCCTCTATGCCACATCCTGTGTATCCACTTATCCAGGGTCCTGCTATCATACCAGGCTGTTATATTTCTCTACACAAAGTCAGTACATTAGTGGTAAATACCTCATTCTATACAGAATAACTGCTTGTTACTGCTATCTGTGCAAAACTGTGGTTGTACCACACACAAACAAAAAGAAAAGAAAGTAGATATAGACACCTGGCCATTTACAGAAATTGCGATCACAACTAAACCAAGTAAACCAAAGCTGCTGGCAGGCCAAGAAGAGTTCAGGCAAAGCAAGGGTAGCAAACCTCGGTCCTGAGGCCTTGAAAATTCACTGCAAAGCTTATGGCCTATGAAGAGCAATGGCAGTACTGAATGACAGGGCTAAAGGTTAACCCAACTATATTTTTCAGAACAAAATTTAACTGGTGGAGTGAGTATACATCTGATCATTGCTTGGTATTTTGTGAGCAAAGTGTTTGGTTTTTTTTTTTTCTTTCCCTCCCCTGGCACAAAAAGCACTAATACCCAAATCAGTGAGTTCATGAACCACAGCCTCATTCATACCTCCTGCCTTTAGCGAAAATAAAGCATTTGTGCTATTTTTATTGCTGCATTAATAAATCCTATTGTTGGTTTCAGTTAACATCATGCTATAAGATGGTGGTCTCAAAGAGAAAAATTGCACTAATAGGTCGTAGGACTGCCCTCATCAACTGTTTCAGCTAAATCTGCCCATGAAAGAGCTGGAGCCTGTGTACGAGATGGTGACATATGGAAGATTATAGGGGCTGTCTGGCTGCTGTGGAGAGCAGATGCTCAAGGTACGGGCAGGTCGCTGAAACCTGCGGAGCCAGAGATGAGCTGCTGAAGGATGACTGTCAACATCAGTCATCAGAGTAGAGGTTGGTTTAACCAATGGATGGGATACCTTTAACAAATCAAAACTGATCAGCGTCTCATTTGTAAGTAGAACACTTTCAATAAAGACACGAAAAATGTAGGATCTTCTGCTTGCATTTTACCCAAGCTGACTTTTCAAGTAGGCTGTTCCTGAAAATTCAGGCTGTGCCCCCCATCTATGAATGGATATCCCACTTCTCCACTGAAAGTGTGTCCCCACACCTCATGAGAACAGTGCGTTTTCCTCAAATGCAAGGAAGCATGCTACCAGAATGGTCATTAAACGCCAGGGTGTGAGAAGAAGAATGTGGTGGGACTGTTTGTGGATGTGCTCAGGACTTGCTCCAGCAGAGCGGTCTTGGCCCTCCACTTGTTACCATCTGCTGGGTACGGCTTCTGCTGACCACTGCTGCCTCCAGCACCACAGAGGGACATCTTTCATCTTACTTTGCTAAAACATATTCTGATTCTAGATTCCACCTTCTTCCACTTTCTGCTTCCATCTTGCATAAAGAAAAATACAGGCACCCTGGATGAGATTTGTCTCATCTCACTGGGCTTAACCCAGAAACTAGCAGAGATCTTTGTTTCTTTTTGTAGACAACAGGGAAGAGTGAGTCATCTCAGTTTCTCCCTGGTGATTGTAAGGAGAGTCTACAATGAGTAATTCAGATGTGACCACCTACACAGAACTCCGTCCCCATCGTTATGGTAAGGGAAAGAAGTGCATTGAGTTTGGGTTGTTCTCTGCTCCAAAAAAGGAAGGAGCTATTTCTTAACTCATGTAATTCCCCTTACATATTAACTAAATCTGTTCACAAGTAAGGAGAGAGCAGAGATTTGTAGTCTGGTTTCCTAAGCCCCGTTTCTTCTTGTATGTGGGTATATCTGTCTAGTTTGTCCACTGATAATTTTTGTAACATTTGGACAGCTTTAACTATGTTTGACAGAGGAGTGAAAGTAATAACTTATGACAAGTTTTGCATTTAAACAAAGCTGGAGATGGGAAGGGAGACCATGTCAGTTTTTCCATTACAGAAAAAGCTTATTCCTTTTTCAACGTAAGGGAATACCTAGATGAGAAAGAAGTAACGAATATGTGCAGATTCTCTTGGACAAGGCTTCTCTCAAGTTGGAAGAATACATTCCCTCATTTTTGCATTTCCTTCTTTCCCTGTGCATTCTCTGGTGTCTGCAAAAGGCTGTTCAGTTGAAAACAAAAAGCAAATACGAACTTCTCTGCCAAAAAACACTGATCTTCTGGAAACCAGGGCAGGACCTAGTTCAGATTGCCATATCTCAATGTGAAGTAGGTATCTAAAATTTCCCTACCTTCAGGAGAGTCAATACACTCCACAAATAATTCAGCTGAACAAAGATAAGCATCTACTCTGAGAGCGCTGAATTGTTGTCTAGACTCCATTGCCTGGGTTTCCGTTGACTAAGCGGGAGCATAGGCACCTGTGGTATCTACCATTGGGAACTGAACCATCCAGACCTTGGTGATCCTACTTCTCTTTTGAGTTACTTTGGTTTTTGCATACGCTGATTTCTGCTTGAGGAAGCAGAATTGGCAGGAGGCAGTGGCTGTGGGTGATCTGAGAAATTTATCCCTCATTTTGGATGCATGAGAACTGATGTCCAGAAAATCTTGAGATGAGCTTGCAAACTTCCTGTGCCTTATTTTGTTGTAAGGTGGAAGAATTTGGAAGACCTTTGTTTTCAAAATGGACCCTACAACTGGCCAGTGGGGTGAATGAGTGTGCAGAGCTCTTAAGCAAATCTGGGCCATATAGAAATCAATGGCTGCTGAGCACTTTGAAAACTGGGCTTTGTCTTTAGAGAACAAACGGGGTAAGTTTGTGAGGAAACCTGGTCCCAGGTATGAGTGTTGAACCTGTGGACTTTGATGGAGTGCAGTCTTCAAAGATGCTGGGCTCTCTGGAAGTTGTGACAAGATACAGGTGCTTAATGTTTCTGAAAACATCCTGTATTGTTTTAGCTTGAATTTCTGGAAATAAAGCCCCCAGATTTTTGAACACTTGACTGACTTTAGCTTTGAGGCTCTGCTAGGGACCAGTTTCGTGCAGGGGCTGGGCTGCCAACAGAATATAGTTGTTCCCAGTCCTCTTTTTGAGCCAAGATTGGCAGAGCACGCAGCTGATAGTGTCTGTGAAAGCTTATCAAGGTGTTACCCCACGTCAGTTTTGCTAGGTGATACAAGACTCTGCAGATTGGCTATATTTATATATTCTTTCCTCCTTCTTTTGATTTTTCCCAGGATGGAACATGTAATGTCATTGATGAGTAAATTGCTGGTGTTTTTAATTCCTGTGGCTGTTCGGTTTATTGGGGTGAGGGGGTTGTGTGGTATGTGTGTGAAAGAAAATCAGAACATTTAACAATACGTGTTGCGTTCTAACTAAGGTGTTTTTTGAATAGGGAAATAGGTAGGAATCTAAATTAAAAATTGAGACTGCACATGAACAGTGGGAAGTATACATATATTTGGTTGAACTATACATGACTGGTTCTTAGTATGTAACTAGAAATTAAGGCACTGCCAGAATACAAATAGTAAAAGAGAAGTTATATCTGTCTTTTTATTCAGTTCTCCTTTCTGTCCTAAGGTGAGTACTTACTAATGTAGGTATTATTTCTGTTTCTTGTGGGACTGTCTGAATTTGCATAAAAATCCTGATAATTCTTACTTGCATGTTTTTCCCTGGCTTAATATATTTTAAAGGAAGGGGTGGAAGTTTATATGGTAAATATAAGTATTGGTAAACTGCAAGAGTGGTTTTGAGATGTATGTAGGATTTCTATAATGACTTTTGTCTGCATTCAAAGTATTTGTGGAGACAGATGTTGCCAGCGCTCTTTTTCCTGTGGGGTGCAGTGGAAAATCTGAGGTTGCTCTGATGTAGGAAATAGCAGCACCACCCAGTTCTCTTCTCTGCCACAAAATGTCCTGAGCCCTGGAATCAGCTTCTTCCGCAGGTAGGGCTGAGAGACACGGGTGGTCTTGTAGCACCAGGATTTGGATTCTTGAGTTGCCTTTTTGCTAGAGGCAGTCATGCTGCATGGAGAGCCCTGTGGCTGTGGTCTGCCCGGGTTGCTGCCTGGGCTGCTTGGGGGAGAAAGCTGCAGGTCAGGACATGTGTCAGATCACTTGCCAGATGTCCCGTAAATCAGTGATCTCCCTGACCGCTTTCTCTCTGCCACTGTGCAGCACTACTTCAACCATCTGAAGCCTCAGGTGCTGGAACTTCTCTCCCTCAGCCGTGTTTTTTTTGCCCTGGAAATACTGCTTTCTCTGTGGGGATGGTGGGATCTTCTAGTTCAGTCCTGCCCTCCACAGCATCTTACGTTTGAAAACAAGGGCTCTAGGTCCTGAACAACCCCAAATGATCCTAAAAAGCATAACAATAACCTGATGTTTAGGAAGGCTCAGAGATGAGCAGGTGGGAGCACTGTTCTAGCAGGCAACCTTGCTTGTGTTGGTGGTAAGCGGGGTTGTGTGTTGAACCCCTCTTCACCTTACAGTCTTTATTTTCAATGCTGAGGGCCTGTCCTGGAAATAGGAAACCCCAAAGCTTTGGAGCACAGACCCAGATGTGCACACCATCTCCAGGAAGTCTGTCAAACCTTTCTCTCAAGCACTAGGGAGAGCTAGAATGACTGGGCTGCCTTTCCATCGTGTCTCACCTGGAGGAGGTGTGTTACTTGCCTTGCCCACCACTCACTACCCAAATTCCTAATGTTGCAAGCAAGGCTGCTTGTTCTAGTGGTGGATTTTGCAAGCCAAACATTTTAATTAGGAACTGGAATCAGACCAAGGTACTAGACTATCAACCTGCTTTCAGGAGGTAGTAACTAATTTTGGACTCTGTAGATATGGACTGAAATTTAGTTGGTGAAACAGAGGTAAAATGTCAGTACCCTGCAGAAGTCTAACAATGTCTGGAAAATTTTCTTCTTCTTCTTCTGTTGTTTTTTTTTTTTTTTTTTTTTGTAGCTGAGCACCATCCCATACCAGCCTGGAGCTTATTAGAAACCTAACTCCCCTTTTGTTCCTCTCATGATACAGATAATTTTGTAGTTATCTTCCATGTGCTGATCAGAGGATATCAGTTCAGGCGCTGATAGCTGGTGCTTTTCCTGTTTTTTACCTTCTGGATTGTTTGACTCATGAAAGCATGATACTGTGGGCTGCTCGCTGTTATTAATTATGTGCTGCATATTGGTTTGTCTTTGGGTGTTGGCCTTCTATTCTCGGAATCTTGCAAATATTTTAAACAATCAGCCTATTGTTTAGCAAGTGCTCTACACACACTGTAGGCCTTTTGTGAACTTCTGTTTAAAAAAAATAATAAAAGAATGACTAATGGAGCACGAATGGTGCTTGTGACACTGTAGTCCATTGTGTAACTATTGAGAGCAAAATTTGCATTCCTAGAAAAGCTTGTTCACGGTCAAAATATAGGACATTCTCTTTATGGCTCATGGGAAAACATGTACTATATATTCAGCTCAGGATGCTACTTAGAAGGATCAACTTTTAAAAAATGACATTTTCCTCCCTTGGAACATTGAAGTTGGACTGAGACCCGGCTTTGCTTGGCAACAGAAGTGAATCTTTTTCATCCAGGCAAGTGGCGTGGGGGGCTATTTTAGGTCTGTCACACACATGCACAATGATTTGTTTGCTGAAATGGCTTCTTTTTAAGATGTTAAGCTCAGACATTGCCGGCCCCTTTGACTGGAGAGGGTACATTATTATCTTATATAACTGTCTGCCTGCTCTGAATGCCAGAGGAAGCCTGGCAGTTGGTGCTTTTCTTCCCTTCAAAAGCATATCTGTTTGTGGCTTCCCCTTTCCCTGAGATTGTTACAGGTCAAGCAGAAGTTAAAGCAGGATCTTTAAATGTTTAGAAAAATTGTGAGTTCCAGGTACCTCTGAAATGTAGCGATTGTCTGTCCTGCGTGTGCCTAAAAAGAGGATAGTGGGTGTTTGGAGGAAGTAAGGATGCATCTTATGTATGCTATAGGTGGCTTCCTTTGGTACTTGTCTAAGTAGAATAAGCCTGTTTTGAATTTCTATTTTGCTGTGAAGAATTAAGATTGAGTCACTGCTCACTGGAGATACTGCTCCTTTGTCTGTCCATGTAAGCTCGTTGGGAGAGGGGTTGCCTGTTGTTATGGGCATGCGCGGTGTGGGGTACTGTGGGATTCCTGCCCTGGGAGAGATGGAGTTAAGACGCTAAAACTTGATTTACAGCAGCAGAGCCTGTTACAGCCAGGTGACGGAGTGGAAGCCAGTGCAGAGTGCCCGGCTCCTCGGCTCCTGCTGTGAGGCCCTGGTTCGGTCAGATGCCAGCCATGCTTTCAAGTGCTTGTCCGAAGAGGGGCATACGAGGGACTTCTGAGTACACTTAAGTGTATATATATACACAGATAAGGACTATGGGGACCACTTAGCCTTAGCACAGATCCACAGAGAGCTGCTGTAAATGGCAGAGCCTGATGTGGGCAGCAGCAGGATTTCCCGGGCCAGTTCAGCCACCGCTAGCTAGGACAAAGTCATATTCATGGGGAACAAGCACAGGTTTGTCTCCCTCTGCTCTGATGTGACTCAGAAGGGTTTTCTGTATTTCATTTTCCTTCCCTGAAAGAAACAGGAGTGTTGAAAGTATTGAGGAGGGAGGGTTGTCAGCTTAAATTTGAGGAGTGTGCGGGGAGTGCTCAGTACCTCTGCGTCGTTATACTTTTAAGAGAAGTGCCCAAGTGCTGCAGGTGCTCCTATTCATGTCCTGGCTGTAACTTTGAACCAATTGGATCCTGCTCTCTTGGTAGCTGAAGCTTCCAAATTAAATTGTATTTGCCACTAGTCATCATTAATTTGCAGTTTTCACCGTGATTAGGTTTTAGGAATGTACATAATGAGAAACTTTAAAAAAAAACAGGAAGAGGGGAAATAGAAATTTGCCCTCTGCAGTGTTTTTCTCATTTATGACCTCAGCATCTGAAACTGTATTGCTCAGTGGTGCATTTTATCACCTGTTTTCCGTGTTAGTTCAGTGACTATTGAAACAACATTCAGTTTGATACAGAAAAAATGGTGTAAGCAGCTCATGCCAATTAGTGTCTGACTAACTGGCACACCTTTGCAAGCAATGAAGCGGCTACTTGTTGTACTGGCAGGGAAGGAATATTCATAACGAAGGTGCCGGAGAGGTGACTTTATCATCACTGACTGTATTTCAGTTGTGTTATATTTAGGAGTGAGCCAGGTTAGTATTTTAAGACATAGGTACATAAAAATAGGTGTCCTCGAACCCTATGCATATGCTGTAAATAAAAATGGCATATTTTACAGAGGTGTGTTTCCCTCCTGTCCCATCAATTTTTGCGGAGCTCTGGGTGTTAAACTCAGACGTAGGTCCCCACTCATGGGTTTAGGAGGGGAACTTTAGGAATCAGAACTTGATTTTTTTTTTTTTTTTCTTTCTGTTGTCTCTGGGTTTTGGTGGGGTTTATTTTGTTTGTGAGTTTGGTTTTTTTATTTTTTTTTTTTTTGGAGCCAGTATCTTATTCTGAGTCAAGACAAAGGTCTCTTCCTTAGTTTTCAAAGTCTGAACAAGTGTCTTCAAAAATTAACAGTAATTATTCCATTGTAATTATTCCATGGTATCACGGAACAGTTTAGGTTGAAAGGGACCTTCAAAGGTCATCTAGTCCAACCACCCTGCCATGAGCAGGGACACGGTCCACTAGACCAGGTTGCTCAAAGCCCCATCTAACCTGGCCTTGAAAACTTCCAGAGATGGGGCATCCACAGCTTCTCTGGGCAGTCTGTTCCAGTGCCTTACCACCCTCATTGTACCCAGTCCCTTTCTGCATAGGACTGTTTCTTATCTTTGGGAAGGTGTATATGTATAGATTTGTTATGTCCATGCTGAACAGAAGTATAGTAGAAGGATTATATGTATGTATTTTTTTAATGTCCTTGCTGAACAGAAAGAGACACGCCTCTGAGAGCTTGCTCGGAAGGTACCGTTCTCAGCAATTACGAGCTGGGATGGTTTAGCCAGGTCACCCCTTATATTAATGTCATGACCTTTGTCTCAAGTTTTATGTGATGCATGAAATTGGTTGTCGTGACTTTCTTCTTGGGTCACACTGCCTAAGAGGAAAGGTTGTATAGCGTGGTCATCCGTAGGCCTGATGTTTATAGAAAGCTCTTTGTAGCGGTCTCCTCCTAGGAGTTTTTCTTTCCTCTGGAGGGTGGAGACAGGGAAGTAAAATATCCTGGGTTTGGAGTACAAAGAATGTTGTATTAAATTCTCTACAACAGGGGTAAGGATACAGGGAGGAGAACTCAGTCCTGCATAAATGGTGCATTTGCCTGCATTAGGTCACAGTTTGATTCTGGCACTTGCCTTGCATCTTTGTGGTTATCTTCTACCCGACCCGAGTTCACTGGCACGTTCAGACCCTCATGAGGTCTAATCGCCCTCTTCAGAAGCTGTACTTGTGCTTTCTTCTTCAGGGGAAAACTGTTGCTTCTCTGCACTAGGAAGGCAACCGTTTTGTAGTCAAACTCATTCTATAATATATCAAATTTTTCTATAATCTTTCTGTAATATTTCTTGGCAAAACAAATGGCAACTACAAGTTTTTATTTCTTTTCCTTGGCTTTCTTATACATCACATTCTTTATATTGCAAGGGTCTTTGCATCTGATTGCCTCGATGACTCTGGCAGATGACATTTAATAATACTTTCTGAAGCGGCTTAAATATCACTGCTTTCCCCAAAAATATTTCCCCAGCACCTTCATAGTTTAACAGGATAAGTTTGCGTGCCTCAGACACTTCTGTTTGCAGCTTCTTTACATCTTTGTTGACAGTTTAAGCTAAGCACGCTGGCATACCTTCAATTCTGCTACGGATGCAGTAATAACTTTCAATTGCCTGAACAAGAATCACTGGAGGGCATCTGTCTGAGTCTGAATTATGTTTGAAAGCCATCTGGCATGTTGTGGGATAGCCCTAATAATAACAATGAACACTTTATCAGGAGTTGAGTCATTGTGCTTGGTTTCCATTGTAATTCTCTTACTAGTTGCATATAAGTAGCCCACATAGCCAAGGGGTTAGTACTGCGTGCAGATACTGTAGAAGACCATAGTGCTGACAGCTCTCATTTGGATTCATTTACTATTCAAGATCTGGTCATACGAAATACATTTAAATAATAAAAATAATTACTAAGATGAAAGACACACATTAGTGTTAATTGCATCCTAAACCTGTTTCCCACTTCTGCATGGGGAGGGAGGAAGGAGGAGGAGTAAACAGAGATGGCAGTTACAGAAGTAAGGTGCTTTCCCTGGAGATCCTTTTGAACTGTTGTGGGGGTCTCTTTTGGCACTTAACACAGACATCCATCAGCAAGAGCGGTGCGGACCTGCCTGGGCCGGAAGCATGGGAGGAGAAACGCTCCAGGACGTCCTTGGTCTTTCACAGGTTCCTCACAGGAACGTCTGCATTTGCTTTCTTTCCTGTAGGAAGAGCTCAAAGTATTTTTTGAACCTGAGTATATCTTGTTTTCTAGAACCTTAATGAGATTCAGAGATAATATTGTTATTTTGCACATTTATTAAGTTGTACTGAACCAGATCTTCAGCTAGCAGTGATTGGCACAGCTCCAGTGATTTTTAACCCTTGCTGAAATCTGGCCAAACCTTACCTGTGTTCTGAAGTGTTTGTCAGGTGACCCAGAACCCAGCAGTTATGTCCAACCATCATGCCTTTGCCATCACTCGGGGTTGCTCTGTGTTTTCATACTGGTGGAACAGAGATATTGGGGGTATGCCCCTGTGAGAACAGAGCATCCTCGATGGGGTCCTCAGCATTTTGTGCTGATACCAGAAGTACCCCGTCATGCTGCCAGAAGTATTGTACGAGACATCTTTAGTTTTACATTTGCAAAAGCTGGGATAATGTGCAGAAGCCATGACAGAAGCAGGAGTGTATGATTCGCCCAAGATGATGCAGAAGGTCTGGTGGCAAAGCATGGAGGGAGCTCTGCTCTCCTTGCTCTGAGTTTGCGTATCAGCCCCAGGACGCTGTCCCTCTTTTCCCCACTCAAAGGCATATGACACTGCATGATTTGAGGATCTTTCCTTTTGCAATGGCAGCAGAGGAGAGCTCGAGATTGACTAAACCACTGAAGCTAATAAACTTCTCATGTGCATGCAGGGACACCAGTTTAATTAGTCTGCAAAGCAGCAGAGCTGGAGCCACGCAACTGCCTGACGATGATAAGAGGAGGGAGCCACAAACCAGCGGCGTTTCGGTTGTCTGCTCCTTCGTTCCATCTGAGCTCCCTATAAATGATGGATGAGGAGAACAGAGGCAGTGAGCCAAACATATGCAACCTATGCACACTGTGCAGAGCCGCATAATCCAAGTGGTATTGTTGTATGGGCAGGCGGCGCTTCCCAAAAGCTTGCGCTGCTGTTGCTAGGGAGGCTTCACCGGTGGTTTCTGTGGGAGCAGAGGGACGCTGGTGCGGGGAGCTTTTGAAAATCCACTTCTAAAGTGTAAATGCTTTCCTTCATTAAAACCCACTTGAAGCCAAGCATGATCAACAAACAGAAAACACTTTCACAGCTCAGATGTGCTGTGGATTATGGTTCTCTTTTTTTTTTTTTCCTCCCTTAGTTTGCCCCTCAGCCTGCCGAGTGAAATTAATTAACAATTTCTTAAAAATCTCTGTCAACAATGATTAGATAATCTCTGCTTCTGTATTAGGTAGACACTGACAATGTATGAGGGCAGACAGGTTGTGTAAGCAGAAAAACTGGTGAAATTTTGATCCTTTTGTTAGCACTCTCTCTCCCTGGGAGCTGTGAAGGGCAGATTAGACAGACAGGTCTTGGGAGTTGTTTGCACGTAGCTTGTCCTAACTTGGGGGCAGAGAGAGTAGCACACTCTACTGAACCTTTCCAGCTCCCTTTTATGTGACCAAAGGATGTGAATTTCTTGATGCAAATGCTTTTATTAATAGGTTACTGTGCTCAGTGGTTTAGTCATGATTGCTCAGTGAGTAAGCTGTCCTGCGTGGTGCACACGGGCCAGGTTACCTGCTGGTGTGCCCCTTGCTTATTTATTTACACTCATGCTAAATGACTTGTAAACTCAGCAGAGTTGCTGACCTCTAAAATGCATTTAAATACACAAAATTCTGGGCCCTGAAAGGGGAGGGAGCTAGAAAGCATGGCTTCTGGAGGCTTACTCTGAGCCTCTGGCTCCCCCAGCTGGAGCCAGTGCGGGAGAAGGCACAGCGGGGACCCAGGGACAGGAGTCAGAGTTTTCACCCAGTGATAAAGGCATCTACAGTATCTGTTTGCTCTTCGTTGGTAACTTTAGTTACTGCCTCCTTTACAGGTTGCTGTGCAGTAAACTGGTGCTGCTTGTGGAATGATTAAATTAGGTGTGATTCTTTTTTTAAACACGCTTTTAAAAATCAAATTAATTAAATGGTTGTAGACACAAGGGGGAATGCTTGGAAGATGAAGGCTGACCATGCAGAAACCAGGCTGAAAGGAGTTTCAAGGGAACACATCCAGGGGTCTGAGCTTGTTTAAGTAATGTAAAAATGTGGTTTAGTGCTAAGCCTTATTTAGCATGCCTGCAGGCTGCTCTGTGTGGAAGTGCTCTCAGCCTTCCTCATCATCTCCAGATACAGATTCCCTCCCTCTCTGTGCGCTGCATCTGATGATTTATACGGCCATGTAATGAATCCAGTCAGCTCTATTATCCAACAGAAGACTCTCTTCATGTTTATTAATAGTTTACTGCTCTGGCAGATCAGCAAATTGAACTATGCGTCCCGTGATGCTTGTCCAGCACAACGGAGATGGCAGTGGTGTGCAGCCCAGGTTGAAGAGAGGAGGAAGAGAGAAGAATGTTAGCAGCCTGTTCAGCAGCAATGTACACTTTATATCAATTTTGTTGTAATATGAAACTGTGCACAAATTCAGCGTATGTGTGAGGCCTTTTGATCCATCAGAACAGGAGGCTTTTCAGCTTCAGTTTTTGTTATTTTAGCGTACGATTATTGTCTGCCTGGGTTGGAGACTGGGGCTGTTGCAGTGCGAGCAGCGTTGTGTGCACAAGTGCCGCTGTCCATCCAAAGTGATGTGAGTTTACCCAGCAACACCGCAAGATTTGAGCAAGTTGGTTCAACAGCTGATCACTCAGCTTTCCGTGTACAACACGTGCATTTGGTGGAATTGTGCTATTCAATTGGCACACTGGTATCATTTATTTAAAATAATTTTTTACTGTTCTCAAAGGTTCCATTTCTAAGTCTCTACTTCATAGGATGAAAGAGTTGCCAATACTTTCTAATCCTTGGAGAGAAAGGACTGACTCCCAGCAAGAGCCCAGTGTTGCTGTAGTCCTTCATGTTTTTAACACTGCATGTGCAATACTTTGCCAAACTCCAAAGAATAGAAATAAAAATGGAACATTTTGGCCTTTTGGTGGCTGTTAACCAGCAGCAAAACAATTTTCAGACAATTAACAGATCTCCAGGCCCTTTGGAAGCTCAGATATAGCTGTTTCTAGGTTGTCGTGTCTAATTAACACAAGTAGTAGCGGTAATACTCCTGCTGCTGTTCTGCTTCAGCCAAGGCTAGGCTTGCAAGCCTGATAGCTGATCATTAAGAGTGTCTTTACACCCAGGTGAAACCTTTCTGGGATCAGTAAGAGTGTGGGAGTTGGTGCAGGTAGCGTTCGCTGCTGTACTGTGGCTTCACGTTATACCATGGAGGAACTTTCAGTCATCTGGTGTTTTAAGAGCATTAGTATCAAATGCTAATTTTAAGCAATTATGGTTGTAGGAGAGGTCGCAGCATAAAAATGGTATAAAATAAGCTTATTTTAATTGCTTACAGCTGTACTAGAAAAACTGTATAGAAAAAGAAAATAACTGTTTTCCTTTGCTATTTAGCAAATCGCACTTTGTATCACCAGAAAGGTATGCTGAGAGAGTCTTTCTAATTCTCCTGAGGGTCATACTTATACCTGAAGGAGGAAAGTTATGTGTGATGGAAAGAGTTTTTATTCTGAGTTTCTTCCACTGTTGTAAAGCTGCGGTTGGAGTTGTGCTGGCGTGTGTTCAGGAGTCTGTCTGTTTTCATCCCCTTGCAGCACACTAATATCTCCCATCTGAAAGCCTGAAATGGAGGCCATTAGTTTCTGTGATTTAGGATTTGATCAAGTGTGTGATCATGATAACATTGGCTTGGTCTGAGCTTGGTGTGCGCTTTGGTAATCTGTGGCAACAGCAAGTAAAACAGGTTCTCTTAAACGGCTGCAGAGGGCTGAATAACTGATAATGGGAAGGATGGAAATAGTGAAAAATGCCCGATATGACTAAATGAGTGGCTGTACTTGTCAGCTTTTGAGCATTCCTGAGCATGGTTTTGATACACTGTGGTGTTTCTCTTTATAGCGCTTCCACTTCTCACTCGGACCATTCTCCTCACACCAAATCTGCTTCTGCTATATCATCTGACTCGGTCTCCACCTCAGCAGACAACTTTTCTCCAGATTTAAGGGTATGTATGTTTTGTCTTAAAAAAAGAAGGACATTTCTTGCTCTTGTGAGGTTGGATATGGTAAAATGATATCAGCTTTCAGGTTAATGCCAAATTTTATGTAACCAAAGCATGAAAGGACCCAGAGTCAAACAGGTGAAATTGAAGTTTAATCTCTACCATATTATTTCCTTTTTTATAAAGTTGTTTAATCTTCAAAAAGCTGACTCTGCAACCCACAATTGGAGATGAATTTTCAAAGGAACTCCATTTGCTTTTAAGTACTTTAAGTAAGTGAAATCCTCAACCTGCTAGTTGTATATCCTTTTTTTTCTGGTGTGTGTATATATATGAGATGTTCTCTCTTGAGAACTCCTGCTTGTTTGTAAACACTGAGTCCTTGGAAGTATCTTCTTTCAAAGAAAGATTGTAATCTCCAAGCTGATAAAAACAATCTACTGTTACAATAAATTGCTCTGAAATAAAAAGGTCCAAACAAGGCTCTTTTGAGTCTGTTATTAGATTACCTAATTATAAATTCAAAGGTCTAGTTCAGTGTTGAAAGATATCTGTATGTTCCTCTAATGAAACCAAGGGGTTTGCTGATATACCTTTGCTTTAAAAACATCCCTGTGTATAAAACTGTTGGCATTGGTACATTCTAGTAACAAATTCTAGCGTTTCTCAGCTGTGATTGAGCATCTTTGTAAAATCTAAACACAGTAAAAGTGCATAAAAACCTCTAAATGCAAAACTAATTCCTTTGACAACCGTGATAATTTTTTTGTCATGAGTGTTGTCTCAGTAATCTATAAATAGTAACAGAAAGTCCACCTGTTCATAAGTGGCCAGAACATGAATGTTTCTTTCTAAAGGCAGCTTATTAGCCAATATTAAGCTCAGATTTGAAAATGAATCATTAGTTTAGTTTATGTGTAATATAATGATAGTTTACATGTTTTACCTATGGACACAAAAATAATCTTCAGAACGCGTTTAGGTAAAGTATGTAATAGGCCTAAAGTTTCTCCCCTGTGAAGCTGGTGTGTTAAGTTAATCCACCATACAGAAAACACAGTTTTTAGGCTGAGGCCATGATTCATTGATATGATTATACATAAGATTGCAAATACTGCTACAACTGTAGCTGTCTGTATATGACAAAAAATTAATTTTACACAAACATTTTATTTCCTTATTTAGTTTTCTTACCGAAGTTTCCATGAGTCAGTTTCTTTTTCCAGTTCTGAGGCACAACTCAACTGCCTTTTTACAATTTTTCAACACTTGAGAATTACAACTAGAGAATGAAGCAACATTTCTTTTCTAGAATCAAGGTTTTCTTTCCTTCGCAGTGGTTAAGTTGGCTCAACATGTTTTCCTTGTAATCCTGATTGCATCTTGTGACTCTTTCCCTCCCTTTGTCACCCTCTCTGTGTGAATTGTAAGCTGTCTGGACGGGGGTTCCTGCTTTCATGGATTTCTCTAGTTCCCCATCCAACAGGGCCTCTGTACCTCAATCAAAAATAATGTCCATAGAGTAATGTTCACTCAGCTGCATGATTTTTCAGGCAGAAGATGCATATGTGTTGTTTACTGGAGGCCATTAGAAGTCCATACATCCTTGCTGTGCCACAGTTCCTATAATTTGCAGAGTGATTTCTTCACAGCCTGCCCTCTTCCTCTTTTATTTTTTAATTTTTTTTTTTTATTTCTAAGCAAACTAAAGTTCTGCCGTATTTGGAAGAAATGCTGCTTCCCTTTCGTTTAGAATAGTGTTTATGCAGAGATGGTAAATCAGAGAATTACTTATTTAGAATAAAGGTACTGCAGGCCAAGCGTGAGCACATGCCTCTGCTAGCAAAATGCTTCTTGCTCTTAACCTGCATCAGCTCTGTGGGGCCTGAATTCAGCATAGACCTGCTGTGCTTCACCTAAAGTTGCTCTTATAGAGGTGGTGTGAGTGGCTGCACTGCAGTTGTGTGTAGGCATAAAGTTGGTTCTTGCCTTTACACTTGAGTAACTGCTTGTCAATGGTAAGCAGACCTAGAGAAAATACGTTCCAATGGTCCTACTTCTGTTAGGGTCCAGGTTGGCAGTTTCCACTAGTCCAGGTTGGCTTTAGCTCTCCCAGAGGAATTAATGAATTAACCATTTACCTCTCCATTCCTGGGAGCGTTTGATGCTGGAGAGCAAGCCTGGGAGGTGGGATGGAGATCTGTCCTCTACCTGTGGTCAGCCTGTTGCCAAAGCAACTGCAGTCCCACAGCCTGTTCTCAAATCAGTCACTATCAGTGCTAGTGTGTTCCTGTTTGCTCCCAAAGGTTGCTCTTGGACCCTAGTTCTAGCTCCTAAATGGGAAATTTATTATGAGGGGTGATCAGCTAACACAGATTTCTTTCAGGCCTTGAGTCAAGGAGAACAGACATCCTCTCTCTAGGTTTATCATTCTTTGTCCAATTTTCTCTGAATCATGAGAATCACAGAATGGCAGGGGTTGAAAGGGACCTCTGGAGATCATCTTGTCCAACCCCCCTGCTTGAGCAGGCACACCCAGAGCAGGGGGCACAGGAACGCGTCCAGGTGGGGTTTGAATGTCTCCGGTAAATGAGACCCACAACCCCTCTGGGCAGCCTGTGCCTCTGCTCTGGCACCCTCACAAGAAAGGAGCTTTTTCTCATATTGAGGTGGAACTTCCTGTGTTCCAACTTGTGCCTATTGCCCCTGGCCCTGTCGCTGGGCACCACTGAAGAGTCTGGCCCCATCCTCTTGACACCCACCCTTTAGATATTTATAAACATTGATCAGATCCCCCCTCAGTCTTCTCTTCTCCAGGCTGAATAAACCCAGGTGCCTCAGCCTTTCCTCAGAAGGGAGATGTTCCAGTCCCCTGATCATCTTCATAGCTCTCCGCTGGACTTGCTCAAGCAGTTCCACATCCTTCTTGAACTGGGGGGCCCAAAACTGGATACAGCACTCCAGATGTGGTCTTACTAGGGCAGAGTAGAGGTGGAGGGTAACCCCTCTTGATGTTCTGGCCACACTCCTTTTAATGCACCCCAGGACACTGTTGCCCTTCTTGGCCACAAGGGCACACTGCTGGCTCAGGGTCAGCCTGCTGTCCACCAGCACTCCCAGATCCTTCTCAAAAGAACCGCTTTCCAGTAGTTCAGCCCCCAGCCTGTACTGGTGCCTGGGGTTGTTCCTCCGCAGGTGCAGGACCTTGCACTTGCTCTTGTTGAGTTTCATGAGGTTCCTCTTGGCCCAGCTCTCCAGCCTGTCCAGGTCTCGCTGCATGGCAGCACAGCCTTCTGATTAACATCCTGGTCACGTGGCAGTTCTGCAAGTTTTTAAGTCAGTCCTGTGAGATATTTTTCAAGGTCCTGGTGGTTCTTACACACCTTCTTTCATCTTTCTGAGATGTGGCCTTGTCTTTGATATTGCACATAGGGTCATACCATTAACTGGTACAGTGGCATGAGAGTATTCTCTCTTCTAGCCCTTTCCTTACATGTCTGAGTGTCTTGCATAGCTTTGATTGGCATGAGACAGCACAAACTTCCAAGTCTTAGCAGGTACTGAGATTTGAGCTAAGCACCTTATTTCTTCTGAGGACAAAAAGAAGTCCCACATTGTTCCTGGAACAAATGTAAGAGAATAAGCCCTGAAGTGGGAACTAGTGCATTCTGTGATACCTCTGGGGTATGGGAGACAAGTGCCTGGGCTACATGGTGTTCTGACAGGAAGGTGTTGCATCAGTTAGCTTTAAGAGGCCAAAAGTAAGCTTTTCAAGATTCTGAAGTAGATCTGCCCATTATGGGATTACGCTCTTGCTGTGTATTTAGATTTTCCTTCCTAGAATGAATTGCCACGTGGATCCGTCATCACTCCTACCTCTACTTGGTCTCTGCCTCTGCATGTGCTTCAATTCAAATTTAGGAATTAAGTTTCTGTAATGACGGAAAAACACTTTGTGATAGCTACAATTAGCACTCTGTTTTTCTGTGGGGAATTTTTAGAAGAATAGTAGGCGTCCATCGGGAGGAGGGAACCAGGGGAAGGACCCACATAATTTCTTGCAGTCTCTGCCTGCAGTTTTCTTTTTGAGTGCAATTAACACTCTGTGTGTGTGCGCGTGCATGTGTGTAATGAGCTAAATGAGACAACCACTGGGGATTCCTACTGAATAAGTGAGCAGTGTTTTTCCTAAATCTTTCTCAAAAGTATTTAATAATAACCTTTACAAGTTTTTTTTTTTTTTTTAAATGTATATTGAGCATTTCAATATCTGGAAGTAAGATTAAATTGCTTTTCCACTACAACTTATAGAATTTTCACTTCATAAACTAAATAACTTTTGGCTGCTTCAGTTAGCTTTGTAGGGAAAAAAAGGAAGGAAAAAAAAACCCCAAACCCCAACAAAAAAATGCCAAAGCACTGTTAGGTTCTCCCCTCCACCCTCTTCATGATCTCAAATTTGCAGCTGTTTAGAATTGATTTAGGGAATGCACTTTTTGAGGGAATTTTTAGCAAATACACTGCCATATGCTTTAACACAAGTATTAGATCAGGCAAGAACAGAATTGAATAGAAGTAGCTGGAAGTGAAAATGAGCTGGAAATTCACAGATACTTTGCAATTTGGGATGAGATTTTAAAAACACCTTAGAGCCAGCATTGCCAAAGGGATTGAGGTGCATAAATGTGTCTTGCAGATCTGGGAACTTGGTGGTTAAAGTACAGTGAGACACTTGCTTCTAAGTCCTGTAGGTGGTATTTTCTCCTGTGCCTACGGGCAGATACATCTGTGCAGTTTATAGTACTTCTCTTAAGTGGTCTTGCTAATGCTCTAGCTTTTATCAGTGGGGACATTCATTTTGAGTTAGCTGTTTTTTATAGGATAACGCCTGAAGTTTACTGTGTTTAAAGCTTTGGAGTCGCTGTCATAAAAGGGTTGAATCCCTTCCATCCGCAGTTGGGGAGCAGTGGATGTGGCCAGCAGAGCCTGCTGCCACTTCCCTTAAGAACAGTACCTTTGCCTGAAAATTTGTTAAGGTCCATTGTGTTTGGTTTTGGATTGTATACAGCGAAAACCTGAACTAGAGGATGGAAACTCATATGTTGGCTTTCTTATTTCTTCTTGCTTCTAGTCCATTCTGTGGACAGACGAAACCAGTACAGCAGACCCTTACATCACCTGCTTAGTTGTGCAGCTTCAGGAAAAGTGATTCAAGTCTTTGTTCCTGGCGTTGCTGCTTGTGACCACTAAGCCATTCCCCCCTTTGCAGGCAACAGTAAGATCCACAATTCCTGATATTCCTCTGAGATCTAGCAAAATATTGTACAAGCATGTGTCCCATCCTCCATGATTGTTTGCTCCCTCCATAATAATTTTCTCCTTTAATACACGAGGAATCGGTGGATTTACAATGGGTTTATAAATAAGATGCAAGCGTGTTATTGTAGCGTGCCCAGGACTTGAAGGTTGGGAAAGGAAAGAACCAGTTGGTTGCATAAGCTTAATTTGTTATCCATTGTGTGTATGGTTGGAGACTGTAGGCAAGCCCATGTGGTTTATTTTGTGAGATACATAACTCATGCATGACAAAAGGTATATGAAGGAGCCTTCTCCTTCCAAGACAGTAAATGGATGCCATCACTGTCTCCTTAGGTTTTCTGGATGAAATCTGTTTGAGCAAGTCTGCATTCAAGTGAGCCAACCACAATTCCTTTGTACTTGATGGAAAGAAATAGGTCATTTATGATCTGATTTATCTTTGCTTTAAGAAAATGCCCACACTAGGTGAGAATGTCATGTAGCTGAGCTAGAGAAGTCCTTGCTGCAGGATGTTGTGAACATTATTTGAGGGGCAGGAACTGATTTCTCTGAGTTGATTCCATCCAGCTTTAGCTGTGCTCCAGCAAAGGTATAGTTTTGTCTCATTTGAAAACCTACTGTGTTTCTCCTCTGACTATGAAGAGAGTCCAGGGTAATTTCTCCAGATGCAGACCTCTAAAATGGAGGTAAATCCTGTCCCTCAGGTAATGTTGAGAAGGATTAACTGAAATGCCAGTCACTGACTTTGCCACCTTTTGTGTTACTTCAGTCTAGCTTTAGTCCAAAGTGGCTTAAGCTAGTTCTATGTAGAACATGTATATTGATAGTACAAAAACATATTGAGGAAAGATGTGATTTCCCCCCTCCCTTTTGCTGTAAATCACTAAAACTAGCCTCAGTGAGCTTTTCCATTGCTATCTCCCTGCCAACGCAGGAAGTGTGTCAGGCTTTGGTTATGTGTAACACATGTTCAACAAGAGCTGGATTTAGAGAGCGGCACAACTTTTTAAACGTTAAGCACTCATTTAAGCAATGCTTTTTACTTTTGCTTTTAAGGGACTTTTTGGTTAGTGAGCGATGGTAGTTTGGAAGCACTAAATAATGAAAAAGCCTTTGCCTAAGCACCTTCAGGGTAGTAGAAGACTCTCTGCCCTGCCAGTCAGCATCATCCTCGCTTAGCGATGTATGGGGATAAGAATTCCTGTATCGAACTGGCCCTTGACTCTTCGCATGGGACTGCCTGTAAGAAGATTAGTTAATAGCAAATGCAAAGATGTCTTCTGAGACGTGAGCTTTCCTTCCCAGTGCACTGGACTGTGGCTACTATTAAATTACCGACCATATTGCACAAGCCTCCAGATGGTGAAGATAATTGACCTGTGGTCACAAAAGACTTGGCTA
Source organism: Phalacrocorax carbo (assembly GCF_963921805.1). Classification (NCBI taxonomy): domain Eukaryota; kingdom Metazoa; phylum Chordata; class Aves; order Suliformes; family Phalacrocoracidae; genus Phalacrocorax; species Phalacrocorax carbo. The sequence goes on from NC_087513.1 coordinate 205,752,101, forward strand.
GATGTGAACTGGTGATACAGCAGTGAAATTAAATAAACAGTTCATCTTTTTACTGTCGCTGTGTGAAGACTTGACCGTATGTGTCATCACTTTGGGCGCAGTCATATTCTCACATGGAGGTGCACCTCACATTTTTGTGGGTCTACGGGAGTAGAAGCTGTGCAGGCAGCAGTAGTCCTTACTTGATCTGTGCGTAGCGTTTCCAGAGGTCCCTTTGCACACAGGGCTGAAATCAAGACCAAATCTAAGAATGGATGATTCTTTATGTTATCAAAAGTATCAGGTAGAGAGACTTAAAGAGCAGCAGAGAAGTAGTAGGAAAATCTTATGGGGGAAAATGTTTTCAGTATCTTGAAATCCTGATTTTGGCCATGCGAAATGTGTGTGTGTGTCTGTGGGAAACCGTTTTCCTTTCTTCTTTGGAGCATTAAGCTGTCGATGAACAAAGTCACAAAGGACTGGTTCTGGAGAATGAATGATGCTCTTGTCCATAAGCGTGGTCATTCCAGGACAGCCCCATGAGTAACTGGAATTTAGCCCTTGCTGTTGCCATGTTTTTCTAGGACTCCAGTTTCCAGGACTGTAAATGCTGTATATTTTGTGAGAATTACAATCTTTTTCTTTTTAAACTGTCCTGAGAGATGGAAAGTCTCGTTCTGTCCCTGCACCTCTCCCCAGCGCACCTCCCCCTTTCAAGGAAACAAAAACACAGAGTAGCCAACCTCTGGGTTGCAAAATATTGATTTCATGCAAATTAGATGGGGGAAAAGCCAGATGCAGTCAGTTTTCTGTCTCCTTTACAAGGAAATAATACTCCCTAAGCGCTCATCTAGTTACAAGAGAGCAAAGACAGCAAGCGTTGCTAATTTTTCTTATATAAAGGTACCTAAATGTTTGAATATGAAGTAATGCACAGTGAAGGAAATCTCTGGAAGCGTTTATGATTGCCATCTATTAGGAATGGAAAACTAAGGAGAAGAAACAAATGGCCTTCAGATGTTCTCAAAAATATTTTCAGCTCTTCCTAATCGACTGCCGTATTTCTCCTAGCTACAAAGTGCAAGAATTCTCCTTCTGCTGAGTAAAACTGGGTAAGAGGTGCCTTCTCCCCATAGCTTTTGTAGATTGAAGCACAAATCAGGCAGGAATGAACAAGCATGGTATTTAAAAGGAGCACATGGATTTGTGACTGCATGCAGTACCTGCCAAGATTTGATTTTCTGTGGATGTTTTTGCACTGAATGAAACATCTTTGTTCCCCTCTGTAGGATTGTTTACTCATTGTAATTACTTGTATCTTGAATCCTTACCTTACATACCACTAAACTCCGAAGTGAAATTTTTGGTAACAGAGATGCTTTTCTGTGACTTATTTTAGCTGGTAGAATTTATAATTCTCTCTTTGGACAAAGTGTTCTTCTGTTACTTAAGACTGATGATATGAACTTCACTGAACTAGTTTAATGCTCTCCTTGAAAATTTTAATCTATTTTCCCTTATAAGTTGTTTGCTGAACAAAAATGGTAAAAATAAAGAAAGGGTAGAGTCAGGCTAACATGCTCTACAAAGTTTTTGAGCGGCCAGTGGAAAATAGAGCCGTTGTCATTTGAGACATATGTGGAATCCTTGGCACTGAAGAAGGTTCTGTATTAAAAAAGGCTGGACTTGTCTGAATAGATAATATCTGCAACCTTCTGTGCCAGGGAGCGTTGCTGTGTTGAGTCAATGACGACTTTCTGTTGGAGCCTAATGAGAGAATTGTCTTGAGGCACCAAGCCATGCAAACTTGAAGAGACAAGCCAGCTGTGGTTGAACGAGTGGCCCTCAACATTGTGTTCCTTTGAGCTTCTGAGCCTTACCTTGTACTGTGCAACAAGGGCCCAGGAGATTCACCAGCCCAGAGAGGCTGTTCTTTGTGACCGAACACTTGGATCTGAGTGGAGAAGTACATCGTGGAAAAAAGGCAGAAAATCCCAGGGAAACACTGCATGGTGGCTACTTCCACCTCCAGAGGAGTCTCTTTTACTTCTTTTTAAAATACACTAATCTTCAGCTTCTTTGTAAAGATTTTTCAAGACAGTGGTAAGTATGCAAGTCATTTCTCAAGCCTTCTCAGAATGTATACACTAGCTAGAGATCACAGTTTGTTATTTGTTGGGGTGTTTTTTTCAGTTATGTCAGTGATTTTTCTGAGACTAGGAAAGCAGAGTTAAAAGGCACTTGCAGTGTACGTTGTATGTGAATATTGTCTTTAGAGTAGTGTAACAGATGATCTGTTGTCAGAACACTTTACTGATAACTTAAATGCTTCTTGTGTTATTTTTTAACCAAGCTAGGAAGCCTTTTTTGGCTGAGTGCTCTTTAGGAGCAAATGGGCTTGATCTGGTCTTTGGATGGTATATCTGATTCTCTGTGTACTATCCTGAAATGATCCATGTGTCCATGGTGTTTTGTCTTCCCCCTTTGAATTTCTAATATCCCAAAAGAATAAGCATTTCTCTGCAACTAATATCTTGCTGGTCTGAATGTTTCTAACATAGTTTTTCAGCCCATCTGGTCATAATCTTCAGAAAAGTCCCTGTGCCTCAGTCATGCAGAGATACTGCTGTTCTTTCCCATAGTCATTCTGCTCTGGTATTTTTAATGATTCAAAAATAATTAACAAAGTCCATTTACTTGCTCAATTTATATTTTTATTACATTTCCAGTAGGATACATAGCACATAAATCTTCTCAAAGTACACTTGAAATAGCCATAAATGGCAGCTGAAAGTCTCTCCAAAGTAGTACGGTGTTTGCAGTCTACAGGAGGATTTGTCAAGCAAGCACGACTACTGTTTTGTGGTCCTTCTAATTGAGCATTGAGAGGACAGAAGCATCTACACAGCAAAATGCTGGATAAAATGTGCCCTTTTTCCTGTTGTGAGAAATGTTTCATTTAGAAAAAAACCCAATGCACCTATGAAAAATTATCCTAAATAAGCATACGGGTCTTGATACTGCACATATTTGTGTCAGTTCTGCAGCTTCTGTCAGTGTCAGCTGGACAGAATTAGACCTCTATGGATTTTCTGTTTTATTTCAGAGGTTTTTACACCGTCATTGGCGTAATGCTAAATCTTGATACATCTGCCATAGTGGCACTGTCCTTTGTTGATTGACTTTATGGCAACAGCCATGAAAGAAGAAAGGGATGGAGTGGTGGGGCAGTTCAAGGGAAGGAATAGGTGAACATGGTCTGAGAGCGCCAAAAGGCATTTGAAAGGAGAGGGCATTGGTTACATAAGTGTATATGTTTTGCTCTTGATTTACAAAGAAAATAAATACAAAAAATCAAGTATGTAAAAATAATCCTATGGCTAAGCCTTTGCAGAAAGACTGACTGCCCTCATGTGGCTCTCTGTGACAGCAGAAAGGAGCCAGCTCTGACGCAAGGAGTCATACCTGTTTTAATGAAGTTCATGCAGTTTTTGGATCTGGCCTGGCTCATCTGATGCCCCTCTGCACAAAGTTTGGACTTCTCTGCAAAGCACAGGTTGTGACTACTCAGTTGTATTGGGGTGTGTAGGAGATGAGGCACTGCTGCACTGGATGCGGTGAAGCACCAGAGATGGGATTCATCCTGCCAGATCTGCATTGGAGTTACTTACCCTAGTTCTCAGCCTTCAGTGGGAAGAAAGGCACTTATCCTAAAGGTGAATCTCCTAGTTCTCCTGCTTTCCACTGAGTGAACAGAGTGCTGAGGGTGACTAGCTCCGATTTGGATCTACCATTTTAGATGAAATGGATATTCCTGCACTTTACTGACTACCCTGCCTGCACAGTGGCAAGAGTGCTGATTCAGGAGGGCATTTAATCTTGTGACAGTCCTTGAGAGAAAGACATTTAAAAAAAAAAAATAAAGGTGGCGGGGAGAGGAAAGTTTAGGTGTGTTAACTGCAAGGAGAATATTCCCTGGTAATCCATTAAAATGTGAAGTATCAGACAAATATTTTCCGGTAGGAGATAAAACCTTTCACTTGGCTGTTGAGTTTCAAATCCATACTTCACCCATAATTTGAAAAGCTCTGCATGTTTTTAAAATCCCCTAATTCTTTGTGTATATTCTTGCACACACACGTGTACAACACACACATGTACATCCCACCTATTGCTGCTGACCAGTGCATGCTCATGAGGTAGATGTGCGAAACCTGTGAGTTCAGGGGCAGCAGATGCAAAGTGAATTTGTGTGTGTGTAATGTTTGTCTGTACAGACAGGTTATAGACATTTATGTTGAGGGAACAGTTAAGAGACAGGCTTCCTGCTGTAGGAAACACAGAATAGGACTGTGTAGCAGGACCAAAAGCAGCTGCGAGCCTGGAGAGCTTGCCTTTTCAATAGATGGGGAAGATGTGGGTTTGTGGAAAGGAATAACGCAAGCAAGGTGGTCGCAGTGTCAGGCTGGACATGTCGCACCAGCGCTGTGGCTTTATCCATGCCAAATTTCTTCAAATGTGCAAGGTGATTTGGAGTGTTGTCCTGGTTTTGGCTGGGATAGAGTTAATTTTCTTCCTAGTAGCTGGTGTGGTGCTGTGTTTTGGATTTAGTGTGAGAATAAAGTCGATAACACACCGATGTTTTAGTTGTTGCTAAGTAGTGCTTACATCAGTAAGCTTTTCAGCTCCCCATGCTCTGCCAGGGGCACAAGAAGCTGGGAGGGGGCACAGCCGAGACAATGATCCAAACTGGACAAAGGGATATTCCATGCTGTGTGGTGTCATGCTCAGTATATAAACTGGGGGGAGCTGACGGGGGCGGTGGGGGGCGGCAGCAGTCACTGCTTGGGGACTGGCTCGTCGGTCGGCGGGTGGTGAGCAATTGCATCATGCAGCACTTCCTTTTGTATATTATTATTATTATTACTATTTTATTTTATTTCAATTATTACACTGTTCTTAACCCATGAGTTTTCTTACTTCTACTCTTCCGATTCTGCCCCCCATCCCACCAGGGGGGGAGTGAGCGAGCAGCTGGGTGGTGCTTGGTTACTGGCTGGGGTTAAACTACAAGTGTGTAGGAGGTTACTCTCCAAGGAGAGCTTACTTTGGGGGGCGGGGGGAATCACAAAAAGGGTACACTTTAATTTTGTCTAAACTAAAAAAAGATTCTTTTTGTTCATTCTGATTGTGATTCAGGATAGATGAATCTGTGTAGACTTGGGAAAACTGTTGCACAGCAATTTGATAAAGCAAACCTATAGGTCTCCTCTTAAGTTGCATGAAGAAAAAAAAAAAAGCCCTAACTTCTTGTCTGTGGGTTTCAGGGCTCAGATATTCAGGAGAAAGGAAATAGCTGGAAAATGGCTGGGAGGGACCCCTTCATACATCTTTGTTATCTGGAGGCTTGTGCTGCAGATGTCAGTGTCCAAGGACAAAGTTACGGTCCCTGGTCAGTCCAGCTGCTCTCCCTTGAGAGAGGGAGAGCCCTGGGTTTGCACCCCTTGAGTTGCTCGTGTAGTCACGCCCCAAGCCAGTCCTGGCAAAATAATCCAGGTTATGGAAGAACAACCATTAAAAAAGCCATTGAGCTAGCCCAGGCTTCCTGACTGAACTAGATACGGGAACAATTATGACACCCGCAGATTGGGTAGGAGGCATCAATCCTGGCTCAGCCTCAGCCAGCGCAGGACGTGTGTTGTCATCCTGGCTGTGCAGCTCTGCTGGCAGGCAAACGCCTCTCAGGCGTTACAGGAGGAAATCATATCAGTTGTTTGGTTCACAGACAAAAGAAAACCCTTAATATAGTTTCATGCACCCTCTCAAGTCCCTCTGGAGCAGTGTTCAGTGATGCGCAGATCTCTGAGACCCTGTAGTTAGAGTTACGGCGCAATGCATCTCTATCACCCTGAGCTGGCTGTAGCCACTTGGGATGAGCTGCGTGCATGAGTCGTGCAGGGACATCAGTCAGAAGAGGGATTTTTGGAGCAGCATGGTGGCTGCTGTGTTGGGAGGCAGTGTGAACGTGTGGTTGGAGAGGCTTGGAAGAACTGCAGTATCCTGAACTGCAGTATGGAGAGGTAAGGGATGAGGCAGGGAGCAGTCTTACCTTTTTAGCAGGATCTAAACCTCTTTCCCTGACCCCAGGCATGCAAGCAACGGAGGCGATCACTTTGCTGAGATCTGGAGGTTGTGTCAACAATACAGTGCTGGGGTTTTCCTGCCTTAGGTGCTATGAGAGAGCTCTGCACCTTCAGACATGGGTAGGTGGGTTGGAGCTAACACAAGGTGGAATCCTGGAGTAAGAGAAGCAGGTGTTAAATCTAGCAAGTGTGGGTTTGTTCTGCCAAGTTGCTGCTTGAGCAGAGAACAAAGGTAGGTGGTGGTGTGAAGTCCTCACACCCGCTCTGAGCTGAGGCAGGGCTTGTGTTTAGGTGCTAAGGTACTCCCATGCCCAGCATCCCAGAGAGCTCTCTTACCTAGAGGGAGAACTGATGGGTGGAATGGGTAGATTATGTTACTCAGTAAAAGAAGACAGAGATAAAGGTTATTCTGGTGTGTAACTAAGCTCTTTAATTCCCCTGGAGACTCAGTTACCAAGCATAACATTTTTGCGGGGAAAAGATAACGAAAACCTTGTTTGGCTTAGAGGCAAGGCAGAGTAGTCTAGTGATTTTTGGTGGTTGTATTTGTTTATTACAGAAACCATCTTAGCAATGTTTGTGCCATATGACCAGTGTGTGGCTCTACATCAACGTGGTCTTATTCCTAAGTAATGCTGATTCTGCCCAGCTCTGGCTGCGACCTTCATTGCAGATCTCAAAGCTCTCTTTGTTTTTGCTCCCACTGAACACTTTAAAAACCTGAGGCAAACAGAGACACTTCAGGTACAGATGTTTATGGTACCTGCCTCAATAGCGTTAACACGTGAGTAGCCAGCTGTCACTCTCTTGCAGCCGTGCTGCCACAGTCGTGTCCCTGGCTCCCCTGCCTGCTTCCTTGCTTCACTGGAGCTCTTAATTTTGTTTTGCAAGATTTGCAGAGGGCTAAAACTGGGCCCATGTGTGTTATTTTTAGTGTTGAAAATAGGCTAATGAACAAAAAAAGATTTTTCTGACAGTTTATTGAACTATTTTTGGATTTGTGGGGGAGGGGAGGATGGCAGGAAGATGGAGGGGCTGTTCATGTTATCTCCTTAGTCATATAAGGGGCAGAAGGTCCATCTACGATGTCAGCATCCTCCCAGAGCTCCACATGCATTGTGCCATCCCATTCTTCCCCCAATCTCTTTCCAAAACTCTCCTTTCCTTATCCACACGCTTTTCCTCCTTCCTGCCACCCCTGTCCTTTAGCACTGCCCCAGATGTCTCCTCCTGTGCCTGCTACCTGCATTATCAGCTGCACACAGATTGTATTTCCCCAAATCAATTTTATGGAGCCATTGATGGAGGTGGATTTCAGGAAAATGCCTACTGTTCATTTCTTGGTTTCTGCCAGGATGGGTTTCAAGTGTTCATGTTCCAACTAGGAGGCTCATTCACGGTGCAAAGACCAGCACACCAGAGAAGTGTTTGTCCTGGGCTTCCTGACCATGTCTGTCTCAGCCTCTTGGGAAGGGTGGCTGTTACCAGGGCTGTTACCCAGTATCAATGCTTGCACTGACTTTGAAGTCATCATGAAGGCAGATGAAGTGTGGAGATGAGGTCAGCTGTGGGATGGTGAAAATGACAGATTAGTCTGCAGTGGGGAGAGGCCATTGGGGCAGAAGCTGTTGACCTTGAAGTGTTGTGCTTCCAGGAGGCCATCCATCCGCTGCCCTGCGTTGAAGTGAGCACAGGTTTGGATCACTAATCCTTTCCTCTGACCCATGGGACTCCACATCTCAGAGAGTGCGAGTGAGCAGATGGATTTTATTACACTTAGAGGAGCCAGTTTTTGAACTGAAAAAGCTTTCAACCTTTGTCTTTAGCAGAATGGTGTTGGTGTGGAGGTCTTTGTCTTTCATACTGCTCTTCTCTCCTCTTCCCCACCTGCAGTACAGTGTTTAAAGCCTACCTGAGCACTCCCCACCTAGTGATCATGGCAGCTATTTGTGATGCCAAATACTTTCTATGTATGTTACCTCATATTTATTTTGGCTTAAGATACAGCCTAGTCCTCCAAATGTTTGCAGCTGGACATGTTCCCACTGGCATCTGCAGAAGAGCAGCAAGTCCAGCTGTTGACCAAAGTGATCCTAGCAGCAGCTGTTGCCCATTTGGGGTACAGACCTTCTCAAAGAAGTTGTGCTTGTGTCCTGAATTCAGAGTGTATTTTCAGTAATGTCCTTCCAAGATAAAAGTCCACAAAGACGGCCACCACTTAAGGACTAATTAGCCTCGGTCTCATTTGGAGTAATCCAGATGTTATCCTCCTAATTTCAAGGCTGTTACTCAAATGCAAAAATCTACACACAGGAGTTGAGAGTGGGTTTACATCACATCACAGGCTTTTGTCAGGGAGGCCGTGATTCAGGGCTTTGATGGGATATGTGATCTTTGGCCAACACAGCTGTGCTGACAAGAAGGCCTCAGTATAGACTTCTGCTAGTTATACCAGCAAAACGTTGCTTTTACTGGTATTGCTGACATGGGGGAGGAGAAGCTTTCCTGCAAGTTCAGTGCTGCCAGTGTGAGCTCTGTCAATGGTGACCTCCCTTTATCCATCCTGTAGACCCCAGTCCGGCTGCTCTGGTAAGAGCTGGCCTAAGTGGGTGTGATTGTGAGGTTCCTGTTAGGAAGCTGGCACTGTGCTTGCTTTTATTATTTTTTTTAAGTCTCTTGAATGCATTTTTAAAAATATACATCTTGTTCTCAATAAGGCTTTGATCTTGTTAATCTTTTCACCTATACATCAGTCTGTTGTGTGAAAATGCTGGAACATGGTTTTATTGTGACATGGGATTTCTTTGGGTTTTGTTTTCATTTTTATGCATAGTTTAGAGAATTTTTTCTTCCCTGAGGCTCTCGCTCTGGCTTGATGCTACATGAAAGTTGACCACAGACGTGTCAGGTTCTAGAGTGCCACTTTAGACCATACCTTTGAATTTTCTTCACAGGGATTTCCTGATACCAAATGTAAACAACTCTGTCCTCGCATTAAGATAAAGAAAGCATTTTGGGCGAGTCTACACATTCAGTTGTAAGCAAACTTGAGCTCTCCCTGCCTGTCTCCACCAGGTGGGATGCCGCCACCTTTAAACCCAAAGCCTTGTGGTCACTACAGCGTGAGGCAGAGTACGTCTGTGTTATTAGGTTGAGCAACTGGTGTGCTGCTGCGGTTGTGGTCATTTGGCCAGTTTGAGGCATGGGCAATATGATTAAATCCATCTGCATTTGGCTACATAGACTTAGCCTTAATTTTGGTCACTTACATATGCTCTTCTCCCCTAGTTCTTACCAGAGGTTTAGACCTCAGGTTATGCTTAAATAGTTACAGCTGTGCTTTCCTAAAATGTCCATCTGCTTGTTATAGCAGCTGTTCTTGTGAAAACCCTTGTGTAAATGCAATCATATCTGTGAAAATTAATGTCCCGTGGTGTAACTTTAACCCAAGGGAAAGTGGAGGAAGGGTCATTTGGCAGCCAAAAAATAAAATAAATAAATCAAAACTGTACATGCCTATCAACATATAACCTTTGTAACAAGTCACTGCTGCTGAGCCAAATTGGGATCTTTGCAGTTGTCGGACCCTCACTGAAGACAGTGGTGTGACAAGGTGTCGTTTTTAACTTTCCTCAGTGTAAACTAGAAATTGTTCTACTTGATAGCATCATGGTAAGTGTTGATCACATCAACTGGGAAAGGAAGTGATCACTTTGGTTCTGTATGTAATGGTGAGTTTGACTTGTGATGATGGGCTGGGGAGGAGAAGGTTGGAGCGTGAAAGGCAGCCACCTGGGAAGTGTGCTGCCAAAGCACGCAGCCTGCTTTGCACAACCTCTCCATCACAGACATCCTTGCTTTAAACAAGACTGCACGGCCCAGTGGTATGCTCGAGGACTGCACCAAGGTCTCTCACATGCTTTGTGTTGACCTTTCAGAGGCCGAAAAACTAGGTGGTACCTCAGGATCTTTGAATATTTGTTGTCCTTGATATTGTTGACATGTTGCAGGTAAGTGTAAACTTTTTGGTATATGAAAACATAATGAATACCTTTTTCTACCTCCATCTTTCACCTAGGTCCTGAGGGAGACTAATAAATTGGCTGAAATGGAAGAGCCACCTTTGCTACCAGGAGAAACCATTAAAGACATGGGTATGTGAAGAGGAAATTCCCTGTTGTTTGCTGACTAAATAGAATATCCATAGAGCAAAATATCTTCATGGTGATTGACCAACAACAACAAATTGCTGGTGCTTTGAGAACCATGATCAGGTTGTTTCATTAATTGAGTTATTGCGTAGCACATGAGCCAAAGTAACTATATGTCTCCTCTTAGCATGTTGCAAATACAAGGCAATTCAATGTTTCTTCGCATGAGTGATGAGGTAAGTTGTAGGCTTTGTAGTTGCTGCCTCCTGAGAGGACATGGAGTGGCTGTTTCAAGTTGTGCTTGCCACAGGCTAACTTCTTAGGTTACCCCTTACTTCTTAGGTTGACAGAGTGACACAGCACAATTGTGTGTTGAATGTCTGTCACAGACTGCAGGAAAGGATACAGTGCTGTTGCAGAGAACTTGGGGCTTTTTTCCTTTTTTTCATCCAGACATTCTGATATACATCAGGTTTTCTGATGCACTCCAATCTGAAAGGTTGAGTAATCCTCTTGATTAATTTTCTGTGCAAAAATTTTGCATTCACTAGTTTGACATCTTGCCTTCGTAAGAATAAAAAGCCCCAAACCAAAACTGAAAATACCTCACCAAAAACCCCTACCCACCACTACCACCAAAAACAAGAACAAGCAAGAAACCAAACCACACCAAAAATACCTCAATGCTCAATCCTTTTGTCTACTCCTTTCCTAAGGACTCTGAACTCGTACTCCAGCCATGCACTGCAGACTGGCATCTAACTCGCTGCTCAGGTGCAGTTAGCTCTGACAGCAAGACTATGTTTTGAAGGGTTCCTGGGGAATGGTTTAAGAGATCAGAGTTACCAGCGTTCTGTCTGTTGGCAAATGATATGATGAGCCACGTAAGTCTGTAAGACCAGGTGGTTTTTGGAGTAGACCAGACAGCAGGTGCCTGGTCCAGCAAGAAGTTAAAGGTAGCAAAAAGGAAGTGTTTATTATTCATCAGCAATAATTATTTCCTATTAAAAGTGTCAAGAAAGGCAAATGTAATTCTCTTTGGACTTTACAGGGAAGGTAAGAAAAGTAATTTCAGCCAACCCAAGAATCTAGGGTAAGATTGGCCCTGTAAAAGAAGGAATTCCATAAGCAGGGGAATTAGTAAATCCTGGTTTCCAATGTCTTCCTCCCATATGGATTCTCTTACATCTACCAAAGACTGAGCTTATTAGACTTCCCCTTGGTAGCAGCACTAGCACAACCTCTCTGTTATACCTGGCATCTATTCTCACAAACAGTGAAGCATTTTAATGCCTTGGAGATCCCTATTTTTCACATAAAGGCTGCTGAAATCATACAGCCATGGTAGGGTTAAGGTCAGGCAAGCCATGTGTGTGGGTACATGTGTACATGTGCAGTGTAATCAAGTAAAATTGTTACTTCAGGAAACCAAGCTAATAAAATGCAAATGTGAAAGGTGATGTGGCTTACAGGCTGGCAAGGCCAGTGTTTGAGATCATGCCTAGAATTCCTTACCTGGAAAACATTCTTCTAGCACCTTTCCTTTTTACTGAGAAATCGTGTTCCTTTTCAGATGTAAATGCACACTTCTCTAATTAGTTGATTTTGGTTTTTTTAACATTTTGAATAATGGGAACTCTAGGGGAAAAACCAGGCAGGCTGCCCTCGCTCTTATTATGCTTCATGAGTCTGCTTTCAAACCTCTGTCAAACTAGGTTTTGAAAAGAAGTGATTAATAATCAGCCAGTAATGAAACACTTGGTTTAATTAGAACTGGGTGGAAGCATTTTGTGTTTAACTGTCCTTTGACCAAATGCATGTAAATTAAAATAAATAAACGAAATTGCTAGTGTGTGTACATATATTTTATTTTATTTTTAACCAAAAATTCTGTGCTATGTATTTTGCTCTGAATTAGTCACTCCTGATATTTCAAGGATCCTTCTCCATATCCAGATCTTGAGAGTCAGTGAGGGCTATGCAGAAGCAGAGCTGATGTGAGGATGGTTTAGTTATATTAGTTGTCAGTGCCCTGGAGTAAGGCAGTCTCTCTTCCTCCTTCCCTCCAGGCTAAATCTCATGGGATGAAGGTAGAAGAAATTCAGGTCCCCATGCTGACACCCCAGTACCCTCATGCCTCCTGTGCGTGGTGGCTGTCACCTGGATGGGAGGCGAGCTGTCCTCCTGACTTCACACAGCCCTTGCAAAATGGATCCCTTAGGGTTTGGAGGCTTGAGGTTAAGATGGTCCAGGGAATTCTTTCATGGATCTGGCAGCTGTGGTCAGTGGGTCTCCTTCTGAAAGGACCTCTGTGTATTTGAGGGGTGTCATTACTAGTTGGTGAGAGCGTGAACCACTGCCTTGGCACAGCCAGCCAACTGCTTCAGTGGCAGAAGATGTGATGGGTCACTGCTGGGCAGTGGGGAGTGGGGAGAGAATGACTTTAATGTTGGCATTTTTAATTGATGTAAAACAGAAGAGCAGTTAGGGGAGGTGTTTGCTGTGGAAAACCAGCAGCATCTCTTGCCTTTTTCTGGAACAAGTGAGAAACGTTTGAGGCCTTTCAAGAAGGGGACTGTTTTGAGTCACCATCACTCAGGTTCAAAAATAATTGAATTGTTGCTGACTTCAGACTTAAGATCACTACCAGCTAGGTGCTATAGAGATTTGTGGCTGCTGGAAATTCCTGTAGCTCCACTGGGTTTTAGCATGAGGGCCTTCATCCCAGGGCTGACTCTACATGCAAGGATGAGCAGAAGAACCCAAGCATCCTAAAAGCCACATGTAGAACTGCTGTCAGCTTCAAATGTGTGCATCCAGGCAGGAACTGACTCTTCTTTTTGTGCATGCTGTTCTCAGCTACTGGCAATGCATTGCTCAGTAAGAGTAAACAGTCTGCAGTTGAATACTGGCTTTTTTACAGGGGTAGTATTTCTGTGCAAAGGTAGGAGGATCCTAGGCGATGGTATTTGCCTGGAATTCGGTTTATACCTAAACTCTTGCCTTCTCCACAGAACTGAAACTTATGTATTGGCTCTAGACTAGAAGCCCAGATTAAGCTTGTTTTCATTTTGTGATCTGAAAAGTAGAGCCCTCAAGTATTGTTGCTGTCATAATTTTACTCCCATAAATTAACCATGAACTTAACAACTTTTTTTTCCTTTTTTTTTTTTTTTTTAAGCTAAGGATGTTACTTACATCTGCCCCTTCACTGGAGCAATCAGAGGAACCCTTACTGTTACCAATTATAGACTATATTTTAAAAGCATGGAACGGGTAAGCTTTTGAAACCATCTGCTTTTGTTGGCTATTCAATCTTCAGACCTAGGTGTTCTTTCAGAGTAATTCTGTGTGAATCATAGCTATATGTTTGGGAATGTAAGCGTAAGGGAGCAGTCACTGGGGACTTTTTCCCCCTCCCCTTTTTAAACTCACAAATTTCAACTGTCTACAGGACCCTCCTTTTGTCCTAGATGCATCTTTAGGTGTAATCAACAGAGTGGAGAAAATTGGAGGTGCTTCCAGTCGTGGTGAGAATTCGTATGGGCTGGAGATTGTATGCAAGGTAAACTTTTATCTGTGTTTAACAACAATAGGGGAAGGGGAATATACATTTTAAAAGGTTTTCTCTGTAGTATTGTAGGAAGTTCTAGAAAACATTTCAGTCAGTATGACTTCACACACTTCAAAAAACATATGATTTTAAAAGTAATTTTCAGGATTCTCCAGCTCCACTTATATGAGACGAGACCCAGACCTTTATTCAGGCTTTGTTCTAGGTAATGTCTTTTTTCATAGTGGGAAGCCTAAGCCTGCATCCCACTAATGCAGTTCTCGGGGTTGCTCACCAGGCTATCCCAGGAAGACTCCAGTCATTGTGGAGTACAGGATGCCTTTCACTCACTTGCATTTCAAGAGCAAGAAAGGGGCACGTTTCCCCCTAAATCATTAGCTTACATCTACCTGCTGCTGTGCTTTGTGGTAGGGGACTGGCAAGTAGCCTTCAGTCGTCCTCGAGGCTGTTCTTTCATTTCTTTCAAGCCAGTAGATATTACACGTGTGCCTCTCAAGAGCCCTTGGAATAGTTGGAAATGCAAACTTCACTGAAAATTAACAATTCGTCTCCTAGTGTCTACGTACTGTAGACCCACAGTGTAGATAAAGCCACCATCTCCAGTCCTAAATTCATACCTCCATTGTTCACCAGGGCACAGCCCCTCTGCTTCCCTTGCTGTCAATGCAGGAGGAGCTAGATTCTCAACCTCATGGGTCTCAGGCTGCTTTTTTCAGAGCCCCCTCAAGGCTGAAAGGATGCCACTTTCTGGATAAGGGCAGATGGAGGAATGAAAATGAGCCCCGACAGCTCTGGTCACTGCTGTGATTTCGAGGCACCAGGAAGCTGAGCAGACTCACAAGCTGTGGGCGTGCTGAGTCAAGAGCAGTTGATGTAATCATCCAGCTGCTCCCATGTCCTATTGCAGTCATGATCCTCCCTGGCTAACGTTGAGGTGCTTGTGCTGGCAGGCCACTCTGTTCCCTGTTTTGATCTGGATTCCTAGTTCTCAGCCATTTTGCCTATATGCAAATTTGCACACATGGTCAGGTTTGGAGTGAACTGCATCATTTCCTTGGGTGGGAAACACAGGCACAAACTATATGGTAGGTATTTTGGCCCTATGTAGCTTGGCCCAGGATATGCAGAGCAGTTTAGTGCTGTATCAGGTACAGATACAGCTGATGCATTCTGAAATGTTCTCTATCTGAGACCAACTCCCTAATCTCTGTCTTGTGAGATAGTTAAGTCTTTAGCGGTTTATCTCATTCTCTGACTTGCTGTACTATCTTCATATGCTTGAACTTGATAGCTCATTTCCTGTTGGTGGCTTTTAAACTGTTTACTACAGGTGTTTGAGTTGTAGGCTTGGCTGGAAAATCTTTTATCTTAGAGATGCTTTATTTAGTTTCTGAACTTGATTTTGTAGACGAGTATAGAAAGGAGGTCTTGGGTTACCACTCCATGGAAAGTGTGCTGCTGTGCAAAGTGGAGGAGTTGAAACTTTCTGAAAAACTAGAAAACTATTCTCTAGTGCTCTCAGAGATGGAAGCTTTAAAGGGATATGGCATTAGTTGCTTTGCATCAAACTGGCTGGGCTTGGGCACCCTATGTGCAGTAGCTCTACGGAGGTACTTTGTGAGGCAGTCCCTGCCAGTCTTCTGGCACAGCCCAGCCTCAGAGCCTGGTAAGAGCTAGGAGGTCTGTCTCTCAAAGTCCTGCCGGTCAGGGATAGCTTGTCCCTGAGTGGAGCTCTCCTCTAGACTTTCAGCAGGTAGAAAGCTTCATGGAGAAGCAAGATGCCACTGATCAGGCATGCCTGTGCACTCCCTCTGCTCTCTGCAGGTGTGGCAGGGTTTGGAGGCTGCAGACGACCACTGAACCAAGCCTGGAGTTGCAGTACAACGGTGTTCAAAGTATGGTACTAAATCAGTACTAGAAAGAGCATTGTGATGTGACCCTATTTTGAATGCTGGCTTTTGGTGTTTCTTTGGATGTTGAAGTGGTTCAGAAATCTGCAATTTGATTTCCCTCTTTTTTCCTAGGATATTCGAAACTTGAGATTTGCTCATAAGCCTGAAGGGAGAACTAGACGATCCATATTTGAGAACCTAATGAAATATGCTTTCCCGGTTTCAAATAATCTGGTAAATATTTTCTTTTCAGTTGTTACCAAAAGACACAGAGTGGCAGTAAGCTGTTTTGTTTAGTCCCATCTACCTGGATATTCACATGGGGTACATTTTGTTGAAGGAAGAGAAATGCTGTTCTTTTAAATATGTCTTAGAATTAATTCTGCAGGAATTTAGATTTTGCAAAAACAGGACAAGTCTACTACTGTGGGGCTGGATTCCTTCATGCATGGAAAATAAGTTATTGATACTCACATCCTCATAAAAGAGGGAAAATATTCAAAGCACAGTGACATCCATCAGAGGTTTGGAGCAAATGGTGACCGTGCGGCTCCCAATTCTGGACTGCAGTTGGTTCATCTGTTCTGTTGTGTTATGACACTGCAATTTTGCTTCAAATACAGGTTGAAAAGATCTAGTTCTTAATATGTAAAAGCATTCTTGCCCAGGTAGTCTATTCTTCCTCTTTAATAATAAACTCCTTTTGTCCATGAAGTACTAGGTAATAGGCAAGCATGGTCAGGGATATAGAGGAAAGTGCGTTTTTGTACTAATTACCTGCTACAGTGAGCATGTTGATCTTTTTCACAAAGCCCTGAAAGAAAAGTTGTGCAGTGGGGGGAAAAAAAGGTCCAGTCATGAGTTGTTATTTGAGATATCAGACATCCTGGAACTGGGCTCTTAATTGTAAATTTTCTTTCTTTCAGCCACTTTTTGCATTTGAATACAAAGAGGTTTTTCCAGAAAATGGATGGAAGGTGTATGACCCCACGTGGGAGTACAGAAGACAGGTGGGTACTGTGCCATGTCCTTCCTCATCCACTTTACTCTTCAGAAGCGAGGCTCTGTGCAGTAACGTTATTACAGGTTTTATGGAGTGGAGAATGATCCTGCTGACAAATGTCGTGTGGGCTGGGTTAGGACATTGTTCTCCACACTGCAGTGATTGATGACAGCAGTACAGCTTTAGAGATAGTTGCATCCACTGATGGAGATTACACAGGCTGCAGAAAACTGACTTTAGGCTGTGGTGGAAAAAACTATTGCTCTGGCTTAGTCATCAGCCACTGCTGGCGATGCAGAACGAAGACGCGTTTTGCAGGTGCAGACATCCCATCGTTGAGTTTCACACCTCAGCTCTTGCTTGTATCAGTTTTAATTCTTTCCTGTTTTCTGTAAGTTATCTCAAAGAGGAACTTAGAAGGAAAATAAATTACATGTAGAATGCCGCCTTTTTCTTGAGGAATCAGCGTAGGGATCAGCCTAGAGAGTGTTGCGGTTAACCTTAGCTTGGAACAGACAGTTGCAGTGTGTCCAGAGTAGACTGGTCAAAGCTGTTAATGATCATGAAGTGGTAGGCTGTCAATTAGGAATACTGCGATAAAAACTTGAGTGGTCCTCCCTGGGGCAAAAGATGTGAGAATTTTGTTTTTTATAATGAAATCACTCTTGTCATAAAATCCTCAAGTTGAGGAGACAGCCCAATTTGGTGACAGTTTTTCCTTGGACACAGTAAACTTTTGTCTCATCCGGATCTGCCAGGATAAAACCAATTTTCCTTTGTAAAATTAGGCAATTTACAGCCCTGTAATTTAAGGATTTATTTGGGTCTTTCCCATAAAGCAAACCAAAACAAGACATCTGCCCTAGCCTAATTGTTCGTCCAATTCCTAACATCCAAAACCTAAGGGAGGGATTCATTTTCCTGGCTTTAGTCTTCTAAAAGCTGGGCATGCCTTCTAAATTGGTTATCTAGGCCTGTCATTAACAGATGGGGAGAGAGAGCTTCACTGTTGGGGGTGATTTGTTCCCTCCTAAAATAGCTGCCTAAGATGGATCGCTGGCTTCTGGGCTGCTAATTGAAAGCAAGATGTATCTTACCTCTGCTGTCTTCATTGCAAAAAAGTGTATGTTTTGCAATGAGATACCACAATCTAAAATCCTAGTAGAAACAAACTCCGGTCATTTGTAATCAATGACACGCATAGTATCTAAGGTCGACTTTGACTAATAAGACCAGATAATGCAGTGATTATTGCTTTGTTTAGAATTTGCCTCTTAGTAGTTATTTTAAGGAAAGATCTGTTTATAAAGAAGGATGTGCAGCCCAAGCTCTGCGGCAAAGATGCTTCTTTACAGGACTGAGAACTTTAGAGTAAAGACTAAAGAATTCCTGTGCTATCAAAATAATCTCCATTGAAAAGCACAGCATTCAGTTAGCCAAGCTTCAGTTAAAACAGATGAAGTACAAAAGACATTCTTGCGATACCTGCAAAGAAGGAAGGGTGGCTCTTGAGAATTTCAGGGTAAATAATTCAAATTTCTTAATCCTGGCTTATCTGTTTTTAGAATACAGGCTTTTCTATCCATATTAGTTTTTATATTGTGATTGGCTGTACCTTAAATTTGGCAGGAGCTTGGTTACATATACTTACATATTGGATACATATATTTATATGCATGTGATTTGCAGCTCTCTGTGGCCTTTCTGTAAAGAAAATGGGACTCTGGGCTGTGATGTCTTTGTTTCCGATCTCACGAGGTAGCACTGTTGTGTGCAAAGCATGCCATGATTGAGACATTGCTGCAGCAGGTACTTCTTTCATTATGACCTGCTTTTGTATCATTTTTGAGTGGACAGGAAAAACTTAGCCTGACTGCTAATGTCAAGAAACTGAGCTGATGTCTGTGTGCTGAAGCCCTCAGTCATTTGCTTACATTGGTAACTGCAAAAATGAATGCAAACCAGGAATTTTTGCAGCCGCGACCTATCTGAAATTTACCCATGATGGGTCACAGCCATTCCCATTCCAGATCATGCAATCCATCTGTTCTGGTAGCTTATCTCCAAAAGTGACCAATACCAGCTGCTGAAGAAGATGCAAACTGCACTGCAGTAGACATTTATGTTCTGATCTGGCCAGGAAGAGAATTTCATCCCTTTTGTTAGAGTTGATTTAGGTCCTGCAGCGTGAAGCTTTATGTCCTCTCCAAAACTTTTAGGTATTTCAGTCTGTTTATTTAATTTCAGCATTTGTAACTATGGATGTTCAATTTATCTGTGTGAATGTCTTAGTCTTTTTTCTTAATCCAACCAGGTTCTGTTAAAGCAATAACAAATACTGCAGTAAATCAGGATTATGTCCCGAAATGGCAGCAGGGATTCATTAACAGTGAAACAAAACTGGCATCATCAAATGAGATAATGGGATTACTTGCCTCTGACTGTATGAATTGTGATCAGAAATAGCAAAGCAGGACATACGCACTATCTGCAGGACCTTTTGGAATTGGTTTAAAAACTATTAGAGAGGAGCTGGCCTAGGGCATAAGCAGCCCAGCAGTACAGCCAGGCATTAACTTGGTATATCTTAGGCCAGGTTAGTCATTTCCATGTGGGAGCAGGGACAGAGAGAGAGGGGAACAGCGCGAAAGCAGAAGCCAGCTACCAAGCATCCAGAAAAGACTTTCAGATTAGGATCCATGGTAGGATCTATGTCTACACTGGTAGACATGGCAAGTTTGCATGTGGTATGATGAATTTTTTTTTTTTTTTCAGATTAATATAAGTATGTTGATATGATAGAGATTGTAGTAATTAGGAAAGATATTTGGTAAACCCCTACCTTCTCTGTTAGCATTCTTGGGAAAGAAGGAAATATGTAACTTATTAAAAATCTGTGATTGTGTAAAACTATGGGGAGTAATAAGCAACCTGCAGAGAACAAAAGGAACTCAGAGGTTTGGGATTTAGTTGGTAAATGGAATCACATGTGGCAAATGAAATTTAAAACTGAAATTGCTCCCTGATTTTTATTACACGCGGGCTGGCAGAGTATAAAACAGAATTGCAAAGTGAATAAGACTCAGTTGAAACCAAAAAGCCTTGAGATCCCTTTGGAGTAACTTAAAGCTTTCATTTTCCTTAACAAGGTGGGGAGCACTTGGAAAATATTACAAGGTGTTGTGAAGCTGGAAATGTGTGATGTTTCCCTACAGAAGTCATGCTTATCTAATTCTGTCCTCTGGGCATGTGTACCAGGGTGCCACAGTATAGGGCTGTGGTTGCTGCTTTCAGAGAAAACATACAGAACTTAATAATTCAGAAGAGGAGCTGACCTGTTTGGAAGGTACAAGAAGTGCCCAGCATTACTATACAACCAAAGTGGGAAAGGTAGAGCATGAGAACAGCATCCTACAGAGGATTGTTGGGTGTAATTTAGGGGAGCAAAATGAGGCTTGAACTTGTTAGATGTCCCATGGTTTAACTGAGGTCCAGCTTATACTAGGTATGCATCTACTGTAAAACGGATCACAGCTCTCTTGTGCCAAGTGGGCACAACCTGGGCTGAGTACTTGGCAGAGGGACCAGCTTGGCTGGGGCAGCTGTATGCTGTGTTGGTGTAAGGATGCACCTCAACTAATGTGCTCAGTCACTTTGTATCTTGTGGCTCAAACCAAGTTTGAGAGAGGCACTGCTGGTGTACCTCGGGACCCTCCCTGCCTTGCCCACTGTAGCTCAGGATGTACCTGTGTGGCTAAGCTCAGAATCAGTCTACTGGATCCCATAGAGAGATGTGACTGTGTGTAATTCCAGCAAGGAAATTATTTTTTTTCCTGTCAGTGAAAGATCCTCATGTGCTTAAGCTTAAACGTGTGCTTTGCAAGGTGGTGGTTTCAGTGTCATGCTAGTGTGCCTTCAACAGTTTTTCCCTGCAAACAGAGAAACTCCATCTTCTACAATGTGCATAGGTCAAGTGATAACTGGGCACAGGTCACTGAAGTAAGGCACGAATGAATATCTAGAGGGAAAGCAAGTCTGGTTTGTGTGTGGAGATGACACAAAGGCTGCACCTCTGTGGTTAGATGATACTGTAGTAAGGAGCGTTCCCAAGCACTGGGGTGCCTTCATCACAAGTTCCAGGCAAAGCTTCAGTCCAAGCTGTTACTGTCCCTCTTTTGAGTACGTTTGAGTATCTTTAGCCATGCACAAAGACACTCTGCCAGCAGGGTATGTGCAGGTTGAAAGTATAAAGCAGTTATTTACTGGCTAACACACAAAACAGATAGCAAGGACTTAACAAGCTACTAGGCTGAGCATTAGCACTCATCACCTCAGAGGAGGTATCTGAAGAGACTTTCCTGGCCAGGCAGGCACTAGCGAGAGGAGAAGGATCAGCACCTGCACCTCCCTCAGTTGTGTTGTTGTTGCCATCTGGCACCAGTAATGCCAACACCACTACACAGATGAACCAGCTGTTGGCCCTCACCCAGTGACGGCCTACTAGACTCGCAGTTTTTCTTTTTGCATTTTTTACCATTTTGTGATGTTGTTTTCCCTTGAAACTTTGAGCTCCTAGCGATCCCCATCTCAACAATTCTCTTCCTCTATCTGCAGTTTTACATTTCTTGCCTCTCTATGGATTTTCACGCAGCTCTTTCACATTGCTTTGCAGTGTCCTTGGCGCTCTGAGCTGCAGTTTGCAGCTTGGCCGTGTCAGAGCTGGGACCTGAAGAGACAGTTGAGCCCTTGTAGAGCAGAGAAGAAGGAGGGCTGCAAGGCCAGCTTGCCTGCTGCCAGACCTGGGCACAGTTCAGAGGTTGGCACAAGCCAAGGATGACCAGTTCAGACAAACTGCCCTGTTTTAAGGATAAATGAGTTTAATAGTATGGATGCGAGGCATACTGTGCCAGCTGGCCTCAGTGAGAACGGTCATGGGCATGTTTAATTTATGACTATAGATGCGGCCATATTGCCTTCCTCACTTTGCCCTCTGGCAGCAACCAACCACGTGAGTTCCCCTGAAATCAGTGTCTACTAGTGCTGTTAGTTTACCTGGAGAAGACAGACCTTGTGCACCAGTCAGGGCAGCATGCTCTGGTCACTAATGTGGACACCCAGCAGCCACGTTCCATGGCAGCTTCTGGACCATCAACACCCGCTGTTAGCAAGGCATGCCTGGGTTCCTCCTGCAGGTGCACAGGCAGGCGGCTCCCAGAGCTGGTCCTGAGCCTGCAGAGGCTTCTTGAGTTACATCTGTAACAGCTTGGGTTGCTTTGATAGCAGGCTTTTGGGTGCTTACAACTTCCCAGGAAGCAGTGAAATGCATCTTATATGAGGAAATACCAATGTGCTTTATATCATGTTTAGCTTTTTCTATTGATTCCAGCTGGGGAAAGTGCAAATCCAAAGGAGCATGAATAAATGCCCAAGCTACACTGCATCATGGCAAACGTCCTGGGAAGATGCAAATTCAGCTCCTCTTCTAGCCTACTTTGCTTATTTCTCCTTGCTTTGAGTCCTTAGAGAAAGTCATGATCTGAATCCAAAGCCCTCTTTGGGTGGTGGTGTGATTCAAGGTTCCTGTTTCAGGGGAAAGCAGACATTCCTTCTGATTCAAAGGATATTTGAACGCTGATATACAACATCTTTTCTTTCTTTGAGGGATTGTCATGGGTTTTCCTGGTCTGGGCTATTGCAAAGGAAAGATTTCATTGATATTTGTCAGGGTGGCGGCTGAAAGAGCTTTGGAGGTGTCAGTTCTGGATCAAGCAGCATGTGCTGAAGCTGTTCTGCCCAGCACTGTGCAGAGGGTGATTTACAGTGCCAGTGACTGTTCCATCCTCTCAGTGAACACTGGTAGGGTTGCAGGGTAGAACAAAAAGGAGCTTTTCTTCCATGTAACTGCTTGTCAAGTCCTATTTTCCTGGCCAAGAGTGTGCCGACAGCATAATTTTAATTCAGATTTGGGGGAGGTGAAATCTCCAAGCGTGGCTGGTGGATCCATTGCGGTGCAGTCACATACTTAACAGGACAGGACTGAGAACGATTTAGTCATTTGCCATTAGTTCGCTTCCAGATAGTAACCAGTTTGATAACAGCTGATGGACAGCTAAGAGCAAGAGTTTTGCTATTCCCTGGTTGACAGCAGAGCTGGTGGACCCAGGAGCTCTCATCCGTGCTGTGTACAGCAGGTAGGCCTCTGAGCATGTTTTACCCACAAGTAAGCTTGGACTGTGTACACACTGTCTGAAGCCTGTTTCTGCCACTTCTTTGTCTTCAGGCAGTGCCAAAAATAGCTTTTCTCTGGGGTTTTGGGGTACTCATGATCCTGGCAGCTTTGCTGATTCCTTGTAGTAACATTTTCTTCCCAGGGAGGGCCCCAGGATCAGGGGTGGTTCACAAGCAGGGTGTGACCAGCATTAGACAGAAGGTCTGTCCTCTCCTCATATTTCTAACCATGACCTGTTTTGACAGCACGACTCACCGATCTGACAGGGAACTGGCTGCAGTCTGTATGGGTCAACCATAATTACCACAGCTCGTCTGACTTGTGTTAGATTTGTCATTTATTTCCTGTGGGAGCCACAACAGTGGTAATCAGTGTCCCACCACCCTTCTTAGAATGAAGTACTGTTTATTAGAACAAAAGTAGGTATTGTTTTAAGAGCTGATGTTTCTCTAAATCAGACCCTCTGCTTAACAGTTTGGCCATGTTCACTGTAGTAGATCTGTCTTCCCCACAGAGATGCTTTACGTCGATGCTCATCCCTGCTGCAGCATGCATCTGTTTAAATTTCTCCTTGCAGTCATGCAGTAGCAACAACACCATTTTGACCTGTTACTCCCAGCATCAGCCAAACTAAGTCTGCTGATTGTCAGGATCTGTCCCCATTGTGCTTTGAGTGTTACCTGGAGGTTATCATCAGGGAAGCTGTCAAGTTGCTTCCCCATCAGGGCATGCTGAGCTCGGTGATGTGTGTACAATTCCCTGCTCTCCCAACCCAAGTCAGAGTAGTACAACCAGAGAGCTTAGTCTGAGAGGAACATGGGAGTTGCACATCACTGTCCAGATCACAGTGGAGTAGTAACTCCATTTTCTATCCCAGTTCCCACCCCACCATGTTTGAGCTAAGTGCTGAGAGAGGAGTGAGGACTGTCAGTCTCCCATTCTGTCCCGCTCCAGGCTCTCCTTTAAGCACCATGATGAGACCAGGAGGTGGGTTAAAGATGCTCTCAGGGAGATCACCTGTGTTGCCACAGTTCCTTTGCCATAGATGAGCCTGCAGTCTCCTAGTTTTCCTGTTCTTCAGTGATCTGCCTCTCTGGGAAGAGGCATGAAATGCAAGTTACCAACATAATACAGTCCCAGGCTCCAGCCCTTAATGTCGTTCATTAACAAAAGCTGCCTTGAATTTCAGGTCTGGGGATTTGACTGTGCTGAGGTCTCAGAGCAACTAATTTGCTAACCTGCTGTTGTTTCCTCTCTAGGGAATTCCCAATGAAAGCTGGAGGTTGACCAAGATTAATGAGCGCTATGAGCTGTGTGATACATACCCTGCCATTCTAGCTGTGCCCGTAAACATTCCTGATGAAGAATTAAAGAGAGTAGCATCTTTCAGATCAAGAGGACGCATACCAGTGAGTGTGACAAAGGAAGCCACTTTGATGTGGTGTTGTTACATACCTTTGGGCCATAAATAATACCAAGATCAAGCTGAGTGGATTCCAGGGAGCAAATAAATGGTCAATGGATAATAAAAGTGACAGCATGTTTGAGGGGTTAGAAAGTAACATTAGCTGCTGGAACTACTGTTGGGAAAGACGAGTAGACTAAACCAAAATGAGAAGATAACTTAGCACAACCCAGACCGAATCTCAGTTCCGTTCCTGGGAAATGCAAAGCAGTCCTATCTGGTTGTTTACAATTGTCTGGCCTACTCCGACTTTCAGACTAGAGGAATACTTAGTGATACTCTTGATGAAAATGCTGATTAAATGTAATGAAGACAAACATAATTATGATGATTATTTCAGCAGCAACTGAAAATGTACTTTTTTACTTCTCAAGATTATAGAAAGTTAAATCTGTTCCTAAAGTGCTTTTTTACATTGTGTAATGTAGAGTAAGACATAGCCCAATGACTGCAGAGCAAGAAAGTGTTTTTGTGACTCATACAAACAGAGAGAAAATAGTCTGCATCATATTTAAAAGTCAGACTTAAACCTATTCAGTCACCTCTTGTTTGTTCAAACTCTGGGAATGGCACCAGAATGAATGAGTAAGGACAGAAGAGTTCTTTCTTTGAATCGTGTTTTAATAGAATCCAGCCTTCTGGAACCAGCTAATAAATGGCAGGATCCCAGAGCAAGCCATTACAGGAAAAACACTTCAGTGGTTTAATGAATCCCATTTTTCCTTCATTTCTTTCTCTTTTTTTTCCAAAGGTGTTGTCATGGATTCACCCAGAAAGTCAAGCAACAATCACTCGCTGTAGCCAGCCAATGGTGGGAATGAGTGGCAAGCGAAGCAAGGAAGATGAAAAGTACCTTCAAGCCATCATGGATTCTAATGCTCAGTCCCATAAAATCTTCATATTTGATGCAAGGCCTAGTGTGAATGCCGTAGCCAATAAGGTCAGGTGCTTTTTCCTCTGTCTAAAGCTGGAAATGTAATAACTTGGAGCACGTTTCCTTCCACCATTTCAAATTATTCCTGAGGATCCCAAAGGGTTTTCCACTGTGAAGGGAATCATATGCAATGATCTGATTCTCTAGACAGACTTTTACACCTGCGCTGATATCTGTAAGATATCAGTGTGACTACAAAGGTCCATTTGGATTAATCTACAATGGAAAATGAGATTGGGGGGGGGGGGGAATCAAAGTAATACTGAGGTCAACGTCTAGCGTCCTGGATCTTGTGCATCTCCATTTTTCACTTCGCATGGCTGAAAGACTGCTTCCTCTAACACCATCAGAACTCTATCCATGTTAACCCTCATGGGAGCAGAGGATACTCAGCACTGCTGAAAATCAGGCATTATGATCTTTAATTTCAAAATATAATCGGGGATCTTTAATGTCTAGGAACGTTCTTCCTGCTGTTACAGAATCATGGAATGGTTTGGTTGGAAAGGACCTTTAGAGGTCATCTAGTCCAACCCCCCTGCTGTGGGTGGGGACATCTTTAACTAGACCAGGCTGCCCAGAGCCCTGTCCAACCTGACCTTGAACGTTTGTAGGGATGGGGAATCTACTGCTTCTCTGGGCAACCTGTGCCAGTGTTTCACTGCCCTCATCATTAAAAAAAAAAGTCTTCCTTATATATAGTTTAAATCTACCTTCTTTTAGTTTAAAACCATTAACCCTTGTATTGCAACAGGCCCTGCTATAAAAGTCTTTCTTACAAGCCCCCTTTAAGTACTGAAAGGCCTCAGTAAGGTCTCCCTGGAACCTTCTCTTCACCGGACTGAACATCCCCAACTCTCTTAGCCTGTCCTTGCAGGAGAGGTGCTCCAGCCCTTGGATCATTTTTGTGCCCGCCTCTGGACCCGCTCCAACAGCTCCACATCCTTCTTGTGCTGAGGGCTCCAGAGCTGGATGCAGCACTGCAAGTGTGGTCTCACCAGAGTGGAGTAGAGGGGCAGAATCACCTCCCTCGACCTGCTAGCCATGCTTTTGATGCAGCCCAGGATACGGTTGGCCTTCTGGGCTGCAAGCACACACTATTGGCTCATGTCCAGCTTTTTGTTCACCAGTGCCCAAGCCCTTCTCTGCGGGGCTGCTCTCAATCCCGTCATCCCCCAGCCTGTATTGATACTGGGGGTTTCCCCGACCCATGTGCAGGACCCTGCACTTGGCCTTGTTGAACGTCATGAGGTTCTCACAGGCCCAACTCTCCAGCTTGTCTGGGTCTCTCTGGATGACATCCTGCCCGCCTGGCTTGTCAACTGCACCACTCAGGTTGGTGTCACCTGCAAACTTGCTGAGGGTGCACTAGATCCCACTATGTCATTGATGAAGATACACAGTACTGGTCCTAGTACGGGCCCCTGACAGACACCACTTGTCACTGGTCTCCATCTGGACATTGAGCCATTGACTGTTACCCTCTGGATGCGACCGTCCATCCAATTCCTCATCCACCAAACACTCCACCCATCAAATCCATCTCTCTCCAGTTTAGGGAGAAGGGTGCTGTGGGGGACCATGTCAAAGGCCTTACAGATTTCCAGATAGATAGCATTGTAGCCCTTCCCTTGTCCACCGATGCAGTCACTCCATCCCAGAAGGCCACTAGGCTGGTTAGGCAGGGCTTGCCGTTGGTGAAGCCATGCTGGCTGCCTTGGATCACCTCCCTGTCCTCCATGTGCCTTAGCATAGCTTCTAGGAGATTCTGTTCCATGATCTTCCTGGGAACAGAGGTGAGGCTGACAGGATGGTAGTTCCCAGAGTCCTCCTTTCTACTCTTTTTAAAATTATGCCTCATGCCATCACTCTTAGGCCCTGTTTTAATGGTAGAACTACCATTTTTTGTTGTACTAAAGCTGTTTTTTTTTCTTTAAATCTGCCTTTGCCACTACTTAGGGAAGGCAATTAGTGTGTGGGATATATCCCTTTATAATAGTATGGTAAATTTGTAAATGACAGACTAGTGAATCTAATGAGTTAGCAGCTTGAATGGGGATAAATGATAATTACAGAGAAAGAGAAGTCTTGTAATGTGATATTCTTTGGTAAAAATTATAGCATTCATTACCTATTGCAGAAAAGAGACACAAAGTGTGTGCGTGTACAGGTTTGCTCCCTATTGTAAGATAAATCCAATGTTTTCTACCTGCTTTAGATAGCACAATCACTGTGGTATTTTGTCAGCTGATATTTGCTTAGGAGAAAAGATGGGGATGAAGTATGAAATATGTTTTTGCTTAATGATTTGTATGTGGATTTTGTTCTTCAGGCTAAAGGAGGGGGCTATGAGAGCGAGGATGCCTATCAGAATGCAGAATTAGTGTTCCTGGATATTCACAATATTCATGTTATGAGAGAATCGCTGAGAAAACTGAAAGAAATAGTGTATCCCAATATTGAGGAGACTCACTGGCTGTCTAATTTAGAGTCAACTCACTGGCTAGAGCATATCAAGGTATGCATGTCTGCGTCCACTGGATGTGGCTGAGTAACCACAAGTGCATAGCAGTCTGTTCACTGCAAGGTGTATCCAGAGCTAACTCCGGTGCCAGATTTTCAATTAATGAGAAATTGAAACACTTAAAATTTGTTTTCATTTATAAACAACTAGACCCACAGTTTCATGGAATGGGGAGTTTTGAGGAGATGGGAAGAGGGACAAGAGAGGGGCCGAAATACTGGAAGATGGAGTTTTGGAAGTGAAGTGTGGTCCCAGGTAACCTGTAACTGTTCCAGAGTTTCCAAGCTCTTGACTCAGGGATCCTTGACGTCCTGGCGTTACTGCCTGGTCCAGACAGGGAGTTGGGAGTTCATGCCGTGTCAGGCTTTCAGGAATCCCAGTGGAGTCAGAATGAGTGGGGCAAAATGCTTCAGCTTCTACAGATGTTGGTTGTCAAATTAAGCTCTTTCTCGCCTAGAAACGTCCAGCTTACATTGTCGACCTGCTAATGCAGACAGGCAAATTGCTTCTGGGGTCGTTGCAAGGCGATGACCATTTCGTGTTCATGTTCAGACACAGAATGCTCTTGCATTTTAAATCCTGACCTGTCCAAGACCTGAGCTTAATGCAAGGGCTCTTCTAGAGCTGCACCTACGCTGTAGTTTAGATGTGTTGTCATCTTGCAGGAACAAAAAATGCGTTCACCAATTTGCTGTCCTAGTTATGAAGTAGTTGGAACTGATCTGCCACCCTCCTTGAGGCAGACAGAGCCCTTGGTTTGTCCTGTGTTGTCAGTAGCCATTTTTCATTTATAGTTTCTGTGCCAAAGAGGTTTTGTAACTTTTTTTTTTTTCCCCTTGTCCTAGCTCATTCTTGCTGGAGCGCTTCGGATTGCTGACAAGGTGGAGTCAGGGAAGACATCTGTGGTTGTACACTGCAGTGATGGCTGGGACCGGACAGCCCAGCTCACCTCTCTTTCTCTGCTCATGTTAGATGGCTACTACCGAACTATCAGGGGCTTCGAAGTGCTAG
The DNA here is from genome assembly GCF_963921805.1 of Phalacrocorax carbo. Lineage (NCBI taxonomy): Eukaryota > Metazoa > Chordata > Aves > Suliformes > Phalacrocoracidae > Phalacrocorax > Phalacrocorax carbo. The sequence continues at coordinate 205,781,006 of NC_087513.1, forward strand.
TGGAGAAGGAGTGGCTGAGCTTCGGCCACAGATTTCAGCTGGTGAGTCACTAGCCCTTGGAAGGCACTGAACAGAAAGTTATTGTCCACCTTGAAGGATTTCAAAGGAGTTTAGCCTTTCCTGTGAGAAGTCTCCCAGCTGAAATCGCAAAAGAAAGGTGAATGCTGCTGCTATTGTTTTCTGCCTATAATTCCAGTCATCTCTTAACCTCCTTGGAGAAAGCGTTGGTTAGATAGGAGGAACCAGGTGGTATTAAATCTCTCGGGTGCCTGACTGGTATGTCATATTCCCATGCTCAGGCTTAAACTAGCAGTGTGCTTTGGATTCAGGATAGGCATTTCTGCTGGGAATCAGCAGAGACCACAGGGGTATTTTTTGTCTTTCTTACCAGTTCAGTCCATTTTCTGAGACTGCTTGGACACCATCATCTAACAAATGCCTTGGTGCTGAACAGATGGAGGAATTTGGTTATGGCCTTGATCTCACGTTTTCTTCAGGCACATCTTTTTGGGGAGGCTTTTAATTGCTTAGGTAAAAGATCAGTTTGAGACTGGACCAAGAGACAGCTTGTGGACACAGCAGTTTGTTACAGTTTGCACTGATGGGAATCAAGAGAGCCTTTCAGTAATATCCTTTCTGTCTCTGTTCCTATTGTGTTTTGCTTGTAGCTGGTCTCTTGTGGTCACTGAATTTTGACACCGGCCACAACAAGGTCTGTTCACAGCACGTGTGATGGTGGGTCATGTACTCAAATGCTCTGACAAAAGTGGGGAAACTGAGGCACTAAGCAACTGAGGTTCTGCTGCAGCAAAACTGTTATCTGGTGTTCGAACTATGAGTGTTTTAGCTTCCCTGTCTATACAAAGAAGATAATGATATTGATTTCCTTTGTTGAGGGGAGAACAGTATTACAGAAGAGGAAGTGATGTCTGTTATGTGCATGTTCTTATTCTGTCTTTGTACGGCACTTAGGGCTCCTGGGTAATGTATAACCAGTAATGTACTATACTAGTTATATGGAATCAGGCCTCGCATGTCTTATCCAAGGCCACACAGCACGGTCAGGGTTGGAGGCCTACTTCTGGGGGTGCTTTCATCACTGCCCCTCTTGAGGTGGCGGGAGATGGGCTGGATCAGTGTTTGTACAGGACTTGGAAGCTGCGAGGTGTTGTGTGACGGTTATTGCCACATGCCGTGCCTGTAGGTAGTGTTTAGATCTAGCACACCGTACTACTGAAGTAGCCAGGACGACAGCTGGAACTGAAGCAAAAAACATTCTCATTTTTTTTCCTTCTGAACTTTAGCTATTAACTGAAATCAGTGCCAGCATAGCATCTGGAGCCTCTACTCAAACAACTCTTGTTTTAATTTAGCATTAAAATATCCCTGTAAAGAAATTTCACTTCAAAGACGAAGGGAGTAGCTGTGCTTTACTCCTTTGCCCACTGATATGGACAAAGCAAAATCAGGACTCATTTGAAGCTTCTTAAAGCAGTTGGTAAAGGCTTGGGTGACTGAGAGAAGACCCCAGCAGTTTCCCCATGGAGCCCCATGTGACTTATCTTATATGTCCTGCTCTATTTCAGAGAGTTGGCCATGGAGATAAGAATCACGCAGACGCAGACCGCTCTCCTGTCTTCCTCCAGTTCATTGACTGTGTCTGGCAAATGACAAGACAGGTAAATAGTTGGGTGGCACACGTGTCCACAAAGACACTGTACCAAGACGTGGTGCAGTGTCTGGCCACAGGAGTAATTGCCAAGCTGACCTGCACAGGCTGTCCTTCCTGGGCTTCTTTTCCTTTTTTGACTCTGGCAACAGGTTTCTTGGGAGTCTGTATAGCAAAGAGCCTTTATGCACAAGTTCACAGGAAGGCCACGACACTGGCTTGCATCAGATTAGATAGTCAGTGGGTGCTGCTTACAAATGTGCTGCTATAATAAATGTGAGCTTGTGAGAAGCAGCTTGCCTCACCCTGAGGTAGGGGACAGCTGCCTCACATTTATCATGGGCAGGAGCAGACACCCCGGCCATCCTCACTGGCCCACTGTGCCTTCAGAAGCATAAGTGACCTGAGGTGCTAACGTAAGGCTCTAGCATGATGGGTGCATGCAGATCCCTGTTGGCTCTGCTCAAGCTGATACCATAACCAAACCTGCAGGGAAGACTTGCATTTGCTCCATTTTAACTTCTGAAGGCAAACATACTGCTCCTGATTCATACTTGAGGTACAGTCAGGAGCTGAGGTCCTTGCTTCAGACCAAGCATGGCAGAAGCACAGTTCAGGAGAGACACACTGTGGCTGAGAGACCTTTTCCCCCAGGTATGTAGGACCTGAAATATTTTTTCATGTCTGCTGCGACATTTGTGCTGCATTTTAAGCAGATGTCAGCCATGGTCAGGCAGTTCTTTGAAAAAATTAGGCTCATCATGGACAAAAACAGGTGAAATGGGAAAGGATGCCACTGCATAGGAAGCTGTACCATATCCAAGCAGAGAAAGAGGGAGGCATTACCATCATCAAAAGTCACTCGCATCGTGCTGTCGTTGTGTTGCCCCTAGAAGCAGGCATCCTGACCTGCTGGTGAGGTCCGGCTGTTGCAACCAGAGCAGCCTGGGAAGGGAAGGGTGGTTAGTGAGGAAGGAAGGCCTCCTGCTCTCCTTTCCATTGCTCCAGCATGTCTTTGCAGTTCACTGCATGTATTGTTACTGACCCTTTGTGGAACTTCAGTTCTCCCTGTCTTGGTTCTGATTGTTTCCGCATGGAACACCAACAGCAAACACAGCCCCTGCCCAGACCCCTGTTCCTCCCGCTGACCTGTGTTGCACGATGCCTCCCTGCTGTTCGCTCTGGGAACTGCTCTGTTGCACACACAGGTTATTTCCATTTGGCCCTGGGAGATTTCAATTTCTTTTTATGCATTATTTCATATATGCTTCAGCCTTTTATTCACAGTCTCATTTCGTAGTCTGTCATTAGGGGCAGGCACAGCAGAGCAAGCTTCAACTTGAAGCTGCACTGAGTGTGTCTAAACACAGCAGTCAAACCCTTCAGACCTCTGGCTTTTGCTCAAAATTCCTCTCTGCACATGTAAAGCAGGTTTCTAAGAGAGAAGCTGTTGCTCCTGGAAGGAGCAAATATGATCCTGAATATTCTGCCAGGCAAAGAAGAGAGACAAATCCTGGTTTAGAAATAAGGAAGAGCAGCCAAACTCCTTACCAGAACCACAAAGTGGGAGAAAGTTTATTTGCGATTCCTGTTCTAAAACCTAACCTAATTTTCTGGTCTGTCTGAAGTTCCCTACAGCATTTGAGTTCAATGAGTACTTCCTGATAACCATCCTGGATCACCTGTATAGCTGTTTGTTTGGGACCTTCCTGTGCAGCAGTGAGCAGCAGAGAGTGAAGGAGGTAAAACAGCTTCTCTCCAAGGTGAAGGCATGGTACGGTGGTTGCTTTAGGTGGTCAGACAGCGCTAAAGGAGTTGTTTTACCACTCAAAGATAGCAGTAGATGCAGGTCTGGGTAATGCCAAGCCCTTCTCTTAACAGCTGGGTCACGGGGTATTTTCCTTTTTGTGCAAACTGCTGTCTGTTGGCGACTTACATGTCAGAGCAATACCATTTCCCTCTGGACAGTCCCACGGCTGTCAGCATGGCTTTCAGCTGCTCACTGGTGGCTGAGCAGCTCCTGGTGTCTCCTGAGTAGTTGGAAATGCAATTTTTCTTTGAACTCCAGTTTAATTTAACCTCCTCTGTGGAAACTGGCACCATTTTGCCCTCCCTTTTCCTTGCAATGGTCTCATGAGGTTGATGTTAACTACCAAGTCTGTATTGCCATTCTGCACACTACAGCAAGTAACCGGTCTCAATGTGCATTCTTGCTGCGCTTGCATTTTTCTGGGAGAGGACAGAGCTGCTAGGATGAGGAAGGACATGCCTCTAGGTCCTGCCACCAGCCAGCTCTGCCCTGCAGCCCAGCCAAGGTTTGTTTGCCAGGGGAGGAGCGTAAAGATGTGTACACTCAGACCATTCACACCCTACCCTATTCACACCCAGTCTGGGACCAGAAGGAAAAGCAGTGATGCTCATTCCGTCCCACCTACCAAAAGATGAAGCGCTTTGGCACCCCAAGGTTGCAGCCTAACATCAGAGACGTATGTTGAGGACAGTGCTGTCTGAGCCTGATGTGATTATATTTAACAGCACATCAGTTAACAAATAAAAATAGTAATAAAAAAGTAAATTTCTGTAATGCAGAAGTGATAGCATTGTACTGTAGCGAAATCAATGACCCTGTTTCTCCAGACTCCACAGCGATCGAATAATTTTAATTTCCAGAGAAGAAAACCTGTGTGCTGTTTGTATGTGGGTTTGGGGGTTGTTTTTTTTTGTGGGTTTTGGTTGTTTTGTTGTTGTTGTTTGTTTTGGGGTTTTTTTTTGTTTGTTTAAGGCCTCAGCTTAGCAAAGTACTTAATCGGGAAAGTACTTCAACACTGCTTTCACTGGGACTATTCACAGGCCTGATGATTCCACTAGATCAGGGCCTAAGTCAAATGTTTGTTTTTTATTTTTAATATGTGTGTGCAATTAAATACTCCAGGAGCACTTTAAAGAGGTGAAGTTTAACTAAAGCTTTGAGGGTTCACCTGCCACCGTCCCCTTGCTGTGCCGATGGCGATTCCTGGTCTGTGTTGGCAGCTGGGTGGCGAAGGGAATGCTTCCGTGCCAGGGTGCATGTGCGCCTGCCTGTATCTGTGTGCCCTGATTACAACAGCCACATCAAAAGAACGAGGTTTTGTTTTCAAGCTACAAAAAGGCAACCAGCTCTGTATTAGTGAGAGGCTGTGTATATGCTGCTATATATACTTTGTATATAAATGCTGGGATTCGTATGAGAAATAAAGCCGTCTCCCCCCGCTTCCCTTACAGAGCCTTCCAAAAAAGACTGTGTCGCTCTGGTCTTACATCAACAGCCAACTGGAAGACTTCACTAACCCCTTGTACGTGAGCTACAACAACCACGTCCTGTATCCCGTGGCCAGCATGCGCCACCTCGAGCTGTGGGTCGGCTACTACATCCGCTGGAACCCCAGGATGAAACCGCAGGTACGTCTCTTCCAAGGGTCCTGCTTTTATTTCCCTCTCTGCTGGAACTAATACGGTCATTTTGGAGCTCAAGACCTTTGAAGCACAAGAATTGATGTACAAACTTATGCCGCCACTGCTTAAATCTAAAAAGAAATGCCTAAATTCAAATGCAAGTAAGTGAAAGAGCAACATCTACTGCAGGAGCTCAAGATACTCATCGGTTTGGAAAATTTCTCACTTAGAATATGAGGAAAATCATCTGTTCTCTCTTCTTTACAGAAGAGCCTAAAACTCCAAAATTTCTTTGGATGTAGGATTCTAGATCTGAGCTTTGGGGCTATATTTAGATTTGCTGCTTGCTTCGGCTGTCCAGGGCACAGGGGTCTGACTGCAAGCGTTACACTCCTGAGCTGTGGCAGCAGGGAAACTGGCGTGCCCAGGGCAGGCACCTGAGAGAAGGAGCCTCAACACGGCCCTAAGGGGTGGAATCGCTTTTTAATAGGAAAGGGCATATTCCTGGATTGCCTCAACGTCCACCGCAGTTAACAGAGCTCTGCAAATCTGGGGCATTAGATACAGGAGCCCAACAAATGCTTTCCTGACTGTTTAACAGTCAGAACTATGTGAAAATATTTGGATAAATCTGTGTTGCTTTTTTCCCCCAAAGCCCTGAAATTATGTCCAGGCCAGTGTCCCCCAGAAACGTGAGAGATTAGAGTTTTGTAGTGGTCATCTTTCAAAATAAACACTAAGTTTTGTTTAGCCACTATTGCACCATGCATGTTAGGTAAAATGAGTATCCTAAAGCCAGAGCGACTACTCGCCCCTGGGCTGGAGACAGTGCTGTTGCCCACGTGCCACCCCTCCTTCCCTCGTGGCTGTGTGCCGGGTCAGCAGCAGCGTTTTGTGGTTCAGGCTTCCACTTCCGTGCTTATTTGCCAGCCCTCAGCTGCGCATTTTCTTGCAGGAACCCGTCCACAATCGCTACAAGGAGCTTCTTGCCAAGCGGGCTGAGCTGCAGAAGAAAGTGGAGGAACTGCAGAGAGAAATCACCAACCGTTCCACCTCATCCTCGGAGAGAGCTGGCTCTCCCGCGCAGTGTGTCGCTCCCGTACAGACAGTTGTATAATACAAACTTTTTTTGCCGAGTACCTTCCCAGGACCACAGGGGCAGCTTTTCTGAAACCCTCTGGATTTCCAGCGTGGTGTCTGGGAGATGCCAACCTATTTATTATTTCTCTCCAGGGTAATTTATTAGTACTGTAGCACTAGAGGAAGCTTAAGCTAAAACAAACAAACAAGGCCCCCTATGCAATTAACCTTCTCAGTGGCTAAGATAATACAAGCTAATTGCACTTGCCACCTAAAACAAACCTAGAGCTCGCTCTTTGTTCACTTACGTGCTAGAAATCACTTGGCTTTAAAGAGAGACTGTGTACTAGAAGTACCGTGGAGGAAAAACATCTACTCAGAAGTTTGAACAAAATCTCACCTTTGCTAAAAGGCAATACTGACTCTGTGTTGGAGCCTAGAACACAGCTGTGGAGCCAGGAGACCCTCCGCTCTGTCTGCATAGCAGTGTTAATGAGAGCCGTTGCCAGCGTACTGAGACAAGCAGTGATAGCACCTGAAACACATCCCTGGTCTTGCTTTTCCCTTCACTTTGATCTAGATCATGGGAAGCCATGTAAATGATGCCTTATTTAAAGAAAGGGCAGCTTCTACCAGTAAAACACAGTGGTAGAGGAGCGACCTACGTGACCGAACTTTGTAGGACAAAGTTTACTTCCACCTCTGCAACTTGGGAGTCTCGCTCATGGTTTACATTGGGTGTGCCAGGATGCAACTTCAGCACCTTTACTTCTGAGGGGGGAAGCAGAGTATGGCTCCCCGGGGCTTTCTGCGGCTCCTCTGTCCTCCAGTGCCTCGTACTCATCAGGGGAAAGGTAGTGGAATGCCAGGGGGCACGTGTGAACTGCTGGGATCAGTCATTCCATTTTGCTTGGGTAAACGTAATTAGTGACTTCAGTGCTTCTGTGCAGGATCATAGTGGCATACTTAAGGTATTTCAGTTTTCTGTTAACTAATGGAAGTAACTGACTATCAACCAAAGAAGCCTTTCTGCCTGCGTTGCAACTGCCACTTAATCACAGTAGACTAAACAGCTTAGCCTGTTTCTGAGCCCTATGTTTAGGTCTTTCTCCTCATAGCATACTTCAAGAATTAAGTTTAGTCAGGTGACGTTAAGTCCACATTCAATTGTAAAAACACAAGATTTTACCAGAGAAGTGGAGACAAAAACCACACTTGGTGGCCAAGACTGCCCCATTGCTCTTCCAAACAGGTAAGGATGGGGCTGTAGAAGATAGGGCTTACGGTGAAGGAAGTTGTCTGTGGGAGGAGCTTTACTCCAGGCTGCTTCTCTTCTCCGTGCTAAGGAAGAGGGGCACTGCTTGCCCTGGGGTTCTGTGTTGCTCTTTTATGACAGGACCCCATACTGTGGTCAGTTGTTCAATGTATCCTCCCGCATGCTTCTTCACTCCACCTCGCTTCCACCTTAGTATTTCTGAGAGGGTACAAGAGTGGGCCAATTTACGCGTAAGAAACTGCCTTTCAAAAGCCACATTCCTTCTGAGGCAGTAACAATCATTTCCCCCCGCAGCCTCCATCTCTGCTCTGCTGCAGTCAGTGTCTCAGTGATTACACAGGAATCCACAGCCACCTTTGGACTGAGAGTAACAGGCCCTACGGCATCACAGCATTTGTTACAGGGTGGCCTGAGACATGGCTCAGTAGTGCAAAGAATCCGTGCAAAATACCCTCTGAAGGACCTGGATTTGCTTTAAGGTTAAAGGGCAAATCTGCTCTTACACAGTGATTGTATGTAAGATGGTTCATAGCATTATTCTCTTAGCAAGTTGACTATGTGTGTATATTTTGTTTCTTGAAGGCTGTTTGGTTTCCTTAACACTAATAAAAATTCATAAATGGGTAAAGTTCCTGTGCTCTTATTTTCAACTATGTGGTTCTCCAAAGGACTTGCAGGACATGCACGCATTAAAATAGCACAGGAAATTCAGCATGTCAAATCCAAATCACTCTCATTCTTCTGCAGCTGGTCTTGCAAGATGCCACTGTTCAAACTCTGAAATTCAGAATGACAGGAAAACAAAATTCATCTTTGGACAAGTTTCTGTTAATCTATTCAGACCAGTATGAATACAGACGCAGTGCTTAGCTGCCTGATATTACAAAAATACTCTCACAATTAAAATCAAACAATTTCTGCACTTCAGAGCGTGCTAGCACAGTAACTTCTGTGTAAGAGGATTCACATTTTCCTGTGTAAGTCATGCTAAACCCAAATTCACTGGGATGATATGGGATTAACTCAATGCCTGCTCCTTGATGCTCTCACTTCTAATAGGCTTAACTCCAACTTGGGCACCTCATTCCTACAGGATGCAGTGCATATGGAGCCCAAAACACTCCTAAGCCCCCCATCGGTAAGGAGCTGCATCTCCAGCTCATCTAAGACAGCCTGCGGCAATACTGAAGCTGACCCATCTCAGAGCAAGCTGATCCCCAGAGGTCCTTCCCAAGAGAAGTTACTGAGTGTAGCTTCAGCTACTGATCTTTAGGCACCTCTGGGATGAACTGCGCTCTGCGTGGTCGCTCCAGTGACCTGTGTCTCCAACACAAACAAAGTTAAGGGGGATGGCTCCAGGCCTGCTTAACAGCTTCTGCCTTCTCCCCACACAGCTAAAATCTGCTGTGCCTTGGATGCAAGGAGGGTGGATCACCTACAGATAATTAAAACTCAAATCCCTTCTCCCTGTGTTGACCCTACAGTTCCCCACCCGCTCAGCCACAGGCAAGGGCGCACCACTCTGAGCCTCTCCGTGCCTGCAGCTTGCAAGGGGCTCGCAGTCACACCCTGAGCGGGGAGACAGAGAGCAGCCTGGAGGGGGCACAGTGCTGCAAACACTGAGCTCAGTTAGAGGAAGTGCAGCTTTCCCACAATTCCATCAACAGGCAAGCTGGCTTTATTATTTTCAACTGTATAATCAGGTAATCTGGGCCTTCTGTACATTCCATTAATAGGAAATTCTTTACATTATTAACATAATAAATAACATTTCCTCAGCTGTGCAAGTCAGTGCAAAATGAATTGCACCACTACCGAAGTGGATAGCTCATCAAAGCACATATTTCAAGTTAAAAGCAAGTTGCCAGGACTGAATGGCATGATTGAGGCACTTGCAGTTTAAAACACTTGTGGTTTATCTCACTCCCTTACCACCCAAAGCTGTGGGCAAGGAGGCAGGATATCCTATATCCCTATCCTATAGCTTTTCCATACAGTAGGATTTCTTCAACCTTGAAAAGCATTCAATCACTGATCAAGCAAAATAATTCAGAAAAGTTACTTTGCTTCTTTTGAGTACTCAAACATCCACTGCCGTTAATGCTGCCTAACACAATGCAGCAGCGCAAGAACTAGGAAAGCTTTTGGAGGAGAGCCCCACAGAACACCTTGAACAGGTTTCCCCGTTCTCCCTTAGATGCTCTCAGAGTTTGAGTAGTCGCGGCTGCAGGCAGAACAGAACTGACAGACGCCCTTAAGACTCAGGGTCACAGCATCATTTTCAACAAGCTGCATCCTGAGACGCCTCCCAAGGCACAGTTCAACAACAGCATGAAATCACACTGGCATTTCACGCAAGCCAGCCCGCAAAACCGTGTGGTGCTTGGTGTGCTGAAAGAAAATGGAGGGACTGCTGGAACCAAACACGGAAGGGACTGGTGGAGACCTACGTTCGGATGCAGTGGCTGGGTACCTTAAAAACAGAATGTGTTTTAAACTAGACCATAATATACACAATCAATCCAACCCAGGGACAGAGAATTCAGGGCCCATACTTCAAAAGTGCACTTTGCATACAGTAGTCTCTTTCACACAGCAAGAAATGCAGCTATTTTATGTCCAGAATGTGAGGGATTTTGACCAGGATGGTATCAAGAACATTTCCTGCAGAACAGTCAGTAGTCCCAGCTGATGTCATCTTTCTGTAGCGAAGTCTGTATGGTCTGCATGTCTCTCAACAACTGAAGATTTTTCCGACTCTTCTCTCCAGGTTTCACTTTGATGGGACCAGCGTTCTTTCCTTTCGTGGTTACTGTAGTTGTTACTTTCACCTCACTAACAGGGAACTTGCTGTCTCTTATTTGTTTAGCAGAAGTCTTTTTGGACTTGCATTCTCTCTTAAGTCTCTCTAGCTGAAAGAGAAACCCAAAGAAAAACATAAACTGAAGCAAGGTCACTGCTTCATGTTGTGCAATTCTTCCAGACAGCTCAATATCCCACTGCTTACCTCACCCAGCTAAGCAAATGGATGCTCCCAAGTCACCCTGAATAATATTTTGTTTTCCTTATACAGCATTGCTATATTCACATCTTTAGAACAGTGTGCAGCTTCTAAATCTGAACTACCAGGTTATCTCTTTAAAAACGGAGAAGTTGATTATGGGGGAATGTCTCCATCATGAACATGACAGAAAAAGTTATAAATGACAGAAAGTTGATTTGTCGCTGTCACCATCCAGAGATTAAAAAAAACCCTAAAGAGAGAAGTTTTTCCATACACATACCGTCAGAGGCAGCTTTAAAAAGAATACCGAAACTCTGCTGAGGTGAAGAGCTGGTATCCACACATCGCACTGTAAATCAGAGCCTGTAAGGCTCGGTACTCGGCAGCAAGGACTGAGCTGGCAGAAGCTGCAGTGGGAACTGGGCAGCCTAAGGCGCAGACACATCCACCGCTCTCCAACTGCAAAACAGCTGGCTTCCACGCTCCCCTCACTTCAGGTAGTGGCTCCCTCCTCCTCGCTTATAGCGCGCAGCAAGTGCCCTGAATGCTGACTCCTAAAGCTTTTGTCAACAGCTGGTCGTAAGCCTCAGTGTGTGCAGAGTCATTACGACTAGGAACTACTACACAGCTGTTTCTCTGCAACAGTTCCTCTGAAGATCATAAGAAATCAAAGGTGAGTAATGGTTCTGTTTGAAAGCATTTCACATGTCCATTTTGGATGTCAGCAGCAGTGTTCTCAGAACACATTTTGTGGATGAGGATGAACCTTCTTGGTTCACGTGAACTGAACCAGATTAAACACAGGGTTAAGCTCTTTAGAAGGATTTCACTGAAATGAATGAAGATTAAAGAAAATAGGGAATCGATATATTTTATAGCTTTGAATGAACAGGCCACACTATTCAAAACATTTTGAAAGTTGTTTTAAACTGAAACAGATATTTCAGGTTTTATATAATGCAAATTAAAACATAAATAGGCCATTTACTCCAAGCAAAGGCAAACTGTTAAAGATTCAGCTCAACAGTGAAAGCCCCTGGGAATGTAGGCGTCTAAATACAGTTTAGGTTACTGGAAGTTCAACATGAAGAGCAGCATTTCTTGAGGGCTTTCCTCTACTACCTGTGTGCAGCTGGTTGTCACCGGGGACCTCATGCAAAGCGGTCACTCTGGTTCAGCACAGCTGTTTGACCCATGCCAGGAGTGGCTGTGACTGATGACAAGACAGGTTTATCTCCTGACACAGCAGATACCTGACAAGAAATCCCTCCCAGACAGACCACTGGAGGCCCAGGAAGCAGAGTCACACCTTTCAGCCCTATATGCTGTTTCTCAGCTTGTGTGTTGCCCAACCGGCTTATGCTGTGTTTACAGAATGCAACAACTGTGGGATCTGCTATTGTACAGTAGACTATCTTCTCCTTGTTTTGGGGATAAGAGGAGTGTAAAATAGAGTGCAAGAACAGATGCGAAAGCTCTGCCCAGGACAGGATGAAGAGTGGGCACAAGGGTTACATGGTAAGACAGAAAGGATATTCCTGCAGAAATACCAGAATAGAAAGATGCAGGCTTGCAGACTAACTTTGGGACATCAGAGCTAAAGCTAGGCACTACTGCTCTAAGATAATTATTTCTGCTTTATTCAATTACTGATAAGTTAAGATAGAATGCAAAAAACCCCCCCCAAACCAACAAAACCCACTTAAGATAGCAACTCCACAGAAGCATGAACATAGTTAAAAAGTAACTTCACCTGCAACCGATGCCTCCGGACTTTGCTGATCTGGTCTGCCTTTGCTTCCATCTTTCCCACCAGCGCCTCAAGTTCCCTCTCCAGATCTTCCCTCACTGCAATGGTTGGGGCTTCCTGGACAAGCTTTGACAGCTGCTGATGATCACTAGCACGGAATTCAGACAGAACAAAGCTCGCATCAGACTCCCTTGGCTTCTGGTGCTTGCACACCCAGTTCAGAAGTAACACTTCTGGGAAACCACAGCGTCAGCAGACAGACATGTTCAACATGCCATAACGAACCCGTAAGAACAGTTTTGCTGGTTAGCAGCATTATTATCGTAGCACATCCTGGTGGCAGGCTGCTGAAACGGCAAGTCTCAATAACATAAGTAGCTTCACACAGTCAAAATGACCAAATAACCTCCTGAGGGCACAACCTCAGCACTCACTCAGTTACTATTTCGTGTATTTCTATCTACTGCAGTTATGCAGTAAGATAACAATTTGCGTTCTGTTAACCAGGACAAGCGAAACAGCTAGTAAAGCTGCCCTTTAATGGCGCATCTGTCCATTGCATCAGGGGCTGTTACCACACCGCTCCCTAACCCCTCACACATTTGACACTGCTGCATATAAAACCAGGTATGCAGCCCAGATTGCTTATCAGAATTTATTTTTAACGGCAAAAATAAATTACAGCCTCCAGAGCCAGTAGAGCAGAGAGATTATATGCCAGAGACTTCCCAAAACTAAATCCTTTCTCAGGAAAAACCTTCCAACTTTAAAGCAAAAGGCAAAAATACAAAGCATCTACATTCACGGTCTGCAACAGAGAATACGCCCAACTCACAAACTCATCTGCCCAAATTCATCTTGTAAAGTCAGCAGCACTTCTGAGAGCTCTTCCTGGGATGAAGAAGATTCCTTTGGCAGAGATGACTTCCTGCTTTTGCTGGCAGGATGACCGGTGCCAACGGGTTTTGCTAGTGGAGTATCATTTACCACACGACTGTTACACAAAGCTTTCGTATGTTGTTTCATCAGGTGTAGGACATGTTGCACGTTGGCACCAACTGAATGACTGGGACTGGTAGACTGGAAAAAGCAAAAGAGGCTGCTTTGAAGTGGCATTGTCAGCAACCTACTTGGTAATAATGGAGAACATTTAAAAACCAATAACATTTTTGAGTCACTGCCAAGAATGTACTTTTTGTTTGAATGAATATGCACTAACAAGAGCAGCTTGGCCAGCGGCACAGAGAGGACTCATTTTCTGGGAATGCCACTTCAGCAAGTTACCAATATTCAACAAGCTTTCTGAAGGCAAACTGGAAGAAAACAGTCAAAGAAAATGAAATGATCTGACCACTGGGTGTCAGGAGCGCACCAAGCCAAAGCCACTTAAGGAGGTGCAGCTACAGAGCATTAAGCTTTAGAATTAAGCAGCTCACCTTCCCAGCTACAAAGGGTACATCGCCCAGACACAGTCTGTAATGGGGCTGCGTAGTGAGATGGCTTGTAAGAGAGCATTTCTGGAAGGAAAGAAGAGATAAATGTTTTTAAAGATGACACTACAACAAACCCATTTTCCCTTTGCTTTGTAATCAAAGAGGCAGCCTACCTTTCCAACTGCATGTACCCACCCTTATTTCACTCCTCAGTAATTGCCCTTCTCTTCCCACCATGTTACCTTCTCTGGCTGCTTAGTTTTTTTCCTGGGTTTTCTTGCTTTTGGAGAGAGCAATGGGGATGCTGCTTGAATCAGTAGTCTGTTGGTTTCCAGGCCTGTCTGGAGCTTTAATTGAGGGAATAAGGGAAATTACTGGAATTGTTTTAATAATCAGAGACAGAGTAAGCTGAGAATTGCAAAACAAGAGTTTTTAAACTACAGGCTCTCTGAAAGCAAGGGCTTCAAGTGTTTAGGATGCTTCTGCGGTCCAAAGTAAATTTAAACATTAAATAAGAATATCTCCTCTGGTAGCACTGCTCATCACTAATCTTAATAAGCTAGAGAATCAATCTTACTGCATTACTCCCATGCAGGCAAGTGCCAAAACATCAACTATACTTTACACTTAACAAAATGTTAGGGAAGCCACCCAACCCTGCTCAGTTGATCCTCCGGCATATAGTTAAGAGACAACTATTCACCTCCTTTTGCAATGCCTGTTGTTACAATTATGAACAAGGGAGCATGCCTGTTGGCCTTGATCTATTTAAAGAGAGATCCTCATACATCCCCAACTATGAATTTGTCTGAATTTCTACTCCTCTTTTCCAACTACCCTCTTTAATTGAGGAAATCAAGCTTCAGTGCACAGGTGCTGTTAGGAAAAGGTTTCCAAAAAGCTCAGAGACTTAAGAATATTTGGCACCTCAGACAGGAGGGGGCGGGGAAAAAAAACAAACCACAAAAAAAACAATCCCTAAACAAAAAACCACCCAACAAAACCAAACAAAAACACGAACAGAAAAAAAGCAAACCTAAAAACCTAAACAAAGGTTTTCATTATTCTGTATATGGGAGGCACTTGCAACAAGTTTAGCTGAAAAGTTGATGAAAGAAAGAGCTAATTACAGTGCATAACAGTATAACAGATATTTCCTGTTGGTTACCTCGGCTGCTTTTTCCTGAACAAGCTTCCTTGCGTGTTCTTCCTCCTGAAGCTTCTGTTCCAGCTCCTTCATTTTTTTCTAGTCAAAGTTGAATAAAAATAATAGCATTACTGATGAAACTATCGTTTTCTTCCTGAAGCCTACAATACTAAGAGCCTGAGCAAAAGTATAGCAGTTCAGCTTATGACTTAAAGCTAAGTGAAGACTTCAGCGTTAGAATGATTGCTGACGTTTTGTCTGTACAGCCAGTAAACAGCAGTCAAGTGCTTATGCTTAAAACTTAATCGATTTTTCTATTTTTACTTCCACAACTGCTATCTGAATTTAACTCCCTCCTACAGGGAGGGTAATACACAAGGCTGTCTTTCTCTTCCGCTGTAAAAAAAAAACAGAAAGAAGGTTGTTTTGTGGATGTTATCCTGAAAGACTCTGTACTACAAAAGGACTAACAAAGATATACCATGTATCATTATAAGCTAAGAGAAGACTTGCTTTATTTAGACCACTAATGGTAGTTTTGCTAAACTCTAAGAGAGGAGTTTTTGAACATCTAGCCACCTTCTTAATAAAGAAGAAGGAGGCAAGTTTGTATGATGCCTCTGAGATTTGTTTAGGAAGAAGTGATGTGATTTCATCTTTTAATTGTTAAAAACACATAAGAACTCCTTTGAAAGCCCATTTCAAAGAAAAGAGTTAAGGTGAAAAGCACACATTTCTTTATAAACCCTCCAGTGAGATGAAAACCTCGTTGAAGCAGGATACACTTACTTCAAATCCCAATGTGAAAGTTATTTGGTAGCTTTCTGCTTTTATACAGCAGAGCGAAAAAAACAATCCAGAGCTCCAGGACACAAAACAGCTTCCCTTCTCTTCCCCCACAGACTGATTATTCACAGAGCCACTAGTCAAACTTAAGGCAGAAAAGCATACATTTTAAAGTAACAGCTATATTTGGGCACTTCTGTTTCTTTATAAACCCACGACACTGAGGTAGAAAGTATTTCAATACTGCTTTACTTAAGCATTAAGTGCAAGATTAATGTAACCAGCTGTTATACAAAGGTGTTAAAAGGCAAAACCCTGGATAAACATTGAGGACAAAGGCACTATGTAAAAGGAACCAGCTTTTTCTGTTGAATAAAAGAACCCTTTTGGCTGTTTATTTTTCTTCATTCAAGTCAGGTATATTCCAGGTAACTTAAGATAATCTTCTGTCCTTTACAGCATGTGGCACAATTCTTGATTTCTACATGGTCAGTCTCACAAAGATTTTTGTCTACCCTGTTAAGTCAGAATTTTTAATATGAAAATACTGAAGCAAATCTTCTGTTTGAACTGAAGACTGACATGAAGCTGGGCCAATGCTTTTATACTGAAATGAATGAGTATGCACTCAGCCAGCTGCTCAGCTGCAGTGTGCAGCTCAAACTGCAGAACAGGAGTGTATCATCTTACTGTATCATCAGTGATAGACCCTGTTGGAAATTATCTGTCCAAGTTACATTCCCAAAAGAAACTCTTTTTCTTCCCTATAGAAAAACTATTACACAGATTACTGGTCCATTACTGAGAGGGAGTGGACAGAGGGCCAGCTAACAGCCAACACAGATGCTCCCCAGGTACGCTGCCTGTCATGTAAGGTAGCACGGCACAGAAAGTGCACCGCAGGTCAGCACTGGGCTGCCTAAAACACTCTGCTCTGTCACCACTAGCCACTGCAAAAAGTTTCAATGAAAACACAGGAATAAAATATTTATATTTTTTGCCTGTTTTCTAAGGGAAATTAAGATTCATGCAATCACCTCACTCAGAATCACAGAATCATAGAATAGTTTGGGTTGGAAAGGACCTTTAGAGATCATCTAGTCCAACGCCCCTGCAGTAAGCAGGGACATCTTCCACTAGACCAGGCTGCCCAGAGACCCATCCAACCTGACCTTGAATGTTTCCAGGGATGGGGCATCTACCACCCTCTGGGCAACCTGTGCCAGTGCTTCACCACCCTCATTGCATTTCTTCTTTAGATCTATTCTGAATCTACCATCATTTATTTTAAAACCATTAACCCTTGTCCTATTGCAACAGGCCCTGATATAAAGGTCTGTCCCCACCTTCCTTACAAGCTCCCTTTCAGTACTGGAAGGCCTCAATTAAATCTCCCTGCAGCCTTCTCTTCTCCAGGCTGAACATCCCCACTCTCTCAGCCTGTCCTTGCAGGAAAGGTGCTCCAGCCCACGGATCATTTTTGTGGCCTCCTCTGGCCCCACTCCAACAGCTCCATGACTTTCCTGTACTGAGGGCTTCTGTCATGGTTTTAGCTGGGATAGAGTTAATTTTCTTCACTGCAGCTGGCATAGTGCTGTGCTTTGGACTTAGCATGAAAACATTGATAACACACTGATGTTTTGGTTGTTGCTGGGTAGTGCTTGTACTAGTCAAGGACTTTTCCAGCTCCCCATGCTCTGCCAGGTGCACAAGAAGCCGGGAAGGGAGGGGGCACAGCTAAGAGAGTGGATTCAAACTGACCAAAGGGATATTCCATATCATGTAATGTCATTCCCACTATGTTAACTGGGAGGAGGTGGCCGGGGGAGGAGGGAAACAATTGCACTCAGGATTGCAGCGTCAGTCGGCAGGTGGTGAGTGGTTGTATCACTGGTGTTTGCTTTTTTCTTTTTCCATTATATTATAATTATTATCATAATATTATTATAATTATTTTATTGTAATTATTAAACTGTGCTTATCTCAAGCCACAAGTTCTTTTGCTCTTCTGATTCTCTCCCCCATCCCACAGGGGTGGGGGGAGTGAGCAAGCGGCTGCGTGGTGTTCAGTTGCCGACTGAGGCTGGACCACGACAGCTCTAGAGCTAGATGCAGCGCTACAGTGGGGTCTCACCAGAGCAGAGCAGAGGGGCAGAATCACCTCCCTCAACCTGCTGGCCACGCTTCTTTTGATGCGGCCCAGGATAGGGTTGGCTCATGTCCAGCTTTTTGTTCACCAGTACCCCCAAGTCCTTCTCGGCAGGGCTGCTCTCAATCCCATCATCCCTGAACCTGTGTTCGTATTGGGGGTTGGCCCAACCCAGGCACAGGATCTTGCACTTGGCCTTGCTGAACCTCATGAGGTTCACATGGGCCCACTTCATGAGCTTGTCCAGGTGCCTCTGGATAGAATCCCATCCCTCAAACAACTTTAACCAATGAAGACAGAAAGGTATGAAACCGTAAAGATACAGAACACCTAAATTTCATAAAAACTGGCTCTGGGATAAACATTCAAATTAGTTCCACCAGAGAGGAAATGCCTCCAGTGTGAAGACAGCTTTTATCCCTGTGCTTCACTACTTTGCAAATTAGCACCTGCTTGACAGCTAAGCAGCGAGCATGTACCCAGCTGAAACAGGGCAGATGTTGTTTCTCAGCACCTGGCAATTAAAGGATAAAGGAAAAAACTAGAGGTGTAGGTAGCATACAGCCACAACCAAATTAAAGGATTCGTTACTTCTTTTGTTCACATAACGGTTGGGTTTTATTACATCTCATTAAGAAAAGATCAATTACTACCAACTACAGTTCTTCAAAACATGTCATCTGCACATACATTCACATCTGGCCATACTCCAGACCAAAGCCCAAACTGTGCTTTTAGGGAACGACCCCATCCTGTAACTCCATCCTCAGACATAAACACATTCAGACCCTCTCAGCCAGCTATCCAGAGACTGCACTGTAGGGTCAGAGTTGCAATAAACATACACCAGAAAATGCTTTAGCGGCAAGTACTCTAGTTAGGAGCCCTTCACATGACTAAGAGTCTCAGCATTTCCTGTTCACAGGCAATATTAACATTGGCAAATTGCTTGAATACTTATAGTGCCAGGTAGTGGCTCTGCAGAGATTAAATGCTCTCAGTAAGACCCACACACAACTTGTGCTCCAGCAGAGTGTCTGAAATCAGAGGCAGTTACATCATTGCTCACTCATGAGTGGTCACCTCACCACTTCACATCCATTTCAGCACACCATGTATAGAAATAGCCTTTCTTATGTATTTCTTGCTTCAAATAAAACTTGCAAATACCCCTGTGGTCTTGCCACAACTAAAGCAGAGGTTGAAGAGGCAAGAGATGCAACTGTTTTGAGCACAGTGTGCAGTCACCTTTTCAGGATTTAAGGTAACACTTAGCACATGGATGCTCACGTAGAAACGCAGACTGCAAGCATGGAGGCAGATAGACCTATCAATCTGAAAACAACTAATGACCTTGAGTCAGAGTTAAATCCAGATTTCTCTCAGTTCCTAGAATGGATTCAAAATTGTGTGTCTTTAACACCCAATTCCACTAAAATAGATTTAATTGTGACAGCTACTAATTCCTGAAGATATCATGAATCATAGGCCTCTAGTTTAATCTGGGAGGGGAAGGGGAGGAAACAAATTGAACTGTTATGCTGAAATTATGTTCACTAGCCAGGCACAGGAAGGCAAACAACCCAGTCCCACCAAACTCCACCTGCTACCAGTCAAAAGCTTGTTAAAAGCCCCTGAGAAAGGGACTCCTGTTGCTGAACCAGTTATTTCAACCCTGTCCCTGGAGAAAACTACTGCTATTTTCAGTGAACAAGGCCCAGGAGACACTCATGTCCCTTTCAAAGAGTCTGGCCCAGGTGAACAATGCAGGCACTTTTACTCCATAAATGCAGCTTACCAAAATGGGGTGTTAAGATCTTAAACAGCTTGTTACAGCCACCTTGTATCAGGGAGTCCCAAGAATAGCTGTAGTGTCTAAAGGTCCTGCCGCAGACCAACTAGCTGAAGATCTACTATCAAACACCTCCTTAGGTACTCCTGGAAAAACACCATCTACTTCAGCACCTGGCAAGGGCTGGTGTGCAGGGTGGCAAGCCTACAATTTTGATTGAGTAATGAGCTGTCTTCAAAGCCACAGTGTAATCAGGTACTATCTGCTCCTTTTGGATGGAGGGAGTTTGCAGGTGGAAGCCTCTCCCTTGCTAAGCCCTCTGTAGGTCCCACACTTGGGAGTCTTGTGGTCTCTCTACAGCAGCAGAAAGGGATAGGATGTGGACTGGATTGCAGAAGCCAACACCACAGACGGTATGCAGAAGGAATATGATCAAACACAGTCATGCTGAACTTTTAAAAACTACCAGTTCAAACCAAATCCTGAAGAGGCAGACTGGGTCAAACACACTGACAGCCAGCCAGTGCTAGAGGCCTAGCAATGCAAGGCTCCATAATTCTGCAAGCAACATAATTAATAATAATTGCATCTCTTAAGGAAGAGCATAAGTGGCTAAAAGAAAAAACACACCAAACCCACACAAGTCAAGTCAAAACTGGGTTGGTAACAGAATGTAACTGCTAGTATTCAGTAGCACGCAAGGCAACTCAGGAGCTGGGAGCTTCCGAATGCCTGCAATCCTACATGCCTAGGAACCAGTTAACCGCAAAAGAGGAACACCAACAGATACCGTTAAGGCTAAGCAAAGTGTAGTGACCTACAGCCTACCTGGCCAGGTAGACTTCCAGCAATAACTGCAGGTTTTTACAACACTTCAGCTTTAAAAAGATGTTTAGTTGCTGCCTTTGTCTACAGCATAAAGTTTTGCTCACCTCTATTATTGACATATAGCTATAAAGTGCTGATTACAATAAACAGGATAAGTCTGATACAGTATCCAGTGCAAATGACAGACCTCTGCTATGGACTGCATCACGGTAAGCCTGCTGTACTCTCTTTCCAGCATATCCAGCTTTTCCAATTTAGACTGAACATGCGATTGATCAAGAAGCCGATCTCTCTCCAACGAACCCTTGAAAGAGGAAGTAAAAAGCAAAACATTTACAAGCATGATAAAACAAGCCTTGTAGTAAGCTTTGTGTCTGCAGCACAAAGGAGGCCCATCAGCAGTCCAAAGGAACTACTACCTCCTCTGTGCAATTTTAGATGGTACTAAGATTAGGGAGCAAACTGCACCACTGGTCCACCGATGTTGGGAACCTTCAACCACACTCAACCAGACTCAGATGATAGAGAATTCAGTGGTCACTCCTCCCTCTGAATCCAACATGGTAAAACCCCCTCATTACTCAGCTATCAGAGATAGCTTTCTTCATTCTTTTTTTTGCTTCAGTAAATACTTAATAGACTAAAATAGGGCAGCCAGAGAGACCAGTGAACAGAGAGCTCTAGGTGATCCATACTCTTATAAAGCAAAGTTCAAGCTTATTTTAGATATAGGCCAAATCTTGCAGTCACTGATGGTAGGAGATAGAAATTTTACTATTATTTCTACAGAATCAGTATTTCAGCCCCAGTTTAGCAAAAGTAGAACTAGTAAAGAAAATCCCCAAAGATATGAAGAGTGTAAACACAAAAGGGACGTTTTTCCCCAGTGGGACATGGGCCTGATACTGTCTTAGAGGCAGGTGCACAAAGGCAGAAAATACCACGGTCCTAGTAAGACTGGGAAATTTAAGTAGGGAAACTATCCACACTGAAGTATGTAAAGGCCAGCTAAAACACACAGCCACACTTACAGATATTAAAGTTATAGTTACTATGAAAAATCATGACATAGTTAATGATTTTTATAATTTAACCCTGAGATAATCTTGAGGACACACCTGCTTTTCCAAGAGATGTGACTTCTCATTTTCTGCATGCTGGATCATTCTTCTCATATAGTCCAGCTGTTTCTCTAAAAGGCTACAACGAGACTCAGCAGCTGCCAGCTGAGAAGCCAGTTCTGAAGAAAACAGAAGGCAGAAAAGTGAAATCACAGGCTGCTTGTTCCTGGGATTTATTTTTTTTTAATGTTTTCAGGACAGTTCCAAAACAAGCAAGAAAAGGACCATCTAAAGAAACCCACTGATTAAGCCTAATGATCTTCTGTATGCATGCAAATCCCTAAAACAAAGCATGCTTTTACTTCATAACTCCATGTGTCACTACAAAGTAAAGGAGGCCAAACAAAGTAAATTCAAATAGTTTTATGCATCAGTAAAACTCAAGTTTCATCCACACCGGTGTTCTGTAGTATCTATATAAAGTTTGCAAACCACCTTGATTTTTCTTTGACACTTCAGTCTTGTCATGCTCTTTGTGTTGCATTTGTTCACTCAGTACTTTTTTGTAGTCAGCTGTTTCTCTGCTGAGGTGTTTTACATTCTCCTCCGCCTGAAGCCGTTCCAACTCCAGTCGATGAATTTTTTCCTGCAGATTCTTCAGAGCAGAAAATATTGCTGTAATTGAACAAGTACCTTTTGTTAGATACCATTAAATCTCCACTAGAAGATAACATTGAACTTGAAACATTTTTATAAAACCATGTTGTTATGTAAGAAAGTCAGAGTGTTCCTTACCAGCATCCAAGACTCCTTCTAGGAATTAAAACCTGCTCACCTTTAAATCATAACTGATTCTAAAACCAGTTAAAACCAGTCTCAAATGAATAGATGCCCTTGGTGCACACCTTCATCTGAAACATCTGGGAAAGGTGCATCCCTTTCACAGAACAAAGCACATAAATACTCTGCAGATTAGGTGCAAGCAGTGCATCTTCTGACTCTTTATCAAAAGGAAATGAAAGGTCACAACTAGGTAGTTAAACAGTGGCAGTTCTCTATATTATTATTCCTCTACAAGTGCGTGCTAGCACAAATACACAAAACACAACTATGGATAGTTACGGAGCAGAATAAAGGTTAGCTATGAGATGGGCTACAAACACATTTGTTTCTCTAAGTGGCAGCTCTTTTTTGATTCTTCTGGTTTTGTGCTTGCGTTCCGCTCCACTCCCGAAGATATGCATCTCCTTTGAGCCAAACAACTTTCCCTCTTTGGTTCCATTCCCTGCTTTAACAATTACTCAACAAAACCTTTTTATGTCTATCACCACAAAAAGAAAAGCAGTTGTAATACAACTCACATCACCTTGCAATTAGACCATCTGCTGGTAATCCGATGTATTATGCCTCTCAGCTGTATTGTTTAATTTTGCAAAGGGAACAATAACAATAAGCTCTTTCCCCTACACAGGCCTGTGAAAGTAAAACACAGGAACATCTGTACGGACAGCTCGTATAGCAGAGTGATCTGCAAGGTCATGTTAAACCACTCCTTTTTGCTTAAACCCACTCCAGAGAAAGCATGCACCACCTTTATTACCAAATGCACAAGCACAGAAAAGTTGGGACTGCGTCAGATTACAAAAAAAGGCAAAAATAATTATCAGTCAGAATCAGTTTTCCAGAGTAAAAGCTCATAAAGATTGAAATGCAGAATAGCATCACTTCAACAAAAACCACCTGCTTTAAGGTAACTTAAATAAATGAGAAGTGGGTGACAGCAGTCACCATTATGGAGAAGTTATAGACAGCTGGGCCTTGTCTGCAGGATCAGAGTCACCAACTGTACCATCTTCTCTTTATTTATGTTACTGTTACCAGGATTCAGCTGAAATAGGCACAGCTGAAACTATAAACAGCTTTGTTACTGTTATCCTTCCAGCTAAACTGAAATCTCTGTATATTTAGAATAATGACTAACAAAGTACAGGAATGAAGCAATTCAAGAAACTAATAGATAAAGGTGAAACCCAACACCATGACAAGTTATCATTCAGTCACCCTTATCAGAGTATTAAAACCAACTATGTATGCTGGGACACACGCAAACACAACACAAAAATTCAAACCAAAATAAGCAGAATTTACTATACTCAATTTCAGGATTTTTCAATACCTTTTTTTTGTTTTTAAATTAGGGGGTGGGAGGAGCAATAAGGACCCCCAAGAACAAATGAAATCTACTATTCCATCTGAAATTAATTCCCATATCCTTAACCTTACTAAAATATACACTCCAGAACATTTTGGCATTTTTAAAACCTATGCAAAGAGAGTAAGATATTGGATCATCTGTTTGCTAGACTTCATTTTCAGGACGTACTAATATGTAAACATTTTTTGAAAATAAAGGCAGCTCAATTTTTAAAAAGGGATATAATTTTTAAAAAGGGATATAATTTTTAAAAAGGGATATAATTTTTAAAAAGGGATATAATTTTTAAAAAGGGATATAATTTTTAAAAAGGGATATAATTTTTAAAAAGGGATATAATTTTTAAAAAGGGATATAATTTTTAAAAAGGGATATAATTTTTAAAAAGGGATATAATTTTTAAAAAGGGATATAATTTAACAGATTGTCTCCCTCCACCTACACTTATTTCAGAGTTGGCAGATTTTCTGCTTGAAAAAAGTTGCCAAGTGAGTACTTGGAAGTCGAAAGTTTGTCACTAATGCAACATGCAACACAATCTACAAAAATACTCCTGCATCAGTAATTCATAGGGAAGCTCTCTCCTGCACATCCAATTTTTTGTCTGTCACAAGGTTCCTTCGGTTTTGCATCAATGGCACTCTCAAAACCAATGGCACTGAGCATATGAGAGCATATACCAATTTTTAAATAACACTTCAGGAAGTCAGATTTCATCTACTAGGTCATTAACATAGAAGCCTCTAGTAAATTCACACATGAATTATGCTGTTGGAACAGGGACTTGCACCTATCGTGCTGACTTTTTTTTTTTTCTTAGTTTGGATAATATTAGGATTCATGCTAAATCTTTCTTACTTTTCTCCCGATAAGGAAAGAACATCAAGTTTTTCATACTCTTAAGTGTCCATGCAACTCCAGTCTTAAAGGGAGCATTTTTGCAATGACCCTGAGGCAAACAGCTCACATTGGGAGGACAGAGCAGGACTGATCCATCCTCAACTCCCCTTCCTGCCTCCTGTACTTACCCCAGGGCAGCTCTGGAGTTTGCCTCATTGCATGACAAACCCATTCACTAATACAACAAAAAACTAACCAAGAATGGTTTTGTTCACGTCAGGTCACAAAAGACAAACTTGTTTATCTGGAGATAAACACTATGACCAGAACAGGAAAGGAAGGAGAAGGAATAGCCTAGAAACAAGGAAGAATAAATGGGAGTGCAACCTCCTCTGTTTTTGGTGTTGTGATCTCTCTGTTCAGCACTGTGCTGCTCCTTCTGTATGCTCTAAGCCTTCACTGATTTAATAGATATTCTCACCACACCCTTTGCCCATGACAAGCCTTCCCATTGCAACAGCACCAAACCTCTTCAGTGCCCAAAATGGTTTGAGGCAAAGGAAGTCTCCGTACTTCAAATTCAGCTGTGAACTCGGAAGAGGAGAGACTGAGGAAGAGAAGGACTGGCAAAGGAGCAAAGAAAACATGTCAGGACAATTTCACAAAGTATTCGGCCAATGTTATGGCTCTCTACTACTGAAGAGGAGCATCTTTCTTCAGCTGTAAGGTGACTTTTTTCATTAGGTATTCTTCTGAGAGAGAAGTGCAAAGAACCTACAAAACAGGTGACCTGCACACCACTGGGAAGCGATAAAAGGATAAAAAGATCGCAACCTTTGTAGATGCAGATATACAGTGTTTCACTACATGATTCGGAAACAGCTAAGAAAACAACTTTGCTGAACTATTACCTCTGCTGTTGCTTTCAGGATATGGAATTACTGGTTTCCGTGGGGAGCGCAGCAAATCTGCATTAATAAATGGCTTGTACTTTGGATATTCTATAAATGAAGATAGAGAAAGTCCATCTGTGGCTGATGCAGAGTTATGAGTTTTGTGCAGATCATCCTGAAAAAAACAAAACAAAAGCTGTTATTCAGCATATTTGTTTCTCTGTCACAACAACAACCAAAAAAGTAGAATCCAATTAGATGGTGTGAAGTATTGCTGCAGGATATTGTAATACCTCAAAAGCTATATTTCCTTCCTTATAGCCTTAGGCTGTGTCATTTTCACATCCCACTCCCCTCCACTAAAAACAGTATCAGAAAGAAAATGTCTTTTCCATAATAGTTGCTGATTTCCACTTTTGTTTTCTACTTACTTACACCATCTCTTGCTTATTGTGAGAAGGTAATACACTAGTCAGTTGGAAAACAGCTGCCTTCTTAACTACTGGTTATACTTACTGCACACGAGATAATGTACTAAGGTGGCCAAACCTGATAAAGCACACCCTGGACCACAGTTCTACATCCACTCATCTAACATAACAGCTCACTAACTGTAAATGGGGCAGAGGACATGCTCCCTCCTCACCTCACCCTCCTAGCTGCACAGTTCCAACCCCTCTTTTCCACTGGCTTCAATTCACCCTTCCTATCCTTCCATGAATAGGCTGCACCTCACCAGCAGACACACCTGGGTGACTTCATGCTACACCTCATCAGTGGTACCAGCACAAGAAAAGCAGCAGCAGATCACAGCCAGGAAGGTACCTCTGCCTCTGAGCAGCAACGTGCTGTTAGATCAGCTTGAGACTTCTCAAAGACACAGCCACAGAGACCATGGATTTCTCAGCAGCCTACACCAACTTTCCAAATGTTTGCTGTGTTTTGGATGTTGCAACGACCAGAAGGGACCACCTAGCTGTGAACACGCTATGCTGCCAGAACACTGTTAAACAACATGCCTTCTAACAAGATTCTTCTAAGCAAAAGGGCCACAGCACTTGTATACCATGTTTATGGTTTCGGCTCAAAAACTGGCTACCTGGCCTAAGCTTTCTGATTTGTGTACATGAATCAAATAAAATATGAATGCTTATTTTTAACGTGCAAGAGTAATTTCTCTGAACTGTACCCACCACTAAATTTTTCAGTAACAGAATTTGAAGGTAACCTAAGAGAGAAGCGGGCTGCAGGCAGATGCAATGCTCCCACAGCTTTCCACAGAGCATTTACAACTGAGCAACTGCTGATCTGGGCAGGGTTTTTTTTAAGCTTTTGCAAATACCAGTTATTGGGGGTACATCGTGACCTAAACTAAAATACAGAAAGTATTTCTGTAAGTATCTCATAGCAAGTTAGACAATGGCCCAAAATGCATTATGCAGAAGAAAAATAATACAGGAAAAAAACGAAGAAAATTTGTAAGTCATTTAAAGCCCATACACAGCTCATTTCCTTTTTTAAATGAAGTGATTCATTATGGACAAGAAAATTAGGGTCCTAAGTACTGTGAATGTATTAGTGTTTCTAAGCAGAGTTTTATGAATGCTCTGCAGTCTGTGTTTGTTAACATTCGCCTATACAACATAAGTGCTTTTCTTGGAATAACTGCATTTGCACAAGAACTTCTGCTACCACAGAAAGCCAATTAAAACACTAATCCCTAATTAAGAATATATTAATAAAAATATTTTGAACAGGTTTTTGTATGCATGCAGATACACACTGTTTCATGCTCAGCAGCCATACTGGTCTAACAGAACGCGTGAATTTAAAACCAAACGAAAGCCCGTTAGGTGCCAACATCAAGACCTAAACTCTAGCTCTGCAAAAACACCACCAGCGTTACAGGATGTTGAATTGATGAACACAGAATAAAACCAAATAATGAAGTACAAATGAACCAAGCAAAACACAGTATTTTATGCAGCAGGCAATAGAATAACAGCAGCAACATAAGCCTCAGCAACCCAAGCGACAGTAACTATTGATTCAAATATCGACATACTATCTGCTATTGATTAAAATCAAAGGTATCCCATGAAACAGTCAAAAGAAAAGGTGAAACAGTTCGAAATCAAACTAGGACTGCCACCATTGCTATTTTTCTGCATATGTTTACATTTCACCTGTAAAATCTTGACTGTGAATTAAAAATAACTACATAAAACCCCCAAACTACAGGATGGTTTTTTGTTTGTTGTTTGTTACTGGCATAAGTAACATTTTTCTAGCCAACAGCAGACTAAGTGAAAGAAAAAGCTAGCACACTCAAACACTTGAACACCGAGTTACACAAAGCAAAACAAAAACAGGCTTTCAACTGGTT
Source organism: Phalacrocorax carbo (assembly GCF_963921805.1). Lineage (NCBI taxonomy): Eukaryota > Metazoa > Chordata > Aves > Suliformes > Phalacrocoracidae > Phalacrocorax > Phalacrocorax carbo. The sequence goes on from NC_087513.1 coordinate 205,808,747, forward strand.
GCACGTCTTCTAAATTTCACCTGGATGCGGGGTATAGGCACTAATTTGAATAGCTCAATAGTCAGTACACGTACCTGCTTGAAATAACTACTGAAAAAAATTGTGCTGAAATATTGTCTACTTATTGTATAGGCAATCATTCTTTGCTTCAGTCAAACTAGTCACTTGCTACCAAGCATATTTTCCTTACTTGTTTAAGCAAGCGACTGGTTTATATTCCATTTCACAAATAGAGACTTCTAAATAACCTCAGTAAAACATGTGAGAAAGTTTATGAAACAACATCAAGGAATTGCCCGTCACAAATCTCAGACTCAAATATCACACCACTTCTCTGCTCTTCTCCTTGATTTCTCTCAAGTCATTAAATATTATCTAAGTCTGTTTGTACTCTTCGAAATTCTTACAGGGAGCATCATGCTGCAATGCTCAGGAGAATCCCGAAACATAAAAAAAGATACCTCTGAAAATCAGGGAACTCTATAGATTTGTTCTGAATCTCAGCTAGGCCACGTTTGCTAACTACATCTTCTCCCTTCCTCTGGGTACTCCCTGTAGTCTTTCCTTCCTTAAGCCACACTAAAGCCTCATAATCCTAAAGGCAGAAGCTTAGCACTCCCCCAAGGAGCTGAGCACAGGGCATCCATCGGGTAACGGTAGCAAGCTGGGCACACTTAACCTTCACAAGTCTGAGGATGTTACCTTCCAAACCCATTGCTGCTACCTCTGCGTACCACCTGCCCACTCAAGCGTGCAACAGGGACATTAAAACTCAGACCTGCAATACCTTAACCTACCAGGAGCACACAATGATTCCTGAAGCTCCCAAATACTGAATGTTTAGTCTTAGCTCAGCAACTTGGGGCAGAGGTACTCTTTTCAAACAAAAGAACTTGTGCATGTGGTAAAAATGACCCACTATAACGTTACTTCTCTGTTGCAGAAAAGTAGGGCACACCAGGGAAAACTCTCCAGAAGGCTATTAATCTCAGTGGCATACCAAATGTTTTCAGCAAGAAAAAGGAAAAAAGCTCTACGTTCTTCTCATTATCATACAGAATTTGGCTAGATCCCTGGACAGTAAAAATAACAACGATTTATAAACAAACCATAGAGCCAGAGATGGAGAAAAATGCAGAAAATCTCTCAGGCGAAAACTGCAGCAAAAAAAGCATGAAGGTACCAAGTCAGCGCCTTTGCTATTAGTCCTTTGGCACTGGGGAAACGGACTAAGTTAGAGGGGATGTATTGCAAGTTATTATATGGGTCCTCAGAACAGAAAAGAAATAACAGAAAAAAACATGATGCTTGGTAATGCTTTAAATGACACCCAGTAGTACTCGTTCCTGGTTAAAAAAAAAACACAAACCTGAAATAAGGGGAAATCATCTCAAGACTGGGAAAAAAAACAACCAGAATCACCATGAACTGGGGTCACTGAGCATAAAATATCCAAGTACCCAGTTACTGAAACTTTCAAAATAACTGTTTTGGAGGGACAATCTTAATCAGCAGCCTGCCCTCATCCCTCAGTACTGCACTCCTGGGAGAGCAGAGAAGGAAGAACAGCCCCTACCACCCAGAGGCCAACCTCCACACTGCCTGTGCCTGCCTGACACACAGCTGTCAGCAGCACTCTAAGCTTACATAGCATCTCTAGTTAAAAGCAGACATTAAAAAGTTAACTTAGTCAAGCCGTTACACCAAATAGGAGAAAAAAAAATGTTGGCACAATACAGTAATTTTTGTTCAGTGTTTGTAGTGTGCCAGATGTATTGAAAGCAGCTATTTTCAAAGTTCATAGAGTGTAAAGTTTGGGGTTTTTTTCCCTTTTTTCAATACATACAAGAAGTCTTCAGCAGACAGCTTTTTGTCCTAAAAGGTTTTACTAACTAAATTAAACAGCCTCCATGTTGTGAGTTGGATGAGTGGAGAGTGACGTGGATTGAGAACTGGCTAAACAACAGAACTCAGAGGGTTGTGATCAACGGAGCAGAGTCTGACTGGGGGGCCTGTCACTAGTCGTGTTCCCCAGGGGTCTGTGCTGGGTCCAGTCCTGTTCAACATATTCATCGGTGACGTGGACGATGGGATAGAGTGTAACCTCAGCAAGTTTGCTGATGACACCAAGCTGGGAGGAGTGGCTGATACACCAGCAGGCTGTGCTGCCATCCAACAAGACCTGGACAGACTGGAGAGCTGGGCCGAGGGGAACCTCATGACATTCAGCAAAAGCAAGTGCAAGGTCCTGCACCTGGGGAGGAACAACCCCAGGCACCAGTACAGGCTGGGGGCTGAACTACTGGAAAGCAGCTCTATTGAGAAGGATCTGGGAGTGCTGGTGGACAGCAGGCTGACCCTGAGCCAGCACTGGGCCCTTGTGGCCAAGGTGGCCAATGATACCCTTGGGTGCATTAAAAGGAGTGTGGCCAGCAGGTCGAGGGAGGTTATCCTTCCCCTCTACTCTGCCCTAGTGAGGTCACAACTGGAGTGCTGTGTCCAGTTTTGGGCCCCCCAGTTTAAGAAGGATCTGGAACCGCTTGAGCAAGTCCAGCGGAGAGCTACCAAGATGATGAGGGGAACTGGAGCATCTCCCTTCTGAGGAAAGGCTGAGAGACTTGGGTTTGTTTGACTGGAGAAGAGAAGACTGAGGGGGGATTTCATTAATACCTATAAGTGTCTAAAGGGTGGATGTCAGAATGATTGGACTGGGCTCTTTTCAGTGGTGCCCAACGACAGGCCAAGGGGCAATGGGCACAAGTTGGAGCACAGGAAATTCCAGCTAAACATGAGAAAAAACTCCTTTGCTGTGCGGGTGCCAGAGCAGGGGCACAGGCTGCCCAGGGAGGCTGTGGAGTCCCTTCCCTGGAGACATTCACACCCCGCCTGGACGCGTTCCTGTGCCCCCTGCTCTGGGTGTGCCTGCTCAAGCAGGGGGGTTGGACAAGATGATCTCCAGAGGTCCCTCCCAACCCCTGCCATTCTTTGATAACTAGTTTTCTGACATCCTTCTCTGTGCGTGGTAGAAAAAACACCAGGAGCCCTCAAATCGCTCAGTCCTCACCGTTGCCGGTGCAGGTGTAAATACGGACCATGCTGCAGAGGAGGAGACACACAACAGAGGCCGCCAGGCTGGGCGCTCACCAAGCGGCTGTCGAGACCCCAAACCACGAACCCTCACGGGTGAAGGACGGGGGCGCGTCCCGAGGCCACACCGAGGTTCAAGGCCACATTTTCACCTCACAAACGGGAGGAGCAGCCGCAGAACCCAGCCCCGCTCGCCAGGGGAGGCAGCGGGTCGCGGCGGCGGCGTCACGCGCCCGGACCGCGGAGGCCGGTGCTGAGCCGAGCCTCCCCCGCCCGCGGAACAGGCGCTGTCACGGGCGCTGTCACAGCCGCCGCCCCGAATCGCTTCCGAAAGCGACCCGAGTCGTTCCCATTCGGTTACAAACGCGCGCCCCGGACACTGGCGCGGGGAGTAGCGGGAGATGGTTTAAATATCAGAGTATCTTTGCCCTTTTCTTTCGCTTTTACAGGATACGTGTGCGCATGCAGTGGGCTTTAACACACGCATATTGCATTTAAAAGGCCAGACAGCTTTCACGGCCCGCGCAGCCACCCCAGTCCCGCCCGGGCCCCGCCGGCCGGGCCGCCCGCCCTTCCCGCGGCCCCAGTGCGGCGCCGCCCGCCTGAGGAGACCCCCAAGGCCTCCCTCCCTCCCTCCGCAGGGCGGCCCGGGCCCTGCGCGGGCTCCCCCGGAGCCGCAGCCGCCCCACCTCACCGTGCGCTGACCACCGCTCGCCGCAGCCGCCATGTCCGCCGGGGACACCTGGCTGGTGCCTGTCCCTTTAAGGCGCGGGACCCACGCTGCTGTGGCGCCTTTCGCGCCGATCAAGCCCCGCTTAACTGACGTCCCGACTTGCCAATAGAAAGAGAGGAGTGGGGGGCAAGCCCCACCATGAAGGCGTACGAGCTGTCGTCATAGACTCAGATTGGAGTGACACATGAGCTACCCAATAAAGTAAGAAGAACGCGTCTCGGCCAATCGAAGAGGACAAGCTGACAGAGGCGGCACCGCCTCCTGCAGCCAATCGCTAGAGCGGGGAGGAGCGAGCGGCCGCGGGGTTCGTGCACGGCGCCCGCCGCGCACGCGCGGAAAACGGGCGGCGGAAGGGGACGGTCTTTGCCGAAGTGAGCCCCCACCCCCATCCCCTCCAAACCAATCGAGAAGCAGAAGTCGCCCGGGGCGGCCCAATTGTCGCCGCGGCCGCGAGGCCACCCAATCAGCGCCCAGTGCAGGGCGGGGAGCCGCCCGCGGCGGGATTGGTGGCGGCGGTGTCTGCGGGGGCGGCGATTGGACGGCGAGTTTTGAAGGCAGGTTTGGCGCGAGGCGGTGATTGGCTGCCGCTGGAGCCCAAGCCCGGGGCGGGGGGGGGGGCGCGCGCGGGGTGACGCCGATGCCGACACCGAGACAAGGGGGAGGCGGGCGGGCGGCGCGGGTTGGGCGCGCGGCCTAGGGCGGCGGCGGGGGGGCGGCGCTCGCGGGGCGGTGGCGGCGGGAGGGGGCGGCTCTCGGCGGGCCCAGGCGGCCGCTCCGGCCCTCGCCCCGGCACCTCCCTCTTCCCCTCCCTCGGCCCGCCCGTGTCCGCCCCGCCGGTCCGCGGCGCGGATGGCGGCTGCGGCCGCGGCGGCCGCCCCGGCTCTTTACGCCTGCACCAAGTGCAACCAGCGCTACCCCTTCGAGGAGCTCTCCCAGGGCCAGCAGCTGTGCAAGGTGCGGGGGGGCTGAGGCGCGGGGCGGCGGGGGGCGGGACGGGCCCCGCTGAGGAGCAGGAGGATGGGGAGGATGAGGATGGCGGCCCGGCGCAGGGAGGCAAGCCGCCAGCCCGGCGGGACGCCCCTCGGCGCGGTGCCGGCCGCGGCGGGCGGGCGGCTGTGAGGGTCTGTGTCCGTGGCGAAGGCGGGTAACGGCGCGCGTCTCTCCCCAGGAGTGCCGGATCGCCCACCCCATCGTGAAATGCACTTACTGCCGGTCGGAGTTCCAGCAGGAGAGGTACGGGGGGGCCGCGACCCGCAGCAGGAACGGCTGTTCCGCAGGCGCGACCGTGTGCGGCGGCGGGAGCCGGCACCGGCGGCGGCGCTGGCCAGGGCAGGGCGGCAGGACCCGCCCGGCCGGGCGGCGCTGCCCGCTCGTTGCTCGCCGCTCGCCGCCGCGGCGCGTTCGCGTTGGCCGGTAACGGCATGGGGAGGCGTGGCGGGGGGCGCGCGGGGGCGCGTGCCGCTGAATTAAGCCTTGTGCCATTTTATTTTATCTTTAGCAAAACTAATACGATATGCAAGAAGTGTGCCCAAAACGTGAAGCAGTTTGGAACGGTGAGTAGGCTCGTAGTGGTAAATATCAAAGTTAAGGTCATTCACGGTTTAAATTTTTTAAAAAAGTTATCTTGCTACTAAACTTCTTATTTTCTTTCGGGGGGGAAAAAGGAAAAAAGATTACCTTCCAGAAAGGCGATGAAAATCACTGGCAGCCCCTGACTTCCTCTGTGGCTTACAGTTTCTGTTTTCAAATTGAAATGCATTATGATTATAAGTAGCTTGACAGTTATGAAGAACTGCAGTATCGCTATTCATAGCAAAAACGATGTTATTTCACTTTATGCATGTAAAATAATTGTTTGCATGTTCTCATAAACGCACACTTGATGGCAGAAAGCCTGTTAGCTGTCTGTCTTTTTAATGAGTGGTAAATGTAAAAATCTAACAATGCCACATCCTTTATTTTAAGTAAGTCTCAAAATTTTTAAATGCATGTTAATCTTGGTAAGCTGTTAAGTAGAAAAGGTGTTACGAGTGTTAGCTGTATGCATCATACTTTGCTTTTTCTCGTCTCAAACTTCAGCTTCAGTTCTGTTAGACTAATTAATATTTTTAACATACAAGTGCGCACGCTGTGTCTGAGCGCCCTGCAGGTACTGGTTTATAGAAGGTATCAAGATAATCTTGTTGTGTAACAAAAGTGCGTAACTTCTGTATACCTGACATAAACCGTATTCGGTGAAATTCAGCTTATTTGAGGAACATAACAGCTGTTGGTATGTAGACAGTTAGTTTGGGAATGTAAACGTAAACTGAACAAAACATTCTTTCAAAAGCTTAAAATGTAGCAAAAAGAAGAGTAAGACAGATCCATCGTTTTTATCATTAGATCATCAAAAAAAGGAACATCACTGAAGAAAATCAGCTGTTTCTAACTTATGAAAACTGACAGCGATTTTCCAGCAGCATATTATTCTAGAAGAGTGTATGATATAAAAGTAAATAACCTGACCTGATGGTATCGGAAGTTGGTTTGGATTTGTTTTAAAGTTTCCTGCAGAATTGTAGGGATCAGGATGCTAATCTTGGAGCTGTAGGGTTATCAAATCCCTGAGTAGTGCAAGGGGGAGGGATGTCTTCAGAAACTTCCACTATAAAAAATGACTTAATTACTCTTTTTACAAGGTTTTAAAAGTGATTTCTTTAGTAACGTAGTAAAACAGAAAATGACATCATATCTTAAAAAAAAATTTAAAAAAGAGGGAGGGGTAGAGGTGTGTTTCAGGCACCTCTAGGTTTGTGTCGCATTGTACCTATTTCTTTCATTGCATATGTGCTTGGGTTTTCATGGGAACTCCAGACTGGTTTTGACCATTGAAGGAGCATCATTTTAGGGGAAAAGTTTAGTACTGAAGATAGAAATGGTGGGAAAAAGGTTCTTTAAGATAGGTTATGTGAAGCCCTACTAGCTTAGAAGCATCACTGTGTGACTTGAAATACCTGCGTTCAGTACAGAAGCTGTAAAGGTATTAACCTCAGTTCAACTTACCTGTTTTTCAGCCCAAGCCTTGTCAGTATTGTAACATTATTGCAGCATTTATTGGCACAAAATGTCAGCGTTGCACCAACTCGGAGAAGAAGTATGGCCCACCTCAGACGTGTGAACAGTGCAAACAGCAGTGTGCTTTTGATCGAAAAGAGGAGGGAAGAAGGAAGGTAGGCTTTGTTCCACAGCTGTAATGGCTTAGGCTGACAACAGACAACGTTCCTCCTTCATAAGAGAAAGACTAACAGGAATGTATATTAAGTTTGCTAACATCAGATTAAAGTTGCTGTGCTTTACAATATTTGAATTAAATTTTGCACCTTGTTATGTTAGCTACTGAGCTAACTTAACTTTAAATCACTCTTTTTAAAAGTTTAAGCATAAGCTGACAGTTGTAGCTGGGGAACAGAGGGCAAGCAGCTGAACAGTTCCTGGTGCTTTGATTTTTCCACCCCCCCAATCTGTTGGATCTTATGTATATGCGTAACTTGAATCTGCCACTTTACCTCTTCTGATTTGCCTGCCTTGCCTTAAAGCAGAGAGGCAGACTTCTCTGAGCAGCCCTGTGTGTTCTGTTCTTTTAAATAGCTTTGGTGAGTGCCACTTTCTCATTCCAGAAGGTGCTGAGGAAATGACCTCAAAAGCCTCTTGCCTGAACCCAAGAATAATGCCGTTTTTACAGCATAATTTACTTGGTACAAGTAACATATTGGCTGGACATCTTGATTCTGCCTGGAATACGCTGGGTTAAGAGAGGGTACATGTTGCCTAAAGTAAAAATTATTTGTCCCTTTAAAAAGTTATGGTCACTTCTGTGATATAGAGAGAGTCTAACATTTCCTGAGGCCGCTTCCTAGCATAACTTTAAATGGCAGAAAGAAACGGAATGAGATTCACTTTAGTAAATGATAACGTGCATATGTTGGAGATGTGGTAGCGCTGTTTCGTACCAAAGAGATGTCTGGATTTTTCCCAAACGTAACAGATGAAGTGAAATAAATTTGTTTTGCAAATATTGAAGTACATCCTTCTAGTGCAAGTATACTTGGAAAAAAAATCCTGCTGTGAATTATTTCCCAAAAGGTTGATGGGAAGTTGTTGTGTTGGCTCTGCACGCTGTCCTACAAGAGAGTGCTACAGAAGACAAAAGAACAGAGGAAGAGCCTAGGATCTTCACATTCAAACTCCTCATCTTCATCTCTTACTGAGAAGGACCAGCATCATTCAAAACACCACCACCATCACCACCACCATCATCATCGTCACAGCGGCAGTCATCATAAGTAAGTATCTCAAAAATTAAAGTAGCTGTTGGTAGCTCTTCCTCTTCTGTGTTCTGTTAGTACTGAGATCAAATCAAAGAAAAGAAGAAATGCGGTTTAAAATATGGCATCAAAAGCAGCAGTAGAATGTTGTTCTTCCATGGTCTGTAAAAATCCTTGTATTCTTACAGTTTGAAGGGAGGTCAGCAAAAAGCAGAAATTCTCGGTGCTCATCAAACTAGTTAGCGTTAAAATCGGTAGTAAGTCTGGAAAAGAAACGGGCAGAATGGCTACAGAGCAACTTACTTAGGGATAAACTTGAATTTGGCTTTCTAAGCAGTAACTGTTGTGTGATAACTGCTATTTTACATGCATTTACCATGGGTTAAAAGGTGTGTGCTAGCAGTGAGTACAGAACAGCTACTTCAGTCAGAACCCTCACCCTAACTTACTTCATCCTGACTTGTTCGTGTGCACGTACTTGCAGTTAAATAGAGAAGCAGAAGCAACAGTGTGGAATCGTTCTCAGTATAGGATCAGTTTGTATCTCTCTGCTAGTTTTTATACTGACATCCTGCTGGGATGTGCAGCTTGTCAGTGGCTGTCCTATAGACGTAGGAAAACCACGCTGTCAGTTCAGTCACTGGCAGTCCGCTAACATGTCACACAGTTTTGTCCTCTCTTCTGCAGCTTCTCTCAGCATGCCATTCTCTGGCCGTGGGAGAAGTAGCATACCAATTTTAATGTATGTACTAGTTTACCTAGTTACAAATCATGGGACTGATTTTGGTTTTTATGCTATTCCAATAGTAGTCATAATTTTTGTCAGTAGGCTTATGGCAGCGTAACTTTAGAACTACTTACGTTGCTGTTATTTTTGTGTTGGACAGTGCTGCAATGGTAAGGACCCTGACCCTGGACACACAAACAATTTCATTCTAAGCTTCACTAGTGTTTACAATTTTCCATTTTGAGTGAAACTTGCCCGACTAAGTGTGAATTAAAGATAGAAGCAAAATAAGCTGGAATGATATTGGGAATGAGGAGAATACTCCATACATACCTTCACTTAAAAAAAAATGGTTTGGGTTTTTTTAGGAATTTGAAGAGAAAATTATTCTTGTCATGCAGAGAGTAATTTTACTGCTCCTGTTCTCTCAAATCTCTGCTGAAAATGAAGTTACTAGTTTAATGCACGTGGCAGACATACAGTAAGGATTAATTGAAAAAGGTTAGCTCTTTACTACAGAATAGAGCTTCTGATATACTCAGCAGTTATAAAAGCATATCTCTACAGATCACAATGTTCCTGGTTTGGCACATTTATTCTGTAAGCTGCCATGGGCCTGTTACTTCTGGTCCAATAAATATAACTCTTTCTCACTGTCCATCTCAGTTATTATTAAGATGAGACAAGAGAGACAATGAGGTAGAAATGAGACAATAAAGACAATGAGGTAGCCTGGACAGACTGGAGAGCTGGGCCGAGGGGAACCTCATGACATTCAGCAAAAGCAAGTGCAAGGTCCTGCACCTGGGGAGGAACAACCCCAGGCACCAGTACAGGCTGGGGGCTGAACTACTGGAAAGTGGCTCAGGAGTGCTGGTGGACAGCAAGGTGACCCTGAGCCAGCACTGTGCCCTTGTGGCCAAGGTGGCCAACGATACCCTTGGGTGCATTAAAAGGAGTGTGGCCAGCAGGTTGAGGGAGGTTATCCTTCCCCTCTACTCTGCCCTAGTGAGGTCACATTTGGAGTGCTGTGTCCAGTTCTGGGCCCCCCAGTTTAAGAAGGATCTGGAACTGCTTGAGCAAGTCCAGCGGAGAGCTACTAAGATGATGAGGGGAACTGGAGCATCTCCCTTCTGAGGAAAGGCTGAGAGACTTGGGTTTGTTTGACTGGAGAAGAGAAGACTGAGGGGGGATTTCATTAATACCTATAAGTGTCTAAAGGGTGGATGTCAGAATGATTGGACTGGGCTCTTTTCAGTGGTGCCCAACGACAGGCCAAGGGGCAATGGGCACAAGTTGGAGCACAGGAAGTTCCAGCTAAACATGAGAAAAAACTCCTTTGCTGTGCGGGTGCCAGAGCAGGGGCACAGGCTGCCCAGGGAGGCTGTGGAGTCCCTTCCCTGGAGACAATCACACCCCGCCTGGACGCGTTCCTGTGCCCCCTACTCTGGGTGTGCCTGCTCAAGCAGGGGGTTGGACAAGGTGATCTGCAAAGGTCCCTTCCAACCCCTGCCATTCTGTGATTCTGTGAAATACAGATTCATTGAACTGTCTCGTTCAGTGCAATCTTCTGCATGCTACCATTCCTGTATCAATGGTGTTTATTAGTTGCCTTTGAAATTATTGAAAGCAAATGTTTAGACCTGAGAAACAGTTATTTTCAGGGATGCAAAACTTAACTTTGCCCTTATGCCGCCACACAAACACCACTTCAGGCGACATTCATGTGGCAGTATGGGAATCCCAGGAATGCTGCTTTAGACCCTCCTGCTGAGTGCAAGATTAGCAATTTAATGTTCACAAATATTGGGAGGCAAAAAGGTTTAGCCATCAGTCTTGAAGTCTTGTGTCTTACAATAGTGTAAACATTGAGCTGAGAAATATTTTTATAGTGTCCTGGCATAGTAAAGAGTGGTCACAAATATGACAGATAAGACTGTCCAGCTGAAAATTCATAACTGTTAACTCTATTTAAAAAAACTAGAAAATGGAGGGGGTGGATTTGTCACAAGTACAGATATCATTCACATAAACTTAGAAAGAACAGCATGTTCGGTCAGTTACCAAGTACATTTCACATATTTCAGAATCAGCAGTCTGAGTCCAGAACAAGATCAGGGACTGTGGAAACAGAGGTAAATATGATATTATTTATTAATTTTTTTAATTTATCTTACGGTTTCCATTTAAAGGACTTTTTTCTTGCATTTCTGGCTAGTCTCTAGCATTCCAGCTAGGAGCATGAGTTAGTTATTTCACATATAGCAAGTGGTGATATTAGAGAGTTATATAGTATGAGGCTTTAGGTTTACATTTTGTTTGATTTCAGCCATAAATCCTCTGCAGCTATTCAGAATGAAACTCCAAAGAAAAAACCCAAACTGGAATCCAAGCCATCAAATGGAGATAGGTAAAGTTATATATTTGTAAAGCTGAGCCATTTCAACCAAATAGAGCACTGATTTGTGGCCAGTTGTTTCTTTTTTTGTTGGTGGTGGTGGTCTGAAGAATAAGGGAGGTGAAACTATTGTCCAGCCAGCCAGATTATTGGGTGGCAACTGAGTGCTGTCAGTCGACTAAACGACTTCATTAGCAGAAAATTGGCACTGTTTTCCTGCTTTTAAGCTGTTTTGGGCAAAATGAAATAAAGCTTGTGTGCGAGGCAGCAATTTTCAACGAAAGTATTCCCTGATATCAGTGTTCTGTCAACTAGATGCAGGGCTGAACCTGCTGCTTTAAGCTGACCTAGGATCTGGAGAAGTCTTTTGGATCTTAATGTGTGAGACTGAATCTTTATTCTGTCTCTGGCCAAATAGTTACAGTAAAAATAAAAGTGACTGCTTCAGTCAAAAGGTATTTGTCCCCCTCAAAGCTAATACTTAATTATATTTCTGCAGGTGTATGTAATGTGTGCCATTAGTAAGGTAATTTGCCAGTTGCATCCGTTTCTGTCAGGTACATACTTTTTTTGCATTAGTCCTTAAGGATGTTTGTGGAATTTTTAATTATCCAATTTGAAATTTAAAAAAAAGTACTGTTTTTTTCTGTTGATATCGTAAGTAACTATTGTTTTTTATTTTTAGTAGCTCTATAAATCAGTCAGCAGACAGTGGAGGAACTGACAACTTTGTCCTCATAAGTCAGCTGAAAGAAGAAGTAATGTCACTTAAACGTCTTCTGCAGCAAAGAGATCAAACTATTTTAGAAAAAGATAAAAAGGTAAAAGTTGCACCTGCTTAATAAGAACTTCATAATTTTGTTTTCTATTTTGTAGACTCCTGACAAAGTCAAAATGGTGAGATAAAACAAAAATCAGATACAGGGTTTTTTTTATATCAACTAATCAGATCTTACCATTTAAAGGACAAGTTTGGGACTTTTCTATCATGAATATAGTCTGGCTCCAAGTCAAATAGGAATTCATCTCACCTCACTTCAGCTGTCTAGAAGCTAGTCATCTGTTCACTGTTACTCAGGCCATGTGCCACAGTTGATGGATAAAATTCCAGGCACTGGTTTGTATGTTTCCCATATCCTAAACTGAGTCATGGCAAAGATCCCAGATATCCAGATACTGGTAGCATGTCTGAAGTGTAGGTTATCAGGTCTTTGTTGGATGGTCAGAGACTAGAAGAAAAGCTTGGATTGGATGCCTGGCACTCAACTAAAGTTAAGCGAAATAGTCGGGCCCAAATGGCTGCAGTGAAACTTATACAAGAGATTCACCCTTCAAACAACCTAATGACTAACAAGAAAAGAGAAATAACTAGAGATACGTACCTTGCTGTGCCTTTATTAGAGCTTATTTCTCTGCCATCTGATGAACTGGATGCTTTTAAGACACTCTCTATAACGGTGGCTCTAGAATGTCTGTTGAGGATTGAGTAGGTTATGGAATTGTATTAAAAAAAAATTTACTATATTTTCAAATAAAGTGTTTATTATAGATGCATGGTGGCCTATCAAAACATTGACGGTTAAGAAAGGCTCATTGATCTTGAAAGGAAAATGCTTCCATAGTTCAGTATCTTAATGTCTACGCTTAAGTATGTTGTGTAAAGGATATTGAACCTTTTTTCATTTATATCACTGTTATACCTAGTGTTTGGGAGTACTTGCTGTTTCAAGCCTTTAAGTGGTTAGTGTGAAAGAGCCGAACAGTCTGTCAAGGATTCTCTTTAGGTATTTTCTTCAAAGGACAAGCATTAAGGCCCTGATCTCTCTTAGAAAGCCAGTAGGAAATCATGAGTCAGTAGGAAATTCACTTATCTTTTTTATATTTGATCTACTGGGCAAAGCTAACAAAAGGGTTAGGTAAGGAAATGTCACCTACTTCTGCGTAACCGCTGCAGTAACTTGTTTTGTGCTTTTTTTCATAGGGAGAGCATCTAGTAATTTTAATACCCCCACTGCTAAAACTATTTATTTGACCTCAGAGTTCTTTGAACTTAAGGACTCCTTCAGGCATGAATTACTCACTTTCAGAATGTAATTTACTTCCTTCAGCTGCTGGGGAGGGGCGGGGGGGGCAAGAAAAGCTGAACACATCACACAATGTTTGCATAGGTAAAAAATTTACAACAAATGAATGTACTGCACTTTTTTTGACTGTGAGATAGTAAATGTAAAGACAAAAGCCTGAGCCAGACCTGTGGGAAATTCCTGTAAGATCTTGTCGCAAGATTTGTGTAGGGCCAGCATTTGAACAGTTCAGAGCGCTCCAAAAGAAAAACATCCAAAATATGTAACGTCTGGCAAGAAAAACAACTCAGAGCACCAGCTTTACAGACAATCCTCATTCTTCATTTTCTGTTATGCATCAAGATCTCAGCTGTGTCATTACCAGTGCTTATTTTTTGCAATATTAGCCTTGTTTCGCTTTCTGGACGAAATGTTAGCGAGACAGAGAGACATTACCATGGGGCCCTGGGACTTGATCGTTGGGAAGGGACCACAATTTGCTAAATACTCACAGGTAGCGCATTTGCTCATCTAGTTACATATGTTACTTTCGTGCAATACCACCGCTAGGCTTTTTTGATATTTAGTTTGTGGTATGTGGTTTTGTACTGGATCCCTTGGAATTTACCACAGCCGTAAGTACTTACCTCGAGCAGCAGGCTGTGTACAGTGAGGTGTACATCCTTATACCAAGATACCTGCACTTTCTTTAGGACCATTTGATTGACATTTCTTCTGAAGACCTTGTTTTGCTACATGTGATTTGACACGTGCTAAGGTTGCTAATAGCAGTCTTGGTAGTCATTTTAGGAATGTATGCTCTGGTTTGGTATAGCGGGCTTCTTTGCTAGCAGAGAGGCTTCATTTCTGGATAAATCCAAATTGACCAGAGAGGTTTGAAATAGCCCGGTGAATCTGGGATGCTTTGAGGAACTAAACTTTTTAAAGAAGTGGTCCCTAAAACTTCTGGGTCCATATACAACAGTGAGTAGTTCACCCAGCTGCACATGCTTCCAGAAGAAGAATTCAGCTGCTTGGATAGAAGCGTATGTCACAATTTAGAAACACCTGCCTTAGTGTATGTCAGCTGGATCTCTGCCTGTCTCAGGAGAGACCCATTGGCAGCAATACTACACCACACACTCCAAATTAAATGTTAAGTCATTTTAATTATACATTTCTAATAACAGTTTAATTCACTGTTGTGGTAGATTGAGAAGCAGTGAAACTCTGGAAGGCATAATTCTGTTTAGGACAAATTGTAGCATAAAAGGACACAAAGGAATCCTTTCTGTGTCTTCAGAAGATTTTTCCATGTATTACCATACCATATAGCTGAAGAAACATAACTGAAGATTGTGATAAGTATCTCACAGCTGAAAGAACAGCGAAGATTATAAATCATTAGTCTTGCATTTGATTTTATTTTTGTTGAGGATTAACCTTCTTTATACCAAATCCTGACCAAACAATATGGTTATATAAGTACAGTTGTTTTATTCCTATAAAATAGACATACTTATTTTCAGTTTACTTCTCAAAGTGCTGAGCTGTCAATACAATAGTAGATGAATATAGTGTTCCCTGACATTCCTGAGAGGCTTCCATAAAGATGTCACAGATTGATTAGAAGAAGTACGCTGTAGCAGTCCAGGGAATCTTCATAAAATTTGTGTTTTCAGTTGACAGAACTGAAGGCAGACTTCCAGTACCAGGAGTCTAACTTGAGGACGAAAATGAACAGTATGGAGAAAGCTCACAAGGAGACTGTGGAACAGTTGCAGGTGAGCAATTGCTTATCAGTACTTGAGAGGTACTTCAGGTGGCGTTAGGTATTCGGGCTGTTCCCTCACAGCAGTGAAATAGTGCCGAGTTCTTGAATGGTCATTACCACATTTAACTTTGGATGCATTGTACAGCAGCTCCACAGTCAACAACAGTCTGCATATTAATTAAACTCACTATAAGAATTGCTTTCTAACCTAAAAGAGTAAGTTAGAAGTAAGAAAGAGGCTCACTTCATGTGCTTTCTCAAAGCTTATGTTATTTTTTGTGTCTGTTCTCTGCTATTGAATCAGTTCTCAGTGTGCCATTGATCTGATTTAAGGGCTCAGCGTTAACACAATTGACAGTTAAATGTCTCTTATTAAAGCGTATTTTATCCAGAAGAAAGCCTGAATCAGTTGCCTTATAAATCGCAGGCTGAACAGATACTGTGTACAATACTTCAGATACTAAATTTTCTGCTAAAGGGAGGAATACGCGTATCAAAAAGCATATACAAATGCTTGAAAAGTGATTGTTCTCTTCTTTGAATATTCTTAGCATGTGTATTTTGAGAATTTGTTTCATAAATGCAACGGGAAATTAGCGCATGGCGCTACAATCCGAGATGTTTCGGTAATTCATAAAACTTTTTTTTAATCTGTTTTGCAGGCCAAAAACAGAGAACTGCTCAAACAGGTTGCAGCACTGTCAAAGGGTAAAAAGTTTGATAAAAGCGGCAGTATACTAACATCTCCTTGAGGAACTGGTTATTCATGGGGTTTGCTACTCAATGTAAATTTGAGTAATTCTGTGAAGCCCTTAAAATCCTGTGTAGTAGAAAATATTTTTGCACACCAGATTAGTTGGCATGTTTCCTACACATTTTTATAATTAATATGCAGCTTTTTTTAGTTACTGTTCAGATGAAATACTTCAACTGGCTTGAAGAATGTTTTTATTTTTTTGATATTGGAAACTTTTTGCCAGCAATAGTATTAAAACAATTGCATAGAGAACATATCAGTGCTCTCTCTAAAAGGACAACATGCAATAACAAACTAGGTGTACTTTTTACAAAGCAGCAACTGAGTCTTTTAAACTACACTGATGTCAGCCAAAAGTTTATGAACCTGCAGTGACGCTGAACGCTGGTTTGTGGCAACTGTTCCTTTACTTTGTATCAGAATATAAATTTAGAATGGGAATCATGGTGCTCTCAAGTGAAACTAAAAAAAGGCATATATGTATGTGTAAATACAACTGTAACGGTTATATTCTTAGTTACAACAAGTAGTGTTTTACATTCTTGTGATAGGGGTTTACCGAAAGATTATCTATTGTACAGTAACAGAGGCAGTGTGTTTTTTGTAAGATTTACTGTAGATTTTTCTTGCAAGTGCCTTTCTCCAACTGTTTATTTATAGGAATGTTGGTATTTTGTACATACGGTTTTTATGTTTTAAAATCATGTTTAATAAATGTTTTATGTAAATATAAATGTGTATACAGAGGAATCTGAAACAAAGATCAAAGTCGCTAGTGCAGTGCTTGAAGCAGCATCAAGAGCTAGCTAATTGACGGACAGTGAGTATTGGCTTTAGATAACTTTTGTAGCTTGTGTCTGTGAGGTGTAGGATTCTGTTAGTGCTGCTCATGCCAAACACTTCCTGAACAAAAAAACGAAATGTTTTTTGCCACACTGGAGTTTAGTGATTTGTTTATCTTTTTTTTCCCATTTGGCACAGCGCTAATTTTAATTCCATAGCAGATGTTGTACTCCGAATGTTACATCCTTAATTAGTGATAGACTCTGAAAGTTTTTAAAAAAATATTCCCGGTTGTCTGATTTGATGTACTTAGTTGTAACTTAAGGTGATTCTTCTTAATGAACTGCAATATTCTCATCCCCCAGTAAAGATACACAGTGAGAAAGGAGTAGCCAAAACTGGTGGTCTTGAAATTAAGGGAGTGGATGTGGTGGCAAAGGGTGGTTGTTTTAATGTTTTGGGTAGATTTTGATTCTAAATTACATCAGTTTAAGTTTAGCTCTGCTCCTGATGGACATTAGTCATACTCAGAAATTTCTGTTAAACATAATTGAGTATACCCCAAGGTCCCTGTTCAGGAAGGTGAGTTACGAATCAGCATAAAGTGAAGTAGGCTTACGTAAGTAAAGGGTTAGTTCAGCTCTGGGTACTCACTGGTGACAGGGTAACTGCTTATATTTCAGTAAGCTTAACTGTGTAGTATAAGCTACACACCTTTTAATTAAAGAACTAAAATCTCAAGATCCTTGGCTGTCCACCCGTGTACTGAACTATGAACATCTTTTCAGTAGTTCAAACAAGTTCCAGCATTGACAGACTACTGAGTAACTTGAAAAAATCAAGCTATCTTGTTTCATACGGTATAAGTCTATTTTTATACCCTAAAATCAACTTTGTATGTTTATAAATGCTCTTCTTTAAACTTGTTAAACTAGGGTAGAGAATGCTGCTATCCGTTGGGGGTGTTACTATCATTTTTTTTAACATACAAATTTATGACTTTCATCAATTCAGAGTTAGTATTTTGATAATGGTTTTTTTCCAGTTGAATGGCGACCCATGTTTGGTGAAATTGGTTTTAAAACACGGAAGTGTCTAGCAAATTGAAATGTTTGAATTAAGATCACTTAGTGATACCTGTTCAAGCTGCAGTAAGGACATTTTAAAGGAACAAACCAAAGCTCTATATTAGAATTAATTGACTCTATAAATCCCAGTCCAACAAAATTTTTAGGGGCTTCACAGTGTTTGGTTCCAATTAGATACCTGTGGGTTTCCTTCCATAATCTCATTTTTAACATTAATTTTTTCAAGTTGTAAACTAGCCAACTGAATCCCAGTCCTGAGAATAGTGTCCTGGAGCTGTAGATTGTTGACATAATGAACTGATGTTCTTTAAATGTGGATCTGCGAGGAGATCGTTGTACTGTATTGTGCTTTTTAGCCTGTTTCCAGATGTTGATTAGCATTGACCAGTAACAGCCACTTTGGCTCAAGTTATTTATGTATTTTAAGCCTGTGAATATTGCGGCCCCCTGTTAGATAGGATGTCTAAATACACGTTCTGCAGTGAAGCTATTCAGCTGTCCACATGTATAGACTGTTGAAATACTGTACTGGCACACATCTGACCGTTGACATTTTGTACCTTTTCTAAATCCAATGTTTCACAATAAAATCTTGTCAAAACATTAATCTGTCCTTTTAAAATTCTTCAGAAATTAATATTTCATGTTAATCCTTCGCGCTATGTCACTCACTAGAAGTCTGTAGCCAAAAAAAGGGCAGAATTTAATATTTGCATTTAGGATTTAGATTTCAGGGAAGATTAGACACATTAGGCTGTCTACAAATTGTAGCAAATTAGAGCTTCAGATTAATTTATCTCAAGAAATCATTTTGGTTTTCTACAACAGGATTGTAATACATAGAAATATTTTTTTGTAGAGAAGAAAAAAACCCTTAAGTTTTAACTGAAATCTAGTGATATTTGATAAAGCCTTCAACGGGCTTTTTACATTCTGGTTAACATCAGCCCTCGTGTTTAAAAGTACCTCAATTTCAGCCTTAGACTGTTATCCATAAGGTGGTTCTTCCTTTACATACTTTGTGAACAAATTAGACAATTCTGAGATTCGAGGTGACTTTGGTAATTTCTGTGTCTGTTCCCTTTCATGTGTCAGGAGGAGTGAGGAGCCCACACCAACGTGCTGTCGGTCACGGTGGCCCCTAGTGTTTAGAGCACTTGTGCTGCAATTTGTAGACCTCAATTTATGTTTCTGTCAGCAATCAAGCTTCATCTTTCCACAATACAGCAGAATACTTCTCATTTAAGATTTAGAGAGGAAAACACCCAAAAAAACCCCAAAACAAACTAAAAAACAACCCAGCCCATGAACCAACAGGAGAGATTCTGTACTTTTCTATTCAAGGCAATTATCTAGAAGGAAATAATCTTTAAGTTTCAGAGCCCTGTTCTTAGAATGGTGTATGTTTTATATTAGGTATTTATTTAATTGTTCTTGGCCTCATTTTAATGCAAATTTGCAATGGCTTTGTTGAGGCCATTTATTTTTAAAGCTGGGGGCAAGTCAAAACCATGTGTGGTACCTTGTTTAGATACGTCTTCTGTGTGAACACGTGCAAAACTCGTGTAACTGGCCATGTAACAGCTGGACTCCCTAAAAGAGAATTGCAACATTTGAAGCAAATTTCCTCAAAGAAGATTTAAATGGATGTAACCTGTGCATAGGCATTTAAGCCGTTCTTAATAGTCTTTGGAAGCTCTGAATCCACACTGATTTTTTTGAAAACACTGAAGTTTGATCACAAACTGTAATTTAACTAACTTTTTAAAATGGAGTAGAAGCTGTTCATGTCATTTTTGTTCCTTCAAATGAGTTACTAAAACAATGGTTGGGTTGAAAATACTGCAATAGAAGATACATTTTCTCAGGTGCAATTCCTGTAGCTTTCCTCATGGAAAAAGTATCGGTACATAAAATCACTTCTGTTGAATCCCACAGAAGTGGTAGGGGGAATCAGGCAAGGGAATTACTGAGGTGGAAAGAGGAGGTGTTTGAGGTGCTCCTGGGGAAAGAAGGAGGGTAATGGAGGTGTAGGGGCT
This sequence comes from Phalacrocorax carbo, assembly GCF_963921805.1. Taxonomy (NCBI): domain Eukaryota; kingdom Metazoa; phylum Chordata; class Aves; order Suliformes; family Phalacrocoracidae; genus Phalacrocorax; species Phalacrocorax carbo. The sequence continues at coordinate 205,828,503 of NC_087513.1, forward strand.
AATGGGGAGAGAAGCTTCTGAGATACCATGTTACTCATTTAAGTGATATACTGAATCATACGGCTGGGTGGTTTTTAAGACACATACTCTCTGTGTTCAAAAATGGCAGCTCTAAGGTAAAATCCAACATTCCTTAAAGGAGGTGGGTTTGGGTTTGTTGTTTGTTTTGTTTTTTTTTAAATTATACTACCAAATTTGAGAAATTAATAGAACAAATAGCTTGATTAAATTGAAATATAAACAAGTTCAATGTAAAATCCATCTTATAAGCAGTTAGTCATGCTGTTTAGGACTAGAAAAAAACAGGTAAAACTGTAAGAGTACTGCGTACAATTGCCACAGCTGGGTAATGGTGCAAGTTTCAACGTGTGACTTGAACTTTCTGTCTGTCCTTACACAGGAGACAGAAATTGTCTGGGCAGATATGTCACTCAGCAGCACACAAATCATTGACATTTTCTCTTGCTTTAACCCAAACAGAAAACAAGCCTGGATTTGCCTGTTTACCTTTAAAAATGCTCATTACAGTGTGCGGGCACTGTTCTAACTGACCTTCTTGCTCCTGGCAATTTCTCTCCAGAATCTCTCCTAGTAGGTGAAGGCAATTTTGCATTTTGACTGAAGGGGGTTGAAGTACCACGACGCCGATGTGCTAAACAAGCCAGATGAAAGTAGAGATTTGTTTGTAGAATGTAGATTTTACCTCTGCTAAGGCTCTCTGACTCTTAGAGTACTCAGATCATTTATTTTTAATTGTCAGTTGGAAAATAGATATTCCAGCTTCTGGAGAATACTAAAGGCTGAAGACAAACCTGCATCGTCTTTGCATACAAAAGGTCAGTTTTAGAGGCATAAGCAGAAGACTGCTTTTATAGTGACTTTTGATTGCAGGAGGGTTGTGGACAAACAAAAATATATTGGACCAACAAACAGGTCAGAGTTGCTTTGGACCACGATGACCTTATTACAGGTTGGGTCACAGGAGTGTGATGTATTCCTGCTATGGCTTCTGCAGGTTTGCAGCCTAAGCTGATTTTTACCTCCAGTTGTAACCCCTCCTTTTTTAAGTAACTTACAGCGATTTATTTTGAACTGAATGCTGAAAACCTGAAAATGTTTTCCCTTATTTGAATCAACTGATAAAGGTGTTTTACCTTATTTCAGTAAAAGATGTACCGCATTCACAATTTATCCTTCATCAAGTACATCAACTCACGTCTTTTCATTTTATGGAAATCTTGAAGGTCAGTTGTATTTATAGCTGTTCCTTGGGAAAGTTTTTAAACTTTCTTAGACAACTTTTTGTATAATGGTTTACTTTTTGCAGAATCACACGTGTTATTTTTCCCCTTACATTTGTGTGTTCAAAATTCCACTGCAGCATAAATGATAGAATTATGTCCTGGAATGTTTTTGTCCAGCCATGGTCTGCTCTTGAACATATTTTGTGACTATACTGATTAGAATTCAACTTATAAAAATTTATGATTAACTAATAAAAATGTATCGAACCAGTTTACTAACAGAAAAATGTCTTTTTCAGATAGAGATTATTCCTTTAGTTGGATGTGAATGTAAAATGAGGCATTTTCCTTCATTTAAGGAGAAGAGTACCACTTAAATTAGTGTATTTACAGGTATGATGTGTTAGAACATAAAAAACCTTCCAAAAAGGGGAAGACTTGTAAGGCTATATTTGCTAGAGTAACTTAAATCACGGCTGAAAGGCTAGTCCATTAACCTAGCTGGCTGCACTGAAGCAGCCTCTTAGTGCCCAGCCTGTTGCAGGCTCTAGTTGCTCAGAGGGTTACCCAATGCAGTTGGGGACAGTAATTTTCAACCATTCCTTCAGGATCTACAAGAATTTGTTTGCTGGTCACTTACCTGCCTCAGGGTGCAGCATTCGTTAGAGTTACCATAGTGCAAGGTACCTCCACAAAAGTGGAGTGAGCACTCGATTATTCCTCTTGCGTAAAAACCCAAAATTGCCTTGCAAGGTGCAGTAGGAACTTAATTCCTGCATTCCTTGGTGGGAGATACTTCAGTCTTTCTCCTGTAATAAATCTGTTCCAGTTGTTGGGGCATGATTAATAGTCCATAGCGCTTTTTCCTCTCATTTTGCATTAAAGGTAATGATACGTAAAGACTTTTTGTTAAAGCAAACACACCTTAGGATCTTCTTTACCAAAAGTGGTGGGCCGAACCTCTTCCCTTACTTCCTAAATGTTAAATGTAGTAAGAGAAAATAGAGAGGAATTGCAATGGCTGCCTACATAAGTTTAGCCACTAGATGCTGCTTAAACCACACCGTTTCTCAGGATTGTATGGTTGTGCGTGCTTTCTGCGCACCTTCCGGCATGCACAGTGGCTAGCTGTTCCTGTTCAAATACAACACTGATGCTAAAATGAGAATATCCTAAACACTGAAATAGTTGTACTTTGGAATATATTTTAGAAAATTCAAAGTATATTTTTGAAAATTAAGCATAGTGATATTAAGCATGTTTAATATAGTTAAATATTTAAAACAGTATTTGGACCTATGTTGTGTTTTCTCTGATTGCTTTACCTTCAGAAAGAAAAATCCCCATTTTATAGGTCAGGAGGCTGATCCATGGAATCATGCAGCTTGACTGCTGTCACACAAAAGGCAATTGTTAGAATTTAAAGTAGACTCCAGGACTCCCCAAGTAGTGTGGAGATTCAGTATCTCTTTCCTTTGAAGGAGCTGCTACAGAGGAGTTAAAGTCTTATTTAGTCACCGTAGATGTGTAATAAATCGGTAGCATTAGTGAGCTGACTTAGCATCTGAACCTTAGAAACCATTATTAAATGTAACTGATTTATTGATACTGTGGGTAGCAATACAAAGGTAAGACAAACATACTTCTGACTTGGAACAATAAGGTTTAAGACTTACTGTTTTCCTCTTTCTTTGAGCCTGCTGCACTTCTGATGCAGCTTTTTACCAGCCTGATTCTGTTAGTAGATGTGTTTGAAATCTCATAACTTCCTAGTGAGAGAGTTCTCATCACCATTTAAAAAATCAGGCTGTTTTTAACAAGTATTGGATTCACAAAGATGCAACCGTAGTAGAGGGGAAAACTGTTTTCATTTGTATACTCTGTCACCATTTTTTGTATTGTATATATATATTCTGTGGGCAATCTTAAGGAAGAAGACGCAGGGAACTACTGACTGCTCAGCTCCTCAGCACGAGAGATACAGGGACATGATGAAGAGTCCAGTGGAATGCCGTAAGGGTGATGAAAGGGACCGGAGCATCCCTTCTGTGAGGAAAGGCTGAGAGAGCAGGAACAGCTCATCCAGAAGGGAAGGCCCAAGGGGATGTCACCCATGTACATCAATACCTGCAGGGGGGGTGCCAAGAGGACGGAGCCAGGCTCTTCCCAGTGGTGCCCAGTGCCAGGACCAGAGGCTATGGGAACACACTGGGACACAGGAGGGTCCCTCTGAGCATCAGGAAACGCGTTTTTTACAGGGAGGGTCACTGAGCGCTGGCACAGGTTGCCCAGGGAGGTGGTGGAGTCTCCATCCTTGGAGTTACTCAAAAGCCACCTGGATGTGATCCTGGCCGGTTGGCTCTGGATGGCCCTGCTCGAGCAGGGGGTTGGACCAGACGACCTCCAGACATCCCCTCCTACCTCAGCTGTCCTGTGGCTCTGAAACCTGAACAGGGCAAACATCTTTTCCTTCATCTATTAAAGTACAGTATTTTGTTATGACAAAATATGTAAGCAATGTTTTGGTATTTTCAGTTTTTCCCTCGCTGTGTTCTGTTCATTTGAATAGAACAGGAAAAAACCCAACACTTTTTCTAACAGCGGTTCACCTGTTAGGCCGAGTGCTGCATTAGTGAGACATTTTAAATTAAGTGGATGATTGTTACATACCCATCAAGATAGTTTGCTGAGCCTGTAAAATGAATACTTTTGCTTGAAGAAGCATTTCTATAAGCTATTTGTGGTAGCAAATTTCAAGTAAACAGAGCAGGGAGCAGTAACTTCCCATCTATTTCTTTCCTGTTAATCTGTTGTCAGCATGATATAATTCTTATACTATGCACGATCAGAAAAAGTCTGTTTGAAAATAGTAAAGTTCCCAAGAGGCTTATCTTGCTGTCCAAATCATTAAAGCCCCTTTGCATTAATTTTTTATGGTTAGTAGCAGCATTCTAAATGAGTTTGGTGTGAAGTGTGTGGGACATCAAGAACATGTATAGTTTTGTGGTGTTTTCCCTTGATCCCTAGCCATATGTCTTACCTTTTATTAAATGTGTATGGTTGAAGTGGAGTTGTATATCACATTCAGTATGGATCCTCTGTTTTCAGTAAAGCCTCAGGCCTGTACTTTTAAAACAATTTCTGTCCTCTTAAAAGAGGTTTTGGATCAGGCCGTGCATATTAACTTAAACTTATTTTGCATGTGCATAAAAATCATAAGTCATATGAGTCAGAAACACAGTGTTTTGGAACTGTTGGTGTTTATTATGTATTTATACACAGTATTTATGATGTATTTTTCTTCTACGCATTCAGTTAAAAAAGCAAACTCAAAGTACGGTGTAGTTCCTCACTTCTTCCTTGTGTCGGGAGAACAGAGTCCTGCAGCTGAATGAGGAATATAATTTTCCCTATATTTTGTTGCTGTGACATGAACAGATGCAAAGTATCTCTGGAACAACTCACAGAACATTATTCCTGAGTGAAAATACAGGCAAACAGAAATCATAGCAAAACTCAGATAGCATCTTAACCCATTTATAATGCTGTCATACTTAATATTTTGAGTTGAGTAAACTAGGTGATAGTGGAAAAAAAAGAGAATTAATATAGATCATTTTGAAAAGCAGTAAATAGGAATTTTATGGTGATTCAGAGCATACTCATAAACTTGGTTCTACTGTCAAGATTGCTATCAGGCTGATAAACACATTTTATCTCATAAAACCAAAAAATGAGTATGTTTTACAAAATGGCAAAACAACATGTTTTTCATTCTTGGACTATAGTTAGGAACACAGATATTGATATATTATTTACCAGAATGATATTGGAGCTGATAAAAACAGTAATTTATCTACCCTAAAAATATCTCTGCTACTTCAGTAGAATGTGAAAGAATATTTTTGGTAGGTGATACAAAACAACATCTTGACAGATTAGTTTTCTTTTAACCCCATTGGAAGATTTTCTGCAGCCTAATTTCTGTATCTTAAATCTTACTAACACTGTGATCTCAGTTGCATCTTCTGGCAAAAAGTTACATAAATTAATCAATTTTATCATTATTTCTGTAATGGTTCTTTCTTAGTTAATATATTTATTGGCTTAGAATTTAAAGGCTGTAGCTCTGCCCTCAAGGATCAGAATATTCAGAGATTCTCCTAGCACTTTTGTTCAATTAAACTACTTTGTTGCTAATCAGCACCATTGACTTTTCCTCTTTGCAGTAAGATTTATTCTTCCAGGAGTCAATAAGTGACTCACTGCCTATGAAAAAAAAAAAAAAGGACCATCAGCTCCTTGATGTAAAATACACTTCCATCTTCCTGATTATTGTACTAGTGCTATTTTTTACCAGCAATAAAAAAGCCCAGTTTTGGGTGCTGGAGCATAGTGAAATTGCTGTTCTGGCCCGCTGTGGAGTGACTGCGGTTCCTCATCCCACTCGCTGGGCTGGCTGAGGTCCAGCCTGTGTGTGTTAACCTGTGGTGGTTCTCCAAGAGGTCGGTGGAGGTTGTGCACATCAAGGCACCGCATGTTACTGCATGGTGAGCATGAGAGAGGGAGGGTGAATCGGGGGCTGGCTGTAATGAAGGAGGGCTGAACGGGTCGGTGTCCCCATGCTTACTTGGTGGTGAGAAGATGCTCTACAGCAGTGCCTCCTGAGGGAAGGTCTAGAGCCCCGCGGTCATAATGAAGTAGTTTGGAGCTACTCTGCAAAAGTATGGTGTCTTTGCCATGTTATGCGTTTGTCAGTGAGCGTACAGTAGTGGAGCATACAATATCTTCAAGACTGACAGCACTGCACAATCCAGAAAATTTGAAAGTACTGCTTCAGAAAGAGTTCTGTTTTCTTATGCAAGGGGCAGGGAGTTAGAAGTGCTGAGCACTCATCCTGGTGAGGATTTTTCTCTCCCCCTCCCTTGTTCCCTTGAAAGGGTGTTAACAGGTATGCTGTCAATCTAACAATCATTTACTGATGGGCAGTCAGAAGATGGAACCTTTGAGGGACCAAATATATGAGTCTCCTTGGAGAAGAAAGAGGCAATGCAGATGCTAGACTCCTGAGGGGGAGAGGAGACTTTGTTCAGGTTATGTCTTCATTAGCTAGTTTAAGATCAAATTGAGATGTTTTCAGTGACCAGTTCTACCAAAATAGCCGCCATATCTCTAGCACGTTCCTAAGGCCATTAATACTGCCCAGATTAGGAGGACAGTCAGGCTAGGCTTCCTATCAAATTACCAGATTCTTCTAGAGAGCAATTTAGAGTAAACAGACAAACGAAAGAGGATTCTCACATTTATCCTCTGAAGGAGCCTATTTTGCATCATTGTATGTGGGTCTTAATTTCCTAACAGAGGAAATGTGAGTGCCCTTAAAGTAACTTTTCCAAAAGAGGCCTCACTTCAACTTACTTCTTAGAGTTTTGCTGCCCATGTAAATTCTTGCCAGAGTATGCTAATGTCTGTTACCTCCTGTATTCCTCTACAAAAACCTAGTTTCTTTTCATTTTTCCAGTCTTTCAAGATGCAGTTTCACTCACTGATGCAATTTCCAGGCTTAAAGGCAGAATTCTGTGCCCTGCTGACCCTCCAATAAGGCTGTTGAGCAGACCTGGGGGAGGTGACGGGGGAAGAAAAGAAAAGAAAAGAAAAAGTAATTGAGTAACTCTAATTTATATATATATATTTAATATATATTTAAGAAGAAATATCTAGTTACCTGTCTTTTCTCTCACCCCATGCAAAGCTGTTGGGATCAGTAGCATGGGTCCTAGTCATGCATTCTTTCCTTTACAGACTCATTTCCTCCTAAAATCGGGGTGGATTTCTCCACTCAGCTCACCTCTGGTCAGTTTGTAGATACCAGCAGGATTATTCTTTGGTTTGAAACCTAAATGGGTGGAAGAGGGAGTAGAGAGTGGTTTGGTTTTGAAGTTGGGTTTTTCATATTTTCCAAATGCAAACCAGTCATCCAGGTCTCTGTTCTTCCCCACAGGTGGGGAGGGACTGGGACCTGTTTATTTCCTTGGCCCTCTCCAACAAACCTCTCATTAATGGCAGTTCCCACTCAACACTTCCAAAACAATCTCCTTGATAAGCCTCCACGAGCACAGCTCCCCAGTTCAGATGCAAATTCCTAAGTGCTGTGAGGGCTGATCTCTCAAAGCACAGTCAACTGCCTAGGTGAAAGTGAAAAACACACGTATACATCTAAGAGAATTGATGCATCTCAAATTAATATTTTATGATCAGCAGGAGTATTTATTGTGCCCAAACCAATCTGAGAACTCTAGTATAGCAAAAATAGATAAGGCAACCCCAAATGGAGTAGAGAGGACTGGCGAGCCACTCTGGCAAATGTCATTAAGAGATTTCATTTCCTATACGCTCCAAGCATGCTGTCTCACAGTTAAGTCATACCTTTGTTTTTAATAGAGCTGTTACGGGATGTGACTTAGTGAACTGTTTTCCACATGGTACATTCCTCTTATCTCTGGAAATTCTCCATGATCATATTAACTTTTTTCAATTATTAAAAAAAAAAAGTGAGCAACCTCTTGTTTCTGATCTGCAGCTGCTGAGTGTGATGCTGTGGTCCTAAATAACACAAATTCAGCATCACTGTATCAGCTAGTAGCTGAGCTTGTGTACTTCAGAGCACTTCTGCTTTCTGCTCTGGGATACAAAACATCATAAGTGTTTTGCAGTAGTAGCATATTTGCAGCCATCTGTAATTGCCTCCTACTTGCATATGCTTAGTCACTGCATACAAACATACACCTTCTGCTGAACTTTAGAATTATGCTCCCCTCTCGTAAAGCTCATTATGTTTTTAGCCATATGGTATTCTGCAAAGCCTCTTTTGACAACATTAGAGCCCAGTAATCCAGATTTACCTCCAGGTAGGCCAGAGGAGATAATTTAACCAAACCATTATTTAAGTACTTACTTTCTCATGTGATACAGTGACATTTTGATAGAAGTTTTGTTGTTGTCATCAGTTTTGCCAAGTAAATGAAAATATGCTAGTATGAAAAAAAGTAATGAATTTATTATTGGTAGAGCCAAAATAACATCACAGGAGTACTCTAAAACAACACAATTTAATAACTCTTTTACTTCCCCTATATTTTTAATATAGGTCTTATATGATCCTTCATGCTATTGCTAGGTTAATGCTTCTCAAATCCATGGAATACTCAAAGGTGTGCTTACCCACCCCCTTCAGTCACCAGCTGGAATCCAAACTGATTGTTATCTTGTCTATGAGCCTGTTTTTTCCAAAGAGGATGTTTGGGGGGAGGGTTTGCCAACCTCTGAAGGCATAAGGCTCATGACTACCCAGATTTCTGCTGGTGGTGTTGTTTCAAGTTTATCAACAAGTCTACTGGTAAAAGAAGTCTGCCTCTGCCTACCCTGACATTTGATCCTTCAGCTAGAACATAGCTCTCTCTGGCAAGCACTGTTAAAGAGAGGTGGGTTGGGGCAGTGATCTCCTGAGCCTTGAGGCTGAGGAAACATGCTCCCCTGGTCTACTTCTCCAAATATCAGCCTTCAGGACATGGTGGGATGGAGTTAAATGCCAGGTTGATGCACTTTAGGAAGAAGCTTCATCCTGAAACAGGGATGAAATGGGGATGATGTTAGCCTTCTAACAAAAATTAGTTGTATTTGGGGAGGCAGAACATATCTTGGAAACTTGACTCGCTTCTAGCCGTGACAGGATCCCAGCAGAGAAACCAGATACTGATAGCCATGGTACCCTTTCCATGATGACAGCCATTTGGAAATCTCAGAGTAGTGAATATCAGGCTGCAGATTTAAGGATCTTTTCTCCCTCACAGTTTGATAGCATGCAGCTTTTTAAAAGACTTTCCTTTCCCCCTAAATTACTTCTTTATCACTTCCATATTCTTCCAATCTATGCCATTTTATAGTGGTCTAAGAAAAGCCTTTGGAAGTGTGTGTAGTCAAAATACTATTGATATTTTGGTCTATGCTGCTGCATAAACTCTTCCAGCCCTGTTCCTGTAGGGCTGAGCTTCCAGAGGACAGACGTGCCAGCTACACAGGCAGAACTGCAGTCCTGGGGTATCCTGAGAGAACTCCGTGAAATCCCTGCTGTGTAATCTTACCCTTCTTTCCCCCTTCTGGCAAAAGGAAAAGAAATGGCAAAGTCCGCAACTGGTTATGTCAAATAGTGCAAAAAGGTTTAGTAGCTTGATTAAGGATTTATAGTACTTATTCATGACAAAGAGGAAGTCTATTGCTGCTTGCTGCTCTGTTTGATCCACATCCTGGCTTTGTAAGAAAGGTTCAGCTTCTTGCCAATATCCAAAAAGGGTTGGCAGGCTTGCTCAGGAGCACCCTGCGGACTTCTACAGGAGGAACATTACTGCGTGCTGCATCCTGCAGGTTGAATTAAATTCTATGGAAAAAATTACTCCCTATCAAATTACAACTGCTTCGTAAGAGAGTATTTTAGAAGTTGTTCTATGAAACAAAAGGTTTTATCAGGCAGAAGTATGTGGTCCTGATGCCCAGAGACAATGTAGCCGTGTAATTCTGTGGCTGGTGAGCCCGGCTGACTGCAGCACTGTGTCAGAGCTGGTGCCTGCACAAGGGAACCTGACAGCATGCACGGCTGGGCATGTGGGGAGACAAGCTCAGCCTCCCCATGAGTAGTGCAAATCTGGATCTGTTTATGCTTTTGATGAAGCCGTACTCCAAACTCTCCATCCTTGCTTCAGCTCTCTATCCAGGCAAATAGCCCTGCCCTATGAAAATACATTAAGTAACGTGAGACAGTCAAAATCAAAAGTAATGAGGAACACAGAAGTACTTCAATGGCTAAATAGAGAATGTTGAAGTTAAGAGCCAGATTTTATATTGATATTTATGTAAAACACTGTAATTATGTTGTGCCTTAAAATACAAGCCTTTCAGAAAGAAAAAGAGCAAAGTATCTTGTCTCTACACTGAGGCTGTAGAAATAATTCTTAAGATGACAAAGAATAAATGCATTTATAAAGCAACATATAATCAGCTGGCTAAAATAATGAGCTATTTTGAGAAATTATCAATGGACAAAACAATCCTAAGGGAATAAGAGGCATTAAGGGAGGAATGAATGCCGTGCAAGACAACACCAGAGGGTGTTTCTGGTTATCCTTCTCTAGGTTTGTATTCATGAACTGCACCACAGTTTGTGTGTGGATGCTCATTTTGTTTTTACCTTCGCATAGTAGAAAGTAAGACTACTAAGTAAGTCTTACTAAAGTAAGTCATAGTAGACTAGAAAAGCACATGGATGAGGTAGAGGGAAGAGAAGATATTGGAAAAAAATCAGTAAATACAGCTATTAGTAAAATACAGGTTCTCAGGCTTGAGATTCATGGACTGAGAAGCACAGGAAGGAAAAGAAATAGATCTTGGTAAATAGCTGACATTACTCTCTTTTCATTTCAGTGGGGGAAAATCTACATCTTTGTCATTTAACACCTGCAATACTGCAAAAGGATTTTCAAAGCTCAGCTTAAATCAGATGAGTGTAGTGATTAGCCTTAATTGCTGCTGATAAAGGTAGGAAAGTAGAGGGGCTTTCAGACATTTTTGTTACCTTAAAACCTAGCTGAACTACCTGCTGAATGCTAGATAATAGACACATACTTATTTTTTGCTGTATCAAATCTAAAGTAATGAAAGGAAGATTTGAGGTTGATACTGCAATAGTTTTAAAAGAGCTGGATTGCTTTTCTGGTTCCTCTGCCAACCTTCTCTGGACTTCACCTCTCCTTCTTTTAGTTTCCCTTCTACAGATGGAACTCAGATTACTTTCTCCCATGCTCCCTTTGTCTTCCTTGCCTGTTTAGAGATGCTTGCACTTTTTTCATGTTCTCCTTTCCTTCTGGTTTTGTCCTGTTCATTGTGGAGACTAAGAGGAGGATGTCCGTCCCCTCCTCACCCAGGAGGATGTGGGAGGAGGTGTTTCCAAGAAGAGTCTGAGAGCAGGGTAGTAGGTGTCGGTTGAAGGGTCCTATGGAGGTGGGATCATGGCTGGGGAGGGCATTGGATGGTTACAAAGGGACTGGGGAGAAAGATGACATGAAGCAGAAGGAATCTTGTGCTTTCCAGCATGTGTCATCAACTTCACAGGAGTGAGGGGTATTGAAGCTCCCCGATTCTCTCTTTCTGCACACATATTTCTCGGTGCACCTCTGTCCTACAGCCTCACTCCTGCCTTTCCCACTGCCTCCCACCCTGGCTCCAGTTGACCTGGATGGTTGAGAGATTGGGTCCATGGTTCTCTTTCCTTGTTTGATTTTCTTAAAAGGCATAGTCAGCCCACCTTTGTCTGCCTGTCTAATTAGAGTTCTGAGCAATGAGAGTTTCCTATAGAGATGACTAACATCACACCATGGAGCCTGTTACACAGAGGTAAGATTTGCAGGTGCAGAAGATCCTTCCTGTTCTTATTATCCGTGCATGTGTAAATGTTGGTATTACTTGAAATTTGTCACCCTCTGGTGGTGATGTAAGAGTAGTTCAAGAATCTCGTTCATGTCCCGGTGGAGAAGAGTATTCTAGCTTCATTTCAAATCAGATATACTTTCTTTGCACCGTCAGTCCTTTGTGATCTTCTTGAATTAGCTGGTATGTAACCTTTATTTGCTTATTATTATTGCATGACTGATCTGCTATCATCCTTGATTTCCTGATTCCAAAGCGCTGACATGATTTAAGCTAACATAGCTATATATTGCAAGGGCTAAGCCATGCTTTTGTGGCTTACAACGATATGTTGCTAGAAGCCTCTCAACAAGGTCAGAAGAAAATGGAGGCACCAACAGGTTCATCTCACAACTTCTCTTTCCTTTAAAGACGTTATCATTTGCTTTTCTCCTTTTCACCATTTTCACCATTCTTTGCAAAGCAGTTACTTGACATTTCTTTGCACATACAAGTGTGCAGAGTTCATTTTTCTTGGGTATCAATGTTTTGAGCCGGTGCTATCAGTTTACATTTTCTATATCTACTCCAACACCACTAAGGGCTCATAGTTTCCAGCATTTCAGTGACTACTCTCAGGACTCTCTTTTTTCCCAGGTAAGCCAAGGATTTGTGTGTTTCTGTGACTCCTGGGCACTTGAAGCTCTTATGTACAGTCCAGAAAACTGAAGATTATTTTCATTCCAGAGACTGAGATAAAAGACAGGGAAAATAATCTGAAACCTACCAAAATGTGCATGAAACATCTGGCCCAGAAGCTTATTTGAAAAATCATAACAACCCTTGATTATCTCAGCCCTGTTTTTCTTGCCCCAAATGTTCTCTTTCTCCTGCTATTAGGGTAAGTATGGTAGGCTAAATTCAGTCCATCAAGAGGAGCCATCATATGGCTTTTGCATTATTTATGTCCCACTTGAGTCTTCAAAACTAGTCTTTTCTACAGAGTTGAATTTTACCCGGTGAGAGCTAGTGTTTTGTTTCGCTGTGTAACCATCAGACTCTCACACAGCAAGGTCCCTGTAACAATATTTATAAGCTCTTTCACATCTAACATAGTTCACTCTCCAGGTTCTCCCAGGTTGTTGTTCCCCCTGCTCCATTAGCTGTATGCTGCTGAATAAGTTGCCTTAGACATTTCAGTGCCTTGGATGCTTTGTACAGCTGGCAGTTACAGTGGTTGGCCTCTGAAGATGGTGGCCTCCTAAGCCTTGTCCAGATGTTACTGTCTTGCCTGGTAAGTGTTACCGCTTTGGCTTCTCAGTCATTTGCTGTTCACTTTTGGCAAAGCAAGGTTCATGCTTCTTTGTCCTTTCCTTTTCATTTTCAATGGTTCTCTGAACGTTTCTAATCTGCATTCAATACAGAGCTCAACTTTTCCCACATAACTTGTAATTGTTTTTAATCATATTAATGTGTATGAAAGCTTACAGCAGTTTCTATTGCAGGCTTTTGAGTCATGCATGTGTTTTCCAGTATTTAGTTTATTGTTCTTTTTTGTTTCCTGCTTTTCTTGAACTTGAAATCTGATCTTAAATCTTCCAAAATCTTTTCATCTCCAAGATAATGGATTTTGCAATTAGCCACTAAATTACTAGCATAAAGCATTTACTGGAACTGTCTGGAAATTGTTTTGCTATTTGAGTATTTTCCTTGTAGGCATCTGAAAGGTTATCATATGCTGATCTCATTTATACCTGTTTAAATCCAGAAAGATTATGCTGAAGGCAGAGGAGACACCCTCCTGTAAACTTCATGTGTAGGATAAAAATCTGGGCCCATCTTCTTTTAACTTTAGTCTCCATTTCTTGGAGTGGAAGAAGTCACTTCCCTGTACAGTGATGATTAATAACTCATGCATCCCAAAACAGAAAACACGTTTGAACAAAAGCATTCCTCGTTGTTGCTATTATGTTTTTAGAGGTGATAATTTGTCTCAAATTTATTTCTTTCTCATAACACATCTCTGTCAGGGGAGCCATAATAGCAGGAACTTTGTTACTGTAAAATAGCATGATTAGATGCTGGTATTTACTGAGCACTTTGTTCGCATGTTAATAAATCGTTGACTTCCACTACAAACCTGCACACCCTGAACTTTGTGTGGAAGACAATGTTCATTTCCTTGGAAAAGTACATTGACATTAAAAGCTAATTTACAGCTAATTACTTTCTTTGTGAAACTCCCTATCAGAAGGTGCAGACAACTCTTCCAATCAGTTCCTTATCTCTCTGTTAGCTTGATACCTCAGGTTTCATGAAACTGCAGTCCTTAAAGTGGTTTGATGTCTGTGCCTATCTTCTATTTGGAAAACACTTCAAAAACTGTTGTAATAATAGCATTTCAGGCTAGGCTGGTAGGCTAAAGAATCGGTTTTGAACAATGGATAGAACAGAATTTAAAAATATATGTATGTATGGGAATGGAGCAAAATGCCTATACATAGATGTTCACAATGTAGAGAGGATTAGGTTGAGGAGATGAGCTGAGGAATGGTCTGGAGACAGTTTTCTTTCATTCACTGCTAGTATGACAGCATATTTATGTCAAGCCATGCTTATAGCAGGTCAAATCAGAAGTGTTGCATGTGATTAATTGTTCTTTTCTTAGCTCTTTACTATTTCATTCTGTGTCACTTAAAGCTTGTCCTTCTTCCAGTTCATCCATGTTCTTCCACTTCATCCATGCCTCTCATCTTCTTACTGCAACCATCGTCTATATTTTGCCCATGGCATCAGCTTTATTGATGTGTCATTTGTCCACATCTCCCAAAAATCATTTTTGGCCTTCCCTACACTCTATCCACATGGCCTCTGCCTATTTTTCACGGATGTCCTTCCATGTTTATGGGCTGATGATGACAAGGCTGTGAATAAGTCACGTCTGGTAAAATAATTTTAGTTTTTATTTAAATTCACACTTCATTATGTCACAAAGACTGTGTATTATCTGGAGCAGAAGGAGTTGTCATATAATTTCAAGTTTGCTTTGCCTTTTGTCAACCCTACACTTCCTTGTCTGTCTGCCTGCACTTTTTAGTGGACCAGATCTCTGGAGGCAGCCACTGTGTAACATACAGGACCCATTTAACAAAGTACATGACCATATGACTAATTTAGATCATCTATTTAAGACATATGCTTATGTGCTTTGATGAATGCTTTGCCAACCAATTTCTGTGTCTTTCTGGGAAAAAATACAACAATAGTATGCCAAGAATTTGACTATGAGACAGTCATTAATTAATACACCGACATGGAATATTTTCTTTTCCAAATAGCTTTTGCTATGCCTTCTTTTTAGCGCATGGAATTTCATAGCAAGGACATTTAAGTGATGAATGGCTATGCAGCTTAGTTATGCTAGCTAGTAATCATGTGAAAGATCTCTTCATTACTGCAAAGGGATAAACTGGAGAGAAAAAGAATCAAGTATGGAGCAATAATATAGCAAGCGAGATGACTTTTCCTCTTTGATGGACGTCATTCCAGT
This sequence comes from Phalacrocorax carbo, assembly GCF_963921805.1. NCBI lineage: Eukaryota > Metazoa > Chordata > Aves > Suliformes > Phalacrocoracidae > Phalacrocorax > Phalacrocorax carbo. The sequence goes on from NC_087513.1 coordinate 205,843,752, forward strand.
ACAGCCAGTGCCAAACCAGTGTAACTGAGGAGAATCCAACTAATGTTATTTAGAAGTTTGCAGTGCAAACTGAATTGAGGTGCAGATTTTGTTCCAGCAAAGGTTTTTAGAATGTCAGTAGTTTGATCAGAAGAGACCCTGTGAGACTGCAGAGAGAGAAATGAAATTTATCTGCTCACTTACAGAGGAGAAGAAAGTGAGATAAGATTTCCCTTTTTTCCTTTGCATGGGTTACCTATGGGGCTGAGCTGATGGGATTGTTGTGCTGTGAATGAGAAGCTGGATCCCAACTTGGGCCCTGCTCCTGCTAAATTTGTTTCCGCATGAGCAGCCTTGGCAATGCTTCGTCCCTTGCTCCTGTGAATCAGCCCACAGAACAAAGCTATGATAATGAATGGGTTTGTAATTGCTTTCAGTCCAGACTGGCTGCTACTTGCTACTGCCGTGGGACAGGGGAAAAGCAAGAATTAATTGTGGACCTGTGAAGAATCTTGTGCCACAGCTATTCCCAGGACCATTCCTGTAGCTCAGACTACATGTTTCAGTGCCCTGCAGAGGAACATGGTTGTTTTTGTCCATCATTGATCTTTGCTCCAACAACCAATGCTCTAAATGAATGGCATATGCAAAATGCTCATCCTAAGATTATGTTCTTCCCAGTGCATGGGCAAGAAATCAATAGAAGGAAAGTAGTGCAGTGTCACTGAGAATATTAATTTCCCCCAGAATAAGAGACTGAAGCCGGAATCCCCTGGGCATACAAACTAAGGCAAGCAAACGCAATTCTTAAAAGCGGGAGGAAAAAAGAAGAAACTATGACATCATGACACAGTCTCCAAATCCCAGCAGGTACTTTTGCAGTGAGAATTTTCCATGGTGGCAGTTACCTAGAGGAATACATAGTGGTGTGATAGGAGTGGTGGCAGTACTCGGTAACCAACTTATGAAAGGCAATGCTATGAATCGTTTGGTATTATAAGTGCTTGCAGACCCTAAAGAGAATCTGTGGGCAAACCATAAACCCCTGAATTTCTATATTCTGTTACCTAGAAAGCATCGCTTTCCCCTAAAGTTCTTTACAATTACATTTTTGTAGGAAATATGAGGAAATTAGGTGCAAGAGTTCTTGCAACAGGGGTAACTAAGCAGCTTACGGTCTCAGAGATTGTGAAAAGGATGTGCAAAGTAGCGTTAAATGCTAAAATTGAGCAAAGGTACAGGATTTAGCATTAAATCTAGGAAAATGAGATTTTTTTTTTAATTAAGACAAAAGCAGTAATTCTATGAGGTCCTCTGAGGTTACATTCAGCCTCCTCCATGTTGTTCAGATTTAGGACTGCTGGGGAGGCCTGTATCAGAGACTGGTGCGGTGATTCACTGAGATTGGAAAAATGCATACTTTTCATTAGGAAGCACAGATGACCCTAGTGCTATGGTATCTCTCCAAAACATTGACCCAACACAAATCCTTCCCAAGACATGATGTAGTTCAGTCTCCCAGGTTGGATCAGAAGAAATCTGAGAGGTCTGAAAAACAAAGTGTGATAATGAGTTGGGGCCAAGGCAAGATAAACAATTTGCACCCCTAATTAACCTGGTTTGACTCTGGGCATATGTAAGGCTCCATCGCAGTTGTTGCTACTTATGGTGAAGATTGGCCCTCATTTAGAGCACACCCTTCAGAGAACATCTTTTCTCTTCCTAGTGATCAATATGGCTCTTACCTCTTTCTGAAAGGCCTGTTCAAGGCACCTGCTAATGTAAAGGGCAATAGAAGACCCAGTGAATGCTAGATGATGTTTCTCACTGAAGAGTGGAAAGCATGAAAACCCTCTAAGTGAGGTGTTCAAGACTTGGAGGCACTTGGCTGTACTGCAAGGATCTGGCATAATCCAGGCTCTCTGGGATATCATGTTTCTTGCAGGTGGTCTACAAGTCTTGAATCAAAGATGTGAACCTAGGTTTCTCAGCAGTTCACTCAATAAATGAGATAGAAATCTGAGTGGCAGGATGAATGCTGGCAGAAAGAAGACTGGGCTGCATGACAAGAAGCGTGGCCAGCAGGTCAAGGGAGGTGATTCTGCACCTCTACTCTGCTCTGGTGAGACCCCACTGCAGTGCTGCGTCCAGGTCTGGAGCCCTCAGCACAGGAAAGTCATGGAGCTGTTGGAGCAGGGCCAGAGGAGGCCACAAAAATGACCTGAGGGCTGGAGCACCTCTTCTGTAAGGACAGACTGAGAGAGCTGCGGTTGTTCAGCCTGGAGAAAAGAAGGCTCCAGGGAGACCTTATTGAGGCCTTTCAGTACTTAAAGGGGGCTTGTAAGAAAGACGGAGACAGACTTTTTTAGCAGAGTCTGTTGCAACAGGACGAGGGTTAATGGTTTTAAAATAAAAGACGGTAGATTCAGACTAGGTCTAAGGAAGAAACTTTTTGCAGTGAGGGTGGTAAAACACTGGCACAGGTTGCCCAGAGGGGTGGTTGATACCCCATCCCTGGAACCATTCAAAGGTCAGGTTGGACGGGGCTCTGAGCAACCTGATCTAGTTGAAGGTGTCCCTGCTCACTGCAGGACTAGATGACCTTTGAAGGTCCCTTCCAACCCAAAGCATTCTACAGTTCTATGATTCTGCTGTACTTCCCCAAGGTGGAACCCTTATCATGAGAAACACATGAGTTTTCTTCCAAAAAAAGTGTCTTGGGAGAAAAAATGTCTGTGCTCATGAGCATAGCTCTGTGGTGGCAGGAAGCATAAGGTCAAGAGATTAAAAAAGCCCACTGAAGGTGATAGAAATCTGACTTTCATGGCCCAATTGCTCAAACCTTGAGAACAACTTTATTGACATTAAGTGCCCATTAGCACCGAGTGAAGAAAGTAAGCGTTGTCTTCACAGGCATGTCCACTCTTTGTCCAACCTTTGATTTGATCAGCAGTGTATTCTCAAGTCCCAACAATTCATATACACCCTCTGCTTTATCATTTGCAGGATCAAGGAGAATATGTTCACTCTCCCATAACAAAATTTGACTGCAGGAAGAGTAGGGAGCGGGGTTTTCCTCCCCTGGAGATGGGTGATGGTTTGGTGCAGTGTTTCAGTGCAGGTATTTTGCTGTATCTCAGATGCATGGCTTTGCTCATTTAGGTAATTTTCCAATATTATGATTTGGGATCAGGAATTTTCTCTTGCCTCAGATTGGCAATGACTAGGTGGAGAAGAGTTGCCTTCCTCTATATCATGGGGCATGGCTCACTTTGTAGGCCTGGCCTGATTATTATGTCGCAAACCCCTGCTTTTGGATGGACATAGCACATTGATCACACCATTCATTTCTCCTGCTGCCTCCCTATGGCCATTATAGTGGAAGCTTTTGATCTGCTAGGACTGAAGTTTGTTAGAAGTGTCCTACAGCTTGCAGTGTGGGAGCACACAGCATACGTGATCAATGGGGCTGTCAGGTCTGAGTGTGATTACATTGATGCAAGAGGTGTCACACAGGACTGAGCTCAGTAACCAGCTGCGTGGCTTATTCATTCACAGGCTACGAAAGAAACTCAGGCTGTTGCCACTTATTCCTGAACTCCTCAGTGTCTTCTGCTTGCCCAGGAAGACAGCATCCTTCCATGCCTTGCACAATCTCTGCAGTACAATATTCACGTGGAAAACCTGGGTGATCAAAAAAAAAAGGTTTCCTAGGGAAGAGATTTCTCTGGAAGATTTTTGAAGGAGAAAGTTGAAGGTAAAGCCCTGGAGTCATGCCTTTACCAAAAGCCAGTCTTGACTGCTGATAGTAACTGTGTAAATCTACTTGAATGAGAGAATGGTGAAGCATCTTTAGTTTTCTCTCTTTCATAACATAACACTAAGGCATGAAAACCCATAATTTCCAGGTGAGTCACTGGAAAAGAGTAAATTTCAAAGGAACCACCATGAAGCTTGCAGCAGGTGAAAGCAGCCAAAAAATGAGATAAGGGTGAGGCATTTCTTGTTCATAACCCAGTCAGCAGCTTCAGTCCAGTCAGCTCATGCACATATTGCATTCATGTGGAAGACCATAAAATATGGTGGGGTTTTATGGAATGAAAAAACCAGGAGCCTTTAGAACTACACATGGCCTCTAAGTCTCTCAGCTCATCATTTAATCTTTCCTTCAAACATATTTCTTCTTAAAAGCACATGGTTATTAACTGGCTTTGTCGAAACATACATTACTAGTCTGCACAAATTCAAGCAAAAATGTATTGCATTTTTTTTTAGTATGGGTCACTAACTGAATATGAAGAAGTATGGCAGATTCCTCAGCCTTGTAGTTTTGCATCAGAATTATATATCTCCTTAAAAGAAATTATCTAATTACTCCAATGAAGATTCATACGACAACATATATAGATAAAGCCCTTTGCCATGTGTTACCCTGCAGCTCAGACTCGGTAGCTTTACCTTGCCTTTTAAATCCCCTGTTCTCTATAAGATTCCTTAGCATGCTTTAAATTGTCAAGCTGTGTGAGACAAGATCCAAATCTCACTGAAATCACCACAAGCAATTTCAATAACTTCAGTATGCTGGGGGAGAGGTCTTAAAGCATACATTGCTCAGGGTTTTTCGTCTTCTGTGTCTTCATAGAGATAAGGGCATGATTAGTAACATCTTACTCAACCTAGTGGTGGCAGCAGCTATGTGAGTGCTCTGAGAAAGTCACAGTCTCAGTGCCTACCTGTCAGAAAGAGCAAGGGCTCAGGGAAGTGCTGCAAAGCCCTCTAATGAAAGCCCTTCACAGCATTGTCCTCCTCTTGATTGCTACTGAAAGCTTAAGTGTACCCTTATGATAGTTAGGCTGATTGCTGGTTTTTGGAGCATTTTATGTGAGCAGAGTTAAAGAAGCCCTTTGAACTCTCCAAACCAGAGCCTAACCATCATGAGCTGAGACAACTGCCCCAATAATACATCTTATGGTCACCAGAAAGGGCAGCCTGCCTCTCCATTTCTTCTTCTCCCTTGCTTCTGGCACCTATGGCACTGAGTGTGACCCTCCAAGGGATCAAATAACCTTGTTGACTCACCCCAAAAAATCCACTGGTTTTTGCTGTTTAGTCCTCTACTAGTTTACCAAGTTAGATTATCTTATAGAGGCACTTGTACAAATGCTCACAAGAAATAGATGGGACTGTGTGGTTGCATGCATGAACTTGTGGAGCATATCAGTTTACCTTCAGAGATGCAAGACAGGACTCATGCTTGCAAGGCTTCTTTTTCCAGCTGTATCGATTAGTCTGATACAAGCTGAAACCTCTCCCTACAAACTCCTCTGCTTTATCCTTAGACCATCACAGCCTCAATATTACGACTCAATAATGCATACAATGATCCTTTTACTCATTAAAGGAAATCCCCAGGAGTCAGCCTGGACTGAATAACCTCTGTGAAGACCTTTGCAAAGGCTAGTTATTACATGGAGTGGACAATAAAGGGAAATGAGGTTTACATTTGCTTATCCAAAAGGCCAGAGAGAGTTCATAGATTATTCTTTGCACAGATAAGATAGACCTAATGTAAACACTCCTCACTGGAAAGTATCTGCTGTTTGTTTTCCTAACTTTAACCATGTGGCTAGCAAAAGCAGAATAAATGAAATAAGAGAAAGGCATTTTAATAATAAAAAACCCGGTGTCTTTGAAAACTCATGTTATTGGCCCCTGAAAAAAAAAGTTAAAATTATTTGTGCTACTCACTGCATGAAACACATGCTGATGTGGCTGCAAAGCTTTCTTGTAAGTGAAAACTGGTAAGATTTCAAGCCCATCCCATCAAATATTCATCATTACATTAGATCAGAGCAGTCTGCTCCTTTTAGCTAAACCACTGCTCCTAAGCCCTTTCTCTGGGCAATACTGATGTTATATAAGGTTTTCAATGAAATTAATAGATATTTGTCCAAGGGAGAGCGGGATGATTGGAGGGGAAGGTTCTAATGCTTTCCAATTCTGCTATAGAAAATTCCAAACAAAATCCTTGGTGAATATAAATTAGCATAGCATGGCTCTTACAAATCTCACCCACTACCCATCTGTATCTTTAGGTTCATAAATATTTGAGGGGAAAAAAACTCTATCCTCTCTACCAAAACTGTTTACAGATTACTTCAAACCAACCTGCGATTAATTTTTTTGCTCCCCACTGTCTTTTTCAAATGTGATTGAACAATTTATATCACCCAAGTCTCAACTCTCCATAGTAAGTTGTCTAACTGTGCCTGGAGCTATTTCAGAGTTAACAAAAATGTGTATCAATACTCTTTGATAAAACTTTCCACTCACAAGAATAAAACTTCAATTATTTTTTTTTTTCATCAAAAAATTGCAGAGTGTTGCAGAAGAGTTGGAAACATGGGGCTGGGTGAGGGAAAGGAGTATGAGCCTCAGAATGAAAACACAAGACCTGGCTGTTGGAGCTGGTCTGATGCCATGATATCGCCTTGTGATGTTTGTGATAGATGTTTGTGATGTTTGTGATAGCTGCCATTTCTATGGCATTGTGACAGCATGATTTACTGCAATAATAGAGAAAGCAAATGCAAAGCTTTTGTTTAACTTCAGTGCCATGAGCTATTTGTTGATATTGGGAAGGAGGTAGGGAGTTGTTCTTTGGCTTCTAGTTAAGCCCATTGCTAACTTGTCTTAAGTATAAAGAGAAGCCAATAAAGGGGATCATGGTGCTCAAATCTCCCTTCTGTCCTCACGGAGCTTGTACACTTGCACAGACATTGTGCTCAACTTCCCTGCTGGCCTTTGTGGTTGAGATCTGGTCCTCTGTACTGAAGGTTTGGGATAAAGGAGCAAAAAATTATGTTTGCTACCTTCTCTTGCAAGATCTACAAGGGAAAAATAGAGGCACGTAATTCTTCCAGGTTTGGAAGATCGTGGAATCATAGAATAGTTTGGGTTGGAAGGGACCTCCGAAGATCATCTAGTCCAACCCCCTAATCATTAAGACTGACTGTAATGAAAACTGGAGATAACACAGGGAGAAAAGGATAGGAGTGGGGACAGTGTGGGGCTCCATGTTTACCTTTATTGTTGAACCATGCAACATCACAGCACTGAATTGAAGGCTGGTGTCAGACATGAGAATCAACTTTTGTTTAATGTGGGGTAGGTGACTGCATTAGGTGATTGGATACTGGGGCTGGGCAGCTTGACTGCCATCACTGCATTTCATGTGAGTTTTCCCTTTCTGCCTATGCCTTGCTGATGTGCCAAGCCATCAATATGAAGGAGTGGGATCAGCCAGGGTAACCCCAACGGGGAGCTGAAGTCCCAGTATGATACTGGCTCTGCCACTGGCTGCCCGTGTGAGTGGCTCTGTAGGGGCTGCTCAGCACCAAAACTGGGCCATGAGAGATTGTCTAGTTTCCAGCAGTGCAGCCTCATCTGAAACTTACACCTTGTTTGTTTTATGATGCTCTGGGAAAGTAAGATAATCCTGAGCTCTTCTTGCCATGGCCATGTCTGGTTTGAGTGCCAGGAGTGGGAAGGTCCTGGTCAAGGCAGTGGCTACCTCTAGTCCTTCAGCATTTTACATTCATCCCTTGCTGTTTGCTGCTAAGCACTGTCACAGTCAGGAAGCTCAACTAGCTAAGCCTCCCATCTACTCCACTAAGACCCTTCAGGAGTATGTCTATATTAGTATATCAAGCACAGTCTGATGCCAGCCAGCACCGAGCAGCCTGGGTCCCTACCATCAGGCTACCTGATCTTCCTGAACAGGGTGGCCCCATGCCATCATCCTGATCCTTGTCCATCCTAGGGACAGCTCCTGAACCCTGCCATGCAGGTACACACATTTAAATGGAGGTACTGCTGCTCTGAAGCCGTGTTAGTAAGATCCAAGTCAGCCTTTACTGTCCCTTGTAAAATATATCTGATGTCATGAGATATTTTTTTCTGTGTAAATAACACCATATTGAACATCAACAATAAATAGCATTGTTGAAATGACACAAAGCTTTGGGGATACTTACAGGGAAGAACTTACGTGTTTACCTTCCTTATACCTTGCAGTTATTGAAGGGTGTTTGTTTATTCTTTATTTAATCTGCACCAGATCTTATTCTGCAAGACCCTTTTGTGGTGTGTGCTGCTGGAGTGCATTTGTAAAACAAAATCAGCAAAGAGGACACAGATGTTGCTCTGCATTCTCTTTTTAGCCATACAAATTATAAACAATGTCTCTTTATATTAAGATACACTTTTCTGTCTCATTGGTTTTAGAGATGATTCTTTCAGTATGTTTTCTGTTTAGAGCAGCCTGTTCTTGTTTAAGTATCCCCACTACTGTACTTCATGTGAAAATAATATTGCTTTCACATTCAGTGCACATATCTCAAATCCATATGTATATTACTGAGCTGATGCAAGGCCAGAAGAATTAATAATATCATAGAGAGCCACAAAAATGAACAGCACATTTCTGACTGAAGTCCACACTGACAGAGCCAACAAGTGTACTTTGGCTTGTGTATAACGAGGTAACAGGTAGCAGAGCAAAAGTGCCTTCACTGCTGCTACCTTACTGAGCATGATAATAGAGAGTCCAAGAGCTGATGGTGGTGGAGGCTGAGTTGTCTTTCGCTAAAACCTTATTGAAAATAATTCTCTCCTACTGGAATACATGGCATTCAAAAGCTCTAATGCAGATTTCATAGCATAGAAATTTTAATTTTTTTCTGTCCAAGATCAAAAGAAATTATCCATATTTCTGGTATTGTTTTCTTTTATAACCCTGATGTGAAGTCATTCTGACTTCTGTCAAATTTTGATTTGGTTGACCAGGGTTGATCTGCTGATAAGAAGACAGAATAGAATAGAATAGAATAGAATAGAATAGAATCATTAAGGTTGGAAAAGACCTCTAAGATTTTTTTCTTCCCCCCCCAAAATCAATAACTAGGTCAATTGTTTTTAGTTCGATACATGCTCCCACCAAAGATATATTTTCAAGACGAGCTGTGTTAAGATCACTACTTTCAGCTTCTGAGTAGACAGCATCAGGTAACAACATGACAACAGTGTGCGTGCATGGGGAGAAGGGGTGCTATAATTGCCCCAAACTGGAAGAAGTTTCTAACAAAACTGTGAACAGCTGTTGTTAAGACTCGTTCTGAGCAGAAGAATGCACCTCCTGATGTTTCTGTTCACTGGAGACATTTCTGTGCCACATGGTGTCCATCATGTTGAATGCTTTCCCTATGGGCTGAGTGGCTAATAAGACAGAGCAAGCTTTATGTTGAACAGTGAGACATCTTGAGTCAGCATGTCATATGCAATAAAAACCTATGGACCTGAGTGGTGAAAATGAATTTAGGATACTACAGATTTGCTGATAAAATTTTCGCCAGCAGTGAGCACCATACAAAAAAAAAAGAAATCATCCTGCTTGGTAATTTTTTTTGTTGTTTTAATTTTGGGAACAGGATATTATTCGGAGCTTTGACACGTTCTACAGTAGGACTTGAACTGGATTTTTAAGATTTTTCAGGGATTGAATTGCAGTTTGGGTTTTTAGTGGGGCTTTTGGATTTATCTGGATATTAGAATTGAGAATGTTGCTGTAACTGCTGGAGTCCTCTGGAGCTTTATTAAACTAGAAACTTCCAGGAGGTAGGATATCAGTCTGTAACAGATCTTAAAACCAGGAGTCCAGTATCATGTTTGGGAAGCCAAAGAGACTGACTGAAAATAGGCCTATCTGAGGCAAAGAATAATATTCTTGATGGACTATGATGGATTTATCTGTATCACCCCACCACTTAGCTTCAGTGTTGGAGCTAATGCAACCAAAAAATCCACAACAATGAATCATTTTTGAGAAAGCTTTAATTTTACGTTTCCACTTCTAAGTAGCATACTTGGGTTATAAAGTTTCAGAAAACACACTTTAAAGAAGATCATAACCTGAGAGTACTTTCTACTTTATTATCCAAAGTATGAGACTATTTTCCCTGCACACCCTTCTATTTCTAATTTTGGCAAGATGAAGCATTTCCAGACCCAAAGCAGCCGTTTTGCAACCAACAGCTGCCTCTCCCTAGTCCAGCTGGCAAGCACCTTCACCTCTGCTTTTCTCTTTTTTTACTGCTGACATGTTTTGTCTTATGATATCTCCTGAAAACAATTATACAGCCATCAAATGTCAGTCCTTTCAGACTGTGTTGGGGCTGAACTCTGGTGAAAGGTCAAACTGTTTCCAATCATCCTCTTTCACATACAGCCTTCCTTTAAAGCAGCCCTTAAAAATAATCCAAACACAGGCAAGAAATTTGCAGCTGGTTTATATGAAGGAGCATTCATTAAGTGTGTGCAAGATAGTTTATATAACTCTTTTCATGAATAAAGAACAGGAGCTAAAAGAGGTCCGGTTGGTGCCTTGTGCATTTTGTCATGGCTACTCAAGTCCTTCCTCTTCCTCCTCATCCTGTCCCTCCTTTACTTCTCTTTCATTTCAAAGTGTCACATCTATGTTCTTCTTCCTGCTTGTTGTTGTGCTATCACTTCACTTTAGCTGTCAACCTTAGGGTGAGATATACTGTGCCTCAGCAGTGCCTATCACTCTGCATCAACTCTCAAGGAAGCTGAAATGACTGACTCCTGTGCAAGCATCTATCCGGAGACAGGAGAGACACGGCACCAGCCTCAGGGCTCTGAAAGTAATGGTTTCATAGAAAAGGGTATAGAAAGCAGAGGAACAGTGCAGGGCTTGCAAGCATTTCATCACAGCACAGCATGAGGTACTATTTTGCTTCATAAAGACTAGGCATTTGTCATGTGCTTAGAACAGTTTATCAAAGAACCAGCAACTGAGATTTTTTCATTTCACTGCTCAGCCCCATATTACCGCCAGTCTTTTTTTGCCCCATATTTTTTTTAGCACTGGGAATTAACAACTAAAAGGTACTCAGGGGTTTAAGGTGCAAATGTGGGACCTGAGAAACGTGTTCAGTGTCTGCCTCTGTGCAAATTTCCTTCAAGCTTTTTGCAGGAGGTATGTTTAAAGATCTTTACGTTTTTGTAATGTTTTGTTTAAGCAACTGGGATAAAACCTGCAGTCTTACTGAGGCTTCATCACTGACTTCAGCACAGATAAGATTTCACTTTCTATGTGTCTAAACCACAGACGATCATCTGGAAAACAGCGAACCTTTCATTCCTATTTTGTCTCTTTAGATCATCAACTGTTTCTTAAAAACTAATATAACAAAAGCCTGCACTCAGCTCAGACCACAAGGCAGCAGATTATTATTAGTGTTACTTCTGACAGCCTGGCAAAGAGAACCCTTAATGTTTAATGTAATGAAGAGGTGAGAACAGGTAGGTATTTTGACTTGCTGGTTGCTTTGTATATCCAGGCTAAAATTTTCAAAAAGTACAGTATTGTTCCCTAAATACTCATTTTGTTCATCAAGTGTGTTGGAAGGATAAAAGCAAAATTTACTCTGTGTGCGTGGCCATACAGGCATACAGGCACACACGGACACGGACATGCATGCCTTGAAAGGTGTTTGCAATACCATAATGAAGCAACCTCCTGGAGCTGAGCTCTAGGTCCTCAGGGGAAATACTGACTCTGCTCTTTTCAGTTTGCTGAGAAGAAACATTTCATTTTTGAGTCTGACTCAGTGAAAAGCTGATAGCAGCCGTACTGAAAAGCCTGGCTTTTGAATAAACACTGACTTGCTTATCCAAAAGGCAGTAAAATCACCTTTGGTTTGATGGATTCAGCTGCAGAGTTGAGTAATGAGTTGGAAAATAACATTGCACAGACCTGTCAAGGCACCTCTGCATTATCAGACTCAGCATTACACAAGCTGACAAAAGTCTATGGTGGGAAGTTACCCACTGACAAACTTTTTCAAACCAAGTCAGCTCTTCACTCGTATAATACAAGTCACAATTGTCTCCCTGAGTCCTCACTGTGAATGGCTTATCTGTCAACCAGAAGTGCTTCTGGAGCCTTTTCAGCTTTGATCTCCACATGATGACAACCATGGCCTACAGAGGACAAGATGCGACCAGCACAGCCCCTCCATCCCAGCCAGGAGATGCTGGTTGGAGCTGCTGTGTGGGGTGTTGGGGAGGGTGCTCAGCTCCCCGCTGCAATAACACCCGGTCTGGGCTAAGACCACTCTAACCGCACCACATGCACAGTTAGTTCAAGCAACACTTCACACTTATTTTTTACTTGCCCATTCTCTCAAGGGTGGTAAATGCCCACCTCTCTCTGCTGCCAAAAAATGGCAAGCCCAGAATTGGAACAGCATTTGCAAGGTCCGCTGCAGACCACGTCTTCTCATACACCTAAGTGAAATGCTGCTGTTAGTGTGTTGTAACTCACATATACAGATGAACCACTTACTGCTGCCATGTTGCAGAATAACATTATCACAAGGCCCTTTTCCTGGGCTCTGGACTGTGCTGGATCCTGCCGGCATGTGCTGAGCCTGCAGAGCTTGTGCAGGTCCAGTCCAGGAGGGGCCAATGCTCTCAGGGCTGCTGGGGCACCAGGAACAGGAGTCATGGTCATATTTCCAGTAGCAGCATGCAGCTGGGGGCACACATTGCTGGGCTGTGATGGACCCCAGTCACCATCCCTGTCCCTGCTCTGCTCTTCTGGCTGGGAGCTGCAGGAGGGTACCATGTTGGGGAGGGCACTGCCCCGTCCCTCGCCATCACCCTCGGCTCCCAGCTTGCCTGCCTGCCTGTCGAGGTGAAGTTTGGTGGGCACATTCTGCTACAGCCTTTTTTAAAACACAGAGACAGTTCCTTGTGAGACTGCTGAGCCGGTGTGGATGAAAAGCAATGCTGCGCCACATCACGCTCGGACACGACTACAGCATGCACCCGGGCACCTGGCAGCACCTGTCCTGCCCCAGAGGAGCAGTGCAGACAGCGACATGGAGAAAGGCTCGTGTGCCTGCAAACTAATCCACTTTTCCAACTACAGAAAAGGTTGTAAAGACCAGGAAGTTGACCGAATAAAAAATATTGCTTCTACCTACAGAATGTGTCTTGTCTAAGTCCTTAAACTATCAAGGCTACAACAACAATGTCAATAAATGCACCTGTATTTCATTGCATGGCTATTTTATAAAAACATATTTTTCTTTGTGTGAGAACCTCCGTACAGTACAAGACAGGTAATTCAAAACAGACTCAGGAATAATGGGATACAGTCTCTGCAGAGAAGTCAAGGTGACTTTATATATAATCTTTAAAACTTAAAAAACGTTAGACGCTTTTTTTGCCTCATGAGGACTGAAGCCTTGGAAATCTGATCTCTAATATGGATGAAACACATGAGAAGTGTGAACATGACTTAAGTTGATCATGGCACTCCAAGTTAGGCTGTGCTTTAACAGTTTGCCGTCATGCTTTATATTAAGGCTTTGTGCACAGGTAATTTATAGAGCCTTATCAGATGATTAATGTCTGTTATAAACACATATGGATATGTTAAATGTGTTACATATATTATAGATAGTATTACAGATAGATGCAAGCCATTACTGTAGGTAACCTATTGATCTGTTAGTCTTTGTTAAAAAAAGAAAAGCCTGTAACAGCTCATTAAAAGTGAACGTAACATGAAGGGTGACCCAGCTTGCCCTAGGATGGGCATGCTCTCATCACAGATGTTTCAGATAAGTTCTCTATATCTGTCAGCATGTTTCATCACTTGCTCAACAGTTGTCCTATTAGCACCCACATAAACCTTTTCTGCTTACCCACTTGGTTTTGATGGGTAGGATAAGTTTCACTTGGTTTTATTTACTGTAATGTCCTGAAAATATCCTCACTATCTACACACAGTCTACCATGTTCCAGAGATACCACGCAGAGCTAGTCTGCAGGGCTGTGTGTATGAGCAGAAGGCAGCAAGGGGCAGAAACCCCCAGCCACCTCTGGGCAAGGTGAAGTGTGTGCCAGGAGGGCTGCACGGTGTCAGGAGGAGCTGCTTGCTTGTCCCCAGCAGCAGAGCTCTCTGCAGGCAGCGTTCTCCTCCGTCCAGCTCCCAGGAAGTGCTTACGCACAGGCTCTTTAATACCAAGAAGCAGTTCCTGGGCTCTCCTCTCCTGAGAAATCCTACCTCTCTCCAGTCCGTGGTTCATCTGCAGTCTTCGGTTCCCTCTTATTTAATTCCTCTCTGGCCCCAGAACCCTGGGTTGTCTCTCTCCAGCAGTCAGAGTGTGCCATATGATGTGGGAGCTGTGGGTTCAAAGCCTCCAGGCAGCCTAGAGTTCACGTCTCCTGATTCCTGGGCATGATTCGTAACCCGTGCTGTGAAAGGTGCCTGTCTCCATGCCCTCACAGGGCTGTAGGAAATGAAAACGCTCAGCTCCACCAACAAACCCGAACCCAGGAGAAAGGGGAGATTTCAGAGACACCCCACGTCTTAGCAGTGCTGCTTGCCTGAATCCCTGTTCAACGTGTCAACTCTTATTTGGAGATGCTCAGCATTAACGTGTCCCTCCCATGTACAGGGAAGAGACACGAATGTATGTCCATATCCTGGGGTGCCTATATCAGCTCTGGATCACTTGGATGCTTAAAGCTTTAGTGCTGCCACAGGCATTTCTCTTAAATGACTTATACATGAAGTATGAACAGAGACCTATCCCCAGTCCCAGCTCCCTCCCCGTTCGCCTGTCTCCTCACTGGCCAGAGAACTCAGTACAATATTTTGTCTGCCCTGGGTTCCTCTTAAACATTGGCAGTCTCTTCCTTGGGGTTCACCTAAAGCACCTCAGTGGCTGCCATGGGAGCACAGTACAATCCAAACTCTCAAGCTAGCCCTGTTTCAGGGAGGACATGGGGCCAGGGGTCCCTTCCAACCTACATTTTTTCCTCTGATCAATGAAGAAACACCTATAGGCTGATTTAGTTGCAGAAACGATGCTGGGGCCAGACTGCGACCTGCACTGTAATGTCAAAGCAAAGCCCAGAGAAAAGTTCATCTGTGGTTCTGAGATTAGGATCCAACTTCTTTTTTTAAGTCCCACATAATACCTTATTGTTACAAAACCCATAAGAGCACTGTCAGACAAATCCTGCTATGTAGGAGGATATCAGTATTATCATGGATAATAAAGATAAAAAGGCATGACTGATAAGGAAATGCCCAACTTCAACTCAAGTATTAATTACCATGGACTTATTCTGGATATGCCAGTATATTTGGAATTACTCAACTGGGTTTCTCGCTACCTGACATAAAACAAAAACCCCACCACTTTCTTTTCCTTATTTTTTAGCAATTTGTAATCAAAACCTGCAGAAAAAGAAATAGCCATCGCAACAGTTAGGGAATCTGGCACATGCAGAAGCTTGAAAAAGAAGCATGCTTTACAAAGTGCCCCATACATACCAGAAGTGGACTGTTTGAGAGAAGGGATAGCGTCAGCACCAAACTTAACTTGCCCTGGCTCCTCCCTGGGAAACATCTGCCAGGGACTCACATGTGCCTGTAGTAAGGTAGTGCTTGCTCACGTACCCTTGTTTGTCAAAGTTGCAGCAGGACAGCATGGGGAGATGCCATCTCTCCAGCCATTTCAAGATTTATAGATTAACAACCACACTTTGAAATACCATCTTCTCATGGGCTGGGAAGCCAGTCAAGAGCCTGGCGCATGCATTCATGCGCGGTCAGTATGCACTCTGAGCGAGTGCTGCATTTTGTACTGATTACAGGTGCCTCTCTGTTTTTGACAGCAAGATCTCATTGCTCTTTAAGTGAAATATGACTGTTATATTATACTGCTGGTAATCAGGAAAACTATGGTAGAATATGAAGCGATAGAGAGCCAGGAGTTATTCTCCACTGCAAAACCCTCTCCGGCAGGCTCTCGGGGCACTGCTGTCTACCAGAGGTGCACTTCCAACATTGTATGGAGCAAGGAGCCAGTACTACGGTCCCTACAGGCCGCAGTGGGCAAAGCAAACAGGCAGCCTGGCAGCGTTCCTTGAATGAGTGCAAGGAGGCAGGTTGTAGAGTTGTTTTTGTACAAAGAGATAGTGAGAGTTCTAAAACAGGAAAGCCAAGTTTTGCAAACCAGTATGGTGTGTCCTAAAAAGCAGTAAACACCATTAAAATGATTAAATGATTTTTATGTATGTACATGCTGCCTTCCTTCCGGCCAGACTGTAACTGCATGGCTCTCAGGTTCCTACGTGCAACTGGGTGCTACTTTGCATCCCTCCTTCTCATACTTCTTTCTCTTCAGTTTCTATCCAGTGTGTACCTTCTTCCCCTTGCCTCCAAAGAAGTCTTCATAAGAGCTTTCTGGCTCTACAGCAACAAGCACAGAAGTAAGAGATGGTCTCAGAGTAGAGAAATGAGCTTTCATAGACTGCTCCAGCTCGTGACTTTAGCAAAGCTATAAACAGGTAGCCTGCTAAAGATGTTCTCAGAGATTTGCTCAGCATGATAACACAAGGCTGGGAGCTAAGGGTGAGGTAATATAGTAATTGCTTTACTAACACAATAGCTGAGACAAAAGCGGAATGCAGTGCAAAACGCTTAACATTTAAAGTGTTTGTTGAACTTCAGAGTGCTCTGATCAGGCTGTGAAGATGTGTCTGCTCATTGTCTCACTGTACCTCCACCACAATGATGCCCTTCTCTTCAGAGAGGTAGGTTTACTAAAGGCCCAGGAGAGCTACCTCAACGTCAGGAAGGGGAAGGAGAAGGTGGTTCAGCGCCCTCCCCTGTGTAAGTGTAAGCCTTTGGGTACTAAGCACTGAAAGCCTCAGAAGTACAGGAAAATAGTACCTGGATTGTCTTAGCACTGATAGTGCTGTGCCTTTGCAGGGTATGTTTTGATTTTCCTTGTCCTAGTATTTCTTCAGGTGTGTTGGAGAGAGTCACCACTTTGTAGTGGGTTTGGCTGGACCGTTCAAGGAGCAGGAGGATTGCCCCATACTCTTACATACAGAGTTCATGTCCGTGTGAGGTGAAGACGGTCATCCTCTGTTCATACAACATGAAGTAAATAGATTGTGCCAAGTGAGAGCAACTACAGATCTTAACCAAAGCTTACAACCAACCTTTGTGTTTGGAAAAATATGGCCCAGATGGACTCTGAGTCTTGTTTTGGATTTCTAATCCTTCTCCAGAAGATAATATCAAACCTGGTGTGTAGTCTGTATCCTTAAATATTCTAGGATGAAAGGCCAGATCAAAAGAGAAAATATAATTGAACTCATGCACCTGCACAAGGCTTTTGTTCAAATGTAGGATACGCCTCAGTAGGACATCAAGGTATTAATGACCTCATTAAGACCATCAAATTAGACATTCCTTACCTGAGTTCTCTGCAAAACCTGAACATCTAGATGCGCTCCAGGCACACACCCCCTTCCCTGTTGGTCCTTGCAGCTCCTCTCCTGGGCCATTCCTTCCAGAAGGATCAGGGTGGATGGGCTGGACCCCATCTCTGTTTTTGGTCTGGGGTTGGACCCCATCTCTGTGTTGATTTGCCGGGGGGTGGACCCCATCTCTCTGCTGCTGGACTGGGGACCCATTGACCCCAGAGGTGGGAAGCACAGGTTGGAGGCTTCAGATTTTCACCCACACCCTGGTGTGCCCAAGCTGTCCACTGACAGATGAGGGGAAGCTCCAGTCTCCTCTGGAAGCTGTGCCCTGCGAGGTTTTGTGACCGACCAAATGGGTGAGGGGACCCCAGTGATGGTGCTTTGGGAACTGGGGCCCACCTGGGGCCCGGGGCAGCGTTGGGTCCCAACACCACACCTCCATCTGCCTCCATGAGATTTTCCTTCATTCATCCAGGCTGGTTTTAAATGTTGGGAGTGACAGGGGCTTCCCCCCATCCCCAGGAGCCATAGGCACTGCCTGACGCCTTCCACTGTCAGGCTTTTCCTCCCCATATCCCAGACTTTGTCTGTCATGATGCTATTTCCCAAATTAGAAATGACACCCTCTTCCATGAGCTGTTCTGTGCAACATTTTCTTCGAGTCCCTTAGCAAAGGAAAGAGAAGCAAGAGCAGCCTCAGGTGGCACCAAGTGGCTGGAGGATGGACATTCACACCATTTCTGTATGTGTCCTGAGTGTTTCTGTATTTTTCTTTGCCTCTTTTGGAAGAGGATAGTTATATCTTCTTGCTGCTCCCTCTGATCCCATATCAAGCAGCTCATCTTTCAAGGCTCTGTAGAATAGACTGGCTTTGCTTAGGGCATCATCACTCAAAATCCTCAGTTGTCAATATGACATTTCCAGGTATAACATTACAATGCTGCTGTTCAGGTTTTAGCACTCAAACCTTCAGCAATGTGGGAGGGGGAAAAAAAACCAACTGAACATATTTCTCTGTTTGCTTTAAAGATGTTTTCACAAATGGGGTGTGGGAGTTATTTTGCTCAGAATGAGGGGGCGCCTGAAAATGGCACCAACAGTTGAATTTTGAAAGACATCTGAAAAAGACCAAAAGGGCCATTGGGCAAGCCAGCAGCTGTGAAAGCGTGAACTGGAGAGAGCCTGGCTGGGTTTTGGCTGTGCTGGCTGAAAGCAATGAAGAAGTCTAGATGTGCTATGGAGGAAAGCACAATCTGGATGTGATGTGACTGGAGCACAAGAAAGGGAAGATTCAACCAAGTCAGGATTCAGGGGCAAAGGGGGACAGGAGGTGTCTCGAGAGGGAAAGTGCTGCTTGCCTTTTCTCTACACAGTGTCAATTCTTTATGCTTTACACCTATCCTACATGTCAGTTATGGGTTGGGTATTTGAAGGTGTCCATAGCAGTCTGGTTGCCAACTCCCACCAAGCTTTGAGGCAACGTGGATGCTCAACTGTCACAAAGTGACCTTGAAAAATCTCATCCAATGTGTATTAAAAAACAACCCTCTTAGACTTCAGCTTCAATGAATGTGTAATGCTCGCTGGCACCAGGCTGGGACACGAGATGAAAGCTGACTCAGAAAGGAGATTACCACCTACTGCATGACTTCACTGCTTTCAGAAGCAACCAGATGTTTCTTGAGAGACTTCTATCCACCCTGACCAAGGTCACCCACTGCAGTGGTGGAGGGTGGTGGGAAGAGAGAAGAGAACAGGGAAGATCACTGGGCAAATTATGTAATTGCAGGAATTGATCAATATGACACACTGCAGGTAGAAACATCTCTGAAACATGCTCTTCTCAGATGAATCAGAGGAAAACTCAGAATAAAACAACATAGCAGAGTCAAGGCTGGGATTATTATTTTTTAACATTGTTTATACAGCAGCAATGTCCAATGGTGCTAGGGGCCTCATCTAGGCATTGAGCAGAAGTGCATACAGTTACCCCATAGTTTATAATCTGCAAGGCAGACATGCAAGGAGATGAAGAGTGGGATTTGCAAATGCACATAAAAATTACAGCAGCAGAGCTTCCCCTGTTTCAGTGGGACACATGTCCTTGGGTCGCACAAGTGTTTTTGAGAATCCTTCCCTAAGGGCTTTCTATAGAAAGAAGCAAAAGTTACATGAGGACTTGGGTTTAGCCTTCCCCTTCTCTTCTCATTCCCATTCAGGGCCTTATCCATTACAGTCTAGACAAGTCTTGCCCACACAGCGTCAGTCACAGCCTTCCTGAAGGTCACCAAAAAGCCTGTAGAGATTTGCAGAACATCAGAAAAAGCATAAGAATAATTCAAGCTTACAAAATTCTCCCAAGGCCTCAGGCTATCTAGGGGCTCAAACCAAGACAGCTGTGCCAAAGAGGTGTCTTTTGTTTTAAAAACATTGAAGAAGCCCTGGTGGAATTCCATTCCATGCAAATGTTTTGTGGGGAGAATTGCACTTGGAAAATGGCACGGGGGGATGTAACTGTGCAGTTAGACCTTGCTGGGGAGCTGTGCCACATCACTGCCGCATTTCATCAGGCTTGATGTAGGGGCAGGGCTTCTTCGCCATGGCCTCCACCCTTTCACCTGGGAAATAGCCCTTCCCCAAGCACCACTGAGGTCGTGAAATGGGGCTGCACTGAAAGCATGGTGCATTCGCATGATTTGCCACCTGCCTCTCAGTCAGGTGACAGGCACGTGGGAAGGGGTCATATGCGCAGGCTGGAAAGATAGTAAGTCAAGAAAGTGGGTGGGGCCTTGCTGGGATAGACAGAGGCGAACAGTCCACGTCCTCTATCAGCACCGAGGGCTGCGGAGGCAGGGATGAGACTGTTCCTACAGAGTGGTCCTGGTGTGCACCCTGAGCCCTGTGCTAATGCGCAGCCCCTCCATGCAGAGGCAAGTTCAGCATTTCACCCTTCTCACCATTCCTCATAAGCAGTTGCCTTGTTTCGGAGGCTGATGGCCCATTCTGGTAGCACAGATATAGACTGTCCTGTGCCATCTGGCCCGAGTGTCCAGATGCTTTCCTGGCCTGCCTAATGAATATAGTGGTATATGGAGATACACTCTGGCTCCAGAGAGAAGACTCTCACTCCTTTCTAAGTCGGTTAAGGTTCTTCTCCTGGTATAAGAGGATCTGCATATAGGGATAATCAGCTCTGCACAGGGACAAGCCTTCCCCACCAAGAGGGGAAATCAGTTCTTTAACACAGAAGTAGTCCCCAATGAACTGCAATGTGTATGACCAGAACCAAAACTGACAGTTTTTCTTGCTGATGTTTACAGTTTGAAAGGAAGTGCAGCCTTGCACAGATGAACCCTCTGTCCTCAAGATGTCTTGTAGAATTTCATCAGAGTGGCAGGAACAAACAGGCTGGTTTTCGGCACCAAGCACTGACCCCTTTTGAGAAGCTTGAGTTTGTGAGAGGGGATTTCAGAGGGTGCCCAGCTATTCAAGCATCGGCACAGAGGGAAGTTCATAACATCCTTTCCTCAAAATTTCAGTACTTCCTTCATCTGTGCTGGTGCCTCATTCCTCCAGGGAGGGTTACACAAAGGGCACAGTCAAGTTTTCACTTCAGGACTGTCTAAAGGGGAAGGCTAGAGCCAAGATCAAGCGCC
The DNA here is from genome assembly GCF_963921805.1 of Phalacrocorax carbo. Taxonomy (NCBI): domain Eukaryota; kingdom Metazoa; phylum Chordata; class Aves; order Suliformes; family Phalacrocoracidae; genus Phalacrocorax; species Phalacrocorax carbo. The sequence continues at coordinate 205,864,769 of NC_087513.1, forward strand.
TGCTGCAAATTTTGGGTTTGCAATTAGCACAACTTGCCATGCATCCAGCGTCCTGAAGAGATTTTGCAGACACATGCAAGGAAATTAAAGGAGAAGGATTAAAGCTTATAGTGTGAATAAACAGGATTCAGAGTCTGAGAACTCTTAAGCACTCAGAAGCTGCAAGAAGAAATCTTCTTTATGCTGTTTTGCTCCTCCCTGCCTCTGATCATGTTCATTTGGGGTTGGTTCAGTAAATGAAAGCCTCGAAGCATCAGTCCAGTGTTGCATGAGGTGTCTGCAACTCCCTGTCATACTGATATTTAACAGCCATCTCAGGTTGTAGTCTCACCTCTCTCAAATCAGCACAGATTTCAGAAAATCACAATTAACCTGCCTCTGGCCCTTCCCTTTCCTGGTCCCATGCCTTCTTCTCCACAAGGCTGTCAGGAACAAGTCAGTACAGGGGTGGGTGGTGGGGAAGCAGTAACTAAATAAAGGTAGGAAAACACTGTTGTGTAGGACTTAAATTTTTTTATTTTCTCTTTAATTGGAAGCCTAAATGAAGCTGATTTTTGCTTTGGGAAGTAGTTAAAATATCCATAGCTTAGAGTAAACATGATGCTCAGCTGGAAGGGTTTAGTTCTTCTAAGCAAGGAAGATCCAGTGTCAGTATCTGTTGAAATATCACTAGGGACTAAAGACATCTTCTTTACAATACATTAAACAAGCCAATGTTTGTGCCATGCTGATCTTTCAGCATTAGAAAACAGAAATGGAAAAGTGTCATTGAATCTGGCAGAGTTGAGAATTGACTGAGCTTTGGGGTCCAGGAAGTTTAGCATTCAATGTCTCTGGCTATGAGGGCCGGCACTGCGAGGTCTCGCTCTGGTCACATTGTGTGGGGAGCTGCTATCTAACACAATCTGAGGAGTTTACTTTATATGTTGTGTGTCTTGAGCTGCCGCTCTGACATTAAAGCTCCAGACGTGAAGACTGCGAGGGACCTGCTGGTTCAGCAAGCCTGGATGCTTTCTACAGCCAAAACGTTAAACCCTGCCTACCTTACCCTAATGAGCATCAGGTTTTAAGCAACTACATTGTCCTGCTCCTGCTGAAAGACTCCTCCTGTATTGGCGAACTCACTGTTGGTTTATATCCACTTGTTGTTGGGCTAATTATCTCTAGCTTAAACAGTTTTATTCCTTCTCAGGGTTTTGTCCTGGTGACCTCGTAGACAGAAATCCTATACATCAGGCTTCATTTACCAGGTCAAAAACCTCCAGCTCTTTTCATGTCTCAGGAGCACCCCAGCAACTACTGGCAAGGGCTAAGCTGCATTTTCCTGGGGCCAGGCTGAAAATATCACTGGGGGCTTGCAGCGGTGGTCTGTCAGCATGGCTCCTTGCTCCATGCACATGGCAGAAGCAAAGCCTTGCACCCCCTTTGCTCCCCTCTGAGTGGTTGGAGGCCAGGCCCTGGTACCCTGCGCTTCACTGAGGCCTTGCAGCTGCCTGCTGAGGGCAGGCAGGCAGAGAGATGCTGCTTCTGAGAGTATCGCTGAGCAGCTCATCCTGCGGGGTGGCATGGGGAAGCATCTGATTCTGGAGGCAGGGGAACACACCAGATGGCTCCAGCAAGGGTGGCGAGAGCGGGGCTGTGTCCCTGCCCTCCTGGCTGCAGCCTGCTCTGAGCCTCCCTGCAGCCACTTGCTGGGGTGAGTAGTTTGTCTCCGGCTTTGCACGCTTCATCTGTGACCTCCCAAGGAGCTGGCAGTCCGGCATCGGTAAGGCCCTACAGATGGAAAAGTGTTTCAGGAAGTCTCTTGGTATGCAATGAGTTGCCTACGGATCTCCCTTGTGAAGGCTTAACATTTTTGCTTCCTGGCTTTGCTGTCAAAACTGCAAAGATGGAGTATCATTTCCATTTTTTATCCTCCTTACATCTTTGTGTATAATACCCAGTTATGTTGAATCTGGCCCCAAAGCGCATTTGCTGGCCAAGCAGGCATGGAAGAAGCTGTGTGGTGTGAAAACAGCAAGTTAATGAGGGGTGTGCAGTGACAGGATCTGTAAGGGGAGCAAACACAAAATGAGCCTGAATGAAGATACAAGATCATGCACACATGGGCCAGTAGGGATGTCTGGCACAGCCCCAAAAGGCTGGCAGATGTAGCACAGGAGCTAAGGGACACCTGTGCCCCTTTGGAGCAGCAGCTAGAGGTTAGGTGGGGGGTGCCCTAGGGCATCTCAAATGGGTTTAGAAGCCTATGTTTAGGCAAAGGAATCCCTGACCTCCAGCAACTAGAATGGGAGCCTCGATATCCAGATTGCAAATAAACAGCCATACAGTAGAGTCTTGAGGTGCCTGAAAGTAAAGCTGAAACCCACCCTAAATGTCATAAACATGCTTAGGACCTTATCCGTAATCTGCCTCTGACATTTGTACAGGCACCCACTGCTGCACGCTGGAAGTGCTTTCTGCCAAACAAGACTGGAATATTGTCTGGTGTAAAAGAAGTTGTGTAATTGGTGTAGAAGAAATTCAGAGTGTTTGAATTTGGCATACTTCTGGTATATTGATGTAACTACATATATTTGGCATGCAGTTGCATCTTAAGGAAGTGAAACAAATACGTGCCCGTCTACCACAGCCTCTATGTTTACCCAGCGCTGAATCCACCAGTGCAGCCAGACAGTCACTCTCCTGCAATATTTCCTTTCCGAGCGGATGGCAGAGGAAGGCCATGTTTAAGCTGCTCTGCAACATGAGCTGTGACACGTGCTGGAGTGCTGGTCTGCAGGGTCTGAGCCTGACCACAGTGTGTTTCTCGACCATAGCCTGAAAACGCAGGTTTCCTTTGGTGAAAATAAGCTGGGAGGGAAAGAGGATTCTCACTTTGTCATGATTTCAGAACAAAACCGGGGCAGGGACCCAGATCCAGGAGTTTAAAAGCATTCCCATCCTCATATTTAGTTTAAATTACTGTAGAAAAGTGCACCTGCACAGATTCTTTGACAGGCACCTGCACTGCGCCTGCACCATGGGGCGACCGTATTCCCATCTGCCAGCTATGGGCGCTGCCTGGCTGCAAAATGGGCTGGCACTCATTCCCCTCTTCTCACCTGCAGGAGGAGCTGTGCTGTCTAATGGCTCAGGAAATCTGATTTTTTCCTTTCTGTCATAACTCCGGGCCCACTCTATGACCTGTGGTGAGCTATATAGGCACTCCAGCACTCATTCCCCGACTTCAAAAAACAAGATAACAATAGCTAACTTCTACATGGGGAGAGGGCTGTAGAGCTGGAGCTTCTGTTGGAACACAGACTCACGTTCAGTATATTGCTTGATACATTTGTAAATAGGACTTTAGGACACATTTCTTTCTATAAGCGAGAAACTCAAATCAGCACATCCAGTTCTGTCAGCCCCAGTCCTGACTATGAAAATTGTGAATCTTTATCTTGCAAAAAAAGAATACAGCCAAAGGGAAGAGCTGTTTGATTAAACAGCCCCTGTCGTAAGCACCAAATATATCACACGTGCAAACAGACCCTAAGTCCAGACCTTGGGAGCCAGTTGCCCAGATGCCTTTGAGGATCTGGGCCTAAGGGCTCATTCCAACCAGCTGAAGTCAATGGGACTATCCCTATATTTAAGTTTTTGCTGGATGACAGCCAAAGGCTCAGCATCTTGCAGAACTGGCTCTCATGATGCTGCATTCTTTAATAGCTGGGAAACAGAGCAAAGCAATGTATAGCAGAAAGTGTCCATCCATATTAGTGGGTATTAGTAACCACTTTTAAAGGCCTAATCTATGTAAAAATGTTTCCCTCTACCATCATCAACTTCCCAGCAAAGGCAGGAATTTCCCACGGTTGACATGCCCAGAGCAAACAGAGGAGCTGAAACAAAGAGCTGGATAATTAGCTCGGAGGGGAGGCGTTCCTGCGCTGCACAGGGTAACTGCCTCACACAGCTGTGGTGGGGCTTGAAGGAGTGACCTGGAAAATAGACCCGACTTTAAAAGTGCAGAGGGTGAGGGTTTTAGTTGTGCCTTTTTAATTTTAAACAGTGCTGCCTGTGGCTTTACGGCTTCATGCAAAGGCAGGCAGACAAACTGAAGTATGAAAGGAGCCTTATTAAAACACACCATACATTATGTATGAACTTGAACTCTTCCTGACCTCTGTAGTCCTGGATCTGCCCCAATCCATAAACAGCTTGGGCCAAATTTTGAGCTGCTGCAGTAAGTAATTTGAATAAAATCACAAGCTGTTATTTTCAAGACGGTATCCCCAGTTAAGAAAACTCAGGGTGCCATTTATTACAAAGATGCCTATCTCAGAAACGTACCTGAATAATGTAGCTAGATATAAACAGTTGTCTGTAGCTACAACTCCACTGTAAACCAAAGCACAGCCCCCTTCCAAGCAAGCTGTTAGCATTTCTTCATTGGCACTCACTAGAAAAAGTATATTTAGAATAGCAAATGTATAATTGCAGCTAGATCTGGTTGAAATATTCAGCATGAATACATGATCTGGTACATCAAGCTGTTTCTTGGACCACAGATTCTTTAAGCTGATCTTGATTATTGCAAAAGGCTCATATTTAGCATTGGATAGTATTTTCTTTTTTTTTTCTTCTTTTTTTTTTTCTGAAGTATGCACAAACAAACTGAGCCACAAGGTTGTTCGCAGGCTTTTCAGCTCAGGTCTTTGTTTCTGCCGGCATATGACAGGTCACCCAGCTCACAAGTTTTTGCTTCTCTTCACTGATACTCAGCCTCACATATTTCATAAGTCTGAAATGTTATATTAAATATTCTGTTTTCTATGAAAAGTATCTTCATTAATATGCAAATAGAAATTTGATGCAAGGCAAGTAATTGTCTTCTCTTCAGAGCTGCTCAGAGCCCTCCAAAGCCTCTGGTCCCCAATTCCTCCCCCACCTGGCATCTGTGGTCCCAATTCTATGGACTAGGAATGGGCAAAGTGAGCATTTTCTGCCCACTTTGCTGAGGTGAGATCAAACCCGAACCCTTCTCACAGCCTCATACCCTTGGCCCAGAGCTAGCCCACAGAGGGAGGACCCAGCCTTCTAACGTGGATGGAGAGGCAGCTCCATCTGAAGAGGTGTCAACATGGCTGGGCTGGACATCCCTTCTGCAAGCAAGTGAGCATCTGTCAGCGCACTAAAATTATGATTTGCCTTTTCTCCACCAGCACTGGATTGTGGACTCTTTGATGAGCCCCTTCAGCTACAAATACTTCTCTGAAGGGCAGATGTTTGCTGGATAGGGGCCTCAGAAAGTTAAAGAGGAGGCTGGGTGGACTAAGATGGATTTCACAGGTGGTTTATGCAAAACCTTCCTAGTGAGTCATAAGCTGGTCAGCAAAGTCATATCATCAGCGCAAGAAGAGTTTCTGCCCCAGACCTTGTCCTCCAAAAGACAGGCAGTGGCTACAGAAGTGAAGGAGAGGACTACTGACTTGTGTTATCCAGAGACGACGAGAGGAAGCCTCTAAGATGCTTCTGAAAAGTCAATTAAATTGGAGGCACTTTTCAAGTAGAAATATTTTTAATGTAAATTAAGGATATTTGGCAAGTTCTAAGCTTCTGAGATATTGATTGATTCTTTAATTCTTTTGAGTGAATTAAAAACATTTCAGTGGTGAAGCATAAATGGTAATTTGCAAGTTTTATGTTATGAAGTGCAGCCTGGGAAAACAAAATATAAAGTGTCTCTGGAAATAACGATCACAACTGTGATAATTGCTGGCAGTAGCTGTAATTCCCCATAGCTGTCTGTATGCAGCTTTACATGGAATTGATTTGACTTTGCATTTACTTTTCGATCAAGGCTCAGGTGATTTGAATCCAGGCTCAAATTAAGTACGGTTTCCCTTGTTAAGACGAAGCAATGTAACTAATGCCTAAGGGAAAAGAGCAGAAGGGAGTTGGAAAGTGCTTTGTTCAAACTTTTAATTATTTTACCTCCTTCACAGTCTGAGTGGCACAATGATATGTTTTTATTTGATCACATCAAACTTTCAGTACACTATTTTTTTCTCTAGCTATCACACCACTTACGCAGCACAGAGCTTTTTTTCCCACGATGTTCACAGATGTGAGCTCTGCTCCCCACACTTTGGAGCTAGAAGCTAAAACTGAAAAAATAGCCAAGTGGTCATTTCTTTGCCTGCAGATCCAGGTCCTGAAGCACCAGGGCAGCTGTCAGCTTCTACACCAACATCACTGTGGACTTGCTTAAAAGTGCTTGCACAGTAGAAAACAATTTTCCCTGGATTCCCCAGCTACCAAGCTTTTCCTGAGATAAAACACCTAAGTTTTGCTTACACATTTCCAGGGAATAATTCAGCTCTGTGTAACATCCAGAAACATATCAGGTTTCTCTTTTGGAAGGTTTCCTCCCAACGCTGATGGCCCTGCTGAGCAACCCGCAGTTCTCGTTGGCCTTGAAGCCTCATGGAGTGTCCTTTGGAGGACTTCAAGGGCAGAAGGTAAGGGCTGTTCTCAACCTGCCTGTGGCTTTGTGGGGGAGCTCAATGGCAGGACATGGCTTGTCCTCATCTTTCTGTCAAGCTGAAGTTGTCCTGAGAACGGCCTTCCTTTAGCACAGCTTGGGAAACTGCCTTTAGGAGGTAAAACACCCACAAGGATGCACGGGTCAGCTCTGAGCAGGTGAGATCCAGACACCACCCCAAAGAGTGAGCACCTTGCATCCATCCCCACTCCCTTAGCAAAAGAGTCAGGCAAGCAGCTCCTCCAGTGTCTGCTCCCTGTGAGGAGAGCAATGCTGGAGAGGAGCAAGCACCTGGGTCTTATGGAAGGGCACAGACAACCCCCTGCCTAGACAACCCCCCCATCCCTCTCCATCGGGCAGCAAAGACAAGGAAAGGGCCACATTCGGACACTGCCCATGTTGGAGGAACCTTTGAATGTGGCTCTTTCCTTCCCGCTGGTACAATTTCCCATTGACTTTGCTGCAGTATCCATCTTTGGAACAGGGAAGAGGGGTCTTTCACTCTGGCTAAGCTGGACCTCAGACCCAGCCTCCCTGCACTGTGCCCATCCTTTCATGAAGCAGGAGTGAAGTTAGAGCTCAGCAGAAGATAATACACCCAGGCCCTCCAAGGGCAGGAAGAGTCCTAATCATCAGAACTATTTTTGGAGGGATCTTTTAGCTTTATCCCCCTTCACTGCTCTGAAGCCAGAAAACAGAGCCAAACACCCAGAGGGAAAAAAGAGGATAAAAGGATTTTTATTCCTAAGGGGAGGAGGGACCATTATCAGAGTCACGGAGAGAAGATCAAAAAGAACTACACAAAGCAGAGGGGCAGGCTCTTTCAGTCGAAGGAATGAATTGTGAGCCAGCAGAGTACCTTAATAACACATTTCAAAGCCCCTCACATCTGTTAATTGCATCCCACCAAACTAATATTGCATCAGCATGTCTTGTTAATGCATTAGAAATCAGAGCTGCACCTTCAGATTTTGGGGTTCTGTGATAAACCTGGTGAGGGAAAACCGAGCAGATATGCA